>NC_137779.1:14478975-15884042 GCF_963455305.1 Plecotus auritus
TAACTCTCTATCCCTCTCCCTTCCTCTCTGTAAAAAATCAATAAAATATATATTAAAAAAAAAGAAAAAAAAGAAGTGAAGTCAGCCCTGGCCGGTTTGGCTCAGAGGAATAGAGCGTCGGCCTGTGGACTGAAGGGTCCAGGGCACATGCCTGGGTTGCGGGCTCGATCACCAGTGGGGGGCGTGCAGGAGGCAGCAGATCAGTGATTCTCTCTCATCATTGATGTTTCTCTCTCCCTCTCCTCTCTGAAATCAATAAAAATATATTTAAAAAAAAGAAGAAGTGAAGTCAGAACAAGTTTGCTCCTTCGCTCACTGGGCACACTGGCGGTGGAGCGGGGGCGGACTTGAGTGTCCGCGTGGACAGTGGGCACGGGGAGGGGAGGGGAGTGGCTGGGGCTTTGCCAGCGGGGCTGGGGCAGGTGGTGTCCGAGGTGACGCTTACCTTTGTGCCCCTCCCGGGGCACTCGGGGAGCTGGTGGGAGAGAATCCGTAACGGGTCCGTGGGCTGGAGCAGCAGATAAAATCTGATCAGATGTATTGGGGCTTATGTGATGCTTTTGTTAGAAGATGATCTCAAGGTCTGGGCAGTTCTAAACGTTATCACTCAATGTCATTCTTGCGAAATGTTAAGATGTAACAGTATTTTAATGTAGCACAGCATTTTGCAGACCAGCTATAAACAGGATGAGCTTGACAGGAACCTAACAGATTAATGTAGCCAACGGCAAAGAATAAATCAATGTGTAATTAGCCAAATAGTATGAATAAGGGATGGCTCAGCCTCCCTTGGTGGGACGGGTTTGGATATGAATCCCGCGACCTTTATTTGCTGCAAGTGCAGTAATAAAACTACCTGGTAACAACCTTTTTTTTTTTTTTTATAACATATTTTTATTGATTTCAGAGAGGAAGAGAGGGGGAGAGAGAGAGAGAAAAACATCAGTGATGAGAGGAGAACCATTGATCGGCTGCCTCCTGCTCGCCCCAGGAGGATCAAGCCAGCAACCCGGGCAAGTGTCCCTGATCAGGATTCGAAACTGTGATCTCCTGGTTCATAGGTCGAATGCTCAATCAACTGAGCCACACCAGCTGGGCCAGGTTTCCTTCTTCAATAGGACACCCCACGTGGTGAACCCCTTGAGTTTGGTAACACCCTCTGTCCTTGATTCTTGAGAAAACCCAAGGGAAAAATTCAGGAAGGGCACATGATTCAATGGCAGCCAATGGGCGGTGGAGGGATGGGAAGTGTTTTTTTTGGAATTACTAATTGGGAATATCCAAATATAATTAGGGCTTGCTCAGAAATACCTTAACACTTGGTTGTGAAGCCCATATATTGGAGAAGGAAACAGGCTTCATTTCATTTTCTTTTTTAATATATTTTTATGATTTCAGAGAGGAAGGGAGGGGATGAGAGAGATAGAAACATCATTGATCGGCTGCCTCCTGCATGCACACGGGATCGAGCCCACAACCCCGGGCATGTACCCTGACCGGAATCGAGTTGTAGCACTGCTGGTTCACAGGCGATGACACTGAGCCACACTGGCCACAACGGCCGGTTGTACACAGACTTCATTTTAGAGGGTAGGTTGTGGGTGTGGGTGTGGGCCTGTGGCCCTTGTGTGCAAATTTCCTCCACTGCCGTCTTGTTAGCTGGTTTTCTCTGTTGGAAGGAGCAATAAGCTATTAATTTTTTATTAGGGCACGAATTGAAATCTAACTTTTTCTCTTTCCTAGATACACAATTGTCCAGCACCATTTTAAAAATTTGTTCTTTCCCAGTGAGCCACAGCGTCCCTTCTGCTATAGCTGGTGTTGGATATACATAGATCTGCTTCTGAGCTTTCTTTTATGTCACATGACCTGGTTTTGTCCCGAGCCAATCCTATATAATAAAACCCCTAATATCAACCGAACAGCAGCAGAACGACTGGTTGCTATGACACACACTGACCACCAGGGGGCAGACGCTCAACGCAGGAGCTGCCCCCTGGTGGTCAGTGCACTCCCACAGGGGGGATGCCACTCCGCCTGAAGCTGGGCTCGGGGCTGGTGAGCACAGAGGCGGTGGTGGGAGCCTCTCCTGCCTCCTCGGCAGCACTAAGGACCCCTTGGGGGTCCCGGACCTGCGACGAGGGCGCAGGCCAGGCTGAGGGGACCGCCCCCACCCAGTGCCACGAATGTCATGCACCAGGCCCTCTAGTATCTGCATACTTTCTTTTTTTTTTTAATTTTAGAGAGAGAGAGAGGGAGCAAAGAGAGAAACATGGATTTGTTCCACTTTTTTATGCATTCATTGGTTGCTCCTTGTATGTGCCCTGACTAGGGATTGAACCCACAACCTTGGCGTATTGGGACAATGCTCTAACTAACCCAGCCAGTATCACACTCTTCTTTTTTTAATCCCTCACCTGAGGATATATTCTTTATTGATTTTGAGAGAGAGAGAAGGGAAGGGGAGAGAGAGAGGAAAAGACGAGAGAAAAGCAAACATTGATCAGTTGCCCCCTGTACACGTCCCAACTGGGAATTGACTGGGAATCAAACCTGCAACCTGGGTATGTGCCCTGACCAGGAACTGAATCCACAACCTTTCGGTGGACGAGACGAGACGACGTTCCGACCGCCTGAGCCGCCCCGGCCGGGGCCAGGACCACAGACTCTGGTGGGAAAATGACAGGCCTGGCTCTCTGGCCGACTCTGGTAGAGAACATGCTCCCATCCATCTTGCTCTTCACCATTTTGGCCTTTTGATGTGATGGGGTGCAGGACAAATAACGTAATAATTAGTAACTGATACAAGAATAAACCTGTTTTGTGTACTCACAACTCTAAACCTACTTTTGCCCCACCCCTGTATGTCCTTTTCTCTGCTTTTACTACTTTAACTTTTTTTTAATTGACTGATTTGAGAGAGAGACAGAGAGAGAAACATGGATTTGTCCCCACTTAGCCGTTCATTGGTTACATCGTGTATGTGCCCTGACCGGGGATCGAACCTGCAACCTTGGCGTATGGGAACGCAGCTCTGACCAACTGAGCTACCTGGCCGGAGCCACTACTTTAACTTCTTTATTGTGAATCACGTAGATATAAGAATACATAAAACAGTATCCCGTTAGCAAAGACTCACAAACCATACCTCTGTGTGCCTCCACCCCGTCTAGCCTTATCTTTCCAACCTTCTCTGTCCTTCTGGCTGAGGTGTGTCCCCTGGCGAGTAGCCTTGGGGTGAGTTCCGTTTCCTGCTCAGTCTGAACCTGACCCCTGACCCCTGGCGCACTGGGTTCCTGTGAGCACTGCGGCCGGGCCCTCGCTCCCTCGCTCCCTCCTCGGCTTCCCACTCCTCCTGCCGGCCTTTTCCTCCCCTTTTCCTCTCCTTAGTTTGCTGGAACATAAAGGTATTTGGGGGCGACACAAGGACTCTGGAGCATTTTCCCTGGAGTTTTCACCCTGACTGTTGTCACGTGTCATCATCCTGTCTCTTTAAAGCTCCCCACGTTCTGTTTACCCACATGTTTACCATTTTCTTTTTCTTTTTTTTTTTGGGGGGGGGGGGTGACTTAACAAAATTTTTTTTGTTTTTAAATATATTTTATTGATATTTTACAGAGAGGAAGGGACGAGGGATAGAGAGCAGAAACATCGATGAGAGAGAAACATCGATCAGCTGCCTCCTGCACACCTCCCACTGGGGATGTGCCCGCAACCAAGGTACATGCCCTTGACCGGAATCGAACCCGGGACCCTTCAGTCTGCAGGCCCACCATGCTCTATCCACTGAGCCAAACCGGTTTCGGCTTTTTTTTTTTTTATGTAAATTCCTTTATTGTTGAAAGTATTACATATGTCTCCTTTTCCCCATTGACCTCTCCCCACCGCTCCCGCCCCCCAGCACAGACCCTCACCCCCCTCCTGTCTGTGTCCATTGGTTCCGCTTACACGCACGCACGCACACAAGTCCTTTGGTTGATCTCCCCGCCCTCCCCCCCCCCCCGCCTCCCCTCTGAGGTTTAACGGTCTGTATACTTGGCATTCCTTCTTTTAGAGTTGTTTTCCTTCTGTCTGAAGCACATCCTTGAACTTCTTTAGTGATATTTTGCTGAGGTCAAGCTCTTTAGTTGTCGAAAGATATCTTATCCCAAATCCTTGAAAGATGATTTCGCTGGATATGGGATTCTGGGATTGCAGTTATCTTTCAGACCCTAAAGGCCCCTTTCCCTACTGCCTTCTGGTTCCATAGGTTTCTTTGGGAAGCTGTTCTGTTGAAAAGTAATTTTCCCTCCTCTTCTGGATACTAATAAGGCTTTTCTCTTCCTTTTTCTTTGGGTTTCTGCAGTTTTATTATGTGGCCAGATGTGACTATTTTTATTTATTCTACTTGGAATTATTGGACTTCTTGTCTGTGGTTTGGTGTCTTCAATTCTGAAAAATCCTCAGTCTTTCCCTGTTCACATATAACGCCTCTGCCCCATTTTCTTCTCACTTTACTTTCTGTAAATCCACAGGCATGTCTGTGCTTTTGGTGTCATCCGAGAAGTCAGTGCCAAATCCAATGTCATAAAAATTCTTGCTATATTTTATTCTAAGAGTTTCACAGTTTTATTTCTTACATTTATGTCTTTTTTTTTATTTTTATTGATTTCAGAGAGGAAGGAAGAGGGAGAGATAGAAACATCCATGATGAGAGACAATCATGGATTGGCTGCCTCCTTCAAGTCCCCCACTGGGGATCCAGCCAACAACCCAGGCATGTGCCCTTGACCGGAATCGAACCTGGGACCTTTCAGTTTGCAGGCCAACGCTTAATCCACTGAGCCAAACCGGCTAGGGCTTACATGTGTGTCTTTGATGTACTTTGAGTCCATTTTTGTATACGGTGTAAGGGAAGGGTTTAACTTCATTCTTTTGTATGTGGTGTCCAGTTTTCCCAGCGCCATTTGTTGAAAAGACTGTCTTCCCCCACTGAATGGTCTTGGTGTCCTTGTTGAAAATCATTTACCATATACACGGGTTTCCTTCTGGACGGATACAGACGAATGCCTGGTGGCTCCAGCCCTGGCCAGTGTGGCTCAGGTGGTTGTGCGTCCTCCTGTGCGCTGCCAGGTGCAGGTGTGATTCCCAGTCAGGGCACTATCCGGGTTGCAGGCTCGATCCCTGGCAGGGCTGGTGCAGGAGGCAGCCGGTCAATGTCTCCCTCTGACACTGATGTTTCTCTCTTCCTCTCTCCTTTCCTCTCTCTCTCAAAGTTAATTTTAAAGATATTTTTTAAAAATAGTGGGTCAATCATTTATTCATATATGTCGTGCTTTGCGTCATTCATTCCGTGATTTGGGACAAGATATTTCCATGCTGCTGTCGCCTCACTCGGACGGGAACCTAGGTGGCTGCTGTTTTCTTTCACTTTTCCTGAAGCCACACACAGTAGAGATGTAGCTGATCAAATGTTTTTCTCAAATTTTTTGTGTGTCAAAGTAGTTCACCTGCCACACTCAACTCAATTTAGAATGATTAAACAGTAATTAAGTATTAGTATTTTTTAAAATATTTTTTTATTGATTTCAGAGGGGAAGGGAGATGGAGAGGGAGAGAGAGACAGAAACATCAGTGATGAGAGAGAATCATGGATCAGCTGCTTCCTGAATGCCCCACACGGGAGATCGAGCCCACAACCCGGAAATGTGGCCTGACCAGGAATCGAACCGAGACCACTTGGTTGATAGATCAACACTCACCCCACTGAGCCAGGCTGGCCAGGCTTAATATTCTTTTTATGTACAATTAATATGGCAGGACTAGATCTTCAACTTCTAGTCCTGCCCATCCCCCATTCTTTTTTTAAAATATTTTTATTGATTTCAGAGAGGAAGGAAGAGAGAGAGAGAGACGTCAATGATGAGAGAGAATCATTGATCGTCTGCCTCCTGCACGCCCCCTACTGGGGATCGAGCCCGCAACCCGGGCATGTGCCCTTGACCAGAATGGAACCCGGGACCCTTCAGTGTATAGGCTGATGCTCTATCCACTGAGCCAAACCAGCTAGGGCCATCCCCCATTCTTCAGAATGCATGCATCCTAAACACTCCTTCTTCCTGTATTTCACTCTCTCCATAACGCACTGTTTGTCCTGACTTATTGCCAGGTTGCGGTGTTTTTCTCCGGTCCCAGCTGTGTGGACAGTGCCACACGCCCCCTGACCCACCACGGCTCTTGCGTGCATATTCCAGTGCTGCTTCTGTGAGAGAGCCCCGCAGAGCCGCCGCGCCTTCAGCGCCAGCCCTGAGCTGAGCGAGGAGTGCCCCGCAGAGATGGTGAAGATGACCAAGTCCAAAACTTTCCAAGCTTATCTGCCAAACTGCCACCGAACGTACAGCTGTGTGCACTGCAGAGCCCACCTGGCCAATCACGACGAGCTCATCTCCAAGGCAAGTGCTGTGTGTAGAGATGGATGAGACTCCTGAACAGCAGCCACCATTCCTGATTAGTAGGTGACGAGGGAGCCGTCACATGGCCTCCTGGGTTTGCTGTGTCCTAACAGTCTGAGCCTTCAGGGCGGCGTTGGTGGGGGGTCTGTGTGTGATTGTGTGGCTACGCCACAGGCTCATGATCTTCACACCGTGGGCAGGTTGGGAAGGCCGACAGCTGGGGCTCCTGGGATCACGAAGACCAAGATGAGTCACTCGTCAGAGCAGTAAACTTAGTGTGAAACCAGACACATTGAGGGAACAAAGGAAGTCCAGAAAACCTGTGGAAATTGTTTAATAATAAGAGAAGTAAGACTTTTTTAAAAGTTAGAATGGTTAGGAAGAAAAGAGGCTACCGTGCGGGAGATGGGATCTTTCAGGAAGATGCCCAGGAGGGAAGCTCTGGCGCCCTCTGCAGGACCCGAGAGGCCGGGTAGGTGTGACAAGATCGGCCCCTTCCCTCTCATTGGGTCACGCTCTTTTTTTTTTTTTTTTTTAACTTCCCGCAAATGCTCTTTTTTTTGGCACGAAATTCGACATTTTTAAAAAATACATATTTTATTGATTTTTTTACAGAGAGGAGGGGAGAGGGATAGTTAGAAACATCAATGAGCCCTGACTGGTTTGGCTCGGTGAATAGAGTGTCAGCCTGCGGACTAAAGGGTCCCAGGTTTGATTCCGGTCAAGGGCATGTACCTTGGTTGCGGGCACATCCCCAGTGCGGGGTGTGCAGGCGGCAGCTGATCGATGTTTCTCTCTCATCGATGTTTCTAACTCTCTATCCCTCTCCCTTCCTCTCTGTAAAAAATCAATAAGATATATTAAAAAGAAACATCGATGAGAGAGAAAGATCCATCAGCTGCCTCCTGCATACTCCCTACTGGGGATGTGCCCGCAACCAAGGTACATGCCCTTGACCAGAATCGAACCTGGGGCCCTTCAGTCCGCAGGCCGACGCTCTATCCACTGAGCCAAACCGGTTACAGGGTGGGTCACACTCTTTATTAGCGGCATGTAATGCATATAGCCAACCACTTGGGCACATGTAAAGCAGTCCACACATAGAGGATGAATGAATGTTCCCTCGGGAAGCAGTGACGGTCCTCTCCCTCCACCCTCACAGGTCATGACCCCCACCCACCCTCACAGGTCATGACCCCACCTACCCTCACAGGTCATGACCCCACCTACCCTCATAGATCATTACCCCCACCTACCCTCATAGATCATGACCCCCACCACTCTCACAGGTTATGACCCTCTCGACCCTCACAGGTTATGACCCCTCCACCCACCCTCACAGGTCATGACCCCTCCACCCACCCTCACAGGTCATGTTCCCTCCACCCACCCTCACAGGTCATGACCCCTCCACCCACCCTCACAGGTCATGACCCCTCCACCCACCCTCACAGGTCATGACCCCTCCACCCACCCTCACAGATCTGTTTCCTGGGCCACATGAACCTCACGCTCTTTTGAAAACCAAGTCCGTCAGGAACTTGTTCTTTCAGGAATCTCCTCCTAGGCTTCTTGTTTCGCTCAATTAGAGGAACATTTGCCTGCTGTGCTTTAAGTGGGTAATAATGAGAGGTGGTCTCATTTCTGTTCATGATCAGAAATAAAAGCTTAAACAAGGCACTTCCTGTTCTCTCTGCTTCTGTGGCCCCTTTATCCAGGCAGAGGTTTCAGGTCAGAAGTGGAAGGACCTGAGGCTCGCAGAGCCGCTCGGGGCCTCCCGATTGGGGCCGCGTCCCTGCTGAGCACCTGCCCCCTAAGCAGGCGGTCCTTCGTGACCCATGATGGTTTCTGTTCTGAAGCATTTGGCGGATCCATCGTGAGGTGGGCCGGACGGGATTTGAGCTGCTGCTTCCGAAGAGCGCTAAGCCGTGAAGCTGTTTCACTTCCATCCGGGCAGAGGCCTGCCGGGGCAGCAGTCATGGCATTAGATGAGCCTTTTCGGAGGAAAGGGTGCTGCCCAGAGGTGTCAGACCTGTGCTCCAGCCGATGGGAAAGGAAATGCTGCTTTCTCCCCTTACATCAGCCATTTTCAACCTTTGTTCATCTCCTGGCGCACATCAGCCAATTACTGAAATTCTGCGGCACACCAAAAATGTTTTCTGATCTGACAAAAAAATAGATATAATTTTGATTCCTTCACACTGGACAGCTGTGGTGTTGGCTGTTGGCGTTTTTTGATCTGACAAGATAAGGGAAAGACTAAATAGCCAGGTGCTGCATGTTTTCACAAGCCTTGCGGCACACGGTTGAACGTCGCTGTCTTACACTGTTATTCCATAGCACTCGTCACATCGAGCAGGACCCAATTCCCACGAGGCTGGAGGGCGGTCCTACAGGGTCACAGCCTCCGGGTCGGTCTCTGCGCTCACAAGCGACGCCGGCCCAGGGAAGCCTCCCGGTGAGGCAGGTCTAGTCAGAAGGCAGCCCCGTCCGCAGCCACGTCGGGCAGAGCGCTGTTTTCGTCAAGTTTTACGTATCCTCTGTGGCTGCTTCGGTGCCACAACAGAGTAGTTGGGACAGAGTGTGAAGGCCCCAAAGCCTGAAATATTTATCTGGCTCAAAGTTACAGCAGTTTGCGAGCCCTGCTATAGTTAGACTGTGGCTTTAATTTGAACCACAGATCTGATCACACCTTTGATCCAAATCCTCTGTCAAAAATGAGGATTCAGCCCTTGCTGGTTTGGCTCAGTGGATAGAGCATCAGCCTGCAGACTAATGGGTCCCAGGTTTGATTCCAGTCAAGGGCACCTGCCTGGGTTGGGGGCTCAATCCCCAGTGGGGGGAGGGGGTGTGGGAGGTAGTTGATTGATGATTCTCTCTTATCATTGATGTTTTATCTCCTTTTCCCTTCCTCTCTGAAATCAATATATATATATATATTTTTTTTTTTTTCTAAAAACCCAAGATAGTATTTTTTTTTAAATGAAGATTCACAGAATAGGTGAAAATTCGGAAATCAGTCTAGAAAATTGAAAGCTGATAGGGATGTGTGAAAAGTTTGTCTGATGAATCTTTAATTGGACATAAAATTCCTCATTCTAAGAAGCTACTTAAGGGAAGACCCCTTGTTAAGTCTGAAAGCTGTATATTTAAATCAAAACTGCTAGTCTCGGGCTCAGTTTTGCTTCAGTAACAACCCCAAATCTGTGGCTTAAAATGAAGGTTTATTTATTATTTTTTAATTCTCACCTGAGGATACGTTTTTTTATTGATTTTAGAAAGGAAGGGAGAGGGAAACGTTGATTGGTTGCCGCCCCTAAGCACGCGGAGATTGAACCCACAACCTGGGTATATGCACTGACTGGGAATTGAGCCCACCATCTTTTGGTGAATGGGACGCTCCAACCAACTGAGGCACCCAGCCAGGGCTAAAGGAGGGTTTATTTCTTGCTCAGGTAAGGTGTTCATCATGGGTCGGCCAGGACTCTGTAATTACACATTAAAGTGATGTGTATGTATAAAGTAAAAAAAGAGAATTACTTTTTCCTCCTTCCTATCCCAACTCCATTCCTTAGAGCAGTGGTTGGCAAACTCATTAGTCAACAGAGCCAAATATCAACAGTACAACGATTGAAATTTCTTTTGAGAGCCAAATTTTTTAAACTTAAATTATATAGGTAGGTACAATGTTATTAATTAGGGTACTCCTAAGCTGGCCTTTGCTAAAAACTCAAGGGGCCAAAGAGCCACATGTGGCTCGCGAGCCGCAGTTTGCCAACCACTGCCTTAGAGTAATCACTTAGTAATTTGGTGTGTATTGTTGTCTGTTGTTTTTTTGGTTTTTGTGTGTGTGTTTTTTTTTGGGGGGGGGGTGGTTTTGTTTTTCTTTGTTGTGTGTGTGTCCATGACAACACATTTTCACTTTAAAATAGAGCTCACGACACGTCATTTCACAGCTCTTTCTTAACAGTATTCTGTGACTACTTTCCAGCCCACTCATACCGATCTGTTCCTGTCACCCTTTTAAAGTGCATGAGCCCGGGTGTGAAATGAATTCATTTGTTTGCTCGCTTATTGGTGGGTTTCTTTTTTTGTTTGTTTTTTGCAATTACACACACTGTGATGGTGACCATTCTTGTCACATTTCCTTACACACTCAAGCTGACCTGTTCTTTACAGTCAGTTCTGAGAAGGGGATCGCTGGGCCATTCGGTATGTGCCTTCCACATCTTGATATTGTCAACTTGTACTCCAGTCAACCTTCCTCACAGTCTTTTGGATTAGTGCCAAGTGACAAAGAAACCAAGACCGTGATCTTGCTTGGGTTTGCGTTTTGCTGATTATTTTTGTGGTCCATCTGTTCTGTTTGGTCATTTGAGCCTGGCAGCAGAGCAGACGAACCTCAAGCGAAGTCTGGGACTGACCTGATTGTGTCCGGGAGGCACTAATACCCATTCCACTTAGGTCATCTTAGGGTGCATAAATATGCTACGAGCTGCTCCTTCGCTTGTAACACTCCTGGGGTGAGCTGTCCTTTCCTCCCAGGGAGGGGCCATCTTGTGACTTTATTTCAGTGGAAAAGCATGAAAGCGTCCCCTTGCCCCTAATATCTGACACACGTGCATGTGAGTGAGGACCCTGGTGCCCCTGTGGGGCTCTCAGCGGCCGTGACGCCCGTCCCTACTTTTAGGAAGATCTTGTCCTGCTCCGGGCCCTGAGCGCAGCCCCTCACACTCTGCAAGGCAGCCCTGCAGCCCCTGTGCAGACCCGTGACCTGAAACACAGCGCCTCCTCTTCCATTCCAAACGCAGACTCGCCGCCACCTCTGCCGCATCACACTCACCTGTAACACTTTGCTCTTCTTTCAGTCCTTTCAGGGAAGCCAGGGGCGCGCCTACCTCTTCAATTCTGTGTGAGTATCGCAGCCACTCGGCCTGGAGACAGCTGTGCCCGGTGTCAGATCCCAGGGGTCGCGTCTGTGCCCATTGAAGCACTCGGCGCTGGAATTCAGTGCTCCCGTGTCTAGAATGACCCGTGTCTCTTACCTGATCTTAAAGAACTCTCTCTAGTCTTAGAGTTTTGGGAAGGCATAGGCTCGTCACTGAGGGAGGGATTCGCTGCACACATGCTGTGGTTTCCTTCCATTTGGGTGGGGGTGGGTTGGGATGGGGGTGAGTTTTGCTGCAGCAGCACTGTGCTCACCGCACAGAGCCCGGCGGTCCTGGGGAGATAAAAGGGGGTGCCTTCTCCTGAGAGGTGGTGGCGGGCAGGGCTGGGGAAGCCGGGCAGTCACAAAACGCTGCTGCCTGTCTGGTAACCACCTAGGTGGTGGTGGTGATGGTGGGTGGTGTGTGGTGGTAGGAAGGCTGCTGCCGGCCGGCCCTCAGGGGCAGCACCTGCTCCTCTCTCCCTGCAGGGTGAACGTGGGCTGCGGCCCTGCCGAGGAGAGGGTCCTTCTCACCGGCCTGCACGCTGTCGCAGACATCTACTGTGAGAACTGCAAAACCACGCTCGGGTGGAAATATGTGAGTGACCACCTTGTTCTGACATTCCAGAGAACACGCAGAGGTACTATGATCAATAAAACATTTACAAATGGAAACAAAATTTGCAAAGGCGTAGATCTGCCCCGGAAGTATAAACCTATCAGAGTTCTTTTTTTTTTTAAAGGAAGGAAACTTTTACTTTTTTTTTTTTTTTTAATATACTTTATTGATATTTCACAGAGAGGGAGGGAGAGGGATAGAGAGCTAGAAACATCGATGAGAGAGAAACATCGATCAGCTGCCTCCTGCACACCTCCCACTGAGGATGTGCCCGCAACCAAGGTACATGCCCTTGACCGGAATCGAACCCGGGACCTTTCAGTCCGCAGGCCGACGCTCTATCCACTGAGCCAAACCGGTTTCGGCACAGAGTTCATTTTTTAAAATACATTTTTATTGACTTCAGAGAGAAAGGGAGAGGGAGAGAGAGGTAGGAGCATCAATGATGAGAATGATTGATTGGCTGCCTCCTGCATGCCGTTCTGCTTTTCTTTGTTAGGGCCCCAACCAGCTCTCCCTCCTGGAATTCTCGATCGTTGCTGTGTCCCACGTCCCCCTCAGATGAGAGGAGACACCGTGCCCAGCTCAGAGACGAGCTTAGGGAGGCCTCCACAACCCCCCCTGCCCACCCTCCCGTCCTTCCCCCTGCTTGGCTCATTCCATCCCTGACCACCTGCAGCCCCCAACCAAGGGCCTTCACTCCCTACAGCCGTCTCTGAACTATGCCAGGGCTCCCAGCGCCATCGCCTTCACCCTCCTTGCACCTGGAGTCCTTGCACCTGGAGTCCCTGGAAGGGGCATCTCGCTCCTCTTCCTCCTTCCGAATTGCCCTGCACATGGCAGGTGCCCAGTAACAAATCGGAATTCCTATTTCCCTACAAGTTCTTCTTCTTTTTTTTTTTTTTAAATATATTTTATTGATTTTTTACAGAGAGGAAGGGAAAGGGATAGAGAGTTAGAAACATCGATCAGCTGCCTCCTGCACACCCCCTACTGGGGATGTGCCCACAACCAAGGTATATGCCCTTGACTGGAATCGAACCCGGGACCCTTCAGTCCACAGGCCGACACTCTATCCACTGAGCCAAACCAGTCAGGGCTTTCCCTACAAGTTCAACTGTAACCTGATGACACATGCACGGCAGCCCTGCACTGCCCTCAGTGGGCTTGTCTCCGAGACAGACCCCAGCCGTGAGCGGTGCAGGGGACTTCTGGGGAGACATGCTATCATACACTTGCTTACTTCCTCTGCTCAGAGTACAGTGAAGTTGAAAATGAAACAGTATTTCCTGAAACCTTCTGTTTCTACTTTTTCCCCCAAGGAACACGCCTTTGAAAGCAGTCAGAAATATAAGGAAGGGAAATTTATCATTGAGCTTGCCCACATGATCAAAGACAATGGTTGGGAGTAAAGCGAAGGCTTCCTGTTCTCTTCTGAATCCTGTTTTGCGAGAGACTTTAATGGAATGGAAACATAGGAGCGTCCTGGATGACTGTTTCTTGAACTTGAACCTTGCAAGCCTGCCTCTTCCAGCCGCTCCCGTGGGTAAGGCTCCATTTGGTCTGTCCTCTTCGTGTATGTGGTCGTTTCAGAAATGTTCCAATGACCTTTTTCTAGTGTCTCAAATTCTAGAGAAAGAATTAACCAACCGATGGCTCATCTGTCTAGTTAATAGCTTCTTTAATCTCTGACTTTAAGATCAAGTTTGGCTGCTCTTTCACATTTGACAGAAACAAGCCGAATCTACAGACCACAGGGACAGGGTCTCTTTAGAGAGCAGGTTCACCCCTGTCGTTTAGAAGGACAGTGTTACAGCCCACTTTTTTCTAATTTGCAAAATTACAAATTGGCTATTTCTCTTGCAAATGAGCTGTTAAGTCGCAGTGCTCATTTCAGAATATTCCAGAAGCAGTCAAATCTATACACCAAGGGTGTTTTTTTTTAGCCTTGCTCAAAACCAGAAGATACCATGGATAACATTTTACGTAAGCTAGAAATAGAGAAAAGTGTTTAATGGAACATCCTGTTTATTTAAGCCAATAGCCTCCTTATCTAGGAAGCAAGTGAACCAGTTGTTAGCAAAGACTGACCCAGGGCCTGCGGGCAGCTGTGCCAGGGCCAAGTCCCGGACCCAGGCTCCGGAGGTGGGGCTGACGTGTGAGGCAGGCACTGAGCGCTGGTCCGTGGAGTACTAGTTTAACACACTGGACCGAGTAAATCGGACTTCCTTTTCTACTCTGATGTACTTGAAGAAAAATAATTATTTTTGCATATGAAAGAGGCCAGAACTAACAGGATAAACTTTCAAACTTGAGATTTGGTAGACTGTTTTTAATGTTTTCAAAAAAGGTTAAAGTTGCAAGACAGGTTTAAACTTTGTGAATGCGATGTTTGGTTTGCTCAACGGGTCACCCTGCCTTGCCTGGTTCTGTCCCATGGGCTGTCACAGAAGGGCCTGGGCAGTGTCCTAGGTCCTGAGTAGCCGCCCCTTGTTTTAAGTTTTGACCCACCCATGCTTCTGCAAGGAGTGGGCACTGCACAGGTTTTGGCCAATTTGTAAAGAATTTAGATCAAAAACGTTCCCAAATAAGTTTTCTATTTCAATGTTCAAACCTGACTCCAGCCTGTGGGCCAGCCTGCTGCTCCAGGTGTGCGGGGAGGCCTCTGTGTGGTCACCGTGGCATGAGGCTCACTGGATCCCGGCGCCAAGGGCAGGAAAAGGGCCCGGGGGAAGCAGGGAGAGAAGAGCCGTGTGCCCAGGTGCTTCTCAGCCTGTGGGCATGGTTAGTCCCGTGGGAGCGAGCATGAGCCCTGCCCCGACGCCAGCCTCCCCTTAGCCCAGAGCCCTGGCCGTGCAGGCACTGGGCTCCCTGCCCGGTTCTGGTTCAGCTGCTCTCCTGGAGCTTCCCTTTTGGCACCATCTCTGCCCGAGTCTCGAAGCCTTGGAACACGGGGAACATGGCAGCCGGACAGCTGGGTGGGCTAATGCCCGAGGAGCCTCTGCCGCGTATCTTCGGCTGAAGGACGGTCCTGGTACAGCTGTGGAAGCCTCTGCACGCGCAGGTGCTCCAGCTGGCGCTGCTTCTGATCTGGTGCCCAGAGATCGAGGCTGCCCCCGCACGGCCGTGTATCCAAGGTAGGGTTCGGCTGTGCAGCCTCAGGCCTCCAGCGAGCAGTGGGAAACCTGAAGACGTTTCGCTCTCGCGCTGGCACGTGAAACCCCAAACACCTGCAGCTCAGTCCTTAGGGGAACCGTGGAGGGACTGAGGGAGCCTTCCGAGTGAGTACTCCTGGTGAAAATCGGCTGAAATGGACACGCCCTTCTCGTTTTGGTTCCTCTACAAGCCTCTGCTGCACCTGAGGCTCCGCGGGCCAGGGAAGTGGGCGGCGCTGGGCCCCCACCACTGGGCCCGGGCAGCGGCTCTTGTGCGCCTCCAGGTCTTTGCTGCAACTGAATCTAAAATTCTTCGGAGCAGTTTTTGTATATACGAAACTTATATTTAAAGCTTTTATATGTTCTGGGCAATTTTACTGCTCCTTCGATTTGAGCACTTTGGTTTTGTATTGTCTTTTTGATGGCATCAAAACCTTTTTCTTGGTCATCTTATGACTTTTTTTTTTCTCGTTGTTTTTTTTAAAATATAATTGGTACAAATATTCTCACCACTTTTTTGTTGGTCTTCTGCAAAACCCAAGCTCCTTTTGAAACCAAATGAACTGAGCTGGCTTCCGGGAAGGACATCCACGAGCCACAACTGCGTGCTGGTATGTTCCACCCTCTCAAATGCCTAAACGGTAAATGTCATCCCGACTTTTATTTATTTAAAGTATTTTTTCCCTGAGTGGGAGGTGATGCCAGGATTATAAATGCATTTAACTTAAAACTGTGCCATGTCCTCTGGCTCAGTACACTTGCTTTAGAAACGTGGTTTAGTCTTGTTGCCACTGTATATATACATATATAATATTTTTATACCTTAACACTTATTCTTGATGGCATCTGTCAGATATTAGCAAGAATCAGAAATGGGAATTTTTCAAAAGTCCTTTAATTTACCTGATGACCTCACCAGGTACTTAAAAAATCCAAGTGCTTTTAATTTCTGGAAAACTACAATTTAAGCTCCAAAATAACCTACAGAATGTAAACCTCATTTGTCAAAGGCTCTGGGCCGATCCTGGGGGCCGCTCCGTGGGGCCGCAGCCCGGCCTAGCCCGGAGGTCCCCCCTCGGAGCTGGACCGCCAAGCGCGAGCACACAGCCTCCCTCCGCCTGTGTCTGTGTGAGGTTCAGAAATAAAGCTTCCATGTCCAGCGTCTCCTTTGCAGTAGCAGGTGCTTGGCTCTGCTGCTGAGGGACAGGCCCTGGGGCCACGCCACTCCCACGGGAGCACAGGGTCTCCTCCAGAGGCAGCTCGGGCCCTGTGCTGTCACACACCCACCTGCCCGCTGCCACCTCCTGGGTCTGCCAGGCTCTTGGAGACCGTGCTGGTGCATCCTTTCCCAAGTGAGTTCGCAGACGTCTGTAGCTTCGAGGGTGGTGTGAAGGGGTCGTGAAGAAGCGAGGGACCACTGTGACTAAAGGTGCAGAGGAGCGAGACAGCTGACGGGCAGGGAGACTGCAGAGGGACGGGCACAGTGGAGAGCCGCTGTGGGAAGGTGACTCAGCATTGGTGTGGCCGTGCACGAGGGCCGGAGGAGGCAGGTGAGACACGGCTTGGGCCTGGTGTTCAGCATCAGAGCTCGGAGAAGGGCCAGGGTGCATTCTGGAAGTAAGAACCGCTGAGACTTACTGACAGAATTGAGGTTTGGGGTGAGAAACCAAGGATGGAACGGAGTTAGAATTTCAGTGTGCTGAGCGGGAGGTGGTGGTGGGCTGTGCTGACCCAAGGACCTCAGCATTGAGAAGAGGTGTGAGGGGAACAGGGACCTTTCAGAGCCCCAGGGTAGAGGAGACGGCTCCCGGGAGGAGGCAGCTGTCCCCGGCTTCTGCAGGCACTTCAGGAGAGCTGAGGTAGTGTCAAGGTCAGGAGAAGGGAAGCCAGGCGGGCACAGACTGCAGAATGAACAGAAAACAAGGGTGGGTGGGCGGGCAAGAAGAAGCCTTTTGGAAAAACAGGGTCAGGGAAGGGACCTTTAAGTTAGGAAATGCTGGTACGGCTGCCCGAAAGTCCTAAGAGCTGGGACCGGTGGCCAGGTTTGAGTACAAGGATGGGCCCTGAGGATGGAAGGAGGTGGGGGCATGGGCACATCAGCTGGCTGGGGTCCTCTGCACGTCCTTCAGGAGCCAGCTGCCCTCACCCAGGCGTGGTCTTGTCACCAGCCTGAGACAGAGAGGCAGACAGTCCTGGGGTAGAACCCAGAGCAGGCGTGCCTTCGGCATGGCTGTGACTGCCCATGGTCCTTGCTGAGCTGGACCTAGCAAACCCAAGCAAGAGGGAGTAGAAAGGTTTTTGGACATAACATCTAGGTTCTAGTCCAGGGTCCTCAAATCACCGGCATCAGAAGCCCCCATGGACACAGACCTCAGAGCTGAGCGCCGCCTCCGGGTCAGCCTCTAACAAGGTTCGGGGTGAGGCCGCTTGGCGGAGACCACATGCAGTAAAAATAGTCCCGGGAAGATGATGGAAGTGGGAGGTGATGGTAAGGAAACTGGGATCAGGAGACAACAGCCCTTCTTCCCGACCTGGACCCGGACCCAGTGGTCCCAGATGTGGGCTCTGGCTGGGGCCAGGACACTCTGCATTGGTGAGGGATGAGGAGGCCCATGGGCTCCTGGGGCAGGAAAGGGAACCCAAGCAACAGGCAAGGGCTGGCGTATGCGGGCAGAAACCTCAGGGTGTGGAGACCAGCCCCAGCACTGCGTCCCTACCGGGGTCCGAGCAGCAGGCCTGCTGCTACCACGTGCTGAAGTCCTTGAAACCTCCGCTGGGCTTCTTCTTGGCCACGGGGACTGCTGCGCTGGTTGATGGCTCCTCATCAGCTCCACGTTTCCTGGGGGGAGAAGAGCCAGGCGCCAGCTGCTCATCACCCCCACCCTGAGTCTGAGCTCTTCAGCTGCACCGAGGCCTCCCAGCTCCCACTCTCTGCTCAATCCCAGATCGGCAAGCACATGGATGCACTCTGGAAACGGACATAAGCTCCCGCCCCACTCACGTGGCTGCCGGGTTGATGTACTTGCCCACCCCCTGGCGGTACGTTGGGGGGCCCTGGCTCCCTGACTTGGACTGGCTTTTCTTCACTGTGCTTTCGGGGGCTGCCTCCGCGAGCTGTGTCTTCTTCCGCTCCTCAGCGATCTGTGGTGGAGCAGGGATGTGGCTGACCAGGAGCCCCTCAGGGTGGATAGGGCTCCCCGAAGCCCTCCCCATGTGGCCCGACACTCCTCACCTGAACATCGGCCTCCTCGTAGGGGTCCACAAACACCGTGGTGGAGTCGATGCGGATCTCCTCCTACAGCAAAGGGAACCCGTGAGCAGGGCTGGCAGGAGACAGGACCCCATGCCTGCCCGGCCCAGCCTGAGGAGCAGCCTCTCTGTTCTCCTGGGGCACACATACCTTAGGGCGGTCAGTTTTGGGGTCACTCTCCACATTCTCCATGGCTGTTAGTGTGTCAAAGCCCCCAACAACCCTGCAGCAGAGGGAAGGGTGCCTCTGAATATGCCCTGCTCAGGGCACCCCCAAAGGCCAAGTCCCCGCAGCATGCCAGGAAGAGGGGCTGCAGGCCCATGACGGCCTCACAGGCAAGAGCGCAGATTCAGGAAGACCAGCGGGCCAGCACAGGACTGCGGGCCAGGACAGGAGGGGCCTGAGAGGTGAGGCTTTATTAGGACACAGTCCCCGCGACTTCCACACTGTCTGTGGCTGCTCTTTGCCACAATCACAAAGCTGAGTGAGACAGAGACCATAAGGTCACAAAGCTGGAAATTCCACCTGGGCCTTCCCAGGATGGAGAGAAAGGTGGTGCCCGACCTGTGATTCGGGATCTCCAAAGGAGAACCAGAGGGGCTGACTGGGCAGGACAGCCACCCAGCAGGGCTGGAGCTGCGCTCTTCTTAGCCAAGGTCCCCTGCCCAACATAGTAGCCCCAAGTCCCAGTTCTGTCTGCATGGCTGTGGCCTTGGCAGGGCCAGGCCTTGGGAAAAGGCAGTGAGAGGCTCCAGCTGGGGAAGGAGCCCGCCCTCCCAACACCCCCTGACCTCATGCAGTAACTTCTCTTACCGCCCGAAGATGGTGTGCTTCTTGTCGAGGTAAGCACAGGAGCGAAAGGTGATAAAGCTGGGAAAGAGGACAGGAAGGTCAGGAAGAGTGAGAGCTCCCCCACTTGGCCCCCAAGGCCGCTGGGCACAAACCGGGCCACACACACACACCCTGCCCCAAGCCTGCTTTGGGAAGCTGCTCACTTGTGTGCACGGCCCCCCACCTGCCTATCCAGGGCAGGCTGTCCACCAAGGTGCCACCAGGCGACTGGGGCCTCTGGCCACTTGGGAGAAATGCCAGAGCACAGCCGCCAGGAAGGGGCAGGGGAAGCTCAGGCCCAGCACTGCCAACCTCCCGCCAGGCACTACGTCCAGAGCCTGGAGGCAGAGGCTGCACTGGAGATGGCGCCAGTAAAGACCAGAGCCCACCCACCGAGAGACTAAAGGACCAAGGACTCTGACCCAGCAGGAAGGGGGCAACAAGCAGGACAGGGAGTCAAGACAGAGACGCAGGTGCACATAAAACAACACTGACCCAGAACATTTCACTCCCGATCCGGCATACAAATGGGTGGGATTAAAAAGGGGACACCTGTAACACTTTCAATAATAAAGGTAATTTTTAAAAAATGGGTGGAATTAGGCCCTGGCCGGGTTGTTAGCTGGTTAGACCAGTGGTCGGCAAACTCATTAGCCAACAGAGCCAAATATCAACAGCACGACAATTGAAATTTCTTTTGAGAGCCAAATTTTTAAAACTTAAAACTTCTTCTAACGCCACTTCTTCAAAATAGACTTGCCCAGGCCGTGGTATTTTGTGGAAGAGACACACTTAAGGGGCCAAAGAGCCACATGTGGCTCGCGAACCGCAGTTTGCCAACCACTGGTAGAGCATCATCCTGATATATATCAGGGTTGCCGGTTCAATCTCAGGGTACTTACAAGAATCAACCAATACATGCACAGACAAATGGAACAACAAATCTATGTTTCTCTCTTCCCCCCTCCCTTCCTCTCTCTAACATCAACAAATGGATTTAAAAAATATTTTTAATGGGTGGAATTAAATTCCCAACTTCACTAACATGGATGGTGGGGGGGGGGTGACTAGAAGGGTCTTGTCTGGGAGTGAGGTAGAGATATGAACTAATAACTTTAGACTTTAAGTAGATGTACTTGATTTAAGGCTAGAAGTAAAACATCTAACTTCCAACCAGGAGAAAGGGGAAAGGAAGAAATAAAAATATTTTAAAAGGTTCATCAGAAAGCACACAGATATTAGCAGTGTAACTGGAAAGTTAAGTACGTACTTAAGATTCTCAGGTTGAATTAACCCAAAATCTAGGTGTGTGCCTTAAAAAGCCTTAAAACTTCAACAAGCTAAAGGGTTAAAAGTAAAAGATGGAAGAATATATCAGACAAGACATGAAGGCAAACAGTGTTCCAAGGCTGGTTACAGTGCACGAAGCCACTCCCCAGAAAAAACAGAGAGGCTTGGGGACAACGATAATGGCAGACTTGGTGGAAGGCCACCATCTCCCCAGTGGGGGTGCTTCACACCTTCCTGGTTCGATTCAGGGCAAGGCTGAGGGGGCAACCTGCAGGGAGCCCGAGCCTCCTCCCCAGCCCATCCCCTAGCCACCCAGCAACTCACAACTGAGACTTGTTGGTGTTGGGCCCCGAGTTGGCCATGCTGAGGATGCCCCGGCCCGTGTGCGAGAGGTTGGGCCGGAACTCATCTTTGAAGGGTTTTCCCCAGTAAGACTCCCCACCTGGAAGAGAAAGGAGCATGGTTGGCAGCAAGAGCGGCTGGGGCCTAGCTGACTGCAGCCAGCGGGACACAGCCCAGCTCCAGAAATCTATGCCGAGTCGCAGGGGCACTGGGCACTGCTGGGGCTGGGTCTGGGGCACCTTGGAGGGCAGCCCTGGTGCTGAGGGCCCCTCATCACCAGCCCCCAGGGCCCTTGAAGCCCCTACGTGGGGTCTGTGGGCAGTAGGGGCCGTGGAAGGGCCAGTAAAGGGTGAGAATGAAGTAAAGGGTGAAGGCCTCAGGCAAGGGAGTGGGCCTAGGCCCCAGCAGCTGACAAGCTGGGGGCGGGGGGGGGGGGCGTGGAGGCGCCACCTTTGGGAGAGCAGCCAGACATCTGGGGACTAGAGGGATAACCTCCCTCTGCTGTGGGCCCCTTGAATCATCCCTTGGTCCACTGACAAAGATGGGTGCCTAGAGGCCTGTGGAGGAAGCAACATGCTCCCCTCCATCTCTCATTCAGGCTTATGACCATCTCAATGAGAAAACAGGAACGTGCCCAAGGTCACCTACACCACATCTGGAACTCAGCATGTCCCACCCAACTACCCCCTCACGGCCAATGGGGCAGCCAAAGCTGCCCAGGGAACCCCAGCACCCGTACCTACCTGTGCCTGTGCCAGTGGGGTCACCTCCCTGGATCTGCAAGAACAAAAGCCAGTGAGCTTCCATGCCCGCGACCCTGCTGGCCCTTCCACAGCCCCCACTGCCCACAGTCGGAAGCAACTCCCCACTGGCCAGATGGACCTAGAGGTGTCTGAGCTCTTGGTGAGGGCAGAGGCCCTCCCAGGGCCTGTCTCTGCAGAAGCCCAGTGTGGCCAGGCTGGGTGCTCAAGGGGTGAGTCTGCCGTCTCCCTGCCCCTGAGAAGGACGTATGGCAGAAGTCACCTCCAGGATGCATCTGGCCTCGGAGGCCAGTGCTGACCCAGGTCACTCACCACGAAATTCCTGATGGACCTGTGGAAGATGGTGCCATCGTAATATTGCTTCTTGCAGAGCTTGATGAAGTTTTCGCAGGTTTTTGGTGTCTGCAAAATAACCCAGATACTTCTGTGAGGCATGAAGCAGCCAATGGGGGGTCACCAATGCCGCCCAAGCCCTGACCATGCAGTGGAAGAGGGTTAGCTGCCAGCGTGAACACAGTAAGGACCAAGCTGCCCAGCCTGAGTGCGAGGGCCACAGGGAGACACCAGCAGAGCAGCGGGGGGTGGGGGGTGCCAGGTGTGTGTTCACCACCCAGACTGGGGCTGAGGAAACATAGCACACGCTGACAGGGTCCCTTCTGGGGAGGGCAGTGGGGCACACCCCTAGAGGACAGAATTTTCTACTGCGAGCACACCCAGAGTGCAGCTCCATGCTTAAGAGCCTGGGACAACCCTGGGCAGGGGAGGGACGGCTGCCACACCCACCATGTCGCAGTGCAGCTCTAGGTTGAGGTCGCCCCTGTTGGTGTGCAGCCGCACGTAGCCCTTCTTCTTCACAAACTGGTAGCGCAACACGTCCTCGTCAATGGCGGCTGCAATCAAGCAGAGGCCCAAGCTCTGTGCCTTCCCTCGCCCTGAAGACCCGCACCCCACACCAGGCACAAGGCCTGGAACTGGGCCAGCTCCGAGGAAAGCCCAAGGGGGTGCCCTGGCTGAGCATGGGGAGGCTGAGCAGTTAAGGCGGGGACGCTGGGAAGGCCTGGACCCAGGGTGGGAGGGGGGTGGAGACGAGAGGGTTGGGGACCTGACCTGCTGAAAATATAAGAGGAACAGAGCTTGGTGGAGGGCTAGGATGCCCATGGGCAGCCTGGGAAGAGGAAAAGGTGGGGGGCCCCCTCACAGGCAGGACACGGCATGGAGAGGGTTCCTGCCACAGGCCTAGCTCTTACTATAGCATCCCCCATTGCAGACGCAAGCACACCTTCAAAAGGGCCTGTCCCCTGACCATTCCTGAGCTGCCTAAGAGCCCACAAAACCCAGACACCACGGAGCGATGCTGAGGACAGGAAGGAAGGACACCCGCCTCAGCCATTATGAGGCAGCACTGGTGACAGAGGAGGGAAGGCAGCTACCTGCTTCGTGGGTGGTCTCTGGAACCATGGCAGTGGAGGTGAAGGAGGCGCTAACCTTCCCAGTGGAATAGTGGGCCTGCGGAGAAAACCACGTGGGCGCATCAGCAGCGCCTGGGAGGCCCAGAGGCCGAGGACATGGGAACAGCTTAGGCCCCTGCTTGTGCCTCCTCCAGGAAGGCGTCCGTGGCCACCACCCAGATACACCAGGAACCTCCTGGGGACAGGGTGGCCCATCCCAAATTGCTAAGGCCCCAAGGAACGAGGGACTCTACTTATAAAAGTTTTCAGTGTTGCCCTAGTCCAGTGGTCAGCAAACTCATTAGTCAATGGAGCGGCAAACTGCAGCTCGCATGTGGCTCGCGAGCCGCAGTTTGCCGACCACTGCCCTAGCCGGTTTGGCCAGTAGATAGAGCATCAGCCTCCAGAGTGAAGGGTCCCAGGTTCGATTCTGATCAAGGGCACATGCCTGGGTTGTGCACTTGATCCCCAGTAGGGGGCGTGCAGGAGGCAGCCAATCAATGATTCTCTCGCATCACTGATGTTTCTCTCTCTCCCTCTCCCCTCTTCTCTAAAATCAAAAAATATGTTTAAAAAAATAATTTTCAGTGTCTACAATAAACATATTTTAAATCAGGAAAACATAAGCCCCAATAAATATTTTTTCATCCTAGGCAGAAGAGAAAAATAAAAAGAGGGATTTCTCCCCATCAGAAGGAAGTACACCAAAATGCTAAGAGCTTGTGTGTGAGTGGTGGAATTATGAACAACAAACTTTTCTTTTGCAAATTTTCCTGAATACTTCTTTAAGGAGGGAGCCTCAGAGCCCCACCTCCCCACCGCCACAGCCCCAGCTCTCCAAAATGGAGGGGAAGAGGCAGCTTTGGGGCCTGACAGACCATGGCACAAATCCTGGTGCCATCACTGCCAAGTGAGCACCTCAGAGCCAACTACTGGGTATTGTAAGAAGCAAACCTGACTGCCCAGGAGGGACGGGCACCGCACCCCTTGTCCCTACCTCAGCACTACGGTACCCCTGAAACACCCCGCCCTCTCCCCCTGTGTTTGCTCTGGGCACCAAGTGACCAGCTCTGTAGGGCAGTGACTCTGCACCCCACGGGGCATCCCCTCCCACAGACCTGCATGCCTGAGGCTACTGTGTCACGTGCAACAAAGCCCCCAGGCACTGTCCACCCAGCATGTCTGTCCCAGGATCCCCAGCTTGGGCTAGAGCATGAAATAGACCCTACATGGCCCTAGCTGGTTTGGCTCAGTGGATAGAGCATCGGCCTGCGGACTGACGGGTCCTGGGTTCGATTCCAGTCAAGGGCACATGCCCAGGTTGTGGGCTCTGTCCCCAGTAGGGGGCATGCAGGAGGCAGCTGACCAATGATTCTTTCTCATCACTGATGTTTCTCTCTCCCTTCCTTGCTGAAATCAATAAAAATATATATAGAAAAAGAAATAGACCCTAGCCGAAACCGGTTTGGCTCAGTGGATAGAGCGTCAGCCTGCAGACTGAAGGGTCCCGGGCTCGATTCCGGTCAAGGGCATGTACCTTGGTTGCGGGCACATCCCCAGTGGGAGGTGTGCAGGAGGCAGCTGATCGATGTTTCTCTCTCATCGATGTTTCTAGCTCTCTATCCCTCTCCCTTCCTCTCTGTAAAATATCAATAAAATATATTAAAAAAAAAAGAAAAGAAAAGAAATAGACCCTACATGGCTGGGGGCCACCTTCCCTGCAAGGCTTCCAGCACCCACATCTGTCGGCCCCAGTCTCCTCAGTGCTGTTGTCCTCTGGGCCCCAGGGGTGCCTTGGCTCGGGGGTCCCAGCTGCTTCCCCTCCGACTGTATCCAGAACCACTCCTAGGTGCTCTGATGGGCGGGTGGCTTGAGCTGGCAGCTGCGCGCCCCGCCACCTACTCACCGCATTCAGCTTGTCCACCTTCTTCTTCTCTGGGACTTTCATGGTGGCCGCCAGGACCTCATCCCCCTTGAACTCCTTGTAGAGCTCCTGCAGTGTTTCTCGGGTCTCAGCATTGGTATTTTTCAAATAATAAGATGGGTCCTGCTTGGCCTTTTCTTCATCTACAAAACAGCATGGTGGCCCTGAGCAGCTGAGCCCCAGGAATGTCCCCAGATGTGCGTGATGGGAAAAAAGGCCAGAGCTGGCTATCCCAGCAGGTCCCGGACCAGGACACAGGCCAAGCCTCCATCACAGTGACATCTTCGTAGTCGCTGCAAACCCAGGGAGGTAGTGTAGGGAGAGAGTGAAGGAACAGCCCAGAAGGGCAGCACCACCCGCCAAGGCTTCTGCTGGAGTCGGCTATGGTCTGTCCCTGGCCCAGCCTTCGTCCCAACAGTGTTCAGAAACAGCCCAAACCACAGCACCACAGTGGTGGTGACCAGCTAGCTCCGCAGTACCCACCTACCTGCCTAACCTCCTGTCCCTGTAGTGAGAACAGAGACAACTTCTAAGGAGTAAAGACGGCCCCATCTAGGCACCTGAGGGCCTGGGCGAGGAAGCAGCCCCGAGGGCCCTGGAGCAGAGTCTTGAGAGGGGAGGCCCAGGTATGTGGGCCTCTCCCGCAGGAGGCTGTGAGCACTCAGGCGTAAGGCCTGGCTGGCACCCACCACATCAGGCCCTGTGGGCAGGCGTGGGCCAAGGTGATCCTGCCAATCTCAGCACAGGAGAAGCTGAACGCCAGCTTGAGAAATTCCAAACTTGCCTCAGCTCGATCAAGACTCTGGCCCCAGGAGGGCGGGGGCTTTTGCCAGGGAGCATGGACCTATTTCCCCCAACCCCTGGCGCCCAGACCACCCCTGGATGTTCATACCTGGGTCTGTTATTTTCATGTTATTCTTAACATGAAAGAAGTTGGAGACGTTGAATTTGTCCAAATTTGTAGGGTCCTAGGGCAAAAAGAACACGTGCAGCGGAGTGAGCCCAGCCGGGTCCCAGGCTATGGCCATGTGGCCGCCACAGGCAGCATAGGACAGGTGAGTGGCATGAGGGTCCTGGGGCCAGAAGGGAAGAGGCCTGTGGCTGCCCAGAAGCCTGGGGGTCAAGCAGGGAACAAGGGAGCGAGGGAGAGGGCTCTGTCCCGGGCAGGGCCATGAGCAGGGGTGGGGTGGAAACTGCAACAAATGGCTGGCTGCTCCCCAAACTGCATCTGCATCTCTCTGGCACAAGGCTGACAAGCATCCCTCGCTGTTAGACAGCCACAAGATGGATGGGGTCTTCTCGAAGGAAGGTGAGCAGATATGCCGTGCCCACCTCCAGGACTCCCACATGCTGCCCTGTATTCCCTTCAGCCTGGCTGCCAGACACAGACCCCACAGAGCTCAGGCCCTGGGGACAGCGAGCCCACTACATTGGAAGGAATGTGTACTGACCTCCAATTAGAATGGGACAAGCCAGAGAAGGGGTTGTCCCCATCTAAGTCACTCCTGGATTTTCTAAGTCCATGTTTTTCATGAACTCACCCAGGATTCTCTGACACCACAGGGGTGCCTTGTACCCAATGCTGAGGTACAAAGCACACACCTGCCCCCACTCTCAAGAGGGCAGGTGGAGAGCGAGGCCTGCAAAGAGGCCACTCTGTGCCGAGATGGCTCTGGGGGTCCCTGACAGCAGGGACAGGCATCAGAGGAGATGTGGGAACCAGACTGAGGAAGCGGTATGTGCGAAGGCCCATGTGACTGAGAGTAAGGAGGGCAGGAGGTGGGGGCACTGTCAGTGGCAGCTGGGGAACCTCAACAGACAGGTAGCAAGGAGGAAGCCACTGAACCTGGGTGGAGAGGTGGGGCTGGCAGAGGGCAGCTGTGTCAAGGTTCTCGTGGCCCCTCCTGAAAACACAGAGGATGGGACCGCACCTGGAGGGTGATGATGTCCTGCCGGGAGAAGGGCTCGTCAGTCAGCAGGTCTCGGAAGTTCTTGGCCTTGATATTGAGCTGCTCCACTGCCTGTGGCAAGGAGGAAGCGGCTGTTACCGTGCCTGTCCCCAGCCCGGCATCAGGAGCCTACAGCCCGCCCGGACGACGGCACCATCCAGCATGAGGAAAAGGACAGAACTACCAGGCACCCCCCACGGGCTCAGAGCCATGGCCCTGCCACTGAGGGGGAAGCTTGTTGAGCCCCAGAAACTCAACGACTACCCTCTGAGCAAGGTTCCTCACAGGACTCTCTCGTGACACGTCTTACACATCAGTAAACAGGTTCAGCAAGGCCACCCATCTTACCAAGCCCCTCAAATCCGAGCACACTCGGACAAGGTGTCACTCCCAGAGTCCCTAGAGCCACGCTGGCCACCTGGACCCTGCCAGCAGCCAGGGACAGGCATGAAAACAGCTGAGAGGCCTTCCTGCTACGTGAAGCCCACAGCCCTGCCGTCTGTACTCTGCTGGCACGCAGGGCCTCCTCTCCCCACACCTGCCCACCAGCCACACCTGCCCACCAGCCACATCTGCTCCTCTTGGAGACTCTGCCAGGAACTGGGAGGGCTCAAGACCCCCTCAAAGCCCTGGAGTGCCCTCAGAGCACAGGGTCCCTCCCAGGGCCTGACCAGTAAGAGTCTGCTGAAGATGTCTGTGGGGAAGACCCCTGGGTACAAAAGAACTTCCCAGGCATCAGGTCCAGAGGCCACAGGAAGGCCTGCCTTTTCTAGGCTGTGCTGATGGCTCTCAGAGTGTCGGCTCCACAGGGAAAGGCTGTGCAATCCCCAATCCCAGACCAGGGTTCCCAGAAGCAGACACCTAAAGAGCCAGTAGGGGACACAGTTCCCGAGAACCTACCTCGTAGGCATAGACATTGCCGGTGGTTCTGATGGCCACGATGTGGGTGTTGTTGGTGAACACGGTGTACAGCACTGGACAGTGGTACTTCTCTAGGGAGAAGGCAGAAGCCTGCATCAGTATGCCGAGTGGGGCCCAGAGGGCTGGCCAGCTGCTTAACCCCCTTCCTCCAATCCCCACATGGCCTTCCTCAGAGGTATCAGCCTCATCAGCCCAGGGCACCACTGGCAACATTGCCCTGGCCTCCTCCTCCACTGCAGACACTGCCACGTCCCTCACCCTGTCGCCTGGGATATTGCAACAAACCCCTGCTGCTCCACTGACCCACCAATTCCCTACAGGTAGCCAGGAGCCTGTCCAAATAAGTCCCAACAAATAAACTGCAAAAAGGCGGGGAGGAAGACTTCTAGGTTAAGAGACTTAGAGATTATCAACTACCTATTTGTGTGAACTTTTTTTAAAAAAAATATATTTTATTGATTTTTTACAGAGAGGAAGGGAGAGGGATAGAGAGTTAGAAACATTGATGAGAGAGCAACATCGATCAGCTGCCTCCTGCACACCCCTCACTGGACATGCCCTTGACCGGAATCGAACCTGGGACCCTTGAGTCCGCAGGCCAATGTTCTATCCACTGAGCAAAACCGGTTAGGGCTTGTGTGAACTTTCTAAAAATCTTGATTTGAAAACTATATGAAAATAATTATGAGAGCATTCTGGAAATTTGATCACTGGCTAGACAGTCAATAATATTAAGGAATTCTTGTTATTTATTTTTTATTTTTAAAATATATTTTATTGATTTTTTACAGAGAGGAAGGGAGAAGGATAGAGAGTTAGAAACATCGATGAGAGAGAAACATCAATGAGCTGCCTCCTGCACACCTCCTACTGGGGATGTGTCCGCAACCAAGGTACATGCCCTTGACCGATATCGAACCTGGGGCCCTTCAGTCCTCTATCCACTGAGCCAAACCAGTTAGGGATTGTTAATTTTTTAGATGTTAGAGTAGTTAGAATAGTACTGTGATAACTATTGTTTTAAGTCCTTATCTTTCAGACTTAAGTATTTAAGCATGAAATGACACAATGTCTCAAATTTGTTTTAGAATCACCTAAGTAGCCTGGCTAGCATGGCTCAGTGGTTGAGCATGACCTATGAACCAGGAGGTCACGGTTCGATTCCCGGTCAGGATGCATGCCCGGGCTGCAGGCCCAATCCCCAGTGTGGGGCGTGTAGGAGGCAGCCAATCACTGGTATTTCTCTTTCTCTCTTCCTCTCCCTTCCTCTCTGAAATCAACAAAAATATATTTTACCCCTTGCTGGTTTGGCTCAGTGGATAGAGCGTTGGCCTGCGGACTGAAGGGTCCCAGGTTCGATTCCGGTCAAGGACACACACCTCAGTTGCAGGCCCCTCCCTGGCCCGGGCTCTGGTTGGGGCTCGTGCAGGAGGCAACCAATTGATGTGTTTCTCTCACATTTATATATATTTCTGTCTTTCCCTCTCTCTTGCAATCTTTCTAAAAATCAATGGAGCTCAGCCAGGTGTGGCTCAGCGGTTGAGCATCAACCCAAGAACCAAAAGGTCACCAATTCGATTACTAATCACATGCCCAGGTTGCGGGCTATCGATGATTCTCTCTCATCACTGATGTTTCTATCTCTTTCTCCTTCTCCCTTCCTCTCTAAAATCAATAAAAAATATTTTTTGAAATAATAAAAATCAATGGAGAAATATCCTCAGGTGAGGATTAAATATATATACATATTTTTTAAATAAATAAGTAAATAAAAATCACCTAAGCAGGCACTCAGTAAATAGTTGCTGAATGAGATACACTGTAGACCTCCCCAGATCAGCTGATCTCTGAGCAGGGAGGCCCACAACACTCCGCCATCAGGACGGAGCTCTCTGACCCCAGGGACTGTCCCTGAATCGCTAAGCTTCTGTTTTCCCAAGGCCTTTCACTCATCACTATGAACCAGCATCTACTATAAGCCAGGCTCTAGGGTCAGAAGAGAGTGTCAGACGGGCCCCAGCCTCAGCTACTTCAGCATCTCTCTAGAATGTACACACCCAGTGAGCATGGACACCAGCCTTGACCATGGCATCTGCATGGGCCAAAAGAACCATGCCAGGCCAACCAAGAACCAAGAGCAAGGTCAGTGCCCTAAGGGGTTGCCTCAGCGAGGGCATCTGGCCAGTGAGAGGGTGTGTAGCGAGATAAAGCAGGAGGGTCCTGGCTGGGCTGGGCTTTACGACCAGTGGTGAGGAGCTCAGCCTAAGAGCCACCCAACAAATCTGTCAGACCCAAACAGCCCTGCCCAGCGGCCTGCCCTGGCCTCTCAGCCTGCGCAGCTTCTGCCTCCAGCCATGAGCAGACCTGAGACACAGGGTCCATCTGTGCCCACAAAAAAAATTGTGTTAGCCCAGCTGGTGAAGCTCAGTGGTTGAGCGTCGATGCCCAGTCAGGGCACATGCCCAGGTTGTGGGCTCAATCCCTAGTGTGGAGTGAGCAGGAGGCAGGGGATCAATGATTCTCTCTCATTATTGATATTTCTATCTCTCTCTCCCTCCCTCTTCCTCTCTGAAATCAATAAAAATATTTTTTTAAAAAAATGTTAGCCCTGGCTGGTTTTTCTCAGTGGTTAGAGCATCGGCCTGTGCACTGAAGGTTTGAGGGTTCGATTTCCAGTCAAGGGCATGTACCTTGGTTGCAGGTTCAATCTCTGGTCCCAGTCGGGGCATGTGCAGGAGGCAACCAATCTATGTGTCTCTCTCACATCGATGTTGCTCTCTCCCTCTCTTTCTCTCTCCCCCCACCCTCCTCACTCTCTGAAAATCAATGGAAAAATATCCTCAGGTGAGGATAAAAAAAACAAAAAGGAAAAAATTATGTTGCCTCTTTGAGAAATTAAAAGCAAGTGTCTAGCTGATCAGAAAGGAATGACTGGTTGTGCAGAGAACTTGGCGTGAGGCAGCGGCCAGGTTCTGCAGGCCAGTCCTTGAGTTGGCTGTAAGAGATCTCTTACCTTCACTGTTCTTTGCAAAGTTCAGTTTGATCAGGGACCGCACGTCCAGTTTCTGGAAGAAGCAGAATTCATAATTAATAATAAGTGGCTGATATGAATGCCACTCCAGGAAGACAGTAGCACCTGCCAACAAAGCTGCCTGCCAGGGGTCACTGCTGAGGCTAGGTGACACAGAAAGATTGGAAAAGTTTGACCATCCAAGCCTTCAGAAGAGGAAAAGGCACAGGTGCTGACCTAGGGCCCCAGGACACTGTGACTAACCTAGAGAAGGGGGCTGCACAGTGGAAGCCCAGCCTCTGAGCCAGCAAACCGGCCCCAAGCAAAGGGGTTGACATCCAGCCTGGAGGCCGAGCCTGAGGGGCAGGTTTCTTTATACTCTGTGAGGTTTAGACAGTTTCATGGCAAGCACTGATTATTTTTGAAATTGAATTATTTTGTCTTGGCCAGTGTTGCCAAGTGGTTCGAGTGTTGGCCCCTGCACCAAAGTGTCACGGGTTCGTTCCCAGTCAAGAGCACGTACCTGGGTTGGTTTGATCCCTGGCCCTGATTGGGGCGTGGGCAGGAGGCAACCAATCTATGTGTCTCTCACACATCGATGTTTCTTTCTCTCTGTCTCCCCCTTCCTCTCTTCTTCCCTTCCAGTCTCTCTAACAATCAATGGAGAAAAAAATATCCTTGGGTGAGGATTAAAAAACACACAAATGTTTTTGTTTTTTCCAGCTGGGTGATGTTTAGCTTATTCTCCTGTTGTGTAACTATTTAAGAAAGATGAAATATTTTTTAAAAAAGGGGAAAAGGAATAAATATACCCAAATGCTAAGAGCAGTTGTGATGGGATCCTCTATTTTTGTTTAATCCTCACCATATTTATTGATTCTACAGAGAGAGAGAGAGCGAGAGAGAGAGAGAGAGAGAGAGAGAGAGAGGAACATCCACCGGTTGCCTCCCATACATGCCCTGACCAGAGATCAAACCCAAAACCTTCCTGGTAAATGGGATGGCACTCCAACCAACTGAACCACCCAGGCCTGGTGGGATGTTCCATTTTTTAACATTTCTGTGTGTCTACAGTTTGCCTCCTCTACAGGAAACTTCACAATAAAAAAAAAGTCCAGGCAGCCAGAAGAAAGCAGCAGCCCTGGGGGGTAGGCCTCAACTGGAGTACTGAAGGGGGCTGTGGAGAGACCCTGGAACAGACAGGCAAAGCTGCCCCTTGGGAGCACCTAACTCAAGGCTCATGTCCCTGTAGCCACTGTCACCCAGGTCAGGTGGGCCCAGCCCTGCTACACAGGTCCCAAACGAGACACTGGGATAGTGTTCCAGGACTGAGCCCCTGAGCCAAGCTCCAACCCTGTGTCCTTCCTCTCCTACAGTGGCCAGTCCACCAGCCCCACACCTGGCTTCATGCCTTCCTCTTTTATTCAACTACTAGATGCCCGGTGCACGAAATTCGTGCATGGGTAGGGTCCCTAGTGGCTGCCGGCTGTGGGCAGGGGCCTCCCTTCCCTGGCTGCCGGCTGGGGCCTTCCTTTGTTCCACGCCACCCCCTGATGGTCAGTGCACATCATAGCGAGCGATCGAACTCCCCGTCGGTCGAACTCCCGAGGGGTCACTTTGCATATTAGGCTTTTATATATATATATATATATATATATATATATATATATATATATATATATATACACACACACACACACACACATACATATATATATATATATATATATATATATACTCCCACACACCTGTGCAGGTGAGCATTAGACTCCAGGACAGATGATGGGGTGCTTGCTCCAAGGCTGCTCCCACCAGATAAGATAGCCCTTCTCACTTGGCCAGTGTAGCTCCATCCCCCAGTAGGGGGCATGCTGGAGGCAGCTATTCGATGATGTTCCTCTCTCATCGATGTTTCTCTCTCTCTCTATCTCTCCCCCTTCCTCTCTCTATAAAAATCAACAAAAACAGCCCTAACTGGTTTGGCTCAGTGGATAGAGTGTCAGCCTGTGGACTGAAGGGTCCCAGGTTCGATTCTGGTCAAAGGCACATGCCATGGTTACGGGCTTGATCCCCAGTAGGTGGCATGAAGGAGGCATCCAATCAATGATTCTCTCTCATCATTGATGTTTCTATCTCTCTCTCCCCTCTCCCTTCCTCTCTGAAATCAATAAAAAATATATTTTAAAAATCAATAAAAACATTAAAATACAAAAAATAAAAATAAAATGGTGCAATTCTGGAAAGAAATTTGCCAGTAGCTACGAAAACAGAAAATGCATCCACCCCATGACCCAGCAGTCCCAGGACGACACTCATGTGTATGCCCAAAGAAGCATGCACAAGGGTGGCCCTGACCACTGTTTGCAACAGCAGGTGACCTCAAATCCCTGCAGTACCCCCGCATGAGGACAACACAGCCACCACAGAACAAGGCAGGGCTTTATGCACTGATACACTCAGATCCCCAACACACTGCAGGATGAGAAAGCAAGGTACAGAGGAATTCACGCCTGTGAGCACACCCATGGCCCAAAGAAAGATGTACACCTGTACACACGTGTGTGTATGTAGGAAACATTTCTGGAAAGAAATGCATGTACAGGGAGAAGGACAATCCCTCACTGTGCCCCATCTATCGTCCTCTACCTCACCTGTGTGTATATGAAAACCACAGAATCAAAGGACAGGCAATAGGACAGCGTTCACTAGCGTCACTTAAATTCCTGCATGACCCTTACCTCGCCGTTGCTGGGGTTGGTCCCGTACTTCTTAAGCCAAGGAATGATGTTCCTGAAGGGAAGAGAACAGAGAGCATCAGCGTGATGGGCAGGTACAACACAGCCAGGAGGCTGCTTCTGGGGACAGCTGTGAAGGGGGTTTGCTCCGCTCACTTCTGGGGCAGAAGCCAAGGAGAGGAGCGCCTTGAAAATGGGCTATTTCTGGAAATGTGGTTCAGAGTATAGTCAGGGTTTTTACTGCAGTTATATATAAACAACACAAACTAGCAAACAAAGATGTACACAAATGTTGATAGGTCCATAAAATGGGATACTGGACCACCATCAAAATTATAATTTCCAGCCCTAACTGGTTTGGCTCAGTGGATAGAGCATCAGCGTGCGGACTGAAAGGTCCCAGGTTCGATTCCGGTCAAGGGCATGTACCTTGGTTGCGGGCACATCCCAAGTAGGGGGTGTGCAGGAGGCAGCTGATTGATGTTTCTCTCTCATCGATGTTTCTAACTCTATCCCTCTCCCTTCCTCTCTGTAAAAAAATCAATAATATATATTTAAAAAAATTACAATTTCCAGAGAATTCTTAATGACATGGAGGGAAATGACTGAGTAAAGAATGGATCCAGAACTATCTTCATGGTATTACCTCAACCATGTTACCACAAATAAACTCAAAGAAAAAGATGAGTATAAATACTGACAGTGGTTACCCCAGATAGTGTGATTATGGTAAATTTTTCCTGTGAAATGTTTTACAATTTTTCTAAAATAAGTCTGAAACGTGAGAAAAGTATATAAGCTGGCTTATGTTAGAAAATAAGACTGAGCATAATGCTTCAAAACACCGCACTGAAAAGTATGCACCCTAATTATGACTTTCATAAAGTGAAAAGAATTTAGTTCATTAATATTCCAAAACAAGTACATGAGTGGCAACTAGAACACTAGGACCTCACTTTTGGGGGGCAGGGGGTGGTGTCAATGCCACTCCAGGAAGACAGTAGTGCCCTAACCGGTTTGGCTCAGTGGATAGAGCGTCGGCCTGCGGACTGAAGGGTCCCAGGTTCGATTCCGGTCAAGGGCATGTACCTGGGTTGCGGGCACATCCCCAGTAGGGGGCGTGCAGGAGGCAGCTGATCAATGTCTCTCTCTCATCGATGTTTCTAACTCTCTATCCCTCTCTCTTCCTCTCTGTAAAAAATCAATAAAATATATTTAAAAAAAAAAAAAAAAGTCAGTAGTACCTGCCAACAAAGCTGCCTGCCATGGGTCACAGCAGCATTGCTGCTTCATCTCTGAGGCCCTGGCAGTCCCTCCTGGGTCCCCAATAGACCTGCCCAGGGCCCCCAAAGCCCCAGGACCACAGCGTGGCCTGACTTGCACTGCCTGGAACCATAAACCCCCCAGCTGGCCCCACATCCCCTACCTGAGCAGATATCAACAACCTCACCCCATTTGTTAGCTCAAAAGTCAAGGGGGAACTCACAGCAAGTCAAAGACGACGCCTTCAGGGGTGCAGACCGGGTAGCTGAAGGGCTGCAGAGAGAGACTGAGAAGGGACATGGTCACTCCTGGTCATGCATTGGACTGGCCGGGCCACTCCCACATGGCTCCTATGACTTCTCCCTTTGCCTCTCCTTCCTTCGGTCATTCCTCCACCAACTCGGGTGCTCCTCTGCACAGCCTGGGATAGGTGCCAGCACAGAGGGGACCCCCACATCTCTGCTCCTCAGCAGCTCCCAGCACAAACCAGTAAGTACAAAGCAAGGATTTCAGGAGTTGAGGAGAGGGTTTAGGGAGAACTGCAGCCTAGTCCTCTCCACACCCTGTGCTGTGATATGTCATACACATGCGATCATGTTCAAGCCCAAAGGAGCTCCCTGGAGGTGGCCTGGGAGAGGCAGGACTGGAATAGCAGCCATAGGCAGGCCACATTTTCCTACTGAGAACTGCCCTCTCCCATCCCAAGAAGCTCTGGTGGGCTCTCGTGATCTGGGGGTGCCCTGCCTGCTCCTGACCACAGACTGTGCACACAGTTCTCCCCATATTTCCTAGGGGCGTTCACATGACTCAGGCAAGACCTGAGGCCCCAGGAGCCCAGGGTAAGTTCTAATATGTGGATGTGGGGTAGAGGGACCTGCAGAGGCCCAGACTACCACAGGCCATTTGCCACCTCCAGAAGGGTCTCCTTAAGAAAAGCAGAGCCCAGATGAAGGGAGACCATACCTGGTGGACTTCCTTGGGCCAATACCCTTTTTCCTGCATGGGATTTCTGTCACTAGCCATCAAAAGCCCTGGCTTGTTTACACATCGGTCACCTGTAAGTTTGGTCAGCACAGCTCAGCCCCCAGGACCTCGACAGCCTGGCAGCATGGGGGCTACCTCCCTGGATATTGCCCCAGAAGCCCTCATGGGGTAATCTCACCCCTTGCTCTCTGGCCCAAAAGTCTACTCTAACCTAGTGGGACTAGGACTGTTGAACCCCAGCACATAGGGGGCTGTGGGGTGGGCAGGTCCGGTGGTCCCCTTGGGCCTGAGTTTTCTAAATTCAAGCTATGGTGCTGCTAGTGTTGCTGGGGGCTGACCAGAGCAGGACCTGACACCAAATCAAGCTCCAAGCAGCAAGAAATGTACATACATCTTCTCCCAGACACAACCTAAAGGCACATTCTCAAAGCACACTTTTACCCAGAACCCAATGTAGTTAAAAAATGAGTGAGACACAGATCAGAGACCTCTTACAGGAACTGAGAACCAAGGATGAAAGCATTTCCATAAAACCAATTCACACCCCATCTGAATAAGACATTCTCATGGGGCTGATGACAAAATCTGATGGGTTGGGAGAGAAATGCAGCCACCTGGGTCTCATTTGTTCACCCTCCTGAGTAAGTGCTATGAGCGGGAAAAGCCCTCACTCACCACAGCATGGGAGCCTCCTGGGGGGCCCTGGGCACACCCAGCGGCTGCATCCCTGGACCTTCCTGGCACCCTGTGGTGACTGGCTGACCTGCCTCAACTGGGCACTGGGATCACCAGGAGAGCTTTATCGGCTCTCAAGGATCACTCTGTCCTATGGAATCAGAACTCAGGGGATGAGGAGGAAAGCTGTGCACACATGCATGTGTACAGAGCAGAGATGACCATGGCTCGAATTTAGGAAACGCAGGCCCAAGGAGACCACCAGACCTGCCCACCCCACAGCCGCCAATGTGCTGGGGTTCAACCAATCATCCAGCTTCTGTTCATACACATACCAACTGGGGTGGGAAGAAGCATTTGAGTGGCTCTAAAGCTGGGTCCCTCCCCACTCCCACCAGTGACCTGCATTCCCCAGGGAAGGGGAAAGGGGCTCACAGTATCATGACTATTGCAGCGGCTGTTACCACGTGGACTGTGGACCAAAGGTAAAGTGTGAAAGGCACAGGTCCACAGTAGACCACTGAGTTCACGCCTCAGTGGCACCACTGCCTGGATGTGACACCTGGGCAAGGGACTTCGCTCTTGTAAGCACCGATTCTCTCAACTGTAAAACAGGCTTAACAACAGAGCCTACCTACCTTGGAAGGTAAGACTGAGGTTAAAAGGACAATGTACTTGTAAACACAGACACAGAATAAGCAGAAAAGAATCATGAGTTCTTATCATTGTTGAGTCACCTTCTCCCAGTTCAGGGAAGATCTGGGGAGAGGGAGGCGGAGGGACACAGACAAAACCCACAGCTGCATCTCCAAGGATCAGATTCACTGTCAAACAACTGAGTATCAGAGAACTATCACAAGGGAAAGATTAAACTCTCAAAACTCTTACCTGCAGTGGTCAAAAGGTAAACGACGAAAATTTGTTTGTGGGATATCTGTTTAAAACAAAAAAAAGAGACAGAAAATTTATTCTGTAAAAATTTCACCTATGTATCCCTATCAACAGTTCAATTACATTTTAAGAAAAAGTTCATGTAGCCCAGCCTGCGTGGCTCAGTGGTTGGGTGTCAACCTATGAATCAGGAGGTCACAGTTCAAGTCCCAGTCAGGGCACATGCCCAGGTTGCAAGCTCAATCCCCACTGCGGGAGGCAGCCAATCAATGATTCTCTCTCATCAATGATGTTTATCTCTCCTTCTCCCTTCCTCTCTGAAATCAATAAAAACATTTTTTAAAAAAGAAAAAGTTCATGTAAATTACCTAGTGCAGCAATTGCTTCGGATTAAAAACTTTCAGTAGATAGAACCAAAGTACATGGGATACATCAGGAAAGAACTTAAGAGAAAAAAGTACACACCGCATACCTCAGAGATACTGCGAGTTCGATTCCAGACCACCACAATAAAGCGAATATTGTAATGAAGGGATTCAAAGTTTTTGGTTTCCCAGTGCTTATAAAAGTTATGTTTAGCCCTAGCTGGTTTGGCTCAGTGGATAAAATGTGGGCCTGCAGACTCAAGGGTCCCAGGTTCGATTCCGGTCAAGGACATGTACCTTCATTGCAGGCACATCCCCAGTAGGGGGTGTGCAGGAGGCAGCTGATCGATGTTTCTCTCTCATCGATGTTTCTAACTCTCTATCCCTCTCCCTTCCTTCCCTGTAAAAAATCAATAAAATATATATTTTTAAAAAGTTGTGTTTATACTATACTATAGTCAATTAGTATATAATAGCAAAATGTACTGTAGATATATATACCTTAATTAAAACATACTTTATTGCTAAAATTATTAACCATCATCTGAGCCTTCAGTGTGTCAATCTTTTACTGGGTGGAGGGTCTTGCCTTGATGTTGATGGCTGCGGACTGATCAGGGTGGTGGTAGCTGAAGGCTGGGGTAGCAGTAACAATTTCTTAAAACAACAGTGAAGTGTGCCTCATCAACTGACTCTTCCTTTCATGATGATTTCTCTGTAACTTGCGATGCTATTTGACAGCATTTACCCACATAACTTCTCTCAAAATTGAAATTAATCCTCGTAAACCCTGCCGCTTTATCAATTAAAGGTATATAATATTCTAAACCCTGTTGTCACTTCAAAAACCACTTTCTTTGCTCATCCATACGAAGCAATTCCTCATCCATAAAGTCTTATTATGAGATTGCAGCAATTCAGTCACATTTTCAGGCTCCACTTCTTTTTTAAAAATATATTTTACTAGTGGCCCAGTGCACGAAATTCGTGCACATTAAAAGGGGATTAATTAGAGGAAATAACTTAATATTGCTATTTGCCGTTTCTCTATAATATAAGTGTCAGAGATGAAAGAAAACTAGTAAAATGTATATGAAAACCTTCCTCCTGTCAGAGTCTGGGGCACACCACAGGACCCAAAGTCCCCACCCACCCACATGCGCCTCAAAATCTCATGAGAACCAGACCTGGTCGCCCCCCCCCCCCCTCATTGGGATAGATCCAGACCTGGCTAGTCCCACCCTTGTCAAGCCCCGCCAGGCAGGGAACATAGCCTCAGGTCCCCTGGCCCAGTGCCAGGATGGGGGGCGTGGCCTGAGGTCCCCCAGCCCAGACCAAGGTGGGGGGGCATGCCTTGAGGTCCCCCGTCAAGCCCCACCAGGTGTGGGACATGGCCTGAGACCCCCTGTCAAGCCCCGCTGGGTGGGTGGCATGGCCTGAGGTCCCCCATCAAGCCCCTCCTGGTGGGGGGGGGGGGCGGCGCAGCCTCAGGCCCCCCGGCCTGGCACTGGGAGGGGGGAACAGCCTCAGGTCCCCTGTCAAGCCCCATCGGCGGGGGGGGGGGGGGTGCAGCCTCAGGTCCCCCCTGGGCGGGGAGCGCAGCCTGAGTTCCCCCAACCCAGCACTGAGGGTGCACCTTGAGGTCCCCTGTCAAGCCCCGCCAGGCAGGGGGGCATAGCCTCAGGTCCCCTGGCTTGGTGCTGGGGCGGGGGGTGGGGCCTGAAGTCCCCTAGCCCAGCACCAGGACGGGAAGCGCACCTTGAGGTCCCCTGTCAAACCCCACAGGGGCGGGGGAGGGTGTAGCCTCAGGTCCCTGCTGATTGCTCGTTAAGGCTCCTTATGGGAACTTGGCCTCAGCTGTGGGTGCAGCCATCTTTGTGACGAGTGATGGTTAATTAGCATATTCCCTCTTTATTAGATAGGATTGATTTTTTACAGAGAGGAAGGGAGAGGGATAGAGAGTTAGAAACATCGATGATCAATCAGCTGCCTCCTGCACACTCCCCACTGGGGATGTGCCCGCAACCAAGGTACATGCCCTTGACCGGAATCGAACCTGGGACCCTTCAGTCCACAGGTCGACGCTCCATCCACTGAGCCAAACCGGTTAGGGCCAGGCTCCACTTCTATTTCTAGTTCTCTTGCTATCTCTACCACATGTGCAGTTACTTCCTCCACTGAAGTCCTGAAGCCCTCAAAGTCATCCAGGAGGGCTGGAATCAACTTCTTCCAAACACCTGTTAATGTTGATATTTTGGCTTCTTCCCATGAATCATAAGTGTTTTTTTTGTTTTTTGTTTTTTTTTTTAATATATTTTATTGATATTTTACAGAGAGGAAGGGAGAAGGATAGAGAGTTAGAAACATCGATGAGAGAGAAACACCGATCAGTTGCCTCCTGCACACCTCCCACTGGGGACGTGCCCGCAACCAAGGTACATGCCCCTGACCGGAATCAAACCTGGGACCCCTCAGTCCGCAGGCTGACGCTCTATCCACTGAGCCAAACCGGTTTCGGCTCTTTTTTTTTTTTTTTTTTTTTAATATATTTTATTGATTTTTTACAGAGAAGAAGGGAGAGGGAGAGTTAGAAACATCGATGAGAGAGAAACATCGATCAGCTGCCTCCTGCACACCCCCTGCTGGGGACATGCCGGCAACCAAGGTACATGCCCTTGACCAGAATCGAACCTAGGACCTTTCAGTCCGCAGGCCGACGCTCTATCCACTGAGCCAAACCAGTTTCGGCAATCATGAGTGTTCTTAATGGCATCTGGAATGGTGAATTCTTTCCAGAAGGTTTTCAATTTACTTTTCCCAAATCCATCAGAGGAATCACTATCTACTGCAACTATAACCTTATGACATGTATTTCTTAAATAATGACTTGAAAGTCAAAATTACTTTCTTGGTCCATGGGCTGCAGAATGAATGTTCTGTTCGCAGGCATTAAAACAACATTAATTCCATTGTATATCTCCATCAGACCTCTTGGGTAACCAGGTGCATTATCAATGAGTAGTGATATTTTGAAAGGAACCTTTTTTTTTCTGAGCAGAAGGACTCAACAGTACACTTTAAATCTTTAGTAAACCATGTTGTAAGCAGATGTGCTGTCATCCAGGCTTTGCCATTCCATTCACAGAGCACAGGCAGAGTAGATGTGGAATAATTCTTAAGGACCCTTGGACTTTCAGAATGGTAAATGAGCATTAGCTTCAATTTCAAGCCAACAGCTGCATTAGTCCCTAAAAACAGAATCAGCCTGTCCTTTGAAGCTTTGAAGCCAGACATTGACTTTTCCTCTCTGCCTATTAAAGTTCTAGATGGCATTTTTTTCCAATGTAAGTATGGTGTGTAAAGTAATAGCACTGCCATCACCTGGAAGCTGGTTGGACATGCAGTCCCAGACCTTCTGAATTATAGTCTGCATCATTTTAACAAGATTTACAGGTGATTCATACTCACATTAAAGTTTCAGAGACCTTAGCACACTTAGCTTTCAGAAGATATTACTGACCCAACAGAAGATATTATTGTTGTTTTCAATTATAGAAACCAAGACAACGATTTTTCTCAAAGGAAAGATGGGCTAATGTATTAAAACAATCTATGGAAGCCCTAACCGGTTTGGCTCAGTGGATAGAGCGTTGGCCTGCGGACTCAAGGGTCGCAGGTTCGATTCCGGACAAGGGCATGTACCTTGGTTGTGGGCACATCCCCAGTGGGGAGTGTGCAGGAGGCAGCTGATCAATGTTTCTCTCTCATCGATGTTTCTAACTCTCTATCCCTCTCCCTTCCTCTCTGTAAAAAATCAATAATAATAAAATATATATATATATATATATATATATATATATATATATATATAAAACAATCTATGGGGGGAAAAAAGCAAACAAAAGTTCAAGTCACCATAACAAATATAATAAAAAAGTCTGAAATATTGCAAGGATTACCAAAATGGGACCCAGAGATACAAAGTGAACAAATGCTGTTGGAAAACTCACCCCCATACTTGCTCAAAAAATAATATCTGCAAAGTGCAATAAAGTGAAGAGCAATAAAATGAGGTATGCCTGACCTTATTATCTTGACAGAGAAAAAAAAAAAGGCTATTTTAACCTACATTAATAAAAACACACCAAGATTGCCCAGCCAGTGTGATTTAGTGTCGACCCAAGAACCAAAAGGTTGCTGGTTCAATTCCTGTTAGGGAGCGTGCAGAAGACAACCAATCAATGATGTTTCTCTCTATCCCTTTCTCTTCCTCTCTAAAAATCAATAAAAACATGTTTTTTAAAAAACATTTTTGCCCTAACCGGTTTGGCTCAGTGGATAGAGCGTAGGCCTGCGGACTGGAGGGTCCCAGGTTTGATTCCGGTCAAGGGCATGTATCTTGGTTGCGGGCACATCCCCAGTGGCCTTCTCCCTTCCTCTCTGTAAAAAATCAATAAAATACATTTTTTTAAAAAAAATATTTTAGAGGAGGCAAGATGGCGACAGGCAGGAAAATAGGGAGGGAGAGTGTGTGAGAGAGTGAGGGAGCAATAGAAGTGTGTGTGGACGTGTGTGTGTGTGTGTGTGTGTGTGTGTGTGTGTGTGTGAGTGAAACAGGGACAGTTAGACCCTGCAGTTCTTCCAGGGGGCTGCCAATCCGGGCAGTCTTAGACGGCAAAACCCCGCAGCCACCACAAACACTCTGGGGAGGACACCGGCGGCACAGAGACCACACCACCTTGAAGAACAGAACTGCTTGAGACTAGGATCCTAGCCTCGCCACCACGCAGTCTGGTCTCAGAAGCAAACCAGGACCCGACAGGTGCTCTGATAGAAGACCTGCCACCACAGCTGCAGACCCAGAGACACCAGGACTCCAGGCACCCGGCCTGATTTCTGTGAGTCACAAAGCCAATCCCCCTCCCCCGCCGCCCCCGTGGCAGCGACACAGAAACTATCAGACCCCAGCTGCACAATAAGGCTTTCTGCACATACAAACCAGTGGCGACTCTACCTGACTTTGAGCCTTGGTGTCAGACACGGAAAGTTTGTTTCCCACGACTAGTCTCTGCGTCCAGGCAGGGAGACTGACCGGAATTCAAGCCTAGCCGCTCATCTGTAGGGAGGTGGTCTTCTGCGACCAGATCCCGTGCCCACGCAGGGCAGGGAGAAAGCGCTGAACTTGACCCCAGACTTGTGAACTCGGGGAATTTGTTTCCCGCGACTCGTCTCCGCGCCCAGGCAGGAAGGCAGTCCTGAATTTGAGCATAGGTGCACGACCTTGGGGAGACTGTCTTCTGCGACCAGACCCCACACCCACACTAAGGGGTAGTGCCACCTGACTTTGATTCAGGGCAAGCGCACATAGAAGGCTGTTTACCGCAGGGCAGAAGTGGACCTCCTGCCACACAGTGTGACTGTGCAACCCGGTCTCCCAAGCAGATCGGGGACCCTGAATCTCCACACAAGAGGCAGCATTGACCACCAGTGACTAGACTCCGTTCCTCATTACGTGTGCCTGAGATCCCTCATCCCCAGTACATTCACACTAAGTGCCAGTGACACCAATTCTTGATGCATGTGCACACAGGGACCTGATTCTCAGTGTGAGGTAGCACCAAGAAACAGAAACTCTGATACTTGATTCTCGGCATGGACACAGGGAGCCTCTGACTCCTGACACGCAATAGGGGACTTCTGATTTTTGGCACACGCCAGTGGGTTCTCTGTTTCAACATGGCGCAGGCAGGGTCCCTGATTCTAGGTGCACACATGAGGCCACACTAAGCGCCTGTGACTCTGACCCAGGGCGAGCGTGGTTCCCACCAACCCACAGCAACTGCACATCTTGGTATCAGAGCTCTTCAGTGACACTTGGGGTGTGCAAAACTCCCACTTCACACGGTCCAGGCCTCCACAACTCGACATCTGAACCTTCTGGTGATAGTCAGAATGGGGAGACAACAAAGCAATCCCCAGAGGAAAGAAAAGGAGGAATCAGCAAGTAAGGAAATAAGTGAAACAGAAGCATGCAACATGACAGAAAAAGAATTTAGAGCAGGGGTGGGCAAACTTTTTGACTCGAGGGCCACAATGGGTTCTTAAACTGGACCGGAGGGCCAGAACAAAAGCATGCATGGAGTGTTTGTGTGAACTAATATAAATTCAAAGTAAAGGAGCGGAGGGGAGAGCAAGAGAACCAGATAGAACAGCCAGATCCGGCCTGCGGGCCATAGTTTGCCCAAGGCTGATTTAGAGTAATGGTCATACAGTTCATACACCAGATGGATGAGAAAATCAACAACCTATGCAAAAATCAGGAAGAAATGAAAAATGATATAGCTACAATGGAAGGCTTCAACATGGAAGGCTTCAACAGTAGACTAGAAGAAGCAGAGGACCAAATCAGCGAGTTAGAAGATCAGGTACAGAAACAAGCCCAATCTGAACAGCAACTAGAGAAAAAAATTAAAAAGCAGGAGGAGAGCCTAAGGGAGCTTTGGGACAATGCAAAACGAAATAACATACGTATAATAGGGCTGCCAGAAGGACAAGAAGAGCAGCAAGGATTAGAAAATTTATTTCAAGAAATAATGACAGAAAACTTCCCTGATATGGGGAAGAAAAAAGTTACTCAAGTACAAAGAGTCCCAAGCAAGAAGAATCCCAAAAGACCCACACCAAGACACGCCATAATTACAATGGCAAATGTTATCAACAAAGAGAGAATCTTTTTTTTTTTCTTTTCTTTTTATAAAGAGAGAATCTTAAAGGATGCAAGAGAGAGACAGAGAGTTACCTACAAAGGATCCCCCATCAGATTATCAAATGATTTCTCAACAGAAACACATCAAGCTAGAAGAGAATGGAAGGAGATACACAAAGTGATGCAAAGCAAGGGACTCAATCCAAGAATACTCTATCCAGCAAGACTAACAATCAAAATTGAAGGGGAAATCAGGAGCTTCACAGACAAAAAAAAGGCCAAGGGAGTTTATCACTACCAAACCAGCAATGCAAGAAATACTAAAGGGAATGCTGTAAAAAGAAGAAACAAAAAGGTAAGAAGGAACACAGCCTTAAAAAATAAAAATGGCTATAAACAAGTACCTTTCAATAATAACTTTAAACGTAAACGGACTAAATGCTCCAATCAAAAGACATTGAGTGGCTGAATGGATAAAAAAACATGACCCATAAAAAAAAAAAACATGACCCATATATATGCTGTCTACAAGAGACCCACCTCACACAGACTGAAAGTCAAGAGATGGAAAAATATCTTTCAGGCAAATGGAAATGAAAAAAAAGCTGGGGTAGCAATACTTATATCTGACAAAATAGACCTCAAAGTGAAGGCCATAATAAGAGATAAGGAAGGCCACTTCATAATACTAAAGGGATTGATACAACAAGAGGATAGAACCCTGGTAAACATATATGCACCCAATGCAGGAGCACCCAAATACATAAAAAATCTCCTGGAAGATATCAAGAGAGAGATAGACAACAATACAGTCATAGTAGGGGACTTTAATACACCACTGACATCACTGGATAAGTCCTACAGACAAAAAATCAGCAAAGAAACAACAATCCTAAATGACTCACTAGATCAGATGGACTTAATTGACATCTGCAGAACATTTCACCCCAAAGCTGCGGAATATACGTTCTTCTCAAGTGCACATGGGACATTTTCAAAAACAGACCACATACTGGGTCACAAGCAAAGTCTCCCCAAATTCAAGAAGATTGAAATCATACCAAGCACAGGATCCAAGATGGCGGCGTAGGTAAACACCTAAACTGCTACCTCGCACAACAATTTCAAAACTACAACTGAAAGACAAAATGTCTATCACCCAGAACCACGGGAAAGCTGGCTGAGTGGAAGTTCTACAACTAGAAGGAAAGAGAAAACAGCATTGAGATGTGCACAAGCACTGAAAAGCTGAGGTACGGAGGTGCGTGAATCAGGCAGGCAGCGGGCGACTGGGAGCGCTGCTTTTTTCAACCTGAAGGGAGACAAGCTCCCGATTACTCCGAACTCCAGTTTCTGGGGAGATGCGGGGGACCCAAACTCCTACAGGGAGAAGCTGGACTGTCTGCCATCGGGCATCAGGTCAGAAAGTGAGGGTGGCCTGCTTTCAGGGCTGAGTGCAGGAATAATTGTTTACTGCGCTGGGGCGTGGGACATGGGGACGCGTTCAGAGACGCAGAGCTGGCTTACTGGCAGCCATCGCTGTTTGCCACGCCCTAGCCTAGTGACGCCCTGAGACCCCGCCCCGCACAACCTACAAACCCACCCAAGCTCCAAGCAGCGGCTTTAGCATATGAATGGCCTGCCCTATCGCAGCTTAACCTAGCAAACTTGCAGCCCGGGTCAAACAGCTCCAAAAACCCCAAAACCCAAGCAAAGAGGAGAAAACTATAGTTCTCGCTGTAGCTCCTGCTGGGTGGCCTCAGACAGTAGCTGACCTGCACCCCATTGGAGATCCAGAAGCCAGTGTACCTAGTGGTCAGTGTGAGACACCAGATTTCAACTCCTCATATCCATAAGTGACACATTCAAGAGGCAGACTCAGTGAGCACCAAAGCCCCACTGAAACAAGTCCTGCACCATAAGCGTGTCTCCAGCGCAGCAGTTCTTCCATTATAGACACAGCAGGTCCTCACAGCCAATTGGCCTGGAGGTCAATTCCTCCCAGTATACCAACAGCAATCAAGGTTTAACTACACCAAGACTTTACACTCAGCCCACAAAAGGGTGTACCAAGAGCGTCCACCTCAGGTGATTGGGGAGGCTGAGCTACTGGCCCCTATAGGTCACCTACTACACAAAGCCACTCCATCAGCACAGGGAAGCAGCAAAATGCGGAGACAAAGAAACATGTCACGAATGAAAGAAATGGAGGAAAGCAAACTACTGGACGACACAGAGTTCAGAACCACATTTATAAGGTTACTCAAGAATCTTCTAAAAACCGCTGAGGAACTTAGTGAGACCTTTAAGGATCTTAATGAGAATGCCAAAAAAAAATGGAAAAGGACCAGTCAGAAATTAAGCATACACTGTCTGAAATAAAGAATATACAGAAACTCAGCTGTAGATCAACGTATCCCAAGAATCAAACCAAAGATCTGAAATATGAGGAAACAAAAAACACCCAACCAGAAAAACAAAAAGAAAAAAGAATTCAAAAATATGAACATAGTGTAAGGAGCCTCTGGGACAACTTTAAGCGTACCAACATCCGAATTTTTGGGGTGCCAGAAGAAGAGAGCGAGCAAAATATTGAAAACCTATTAGAAGAAATAATAACAGAAAACTTTCCCTACCTGGTGAAAGAAATAAACTTACAAGTTCAGGAAGCGCAGAGAACCCAAAACAAAAGGAATCCAAAGAGGACCACACCAAGACACATCATAATTAAAATGCCAAGGGAAAAAGACAAAGAGAGAACATTAAAAGCAGCAAGAGAAAAACGGTTAGTTACCTACAAGGGAGTACCCATACAACTGTCAGCTGATTTCTCAACAGAAACTATGCAGGCCAGAAGGGAGTGGCAAGAAATATTCAAAGTGATGAACAGCAAGAACCTACAACCAAGATTACTCTACCCAGCAAAGCTATCATTCAGAATTGAAGGGCAGATAAAGAGCTTCACAGATAAGAAAAAGCTAAAGGAGTTCATCACCGCCAAACCAGTATTATATGAAATGCTGACAGGTATTCTATAAAAAGAGGAAGAAGAAGAAAAAGGTAAAGATAAAAATTATGAACAACAAATACATATCTATCTATCAACAAGTAAATCTAAAAATCAAGTGAATTAAAAATCTGATGAACAGAATAAACTGGTGAATATAATAGAATCAGGGGCATAGAAAGGGAGTGGACTGACAATTCTCAGGGGGAAAGGGATGTGGGGGGTGCAGGAAGAGATTGGACAAAAATCGTACACCTATGGATGAGGACAGTGGGGGGTGTAAGGGCAGAGGGTGGGGTGGGAACTGGGTGGATGGGAGCTATGGGGGGAAACAAGAGTAACAATTGTAATAGTATGAACAATAAAGATTTAAAAAATAAATAAACTGTGTACATGGTCTAAACACACACACACAAAAAGTCAACAAAATGAAAAGGGAGCCCACTGTATGGGAGAATATATTTGGCAATGATATATCTGATAAAGGATTAATATCCAAAATATATAATGAACAACTTAACAAAAGGAAGACAAACAATCCAATTAAAAAATGGGCAAAGGACCTAAATAGACACTTCTCAAAGAGGACATATAGATGGCCAAGAGACATATGAAAAAATACTCAAAGTCAATAATCATCAGAGAGATGCAAATTAAAACGACAGTGAGGTATTATCTCACACCTGTCAGAATGGCTGCCATCAACAAATCAACAAATGACAAGTGCTAGCGAGCATGTGGAGAAAAGGGAATCCTAGTACACTGCTGATGGGAATGCAGACTGGTGCAGCCATTATGGAAAACAGTATGGAGTTTCCTCAAAAAATTAAATATGGAACTGCCATTTGACCTGGTGATCCCACTTCTAGGAATATATCCTAAGAAACCCAAAACACCAATCAGAAAGAATGCACCCCTATATTCATAGCAGCACAATTTACAATAGCTAAGATCTGGAAACAGCCCAAATGCCCATCAGTAGATGAGTGGATAAAAAAGCTGTGGTACATTTACACCATGGAATATTATGCAGCAGTAAAAAGGAAGAATCTCTTTGAGACAGCATGGACGGACCTGGAGAGCATCAAGCTAAGTGAAATAAGTCAGTCAGGAAAAGACAAATATCACATGATCTTACTCATATATGGAATCTAATTAACAAAATAAACTTATGAACAGAGTGGATCCAGACACATGGAAGCATGGAACAGAGCGCAAAATAATCTCAGAGGGAAGGCGGGGGAGGGTGGATGGAAGGTAATCAACTAAAAATGCCGTATGCATATATGCATAACCCACAGACGCTGATAGTGGGGTGGGAGGTCCTGGGGCGGAGGTGGGCTGGAGGGGGGTCAATGGGGAAAAAGGGTGACATATGTAATACTTGCAACCATAAAGAGTTTAAACATAAATAAAGAAATAAAAATATTTTTATTGATTTCAGAGAGGAAGAGAGGAGACAGAAACATCTGATGAGAGAGATACATTGATTGGCTGCCTCCTGCACGCCGCCTACTGGGATTGAGCCCAAAACCTGGACATGTGCCCTGATCGGGAATCCAACCTGGACCTCTTGTTCCATGGGATGATGCTCAATCCACTGAGCTATACCAGTCAGGCAATAAAAACATATTTAAACACACACACACACACACACACACACACCAATATTAGACACTTTCTCATATATCTTCCTCTTTTCTGACTTGTCTGTGTCCTCAGCCCATTTATCTACTCTAGTTTCCATGTTCTTGTTCATTGTTATTATTTTTTTAATACATTTTTATTGATTTTAGAGAGGAAGAGAAAGAGGGAGATAGAAACATCAATGATGAGAGAGAATCATTGATTGGCTGCCTCCTGCATACCACCTACTGGGAATCAAGCCCACAACCCGGCATGTGTCCTTGACCGGAATCGAACCTGGGACGCTTTAGTGACGCTTTAGTCTTCAGGCGGACGCTCTATCCACTGAACAAACCGGCTAGGGCCATTATTTTTTACAGGCTCATTGTAGCAAAGACATCATTCCTTAATTACACCCCCACACATACAAAGGGAAAGAGGAGGATTTCATGCCTTACCTGGTTTCTTGCCACCATAGAAGTGAGTGTATTCAGCACAGGTAATGTACCTGAAGGAGAGAAAGAGAAATCTTACTTCCACCCCCTTTGTAAAGAGGACAGAGTCTCTGGAAGTAATGGATGACTGAATCATTTTACTCAATCAGCAAATGTTTATTAAATACCTATGTGAAAGGCACATACTGATAAACACAATAGACATGGGGATACACAAACAAGTAACAAATACAGTCCTGCTTTGCTCTGAGGAAAAATAAATGAACTTAACAGAGGCTTGATGATGAGAAGGAGCTAGCCATGTGAAGATCTGGGGGAAGAGCTTTCCAGGAAGAAGGACCAAGCAGGCATGTCACATATAAAAGCCAGAAGCAGGAAAAGCTGTTGTGTTCCCAAAAAAGGGTGAAGCCACTGACAAACTGTGCGCGGGGCCATGTGGCAGCAGATGAAGGAGACAGACGGTGGTCCGAGCACCAGGGGCCTTGCAGGCCATGTGAGGACTCCGGATTTGCTGTAAACAGGATGGAAAGCTGTTGGAAGGTTTGGAGCAGAGCTCTGACATGATCTAAGGTAAGTCCTCAAAGCATCAGTCTGGTTGCTTCCTATAGCGGGACAAGCAAGAGAGGCAGCCGAAATCCAATCAGGAGATAACTACAAAGGTCCAAGGAATTGACATAAACTCCCCTTTGTGGGAACTGGTGGGCGAGAGAGTGGTCAGTCCCTGAAACGGCCAGCAGGACTTGCTGATGGGCTGGATTAAAAACTGCTGAGGGAAAAAGGTACCAAGGCTAACTCCCAGACTTCTGACCTGAGCAAACTGCGTTAGGGAAAATGGGGGAGGAGCAGGCTCAGGCACTGAAAAACAAGGTTCCCTTTGAAGCATATTAAATTTGAGATTTCCATTAGACTTTCAAGTGAAGATGTCGAGTAAGCAGCTGACTACTGCAAGGCTAGACAGATCACCCACTGGGAGATGGGGAGGAGGATCCCCAAGAAGAGCTTAGGAGGAGAGAGGTGGTCAGTTGTGTCATATGCTGTTGAGGAGCACAACAAAATGAGGACTCGGAATTGACCACCAGATTTAGCAACATGGAAGTTACTGGGATCCTGACAAGAGTAGTGCTGGGGACGAAAGCCTGACTGAAGTCGAAGTAGTTTCAAAAGACAGCAGAAAATAGCCAGCAGACACAGCTCTTTCACGTAAGAAACACGGTGGCAGCTGGAGGGAAATATGGGTAAGGTGGGTTTGCTTTAAACTGGAAGATTCTGTTCATGTGTGTAAGCTGATGGGCAGGAACCAGCACACTGGGAGAGACAGGAGGCGCAGGAGAGGGGCTAACTCAGGGGCAGAGCTCGCGAGTGGACAGGGCAAAAGCGAGTCGAGGAGGCTGTGTCCAAGGAGCGCCGAGGCGGTGGGAAGGCCGTGCCCAGGTGAGGGCACTTACGGTCTATTAGAGCAGACGCCTCCTCCAAAGCGGGAGATTTGGGCGGCTGGGGGGAGGGGAAGGTATTACTCCACCTGAGGGGACGGAAGCTTCTGGGAGGATGCGACACCTGAGGGGGTTCTGGGGTCCACTCTGAAAGTGGGAGCGGGAGACACCGCAGAGCGCAGAATAGGCGGAGACTGAGGCAGAGCGGGACTCAGGCAGATGCGGGACTCAGGCAGATACAGGAATGCCTGGCTGCGGTTCAACTTACATCTTGTCTTTCTGGTGCTGTCTCTTCCCCATGGTGGCGGTGGCGGTGGCGGTGGCGGTGGCGGTGGCGGTGGCGGCGGCAGCAGGACCAGCGAACGCGGAAAATCGTCAACACACGACCCAGTCGGCCGCGTCCGCCTCTTCCCAACCGAGATTCTTAAGTACTTCCGGGTCCCGCCACGGAAGCGGGCGCTGAGCATGCCGGGAATTGTGGTCCCCAGAGGCAAGTCCGCTGTCGCAGCCGGTGACTGAGCCGTTTCCCAATTGGGCTCTTGTTCCGTCAGAGCTGAGCTGCCTCTGACTCGAAGCCATTCTTCTCCCAAGCGCCTCGCCTTCCATCTCAGCCCGACTCAGTGCCCTCCCCACTCAAACTCGTCTTGGTTTGACATGGGTCCTCAGGTCTTTTACTTTTTTTAATGTATTTTTATTGATTTCAGAAAGGGAGGAGAGACAGAAACATCAACCATGAGAGCTAACCACCAATTGGCTGCCTCCCACAGGCCCCCACTGGGGATGGAGCCAGCAATCCAAGCATGGGCCCCTACAGGGAATGGAACTGTGACCTCCTGGTTCATAGGTGGACACTCAACCACTGAACCACACCAGCCAGGCCTCAGGTCTTTTAAGTAGCCCGCCTGGAGCCTAAAGTCCCACCAGCCTCCCCTCCATTTTTGCTCCCCTCAATGACAGATGTCTCCAAAGCGACGTCCACATTTTTTATGTACCCGCTCACCTCCCATTCTCTCCACCCATTTGGTTTCCACAGCCTCCAGGGCCTTCTCCTGAGTGGCCCAAGCCAGAAGGTCCAAAGCCCTCACTGATCCCTTGAGTATCTTCTGACCCACCCTTCCCTTGGCCAGATCATGTTTATGTGCCCCACCCAGAGCCCCAGACATCTGTCTACACTCAAGTACTGGGTGACCTTGCCCAGTCTCGTGGGGTTTTTTGTGTGTTTTTTTTTTAATATTTCATTGATTTTTTACAGAGAGGAAGGGAGAGGGATAGAGAGAAACATCGATGAGAGAGAAACATCGATCAGCTGCCTCCTACACACCCCCACTGGGGATGTGCCCACAACCAAGGTACATGCCCTTGACTGGAATCGAACCTGGGACATTTCAATCCACAGGCCGATGCTCTATCCACTAAGCCAAACCGGCTAGGGCCAGTCTCGTGGTTTTAAGTACCACTTGTAACCCCTGACTCCCAACACTAAATTGCCAGTGCTCCAGACTCCTAATCTCTACTTGGGTACCCACTGATTTCCAATTTAACATCTCCTCAAAGCAGAATTTTCCATCCCTCACCTCCTGTCTCCACTCTCCCCCACCACACCACTCTCCCCGACCATACCACTCTTCCCCACCATACCACTCTCCCCCACCATACCACTCTCCACCGAGTTACCCAAACCCAGTTGTCCTGGCCCTTCTTATCTCATCTCATGGCTGGCCCCTTCACACGCACACACCTTCACACACACACACACACACACACACACACACACACACACACACGAGGATGGGATAGGTTCCTTAAGGGAAGGGGCCCCAGCTGCTTGGTTTATTATCTCCAGTCCCAAATACACAAAGGCTCAATGCATATCTGCTAATGTCCATCAGTCATCAAGCATTTTGTGAAGGCTCACATCTCACATGCAGGTTTGTTTCTAAGGTCAGGGTGTGAAGCAACAATTAGAGTCACTATCTTTGAAATTCCTTAGGAAGGTGCCAAGTTGGAAACTGACTCACCAGCTCATTTTACTCTAGGGAGGGAAGAGATCAGTTTCTAAACTTGTACCCAGATGAGGCTTGTGTTTAGGGGCCAGGTGTAGGAAGAAAAAAGGTAGACTTGCGCCAAAACCGGTTTGGCTCAGTGGATAGAGTGTTGGCCTGCGGACTGAGGGGTCCCGGGTTCGATTCCGGTCAAGGGCATGTACCCTGGTTGCGGGCACATCCCCAGTGGGAGGTGTGCAGGAGGCAGCTGATCGATGTTTCTCTCTCATCTATGTTTCTAGCTCTCTATCCCTCTCCCTTCCTCTCTGTAAAATATCAATAAAATATATTTAAAAAAAAAAAAAAAGGTAGACTTGCAAGTCAATGGGGTCAAGTGAGGGGCCACAGAGTCACTGCAAGGAAAGGCATCACTCTCTCCTCACTCATTTCTCTTTCAAGATGCACGTGGCTGAATTCCCATGTTAGATTGCAAGCGAGGGGAGTTCACAGTGGCACTGACCTGACTACCTAATGTATGTAAGCTCAGGCCTCAAGGCCTCAGGATGGCACTACCCTGACAACCTCTTCGGGGTGCAGGGAGCCCATGGGATTGCACAGCCCCTAAGAAGCCCAGCATGAGAAAGGCACCTCCATGAGAACTTTATTCATTCCTCCGCCACAGTCTGCAGGGAAGAGGTTATGGGCCCCGCTTGTGGGGCACAGACTCTGCACTGCCATGGTCAGTCTCTGAGTCATCTTTAGGTCTGGGCACAGGCTGGAACTTGAGCAGGACAGGTGGAGTGAAAACGGGGGTCTCCACAGGAGGGGATGGAGTCTCCTTGGTGTTGGGGGAGTCATTACAGGCTGAAGTCCTGTGCAGGAGACAGCCAAGATATGTCCATGAGATGGGACATCAACACCATGAGGGGTACACATGACAAACCCCCTTCCCAAGCGGTAGGATGACTCTAAACACATTTATACTTCCAAAAATCTCTCCCAAGAATGTTTGTTCAAGGCTGATCCCTGCAGCAATGTTGTGATTGTGAAAACCTGGAAACAATCTAAACATCCATTAGGGAACAAGGTACAGCCATGCTGTGGACTATTCTGGGGCCGTTAAGGGAATGAGGTAGGTCTGTATATCCCAACAAGTAAAGACACCCCAATGCTACAGTAATGGAAAAAAGCAAGTTGCTGAGAAGTACATAAAATGCGACCCTGCTTTGGTTTAAAATTAACCTGTGAGTGTATGTGTGTGTTGGAGGGGTACACATGAAACTCTTAGCAGCACGACTCTGAGCAACATGGGACTCATATTTTATGTATGCATTTCTGTATTGTTAACTTTTTCCCATGGAATATGTTCGGCTTTTGTAAAATTTTTCAAACCAATTAAAAATAACTTATTTTTCGCCGAAACCGGTTTGGCTCAGTGAATAGAGCGTCGGCCTGAGGACTGAAAGGTCCCAGGTTCGATTCCAGTCAGGGCACGTACCTTGGTTGCGGGCACATCCCCAGTAAGGGGTGTGCAGGAGGCAGCTGATCGATGTTTCTCTCTCATTGATGTTTCTAACTCTCTATCCCTCTCCCTTCCTCTCTGTAAAAAGTCAATAAAATATATAAACAAAAATAAATAAATAAATAACTTATTTTTGGTGGTGGCATCATGAGAGCACAGCTCACTCAGAAATCAATACGTAACAAGAGCCTAAAAATTTTCCCCATTAGTGAAATATTTCAACAAGCAAGAATGGTTGAGCCCTGGCCAGTGTGGCTCAGTTGGTTGGGCGTTACCCCATGCACTGGAAGGTTGCTGGTTGGATTCCCCTCTTAGGGCACATGCCTGGGTTTCAGGCTCTATCCCCAGTAGGGGATGTGCAGGAGGTAACAGATAGATGTTTCTCTCTCCTTCTTCCTCCTTCTCTCTCTAAAAATCAATAAAAATCTTTATTTTTTTTAAAAGAATGGTTCAGTAAATTATGTTCCATCCATACAATGGAGTATTTGCATCTATTATTATTGGTGAATTTAAAGATGGGTGTTTTTTTTCTCACTAAAGGATTTCTTTTTTGCATTGATCTTTAGAGAGAGTGTGGAAGGGAAGGGGAGAGACAGAGAGAGAGAAAGATAAATGTGAGAGAGACACATCAATTGGTTGCCTCCCGCATGTGCCCCAACCAGGGTCGGGATGAAGCCTGCAACCCAGGTATGTGCTCTTGATCAGAATCAAACCTGGGACCCTTCAGTCCAAGGGCTGATGCTCTATCCACTGAGCCAAACCGGCTAGAGCTGAATTGTATACTTCAATATAAGTTAATTATGTAATATGTAAGTAATAATATATCAATAAGGCTGTTAAAAAGTTTATCTGGCCTTAGCTGGTTTGGCTCAGTGGATGAAGCATCAGCCTGAGGACTGAAGAATTCCAGGTTCGATTCTGGCCAAGGGCATAAGCCTGGGTTGCAGGCTCGATCCCCAGTGGGGGGCATGCAGAAGGCAGCCAATCAATGGTTCTCTCTCATCATTGATGTTTCTATCTCTCTCTCCCTCTTCCTTCCTCTCTAAATCAATAAATATATATTTTTTAAAAGTTATCTGATGCGCCCTGGCCAGTTTGGCTCAGTGGATAGAGCGCGGCCTGCAGACTGAAGGGTCCCAGGTTTGATTCTGGTCAGGGCCATGTACCTTGGTTGTGGGCACATCCCCAGTAGGGGGTGTGCAGGAGGCAGCTGATTGATGTTTCTCTCTCATCGATGTTCCTAACTCTCTATCTCTCTCCCTTCCTCTCTGTAAGAAATCAATAAAATATATATTTTTTTAAAAAGTTATCTGATGCAATGAAACATCCAGTCTAAATCATATTTTAGAATAACACTCAATGATATAGGAAATACTTAATATCCATAAGTGAAAACACAGGGGATTTTTAAAACCCCATAGTTAGTAAAACCCTGCTTTGCAAAACAAGCATGTATATAAATTATAGATAGGGCTGCCCACGGTTGATGTAATCATTCCCTTTCCGTTGGCCTCTGGGCTATTTCTAATTTCTCACCATTACAAACAGTAGGGAGCGACTTTTCCAGCACTCCTGATTACATAAGGGTCCTTCCTGGAAGTGGAAGGCATCGTCATAAAGACCATTTGTCTAGAAGCCCTTGGCCACGCCACCACAATGCTGGTCAGAAGCAAAGCAGAGGCTGAGCCAGAATGGTACCTGGCCCGGGGAGGCTCAGAAGCACACTTACCAGGGGAAGCCAGGGTAGTGGAGCTTGTGCACACTGTTTCTGGGCAGGTACGAGAAATGGAAGCCTCCAGGACTGAGGACCAAGGGGGTCAGATCAACCATGTGGCTGCAAGACAGGGCAGAGAGGCATTGTCAGCTCTGGGGTCCTCCTAGGCAGGGCGTCTCCAGCCTTGGTGGGCACAACTCTGACATGGGGACAGGGACTGCTGAGCCCAGACTCCTTCCTTGAACAACGAGAATAACCACTCGGGACTGTGGCAAGGGTTAACTAAGAGGTGGGGAGGAAATAATAGCTGAGCCTGGCACAAAGCATGCTCCCCAAAATGCTCCCTTTCACTTACCTCAAGCCCAAATAAATTCCTTTTACCTCTTTGGGTTCGATGACAGGCCAGGCCAGTTTAATTTCACTTCAGAACTTGAAACTTCCAATTTCTCCGTCTGCAGGAAACAAAAGCAACGTCAGGACAAGTTTGAGGGCCTCACCGTGAAAATTAAAAATATTACCTATTCGAGAACTGTGAAAACTATGTGACTTTCATTTAATCAGCAAATATGTCAGACTCATCCTCTGTGCTCATCTTGAACTTGGTGCTAGGGAGACAGGAAATAGGGGCTAGGAGCCACCTGAGAAGGTCCTAATGCAGCCTGGGGAGGAGGGGCTTGCTGGAGAGAGTGTGTAGGATAAGTGGGAGGCAGGGGGACCTGTGGTCCTCCACTTGTCCTCTGGCAGCCCTAGGATTCTGCCCGGTGCATTTGGGGTTGCCTTGCTCAGCTGAAGCCAAGCAGGTAGCCTTCAACCCCTACCCCAATTATTCAATCAGAGTAGCCCCCCTTTTATTGCTTTATCCACTGCTGTTCTACCCAGGACTTTGCCTATAGTCTTAAAAAGGGCTCTGCTGCTTAAAAACAAAGTTCTGAGAATCACTGCTGTGGGCCCGAGAGCTGTGGGAGTAGCTGCCCCTCCCAGGATTGTAAGGGGGGGGGGACAATACACCCACTGACCGACTTGCTAGGCAGCGGAGGAAAGGGGCCAAAGACCCTGGGCATAGTGTAGACAGAGGGTGACGACCGGACCACCACCGAGGACATGGTGGTGACAGGTGGTGGCAGTGGTGGAGGTGGCAGCAGTGTTGGTGGCAGGCAGGGGGAGGTTGACCGGTTGCGCAAGAGGATGGGTTCTAGTTTCTTTACTTTTGGATTCCTTCTCTTCTTCTTGGCATCTGTGACAAAAAGGTACCAGTGGGTGCCTACCCCTCAGCCAGAACAGGGTGAAGTGGGGCCAAACACGATGGTGTTTTCAGTTTCTCCAACAGAGAGGGGAGGCAGGCCCCCAAAGGGTGGGTCATAGCAATGCCCCTAGACCCACTGTTGACAGGCACCAACATGCACCATCTCATTGACACCACAACTGCCTCATGGAAAGGGTACTTTTGTCTCCATCTTCAAGAGGAACCAGAAACTCCAACTGTACAAGGCACAGGCAGGATCCACTATCAGTCTGCCTGACTTCAAGGGCAGAACTTCATGGGAAGTGATAGAATATCACCACCAAGGAGGGCTGGGCTTCACCTGGGCAGGTTGGTCTGCTGCTTCCCCAACCCCCAACAGGTAGGGCAAGAGGAAAGTTCTTGAACCCACCAGTACTCTTGGGGATCCAGGCCCTGGACAATGACGGACTATACCCAGCCCCAGGGCTGTCCTGGGGTGTGCAAAAGACCCTTTTATGAGAAAACCCACTAGGAGGAGGTTTTGCAGAAGGGGCTCAGAGAGGGAATCTTTGAGGGGAAGGAACTTGGGGTCTGATCCCTCTCCTCTCTCCATGTTAGGTCTTCCTACTTCAACAAGTCTGGCTATATTTACTGTTCAAAGTGGAAGACTATCAGCAAAGTGGGTGTTAACAAGCTCCCCAGACCGCCCATCAGATCAGCTCATCTAGAATGAGGATAACCAATACCAGGGAGCATTGTCCTGGAGGCTAAAAGCCTGTACCCCAGAACAATCCAGACCTGAGTTCAAGTCCCGCCCACCATGCCCAGAGTTCCGCCCTAGAGGGCAGCAGGACTTCCCACCCAATGACTTACTTACTATGTGACCTAGCCTCCCTGGACCTGTTTCCTCTTCCGTAAAACAAGGATAAAATAACATCAACACTACCTCAGGAGGCTGTGGTAAAAGGTACACATGCTGGGCATCCTGCCGTCAGATGAAATGGTGTCATGGAGCACTCACACTCAGCATCATGGAAAGTGAAACACCCAGGTGAGCTGGGCCTCTCGATGTGATGCAGAAGTAGCCCCACCACCAGCATAGTTTATTGCTGAATACAAACACACCAAAAGAACTGAACCCAAGTCAAACAAGGCATTAGAGTGACTGTCCAAGGAACATAGGCAGAGGGGGACAAACATCACTGATGACCAAGACAACAGATATAAACCCATGATGTGGGATACCCCAAAGAACAACACTGTTCTTCAAGTCCGTAGCTGGGAGGGGAGGGAGTAGGGCTTCCCTTCCACCTCAAAGGGGACTTCAGCAGCAGGGCCACCGACCCTCATTTGCCATCCCTGTGTGGTCAGTAATATGGTACCCTTTCATTTTACCCTCTCAAGTGCCCCAATGTGGACACAAATTATATGGTCACCCTAGTGAAAAGGAACCTAAGAGGGCTAACAACCAAACCAATGTGTGGGCCTTCTTGGGTTCTAAAATGACAGCGCAAGTGTAGAAAGGCTTTTATGGACCTTCTGGGAGATCTTATTATGGACTAAGTATTAGTTAATATTAGGGAACTGTTGTTAATTGTATCAGGATTGACATTGTGATTATGTCAGGAGTTGTCTTTTTTTTTTTTATTAAGAAACATTAAAAAGTATTCAGGTAAGCCCTAACTGGTCTGGCTCAGTGGATAGAGTGTTGGCCCGCGGACTCAAGGGTCCCGGGTTCGATTCCGGCCAAGGGCATGTATCTTGGTTGCGGGCACATCTCCAGTAGGGGGTGTGCAGGAGGCAGCTGATCGATGTTTCTCTCTCATTGATGTTTCTAACTCTCTATCCCTCTCCCTTCCTCTCTGTAAAAAATCAATAAAATATATTTTTTTTAAAAAGTATTCAGAAATACAGTGATGTCTGAGATTTCCCTTAAAGCGGGTATAGAGAGTGAAACAAGCATGGCAAGACAGGGGGAGTTGCTGAAGCTAGGTGACGGGTACTGAAGTGTTCACTGTAGTCTCTAGTTTTGCGTATGTTCATTTTCACAATGAAGACTTCAGGGACAATGGGTCCTGGGTCAGATTTTCTGGGTTACTTGGGGCAGACAAAGGTTGAGCCTCACTCTGGGAGTAGAGGTGCACACGGTGGATGCTCCTCTTCAGGTGCTCCAGGCGTTGGTGCATCTCCAGGGCGCCCATGCTGTTGCAAAAGTTCAGCTCCCCCTGGACTGCACAGAAGAACTTCGCCTGCGACAGCAGCGGGAGAGGTAGGGCAAGAGGAAGGAAGCTGGACAGGTGAGACGCCTGCCTGCCTGCCTGATGCACTCCCCAAGCTGGGTTGCCTCAGGCTTCTCAAAGGCCCAACGCTGCAAACCCAGCTAGGCCCAAACCCTCCCTCCTTCCCCGCCCACCATGCCCAGAGTTCCGCCCTAGAGGGCAGCAGGACTTCCCACCCAATGACTTCCACCCCACCCTCCCGCAGCTCCCCCTGCATCCCGCACCCAGAGGAAGGAGAGGAGCCCGCGCCGCTCGCACTCGGCCTGCTTGCCCTTTCGCACCACCCGCTCGGCCAGCGCCGGGTTACGGTCGAGGCTGCGGAAGAGGCGGCGCAGTGCGCGCTCCGTGTAAGTCGCGGCCTGCCTCTCGAAGGCCTCCTCGGATATGCGCTGGCAAAAGATCACACTCTGGGGGAACTCGCTGTCGAACTCGTCCAGGATCTCCATCCGGGTGGGGCTGCGGGTTGGCCCGGGGCTGCCTGCGGCCGTCGGGGCGGGGTCACCGAGGGTCCAGGCACGCCGACCCCACCCGCTGCAGGTTGTGGGAGAAGGGCCGCTCCCAAGGCCCGCGCTCAGGTCTCGGTGGGTGGTGGGGGCCTCGGAGCACACCCGCTCTCTTCCCGACAGCCTCAGCGCCGCGCCCACCCCTCCAGCCAATCGCCTCCGAGATCGCTGACGGGCCAACTCGCGCGAGGGCCGCACGTGACAATGCCCACAGCTCTGGGCATGCGCTCTTGCACTTTCGATGGTGCGACCTCCACTGTGCTGGACTAGACCCCAATCCCCATGCGGGCGGCAGGGCTTTGGTCAGGGCTGGCCTAGGGCCACACCAAGAACATGGTAAGCGCAGGAACCCTCCAACTTCTTTAAGGCACACACCCATTGGGCAGCTTCCAGCCCCACCCCATCTCAGCTGCGCCCCCTTCTCATAGTGTGTAGCCTCCTAGGTCTCCAGCCAGAGCTTTGCTTCTGCAGACAACTGCCGGAGGACTTCACTCTGCCCCGACTCCAGCCCCGCACTTTTCACCCGCTTCCTCTTCCTCTCCAGCATGAAACCCACCCTTCTCCAGCTTGTCCTCTCACCCTATATGGTAGGCAGTTAGACATGAGAGTAGGAAGGATAGGCCAGGTACACAAGGTCACCAGAGTGGAAAGTCCCAGGTGCCTAGAAAAGACAGTTGTAGGGTGGAATCTCACCCCCAGGGTGACCTTTCTTCTCCTAGCATATTGTTGGGTATGCAGCTGGTTATGCATGTGGCTAGTCATGTGGTAGACTCCCTTAGAGGAGGAAAAGAGGGTGGAGAGTAGACTCCCACACAAGACCTTGCATGACCACTTCCTTAAGCATTAATCCCTCAAGACAATGAGAAGACCTGAATCGAATAATCTTAGGAACAAAGCCTGGGGTCTGTTGACCAGAGACAGAGTTTCCATCAAACTAGGGATAAAATCTAGGCCTCAGTTGTGTTTTAGTTCCAGGCCCAGAAATGCAGCCAAACCTGGCTGAGGACTGGCTTTATTGACTAATGGTGGGGGCTGACCAATCAGTGGAGACCAGGACCCTAAGGACACTCCTGATATTCTATTGAGATCCTTCCCTGAAACCTCCAAATAAAAGCCCTTAATTAGAAGGACTCACCAGGCTGGTGTGGCTCAATGGTTGAATGTTGACCTATGAACCAATTCCCAGTTAGTGCACATCATTGATATTTCTATCTCTCCCTTCCTCTCTGAAATATATATATATATGATGAAGGACCCACCTCAAGCTTTCTCTCTAGAGCACACCTTGCTTTCCCCCCTTCCCTCCCTCCAGGAGCATTTTCTTGGTCTTTCTCCTAAGCTCCAAGGGTCCTTCTTTTGTCTCTGTAACTTGCTTCCTGAGTCTATGCAGCCCAGCTGGCTCACTTCTTCCACGACTTGCTTCTTCCATGTGTTATAGCTCCTCATCCTCCCCCTGGATGCAAGGGCTTCTACCCCCAGGTTGGGGGTGAAACCGGTACCCCAATGTACTCAGCTAGGGTTGAGAGGAACTCCCAGACACCCATCTGGAACCTGGGCTTCCTCTTAAGGAGATAGGCTTGAATAACTGTCCTAGGGCACAGAACTGTCATTGTGCATTGTGTCAGGTCCTGATGGTGGAGATGGCCCTGCCAGCATGCCTGGCCAGGCTCCTTGGCAGTTCAGCTCCAATCCCCCCAATTCCAGCTGTGAGGGTGGGCATGCCAGGCACCTCCTAGTCCCTCCTGCAGGCTCAGGGCAGCATATTTCCCTGCAAGAGAACAAGATGGTGCAGTTGTTGGCCATCACCTGCGAGCTTCCTATCCCAAGGATACCCACCCACCCCAAATAGCGCTTTTCCTGCTGAGAACCCAGGAGATCATTCTCTCCAGAGACTGGTCCTCCCCAAGCCTTCAAGAAGGGCTTGTTCCAGTTCACCTCCACGTGGTCAAGGGTGAGCTGGGTCTGAGCCAGGCCCAGAAAGACCTTCCATGCAAAGCAGTGGCCTCTATTTTTCTACAAGACCCTAACCAAACCTGGAGTTCTGAGTCTTACCCAGGGTGCTAGTATGAAAGATCCTCTTCAAACCAGAGCTTTTCTTAATCAGGGCCTCTGACTCTGCACCTATCCAGCCAGTAGATGGAGAGTTTGTGGGGCAATTCCCCAGCTCTGCACTCACCTAATCCTCTGATGGAGGGTCCAGCCCAGCCCTGAACCACGACCTAATACTGGGAAGTAGACTGAGGCAGCAAAACTCCCTCCCACCAGCTGCTGTGTGTGGTGGACTAGACCTGACTGATGCCCTTTCATCATTGCACTGCTTCCCAGCAGCCCACAGTAGTGCAACAGGGAAAGAGTGTCAGGCAGGCCTGCCAGTGCCTGCCTAGCCTCTCCCGGTGGTCTGTCGGTGGGGATCTCAGACCAGGAATGCAGGCCCACTGGGGCGGGGCCTCTGCCTGGGGGAAGGGTGCCCTCTGACCCCAGAGGCCCAGGCCTGGCCAGGATCTCAAGTTTCCATGGAGAAGGGAGCCAGCAGGGCAGGGGGGAGGGGAGAACCTGCAGGCCCAAGGGGCCCGGCCTGGAAGGAGGAGGTGGAGGCGTGGGGGATGGGGGCCCCCAAGGTTGGTCCCAGATGCTTTGACAATATCATTGCACTGCTTCTCAGAGCACAGTAGTGCAACCTCGTCAGAGCACCTGCGGCCAGCAGGGGGGGACCCCCTCCCCCAATATGGGTAGGGTGGAAGCTCAATCGTGGGAGGGTGGGGTCAGAGGCCTGTCCTGGACCTCAGGGCTGGGAGGGGGGATTTCAGCGGGACTGCAGTCCTCAGTCTTCGGGGTCCTCAGGATCCCAGGGAACCCGGACCTTACTCAGCCCGCTCCAGATATGGGTGGACGAGAGACCCCCAAACTAAGGGGTAGCTCCAAATCCAGAGCGGGAGCGGACAGGGGAGGGGGCTTACACACAAAGAAGACGGGCCCGTGCTCCACCACAGTCCGAAGCCCACTGGCGCTCGAAGCGAGGGTGGTTCAGCCCGATGACCCTGCGCCCTCACCGGCCTGCGGCCCGGGATAAGGGTGGCCCCACTTAGGGCCGACACGCCCCTGCCAGCTCAGGCCCCCATCCCTGGCCCCTGGCCCCCAACTTGGGCTCCGCGTTCTGTCCTAAAAGATTCGCTGCCCCGAGGCCCAGTGCGGCGCAGAGGAACGGGGGGAGGGGGGTTCCCGCCCTCTGGAGCCCCCTGCCCAGAGAGAGCGCCTGGAGTCTGGGCTGCGCCCCTCCACATAGTTTCGCCGGGTAGGGCCGCCCTGCCCGCTCCCCTCGCGTGGGACCCTGCTACTCACGCAACTGGATACCCCTTCCGCCCCTGGCCGGGGCAGGACGCGGAAGGTTAGCGGAGAGACGTCCCGGTAGTCGTCCGTCCCTGTCCTCTCCACCAGGCCGACCCAGCACCTCGTGGCGCCCTCTCGCCCACCAGCTCCATCTTTAACCCGCTGACAGTCGTCTCAGCCGAGCCCCCAGCTTCTTAGCATAACGCCGCGCTCATTGGCCGGCGCCGGCGCTTCGCCTCCCGCACACCTATTGGCTGATGCGGGAGCGATTTCAAAATAGCCTCCGGGCCCGGATTGGCGGTGCGGCGGCGAGCCTAGGGCTCCGTGGTTTTAACAATGAGTTCTACAAACACTTCCCACCCATTCATAACTTATCAAAAGGAACTTTGCCCGCCTTTTCTTAGCTCCACTGTCGGTGAGTTTTCTAGCTGCGAGGTCAAGAACACATGGAAGTCGGTGGGGGGCGCCAGCCGCACGGCTGAGCCCATGAGGAGGGGTCTGCGACGCTTGGAAAATACCTGCGGTGGCGCAGAGCTGCAGGTGCTTCGTTCTGCGTGCTGACATTGCTCCCTGCACCTCGCAGACGGGATCTGCAGAGGTCCTTCTGGCTGGGATAGCCCCCTCCCACCACTCCCTCACATCGCCTGGTTTGACCCAAGTGGAATTTGCCCGAAGCCACCCGGGTAGGCTTAGGCTGCGGAGACCGGGTCCTGGAGCCCGTGGAGCCTTGTGGATCTGTGGGAGGTACGGGGAAGGGGGTGTCGGCTTGGATCCCTGCGTGATTGCGATCCACTTTGTGAATAAGCATCCATTAAGTGCCGCCCCTGGGCTGATGGCCTGTAAATATATACTACACCGACTGCCTCACATAGCTGCAGTGGGAGGGGAGGGGGCAGCAGGTAGGAGGCAGGGTGCTTAGACCCCCTCCTGTTTTATTTTCCCAACTCAGAGGCTGAGAGCAAATGTTTTAGAGGCAGGCAGAGCTAGGTGTGAATTTTTGCAAACCTCGGTTGCCTCCTCTGCAAAATTAAGACAATAATCGTGGGCCCAGCGTCTGGCATTTAGTGTTCAATAAATGAGAACTCTGCTGCTGCGGTGTTCATTTTGGGTCTTGTCCTGAATTCTGCCCAGAGCGACCTTACCTGCTCCCACCTTGGTTTCCCAAGGATTACTATACGTTGTGTTCACTGTTTGATTCTGCTCTTAATTAATACTCTGCACTTATGTCTGTGTGGTGGTAAGGAGGTAATAAGCAGAGGCAGAAGGGGACTCATAACCAGGAGGGGCCAGGGATGGACCAGAGTGCCCCCTTGGATGGGCAAAATGTGGTCCACACTATTGGTGCCTGGCCCACAGCCCCTTGGCAATTAACACCACAGAAAGGATGCTCCCTGTCAGACTCTTGCGGAGGGTTTTATTCTGGCTATAGAATAGAGCCCTCAGGTAAACTTCCCAGTGTCCAGGGCAAGTGGGAAGTACTGCAGAATAATCTCCTACCCACCAGCAGCCTCAGCCAATGAGGGCAGATACTTTGGTTGGATAACTTTGATGCTTTTTCCACACCGAGTCCCAGAACCCCCCAAAGAATTAAGCTCCAGTTGCCCACAAGAGTAACTTGCTCAACAATGTAACCTTCACCAGCTGCCTTTCCTTCTCCTCTCACTGAAATTGGCTTGGACTCCAATCCTGTCTCGGGTCAGGTGAGTGATGGGAGAGGAATGTAGACTTGTAGACAGTGCCTGAGAGGTTTGGCAGTGGAGAGGTCAGCCAGGAAGGGGTCTGTGTGAGCAGAGCAGGAACTCATAGGGGAGAGGGTGGGACTGATGGGCTTATCTAGGACCCTCCGCCCCTCAGGCCTCAAAATTAGCTACAGCTTCTCCCACCCCCATAAGGTTCATTGACTTCTCAAATGTAAGGTGTTATGCCCACACTCCTCCAAACCCCCTTCCAGCCAGTTGCAACCCCCAGCCTCTCCTGGGACTTTTACATTCATTCAGGAAAATGGCTCCCTCTTCCCCCAGCAGCAACCCTAAGCCCCTATCCTCCCACACAACCCCGAGTGTTTAGCAAGTCCAGTAAGCCTGTAATCTCCACCACAACCTCTAGAGGTCACCCACACACCAGCAGAGCTGTTACCTTCCTTTATTAGCGCCCTACTATTTATTGTTCCTGCCTTCAAGTTGTAATGCTTTGCCTGACTAAATTGTGCCTCTTCTTCCAGGAAGCCTTCTCAGATCTATGCAGGTAGCAGTTCTTTGAGGTTCTCTTTCCATGCGATATTTTTTGAAGTTTTGGTATCTCCTTGGGACCTTGGAAGGTTGTTGTGGGGACCTGAGATTTCACATGCCTGGAGGCTGAGGTGCATGGGGTGCCATTTGCATCGAATGTGAGAGAACCTGTGATGCTAATATCCAGCAGATAGGCAGAATCCTGGCCTGGTGCTTGCTTAAAAACAAATGTCAAAGCCCAGGCTGGTTTGGCTCAGTGGATAGAGCATTGGCCTGTGGACTGAAGGGTCCCAGGTTTGATTCCGGTCTAGGGCACATGCCTGGGTTGTGGGCTCGATCCCCAGTGTGGGGCCTGCAGGAGGCAGCTGATCTATGATTCTCTCTCATCATGATGTTTCTATCCCTCTCTCCCTCTCCCTTCCTCTCTGAAATCAACTATATATATATATATATATATATATATATATATATATATATATAATAAGTAAATAAAAATTAAAACAAATGTCAAAGACTTTCACAACTGCTAGGGGAGGAGTGCCAGGAAATGGGGGTCCTCACCTCAAGGAGTGAGGGGTCTGGAGAGCTTGTATCTCATCCCTGCTGAAAAGAGTGGGGCTTCCACTTATCCTGCTGAGGCCCTGGCCACGGCTCTTAACAGGAAGGTTCATGAAGCTCAGGGGTTGGAGGGTCACTTGCCATCAGACTGTCTAAGGGTGGCAGAGCAGTGTTGGGATGCATGGGAAGGCACCAGAAGGGTTTGGACAGGTTCAATTGTTCAGCTGTGTGGGGGAGACAGCAGTTTTGCACTGAGGAAGAAATGGTGAACTGGGCCAGAAAGAGCTGGGACCTCCTGGTCACACCCAGGCTCACTCCAAAACAATCACAGACCAACATTCTTTAATTAACAAAGGCACTTAAGAACCCCTACAAACCCAAAGTCTTCACCAAGAGTGGCCCTACAGATGCCGCAACCCTGCCACCCTCCATCCACCCATCCACGGCACTCAGAGTTCATCATGACCTGCAGAGGGATCCATGCTGGGCTTGATGAAGATGCCTTCCATGGCCTTCCACGTATTGTGTGTGTTGGCGCTGGGCATGCCGTGCACCTCATGTTGCCCACGGATAGGGCTCCCGTACTGCTCGCCGGTGACTGACAGGAACACAGAGGTGCCCACGTGCTGGAAGCGCACGGCAGCCTCCCGCTCCCAGTGCTTCCCTGAGCAGCGCACAATCCACAGGTCAAGGTCATCACCCTCACCGTCTTCCCCAAAGGCACTCACCTCCTATGGATGGGGGGGGGGGGGGCAGTAGTCACCAGAGGGCACACTGAGTCCCCTGTGGTCACTTGCCTGGCAGCAGCACTCGCTTCGGGCACTGGGCCTCAGGTTCTTCCCTGTACCGCTGAGCCTGTTTCCACAGCTGCAAAATGGGACAACACACCCCCCCACACACCCAGCCCCAATACCCAGTAGGGCCTTCACAACCCAGGTTCTTCAAACACATGCAAACCCCACCCCACCTGTCTGGGTGGTGACCACTGTCTCCCACAGCGCCAAGGCCTCCTCTCTCCTCCTTTATGTCCCCCTAACTACCATCCTAACCCCTCTAACTCAACATAAAGTCCAATCCCTCAGGCTGACAGCCAAGGTCTCTACTTAGCTCGCATTTTTTCTTCTAACAACCCCCCACCACCAAAAGCACCCTCTGTTCCACCCCCCCTTCCTCCCTCACCCCCCTACCCAGTTCCAGTGAACTCCATGCACAAGCTCTTCCCATGGCCTAGGGCTCCTACTCATCCTTCCAGACCAAGCCTGAGCCCCTCCTCCCTTTCGAGTTTCCCACCCCAAAGGCCACGTGGATCCCCTCCAGGGTCCAACTCGCCCCCAGGAGTGGAGCTACCAGCAGGTTCAGATCACACTCTTCCTTGTCCATCTTTCCGCTGGGGTGGGTGAGCGGGACCTGGGAGGAGTCACGTGTGTCCCCAGAGGGGGCGCTCGGTAAACATTTCTGATTTTAAATTCCTACTTCCCAGAGGAAGCTGAGGCTCAGAGAAGGTGAGACGAAGAGTAGGCTCTGCCGTCAGCCCCTCACACACACACACAACAGAAGAGTCTGGGGCCGGGGGAAGGGGCTCACCTGGTTATTGGATAGCGGCGACGGGAAGTGGTGCGTGTGCAGGTTCTTGCCAGTGAGCACGTGTGTCAGCCTCACGGCCTGCCCGCAACGCACCGGGGATCCGCGCGGACATCCGCCCTCTGAGCCGCTACGGATCCGCCAGTAGCTATTGGCGTCATCAGACGCCTCCACGCCGGTCACCGACTGTTGGCCGCTGCCTGAGGGCGACACCCCACCCCACCCACGGGGTCGCCGTCAATCCCGGAACTCGCGACCCTCAGCCCGAACACCATAAACTTTCCAGGACCACCTCCACCCCATACTCTAACGGCTCACCCCCAGCTCCCACCCCTATCCCCGGATGAACTCCAAGTCCTTTGGCCCGCAGCTCCCAGACGACCCTCTTCGCCCCCAACCTAGCGACGACCCCCTCCAACCGCCGGTCCTTGTCGTCCTCAGTCCCCCAATAACTCCAGCCAGATAACCCCAGACCCTTGGCCGCAGACCCCCACAATCACTCAGCCTTCAAACGCCCAGCCCAGCCCCGCCCCCTAGCGATGCCCAGTCCTAGGCCCCGCGCACCGGATCCGTATTTGACGTCGTGCGAGTGCAGCCGCACCCTGTGCTGCGTGTTGAACAGCTTCAGCACCGACCCGCAGGTCACGACCCCCGCGCCGGTCTTGGCGGCGCCGCTGCCCGGCACCAAGAGCGCCAGCAGTAGACCCAGCAGCGCCGCACCCGCAGCGCGGCCGCGTCCCGCGCTCCACATCGCCCCGGCCGGGCTCCGCCAGCTCCAGCCCGAGCCGCTTCCGTCTCCGCGGCCGGCCAATCCGGCTTGGACCGAGCCCGCCGAGGCAGCCAATCGCGGATCCGCACAGCGCTCCACCGGCCCTACCATTGGCTCGCCGCGGCCAGCTTTCCAGAGGAGGGAGCTGGAGACACGAGGAGGGTTCATATTGGTCCACGCTTCCGAGGCCCCACCAATGAGAAGCAAAGGAAAGCTGGTGCGGATCCAAGCGGTGGCAGAGCTGTTGGGGAGGCTGTACGGGAGGGTCCAACCAGCAGCTTCTGAACCCGTTCGTGAAGCTTCTTCACCCTGGATCCCCGAGCCCTCAATCATGGTCTCTGTCCTCAGCCCCTGGGTCCGAAGTTGCAGGGTCTTGAGGTTGCTCCACCACTAAATTTTGTGGTCACAAAGTCGACAGATCTCAGATAATGAATCACCTGGCCCTTCAGCTCCCGGACTCTGGGATTACATACTCCCCCAGTCACTCGGTCATTTCCCCCCCTCTGACATTGGATCACCTCAGTCCCTAGACCCTGGGGTTTCTGAATTCACGTGCCTCTCACTGACTCCTTCCATGACACTATTGCTACTAGGCAGCAGAGGGCAACAGGGAGCTGTGGTGTTTAGTATAATGACATGTTCTCACCGGAAAGACCTAAAGCTGTCTTAGGAAACCAGAGCACCGTTAGAAAGTGACTGTAGGAACGAAGCCTAGGCGACTGTGTGTTCCAGGTTTCTGACAGGCTTAGGTCTTCATGGGGGGCGGGGGTGCTCAAGGCCAAAACTTGGGATTCATCTATCTATATATTTTTTTATTGATTTTTTACAGAGAGGAAGGGAGAGTGATAGAGAATCAGAAACATTGATAAGAGAGAAACATCGATCAGCTGCCTCCTGCACCCCCCTCCCCCACTGGGGATGTGCCTGCAACCAAGGTACATGCCTTGACTTGAATCGAACCTGGGACCATTCAGTCCGCAGGCCGATGCTCTAACCACTGAGCAAAACCATTCAGGGCTAGGATTCATCTTTAATACCTCTCTTTACTGCTCTCACATCTAATCCAACACTGACTCCAAAACAGATTTTGAGGCAACTCTCCTGCATCCTTCATCACCACCCTAATCCAAGTCACCCCATCTTCCCTCTAGATATCTACCACCACATCCTGATTTCCCTGCTTCTGATACTCTGGCCCCTCCAAGACACTCTCTACACAGGAAAGTGACTTTGCCTTCTGTATCAGATCATGCCAGGCATCTGCGGAAAGGGATAGTTGTCAGAAAGGAAAGTGTTCATTCTTTTTGTTCTCTTTTCCTGTTTCTCTCTGGAAATTGGGTGACCTCTCCTGAGTTAGTACAAGCAACTTTGGGGTCCCTGGAATGAAGGTCATGGTCCCAATAACACAACCCTAAAATTACACGCTTTTTCATTCCCCGGTAGCGTATTTGTGGGTATCTATGGCTACAATAGACTATTTCTAGACTTGTTAATGAATCAAACCCCTAGTTAGATGAAAAAGCATTTTAGGGGAGATATTTTATAACCCAATTAAACGCTAAATGATCAACCTATTATATGGCCAGTTTTATTTTTAAAATTGCTTCTCGTTTTAAAACACTGTATCTCTTTGGTGTTGTGTGGGCTCTGGGTTCAATATATGTCTGAATAGTCAAGCTTCTTGAGTGTTTTGTAATATCATAAACAAAACGAACTCTTATTCTTCTACTGAGCGAGTTTATAATAAATATCCTACTCTAGAAGTGAATTATAAAAAAAGAAATAGCCCTGGCCAGGTGGCTCAGTTGGTTGAAACATTATCCTGTACACCAAAGGTTGCGGGTTACATTCCTGGTTAGGGCACATGCCAAGGGTGTGAGTTCGATCCCTGGCCAGAGTGAGTATGGGAGGCAACCAATCGATGTTTCTTTCTCACAAAGATCTTTCTCCCTCTCCCTCCCTCTCTCTCTCTCTAATACTTTTTTTAAAAACACACACACACAGCCTCACCATGGTGGCTCAGTGGCTGAGCATCGACCTATGAACCAGGAGGTCATGGTTCGATTCCAGGTCAGGGCACATGCCTGTGTTGCAGGCTCGATCCCCAGTAGGGGATGTGCGGGAGGCAGCCAATCAGTGATTCTCTCTCATCATTGATGTTCCCATCTCTCCCTCTCCCTTCATCTCTGAAATCAATACAAATATTAAAAATAACACACACACACACACACACACACACACACACACACACACACCAACCCCACCACATATCCTTGGATAAGGATAAAAAATATAAAATAAAATCCAGCATCATGACAAATGGTTTGGAGCCACTTAAGGCTCAGAGTGGCTTCTTACACAGCAAGACAACTGGAACAGGCGCTAAGGTCAGGTGTCTCTAGTATCACGTGCCAGTAGTTCCCAAAGGGAAGGGTCTGCTCCCATCCCAGGACAGTCCCTGGGCACGTACTTCTGAGGCTGGGGAGGGGATATGTTCAATTCTCCCTTGAGGACTTGGCAGTGGGGCCTGGGAAGTTGGCGGGTATCAACAGCTGCTGTCTCTCAGAATCCTGGGGCTCCCCTTCTTGGCTCCCTCCTGCCATCAGCATTTCTTGCCCTCTCTGGAGAGGGGTGGAAAATGGCTGCTCTTCACCATCCACGCTGGCCTTCAGCGATCAGTGCAAACTGAACCAGAATCTCGGGGTGCATCCCAATTGCAGGCTCCTAGGAAAGAACCTGAGTGGCCTAGCTTGGCTAGAGATGTGCCAACAGGTCCAAGCAACTGTGGCCAAGTGCATGAAAACAGCTATCGTGGCTCCACACGATGGTGGTGGCGGCAGTGGGTGGCCTCAGGGAATGAATGGGTCTTATGGGCTGAGCGTGTTCCCTAAAAGATCCTTACCGAAAGAGCTCTGTGGTAAAGTGGGTCTCTGATGCCCCCCACTCCACCTTAGGGCTCTGATCCCTCTGATTCAGTGCAGTAGTAAGTCTTCCTCCCTGGGTCGTAGGGTGTGGGTATTGTGCGGAAGGTCCTCCCTGCCTGGCTCCAGTGGTCCTTACCCGTGGGCCACTGAGCATGTCCAGGCTGGGTTGCGCAGGCCTGGCCTCTCTGCACCTGGCTGCGGAGGCAGTGTGAAGCATCTTCACGTGGCCTCTCAGCCATGGGAAAAGTGAGGCCAGGATAGGTGGTGCAGGGAGAGGTTGAGCTGGTCCCTGGATAAAGATGCCTGAACCGGGGAGCACACAGACTGCCCTGAGAAGGCAGAGGAAAGGAGGGCGCTGCACTGGTGGCACAGGAAGGCCAGAAGCCCCCGGAGAACCTTGGAGATGAGACCTGCCATGCCAACAGACCCTTCTGGAGTGAGCGAGCCTGCCCAGCACCACTGAAATAAGTATAGTCATGTGACCAACCTGGGACAGCCAATCCACAGCTTGACGGAGCAGCAGCACCATTGTGGCTTGTCATAGAACCTCCAGATTCAGAAGGTGGAGGTAGGAAATACAAATTGGGAAAACAGGTGGCCATGAGAGCAGCAGGAAGAGGTGGCTCCTCAGTCGGAATATGAGGGTGTGGCATGCCAAAGGGAGGGGGGGAATGCCCTGGCAGAGCCGCCGCCTCTGGAAGCAGAAGCCATGATGCACAGAGGCTGTGATGGAAGGGGACCATGAACCCTAGAGGCCTGAAGAGCCAGGAAGATGCTGACTGGAGTACAGAAAAGCCATGAACATCGATTTGTGTTCAACAGAGCATGTGAGGTCACAGGGGTCAGAGCACTGCCAGCTGTCCTGAAAGCCAGCTGCGGCCAGGCCTAGCCCACTGGACATGCTATCCAACGGCTGAAGAGCAAGTGTGTGAAAGGGAGGCTGAAATTTCCAGACAAGAACACTGCTCCATCAACAGAAGCTTTATTTTTCCTGTTGGATCTCTTGAGAGGCTGAGCAGAGCTTCTTGTGGGCGTTAGCCTATTCTGATCTCTGCTCAGAGCTGGGGCCAGCTGGGTGGACAGCATTTTCCTAGAGCAGGAGGAAGAGTAGGGAATCCAGAACTTGGTTCAGCTTAGGGAGCCTCAGGGAATCTCCAGGGCTGTCTGAGGAATGGTTGATCTCTGCCTACACTGAGGCTCGGGGGTGCTCTGGGTCTCATTCTCATCCCCCCAAATTTTCATAGTCCTTGTTCTCTTCCTCCTCCCCTTCCTCTTCCCCCTCGTCTTCCCCCTCCTCCTCCCCCTCCTCCTCCCCTTCCTCCTCCTCCTCCCTATTCTGTCTCTCCCCCATGTCCACTACTTGCTCAGACTGCTTGAAGCCCACGCCAGTGCTCTGGGATGTGGAGAGCTTGGGCTCCAACGGGTTCGTGGGCTCGTGCTCCTCAGCTGTACTGTTCTTCTGAGGGATGGGTACCTGGGGGCCCGGCTCCTCGGGCACCTGATCCAGGACAGTGGCTGGCATAGACAACATGGAGGGGGTGTCTATGCTGTGCTGGGAGGTGCCTGGGGGGGAGGCCGTGTGCTGGGAGGAGCCATGCTGGGACGCCTCCAGGGACATCTGCCGGGCCCACTGGGCCTCCTCCAGCATTCGCAGCAGGATGTTCCAGTTGACCTCTGAGGACAGGCAGATGTTGGAGCCTTTCACTTCCTTGAAGCCCAGCAAGAGGTCCACGAGTGTCTCAGTGATGGGGAAGGAGATGAGGCCCAGCTGCTTGGTGAGGTTCCTCTCAAACTTGTACTTGCAAACAAGCAAGGAGACAGCCTGCTCTGTCATGTCGTTGATAAGCTCCTCAGACCAGGGGTTGGAGATGCAGGACATGGACTTGGAGATGGAGGGCAGTGCCGTCGTCTTCCTGTAATGGGGGCTCTGTGCAGCAGCCAGGGAGGGAAAGGGAGACATGTCATGCCACTCTTGCTGTCCTGGGATGCCCCTCACACCCAGAGCACCCTACATGTCACCCACATGGACACCAGGCTTCTCACACTAAGCGTATGGCCTCAACACATCTGCTCTGCTTCCCGCTCAACCGCTGAGCGCAGGTCCTGCATGTCAGCCAACCCTCACACTTATCACACTATCATCACACTGGCCACACCAGTGAGGCCCAGGACAAGGAAGGTGACTGTAGTCACATTGTCAGCCAAACTGGAGCCTGGGCAATCCAGGTTCCAGCAGATTCTTGCCCAGGCCAGGGTTCAGAGGAGGGAGGTGTGCCTGGGCCTTGATGGGTGAGAGAGGGTCTGGGTCTGTGCTGGAGACCCACTCGGATGAAGCCGCCTATATCTTCTCCACACCCTTCCTGATCAACTCCCTGTCATCAGGGCAGATACACTGGAGCCCTGGCCCAGGCAGCAGGACCGGAGAGGATGCAGAGCCCCACTCCAGGCTCAGGCTGCTGTCCACAAGGGACAGGACCCTCTCCACATGGGACGGTCTCCAATTTCACATGCAAATGTTAAAAAAATACCCAGAATTAAAAATAGCCTTTATTCATCTTTCATAACACCTGGCAGTATTTAGGCCAGGATTCCTAGTCCCTGTCAGCTTGTCCCCTGTTCAGGTGGTTTCCACTGTACAGGGCAAGAGGCCTGAACCATGGGCACCTGCCAGTGATAGTAGCTTTTAGGAATGGTGGCTGAAAGGGCCTTTCCCCTGAAAGTTTGCCCCTAAACTCTCCAGCTTTGCCCTTGAGGAAGCCACCTCAGAATACAGTGAAGCGAGTGTTGGGGTGAACTTTCTTACTAAGGAGGTGAGTGGTACGAATGCAGGGAGGTGGTGGTAGGAATGCGGAACTGTGACCTGGGTCAGCTGGGTCTGCTTGGGCACTTCCACCTTGATCCCGGGGGCAGGCAGGGTGATGTGTAGGCTCCGCCAGGGCTGGGCCCTTTGGCTGGAGCTCAAAGGCCCAGAAGAAAATGGGGGTGATCTCTGTTTTTTGGGGTACTGGTCAGGTGCTTCCTGCCTGGGGTGGGGTGAGGGGACCTTGGGCTCTTCAGTGGGTATCACCTGGAGCCTAAATCTGGTGGCTCCTTGGGCACTAGACATGGTGGAACCACCTTCCTTCGACTTGTCCCGTGCTCTGGGCTTGTTCTTTCTTCCAATCATCTTGAAGCTGGAGGCTGTGTTGGGGGGGGAATCATCATAGGGCTCCTCCTCTGGGATGGGTGAGGCCAGCTTGGAGCCTGGTGTGATTTCTAAATTGGGCTCCCATTCTGATGGGAAGAGAGGGCAGCCGTTCTGCCGGAGGGCGCCACTGAGCTTGTCCACAGCCTGGTTGACCACACTCTGCAGGGCAGGGAAGAGGTGGTTCTTGGCCAGGAGGTCTAGGGTCCGATGGGGCTCACGGAATGAGGAGTAGCCAGGCAGGTTGAAGGCCTCCGACTGGCTCAGCAAGGACTTGATCTCCTTGTTGAACTCTCTCTTGAGGAATTTCAGCTCTCTCTCTCCAAGCCCCAGCTCTGATGCTTCCGGTGTACCCAAGCTTGAGCCCAGCGAGTCCCACAGCAGGGAGTCCCCCTGGGAGCAGGACAGGCGTTTCTGAAGAGAGAGGGGGATTCTCAGAGGTGTCCAGGAACAGCCAACCCAGGCTTGACCCTGAGCTCTGGGCTGGGCTCCATCCTACCCACCCCAGGCCATGGCCCCACATCTCACCCCTCTGTTCTCCAGACGCAGCAGCCGTTTGAGGCTCTTCTCCTGCAGAAGTTTGTCCCTTATGGGTGGCAGTGGGCCCAAGCCACGGTAGCCCAGGTCGCTGTCCCGGCCATGAGAACCTGGGTAGCCGGCTGTGACGTTGCTATGTGAGTCAGACATGGAGCTGGAGCAGGATGGGTAGTTGTTGGGGTGCCCGATGCAGAGGCTGGGCTGGACATGGTGCCGGTGCACGGTACTGAGGCTGGGCCGGGCACGCACACGTCGCCCACCCCTCGCCTCCACTGGGTCCTGCACCTCCACCAGCGGCACCCCAGTCTCTGTCTTCATGGTCGCCATGCGCTCAGTTGCTTCCTCCACCACCTGCTGCAGGCTCTCCAGCACCTGGCCCTCGACAAGGAAATCCAGGAAACTACCGAAGGGCCGAGGGTCCCTCGTGCTCCCACGGTGGCCGCGAAGCCCTGAGCTGCCTGAGGGGCCATACATCGAAGGTGGGTGTGGCACGTGGCCCAGATTGGAGGCCTGTCCCGTTTTCAGGAACGGTGGCTTCTTAGGTGGCTGCACCTGAGCAGAAAGGCATGTCACAGTGATCAGGAATGCCCCAGAGCAGGAGGGGTCCCTGGAGTCCTTCTAAGGCAGGGGTCCTCAAACGTTTTATTTTTTATTTTATTTTTTTAAATATATTTTATTGCTTTTTTACAGATAGGAAGGGAGAGGTATAGAGAGTTAGACACATTGATGAGAAACATCGATCCGCTGCCTCCTGCACACCCCCTACTGGGGATGTGCCCACAACCAAGGTACATGCCCTTGACTGGAATTGAACCTGGAACCTTTCAGTCCGCAGGCCAATGCTCTATCCACTGAGCCAAACCGGTTAGGGCTGGTCCTCAAACTTTTTAAACAGGGGGCCAGTTCACTGTCCCTCAGACAGTTGGAGGGCCGGACTATAGATTAAAAAAAAAACTATGAACAAATTCCTATGCGCACTGCGGGCCCGGGATGAGTCGGCTGCTAAGCAGGACAGGCAGCGGCACCCGGCGGGCCGGGTAAATGTCCTCGGCGGGCCGTAGTTTGAGGACGCCTGTTAAGGCACCAGGAGCTGGGTGGGCAAAGGAAGGAACTGTGCTTAGAGCCTTGGGTTTAGACCGTAGTTCTGCCACCTTCAGGCTGTATGACTGTGGGCACAAGGGTCCATCTTGAGATCCAGTTTCCTCTTCTGCCAAGTGGGCATCTATTTGGGATTGCTCTGAGCTTCCCTGACACGAACACAAGGCCTGGCTTGGGAATCTGAAACCCACTTCTGCCCTCACACAGGGTGTGAGTGGGTAATCACAAAACCCCTCTGAGTCCCACTGGGGCTCCTCATCTGTCTGTCCTGCTCCACTGCTGGGCTGTACAGACGACCTGTGGTCTTGAGCCCTGCACACCCCACGGCTACTTCTGCAACTTGAGTCCTAAGCCTTGAATAGACTCCATGATCCCACTCTGGGGCCCAGTTTACTGAGCTCCTCCCAGGCCACTGGAAGTCATGGGGACGTGGGATGAAATTGAGGGTGCCCGGCCAGCGTGGCTCAATGATTAAGCGTGGACCTATGAACTGGTCACGGTTTGATTCCCTGTCAGGGCACATGCCTGCTTGTGGGCTCCATCCCCAGTGGGGGGTCATGCAGGAGGCAGCTGATCAATGATTCTCTCTCATCTCTCCCTTCCTCTCTGAAATCAATAAAAATGTGTTTAAAAATACCTATGTGCTGATATATTTTTAAAAAGAAAAAGAAATTGAGGGTGACTAGGACCCAGCAGGGGGTCAGAGCAGTGGTCAAGGAGATAAGGACGTCATTAAGAGGCCCAGAGAGGAAGTCAACAGGAAATGAGAAAGGGGTGTTGTGATCTGGGGCACTGGGGCTGGTGAGGAACATATGGGATCGGGCCTCAGAGTCAGACCCTACCGGGCACACCCACCCGGGTCCGGTACGTGATGTGGCCGGCCTCATCGTCCGCCAAGTATCCGGAGTGGTGGCGGCAGTTGGTCATGATGTGGGTACACCGGTCCGCTGCCAGCCTTCCTCTCTCTTCGGTTTTGCCGTGGGGCCGCGGATTCTTCTCCGCGTCGGGCGGGGAGATGGCGTGAGAGTCTCCCCAGGCTTCCATAGGTTCGAGTCTCCGTCCCTCTGTTGGACACTGCGTCGTCAGTGGCCCGGGGTCCACACGTCCCTCGCTACCCCCACCCCAGGTCCCTCAGGGATCTGGCCCTTCCTTTGCTCGGAGACCCCTAGGCGTCGTTATACACATCCGTGTCCGGAATCGTTGGGGTTGGGGTCCCCGAGGACGTCCTCATCCTGACTCTGACCATCTCCAATCCTCTCCCCTCCCAGACCCCGGGCGCCCTGGCGTCTGTCCGTGGCCGAACCCACCGACTCACCAAAGTTGGCGCCTCGCATGGCGCCAGCCAGTGCGACCTGCGCCCGCTGCGGGCCAGCGACAACTGTGCTCTAGAGTCGCTCGGAAAACTCCCCTCAGGGTTATTTACATGCGGCATCTTGATTGGCTCTCAACCGGCGCTCTTTCTCCAGCGGCCCCGACACAAAGGTTGTGGGCGGGGCCCACTATGGCCCCTCCCCCAATTCATCCAGTTCTGCCACTCCCACATTCGGAGCCAGGGAGCCAGCAGTGAGAGGCTCTGATCCCCGCTCCTTTATCTGCCCTGAGGGAAGCGAGCCTAAGGGACAAAGTCAAAGTCTCTAGTGTCACAGGCACATTCTCCGGCTCCTATCTGGTCCCTGCGTCGCCCTGGGCCTCCGGCTCTTCTTTCCAGTATCCTCCCCTCGCCCACTGTGAACAACCCCAAGGTCTGTCTTGAGCCCTCTCCCTTCTGCAGTCTCCCTGAGCGCAGTGGAAAGAGTCCCTGCTCTAAGTCACAGATCTAGCTTCCATTCCTAGCTGTCGTTTCCTGCCTGTAGACTCAGCCTCTCTGATCTCTGCTCCTCCTCTATAAAGGGAATTGAATGTCCTTCCACAGGGAACATGGAGATTAAATTTTCATACAACACACCTGGCACCCCATAAGATCCCCATATATCTTTACCTCCTCTCCCCCTCTACCTGATAAACTGCTCCTTATGCAGTCCCCCTCCCAGGTGTCACCTCTCAGAGAAGCCTTCCCAAAAGGCTCACCTTTCCTTCTCCAACAGAGTGATGGCAAACCCCATTCCAGATTCTGCCACACTTTGTTTACCAGATGGCACTCCTTGGAGTTAGGGACTGAGGTGCTCATCCCTAATTTCTAATATTTCTAGTACCACTAGTAGTATTAGAATAGATGCTCAGTGAATTTCAATTTCCTTCTTCTTGTCTTTATTTTTTTAAATATATTTTACTGATTTTTTTTTTTTTTTTAAGTACTGGTTTCTGTGCCTTACTTTTCAGAAATTCTAATGAATTAGTCTGGGATGGGACCTGGGCACAGGTACTTTTTTTTTTTTTTAATATATTGATTTTTTACAGAGAGGAAGGGAGAGGGATAGAGAGTTAGAAACATCGATGAGAGAGAAACATCGATCAGCTGCCTCCTGCACACCCCCTACTGGGGACGTGCCCACAACCAAGGTACATGCCCTTGACCGGAATCGAACCTGGGACCTTTCAGTCCGCAGGCTGACGCTCTATCCACTGAGCCAAACCGGTTTCGGCTATTTTACTGATTTTTTACAGAGAGGAAGGGAGAGATATAGAGTTAGAAACATCAATGAGAGAGAAACATCGATCAGCTGCCTCCTGCACACCTCCTACTGGGGATGTGCCCGCAACCAAGGTACATGCCCTTGAACGGAATCAAACCTGGGACCCTTCAGTCTGCAGGCCGACGCTGAGCCAAACCAGTTAGGGCCTTCTTCTAGTCTTTAGACCAGTGGTTCTCAACCTTTCTAATTCCGCGACCCTTTAATACAGTTCCTCATGTTGTGGTGACCCCCAACCATAAAATTATTTTCGTTGCTACTTCATAATTGTAATTTTGCTACTGTTAATGAATCATAATGTAAATATCTGTGTTTTCCGATGGTATTAGGCGACCCTGCTAGCGGTTCTCAACCTGTGGGTCACGACACACAGGTTGAGAACCACTGCTGTAGAGCCTAAGACCATTGAAAAACACAGATATTTACATTACGATTCATAACAGTAGCAAAATTACAGTTATGAAGTAGCAATGAAAATAATTTTATGGTTGGGGGTCACCACAACATGAGGAACTGTATTAAAGGGTCGCGGCATTAGAAAGGTTGAGAACCACTGCTTTAGACACTCAGGACCTTTGGCCTTTCCAGGATCAGCTTCCTAGTGGAGAAGGCTGGTTGATTGAGGTCTGATGATTTTTTTTTTAATAAAGTACAGTATGTTTTTATTGACTTTACAGGGAAGTGGAGTGAGAGAGAAACATCAATTGGCTGCCTCCTGCATACCCCCTACTGAGGATTGAGCCCACAACTCAGGCGTGTGCCCATACCAGAATCAAACTGGGACCTCTCCGTGCTCAGGAAAATGCTCAACCAACTGAGCAATACTGGCTAGGGCAAGGTCTGATGATTTAATAATCACGTTTGAACACAATAGTCAGTCCTTATGCCAAGAGCTCAGTGAGCTCTTGAGGCCTCCAATTCTTACACTGCCCTCACAGAAATTGGTATCATTTGTTATTCTCTAGCTCAGCTCTTTCCTCTCTGCCCCTGAACTAGGGGCAGCCAGGGCCTAAAGGACCAGAGTAGATGTAGATGCAGGCTCAGCTCCACCACTCCTGGCTGTGTCACTTTGGGAAGAAACTAACCTTCTCTGAACCTCAGTTTCTTCATCTATAAAACAGATTGGTAAATAGAAATGACATTATCAATGTCATAGGCTGAACACAAATGCTGCACTTCCATTGGGAAAATCAAGACATCATAATGAAAACCCTGGTTATCAACCATGTGATTATTTGTATAGTCATGGGTAAGGAAAGCTTCTCTGGACCACAAAGAAAAAGAGGAGGCTATGAATGTAAAAATTAGTCTGGCACAGAGCTCAAGAGATGGAAGTAGGGGCTAACTTTCTCACATGAAACCATTGGTATTACATGTTTTCTTTCATTTTATTGTTTAGAGCTTTTACAAATCACACACACACAAAAGCCACTCCTTAAAAAAAATCAGTAAAAGACAAACAGGCAGTTTGAAAAAGAAGATAAAGAGCTAATAAAAACATGAAAAAGTTCATAGTCACTATAAAAAATGAAACATTACAGCCTGAAGGGTGTGGCTCAGTGGTTGAGCCTCGACCTATGAACCTGGAGGTCACCATTCCATTCCGGGTCAGGGCACATGCCTGAGTTGCGGGCTCAATCCCCAAGTAGGAGGCGAGCAGGAGGCTGCTGATCGATGATTCTCATAATTGATTTTCTATCGCTTTCCTCTCTCTGAAATCAATAAAAACATTTTTTTTAAAAAAATGAAACATTACAAAAATGAGATAACATTGATTTGATCATTATTTCTCAAAACTTGGGGTGGGAGAGAAGAGGAATTAGGTGTGTCTATTTGCTTAGCGAAAATTCTGGAAGGACACTCTACCCAGAAAATTGACCGTGGTAATCTCTGGGAAGGGGAAGCGATTTCCTTCTTCAGGCTTTCTCTCCTGCATTTTTCATATTAAATGTTATTTTTGCAGTCACTGAAAGTGTCGCGTTGCAATAAATCTGCTTGGTTTGGAGCCCACTTGGAGGGGGAGGTCGTTGCAGGGCTACGGCGGGACCACTAGGTGGCAAGAACAAAGGCGAAGTGCGGACGCGTCCGGGTGTGGGCGTCGGGGAGGGGCCTAGGGCTGCGTTCAAGGGCGGAGCCTGGACTGTACAGTTCCCTCCGGTCAGGTCCCCAGCCGCACGTTCAGGCTGGAAGATGGCTTGGCCGCGCGTGCGGCTGGTGGTGACTGCGGACGACTTTGGTTACTGCCCGCGGCGGGATGAGGGCATCGTAGAGGCCTTCCTGGCCGGAGCTGTGACCAGCGTGTCCCTGCTGGTCAACGGCGCGACGGCGGAGAGCGCTGCGGAACTGGCCCGCAGGTGAGGAGTGACCCCCAGAATCAGAATGGGATTTGGGCGGCACCGCTCGGTGGCCGCCTGTGCTCCGGCTCGCGTTCCACCCTCAGGCACCAAATTCCCACGGGACTCCACGCCAACCTGTCCGAGGGCCGCCCCGTGGGCCCGGCCCGCCACGGAGCCTCGTCGCTGCTCAGCCCCGAAGGCTTCTTCCTGGGCAAGATGGGATTCCGGGAGGCGGTGGCAGCCAAAGATGTAGCTTTGTCCCAGGTGCGGAAGTGCGGCTGCAGGAGGAGGACAGCCCCCAAGGCTCCTCCCAGAGGGGTACCATGACGCCATCAGGGGCGGGAACGGGAGTGGGCTCTGGATGCTTCCCTGGTTCCAACTCTGGAGCAGTCACACGGAGGCATGGGGGTAGGGGTTGCGGGTAGGGGTTGGGGGGAGGGAGGGGCGCGAGGTTCTCTTCGGTAGCTGCTCCCGGACGTTTAAGGTGCCATAGTCCTCTCCTTCCAGGTGCGGGAAGAGCTGGAGGCCCAGCTGAGTCGCTTCCAGGAATTACTGGGCAGGAAACCCACTCACGTGGACGGGCACCAGCATGTGCACGTGCTCCCAGGTTGGTGGTCCCAGGCAGAGGGTGGTGTGCCCAGGTGCGGTGAGAGGTGCTCCTCCCTGACAGCGCCCCGCCCGCAGGCGTGTGCCAGGTGTTCGCAGAGGCGCTGCAGGCCCATGGGGTGCGCTTCACACGTCTGCCGCTGGAGCGAGGATTGGGCGACTGTACTTGGCTGGAGGCCCCTGCGCGCGCCTTCGCGTGTGCAGTGGAGCGTGATGCCCGGGCTGCTGTGGGCCCCTTCTCCCGCAGTGGCCTAAGGTGAGCCCGCCCCAATCGCTGTGCCATGTTCCCTACCTGGCTCAGGTCCCAGTGGGTCCAGCTGGCTGTTCAATTGGCCAGCTGAGTACGTTTCTCATCTGCCCTTGGCCTAGCCCTGCCCATCACTGTCCTGCCCGTCCCTGCTCTGATGCCTGGGTATCCACAGGTGGACGGATGCCTTCGTAGGTCTGAGCACCTGTGGCCGGCACATGTCTGCTCATCGTGTGTCAGGAGCACTGGCTCGGGCCCTGGAAGGTACACCCACAGGTCACTCCCTGACAGCGGAGCTGATGGCCCACCCAGGCTACCCCAGTGTGCCTCCTGCTGGAGGCTGCGGTGAGGGTCCTGACGCCTTTTCCTGCTCTTGGGAACGGCTGCATGAGCTGCGTGTCCTCACAGAGCCGACACTGCAGGCCCGGCTTGCCCAGGATGGCGTGCAGCTCTGTGCCCTCCATGACCTAGAGTCCAAGAGACCTGGTGAAGCCACTCTAGAAACCTTCCTGGAGTCCTCCCAACCGTGACCCTGACAGCCAAGGACTAAGGCCTTAGTGCTCAGGAACATGGCAAGCGTTGAGCTTTGGCACAGCCCACAGCCAGACCCTAGAGGGGGTCCTGTGACTTCCCTGGGCAGAACGATGCCACCTCTTTGCCCAGATCCTCTTTGCCTCAGAGTGACAGCCAGAGCTTTGGCAAGCCCTCTTGGCTGCAGGTGGGTCAGCCTGTGATACTTGGCATGGGGCCTGCCAAACATTTTGTGCTCTTCACATTTCTACGTAAACATCGTCTTTGTTTAGGTGTAGTGGGGGAGAGATCACTATATTAATAAAATAATGTGTCTTGTAAACTTTGAATGATTTATAAACTGTGCCCAGAAAACCTTTACAGACACAGGGGCAGACAAAGGCAACTCTAGGGCCCAAACCCGGTCACTATTCCAGAAAAGACATATAAAACAAGTTCCACTCTCATTTTGTTCATGCTTAGCTTTTGTTTTCTTCTGGGAGGTGTGAGAGAAGAATGTCTCACCTGGATACTTTTTAGGAGGTATATTATATATATATCAATTTTTATTGAAAAAGAAGTCACCTGCCCGACCAGGGTGGCTCAGTGGTTGAGCATCAAACTATGAACCAGGAGGTCACAATTCTATTCCAGGTCAGCCACATGCGCCGGTTGTGGGCTCGATCCCCTCTCGATTCAGGAGGCAGCCGATCAATGATTCTCTCATCATTGATATTTCTCTTTCTCCCTCTCTGAAATCAATAAAAATCTATTTGGGAAAAAAATTTTTTTTAAAAAAAGAATTCTTTCTCATCATTAATGTTTCTATCTCCCTCTCTTCTCCCTTCCTCTCTCTGAAATCAATAAAAATGTTTTCGCCCAGCTCGTGTAGCTCAGTGGTTGAGTGTGACCTTTGAACCAGATCATGGTTCGATTCCTGGTCAGGGCACATGCCCAGGTTGTGGGCTCGATCCCCAGTGGAGGGCGTGCAGGAGGCAGCTGACCAATGATTCTCTCTCATTGATGTTTCTATCTCTCTATCCCTTCCTCTCTGAAAACAATTAAAAAAAAGACTAAAGAGATTACTTTAAAAAAATGTTTCCCAAAAAACACTTCTAATCCCCCAGATTAGCCATTAACAAGTACTGCTTGGCCCAGGCACTATGCTCCAGGCCTCAGGCTGATGACATTCCTCCACGTTGCATGAGGGAAGCAAGGAGAGAAGCCAATTCTGTCCTGGGGCAGGAGAACTCAGACCAACTCAGACTTTGCCTTCTACTGGGTCAGGTGGCTGCCCTGCAGGGTGGGGCACGGAGGTGCTGCCAAGTAACGAGCAACGTTGAGGCCACCAGCCTATGGACTCGGCCTTGAGGAAGTCCTGAGGCCCTTGCCAGAGGAACCTTGGAGCTAGAGGGTGACAAGTCAGGCTGCGGTGGGCACAGGAGTGATTAAGGAGGCCCGTATTTTGAACTGAACAGCCTGGCCAGTGTGACTTGGTTGGAGTGTCATCCTGTGCACCATAAGGTCTTGGGTTTGATTCCTGGTCAGGGCACATACCCAGGTTTCAGGTTCGATCCCAGGTCTGGATGCATTCGGGAGGCAACTGATTCATGTTTCACTCACCAATGTTTTTCTCTCTTACCCTCTCCTTTCCTCTAAAATCAATTTTTAAAAAACAACAATGAAGGAAGGCAAGAAAATGGTAACTCCAGGGTTCAGGAAGTGAGAGGGTCTTGCAGGCCTCTGGCTTTGGGGAAGGTGGAACTGTGGCTGTGTCTGGGCTCAAAGGGACCAGTAGTGGAGCTAGACTGTATAAAAACACAGGCCATGTGCCCTTGGCTGTCACGGGAGCTTAGTCTCTTCCTCTGTAAAAATTGGGATAATGGTGCCCATGAGGTTGTCCTGAGCTTCAAAGGGAATAAAGTGCTGGGACATGGCAGAGAACCCCAGCCGATGATCAAAGGAAAGGACTACTTCTTGCTTCCTGGTAAAATCAATCCCAGGTAAAATGTTCCCTCCCAGAAATATGGAGGCCTGGTCTCAAAATCACTGGCAAGGAACTAGGCTGATAGAAAAGTGTCAGATGTCCTGGCTGGGTAGAGCATCGTCCCAATGTGCCAAGGTTGTGGGTTTGATCCCCGGGCAGGGCACATACAAGAAACAATATGTCCACAAATAAGTGGAATAACAAATCAATGTTTCTCTTTCTCTCTCGCTTCTTCTCTAAAAACATCAAATTACAAAAATAAGCCCTAGCTGGCTTGTTCAGTGGTTAGAGCACTGGCCCTCAGACTGAAGGGTTGTGAGTTCCATTCTGGTCAAGGCACTGGTCAGTGTGCATGTGGGAGGCAACCAATTGATGGTCTCTCTCACATTGATGTTTCTCTCTCTCTCCTCCTTCCGCTAAAAATCAATGGAGCCTGGCTGGCACGGCTCAGTGCTTGAGCATCGACCTATGAACTAGGAGGTCCCAGTTTGACTCAGTTTGATTCTGAGTCAGGGCACATGCCCGGGTTGTGGGCTTGATCTCCAGTGTGGGGCGTGTAAGAGGCAGCCGGTCAACAATTTTCTCATCATTGATGTTCCTCTCTCTCTCTGAAAGCAATAAAAACATTTTAAAATCAATGGAAAAAATATCCCCAGGTGAGGATTAACATAAATAAATGGTTAGGGCCCTGGGCTGAATCAATGGCCCAGCTGCCCACTGTCCTGGAGACTCAGAGGGAGGTTTCTGGGCGTAACTCCTCAAGGAAATGATCTAAGGACCCCCTCAGGAACATCCTCATTAATTCCATGACCTCGATCAAGATAGCCAGTTTGATCGCTCTAGCAGGCTTGGCTCAGCATCTAGAGCATGGGCCCTGGGACTGAAGGGTCCTGGGTTTGATTCTGGTCAAGGACACGTACCTCAGTTGCAGGCTCGATCCCTGGCCCTGGTTAGGGAGGAGGCAATCAACTGATGTGTCTCTCTCACATCAATGTTTTTCTGTCTCTCCCCCTCCCTTCCACTCTAAAAGTGGTGGTGGGGAGGGGGAAGGGGGGAAGATCCTTGGGTGAGGATTAACAACAACAAAAGATAGCCAGTTTGGCCCTGGCTGGTTTGGCTCAGTAGATAAGAGCATTGGCCTGTGGATTGAGGGGTCCCAGGTTCAATTCCAGTTAAGGGCACATGCTTGGGTTGTGGGCTCGATCCCCAGTGCGGCGTGTGCAGGAGGCAGCCGATCAATGATTCTCTCATCATTGATGTTTCTATCTCTCTCTCCTGCTCCCTTCCTCTCTGAAATCAATTAAAAAAATAAAAAGATAGCCAGTTTGCTTTTCTGCTGAATGTGGGTATCACTCTTTAGGGGAAGATCGGACTGAAGTTATACATATAATAAATAGCGGTGCTGTCTGCTTCCCAGACAGCCAAGGGAGACCCAATAATGTGGACTCTTCGGCTTCTTCTGTGCCCCTTTTGGAGGCTGGGTCATGGGAAGATAGGAGCAGGCAAAAGCTGCAGGAGACCACAGAGGCCCTAGGACCTGGGCACCAGCCACCCCTCCCACACCTCTGAGTGCAGGCCCACCACAGTAAGGAAGAAACCCACACAACTAAACCAGTGTTGGAGAACATTTTTATTAAGGGCAGCAGAACGGGATTGCAGCATCTTTAGAAAGCCTATTCTCTGCCATGGTGGGCAGGGGCAGGGAGGAGGGTGGAGGACCTGGCCCACTTTGGTTCAGTTCAGGCGGGTGTGAATTCCTGAGTGGGCTTGCATCAGTGGGTGACAGCTCTCCCCTCCCCCAGAGAACCCAGCTGGTTTGATTTCAGAGCTGCCAGGGCACCAGCGTGCTCAAAGCCTGCTCTGAGGGCTCACCCACCACCTGGAACTGCTGCAGGCTGGATAGAGCAAGCCACCCAGGTGTGAGGGAAGGGTCACTCCTGGCCTCACTTTCCCAGGGCCAGGCCTCCTGACTGGACAAACCATGGGGTGCAATGCCAGGGCTAAGAGTCCCCTGAGGTGCTGCCGGCATTGACAAAAGGGACCTCCTGTGGTGAACAGAGAAGTGAAGGACGACAGGCAGGCAGAACTATGCTGGTAGAAACACGAAGCAACGGGATGGTTTCCAAGAATGGCAATTAATTTTGGATTCAGAGAAGCAACGATGGTGGCTTACTTGGATAGCTTCTGACAGAATTTGGCATTTTATTACAAATCTGTGGGTCAGTGAAATAAAGTCCATCATCACCTTTCTGCCAAGAGACAGATGTGCAAATGCTGGCCCAGCTCCCCTGAGCAGGCAGGAGTCTCCAGAGCCTGCCCCTTGAATATCTTGGACTAAAGCAGCGGAATCAGTGACACACTGCAGGGACCAAGCGCCTGGACAACTCAATGACATTAGCCTGCACATCACTCCCGGTTCTGGGCAGTAAAACCAGGCTGTCTTAGAGGTCACAGCCCTGGAAGGATCTCAAGTTTTAAAACTAAAATGAGCAAAGTTTCTTTAAGTCATTCCTCCACAGAATCTAATACCCCAGAGAGCCAGGAAGGGAAGCTGCCAGTGGCCGAAGCGGAGTTGGTGACGCATGGCATTTGGACCACCAGCTTCGTCTGGGTGTCAGTGACATGTTTTCTCTACTATTTCAGGGACAGTCCCACTTGCTTTGAAAAAGACATTAACATTCAAATCCTTACAAGTTCATCTGAGGATAAATTCTAAGGTCAATTTTTATTTCTACAAAAAAAGGCAGTCAAAACAATATAAAACACATGTAGAGGATATTACTCAGTGAGCTTCAAGCGGAGCTTGACTCTGCACAGGCTGTGAGTCCAGAGGAAGGGAAGGCCGTCTTGTTCCTGGGCTGGCCTGGCCGGCTGCTTCAAAGAAGAGGCCAGCAGGGCATCAGTGACCCCAGACTGGTTCTGGCTGTAGCTGAGTCCTGCCAATTCCAACCCTGCAAAGGGTCAAACTGTGCTGAAGGAGGGCTGAGGTGGGGCTGCTGCACTGAGGAGGTGGAGATCGGGCTCCGTGGCACATTCGGATGGAGCTTGCTGACTGGTGAGCGTGGAATTTCAAATGGACATTCTGGCTTTAGCGTTGTCTGTAACGGACAGCACATCTTCTAAAATGGCTGCAGGGAGGAGCGTAAACCTTTGATCTCAGGAGCCTCTCTGATGAGAAATTCCTCACACAAGTGCAGTGTCCTCTGGCTGGCAGGCCCTCCCTGGGTGGCCACAGACCTGATATTGCAGGGTCCTCCCAAGCAGGCCGGGCCAGGCTAGTGTTCAGTCACACACACAGAAATCAGGGTTGCCATTTAATCAGTATTATTGTGGTAACATTGGCAAGATTTTTACATAAGAGGTGGGCCTCCTTTTCATAGTTTTTTATTTTTTTATTTTTTTGGGGGGGGTGGTTTGCTTGTTTAAAAAAAATTTTTTTTTAAGTATGTTATAAATTGGAATCAGGAGAACTTGAATGAACTCCCACACGCACTGCAACATGGGAGAAGAGAAGCCACCAGACCGGACAGAGCTGCCTCTTCTCCTTTGTGGAGAAGCTGGGGCCTGGTTCTGGGAAAGTGAAAGAATGAAAAAGAAACTGAATGCAAGAGAGTGGCGTGGAAAGGGCATGGGAAGAAAGGAAACCACAACCTTTTATTTTAAACCTTAAGGTCTAAATGTAAATTGAAGATTTTGGATAAATTTGGACAAGAAAAGAAACACCATTCTTTTTAGAGTAGACTGAAGCAGTGATTTTTAAAACAAAGAAAGCAGAACTAGAACATCTTAAATTTTTAATCCTTTCTTTACAGGTTACCTAAGACCACTTTTGATTAAGAAAACTGTAGAAAGTTAGTAACTGCCACAAGCAAACGCCAGGTGGTGGCCCGTGTCAATTTTCCACAGAGTCCTGCTTTGCGGGGTGTCTGAATGCACTGCTCGGGGTCTCTGCTCACACTTGCTGGAATCAATCATGGCAGATTTTAGTCCACAGGTCGCTTTTCCCCATATTTCTTTGTAAACTCTTCAGCATTCTTACAGAATTTTTTACGGTCCTTAGAGTATTCTTCAGCTAGGTCAGCCCGAAGTGGGTGCTCAGGCTGGGGGTCATTCACCAGTGCTATGAGAGACTGGATTACTGCCAAGAAAAGGAGAAGGCATTGCTGGTTACAATAGTCTCAGAAAGGGCCCAGGCAAGATATGCAACTCTGACTTTAATACTGATTTATATCTATGTGCTTCTAAGACAAAGCGGCCTCTGATTTATCCAAAATTCTAACCACAAGCACTTAACTTTCCTCTGTAATGAGGATAAAGTGATGGACAACAGTCAACAGTGGATAACTATTCAGAGTGATGCTGCTGCTGCCTCCTCCTCCTCCGAATTGACACCCGGAGGATGTCTCAGCACCTAGTCACTCGCATCCTTCCCCCACAGTCTGGAGATATCAGGCCTGGCGCGCGCTCTCTCTCTCGCTCTCGCTCTCTCTCTCTCTCTCTCTCATGTGTACATGCGTGAAGCTTCTCCAGAGCAGAGACTGGGTGATGTGTTCCAGAACCGCACTTAATTCAGGGTAGTTTCAATGAGTGAGTATGAGAATGAAGGGTGCAAGAGCACCATGTAAATGCATAACGAGTCTACCCTGGAAGATCCCAAAGAGATTCTAAACCAGCTGAGAAAGGTTCATTGGACCACCCTGTCTAACCACTAGGGGTTAAAACCATGGAAGGTTAACCCCTAGTAGCATTATACTGTCTATTTCAGAAGCAGAAGTCACATCGATTGGCTTGGGTGGGTTCTACAATGCTCCCCACAAAAGCAGTAAATCCTAGAAGGCGAGTCCTGGGCCCTTGGAACTTAGGAGTGAGGAAGATAATGGTAGCATGCCTGGGGCAGGGGCAGGGGCAGGCGAAGGCACGGGCTTAGCTTTTCTTTCTCCTTTGAAACACTTGTACATTTTGCCCAGCCGTGTTTCCAGTTTACAAACTCTAAGAAGCTTGAATAAATCTTCTAGCAAAGCCTCTTCATTCCTTTGGAGTTCAATAGCATAAATAGGTGGCTTCTAGTCTTTTGTTCACGATTAGAAATTGTTTCCTAGCAGAATGGCTGCTTCATTAGCTTTTCGGGAGCCTCACAGGATTAGCTTTGGGGCAGATGTAGGGGAGCACTGATGAGTTTCCCTGCCCACTCTCTGTTATGGATACTCAGGTTTCTTACTATTATTATATCTTTTTTTTTTTTATTAAAAATATATTTTATTGATTGTTTACAGAGAGGAAGGGAGAGGGATAGAGAGTTAGAAACATCGATGAGAGAGAAACATCGCTCCTGCACACCTCCCACTGGGGATATGCCCGCAACAGAGGTACATGCCCTTGACCGGAATCGAACCTGGGACCCTTCAGTCCGTAGGCCGACGCTCTATCCACTGAGCCAAACCGGTCAGGGCTATTATATCTTTTTTAAAAAATATATATATTTTATTGATTTTCACAAAGAGGAAGAGAGAGGGATAGAGAGAAACAACGATCAGCTGCCTCCTGCACACTCCCCACTGGGTATGTGCCCGCAACCAAGGTACATGCCCTTGACTGAAATCGAACCTGGGACCCTTGAGTCCGCAGGCCGACGCTCTATGCACTGAGCCAAACCGGTCAAGGCCTTTGAGTCCTTTTTACAATTTTATCTACTGGATTTGTTATAATAGTGTATGGGGGTTGAAACTTTCATTTTAAATTGTTTTCATTTTCTCCATACAAATTTTTTGGTTTTGTTAAATCTCATCCATTGATTTTTAGAGAGAGTGGAATGGAGAGGGAAGGGTGGGAAGGAAGGGGAGAGAGAGAGGGAGAAAGGGAGAGAGGGGGAGAAAGAGAGAAAAAGAGAGAGAGAGAGGGGGAAAGGGAAAGAGAAAAAGAGTGATGTGAGAGAGACATATCGACTGGCTGCCTCCCACACACCCCGCCACCTGACCGGGGCCAAGATCAAACCTGCAACCCAGGTGCGTGCCCCAGTCCAGGAATCCAGACCTTCCAGTGGACAGGCCGATGCTCTAACCACTGTGCACACCAGCCAGGGCTCCATACAATTTTGTTATGTTGTTTGAGACATACAGATTCAGTATTATGCTGGCTTTGTTACTGGCTGTATTTTATATGGTAAATCTCATTAAAGTACCCAACTAAGCTCTTGCCCTGCTGCTAAGATATCTATTAGAAGCAGGCACGTGGCTGAACAAAACTTTATTTTCACAGTCTCTAGTATTATTGCCAACTCCTACCACCTTCCTGTTTGATACAATTTTGCTTTGTTTCTTGACTTTTCTCATGCTATTTTTGCTCAATTTTTAATGCTTCTTTACTTTCTTTTAAAATTTTGAGATATAATTCACATATCAAAAAACAAACTCTTTTAGAAGTATACAAGACAGGTGGCTCAGTTGGTTGAGCGTTGTCCCATATACCAAAAAGGTTGCGGTTTGATCCTCAGTTGGGGTGTGTATGGGAGACAACCAATTGATGTTTCTCTCTCTAAAAATCAATAAATATATCCTTGGGTAAGGATTAAAAAAAAAAAGGATACAATTCAGTTGTTTTTAGTATATTCAAAAAATTGTGTTGACACTACCATTCAACTCCAGAATATTTTCATTACCCCAAAGTAGGGATAAGCACTTTATGTTCATCTCCTGCAATCTTCTCTACCCCTGGTTGTGTCACAACACGTCCTGTCCTATACAGTCCACCCGCAGACCCCCTCACTACCCTAGTTCTCAATAAGAAAGGAGATGTGTAAATCTCTGTGACCTAGCAATCTGAGGTGCAGGGTCTGCCTGGGTAGCCTAGCCTGGAAGGACTTCCCCTTCCCACACATGTTGTTTAATACACACAACTTGGCAAGGGCTCTGGGAGTTGCATGAGGGGCTGACAAGGCATTCCTAAACAAGTGCAGCTACAGCCTTCCAGCACAGAGCTAGGAATTTGTTTATATATATATATATCTGGCATCTGCACTTAAGAATAACTTTGTTGGCCCTAGCACATGCCCGTGTTGTGGGCTTGATCCCTAGTGGGGGGAGTGCAGGAGGCAGCCGATCGATGATTCTCTCTCATCACTGATGTTTCTCTCTCTCCCCCTCTCCCTTCCTCTCTGAAATCAATAAAAATATATTTTAAAAAAGAATAACTTTGTCGGCCCTGGCTGGGTAGCTCAGTTGGTTAGAGCATCATACTGATACACCAAGGTTGTGGATTCCATCTCTGGTCAGGGCACAAAATCAACCAATGAATGCATAAATAAGTGGAACAACAAATCGATGTTTCTCTCTCTCTAAAATAAATTGTGTTTTTTTTTTTAAAAAAAGAATAACTTGCCAAAACCGGTTTGGCTCAGTGGATAGAGCGTCAAGCCTGCGGACTGAAAGGTCCCAGGTTCGATTCCGGTCAGGGGCACGTAACTTGGTTGCGGGCACATCCCCAATAGGAGGTGTGCAAGAGGCAGCTGATCGATGTTTCTCTCTCATCGATGTTTCTAACTCTCTATCCCTCTTCCTTCCTCTCTGTAAAAAATCAATAAAATATATATTAAAAAATAATAAAATAAATAAAAAAAGAATAACTTTGTCAAGTTTTAAAAACATCAAAATGACCAAATGCCAAATCCACTGGAGATCTTTCTATTCTGACTCAGCATTTAGTACCACTCCTTTCTACTACTCAGCTGTGTTGAGCTTGAGGCTGAACTTTCCATGTGAAAGGCTTTCAACTCCATCTTTCAGGGTTTCTACTGAAAAGTGACTATTTAGCCGAAACTGGTTTGGCTCAGTGGATAGAGCGTCAGCCTGCGGACTGAAGGGTCCCGGGTTCGATTCCGGTCAAGGGCATGTACCTTGGTTGCGGGCACATCCCCAGTGGGAGGTGTGCAGGAGGCAGCTGATCGATGTTTCTCTCTCATTGATGTTTCTAGGTCTCTATCCCTCTCCCTTCCTCTCTGTGAAATATCAATAAAATATATTAAAAAAAGAAAAGTGACTATTTATATATCATTCACTGAAAAACTACCTGCAGCCTAGAAAATGCCAGCCTTATGTACTCTCTTTAATCTAAAAAGACCTTATAGTGATTGGCTGGTTACTTATAAGAAAATATAAAATTAGGACTTCAAAAGGAAGTTCTGGAATTAGGAAATAAAAACTAGACATGGCCATAACAAAATCTAGTAACTTTCAGGGGACAAGAGGGAGGCTAACAGTAATAATGAATTAAGTACTCTCCCACTCCCCTGGGTATGTATGCTTACACAGAGACATCCAGACACATGGACACAAACGGCCACATCCAATTCCAGTGAGTTCCAGGCCTGCTAAAGCCAACTATGTGCTTTCACATTTGGGCACACAGCCCCCAAGTCTAACTATATCCCCCACCCCCGCACCACCCACTCTGAGCCACTGGCTTTCTGCTGCTGCCCACCAGGTGGCTTTGGCTCCTACCCTTCTTTTAGTCCGAAAGACCCTCTATAACCTCCTGTCTTCCTTCATGTCTGAGTACACTTGCTAACTGCTGTGTGAAGCCACTTTAAACACCACTCCATTTCCCGCCCCGCCCCCCTGCCCCGCCCCGCGAAGTAGCCCCATAATCCATGAAAACTCTCAGGAACAGCGCCTACACATCCCTCACTGCACTGGCACCAAGTACTGGGCTGGTCTGTCGACATATGTCCTCACTGGGATGCAAGCACAGGAAGGGCCTCCTCAAACACCTGCCACAAACTGTAGGTCAACAGTTTGACCAAGACGTGCCATGCTCACAGGATTGGTGCGACCTCAGTTGCACTTGTGTGTGCACTGGAGTAAGATTTCTCTGGACTATGTGTGACATGGCATTAGAAGGCACCGCGGAGCCCCTGTCCCAGCAGCAGCCCCAGAAGAGCACCATCAGAAGACATAGGAGCATGCTTTACCTTGGTCGGTTTTCGTTGCTGGCTTCCAGTTTTCAGCACTAATTACTGGCAGACAGACCTGTCCCTTTTCATCGATGTTGGGGTGATAGATCTTTGTTTTAAATGTAATCTTCGGTGGTTTGAATGGGTATTCTGCTGGAAAGTTGATTTCGATTCTGAAGGCCCCCTTATCATATGGAGGGTTGTCCTGCGGAGAAAGAGATTGAAATGAACACACCCTGGTAAACAAATCTGCAGCTGGGACAGGAATGTTTCGTTAACTTGAAAATTAATTTATTTCAAGTGGCATATCAACTGAAGCTTTACCATCTTTAGGGAAACCATTAATCAATCAGTATTTCTGGAGTAAGATGTCTGCTAAGCTGTGAAAAGGTCTGAGATTGACATTCTGGCTTATTTTCTTTAAACATGTCTGGTATACTCAAGACATGAAGGAAGACGGGAGGTTATGTATTAAGAGTCATTTTAGTTTCGCAGCAAGCAAAACTGCCCTGGCCTGCACACACACAGCTCCCCCCACTATCAACATCTTGCAATAACATGGTATATTTGTTACCATTGATCCACCCACAGTGACATATCATTATCACCTAGACTCCGTATTTTATTTTTTAAAATATATTTTTATTGATTTCAGAAAGGAAGGGAGAGGGAGAGAGACAGAAACATCAATGATGAGAGAATCGTTGATTGGCTGCCTCTTACACTCCGCCCACTGGGGATCGAACCGTGACCTCCTTCCTGGTTCATATGTCGATGCTAACCACTGAGCACATCGGCCGGGCTCTCTCTACTGTTTTCAACAATTTGCTTTGTAGGACTTTTCATAGCACAGTCAACAAATTTTTAACATTAAGAAATTCCATCATATTCCCTTTGAAAAGAAATATTAGTGGGAATAAGTATTTCCAGAACTGGTTTACCAATCTTTTTAAAAAAAAATGTATTTTATTGATTTTTTTACAGAGGAAGGGAGAAGGAGAGGGATAGAGAGTTAGAAACATCGGTGAGAGCCCTAACCGGTTTGGCTCAGTGGCTAGAGCGTTGGCCTGCAGACTGAAGGGTCCCAGGTTCGATTCCGGTCAAGGGCATGTGCCTTGGTTGCGGGCACATCCCCGGTGGGAGGTGTGCGGGAGGCAGCTGATCGATGTTTCTCTCTCATCGATGTTTCTAACTCTCTATCCCTCTCCCTTCCTCTCTGTAAAAAAAATCAATAAAATATATTTAAAAAAAAAAAAAAAGAAACATCGGTGAGAGAGAAACATCGATTCAGTTGCCTCCTGCACACTTCCTACTGGGGATGTGCCCGCAACCAAGGTACATGCCCTTGACCGGAATCGAACCTGGGACCCTTCAGTCCGCAGGCCGACGCTCTATCCACTGAGCCAAACTGGTCAGGGCTGGTTTACCAATCTTTTATGACTACTCTCTGAATTATATCTAAATTTAAAATCACCATCTCCATGAATTGAATTCAACAAGGAACTTTACCTCTCACAGCTTAATTCACTTTCCCCTCAAGAATAAAAGTAGCCTTACTGTTATTTTTCATAGAAATATACCATCTACGCCAAAAAAGTAGTATTAAACCTTCCACTGCCCAGGATAATGACTGTTAGCCCCCTGCTACATGGCCATGGTATGTTCTCTATGCATATACAATACACACAAAGGCTTTTCATTCTAGATATCTATATATACTACTCATATCCTATATAATAAAAGGGTAATATGCAAATAGACCAAACTGTAGAACTGGTCGCTATGAAGCGCACTGACCACCAGGGGACAGATGCTAAACAAAGGAGCTGCCCCCAGCCTGCAGGCCCCAATCGCCCAATGGGGAACGGGGAACTGGGGGTGGGTGGCAGCAGACGGGGGTGGCACTAGGCCAAGGCCCCTGCCCTGCCAGTCGCCCCACACACAGAGGGCGACCAGCATCGGGGGAATGGGCCAACCTCTCAGTTCCTCCCCCTCTGCTGGAAGGCTTCGATCTCCTGATGGCGAATGAAGGGAACCGGGGGTGGGTGGTGGCGGGGAGTGGGGCCAGCTGCCAGCAGCCAGGGAAGATGGCCCTGACTGCAGGCCAGGCATAGGGACCGTACCCATGCATGAATTTCGTGCGCCGAGCCTCTAGTGGAGTTATAAAACTCAACTCATACTGCCTATATTCTTTCATAACTTTGCTCATGCTGCTATCCATTGTCTTTCAGTCTGCAATGTAGATGTTCCCCTCTTCTTAGGTCATACTGCCTTGTGGCATTTGTTCACAAAGCCTGTGCCTGGCTTGTTAAAGCTCAGTAGCCTCCACCAACATGAAGGCATAATCCCAGTACCCTAAGGTTGGCAGCAAAATTACTTTTATGTGTGGCCCTGTGTCTTATTTTGCCTCAACCATTACAGCTACAGAAAGAGAGAAGAAGCTACAGAAGAATCAGCAGAGAAGACCAGGAAACATGGGCCAGTGTTGGGCCCAAGGGAGGAGGGACATTACTCCACCTTAAGGCAAGGAAGGAAGGAAGGAAGGAAGGAAGGAAGGAAGGAAGGAAGGAAGGAAGGAAGGAATCTGGTGGGTGAGGATTTCCGGTGCAATGGGCTACACAAATGTGAAAGAACACATAAAGAAAGGTGAGAGATCTGCATTACAAGTGTAGCTACAAAAGGTGAAAGAAGGAAATCAAAGCCTCAAATTCACTCCTGGAAGCCGGGCTAACGTTGAGGGAAATCTTCCTTCTTCCTTGACCAAAAAAGAACCTCTAACAATGAAGGAGCTTTTATATTTGCCCGGGACTGTGCCAAGTGCTTTTTGTCAAGAACACCACACCAATTACCAGAGCCAATGGAAAGAGGGTGGGGGGCGTGACCAAAACTGCCTCAGAGATATCCAAATACCCGACTAGCTTCAGCAAGTTTTTAGGTTTCGTTACAAGCGGGGGGAAAGTTTTTTAATTGAGGTGAAATTCACAAACATATAATTAACTAACATAATTAATATACATTACTGTATAAGTTTAAGGAATACAGCATGATGGTTTGATTTGCTTATATTGTGAGGTGGTGGCCAAGTTCTCTTCATGTTCTGGTGGGATCCTGGCTGCATTTTGATTGCCTGTCTTCTCCATTAATCCAGGAGATGCCTGAGAGCAGGGACCTGAGGTGTCCTTAGAACCAACCAAATATTTGCTATCTGAATTGCTAACCGATCAGATTCTCTGCTTGATGATAAAGTCATAAACACAAGTGTTTATACCAGTGGTCGGCAAAGCTGCGGCTCACGAGCCACATGTGGCTCTTTGGCCCCTTGAGTGTGGCTCCTCCACAAAATACCATGGCCTGGGCGAGTCTATTTTGAAGAAGTGGCGTTAGAAAAAATTTAAGTTTAAAAAATTTGGCTCTCAAAAGAAATTTCAATCGTTGTGCTGTTGATATTTGGCTCTGTTGACTAATGAGTTTGCCGACCACTGGTTTATACTATTCTTTTGAACATGTCCAAGAATGTCGGCTCTCAAAATAATGGCTTAACATACCTGAAACACAAAGATCCCAGCACCTAGAACAGTGTTATATAGAAAACATTATTTCCACATCTCTGTATCCCAGCCACCAGTCACAAGCTTACAGCCGCTAATAAGGTAGGAGGTATGAGAGCCTCATCACCAATCTAGGAGGTAGGGATTCAGTTCCAGGATATTCACATAAAACCAATCAATGTTTCTCTCTCACATCCATGTTTCTGTCTCTCTCACTCCCCCCGTTTCTCTCTCTAAAATCAATTTTTAAAAAAAGGCAATTACAACTGAATAATTTTTTAAATAACCCAATTTAAAAATTGGCAAAGTACTTGAATACACATTTCTCCAAAAAAGAGACATAAATGGCCAATAAGCACATGAGAAGATGTTCATCACCTTAGCCATCAGAGAAATGGAAATCAAAACCACAATGAGAAACCACTCTACACCTATTAGGATGGCTGCAATAAAAAAGACTGACTATATCACTGTCAGCAAGTATGTGCAGAAAGTGGACTCCTCTTACACTGCTAGTAGGAATGTAAATGGTATAGCCACTTGGAAATAGTCTAGCAATTCCTCAAATGAATAAACATAAGGTTACTATATGACCTAGCAACCCCACCATATGACCCAGTAAATTACCCAAAAGAAATGAAAACATATGTCCACATAAAAACGTGTACAAGAATGTTAATAGCAGCATTATTCATAATATCCAAAAAGTGGGAACAATTCAAATACCCATCAACTGGTGAGTGAATAAGAAAACTATGATATATCCATTACAATGGAATATTACTTGGTAATAAAAAGGAATCAAGTATTGATATGTGTTACAACATGGATGAACCTTGAAAATATTATGTTAAGAAGCCACATACAGGCCCGGCTGGCGTGGCTCAGTGATTGGAGTGTTGACCTATGAACCAGGAGATCATGGTTCAATTCCCAGTCAAAGCACATGCCCAGGTTGCTGGCTCGATCCCCAGTGCGGGGGCGTGTAGGAGGCAGCCGATCAATGATTCTCTCTCATCATTGATGTTTCTATCTTTCTCTCCCTCTCCCTTCCTTTCTGAAATCAATAAAAATATGTTTTAAAAAATAAAAAGGCCAGGGCATCAAAAATTTTAAGAGAAAAAAGAAAAAGAAAGAAAAAGGCCTGCTTGGCTCAGTGGTTAGAGTGGTAGCATCACAGACAGAAGGGTCCTGGGTTAGATTCCTGGTCAGGGGCACATACCTGGGTTGCAGGTTCGATTCCCGGCACCCATCGGGGGGGATTTGGGAGGCAACCAATTGATGTGTCTTTCTCACATCAATGTGTTTCTCTCTCTGCCCCCTATTCTTTCACCCTCTCTAAAAAGCAATGAAAAAAATATCCTCATGTGAGGATTAACAAACAAACAAAAATTTTAAGATAAACCTTTCAATTAGAAATTTTTGAATAAACAAAAATTTTTAAAAATATACAGTAAGCTGAAAAATATTTGTCCCAGACACAAGGGATTAATCCAGAATTCCTACAACTCAACAAAAACATTCTAAAAATCTAATAGATAACAGACTGCAGAAATATAAAGTCAATAAATAAGTGAAAAGAAACTTTAATTGTAATAGCAACATTTTAAAAATGGAAATTACTATGGTCTGAATGTCTGTGTGCCTGCCACCTCCCGCAAAATTATATGTTGAAATCTAATGCCAGAGGTGATGGCATTAGGAGGTGGGGGCCTTTGAGTAGTGATTAAGTCATTAAGACAGAGCCGCATGAATGGGATTAGTGCCACAGAGAGCTAGGATAGAAGTCTGTGACCAAAAGAGAGCCCTCATATGACTGTGCCCTGACTCAGACTTCCGGGCTCCAGAAATGTGAGAAATACATGTCTGTTGTTTGGTAACCAGTCTAGTATTTTGTAATATAGCAGCCTGAATGGGACTAAGACACAAATCAAATGGAGAACTTTTGCATCAAAATGGCAACAATTTCTTTCCGTATGTCTGTTACATATTGACAGTTTTCCAGAGGACAGGTTTTAATAATAAGAGTGAGGCTAGGCACTTCACACACATGCACTTATTGAACTTTTAAAATAACTAGAGGTAAGGATATTAGGACAAACTGCATAATTTGTCCAAGATCACCAAGCCAGCCAGGGGCAGGGATGGATTCTCACCTAGGTCAACTGGACCCCACAGCCTAGAAGGTAAAGTCAGTGACACTCAGAACCCCCTTTAAAAATACCCAGCAATTATGCCCAGACAGTGTAGCGTCGATCCATGAACCAGGTGGTCACTGGTCAAGGCATATGCCTAGGTTGCAGGCTTCTCTCTCATCAATGTTTCTCTCTCTCTCTCTCTCTCTCCTTCTTCTTCTTCTTCTTCCTTTCCTCCCTCCCTCTTCTCTCTGAAATCAAAAAAATATATTTTTTTAAAATATATTTTTACTGATTTCAGAGAGGAAGGGAGAGAGAAACATCAATGATGAGAGAGAATCTTTTTTTTTTTTAATTTTTAAAATATATTTTATTGATTTTCTACAGAGAGGAAGGGAGAGAGATAGTTAGAAACATCGATGAGAGAGAAACATCGATCAGCTGCCTCCTGCACACTCCCCACTGGGGATGTGCCCACAACCAAGGTACATGCCCTTGACCAGAATCGAACCTGGGACCCTTCAGTCCGCAGGCCGACGCTCTGTCCACTGAGCCAAACCGGCTAGGGCGAGAGAGAATCCTTGATCGGCCACCTCCTGCACGCCCCTCACTGGGGATCAAGCCTGCAACCTGGGCATGTGCCCTTGACCGGGATCGAACCCAGGACCCTTCAGGCCGACAGTCTATCCACTGAGCCTACATATAGGAACTTGTGCAGACAGTGCCTAAAGGAATATAAATTAGCAGTCTTTCTGGAAAATAAGTTGATAATATATACAGATGCTCCTCAACTTACAGTGGGTTACCTTCTTTTAAAAAATATATATATTTTTATTGATTTCAGAGAGGGAGGGAGAAGGATAGATAGAAACATCAAGGAAGAGAGAGAACCATTGATCGGCTGCCTCCTGCGCACCCCCTACTGGGGATTGAGCCCACAACCCAGGCATGTGCCCTGACAGGGAATCGAACCGTGACCTCCTGGTTCATGAGTCAAGGCTCAACCACTGAGCCACACCAACTGGGCTATATATATATAATGTGTTACCTTTTTTTCCATATATATATTTATTTCAGAAAGGAATGGAGAGGGAGAGAGAGATAGAAACACTAATGATGGGAGAGAATCATTGATCGGCGGCCTCCTGCGCGCCCCTACTGGGGATCGAACCTACAACCGGGTATGTGCCCTTGACTAGAACCGAACCCAGGACCTTTCAGTCCGCAGGCCAACGGCTCTATCCACTGAGCCAAACCGGCCAGGGCATGTGTTACCTTTTAATAAACCATCACAAGTTGAAAATATTGTAAATTGAAAATGTGTTTAACCTACAGAACATCCCACCTTTGCCTACATTTCCACTGCATGCATGTTGCTTTTGCACCATTGTAAAGTTGAAAAAATTGTAATCTTATCCAGACTGGTGTGGCTCAGTGGTAATCTTAAATCAGGGACTGTACAGCCCTACAAATGGTCCCTTCCTTATATATAAGCCTAACCCTAATAAAATATAGAATATACAATATCATATAATTCTTAAGATCAGAATCTAAAAGAAAAAAGATACACCGAGTTTTCCACATAAAGATGTTATTGGACACATTAGTTTTAAAATGGAAAAACATGCCCTAGCCCAGCTGTGGGCAAACTACAGCCCGCGGGCCGGATCCGGCTGTTCTATCCGGTTCTCTTGCTCTCCCCTCCGCTCCTTTACTTTGAACTTATATTAGTTCACACAAACACTCCATCCATGCTTTTGTTCCGGCCCTCCGGTCCAGTTTAAGAACCCATTGTGGCCCTTGAGTCAAAAAGTTTGCCCACCCCTGCCCTAGCCAGTTTGGCTCAGTGGATTGAACGTCAGCCTGTGGACTGAAGGGTCCTGGGTTCAATTCCAGTCAAGGGCAGATGCCCAGGTTGCGGGCTCAATCCCAAGTGGGGGGTGTGCAGGAGGCAGCTGATCAATGATTCTCTCTCATCATTGATGTTTCTATCTCTCTCTCTCCCTTTCCCTTACTCTCTGTAATCAATAAAAATATATTTTAAAAAAAATAAAAATAATAATAAAATGGAAAAACATTAATAATCTAAATGGTCAATATGAAAAGAATGATTAAATAAATGATCATATAAATATTATGGGATATGATATAGTTATTTTAAAAGTATGAAATTATCTAATGGCCCATTAAAGAATGCACATAAAAAAGCTGGGAGGGCCCTAGTTTGTTTGGCTCAGTGGATAGAGCATCAGCCTGCAGACTGAAGCGTCCCGGGTTTGAATCCGGTCAAGGGCACAAGCCCGGGACACTTCTTTTTTTTTTTTTTTTTTAAATATATTTTATTGATATTTTACAGAGAGGAAGGGAGAGGGACAGAGAGCCAGAAACATCGATGAGAGAGAAACATCGATCAGCTGCCTCCTGCACACCTCCCACTGGGGACGTGCCCGCAACCAAGGCACACGCCCTTGACCGGAATTGAACCCGGGATCCTTGAGTCCGCAGGCCGACGCTCTATCCACTGAGCCAAACCGGTTTCGGCACCCGGGACACTTCTAAGGTACCATGCCTTTATCAGCCTGGCCCTGCTTTCATCCAGCTGGACAGACCCCAGGTGAGTTTAGTAGAAGACTCCCCATACTGACTCAGCCCCTGGCACGTAGGAAGATCTGAGGCCCAGGTATGAAGTACTAGTGGGGACCCTGGAGTAATAAGTTGCCAACTGCGTCCTTGTAACTCTCCTCACACCAATCCAGGGGCCCTGGGCAATGATTACAGAAGTGAGAGAGGAATGGAAAGAGGCAGCATGAGCAGGGGTGAGGACAGCCCTGGCCATCATCTACTATCTCTGGGCACAGCTTCCCTAAATGGAAAGCGAGGCTTGGCCTGGACACTCCCCAGAGCCTTGGCTCAAGCACACTGGGATTCTACCAGCCAGTCACTACCCTTATGCTTATAATGAGTCTATAGCCCATTCCAAAGGCTCTGCTAACATGACACCAGAGGAAGGCTTTGGTGTACACTGGGGTCAGAGTCGGCCTAACAACCATCTACCCTTGGAGCTATCCTTCAGTCTTTCAGGCCATGGAGCTCACAGGGTAGACTGCCTAAGCTTGACTGCTCAATGGCGTCCCATTCATTTTATCAGTTTTCAAATGATCCAGACTACCTGTTTACTTCTTAAATTAGTAGGTGGTCAGATGGTCCTGGCTATCCTTCCACTCAGCACATACCAGGTCCCCATGGCAGGGAAGGGCTGGGGTTACCAGCTGACCCTCCCCAGTCAGGAGTTTCTCCACTATCCATACCCTGTACCCTGAGCCCCATCACCTCCAACCCTGGAGATATTTAAAAGACTCCATCTTTCCAACCAGAGTGGAATCTCCCAGATTTAAAATTTCTGAATGTGTACTAGAAGACTGCAACGTATATATTTCCTTATTTATCCAAATGATTATGAAAATAAATTACAAATCCAGTATTTGCCATTCAAGTTCCAGGGACTTTTAAAAGAAGTCATGATCTACACCAGCATCAAGAAGAAAGCATCTATAGTAAGCATGCTTTATGTTCCGCGTTAATAAAGTAGCCAATCTGCCCATAAAGAAAGATTTTAATCAACAATGTAGGGTAGATCCAGGCACAAGGAAAGGGCCTGAGGCTTAAATGGTGACAGTGGAGAAGAAAAGAGAAGGTGGGTGGATGCAGAAGAACAGGAAGGAAAGGAGCACACTGAAAGGTCTCAGTTGTGAACAGGGAGACTAGGAGGCAGACAATGTCAAGTTAGGCTGCTTCGTGGACAGATGGTGAGGCTCTGGGGAGAAGGCAGGAATGGAGACAGAGATGGGCTTCTTCACTTATATTAATAACCTAGTAACCAACGATGCTGGAAGAAACAGGGATCCCCAGAAACAAAACAGAATGAGAGAAAGGCGAGACTAAATTAGATTCATGTCTAAGAGTTAAGAGGAAGCAACAGGACAGAAGCTAACAGCACACTTGGAAGGCAAGTGGGGTACACAGCTTCAGGGCTGCAGAGCCAGAGGTGTGAGGACCGAGGGGAGCCTGTGTGCTTGGTGTGAAGCAGCTTCAGGAGGGTGGAAGAAACTGGGATCACAAACTGGAGTTAGTAGAGAACAAGTCTCTTGAGGGTTAAGGGGATGAAAGGATGGAGAAAGAGCAGACACTAAATCAAGAAATAGTAAGGTCACAGGAAAGCTGCTCTTAGGAGGTCGGAGCCTGTCTGAAGGCAGAAGTCAGTGAAACAGGGAGCTGGAATCAATGGGGGCAGACACTGGGGAAATCAGTTGCCAACTGCGTCCTTGGAACTCTCCTCACGCCAATCCAGGGGCCCTCACTTCTAGTTGTTTTAAAAGATACTGGGTGAGGGGAACAGGTGGGCCATGAAGCAAAGGGATTTGAGACAAATGGGAGGCACACACTGGAGGGTACCAGGAATAAAGCCTGGAACACAAGTGTACAGAGGATTAGAGACAGAGATGAAGGTTAGAGCCCAGGCAGGAAAGAAAGAGAAGATCTAGATGGGAACACCCGCCATCTCCCAAAAGAGGTCAGAGAAGGTGGCTGTCTAGCCAAATGAGGTCAGGCCCAGAGAAGCCAGGGAAGATAGGAGCACAGACACGCACACTCCACTTCTTTCCCGGGTTGGTTAACAACAGATCTGGAAAGCTCGGAACACCCAGAATGTTACAAAACCAGCGCAAAGTTGGGATTCTACTCAGGAACCCGAGGCTATAGTCCCTACCTTATTACCCACCGCTGTGCATCTGTTGGCTGCCTATAGTAAAAGTCTCCTTAGGAGTTAGAGAGACAAGTCCAACAGCACACACATCACCTTGAGAATAATCTGATAAGAAGTGAAGTGTTCAATACTCACAGGAACAATAAGCCCTTGCCAAGTCAATAAATTAGCTTCATCAACCTGGATGTTACGGAAGTTTTTCATTCCACATTTGCGGATTTCTTCAAGCTCCTGTTGATTGACAAAGCATAAATGGATGTCAAACAGAGGAAAGCACCACATATTAAGATCCCTCCTGACTCCCTCAAATTAAAAACCGAGTGCCAACACCGCCAATGATAAAATTTCACTGTGGACTAGATTTGGTCTGGTTAAGAGGCCCAGAGCCATGGTGGTCCCCTCAACCCATGCCCCAGACCAAGACAAGTCCCACCTTGGTGAACCCACAGTACTCAACAGGGTAAGTGACTGTGCTCCTGTGAAAGCACTGCCTCCTCTCTGGGCTGTCACCACACAACAGGGGCACAAGAAAGGTACTACAGACCTGACTTCTAACCGAGATTTATTAAGCACTGACTATGTGTCAGACGGCGAGGACATAAAGATGAATAAAGTGGGACCAGGAGAACACACATACCCACAAAGTTTTCTACCCAACGCTGTAAGTGCGATTTCAGGACTCCACCTCAGCATGGGCACACAGCGAAGAGAACAACTATCCAGTCTGGGATGGGAGGGGGACAGAAAACCTTCACTGAGCCTCGGTTTCCTCAGCTGCAAAACAGGGATAGCAAGACCCAGAGCTGTAGACAATGAAGGGGAAACCACGTTGTAAGCAACAGAACCCCTTGCAAATATAAGGGATTATTATTATACAGTCAACGCAGCCAACACCATCTCATCCAGAAAGAATGACCACCCTGACTACTTCAAGGCCCTGCCTGAGATGTGTTTGGTCTAAAATTGTCTATCAACTGTGTACCAACCAGACATTTCCCGCTGTTTTCCCAATAACTCAAGTGAACATCCAATAGGTGTTATAGGCCAACGTCCTCCATTCTCAGATACCTGGAGTAATGTGCTGCCCCCAATTCCCCAATCTGGCCCCTCATCCATGGCACAACAGCCTCCTCTACATCTTTTGAGTGCCTTCCCTTCTGCAACCCCGGAGCACCCCCCAGCTGAGCCGCGCCTCCTCTGCTGCACTGGAAGGACACCCTATTCACTGGTCTGGCTTCCCTCCTTGGTGGTCCAACCCGTGAACCCCACCAGACCTGAAAGGACCCTCCTTGTTTTGGTGCTCTGGCTCACAATGGCATGGAGGCTCTGAATCACTCCCCACATCAAATCCAAAAGCTATCTATACCCCCTATTCCGATCACACAGCTGACAGTTTACAAGGCACCCTAGGGACACAATTCCCGAAGAAGGGCAAATGAGCCAGTGCTACAGGTTCTAGGTTGGAGGATGTGCGATGCCTGGCATGGAGTGGGCTGAGAAAGACAGCATGTCGAACGAACATGCAAGAGACAGGTGGGCCACAATGACACTTCAGGGCAGACGACAAGCCCAAATTTCTTCCCACAGGGTCCTGCTGCTTGTCAACTTTAGCTACCGACTACAACTGTCTAGGTCTGGGCCCCAACGTGAAAAATTCTGGTCCAGCAAGTATAGGATGGTGAAATTTGAAACAGGGATTTTAAACAAGCTACAGTGGGACGAGAGCCACTACCACTGAGAGATTGAATTCCATTTCTTTTTTTTTTTTAAATATATTTTATTGATATTTTACAGAGAGGAAGGGAGAGGGATAGAGAGCCAGAAACATCGATGAGAGAGAAACATCGATCAGCTGCCTCATGCACACCTCCCACTGGGGATGTGCCCACAACCAAGGTACATGCCCTTGACCGGAATCAAACCCGGGACCCTTCAGTCCACAGGCCGACGATCTATCCACTGAGCCAAACCGGTTTCGGCGATTGAATTCCATTTCTTTCTTTTTTTTTTTTTTTTTAAATATATTTTATTGACTTTTTTACAGAGAGGAAGGGAGAGGGATAGAGAGTCAGAAACATCGATGAGAGAGAGACATTGATCAGCTGCCTCCTGCACACCCCCTACTGGGGATGTGCCCGCAACCAAGGTACATGCCCTTGACCGGAATCGAACCTGGGACCCTTCAGTCCGCAGACCGATGCTCTATCCACTGAGCCAAACCGGTTAGGGCTGAATTCCATTTCTAAGCAATGTGCAGCTTCAGTGAGGGAAGATGCTAGCAGCAATGGCTATGACCCCTGCAGTAGGGTAAGGGATGGGCTGGCCCTTTTCCTGAGCCTGCAGGAGGGAAAGCATGGAACCTGACAGACCACTCAACCTGCTAACTGGTCCTCCTACTAATGCCTGGGACTCATCAGAAATGCTCGCCTAGGAATGATGCAGTCTGGGCAGATTAAGGAAGGGGAAAAGGCTGCACACCCATAGGACCACCTTGGCCCACTCCTCTCCAAACAGAATGTAAGCTCCATGAGGGCAGGCATCAGGAAACCTCAGAAGCTTATGGTCATGCTTTGCCAAACACTTCCTAATGATCAGGTTAGTGAATAGATGGGAAGCTGGGGCTTGGGGAAGGAAAGGGGGCTCTGGAATGGGAAGGGATCTCTATGTATTTTGATTTTCTGGTACTTGGCTCAAGATATTAGAGTTAAGATGCCTGGCTAGAGACAAAAGATATAGTGTCCTAAAGGGCCATGTCCTACCCAGCTATCAAAAATGCAGACAGGAAAAAATTGCAGATAGAACTTCGAAATCAGACAATCAAAAAAGAAGAAACAGGAGAATATATTCAATATCCATGGGACAAAATACATTTTAAAATATTTTATGGCTTCAGAAATCCACATACTAACAACATGAAGTATGGACAATAAATACAAGGATGAAAATTTCAAAAGAATTACAAAAATATGTCAAGGTGAGGGTCAACTGTAATATAGCAGTGAAAAACTGAATCTTATAAAAAAAAAAAAGGAAAAAACAACAAAAGAAAAATTGCATCTTGTTCAAGAGGAAGGGAGGAACAAGTGAGCACTGTGCATAGGGGTGAGGAAAAGCACCCACTGGTGCTTTGATACAAGAGATACATGAACAAAGACCAAAGTCATACTGTGGCGGGAGGAGGTCACACACCTCCTGGCCAAAGAAAAGGCAGCACTAATGGTGGCAGGACTGGGAGGCTCAGGGAATCCAAAGTGCAACTACCAGAAAAACATTCAACTTACCTAGCTCTCAAGTTAGCCTCACCAAAGACAGAAGAGGCAACATCCTTTGCATAATTCTAACCAACAAGGAAGTACTAATTATAAGACAGAAGTGAAAGAAACCAAGACAAACAAACAAGCAAGCCCGCCCCTAATCTCCAGGGGACACTGGGCAGCCCCCTAGGACAGTGCTTCTCAACAGGGTGGTGCCAGCATCCAGCAGGACTCAGCACTTGAGCATCCCAGCCCTGCCCATTAGATGCCAGACATTGTGATACCACCCCACCCTGATTTCCCAATGTCCTGAAGAGCCCAGTTGCTGAGAACCATTGGCACTACCCGGAGCCAGGATGCTAACAGTCCTGCATTGCACAAGATGGTCGTGCAGACAAGAACTATTCAACCCAAAATGCCAATCACACCTCCACTGAGGAGAACAACTTAGAGAAGATGGATTCAAGTCATTCAGAGAAAAGACAGATTCATCTGAAGGTATGAAACTCGAAAAGGCAAGATGATTCAAGAGTACTGACAAACCCTCAAGCAAAACTGCACCCCATAACTGAGAATGAGCCCAAGAATGAAGAACTGGGGAAGGAATATAATGAAACCAATGCAAACTCAGAGTTCAAATTCCAAATGATGGATGAAAGGACCCAACAAAGAAAAAGTGTGAGGCCCCACTCTAGAACAACAAAGTCAGGAAAGCTATCGCCAAGAATGACAGAAACTTTACAAAATATGCCCCACAAAGATTTGTTTCAGTTCTGCTCAGAGCAAGAAGCAGTCCCGTCAGCTGCTCCGGGCTGACAAACCAAGAGCTCAAAGGAAAGCAGAACCAGGCAACTCACACGTTCCTTCTCCCGGTGGGGGCTGCCCAGCTAGGGTAAGTGATGAGGGAGAGAGAGCAATGCTTCTCACAATGAGGTCCATTTCTGAGTCCAGACGTGGATCTCAGTGTCAGGACATGAAAGAGCCTGGGTGTGCTTATCAGCTCTTCAAAGGGGGAAAAGCTCATTTCCCCCAAACTGCAGCTCAGAGAGCTTGATGCTCACTCCAGGTCAAAGTGTGGCATGCAGCAGAGACGAGCCACTGCCTAACAGCTCTGCAGGCACCAACAGGAGGTGGCCCTGGACCCAGCAGGAGTGCACTGCTCCAAGTCCTGCACAAAGGCTCAGCTCAAACAGTGGGAGACAGGATACAGTAGTACACAGTAAGCACTCTGTCACACAACTCAAATGTGTGCGTCGAAGTCTGGGCAAAGTATTTAATAAAACCTTTTTTTCTTCTTTGGAGGTCTATGATGGGACCTGGAAAACTGTCCAAAATCTCCCAGAGTGATCCTCACACATGACCTGATTGAGAACCCCTCAGGAGCCAGTAATTCTCAACTAGCTTGTGGCCACAGTCCTCTTTAAGAAAGCCAGACAGAGGAAAAATGAGCTGTGCAAGTCAGGGCTGCTTCAGATGTCATATCCCTACTCTGGACCAGCAAGTCTCAAGGTAGGGGATGCTTGTAGTTTTCAAAAGCATATTCCTTATCATCCTGTAACTTTTATTTGCAAAGAAGGAAAAGGTGCTCTGTGCCCCAAAAGAACTACAGGAAGTAAAGCTGAATGCCATCTTCTTGGCTGTTGAGGCTGGACTGCAAGAAAGAAGCGCTGCTCTCTAGAAGCCTGCAGGTAAGAGCGTGGGAGGCCCAGCAGACAACAGCAGAGGGTAACAGCTTCATGGAAGAGAAGCTCTGAGATGGGCCTTGAATGATGGGGGAAGCCAAACTTCTAGAGAAGAGAACAGGCATTTGTGTGTGGTAAATGTACTCAAAGACATAGAAGAAATCACAGGGGAAAGTTTTAGGGAAGTTTTAGAGTTTGGCTACAGTGAGTATTAATTTTGGGGATTCCTCCAGGGTATATGCCCAAGCCCCTGGGGAAGTTATTCAACACTCATGGAGAGGTGGGGGTGGGTCAGGAGCAGAGCGGGTAGGGAAGGAGAGAAAAGAAAGATGGACTCATGCACAGGCCCCACTATAGACCTGCAGAATCAGAACCTCCTGAGTTCAGCTGAGCACTTGTGCCTGGGGATCCTCAGGTGACAATGATATGCACCCCTGCTTAAGAACCACTGCACTCATCCAACTGGGGTCTTTTAGCAAGAAAGACACTGAGGCACTGATTTAGTGCCATTTCCACAGTTAGAAATAAGCTTCTAAAAAAGCTAACATTGCCCTAGCCAGTTTGGCTCAGTGGATAGAGCATTGGCCTATGGACTGAAAGGTCCCAGGTTTGATTCCAGCCAAGGGCACATGCCGGGGTTGCGGGCTTGATCCCTAGTAGGGGGTGTGCAGGAAGTAGCCAATCAATGATTCTCTCTCATCATTGATGTTTCTATCTCCCCCTCTCCCTTCCTCTCTGAAATCAATAAAAATATATTTAAATACATACATTAATAAAGGAAGAGAGCAAAGGGAATTTATTAAGCATAATAAACTAGGGAGCAGAAGCCTGCTTGCTTTACCCACTGTCAACAATGAGAAGATACTTTTGTAAAAAATGATATAGAAATACATTTAAAAGAGATGCCTTCATACATACATACATCTATCTATCACTGGGCCAGGTACATGGAAACTATATAAGTTCTGAACTTTTTTTTTTTTTTAAAGTGAATGCTGCCCTGACCAGTGTGTGGTTCAGTTGGTGGGCATTGTCCCGTGTACCAAAAGGTTGCTGGTTTGATTACTGGTCAGGGCACAGGCCTTAGTTGTGGGCTCAATCCCAGGTAGGAGGTGTGCAGGAGGCAGCCAATGAATGTTTCCTCACATTGTTTCTTTCTCTCTTTCTCTCTAAAAATCAATAAAAACAACTGTAAGAAGTGAATGCTGATTGCAGCTTACAGTGCTTATTTTATTGTCCTCTATTCTGAAGTTTCCTATAGGTAATAGGATCAGAATATCCCAATTTCCAACCATGCTCTTCAATATTTATTTTACAGATTATACATAGAAATACTATTTGATTTGGCAGATGGTTGCTTCAACAGCTGCCAAATAATCAGCGGACTAGAAAGAGCAGAAGCTTCTGGGTCAGGCAGGCCTGGGCTCAACCTTACCAGCTCCACCCTCCACACCAACCTGAAGCTCCAAAAAGTCTATCATCTTACCTGAAAAAAATAGTAAGAAACCTACTTCACAGGGCCCTAATGAGAATTACAAAAAATGTTATATGGTGCTTAACACAACACCTCTGTAAGTACTCAATTAATGGTAGTTTTACACCCTTCCAAAATTATATCACTGTATTTCTTAAAAAAAAAAAAATAAAAAATTTTGCCCTAGCTGGTTTGGCTCAGTGGATAGAGCATTGGACTGGGACTGGAAGGTCTCGGGTTCGATTCTAGTCAAGGGCACATATCTCAGTTGCAGGCTGGATCCCTGGTCCTGGTAGGGGGAAGGCAACCAATCGATGTGTCTCTCTCACATTGATGTTTCTTTCTCTGTCTCTTCCCCTCCTTTCTACTCTCTCTAAAAAATCAATGGGAAAAGACTAAGGACACAGACAATAGGGTGAAGGCTGGGGAGAGGGGAGGAGCTAGAAGAGATCAATGTGGGGAAAGGGGGACAAATGTAATACTTTCAACAATAAAGATTTTTTTTAAATCAATGGGAGCCCTAGCTGGTTTGGCTCAATGGATAGAGCATTGGCCTGCGGAATGAAGGGTCCCGGGTTCAGGGTACATGCCAAGGTTGCAGGCTCGATCCCCAGTAGGGGGGCATAAAGGAGGAAGCCAATCAATGATTCTCTCTCATCATTGAAGTTTCTATCTCTCTTTCCCTCTCTCTTCATCTATGAAATCAACAAAAATATACATTATTTTTTAAATCAATGGGAAAAGGAAATATCCTCAGGTGAGGATTAACAAAACAACAACAAAAAAAGCGGCCTATGACCAGAACTCATGGGGTCTTAAATTAAAAATAAATGATTATGATCCAAAAAAACCCCAAAAACAACAAAAAACAAAAATAAATGTTTATGGTGTTAGCACAAAGCTTTCAGAAATGCCCTGATTGGAGAGATGCTAGGGAAGGTCCATGCCTTTGGTGCTAGAAGCATGCACCAAATGCAGCCACATGAAAAGCAGGAGCAAGACACTGAGAAAGGGTGAGAAGAAGTGGTTGGTTGTAATGACACTCTGCAATGTTTACAGCTCATAGGATATGACTGAAAGGTCACAACATCCGAGATAGGCAAATCAGACATATTGGCTTCATTTTATAGATGATAAAGCCAAGGCCCAAGTTACAGATCTTGTACAGGGCAGGGCCAGACTAGAGCCAGAGCCAGAAATCATTCCCTTCATAATCATATCAGCTACACAAAGCAATTAGGGTAGTGAACACTTACACTGGCAATAGGCAGTGTAGAGGCTCCTATTTTTGAAGCAGGATCCTGGGAGGTCTTAGCTTGCTCTGGAATAGCACTTTCCAAGATTTATAATGACAAAAAGAATGAACTTACACAGTATTTACACTAGCCCTTCACAGCTAATCATTAAATGTTCATGTTGTGCAAGGAAGGTTTCTAGGCTCCTCCTGGCCAGGCAAAATGAAACCTGGCAGATGGAGCCGGGTGTCTGAGAGAAAATAACACAAATCTGCCTTAAATCTAAGTACAGGATCACTCTCAAAATACCAGTTACACAACTGGAAGGAGATTTAGTAATATGAAAGACCTACTCTTTGTTTTGTGTGACAGTAGAAAAGTAACGAATTTTGACAGAAATGCACTTTCCAAGATTGCACCAAGCAACCAGTGGCAATGACAATAAATCATTACTTCAATGTAATTACTGTAAATCTAAACATAAGGCTTCAGAGCCCCAAAACAATTCTCTTATTTCAATTAATACTCAGCAAAGGGAGTGGGGCCCACACCAACACATTACCCCTTCCATGGGGCAACAGTATGTTAGCTATCTTACACTTACTTATTATCACAACTAATACACTTAGCTATTCTCATAACTCCATGAAGATTTCATTATCCCTTTTGGAGAAATCAGAACTCTGAGGCTCAAGGTGAAGACACAAACGAGTCCAAGGCAGAAATCAAGATCTGACATCAGGTCCCTGTTACTGACCACAGCACACTACTCCAGGGAGGTGGGCCACTTGTCCAGAAGTCATTCTAGCTCTAACCGGTTTGGCTCAGTAGCTAGAGTGTCAGCCTGTAGACCAAAGGGTCCAAGGTTCAATTTCAGTCAAAGGCACATACCTTGGTTGCAGGCTTCTCCCCGGCCCAGGTCCTGGTTGGGGCTCGAGCAGGAGGCAACCAATTGATGTGTTTCGCTCACATCAATGTTTCTCTGTCTTTCCCTCTCTCTCTCTTCTACTCTCCCTAAAAATCAATGGAAAAAATATCCAAGGATGAGGATTAACAACAACAAAAAAAAGTCATTCTAAGAAGACATGACTGAAAAGAACACTCAGCACAAGTTTTAAGGAATGCACTACCTACACACCTCTGGACAAGTGTGGCTCAAGCCCCAGCTGAGCGAGCTCTCATGCCACTTCCATACAGTCAGCTTCCAGCCAGCAGCCTCTCCTGGAATGTATTTGTCTCCATCTGAACATGGGTGTGCCTGGCATTCTTGACCTACATCATACACTCGAGTCCAGCACCCCTCACCAGACTGAGAGCTCCTCCGGGGCTGGGACACAACCTCTTCAAGTCTGTCCACACTAGAGCCAATGACACAGAGCCTCAAACAGGACAAGTGAGAATGGCAACCGCTTGTGTAAATATGTGATGGATCCTTCTGGAAGTTTAGTTGTGCTGATTTTTCTTAACAAGTACACTAGTATGAAGCAGACATTTACAAACCATCTCAGAAAGGGCTCAGAGGCTGTTCAACTTCTGAGTTATATACAACCTCCCCATCACCCATGACAGTCAGGTAGCATCCCCTTTTAGAAAGACAGAGAGCAGCGCCATAAGCATTGGCTTTGACATTGGTGACTACTTTGGTGGCAAATGTACCTCCTGGGCTAGGACGTGTCAAAACAGTATTTCACCTCTGTGCTGAACTATGCTAGTAAGAAGTACAAGCAAGATCTGACAAGATAGCCCAGCCTGTGTGGCTCAGCAGTTGAGTGCAGACCCATGAATCAAGAGGTCACTGGTTAGGGCACATGCCCAGGTTGTGGGCTCAATCCCCAGTAGGGGGCCATGTAGGAGGCAGCTGATGGATGTTTCTCTCATCGATGATTCTCTCTCCCTCCCCTTCCTCTCTCACTAAAATCAATAAAAACATGTATGTTTTAAAAACCTGACAAGATAATGAAGCACAGAAAACTGTAATAAACTCAGACCTGGAACTGTTAAAAATAGAACAAAACCCAAACCACCACCTTACCCAAAATGAATCCGACTCTCCACCCTGTCACTCCTTAAAAACCAGAGCAGTCATGTGAAAAGCAGGAGTAAGACCCTGAGAGCAGGAAGAGCAGGGCAGTCAGTGAGTGCACCTGGCTCACTGCTGGCCTGTGGGTGGCACCCTATAAGCCTTAGCCTCCTGTCTGTCAGGGGCTTCTAGAAGCTCTGGAATTCTAGAAAGACTGTGGAGCGGCAGGAGGAGAAATGGAACAGCCATCAGAAGCAACCTTTTACCTTTTCTGCTTCAAGGCTAAAGAAAAGACAAAACTATTATTTCTGGAACTGCAACTACTCATTCAAGAGTTGCCTTCAAACCACCCCCCGCCAGCTCAGCACCTTTTGCTGCCTTCCATAGCACCTGGGCTCACCTTTGGACACAGCAACTGTCACTACACTGTATGTACATTCAGAACAGGAAGAACAAGTACACAGAAAGAGTTTCCGAGATACTGGGAAGACAAATTTTGAATTCCAGAGCCTTTTGATTTTGTTGGAAAAGTAAATGTTTTAAAAACAAAGACATTCACACAGCTGTCTCAGTGAACTTTTCACCTAAGAACAGGTTTCTTCAAGAGGTGGGAGAGCACTGCAGGTTAAGAGAATGGGCTCTGCCTCGGTGGTGAGGTCATGTAGGCAAGCCTGCCCCCACCTGGCCTCAGCACCACTCCTACCATCCTTCCAAACCTCCTCTCTGGCCAGGCTGCTCTTCTCACTGCCCTGGAGTATGTCTTCCTCACTCCCAATATCTACATGTAACTCGTACTAAATATGTGCCAAGCATTCTTCTAAGCACTGGATGCATATTAACTCTAAGCTTCACACACAGATGAAGTAACTAATGTGCAGAGAGGTTAAGTAACTGGCCCAGGTTCACTCAGCTAACACACTGCAGACCCAGGACTCAAACTCCAGAATCTGAGCACTTAACCGCTAAGCTGTATTCTCCCTCAATAGCTTTGCCCCTAATAAAAGACCCTTTCCTCCCCCGCCCCTTTTTTTAATTGGGAAGAGGATTAAGATTATTTATGCCCTCGAGAACAGACATGAGGAGCCTGGCCAGAGGAGACACACACAGGCAAAAGCCCTCACAAGTGAGAGGCCTGCCGCTTCTCATGGATACTGCAGAGGGGATACACCGGATCCCGCAACTGAAAAGCTATGCCCTCTCTGCCACCCGTCCTTAAACCCATCAACATCTCCCTTCATGATACCCCTTCATGTAGAGGCAGCTCTTCCAGTGGCTGGCTGAAGAACTCAGCCCTGCTAGGGCAGAGGGAGGGACGGCCCCTAGTTCTGGAGGGCCAAGTGTGCTGGACATGCCAGCGTAGAGTAAAACCAGGCCAGTTCACCAGTGCTTCTGGAGAGCACCTCAGAGGCTTGCCTAACTAAAACCCAAGGAGGGACAGCACAAGGTCAGAAGCATGCAGCCATATTGGGGGATAGGTAGATTGTGACTGAGGTTCCTCAGGGCATCTCTCATCACCATGGCCCACATCCATTCTCAGGAATGAAAGCTATTTTCAACCTTACTGACTGCCAGGCTCCTTTCCTCTTAAATTACCAAAACCCTACTCATTCTGAAAAGCCAGACTAAGTCCCATCTCCTTCTCCATGTCAGAGGGTTTTTCCCTCCCCTGAAGGCCATTGTTCAGTGGGCACATGCATCCAGCATATAGTGGACAGACCAGGATTTCTTTGTTCTAGGTGCATGCCCTTCTCCCTTACTGAGCTCAAGGAGGAGGTGTCCCTTGAAGCTGAGTCTTGAAAGACAAGAAGTTACCCTGGTGCAGAGAAGAGACAGGGACACCCTCAAGAGACCCAGGGTGCAAAGCGGGATTCCACAGACCAGTGGGAAAAGAAAAGATTGGAAAGACCAGACCTTGAAGAAATATGGTAAGGAAAGTGGATTTTTAAATACAGAGTCCTGCCGAAACCGGTTTGGCTCAGTGGATAGAGCGTTGGCCTGCGGACTGAAGGGTCCCGGGTTCGATTCCGGTCAAGGGCATGTACCTTGGTTGCGGGCACATCCCCAGTGGGAGGTGTGCAGGAGGCAGCTGATCGATGTTTCTCTCTCATCGATGTTTCTAGCTCTCTATCCCTCTCTCTTCCTCTCTATATCAATAAAATATATTTTTAAATACAGAGTCCTGACCTACTCAATTTGGTTCCAATCTCTGAGTAGGGCCTGGACATGTGCACTTCTCTTGAATGCACTGCTGATTAGGGATCATGTGGGACTGAGGACAGAAAGACTGGTGAGGAGTAAAAAGAAACCACTAGGAATCTGATGCAGGTGTCCCACCACAAATGGGGATGGGTAGCTTGAACTAAGGGAGTGGCAGTGGGGATGGAGAAAAGACAGGCAGTGAACAGGGATAAAGGCATATATAGTTCAGCAGAATCTGGCAAATAGCTAGAGGTGGGAGAAAAGGCGAGCCAGGCTCCCCCAGGTATTTCCCTGGCAACCGAGTAGACAAGTGGATCAATACCTAAGTAAAGCAAGACAGAAGCAGGGCACAGGATGAGCTTAGATTTAACCGCTTACAGGTCTATGTGCCATTCAAAGGGAAACTCTCAAGATGGTTGGATAAAGAGTCTGTGCTCAGAAGGGATATCTTCATGGTTCTATAAGCTTGACTACTGCAGCAAAGAAAACAGAAATATTTAAGCATTCAGTGATACTTCTCAAATGGAATGAGAATATTTTCAAGTGTGCTGGTAAAATAAAACTTGAAGTCAACTTTAGAGTTGTAACAAGATCAGAAAAGGTCCAAGCACTGAGACAAATGTTTTTGTTCTAGTAAAAACCTTAAGAAAAGGTCCCAAATGTTGCAATAACTTAGTATACTCTTTCCCATTAAAATGTCCCAATTATATATATATTTTTAAAGTATATTTTTAATGGTTTCAGAGAGGAAGTAAGAGGGAGAAAGAGATAGAAACATCAATGATGAGAGAGAATCATTGATTGGTTGCCTCCTGCACACCCACACTGGGGATGGAACCTGCAACCTGGGCATGTGCCCTGACCTGGAATCGAACCGTGACCTCCTGATTCATAGGTCGACAACCAAGCCACGCTGGCCGGGCCAATTATCTACACTAATAAAAGAGGAAGATGCAAATTGACCGTACCTTCGTGACACCCATCAGCCAATCAGGGGTGTGTATGCAAATTAACCCAACAAAGATGACAGGTTAATTTGCATACACAGGCGCCCAGTGGCCGGAGGCGGGACGCAGGCCTTTCACACTGCCCCAGCTGCTCCGGGCCTCTGGGCAGCGGGCCTATGGGCAGTGTGGGAAAGCAGAAAGGTGGCTCTGGGCGGAGCGAAGGCAGAAAGGTGGCTCCAGGCCAGAGCGAAGGCTGTGCCAGCAGTCAGGGTAAGGAAGGCCCATTCTGCACGGATCTTCATGCATAGGCATCTAGTATTTTAATAGAGACACATTTACAAAGTATATGGTTAAAGAAGGCTGAAATTGTCCCAACTTTCTGGGAAGCATGAATTCAGGATACAAAAATACAATGCTTTTCTCAATTCCCCAAAACCTAGTGGATTCAGGACACTTATACTGGCAAAGCATCATTTATAAAACTCCCTTCACCTCCTGACATATAAAACACCAGTACCAGACACACTCACTGCTCTACTGTGTTAGTTACCCAACCTCATTTATCTATACTAATAAAAGGGTAATATGCTAATTAGACTGGGAGACCTTCCGGACGTCCTTCCGTACAAAGCCATGGTGGCAGGGCCGAGGTAGAGGCAGTTAAGGGCGATCAGGCCAGGAGGGGAGGGCAGTTGGGGGCAAGCAGGCCGGCAGGGGGGTGGAGGCAGTTGGGGGTGAGCAGGTAAGAAGGGAGAGTGGTTAGGGACAATGAGGCAGGCAGACAGGTGAGCAGTTAGGAGCCAGCGGTCCCGGATTGCGAGAGGGATGTCCGACTGCCGGTTTAGACATTCCCGAGGGGTCCCAGATTGGAGAGGGTGCAGGCCGGGCTGAGGGACACCCACCCCCCATGCACGAATTTTGTGCACCAGGCCACTAGTAGAATATAAATACCTATACTCAAAAGCAAACTAGTACACCTTGACAAGTTTGGCTCAGTGGATAGAGCATCAGCTTGTGGACTGAGGGGTCCCAGGTTCGATTCTAGTCAAGGGCACATCCCCAGTGGGGGGCATGCAGGAGGCAGCTGATCAATGGTTCTCTCTCATCTTTGATGTTTCTCTCTCACTCTCCCTTCTTTTCTAAAATCAATTTAAAAAATAAAATAAAAACTTAAAAAAAAATTTGCCCTAGCCAGTTTGGCTCAATGGATTAAGGGTTGGCCTGTGGACTGAGAGGTCACGGGTTTGATTCCAGTTAAGGGCACATGCCCAGGTTGTGGGCTCAATCCCCAGGGTGGGTGTACAGGAAGCAGCCGAGCAATGATTCTCTCTCATCATTGATGTTTCTATCTCCTTCTTCCTCTCTGAAATCAATAAAAAATACATATTTTTTAAAAAAGCAAACTAGTTCATTAGTGAGTACAATTAATTCTAAGGAATTAACTGTTACTTAGTGACTCCTCTTACTCATTCACAAATGATTATGGATTGAAAGTATATCAATATGGAGTCCTGAGTAAACATCATTTAAACAGCATTAAAAGACTGCTACAGCCCTAACTGGTTTGGCTCAGTGGATAGAGTGTCAGCCTGCAGACTGAAGGGTTCTGGGTTCGGTTCTGATCAAGGGCATGTACCTTGGTTGCGGGCACATCCCCAGTGGGGGGTGTGCAGGAGGCAGCTGATCGATGTTTCTCTCTCATCGATGTTTCTAACTCTCTGTAAAAAATCAATAAATTAAAAAAAAAAAAAAAAAAAAGAAAAGACTGCTACAGCCTGGCCTGTGTGCTTAGTGGTTGAGTATCGACCTATGAACCAGGTGGTCACAGTTTGATTCCAGGCCAGGGCACATTTCCAGGTGGTGGGCTGGATCCCAAGTAGGGAGTATGTAAGAAGCCAATCAATGATTATCTCTCATCATTGATGTTTCTATCTATCTATCTCTCTCCTTTCCTCTCTGAAATCAATAAATTATATTATTTAAAAAAAGAGCCCTAACCGGTTTGGCTCAGTGGATAGAGCATCGGCCTGCGGACTCAAGGGTCCCAGGTTCGATTCCGGTCAAGGACATGTACCTTGGTTGCGGGCACATCCCTAGTGGGGAGTGTGCAGGAGGCAGCTGATGGATGTTTCTCTCTCATCAGTGTTTCTAACTCTCTATCCCTCTTCCTTCCTCTCTGTAAAAAACCAATAAAATATATTTAAAAAAAAGAGAGAGAAAAAAAAATACACTGCTACAGCCCGGCTGGTGGGGCTCAGTTGTTGAGAGTCAATTCATGAACCAAGAAGTCACTGGTTCGATTCACAATCAGGGTACATGCCCAGATACATGCCCAGATTGTGGGCTTGATCCCCAGTAGGAGGCATGTAGGAGACAGTCGATGTTTCTCATCGATGTTTCTATTCTTCACCTCTCTCTAAAATAAATAAAAACATTAAAAAACAAAACACTGCCACAAATCTCAAATACTCATCTCAACCGTTACACAGTAAAATGTCACTCCTCTCTTAAATTCACAAATTTTCCCACTGAGAAAGTCCTTCTGGGAAAATACTCAGCTAGAGGGCCCATAGGGGAGATGTGTGCAACTGAGGGCTGAAAATAAATAAGCAAACTGCAATCAATTTCCTTAGCCACACCTTCGGTTTCACTTTTGTAGCTATTTCCCTCCTGATTGCAGCAATAGTTACTATCTGGTTGTTGCCATCAATGCTGAACTCACTGCCTGCATATTAAAATGTGTTTAATGTCTTATTAACATTGTAATTCCTAAAAAAGGTTCTGAAAAAGGCTAAAAACAAAACAAAAAGAAGGCTAACTCTTTTTCATTTCAACCTTTTTCATTGCATGGCACATATAAAACTAATTACTAAAATTCTGCAGCACAGCAGAAAGTACATTTTTTGCCGATCTGACAAAAAAATAGGTATAATTGTCATTTTTTTATTTGACAATCTAAGGGAAAAGAGGTCAGTGTCCCTGACTAAATAATCAGGTATTGAATGCTTTACCTGATTCTTGCAGCACACTAGTGTGCCTCTTGTTGAAAAATGCTACTTTAACAAATGTTTTTTTAATTCTTTATTATACTCACTTTGCCTAAATTTCTCAGCCCCATATATGCAAATCACTCTACCTTTAATAATTTGTTTTACACTATCTGCAGACAATAATTGTCACAAAGAAATCTCTAAATCTGTGTGTCCTGGAAAATAGTTTTTGAGGAAATCTGAAGTTTTTAAAGATGCAATCCACTTGATTATTCAACATGTTTACCTTTTACCACTGAAAATCCCTTTTATTTCCACCCATATATTGACCAAACTGCATCAATCCGTCTTCTTTTTTAAACTAAAGAAGCTTAAACACTGCCTCTCAGAGCCAATGATCAACACCATGAAACCATCATTCCCCCACTGAATTGAAAGAATTTCCATCCAGCCCTAGCTGGTTTGACTCCATTGATAAAGAGTGTCGGCCTGCGGACTGAAGTGTCCCAGGTTCGATTCCCGCCAAGTGCACATGCCTGGGTTGTGGGCTCGGTCCCCAGTGGGGGGCATGCGGGAGGCAGTCAATCAATGATTCTCTCTCATCGTTGATGTTTCTAACTATCTCTCCCGCTCCCTTCCTCTCTAAAATCAATAAAATATATTTTAAAAAAGAAATAAAGAATTTCCATCCGTAACTCAAGAAACTGCATACCCCTCCATGCATCCTTGGAATAAGAAAGTATGACAAGGAGCATGGAATTTGGGATATGGAGCCAAGGAAATTTAGCATCTCATCTCTCCCCACTCAGGTTTGCTACTCCACCTTGAGCAACACTCAACCTATATCTAAGCCTCACAATTTTCTCATTTCTAGAATAAAGATGACAATGCACTAACTTTAAGTGTTACTAAAAAGTAAGAACTACATAAAGTGTTACTAAAAAGAAAGCCAACAAATCTCCCAGTATTCCATTTTCTCACCTACAAAATGGCACTTAATAGGTACTCAGCCAATCCTATATAATAAGAGTAATATGCAAATTGACCATCACTCCAACACACAAGATGGCTGCCCCCATGTGGTCAAAGATGGCCGCCACAAGATGGCCAGCAGGGGAGGGCAGTTAGGGGTGACCAGGCTGGCAGAGGAGGGCAGTTGGGGAGGACCCAGGCCTGCAGGGGAGGGCAGTTGCGGGGGGACCAGGCCTGCAGGGGAAGGCAGTTGGGGGAGGACCAGGCCTGCAGGGGAGGGCAGTTTGGGGTGACCAGGCCTGAAGGGGAGGGCAGTTGGGGGGGACCGGGCCAGCAGGGGAGGGCAGTTAGGAGCGACCAGGCTGGCAAGGGAGGGCAGTTAGGGGTGACTGGTCCAGCAGGGGAGGGCAATTGGGGGTGACCAGGCCGGCAGGGGAGGGCAGTTAAGGGTAAACAGGCTGGCAGGGGAGGGCAGTTAGGGGCAACTGGGCCCGCAGGGGAGCAGTTAGGCGTCTATCAGGCTGGCAGGGGAGTGGTTAGGGCAGGGGTGGGCAAACTTTTTGACTCGAGGGCCACAATGGGTTCTTAAACTGGACCGGAGGGCCGGAACAAAAGCATGGACGGAGTGTTTGTGTGAACTAGTATAAATTCAAAGTAAAGGAGCGGAGGGGAGAGCAAGAGAACCCTCCGCTCTTTCGGCTCCGCGGGCCAGATAGAACAGCCGAACGGGCCGGATCCGGCCCGCAGGCCGTAGTTTGCCCACGGCTGGGTTAGGGGGTGATCAGGCTGGCAGGCAGAAGCGATTAGGGACAATCAGGCAGGCTGGCAGGCGAGTGGTTGGGAGCCAGCAGTCCTGGATTGTGAGAGGGATCCCAGATTGGAGAGGGTGCAGGCTGGGCTGAGGGACACATACCCCCCACCCCGTGCACGAATTTCATGCACCGGGCCTCTAGTGTTACATATTTTTTCTAAGCTCCAATTTGTTTAAACACAAAAAATTTTCAAAAACCATAGTAACTCCCCTCTGAGAACCCCAAATTGGGTCAACTGGGCTAGATTAAGGGATATCATGATGAATTAGGTCAAGATCCCTGCCCTTGAGGAAGTCAGACCCAGTAGGAAAGACAAGTCTAACACAAATCAGATTGTGACAAGTGCTCAAAGAGAAACATAAAGTGCTGCAGTAGCATTTGAGATCGTGCTTCCTGGCAACTGTCACTTTTGGCTCAAATAAACTCATAAAAATTTTTCAAATTAAAAAAAAAAAAAGGTAAGGAAATGCTGTAGTTACACAGAGAAGGAAACAATTTGATCAGAAGGAGGACCACACACACTTCACAGAAGAGCTGGCGCTGGAGTTGAACCTGGAACTAACCTGGAAGGGAGGAGAGGAGAAGGAAGGTAGCCTTTCTCAGGTAGAGCAAACAGGTGTGCAAAGGGAGACCACATAACAAGCGAGTAAGAGCAGAGGGCTATGCAGTCAGAACTGAGATCACAGCTCACTCTCTCTCCCTAACAAAAAAACTTGGGCAAGCCAATGAATCTCTCTGCATTCCATTTTCTCACCTACAGAATGGGAATAACAGTGTTTATTTAACTAGGGATTAAACATGATCATGAATGTGAAGTACAGAACTGCACAGAGTAAAAGCTTTTTTTTTTTTTTTTTAAGGTAGCTGCCTGCCAGCGTGGCTCAGTGGTTGAACATGGACCTATGAACCAGATCACGGTTTGATTGCCCTGGTTTCCGGCTCATCATGCAGGAGGCAGCCGATCAATAATTCTCTCATCATTGATGTTTCTATATCTCTCTCTCCTCCTCTCTGAAATCAGTGAAAACATGTTTAAATAAACAAACAAACAAATAAATGGTAGCTACTGTGAAGGTGGAAGGGTAGTGGGAAGCCAAGGGGTAAGAGGGGAGACTAAACAGGTAACCTAAGAAGGGCCTTGCATGCCAAGTAAGAAGTTAGGACTGACTGCTGAAGACAGTGAGACCACAGAGGTTTTCAATGGAAGTGAAAGGATTAAATACTTGCTTTAGAAAAAGAACTCTGGTGTCCCTGAAGGAGAATCAGGGGACAGCACTCAGGGAGGCACCAGAGAGATAAGGGTATGAATTCAAGCAATTTCATTAAGATTAGGAAGGAAGGCACGCACTCAAATCTTTCTACAGTAAAACTCACAAGGCTTTAATGGCTGACGGTATTTGGGGAGCTGAGGAGGGAAGTGAGTGAATAACAGCCCTCTCATCTGGATGACTGGGTGAAAAGTGGTACCACTGACAGAGAAGAGATGAAGGCTATTCTTTTGTGGCCACTTCCAATGGAGTTTTATGAAGTTAAATATCGTCTCCAGCCCTTAGGGAACAAAAGAGAGGAAATGTTCTCAGGGAGGGAGGGCCCAGAGGCTGTGCCTCCAAGTTCGATGTCCGGTTCTACCAAGCACTGCTCTGTCCAGGAGGAACCCCAGCTCTTTATATCCCCTCAGGAAGCCAGCTTCTGGGACTTTTTTTTTTTTTCCGACCCAGTGCAGCTCCACAACACGACCGGCAGCCGACTCACGAGCGCTGGCGAGGTCGGCTCTCGAGGACGCCGGCAAACACACTCGCGAAAGAATTAAGCCAGTTTAGCATCAGTGTTTCTCACCAAAGAAGCCAATTAGCAAGAAAGCACCCCGCTGCATTCAAGGTACCAAGTTATTTTTATAAACTTTGGCTGGTTTTGATTCTAACGACTGAAGCCAACCCCCACTGCCACCCCCCAAAAAAATGGCACTTGGCTTCATCAGGGAAAAGGAGATCGGGATGACTAAGTGGTGGGTAGGAAAGGAGACGGGGAAGGAGAACCGCGCCGCGATCGGGGCCGACCCCACGCCTTCTTGGAGTTGGAACCAACCGCCGTGTGACTCTGCAGTCACAGGGCGACAGTTTGCTGGAACCCAGCGCAATTTCAAACGACCCACCAAAAACTGACCTAACTTTCGTCACCCGGCATCCTCCTTCCGTCCCCAGCCTAAGCCTGGCCTTCCCGAGCTGCGGCCCAGAGAAGCGGGGGTCCGAGTCCGGCCCGCTGAGGCCAAGGGCGGGGCGGCTCAGCGGCGCGGGCTCCCGGCCGGGCTCCAGCGCTCGGGCCTTACCCGCAGGCGCCCGGTTTGGGGCCTCCCGGCCGAGCCCCCACATTAACGCCACTCCCGGTCTGGGAGGCGGCTGCCGCGAGGCGGGGCACCCGGTTGGGCTCTAGGCAGAGTGGACACCCCGGGCCGGTCTGAGGGGCCGACGGCAGCTCGGAGCGCGGCCTGGCGCTCGAGCCCAGGCTGAGGCCTAAGCGGCCCCGTTAGCTCCTTCAGCCCGCGCACGGCCCGGGGGGGCGGCGAGGCCACGCAGAGTGGGAGGCCAGGTGGCGGTGCCCCGAGGAGTCCCGGCCCACTGCCGGGGCCCGGGGCCCGCGACGCCGCCCCTCGCCCGGCCGGCGCCGGAGAATGGCTTTTACCTTCATCAGCCTCCTGCTGGCCGCCATCTTGGATCTGGTGCTGCTGCTTTCCCAATGTGCATCGCGGCCGGCCGGGCGGCTGGAGCCCGGGCACTTCCTGGAGCGGGGGAGGGGCGGGCGGGGCGGGGCACCGGATGTGCAAACCGCCTACTGTGTGCCGGCCTCTGGGAGGCCTGGGTGAGCGGAAGCAGGAAGAGCTCTTGTCTTTATGGGGTGCCCCGTACGGTGGCAATTACAAACAGTGCCTGGCATATAGTAGGTGCACAGCAAATAGTGGTTGCAAAATATTAAATAATGAGAATTCTTTCAGGCACTGCTAAGCGCTTTGAAGAAAAGAAAACTAGGTGATAGGAAAGTGACGGTGAGGATCTACTTTTCATTGGGAAGGAAGGAAAACCTCACTGAGGAAATAGTATAAATAGTAATAGTTAACACTGGTTACCATTAAGAGCCCCATTAGTGGGAAACAGAAGCATGAAGAAGCCCAAGGTCATGCAGCAGGCTAGGAGCAGAGTCCTGTCCACAGCCGATTGTGGGACCAGAAGGATGGGAAGGAGCCCCTGGGAGGTTTGGAGGAAAATGTTTCAAGCAGGAGCAATGACACTGGCAAGGACCATGAGGCTGTCTGGGTGGTAGCTGGCCAAAATGGAGTAAGAAGGATTAGAGGGTGTGAGGGAGGCAAGTGATAGTCTATGGAGGGCCTTGTAGGAACAGGAGGGATTTGACTTTTCTTCTGTGTGCTGTGAGAGCCCCTTGATGGATGTGGGTAGCAACCAAATAGTCAGACGCAGGTGTTTAAGGAGAGTATTCTGATTGGAGAATGAAAGTAGGTAGGAGGATAAGAAGGGGATGAAGGGGCCTTTGGAAGCCTGTTGCAGCCATCCAGGCAAAGAGGTGATGGTGGCTTGGATCTCAGGTGGCAGTGCAGGCAAAGAGAAGGTTACAGCTTCAGAACACGTGTAGGCCTTGTGAAGGAGCCCTCTCATCCTTCTCCATTCTAAGAGCAATAAGTTTCCCAGGAAAGGAGAGGAGTCAAGGGCACTGGAAATATATAGGCTGGAATAGAACTGGCCTCCTACATAGCGTCCTAGAAGCCCAGCCTTGACCCGAGGAGGGAGTGTGGGAGAGACTAGATGACAAGCCTCATGCTTTTGTCTTCCCCCCAGAGCCAGCACACAGTGGGTGCTCAATAAACATTTGGCAGTTGTATGAGGGACTCCTTCATCTACCTCCCTAGAGCCATGGGGGTCTTGGAATTCTGGCCTGAGGACTGACTCCATGATCCTATTGTGTGCACTGGTCCTGGGGCCTAGTGGGCTCAGATCAAAGAAAGAACACAGCTTTATTGGGAACTGCTTCCCCTATGGAGAACCAAAGAGGGAAAGGGATCCTGCTCTGAATAATTCCAAGCCAGTTGAGGAAGCACAATGCATACTCTTTTTTTAAAAATATATATATATTTTATTGATTTTTTACAGAGAGGAAGGGAGAGGGATAGTTAGAAACATCGATGAGAGAGAAACATCGATCAGCTGCCTCCTGCACACCTCGCACTGGAGATGTGCCCGCAACCAAGGTACATGCCCTTGACCGGAATCGAACCCGGGACCCTTCAGTCCGCAGGCTGACGCTCTATCCACTGAGCCAAACCGGTTTCAGCAATGCATACTCTTTTAAAAAAATGTTTTTATTGATTTTATAGAGAGAGGAAGGGAGAGGGATAGAGAGATAGAGACATTGATGAGAGAGAAATATCCATTGACTGTCTCCTCCATGCCCCCACTGGGGATCAAACCTGAAACATAAGCATGTGCCCTGGCTGGGAATTAAACCTGTGGCCTCTTGGTTAATGGGTTGACACTCAACCCGAGCCACACAGGCCGGGCACAATGCATACTCTTGACCTCAACAAGCTAAACTGGAATAGAGGCTGGGATCTGGAGAGGTCAAGTGCCAAGAACTAACCTTTGCTGTGGCATCATCCTGTATCCTCACCACTGCCCTGCAGGATGGCTCCCTTGCACACACACTTTGCAGGTGGGGAACCAAGGCCTTGAGCCCAGGGTTAAATAAGCACGCGGGAAATATACCCAGTCCCAGTGAAAAGCTGCCTGGTCTCTGGGGCCCCTCTCCTGCTCTGGTTTCTGGTTACACCAGCTCCACCCTTCACTGAGCTAATCCTGGTCATTCAGACCTGACTTTCTAAATTTTATCCTCACCTGAGGATATGTTTATTCATTTTAGAGAGAGAGGAAGGGAAAGAGGAAGAGAGAAACATCTATGTGAGAGAGAAACATCAATTGGTTGCCTCCCATCAACTCCCCAACCAGAGATTGAACCTACAATCTAGGTATGTGCTCTGACCAAAATCAAACCTGCAATCTTTTGGTGTGCATAATGATCCTCCAACTGAGCCATCCGGCCAGGGCCAGACCTCTAGGGTTACCTCTAGAGCCGCCCCCGCCCCATCAAAAGTGGCCTCTGGCCCTGACCGGTTTAGCTCAGTGGATAGAGCGTCAGTCTGCGGACTCAAGGGTCCCAGGTTCGATTCCAGTCAAGGGCATGTACCTTGGTTGCGGGCACATTCCCCGTAGGGAGTGTGCAGGAGGCAGCTGATCGATGTTTCTCTCTCACCGATGTTTCTAACTCTCTATCCCTCTCCCTTCCTCTCTGTAAAAAATCAATAAAAATATTAAAAAAAAATAAAAGTGGCCTCTGGCCCTGGCCAGTGTGTCTCAGTGGTTGGAGTGTTGGCCCGTGCACCAAAGGGTCTCTGTTTAGATTCCCAGTCGAGGGCATGTACTTTGGTTGCAGGTTAGATCTCCGGCCCCTGTTGGGGTGCATGCAGGAGGCAACCAATCTCTCTTTCATCACGATGTTTCTCTCTATCACCTTCCCCTCCCTTCCCCCTCTTTTTCACTCTTTCTATAAAGCAATGGAGCCCAGCTGGTGTGGATCAGTGGTTGAGCATCGCCCTGTGAACCAGGAGATCAAGGTTTGATTCCAAGTCAGGGCACATGCCCGGGTTGTGGACTTGGTCCCCAGTGTGGGGTGTGCAGGAGGCAGCCAATCAATGATTCTCTCTCATTGATGTTTCTATCTCTTTCTCCCCCTCCCTTCCTCTCTGAAATCAATAAAAATATATTTAAATCCTATATAATAAAAGGCTAATATGCAAATTGACCGAACGGCAGAATGACTGTTCGCTATGATGCACACTGACCACCAGGGGGCAGATGCTCAACACAGGAGGAGCTCCACTCAGCCAGAAGCTGGGCTCACCGCTGGTGAGCGCAGCGGGGGTGGCGGGAGCCTCTCCCGCCTTTGCAGCAGCGCTAAGGATGTCCGACTGACGGCTTAGGCCTGTTCCCCGCCATCAGTCGGACATCCCCCAAGGGCTCCTGGACTGCGAGAGGGTGCAGGCCAGGCTGAGGGACCCCTGAGGACATGAATTTCATGCACCGGGCCGCTAGTAAATAAATAAATAGCAATGGAAAAAATATACTCTCAGGTGAGGGTTAATTTTTTTTAATATATTTTATTGATATTTTTTACAGAGAGGAAGGGAGAGGAATAGAGAGTTAGAAATATCGATGAGAGAGAAACATCGATCAGCTGCCTCCTGTGCACCTCCTACTGGGAATGTGCCCGCAACCAGGGAATATGCCCTTGACCAGAATTGAACCTGGGACCCTTCGGTCCGCAGGCCGACGCTCTATCCACCAAGCCAAACTGGTTAGGGCAAGGATTAATCTTTGTAAAAAGCCCTAGCCGGTTTTACTCAGTGGATAGAGCATCAGCCCACAGACTAAAAAGGTCCTGAGTTTGATTCTGTTCAAGGGCATGTACCTCGGTTGCAGGTTCTTGCAGGCTTGATCCCCAACTCTGGTCCAGGCTCATGTAGGAGGCAACCAATCGATGTGATGTGTCTCTCACATCAGTGTTTCTTTCTGTGTGTCTCTGTCCCTCCCTTCCACTCTCTCTGAAACTCAATGGAAAAATATCCCTGGGTGAGGATTAACAACAACAAAAAAGTGGCCTCTGCCCTGGCTGGGTGGCTCAGTTAGTTGGAGCATTGTCCCATGCACCGGAGATTGCAGGTTTGATTCCCAGTCAGGACACATGTGTAGGTTGCAGGTTCTATCGCTGGTTGGCGCAGTTACAGGAGCAACCGATACATGTTACATGTTCCTCTCTCATATCCATGCTTCTCTCTCTCTTTCTCTCTCTCTCTCTTTCCCTTTCTCCCTCTCTAAAAAAAAAATCTATTTAAAAAAAAACACCATATCCTCCAGTGAGGAGTAAAAAATATTTTAAAATGTTTTTTTTTTTTTTTATTGATTTCAGAGAGGAAGGGAGAGAGAGAGAAAAATATCAATGATAAGAAAGAATCATTGATAGGCCGCCTCCTGCACACCACTCACTGGGGATTGGGCCCACAATCCAGGCATGTGCTCTGACCGGGAATTGAAACATAACATCCTGGTTTACAGGTCGACACTCAACCACTAAGGCACACTGGCCTGGCAAAAGAAATATTTTTAAGTGGCTTCTTCCTCCTCTTTCTGGATTCCAGGCCCTTCTGCTCAAACTTACCACATGCTGCTCCTTTCTCCAATCAGCAGAGTCCTAGGTGCTCACAAGCTGGGTTCAGAGAGGGAGATACAAAGGTGGCACCTTCCCTCAAGGGTCTGGCAGCACCAAAGAAAATGACAGAAGGTTCAAGGGCTTGATGAGTTGTGTAGGCTCAGAGGAGAGGCCTGACAGAGGCTGGTGGAGGGGCCAGGGATGAAGGAGTTCTACAGCAATAGAGAGGACAAGAGACACTGCAGGGAAAAGAAAGTGTGCCTCTGTAAAGAAAGGAAATTGGCGCCCTAACCGGTTTGGCTCAGTGGACAGAGCCTCAGCCCACGTACTGAAGGGTCCCACCCTGCGTTCGATTCTGGTCAAGAGCATGTACCTTGGTTGTGAGCTCAATCCCCACTAGGGGGCGTGCAGGAGGCAGCTGATCGGTGTTTCTAACTCAGTGGTCGGCAAACTGCAGCTCGCGAGCCACATGCGGCTCTTTGGCCCCTTGAGTGTGGCTCTTCCACAAAATACCACGGCCTGGGCGAGTCTATTTTGAAGAAGTGGCATTAGAAGAAGTTTGAGTTTAAAAAATCTGGCTCTCAAAAGAAATTTCAATCGTTTTACTGTTGATATTTGGCTCTGTTGACTAATGAGTTTGTTGACCACTGTTCTAACTCTCTACCCCTCTCCCTTCCTCTCTGTAAAATCAATAAAAATGTATTAAAAAAGAAAAAACGAAAGGAAATTGGCAATGGGCACTCACACTCGGTAAGTTTGTGTGCCTGCCACTGGGCACTGGACATTTCACCCACCACTGGGTGCGTTGGTACCACAGAGCAATGCTAAGTTATTCTCTTTCCCAGATGAAGAAACTGAGGCCCTGAGAAAGTGGCTTGCCTGGCATCACCCAGCGTGGAAGTGAGGTTCCACGAGGTAGCCCCCTATCTGGCCCATGCTGGTGAGGCTGTCTTGTCCTCCCTCTGCTGGCCTAAAGCTCCATGTCCTGCATCCCTCCCACGAGCCCGTGCTCCATCCTCACCACACCCCTGCCTCTGAGCATGCTGCTCCCACGCCTGTGACGCCTTTGTCATTCCCTCCCGCTAACACCCCCTTACCCATCTGTCAAGTGCTAGTCACTCTTAAGGACTCACCTTACCACGCTTGCTGGGGGAACTTGACAGCTGGCTGTGTGCTGGGCTGAGTGCAAACGCACAAGTATCAACTACCCTGACCGCCCTCTGAATTCAGAATGCGATCAGTCCCGTTTACAGAGGAAGAAACTGAGGCTCAAGGGACCAATCAACTTTTCCTCAGTCACCCAGCTGGTCAGAGACTGGAGCCCAAGTCTGCAGTTGGCCTGGGGGTGGTAAACCAAGATCTGGGAGACTCAACTGACCTAAGGGCTCCCTCTTTCCCTCCTACTCTCCCCTCTCCTTCCCTCCTTCCCTCTCTCCCTCTTTCCCTCCCATTCTCCCTCCTTCTGTTCTATCTTCCTTGCTCTCTCATTCCTTCCTCCCTTCAGCAAACCGCCATTGGAGGTTCTCTGTGTTTAAAGAATGAAGAAATTAACTCGATGCCCGGCCCCACCCCACCCTGACCAGGTTGGGCACTCAACAAACAGTTGATAAAGGACTGTCCCCCTGACCCATAGTAACAGCTAAATGACTGGACAGCCTGGACAGCGTGGCTCAGTGGTTGAGCGTCAACCTAGGAACCAGGAGGTCACAGTTTGATTCCCAGGATCGATGATTCTCATCATTGATGTTTGTCTCTCTCTCTCCCTCTCCCCCTCTCCCTTCTTCTCTGAAATCAATAAAAATGTTTTTTTAAATAATGAAGTAAATGACTGGACAAACAATAGATATTGCCACTGATGTTAGTGGGAGGTAGGCAAGGCCTCATGCTTTAGGCGGCAGAGAAAGGAGGGTGATTGGAATAGGCCCAGAGGGGAGAGACGTGGATATGGCAGAAGATGGAAGCTAGGTCTGTCCTGGCAACCCTAGGTAGCTGGAAAACTGTGATGCTCTCAACAGCAACAGGGTCCTCAGGAAGTAGTAGCCATTTGTCCGAGGGCTTGGGGGTTACAATTACCCTCCAGCTGCCAGAGCCAGTGGGCCAGGTTATGTGGCACCAGTTCAAACCCCAGACTTGGGTCACACGGGCCTAGGCACGAGTCCTTGTGTGACCCTGGGCAGTTTCCTCGTCTGCAGAGGACAGTGCCAGCCTCACTGGCTGTAGTAAGGACACAGGGACAAGGCATAGAAAGTACAGGAGGGGCCAGGCTGGCCACCCACAGAGGCACATGTCTGAGGAGCTAGGCCAGGGCTGCCAGGGCGAGAGGCCAGCCCAGCAGGCCAGGGGCCCCAGCCAGAGAGCTGAAAGCTGGCACACAGTGCCACCCCCTGCCCCAGAGGACATGGATGGTCTAGAGCAGGCTGCAGGGCCCACGAAGTAGAGGCAGAGAGCAGCAAGGTCCTTCTCCACATCCAGCCCCATCCAGGAAGGGGCATGCTGGGAGTGCCAGTCCTCCCCATGACCTTGAGTGTTAAGGCTTGATTGGGATCCTGCTAAGTGACCCTTCCTCTTCAAGCTCCAGTTTCTCCTTAGGCAAAGGAGAACGGTGGCAGGACTGTGAAGAGTCAGTGCCAGAGGAGTGTGGGCCTGCCCTGGGCGGGGTGGGCAGGGGAGAGGGCCAGTGCTGGCAGCCAGCGGGTCTTTGCAGGTCCCTCTGCCTGAACTCTCAGGTCTGGGCAGACCTCACACACTCTCCTACCTCAGTTCTCAGGAGCCTGCTCTGATGGGCTTCTTCTGCCCATTAGCACCACACCCCTCACTCACAGCACGTGCCCAAGCTCCGACTGCACCACATCCCTTTGCCATATTTGTGTTTAACCTCTGTGTCCTCCCTTAGACTGTAAGCTCCATGAGGACAGAGATCACATCTAGCCTCTCCACCTCTGTCTTGTTTTGGTCGTGTATTTATTTATTTAAAATACATTTTTATTGATTTCACAGAGGAAGGAAGAGGGAGAGAGGGTAGACTATCAATGATGAGAATCATTGATGAGCTGCCTCCTGGATGTCCCCTACTGGGGGCGAAAGCCACAACCTGGACATGTGCCCTTGACCGGAATTGAACCCGGGACCCCTTTGGTCCGCAGGCCAATGCTCTAGCCACTGAACCAAACCAGCTAGGGCTGGTCATGTATTTATTGAGCATTTACTATGTGCCAGGCACTGTTCCAGATGCTGAGGCCACCTCAGAGAACAGACAAAAAAACACATTGACCCAAAAATAAGGGAAATGGAGTAGAACGCTGGGGCTACTGTAGCTGTAGAGGTTAGGAAACTTAAAACCTTTTTCTGTGCCCATGGCTCAGTGGTTGAGTGTTGACCTATGAACCAAGAGCTCAATCCCTAGTAGGGGGCATGCAGGAGGAAGCCAGTCGATGTTTCTCTCTCATCACTGATGTTTCTATCTCTCTCTCTCTCTCCCTTCCTCTCTGAAATCAATCAATATATATATTTTTAAAACCCAAAAACCGCCCTAACCAGTTTGGCTCAGTGGATAGAGCATTTTCCTGCGGACTCAAGGGTCCCAGGTTCAATTCTGGTCAACGGCATGTACCTTGGTTGCGGGCACATACCCAGTAGGGGGTGTGCAGGAGGCAGCTTATCGATGTTTCTCTCTCATGGATGTTTCTAACTCTCTATCCCTCTCCCTTCCTCTCTGTAAAAAATCAATAAAAAGGGGGTGTGAAAAAAAAAAAAAGGGGTGTGTGAGGGGTGGGGGTGGGGGAAGAGATTGGACAAAAATCTTACACCTATGGATGAAGACAGTGGCGGGGGGTAAGGGCATGGGATGGGGTGGGGAATCAGGTGGAGGGGAGCTATGGGGGGAAAAAAAGAGGAACACCTGTAATAATCTGAAAAATAAAGATTTATAAAAAAATAAAATATTTTTAAAAATCAATAAAATATATATATATATATATTTTAAAAAACAACAACCTTTTTGTGGGTCCTCAGAATGGAGCCCACAGCCCTCATCAAGGCCAGGGGAGCCAGGAGCCCTGGTGGGGGCGGGAGCAGGAAGCAACTCATCTATGTGTTTCTCTTACACTGATTTTCTCTCTCTGTTTTTCCCCTCTCTTCCACCCGCTCTAAAAGAACTCAATGGCTAAATAAATAAATAAATAAATAAATAAATAAAAGAACTCAATGGAAAAATATCCTCGGGTGAGGATTAACAAAATAAAAATGAAAAATTAGCCCTAGCGGGTTCGCTCAGTGGATAGAGCATCAGCCTGCGGAAGGAAGGGTCCCTGGTTCAATTCCGGACAAGGGCACATGCCTGGGTTGCAGGCTCATCCCCAGTAGAGGGCGTGCAGGAGGCAGCCGATCAATGATTTTCTCTCATCGTTGATGTTTCTATCTCTCCCTCTTCCTTCCTCTCTGAAATCAACAAAAAATATATGTATAATAATTTAAAAATAATTAAAAATTAAAAATAATAAAAGAGAAAAAATAAAAACGCTATTAAGCCAACGCCCTCCTTAGAATCTGAAGGACACACTGAAGCTGTAGGGACAGTGTTTCCCCTTCCACTCCTGGCATATCGCCTCCAACCCTGGCAGTCTTATGCTATTTCCCAGGAACCTGGAGCCCTAAGAAACCCAGTTTGAAAACCACCCATGTAACCCAATCCTGTCACATCATAGGCAAGAAAGCCAAGAGCCAGAGAATGCAGCAAGATGGTGAACTAATGCCAGTCTCTGTTCTCCCCAGCTCGGAGCCCACGCGGAGACAGGCAGCTCAGTGGATCATCACTGAAGAACATGACGAGTGTGGGGATGGCAGAAGCCGGCACCGGGAGGCCCTGTTTCACTATCCACGCAGCCATATTCAGGAACCTCTGACATGCGCTGGATGGTGCCAGCAGGGGCAGCTGCTGCGTGGTGACCGTGGGGTTCCCGGAGACTCACCCCAGAGTCCTCTTCCTTGGCGGCAGCGCATCCTGCTGACCTGCTGGAGGCTCCACTCCAGGCTGCAGCGGGACATCGGGTTGTGGAGCTCTGCCCACCACCCTGAAGTGACAACCCAGCTCTGCCAGGGCTGCCCATGAGCCTGGCAAGCCACCTGCCCCCACCGAGCCCAACTTATCCTCTGTCAGAGCTGTGAGGAAAGCCTCCCCGTGGCTTCCACGGGACGTGGCCCAGCACCAGTTCAAAGCTAAGGCCCTCCTTCCATCTTGCTTACCAACCGCCACACACACATTCACCTCTCCAAGAGAGCACCTGGCGCTGTAATTCCGGCGTTCTTGTTATTCACCACTGCCCAACGGCATCTCCTGAGGCACAGCAGTGGTTCAAGGGAATCTGGTTTGAAAATCTGGGTACAGCCCGGCTGTTATGGCTCAGTGGTTGAGTGTCGACTTATGAACCAGGAGGTCATAGTTTGATTCCCGGTCAGGGCACATGCCGGGGTTGTGGGCTCAATCCCCAGTGTGGGGCATGCAGGAGGCAGCCGATCAATGATTCTCTCTCATCATTGATGTTTCTCTCTCTCTCTCCCTCCCTCTCCCTTCCTCTCTGAAATCAATAAAAATGTTTTTAAATAATGTATGGCAAGCACTATGACAACTAGCAGGTCCTTGATCTGCCCTGGACATTGTTGTTATTTTTTAAAAATATATTTTTATTGATTTCAAAGAGGAAGGGAGAGGCATAGAGAGATAGAAACATCAATGATGAAAGAGAATCATTGATCGTCTGCCTCCTGCACACCCCACACCGGGGATGGAACCTACAACCTGGGCATGTGCTCGGACCGGGAATCGAACCATGACCTCCTGGTTCATAGGTGGACACTCACCCACTGAGCCACGCCAGCCGGGCTTGTTATTTTAGTATCAGGCATGGCTGGCATCCCAGGCAGGGGAACAACAGAGGTCTCTGAGCCACAGTATTCTTTAAACTCCTGGAAGGAGCTTGGAGGGTCCAGTGGGAAGAGAAGAACTTACCCAAACTTTGGTGCCACTCCTACCGTACACTTAGCCCTCAGCTGAGAGAGCCCTGGTGTCCCTCCAACTCTGGAAGGCTGGTGCATCCACACGTTGTGTGGGAGCTGGAAGAGGTGAAGTAACCAGCCAAGGTTCCTCAGGCAAAAAGTGGCAGTCCCTATTCGACCCAGTGATACCACTTCTAGGAATATATCCCAAGAAAACAGAAACACCAATCAGAAAGGATGTATGCACCCCTATGCTCATAGCAGCACAATTCACCATAGCTAAGATTTGGAAATAGCCTAAATGCCCATCAGCAGATGAGTGGATTAGAAAACTATGGTACATACACAATGGAATACTACGCTGCTATAAAAAAGAGGGAATTCTTGCCCTAACTGCTTTGGCTCAGTGGATAGAGCGTCGGCCTGCGGACTGAAAGGTCCCAGGTTCGATTCCGGTCACGGGCATGTACCTTAGTTGCGGGCACGTCCCCAGTAGGAGGTGTGTAGGAGGCAGCTGATCAATGTTTCTCTCTCATCAATGTTTCTAACTCTCTCTCTCCCTCTCCCTTTCTCTCTGTAAAAAAGCAATAAAATATATTTTAAAAAATTTAAAAAAGAAGGAATTCTTACCATTTGCAGCAGCATGGATGGACCTGGAGAGCATTATGCTAAGTGAAATAAGCCAGGCAGAGAAAGAAAATACCACATGATCTCACTCATTTATGGATAATAAAGAACATTATAACCTGATGAACAAAAAGATAGATACAGAGGCAGAGAAGCATGGAACAGACTGTCAAACTACAGCGGGAAGGCAGGGGAGTGTTGGGGGGGTGGGTAAGAGATCAACCGAAGGACTTGTATGCATGCATATAAGCATAACCAATGGACACAAGACACTGGCGGGGGTGGTGAGGGCATGTGCCGGGGGGTAGGGGAAGCCAGGGCAAGGTCAATGGGGAAAAAAAAGGAGACATATGTACTACTATTTGTAATACTTTAAACAATAAAAAAAATTACAAAATAGCCCTAACCGGTTTGGCTCAGTGGACAGAGCGTCGGCCTGCGGACTGAAGGGTCCCGGGTTCGGTTCCGGTCAAGGGCATGTACCTTGGTTGCTGGCACATACCCAGTGGGGGGTGTGCAGGAGGCAGCTGATCAATGTTTCTCTCTCATCGATGTTTCTAACTCTCTATCCCTCTCCCTTCCTCTCTGTAAAAAATCAATAAAATATTTTTTAAAAAATTACAAAATAAATAAATAATGGAATCATTAAAAAAAAAAAAAAAAGTGGCCGTCCCTGAGCTTCCCACCTGCCCTGAGGCATCCGAGTGAGTCCAGGGAGCACAGAGAGTACCTGCTCTGCTTCCACCATGGCAGCCCTGCCCAGTCTCAGCCAGACCCCTGCCTTGCAGTTCTCGGTTGCTTTACCTGCCAAAAAGGGATGTGGATGAAAACTAGTGAGTTGCTAACCAGAGCTTTGCTCTGTTCTGTGCACTTTGTGCTCTCACCTCATTGAAGCCTGACAATCAGAGGAAATGGATGCTCAGAGAGGTCAGGGAACTCTGGGAAGTCACACAGCCCAGAAAGTTGCTGCATTATTGCCCCATTTTATAGATGAGGACATGAAAGTGGCACAAAAAGCTGAAGAACTGTTTGACTCCAGGGGTCCTCCAGCCTTAACCAGCTAATCACACTACCCTTGAAGAACCATGGAAAGTTCTCTGGTCTGGCTGTTTCCAGGGAGGTGGTGTGGGGACCCAGATGGGCCTAGAGGGGCTCCTGGCTTTACCTTTTCTAGAAGCAGGCAGCCCCAGGCACTCCTGGGCCACCCAAAGGGCAGACTGGCCCCCATGCAGCCTCATTCTCTCACTTCCCACCCTGCCTCTTGAACTGGCCAGCATAACATCTTGGTTCTACTTGGCCCTCCTTCTTCTGCAGATGCAGAATGTGACTCCCACTGGGAGCAAGACTGGGGAGGGGCCCTCAAAGCTGCAACCCTGAGAATGGGTGGGTAGAGTTAGAGTGCCCATGGACTCTAGAAGCAGAATTTTGCAGGTCAGGACTTGGGTCCTTGAAGAAGCCTTCTCCTGTCTCACCTGGCACCATGCCCAGGGCTTAAAAGTTCCCACCTGCCTTGGCCGGTTGCTCAATGATCAGAGCATCAGCCTTTGGACCGAAGGGTTGCATGTTCGATTCTGGTCAAGGGCATGTACCTTGGCAGGTTCCCCAGCCCTGGTAGGGATTGCCTGCAGGAGGCAACCAATCCAAGCGTCTCTCTCACCACATGGATGTTTCTCTCTCTCTCCCCCTCCTCCTTTCCTTCCACTCTCTCTAGAAGTCAATGGAAAAAAATATCCTCAGGTGAGGATTTTAAAAAAGAAAAGAAATATTTTGTATTAAAGGGGTTTAAGAAAAAGTTCCCATCTGTAAGCATAGGAGGTTTAAATAGATAATGTATGCAAGTGCTTAGCACCACAGGGGGCCTTGAAAGGGTAGGCACAGTCAGGGTGCAGGCACCAGATGCACCCTCCCCTAGCTGGGGGCCCAGGATCCACCCCCAAGTTTGGGCATACCCTGTTGCAGGTTTTCAGCCACCTAATCCATGGCAGGGCCAGGTGGTGTCGGCTCACACCCTCTGTGATTTTGACCCACACACGGAGCCTTTTTCACTAGGCCCAGCAGAGCAGCCTGAAAGGGATGGTACAGTGCCTGGGAGAGTGTCCGAGTCAGTCCTACGGGACAGGGTGCCAAGGACAGGGAAAGCCTGGAGCCAGAGAGACCCCTGGGACATCCTGGGAAGGACATGGGGTGGGTTGATTAGGAGTGTCGAGAGCCCATCCCCGGCCTAGGCAGCTTGTGCACGCACAGCGGGGGGAGGGGAGGGTCAGAGAACACGCCCAGAGGCGGAAGGGGCGCGCGGAGACCCCCGGGGACGCCGGAAGGGGCGCGCGGGGCGGTTGGCCGGCGGGGGCGGCAGCCGTTGGCGACGGGAGGCCTGGGCCAGGAGACGTCAGGCACCTGGCCGGACAGCAGCCACCATGACCAAGGACTCGCCTAACCCTTCCAGTGGCAGCCGCGCGACACCCAAGAAGCTGGCTAGTCCGGGACCAACGGCAGCGGTGCTGGAGGAGCAGAAGCGGGAGCTGGAGAAGCTGCGGGCCGAGCTGGAGGAGGAGCGAGCGCGCGGGAGGGCGGAGCGGCGGCGCTTCGCGGCCCAGGCGCGCCAGCTGCGGGAGGCAGAGGAGCGGGAGCGGCAGCAGCTGGTTGACCATCTGCGCTCCAAGTGGGAGGCACAGCGCTGTCGGGAGCTGCGGCAGCTGCAGGAGAAGGTGCTGAGGGAGCGCGAGGCCGAGATCCGGCAGCTGCTGCGTTGGAAGGAGGCCGAGATGCGGCAGTTGCAGCAGCTGCTGCACCGCGAGCGCGACGGCGTTGTTCGCCAGGCGCGGGAGCTGCAGCGCCAGCTGGCCGCGGAGCTGGTGAACCGCGGCTACTGTGGCCGCGCGGGGGCGCCCAAAGTCGCCGCCGCGCAGTGTCGCTGTCGCCTGCAGGAAGTGCTGGCGCAACTTCGCTGGGAGACCGATGGCGAGCAGGCCTCGCGCATCCGCCACCTGCAGGCGGCGCTCGACGTGGAGCGACAGCTTTTCCTCAAGTACGTCCTGGAGCACTTCCGCTGGCACCCGGTTTTGACCGGCACCCCAGATCCCCAGGCTGTGCATTCTTCGGAAGAGCCTCACCCCGAGACAGCCAGCGACTCTCACCGTCCCCCAAAGTCCCCCAAAGTCCAACTCGAATCCCTTGATGGCCTGAGCGCCAGCGTGCGCGTGCGCTCCCGCTCCCTCGAAGTGGTGCCCGCAGCGTGCTCTAACTCCTATGACAGCCTGCTCCCCACGCGCTCCGGCTCCCTCGATTCCTTGGCACCAGCGCGTTCCCACTCGCTCGACAGCATTCTGAGTCGTCCCAAGGCCCCCGGATCCGAGGAGCGGGCTTCCTCGGCAGACACTTTCATCCTGGGCTTCCTGAGTCCCCCGCCGCCGCCGCAGCCGCTGCCACCACCACTACCACAATCGCAGCACAGGGGTCCTAGCGACCGGACAGGAGAAGACTCCAGGAGCCAGCCCTGCGAGGCCCTGGCCCTTTCGCCGCTGAGCCTGGATTACCAAGAGCTTCAGAAGCAGAACTCGGAACTGTCCGAGGCGTTGCAGGTGCTGGCGCGCCGCTGCTCTGACCTGCTGGAAGAGAACATAGAACTGCGGCGCGCAGGTTTCCCAGACCAGGAGGTCGAAAAGGTGAAGCGGCTCAAGGTGAAGCACGCAGAGCTAACAGGCCTGGCCCGCCGCCTAGAGGATCGAGCCCGAAAACTGCAAGAAACCAACCTGCGGACTCTGAGCGCGCCAGTGCCTGGGGAGAGCCGCGTGGGCCTGGAGCTGTGCCAAGCCTTCGCCCGCCAGCGCGCCCAAGACTTGTCGGAGCAGGCGAGCGCGCTGCTGGCTAAGGACAAGCAGATAGAAGAGCTGCAGCACGAGTGTCACTTGCTGCAGGCGCATGTCGCTTCGGGCCTTGGCAGCGCCCCGCACCCTAATGGGGGCGCGGCCAGCGCCCAGTGGCTCAAAGTCAGCGACTTGGACCGGCTACAGCGTGAGTCCCAGCGCGAGGTGCTGCGCCTGCAGAGGCAGCTGACGCTGCAGAAGGCCACCCGCAGCGCTGGGGCGGAGCCGAGCGGCCAGAGCGCACCCTGCGAGGAGGCGCGGTGCCAGGTGCAGGCGTTGGAGCGCGAGCTGTCCGCGCGGAGGCAAGAGTGCCAGGAGCTGGGGGCCCAGGCGGCGGCGGCTCAGCGGCGCGGCGAGGAGGCGGAGGCACAGCTGCAGACCGCGCTTTGCGAGGGCGCCTGGCTGGCCAAGGAGAACGCGCGGCTGCAGGCACTAGCCGACTGGACGCGGAAGCTGGCAGCCGAGAATAACGACGTGCGCGAGCAGCTGAGCCGCGCGTGCCAGGAGCGCGACGCCACGGGCTTGCTGGTAGAGCAGCTGCTGCAGCAGGCGGCGCGCGAGCAGGACAAGCAGCAACAGCTGCAGCGTGACCTGCAGAAGGCATTGCGTGATCTCGAGGCTGCCCAGGAGGAAATGCGGGTGCTGCAGTGTCAGCCTGGTCACCATCCCCAGGAAACCTCGGAGACCTCCCAATCCCCGGATTCCCAAGGCAGGAAGAGCAGAAGGACCAGGTTCCAGCCAGGGCCTGAAGACCAGGCATCTCCACAGTCCAGCAGAGACAAACAGGAGGAGGACACCTCTCTGCTAGAGAGCCCAGTTGCCCTCGGGGAGCCAGCCAGTACCCCTCAAGTGCCAGACAGAGTCCCAGCCAGCCAGCCTCTGGACTGCAGACCCCAGGCCAAGAAAACCAGCTCCCAGTCAAACTCCTCCTCTGAGGTGGAATCTATGTGGGCCACCGTGCCATCTTGTCTTACTCTGGACATGGACACAGCCAGTGAGGTGGAGGACCTGGATCCTGACAGTGCATCCTTGACCCTGGAAGTGGGGGACTCAGAAGCCCCTGCTGCCCCCAAGCTCAAAATCTTCCTGGTTCGATATAGCTACAACCCATTTGAGGGACCCAATGAGCACCCTGAGAGTGAGCTGCCCCTCAAGGCTGGTGATTATGTATATATCTTTGGTGAGATGGATGAAGATGGCTTCTATGAAGGGGAGCTTGAGGATGGCCGGCGGGGCCTGGTGCCCTCCAACCTGGTGGTGCAGATTCCAGACAACGACATCCTTAGCTGCCTGCCCCCAGAGTCCTCTGACCCTGGCCCCACTCAGCTCCCAGCTGGACAGGGCAAAGCTTCAAAGGAAGACATTAGTCACAGCTTATTGCCTGGGGAAGCTCAGGGAGCTGTGGACAGGGAGACGTGTCAGATGGTGAGGGCGGCCTCCAAGAGAGAAGTGGCAATAGAGATTTCAGATGCCAAGACAGAAGATGGCTGGCTGGGCTCACTGCAGAGTGTGGAGGAGCAGGGATTCTCCAGATCCCTTCTAGGGCCCAAAGGGGTCCCTTGTGTAGCCCCCAAACAACTACGCCTGCAGAATGTTGCGGCCACGTCGGCCAAGATCATCTGGGTCTACAGCAGCAGCCGCCGGCCACACGTGGTGTATCTCAATGACCAGAAGCATGCCCTGACCCCAGCAGGTGTGAGCAGCTATACCTTCCACAACCTGCATCCCAGCACACGGTACCAGGTGCAGGTGGAGGTGCAGCTGCCATGGGACTCCATGCAGGTGCGCTGGGAAACCATGTCCTCCACTCTCACCTTTGACACGCCCTTGGCAGGACCCCCTGACCCTCCACTGGACGTGCTGGTAGAGCGTCACACCTTACCAGGCCTCCTGGTGGTCAGCTGGCTCCCAGTAACTATTGACTTGGCCGGGTTCTCCAATGGAGTCCGGGTCACTGGCTATGCCGTGTATGCTGATGGGCTCAAGGTTGCAGAGGTCACTGATGCCACCGCTGGCAGCACCCTGTTGGAACTGTCCCAGCTCCAGCTGCCCCTGATGTGCCAGAAGGTCTCGGTGAGAACCATTTCGCTTTGTGGCGAGTCACTGGATTCGGTGCCGGCTCAGATTCCTCAGGACTGTTTGAACTGTAACAGATTACCAGAGACCTCTCCCTTTACTTACACCCGTGGCGACCAGTCCCCGTGCAGAATCACCTGCCCCGTCTGCCCGCAGAGGTTGGCGCTGGCTCCACTGAGTGCCAAGGCTAGTTCCCACATCCCCAGAAGCTGTGGGGAGTCCCTAGAAGCATTCCCTGAAGAACCCCTGAGGAAGCACTCCCCAATGCCCAACCTGAGTTCAGAAGGAGAATGTCCAAGTGCAGGGGCGGGCAGCCAAACCCAGGGGCCTGCAGAGGCCTGGGAGGTCTGCAGAAAAGACCTACTCTTTCGGAAGAGTCCTCAGAACCACAGGCCACCTCTGCACAGTGGCCAGTCTCAGGGGGGAAAAGACCGTGACTGGCACATGGACACCAGCCAAAGCCCTGCTCTGGGAGTCCTCCATCTGTCTCCCGAGCGTGCGCCCAGGAAAGAAGCCTGTCAGGAAAAGGCTGCCCTTGAGAAGGGCCTTGGGCAGAAGCAAGACGCCCAAGTGTTCACACCTCCCCAGATAGGCACCCGTCCACGATATGTGTCTGACTGCCATGACGTTTTGCAGGTGGAGGAGGAGGCAGGGTGCTTTGGCCCATGGGCCACAGAGAGGCAAGAGCAGAGAAGGGAGCTTAGGACGCAGAGTAGGCGAGGCCAGGCTCTGCGGGGCAAGAGAGAGAGCCAGCTCCACGAGCCCAGCTCTGCACTCTGTCCAGCTTCGTCCAGCAAAGTCATTACGATGTCTGGGGGAGGCCCCGCACTGCTGGAGGCGGGCCGGGACACCTCGGTCAGGGTCTTTGTGGCGCTCTTTGATTATGAGCCCCTGGTGATGTCTGCCAACCCCGAGGCTACAGTGGAGGAGCTGGCCTTCCAGAAAGGGCAGTTGCTCAGAGTGTGGGGCTCTCAGGACTCCCAAGGCTTCTACCGTGGGGAATGCAACGGTCAAGTGGGCAACATCCCTGGGCATCTGGTGGCTGAGGTGGAGGAAGGTATGGAGAGGACTGATAGGAGGTGGCATTTGCCAGTACAAGCGCACCTGCCCTCTGTGGCCCACCTAGATGAAATTGGGGGGCTCCCCATCCCCCAGGACTCCTTTCCCCTGCCCCAAGGGAACCCCAGGAGGCCTCCACTGTGCACTCGAATGACCATGATGGCAGCTCTGGACTATGACCCCAAGGACGGGTGGGCAGGGGGCCAGGTGAAGGGCAAGCTGTCACTGAAGGCTGGGGACCTAGTCACAGTCTACGGGCCTGTGGATGACAGGGGATTCTATTATGGGGAGTCAGGCGGCCGCAGAGGTCTTGTCCCAGCCCACCTGCTGGATTACATGTCCCTCCATGATGAGTGAGCAAGGCTATCCGAGGGGGTAGTGGCCTCTGGCCGCCCACGCCCCGCCAGAGGAGAAGCAAGCACACAGGCCCTTTCACCAGCACCCCTCCTCTCCTCCAAGAGCACCACCGTGTAAAACCGATGGCAGCCTTCTGCCTCCCCCAGCCTCTCAGAGCAGCAGGGCTTCAGTCTGAACTCAGACGTTCCCAAAAGGGAACAGGACAAGCAGCCCCTAGAGTGTGACAGGCTGGTTTGGAGTTGTCAGTAACTACGACAGGATTTGGAGAAGTGCCTTTCTGTGTTGATTCAGCGATTTCTTTAAGAGGTGAACGTTATCCATCCACGGTTATGTATGAAAGTCTCAAGGAAAGCTTGCCTCTTAAAAAAAGTGACCAGAATGTTATTTTTCTGTCTTATGTTCAACCCCGCATTAAAATAGAAAAAAAAATAAAAAGAATATTTTATTGTATTCTTATTTATTGATTTCAAAGAGAGAGGAAGGGAGAGAGAGAAACATCGATTTGTTGCTCCACTTATTCATGCATTCATTGGTTGATTGAACCCTCACTCTTGGCATATCAGGGCGACACTCTAACCAACTGAGCTATGGGGCCAGGGCCGAAAAAGGATAATTTAGAAGAGAAAGGAAGCCCGGCTGGCATGGCTCAGTGGTTGAGCGTCGACCTATGAACCAGGAGGTCATGGTTTGATTCCCGGTCAGGGGCACGTGCCTGGGTTATGGGCTTGATCCCCAGTGTGGGGCATGCAGGAGGCAACCAATCAATGATTCTCTCTCATCATTGATGTTTCTCTCTCTCTCTCTCCCTCTCTCTTCCTCTCTGAAATCAATAAAAAATATATTTAAAAAAAATAGAAGTGAAAGCACAACCAAGGGAACACAAACTGCTTCTCCTCCCTCTGTTCTGTCCAGGGGCCCCAAAAGGGCTGCACACATGGTTTCCCAGCTGGGGGCAAGGGAGGGCACTCCCTTGTCTGCAGAGAGGACAGCTCAGGGTCTGCTTGCTGGCAGGGTCGCCAAGGGAGCCAGCCAAGAGCCAGGGCTAAGAAGCAAGGCCCCCAAAGTTTAGCACAGCCCGCCTTTCTCATGGGCATCCCTGCCCAGGGGCAGTGTGAGCCTTTGTGGAGGGAGGGGTCAGAGTCTTCCAGCTGCTTCCCTGGGAGCCTCCCTGAGAGAGCATGTCCACATTTACTCCCTTTTACAAAGAGCTGCTGAGGCTCAGGGGTTCCCCTCAGGTCCCACAGTTCCAGAACCGCTTCCTCCCGTGGTCTTCTGGGGCTCCCCCTCAAGGAGACTAGAGACGAGGGGTGGTCTGCATCCTCTGCTTCTGTCCCGATGTCCCTTTGTTCCCCTAAGTCCAACTATGCTGTCAGAGGAAGGGCACTGCCTTCCGCAGTGCAGGAGGAAATTACTGGAAGCATCCCTGGGCAGGAGGTTTGGAGCCACGGGCAGGTTCTTCGGGGAGTTGGTGAATTGGGTTCAGAAGGTCCCACCATGCTGTTCCTGGGCTGAAGGTGCGAACAGGTAAGAGGCAGGCCCAGGGGCTGTCTCAGCCTGACCCACTTACTGCTGCCTTATCCTCAAAGAGCTCAGGAACCAACGAGGCAGCTGTGATGTGCACACACGCACTTACCCTCATGAGCAGAAGGCTGTGGGGCTGGGCCTGGGGAGGAAACCCTTTGCCCCATCCACTGAGGGCCATGGTCATTCCCTCAGGTTTACAACCACCCATTTTTTTTTTTTCAGTGAAGAAGTAGGCTCAAAAAGCCTAGGGGGGCAACCCAGACCAGCTCACACTTTTTTAAATTGTGATAAAATACACATAACATAAAATTTACCATCTGAACCATTTTTGTGTGCAACTCAGTACTTTACATGGTTGTGCAAGCAATCTCTGGAATTCTTTTCATCTTGTAAAGCTGAAACTCTGTACCCATTACACCACAACAATCCATTCCCCTCCTCAGCCCCTGATAACTTTTAACCTCTTTTCTGTCTTTATGAATTTGACTGCTCTAGGGACCTCATGTAAGTGGACTGGGTATAGTAAATTTGTCTTTTTATGTTTGGTTTATTTCACGTAGCATAATGTCCTCAAGTTTCACCCATGTTGTAGCACATATCAGAATTTTATTTATTTTTAAAATATATTTTTTATTTATTTCAGAGAAGAAGGGAGAGGGTGAGAGAGATAGAAACATCAAAGATGCGAGAGAATCATCGATCGGCTGCCTTCTGCACACTGGGGATCGAGCCCGCAACCCGGGCATGTGCCCTGACCAGGTCTTGAACCGTGACCTCCTGGTTCATAGGTCAACTCTCAACCACTGAGCCATGCTGGCCAGCCAGAATTTCATATCTTTTTAAGGCTCAATAATATTCCTTTGTATGGGTGTACTAAGTGATGTTTACCCATTCACCCATCAGTGGACACTTGGTTTACTTAGACTTTTTTGGCTGCTGTGAATAGTGCTGCTATGAACATGGGTATACAAGGATCTCTTCTCAGCTTTCACATGTTTCAAACGGTCAGATCCCTGGGAGCTCACAACCCAGAATGGAACCTGAGGATGATGAGCAATGAGACAGCTGCTCCTGCCGGAGAGGACAGCCCAGCCCTCCCGAGCTCTGGGCTGGAGATCTTGGTGCCCCGGGCTGAGGGGTGGAGACAAATATGATTCCCACACACTGGAAGAGCAACAGCAGTTTAGAGAATAGAAACTTTAATCCACACACTTTTAAAATGAAATGCAATAACTAATTCCATGTGAACCACAAATGCAACCCACCATGAATTATGCCAGCCCCATTATTCCATCACTTTTTAACTTTGCATCCTTCCCTGACCATCGGCCAAGATCACTCTCCTTTTTTCCCAACAGGACCGTCCAGGTCTAGGCTAGACAGTGGCACCTCCACCCCTCAATTCAGTCCCCACCCCACTTTATTTTTCTCCATAGTCCTCATCCACACCTCATGTTTTCTTTTTCTTTTTTAAAAAAATATATTTTATTGATTTTTTACAGAGAGGAAGGGAGAGGGATAGAGAGTCAGAAACATCCACAAGAGAGAAACATCGATCAGCTGCCTCCTGCACACTCCCCACTGGGGATGTGTCCGCAAGCAAGTCACATGCCCTTGACCGGAATCGAACCCGGGACCCCTGAGTCCGCAGGCCAATGCTCCATCCACTGAGCCAAACCGGTTAGGGCACACACCTCGTGTTTTCTATTTCTGTGTCCACCCCACAGCCGTTCCCTCGTCAGAATGTGAGCCCCGCAAAGGAAGAGACTTCTTTGGCTTGTTCACTGCCCAGCACGTAGCAGGTCCTCAATAAACGTGTGCTGACTTGGCTCCCAAGCTCCCAGGGCCCTTCCTTTGCCTCTATAACTTGTTCGCTAAGCCCATTTATTTTCCAAACAAATGTTCTCTTATATAAACAAGTAAGTAAGTGCTGGACGAAGGAACAAGTAGTTTTTGACCATCCCCTGTATGTGGCCCCTGTGCTGGGCCCAGACACTGATCTGTGCTCCAGGCGTTCACACCATGCATGGGCTGCTCCACCCACTGGCATAGAATAAGACATGAACCCTGCAAAGCAGAGGAAGACTTTGCTAATTCTGACCATGGGTACTGGGGCAGGTAGGGAGGAGGGCATCCTAGCGGTGGGAATAGCACAAGTAAACACGCTGAGACGTGTGAGAATGAGTGATTGCACATTTGGGAAAACTCAGGGAGCAGAGGCACAGGAAGAGAGAAATGGCCCTAACCGGTTTGGTTCAGTGGATAGAGCGTTGGTTTGCGGACTGAAGGGTCCCAGGTTCGATTCCAGTCAAGGGCATGTACCTTGGTTGCGGGCACATCCCCAGTAGGGGATGTGCAGGAGGCAGCTGATTGATGTTTCTCTCCCATCTATGTTTCTGGCTCTCTATCCGTCTCCCTTTCTCTCTGTAAAAAATCAATAAAATATATTTTTTTAAAAAAGAGAGAGAGAAATGGATTGAGGACAGGTGTCAACCACCCCGAAGGGTTTCAAAGTCCTCGGGAGCTTCCTCATGCTGTCACTAGGGGGCAGCCTAGGTACACCGAGGGTTGCTCTCTAGGGACTGCACCTGGGCCCATACCTGCCTGCTCAGGTCTTGAGCACAGTGTCAAGGTGAGCTGGAAATGTCTCTGACCCTACAAGCCTAGGATTCAGGCCCCGCCCAGCTCTGTTCTCTCCCCAGAGCACCCTGGGGAACCTGCCCCCCACATACACGGACCTGTAAGGGACATTCTTCCAGAGGATCCAGGACCAGTGTCAGGCCTGGCAAATCCACAGGAAGTCCTCCCTTTTCATTTTTCTTGCAGCCCCACTCCTGCAAACCCAAGTTTCCCTGTGGCCATGGGAAGTTTTCCTGAGTGAAGCAAGAAGCACAAGGCCAGGTGGGCTGAGGAAAACAGGACCACTGAGTGGTAGAGCAACTGGGCTCTGGAACCCAGCCTGCCAGTAGACAATTAGAAGGCCTCCCTGAGCCTCAGTTTCCTCATCTGTGGCGGGGAGGGGGTATTTTGAGCAGATTCTGTGTGCAGAGCCCTTGGCCCAGGGTCAGGACCCAAAGAAAGACCAAGAAAGCTGGTGAGGGCACAGATGGTGGGAGTCTGGGGCAGGAGCAGATGGTTCTGGGTCCAGTCAGCCTCCCCCAAGGGCCTTGAAGAGCCTGAAGGCTCTGATCAGGGCCAAGGGGAGGCCATGCCGGTCTAGTGAGGTGGGCAGGCTGGGAAGGAGTGAATGCCTAGTCATGGCCTGCACTGGGCCCCTCCCTGACTGACCAGATGACCTGGAGGCCCCAAGCCTGTCCAGGCCTGCCCAGGAGGAGAAAGGGGGATGGAAGGCCCAGCTGGCCAGAGGGCAGAGGAGCCTAGAGTGTGGTAAAAGAGGCAGTGTCTGACGAGTCTGGAGAGTTCTGGAGGGAGGGTCACTGAGCCCGGCCTGGCACTGCCCGCTGCTGCCCAGGGGCCTCTGGTCAGGGCAGGTCTCAGTACCTCGCCAGCCCTCCCCCAGCAGAGGAGAGGCTTTCAAGCTTTTCTCATCGTTTTCTGTTCTCACTCCCCATACGTTGGATGCGTTATCAAGTTTCACAAACCAGGACACGGAGTAGCTGCCACAGAAGTGGCTCCTTTTTGCCTTTCCCGTGGCCCACCTGCTGTGGGAGCCCCCATCTTGCAGAGCCCCCCTGGGACCAGCCCATCCATCCCCTTCTACCTCTGCCAATGTGCATTTTTCAAAATGTAAGGTTAGCTGATCAGTATCAGTCATTATATGACATGTGTTCACAAGAACACAACATGAGAGACAATAAATGAAAAGCTCAGGCCCAGCCGGCGTGGCTCAGTGGTTGAGCGTGGACCTATGAACCAGGAGGTCATGGTTTGGTTCTGGGTTGGGGCACATGCCTGGGTTGTGGTCTCGATCCCCAGTGTGGGGCGTGCAGGAGGCAGGCGATCAATGGTTCTCATCATTGATGTTTCTACTTCTCCCTCTCCCTTCCTCTCTGAAAGCAATAAAAATATATTTTTAAAAATAATAAATAAATAAATAAATAAATAGCTCAGATCCCACCTTTTGATCACACTTCTCCCTGTCTCAGCCCCATGGAGGTCGGATTTGAAGGCTGGGTGGAAGTGTGTGGGAAGTCAGGGGTTCCACCCCAAGGTGGAACACACGGGGCCAACCCTGAGCTTGTAAAACCAAATGTAATTCCAGGTGGAGCTGACTCTAGGAACCTGGGCACTGAGGGTACCTGGGGCCATGGTGGCATCACTTACACCCCAGGACATTGACTTTAGCTTGGGGAACCCCATTGGCCAAAGCCCCTTGGTTAGGATCTTTGGCTAGCCTTCTGGGGGCTTGGCCCCTCCGGCTCAGCCTAAGTGGGGCTGGATCTAAATCCTGGATCACCCACTTCCTGGTTGGGCAATCTCAGGCAGTTCCCTGACTCTCAGTCTCAATTTCTTTTTCCCAAAAATTTGCCTTCTGGCTGCCCTGCCCCTTCAGCCAGTTCACTCCAAGGTGTCCTTCAAAAGTGCTCTCCTGCTATCTTGACAGCCTTCCCTAATCCGGTCACCCTTACCGGATTTAGCTACCCCTCCCACGTGCACGGACAGCCCCCAGGCATACTCCCAGTGCCTTGGAATTACTCCTTTATTCTCTTGCCTCCCCCAACCCACTGGTTCTTACTCCACGTTGCACCCTCAGTGCAGGCCTCCGGAGCTGGTGTGGACCATGTGTGAGCAGGCATTGGGGTTTGCACCCCAGCACATTTGTTCCTAATTTAGGAAAGGCACCAACTGGCTTGTGACCCAGAGGCCCAAGAAAGGGTTGGCCTGGGGCTCTAGGTGGCTGCATTTCACACAGAGAACTGGCCTTTGCAAGCCCTCAGCATGTGCCTTAGCTCACGTACTGCCCACGGCAACCCAACCCAGATGGTGTAATTATTTCCCCCTTGTACAGATGGAGAAACTCAGGCTCAGAGAGGGGAGGTTATTCAAGGTCGTTCAGCCAAGTTGGTGGCAGAGTAGGGTTGGAACCCAGGTGTGTCCCTTTGCCCCTAGTCCTTATCTGAAGGATTCCTGCCCCAGCCTGGGGCAGGGCCTGGGTCTAGGGAGGAGGCCAGAGGGAGGGAGAGTCAGGAATTTGAATTGGGAGAGCTGGTAGGGGGAGGGTGGGAAGTTTGGGAGTGGCCAGTAGTTAGGACTTGGGCAACAGGGTGCTCTGTGAAGCTTCACTGGGTGGAGGGGGGCCGCCAGGCAGGCACAGATCTGCTGAGTCAGAGATGCCTCAGGGTCTCCAGGGGAGGCATGTGAAAGGCGGCCCTGGGCTGGGGCCAGGGAAAGCACCCCAGAGTGGTGCACCAAGGGGTTGAATTGGGTACTGAGGCCCCACCCAGGACCATGGGGATTTAAGGAGAAAGAGGCCTCAGAAAGGACAGGGGGTCACATTTTCCAGAAGGAGGGAGTGGTCAGCCTCCACAAGGTCAGGCAAGATAAGGGCCGCTGGGCTCAGCCTCCCTCGTGACTGTGGCCAGAGGCTTCTGTCCCAGCCCAGGGGCTTCCTGGTGTCCTGGTGAGAGAGCTGGCCTCCTCCCCCATTGCCACAGGAAGAAAACTGGAAAGCTGGAATTTGGAAAATAGGAGGCTGCACAGGGGCCACTCTCACCCTCTCACTAGAGAAGCAGAGCCACCAAGAGGTTCTCCAGGCCCCACGATCCCGTCCCCCAAACAGAAATGAGGAAGGGTCTGCAGATATGGCTGTCAGCCCCATTTTGCGGGTGGGAAAACTAAGGCTGACAGAGGTCAGTTCTGGGTCAGCTGACTGGTCAGTGGCATAGCCAAGAGCTGTCTATTATCTATCTATCTATCTATCTATCTATCTATCTATCTATCTATCTATCATCTGTTTTAATCCTCACCCGAGGATAATTTTATTTTTTATTTTTTTAAAAATATATTTTATTGATATTTTACAGAGAGGAAGGGAGAGGGATAGAGAGCTAGAAACATCGATGAGAGAGAAACATCGATCAGCTGCCTCCTGCACACCTCCCACTGGGGATGCGCCCGCAACCAAGGTACATGCCCTTGACCGGAATCGAACCCAGGACCCTTCAGTCCGCAGGCCGACGCTCTATCCACTGAGCCAAACCGGTTTTGGCTGAGGATAATTTTATTGATTTGAGAAAGAGGCCAGGGAGAGAGAGAGAGAGAGAGAAACTTCAATCAGTTGCCTTTCACAGGCACCCAATCAGGGACCAAACCAGCAACTCAGCATGTGCCCCAACTGGGAATTGAACCTGAGATTCTTCGGTGGATGGGATGATGCTCCAACCAAGTGAGCCACAGTGGCCAAGGCTCTGTCCCAGCTTTTTATAGGGATACTAGAAGCCTGGTGCATGAAATTTGTGCACAGGGAGGGTCCTTAGGCCTGGCCGGCGATCAGGGCCAATCCGGGCCTTCCGGCTGCAGGCCAGAGCCTTCCTTCTGGCTGCTGGCCGGGGCCTTCCTTCATTTCACACCACCCCCCAGTGGTCAGCGCACATCATAGCAAGCGATGGGTCTCCTGGTCGAACTCCTGTGGGGACAATTTTCATATTAGGCTTTTATATATATAGATATAAGCAGATATAGGAATGGAAACAGATATATACTTTCTAAACACCATAAATGAATTACATCGTACATAATATTCTGCATCTTGCTTCTTCCATTTAGCAGAATGTCTTGGATGATTTAACAGTAAACCATTCACCCTTCTTCACCTGTCTGCCTGCTGACAGTGCTGCCACCATAAGCTGGGTTCCCTGAAGCCTTCCCTGGGTTACTGGTGGACTGAGGTCCTCCACAGGGACTCCTTGCTGGCCTGGGCTGACGGTGGCCCGCCTCTCTATCCCCTGGGCTCCCATCACATGCCATGGTCCCATGTCTATGGCACCTGCCCTGCCAGCCTCACCTGGGTGCCTCAGAAAGCCCTTATCCCTTCAGGAACTTGCACATGCTGCTCTCCTCCCCGGCCTCACCCTGCTTTGCACTTGAGTTTGGCCTTTAGGTCTCCCCTACGAATTCATGCATGCACCAAATTGCTATTCAAAATGTAGGTGCCCAGCCCGGCCAGCATGGCTCCGTGGTTGAGTGTCAGCCCATGAACCAGGAGGTCACGGTTCGATTCCAGGGTCAGGGCACATGCCCAGGTTGCAGGCTCGATCCCCAGTGTGGGGCATGCAGGAGGCAGCTGATCAGTGATTCTTTCTCATCAATGATGTTTCTATCTCTCTTTCCCTCTCCCTTCCTCTCTGAAAGCAATAAAAAAATATATCTATATATATATAAAAAGAAAATGTAGGTGACTGGCTTGGTCCTAGACACCAGCTGGAGAGGTGAATGGTGAATAGCATGTGATCCTGGCTCTTATAAAGCTCACCTTCTAGTGAGAGTGAGAAGGTGAGCAAGGAAGCATATAGTACATCAATAAGGATGGTGCAAGGACTGGGAGGGGAATAGGGATGACAGAGAGTGAAGGGTGGCTGTTTTAGAAAGAGCAATCAGATGAACGGAGCGAATCCAGAGACATGGAAGCATGGAACAGAGTGCAGAATCTCGGAGGGAAGGCGGGGGAGGGTGGCTGGGTGGGAGGTGATCAACCAAAGAACTTGTATGCATATATGCATAACCCATGGACACAGACAATAGGGTGGCTGGTGAAGACCTGGGGAAGGGGGTATGGGGGCTGGCTGGAGGAGGTCAATGGGGAGAAAAATGGGACATGCGTAATATTTTCAACAATAAAGATTTAAATAAATAAATAAATAATTTAAATATTTAAATAAAGAAATAGAAAGAAAGAGCAAGCAGAGAAAACCATGCCAGGAGCTGATGCTGAAGAATGGTATGCCAAGCAGAAAGAACAATGTGGCAAAGCCCCTTCCTTGGCCCCACACAGCAGGGCAGCAGTTCCCCCGTTATGACCCCACGAAGTAGCCTGCACCTCTCCCTGCCCAGCTCCAACCCCCCTGTGAGTGTTCTCTCATCTTTTCCGTTGACTATAGTCCTTGAGGGGCCAGGGACCGCTGCTGTGCTGTTCACTAGCCTAGTGACCACCTCTTCATCTTCGGCGTCAGCAATTGTTGACTCAATAGCATGTGCATCCTCTCTTGGGCTCAAGGTGCTTAGTTAGCTCTGTCCAGGGCTGTGGGATGGCATAGAGCAGTGGTCGGCAAACTGCGGCTCGCGAGCCACATGCGGCTCGCGAGCCGCGGTTTGCCGCTCTGTTGACTAATGAGTTTGCCGACCACTGGCATAGAGGGAGAAGGTAGGTACTAAGGGAGGGGGCCTGGTCAATTGGTAAAGCCTTCATTCTAGGGACCATGCATGCTGTGAGTCTTTTCTTCAGAGGATGTGCTATGTTAAGAGGCTGCACTGAGCTTTTGCTGTCAGAGGGGCCCCGGTTGGAGCTTAGCCATGTGACCTTGAGCCTCAGTTTTCTCAGGATGTATGGGAGGATGCTCCAGCCGGAAAGCCACACTGGTCAGGGCTTTTCACCAACTTTTTTTATTTATTTAACATATTTTATTGATTTTTTACAGAGAGGAAGGGAGAGGGATAGAGAGCTAGAAACATCGATGGGAGAGAAACATCCATCAGCTGCCTCCTGCACACCTCCTACTGGGAATGTGCCCGCAACCAAGGTACATGCCCTTGACCGGAATTGAACCTGGGACCCTTGAGTCTGCAGGCTGACGCTCTATCCACTGAGCCAAACCGGTTAGGGCTTCACCAGCTTTTGAACTTTAAGTGCTTATGTAGAATTGCACAGCCTGGCCGACCTATGAACCAGGAGGTCACAGTTCTATTCTCAGTCAGGGCGGGCACATGCCTGGGTTACAGGCTCCACCCCAGTGTGTGTGTGGGGGGGGGGGCGAGGAGGGTGTGCGGGAGCAGCCAATCGATGATTCTCTCTCATCATTGACATTCCTATCTCTCTCTCTCCCTTCCTCTCTGAAAGCAATAAAAATATTTTTTAAAAATAAAATAAAATTGCACTGGAAGAGGGGAGTAAACTGGCTTGGATTTTATCAAATGCTTCCCAAGAAATGGGCTTGGATGGACACTGGAGGTGGGGAGATCGTGTAAGGCTGCCCAGGAACCAGAAAAGATGTTGTGAGTCTAGCTCACTGAGATTAAGAAATCTTTTCTTCCTTCCTGAACTTTCCCTCTGAATTTAACAGGAATATGTACTAAGTATGTAAAACTTGGAAGGTTTGGGAAAGTTATAGGAGCAGGAAAAATAGAAACTCACTGCCTGACCAGCATGGCTCAGTGGTTGAGCGTTGACACATGAACCAGGAGGTCACCATTTGATTCCCTGTCAGGGCACATGCCCGGGTTGCAGGCTCGATCCCCAGTAAGGGGCGTGCGGGAGGCAGCTGATCGATGGTTCTCTCTCATCATTGAAGTTTCTCTCCCTCTCCCTTCCTCTCTGAAATCGCTAAAAATATATTTAAAAAAATACAAACTCACTTGAAGCATATGAATGCTACATATTCTTGGGGAACTATACGTGGCAGGACCTATTAAAATGGAAAATGCCCACATATCATCCAACCCACAGATTTTACTTCGAGTAAACTATTCTGCGTACATAAAGGCAGAAGTATATAAAGATATATATCCAGGGGCTTAAAAATAATTTTAATAGCACCAAACTATAAATAACCTGAATATTCATAAATAAGGACAGAGTTTATGGAACCCTCATACTCTGGAATTAGTCAGCTATTAAAAAAGAGCCCTAACCGGTTTGGCTCAGTGGATAGAGCCTGGGGACTGAAGGGTCCCAGGTTCGATTCCGCTCAAGGGAATGTACCTTGGTTGCGGGCACATTCCTAGTAGGAGGTGTGCGGGAGGCAGCTGATGGATGATTCTCTCCCATCGATGTTTCTGGCTCTCTATCCCTCTCCCTTCCTCTCTGTAAAAAATCAATAAACTATGTTAAAAAAAAAAAAGAATGAGTTATGGATGTGGCTCAAACTAGAAAGTTGTCTGTGATAGGTACTTAGGTGAAAAAGAGCAAATCTAGTGTAAGTTGTATAATGACTTACAGTTTATATAGTATCCTATTTTATAGTTTCAAAACAGTAAGAGCTTTTTTGTAATATGTGAACAAACACATGTTGATGCCAGAGAAGAAAGCGAAGATACAGATCAGGCCCTGGCCGGGTAGCTCATTTGGTTTGCGCATCATCCTGATATCCAACGTTGCAGGTTTGGTCCCTGGTCAGGGCACGTATAAGAATCAACCAATGAGCCCTGGCCGGTTTGGCTCAGTGGATAGAGCACCAGCCTGCAGACTGAAGGGTCCCAGGTTCGATTCCGGCCAAGGGCACATGCCTGGGTTGCAGGCTCCATCCCCCAGTGGGGGGTGTGCAGGAGGCAGCTGATCAGTGGTTCTCATCACTGTTGTTTCTATCTCTCTCTCCTCCCTTCTTCTCTGAAATCAATAAAGAAATATATTTAAAAAAAAAAGAATCAACCAATGAGTGCATATATAAGTGAAACAACAAATAGGTGTTTCTCTCTCTCTCCCCCTCCTCTCTCTCTAAAATCAATAAATAAAAATTTGTTAAAAAGATAAAACCAATAAAGCCTGTTAAAAAAATAGGTACAGGTCAAACTGTTCAGAGGACAGATGGGAGTTTGGGAGAGAGGAGAATCAATAACTTATAAAAAATGTATTTCCTATTAGCAGAATTGTTCTAATTAGAAATGTTGCTTTTTGGGGGGGGGATGCAAAATGGGAAAAGGGGGTCAAACATATGGTAATGGAAAGAAATTACACCTCAGGTGGTGAGCATGCAATAGAGTACACAGATGTCAAATTATAAGGTACACCTGAAATTATATATTATTTCTTATGCTACCCCAATAAATTTAATTTAAAAAAGAAATGTTACTGATGCCAAAACCGGTTTGGCTCAGTGGATAGAGCGTCGGCCTGCGGACTTGGGGGTCCCAGGTTCGATTCCGGTCAAGGGCATGTAACTTGGTTGCGGGCACATCCCCAACAGGAGGTGTGCAGGAAGCAGCTGATTGATGTTTCTCTCTCATCGATGTTTCTAACTCTCTATCTTTCTTCCTTCCTCTCTGTAAAAAATCAATAAAATATATTAAAAAAAAAAAAAGAAATGTTACTGTTGTAGTAAAGCACACTGAAATATGTGTGTGTAAAAAAAATCCCAACCCCTAGAGAGAACTTCTGTATTTTGATGTGTGTATTTTCATTTGTTTCCCTATAGATCAATATTTTGCATGCATTTGTTACGTACGTTAAAATTTTAATTGATGTTTTTTAGAGAGAGAAACATCCATTTGTTGTTCCACTTATTTATGCATCCATTGGTTGATTGGTGTATGTGCCCTGACCAGGAATCGAATGGATCTCAGTACATGGGATGTCACTCAACCCACTGAAGCACACTGGCCAGGGCTGTTACATACAGTTTAATAGTTTGCTTTATTTTTCTTAAAACCATTTTCACATTCCCAGATCACAAAACATCTTTATAAACACCATTTGTAGTGGCTGCTTAACAGTCCATCATGTGGACTGTTTAACCAATCCCCTATTGTCAGACTTTCACTTTGTGTATGACTTTTTCATTATTATAAATGATACTTGGAAAAACGATTATACATTAATTTTCAAATGTAAATGAAAACAAATGACTGTTGAATGCCTTTGAAGTCTCAGGTGTGCTCTTGGCACCGGAGGTACAAGCTTTGGTCTGGTTAGAGAGACAGGTAATCAAGCACATGATCTGCAAATGTGGTTAACTTCTTCAGAATAGAATCCTGAAAGATGAATTACTAGTGGTCAAAGGGAGTATGAGCATTTTAAAAAGATTTTATTTTTGACTCATACTGCTAAATTCATGTTCAGGAATTTTGACGCAATTTATATGCTTCCAACAGTAGGTGAGAGTGATTACCCATCAGACCCTTGCCTATGTTTAAAGGTTTGGAAACTGATTTCTAATTTGGTACAAATAAAAAAAAAAACTGGCATCTTGTGGTTTTAATTTGCATGCCTTTTGTTAGTAGAGCATTGACATTTTTCTTTCAGTAGTTTCTTCCAATAGTGAGTCCTCTACCAAGCTCTATTCATGGACTATTCTTTTTATTTCTTCAACTTATTTGGTATCTCCTTCTTCATGGATGTTGGATATTTCCTTTTTCATTTATTATTTCTAGGATCTGTTCCTAGGCTTTCCATTTTGTTTCTTGGTCTGCATAACTGCAGTTGCTTTATAATTTGTTGTTAATCCTCACCCAAGGATATCTTCTCCATTGATTTTTAGAGAGAGTGGGAGAGAGGAAGGGGGGAGAGAAAGAGAGAAACATCGGTGTGAGAGACACATTGATTGGCTGTGTCTGCCATGCACACATCCCTACTGCACGCCTACCGCCTACCGGGTGGGGGATGGAACCTGCAACCCAGGAATCTTCCCTTGACTGGGAATCCAACACGCAGCCCTTCCATCCACCGGCCAACACTCTAACCACTGAACAAAACTGGCCAGGGCCATAATTTGTTTTAATACCTGTTATGGCAAGTCCACCCTCATTGCTTTTTTTGTTCCCAAAAGGGAAAACCATAGCTGTTTCTGGCTATTTATTCTTCCAAGTGAACTTAGAATTTTGTTAGGTCTAAGAAATGTCCTACTGTTAGGATTACAGTAAACTTATACATTAATTTGGAAAGAACAGTCACATAATCAGCCTTCCTGAGGGGTTACTGAATTGGTTTTCAATCTTGACTAGTGCTAGGGTATAATTTCTCTACATGGCAAATCTGGGTTCCTCTCAGACTTTGACAGTAGTGTGTTCCTTTGTTTGGTGTTGGAAGTAGAAAGAGATCCAATAGAGAAGTGGCTGCGGCTCGAGGCCAGCTCCGGCCCCTTCACAGGCCATCTGAATGACCGCCACGAGCCTGGGTCCGGGCGGGCCACCCTAGGCGCGGCGCTTGACCCCAGGGGCCTTCGAGGGGCTGCGGTCACCGGAAGGGGCTGGCTGAGCACGGCATGATTGCGAACTCCGAGCAGGTAGGGCCAACCTGCGGGGCTGTGGGCACAGGTCCGAGGAAACGCTGGGGTCGGCGTAGGGAGCTATACTCTCTTTGGGATCCGAACAGCCCGGGTCTCCCCCAGGAGCCCAGACTACGCAGCCTGCAGTCCCGGGGGGCTGCGGTTTGAAGGTGGGGTCTCTGCAGGAGACATGCAGCGGGGGTGAGATGTCCTGGCAGTGGGGCGCAGGACGTTAGGGGTCCCTTGATGGGGGGCTCCGAGGGGTCAGGTCAGGCTCAAAGGGGGTCAGCTCTGAATGTGGGGGCGGGAGCTGGGCCTGTGGGGGCTCAGAGTCCCCTTCTCCGGGGTGAGGTCCGGGTGTTTCGGAGGCGAGATAGGAGTCCAGCCTCCGTACCTGGAGTCCAGGTCAGGCGGGGCGCCAAGGTTGGGGTCCGGGGCTCCGCCCGGGCGCCCCTCCCCCATGGCGCTGTGCGGCGGCCGCCCACCCCGCCCAGCACTCAGACCGCTCGCCCGCCGGACCCGCCCCCGCCCCCGCCCAAGCTCCGCCCCCACCCAGACTCCGCCCCGCCCCGCCCCGCCGCTCGCCCATTCAGTTGTGGGTCAGGGGTGAGCAGGCGGCACCGACGTCACAAGCTTCCAAGATGGCGCCGGGCGGGCGGCTGTGAGCAGCGCTCCGGGCGCGCTGGGCGGGGAGCCGGGCCGGCGGCGGGAGGACAGGGCGGCGCGGGCCTGGCGCCGAGGACGAGGAGCCGCAAGCAGGGCCGGCCGGCCGGCGGGCGGAACGCCGCCGCCGACGCACATAAGGTGAGGGACGGTCAGGGGTGGCTGGGGGCGCGGGTGGGGGCCACGGCGGGGCGCGCCCCCGGGGACAGGGGCGTGGGCGGGCGCGCGCCCGGCCGACGTGGGGCTGCGCGCGTGGGAGGGGCTCGAGTGTCCGCCGGGCCTGGGCGGGGCGCACGCGGACCCCCGGGCTGGCCCCAGCCTGCCCGGGCTTTGTGGCTCGGGTGTCCGCTGGGGCGCGGGCGGCGGGGGACCCCGGGCACAAAGCCCCCAGGGCCGCGCCAGGCTGGGACGCAGGTCTCTGGAGCGAGGGTCAGCGGGCGAGCGGGCGCCGGCTCTTTGTGCCTTTTCATTAGCAATCTAATCCGAACTGCGTCGGGCGAGCTGCGCTGCCTGACAGGCGGGCGGGCTCCCATTATGCAAAGGGCCCTGCGCCTGCGGCCGCCCCTCACAGGGGGATTTTGCTATTTCTAGAACTGCGGCCTTGCAGTTCTGTGATCCTCTTTTGCCCCCTCCCATGGAAAGACTGGCAAGGGCAGGGGCAAGCGGGGGCGGGGGGGCGCGCTCCCAGAACGCCAGGTCCTGCCGCTGGTAGGCTCGCTGCCCTGCCCCCAGATCTCAGATCTGTAGGCAGCCGCTTGGCAGGAAGAGAGATGGGCTTGGGGGAGGGGGTCGGCTGGCAGAGGGAGGGGACTGAAGGGCCCCAGCTTGTCACTCTCTGTTTATCTGCCAAGATTGTTCATATTCACACAGGCCTAGCTGGTGGGGGGTGGCGGCGGGGTGGGGGGTGCCTCTCCCTGGGGGAGGAGGGAGGTTGGGCAATGACTTACGGAGAGGAGGGAACCTGGCCTGATAATGCTACCAGCGGCCCCACCCAGAACAGCGTGGGACTGCCTGGGGAAGGGGACCCAGTGCTGATTCGGATGGGTTGGAACGGTTTTGAAGTTATTTATCTATGCCTTCTTCTATCCCCTCCACCTCCAGTGTCTTTTCTAGTAGGAGTTGCCAAGCACATCTGGAAAGCTAGGTTCCTGGCCCACCCCACCCCACCCCCAATAGCAGGAGGGGTGTAACCCAGGGAGGCCACCCCTCTGACATGTGGTGGGGGGAGGGGCAGCGCCTTGCCCATAGGAATCCTGTGGCAGGGGCTTGTTGACTGATGTGGGGATTGCTGTGCCTCTCGTACCGAGGGAGGAGCTGGCAGGTAGTGGAGGGGCCTCCAGAGCTTCTAGGCTGATCTTGCAGGGGGGAGAATTCCAGGGGCCCCTGGGTGGAGGGATGGAGTTGGGTCACCCAAACCCAGAATCTTTCTGGAGCTAGCATTTATTACTTCCTGGCTTCTGGCTCTCCGTCTTCCTCTGTATTCCCATCTGCCAGTGTCTGGACTCCCTGGGCCTTTCAGCAGACATTTTCAGGAGCACGGGCCATGTGGCCGGTCTGTAGCCCTGGCTCAAGGAGAGAGTACTCAGCAGAGCAGGGTTGTTTGAGTGGTCTGAAAAAAAGCAGATGGGCGGCCTCAGGCTGGCCTCTAGAGACAAAGCTGTGTGGTGAGATTGCTGGTTTAGAGGGCTCTTAGCTCATGGGTGGGAGTGGGAGGTTGATACTTGAGGGTTGAACTGAGTCCTTCGGTTCCAGCATAGATCACTGTGCCTTTGAGTGAACCTTCCGTCCTGCGCAGTTGGGCTAATTATGAAAATGTCTGTGTACCATGGGCAGGACATAGACTCAGAGGCTGGGAGGAGGCTCCCCACATGCCTGCCTGCCTTGGGATTCAGAGCTCCCATGTTGGTCTGCTTTCCTTTGGCTCCTGGCTTCCTGCAAGTCTGTTTTGGGGTGTCACTGAGAGCCTGTTGCCCAGCTTCTCTGGCTGTTTGACTCGAGTGCTGGTGTGTGCCCAGAATTCCTCCCTGCAGTGTTTTCCTGCCAGTTGTTAGGACTTGTAGATTAGTCACTCAGCTTTTACAAGCGATTCCTGAAAAGAAAAATCTCCCTCTGGTTGCTGGCTCTGTGTAGAGGAAGCAGCCTGAGGGAGCAAGGCCTTTAATTAAAGCAAAACCGAAATGATTGCTGCTGTTGCTGGAAGTTGGAGGAGGCGCAGGTGGGGCAGAGGTGATGCTCCTCTCCTGTTTGGTACCTGCTCTGGGGACAGGTAGGCATGATCCTGTTCTTGCTCCCTGGTCTTGGCCAGCAGCCCAGCCTTCTCCACAAGCTGCAGTCCTGGATTAATCCTCACGTAGTGTTTTCTTTCCATAGATCAGATTTCTAATTTTGTTAATAAGCCCGCAGCCTCCGATCCACTTGAAGTCAGCTGTCGTGGACTCGGAGCAACAGGGTTTTGCATTATTGAGCTGACAGGCCTGCTGCCTTCCCGGAGTCCTTATTGTCTGCCAGGGTCAGATCTGGGGGTGGGTTCAGTGCCTTTTAATCAGCAGCTAACTCCTGGAGAAGGGCCGGCTGGGCAGTTCTGGAGAGTCAGAGGAGTGAGGAAGGAATAAAGTTCAGTTTACCCAGGGGACCTGTGGCTCTGCCCTTTTGCTTGGCCTGTTGGCCTCGAGCATTCAGCCCCACCCTGTGTCTTGCTTGCCTGGCCCACTGGGTGTGAGGGCCACTGCCCCCGGGAAGTGATCACTAGGACGGTGGGGGCTCTTCTTCCGCCTGATGCCCGGGAGGCAGCTTTCACCGGAGTAGGCGGGTTCCTGCCATCCTGGCTCTTGGAGCCTGCCTGAGAAGATACTCCTGGAGGGCAGTGAGAAGGGAACTGGGCTTGGAAAGGCTGAAGCGTGACACCGGCTTTGCCGTTTATTCTCCCCGTGACCTTGGACAGTGATTAACTCTGAGCCTTAGTGTCCCTGCTTCTAAAATGGAAACAGAACTTGAGTTTACATTCACGTATCGCTGCCCTCCAGAGCTCAGCCTGGGGAAGACAGACAAGCAAACAAATGATTTGTAAGATGGGGCGATAAGGACTGGCACAGTGACAAATGGCGCTCACAGGGCACCACAGGGATAGTGGCTGTGAGGCATGGAGGGAGGGGCCGGCTCTGGGCTGGAGGAGAGCCATGGATGCCATGCTGAGTTCAGGCTGCCTAGAGGAGAGGTGTTTTTGTTGTTGTTTTTGTTAATCCTCAACAGATGATATTTTTTCATTTTTTTTTTTTTAGAGAGAGTGAAAGGAAGGGGGGGGAGAGAGAGAGAGAGAGAGAGAGAGAGAGGGAGGGAGAGAGAGAAGAGAAACATTGATGGGACCAGGGATAGAGCTTGCAACCTAGGTGCATGTCCTTGGCCGAAATAGAACCTGTGACCCTTCAGTCTGCAGGTCGATGCGCTAACCACTTAGCACCAGCTAGGGCAGAGAGGGATTTTAATGGGGAGTGTATTCAGTGGCAGTAAAGCAGTCTGGAGTGTGGCTGGGGAGACAGGAGAGCATTGACAAAAGCATGGCAAGCAGATGCTGTTACGAGAAGTTAGCACAGGAGCACCCACTGTGTGCCAGGCACCTGAGGCTTTTCACGAGCTTTTTATTCATTCCACAAAATTTTCTGAGAACAAATGCAGTGCCCAGCCCCTGTGGCCTGACTTCTCAGTTTGGTCTCTGCTTTCTGGTGCTCACAAGTCTCCCAACAAGTCTCCCACCTGAATTGCCCATAGTACCCTCTTACAAAGGGGAAAATGAAATTTGGAGGTTAAATAACTTGCTGAAGTTGTAAGTAAGCAACTGGTCAGGCTGGAGGGTAAATGCCTTTGACCCCAGAGCCTGTGAGGGCCCATGTAGTGTGGAATCTGGAGCGGTCTGAGATCCCAGCAGGGAGGGGCAGGACAGAGAGCCCCTTCCCCAAGATGACGACGATCCTGACTCCAGGTTAGGGGCTTGGTTAGGGACTTGTAAACAAGCCCGGCCAGTTTGCCTCTGCCTGGCACCACCACGCTGTGCTTCCTCCTGGGAGGGGCCTTGCCCTAAGGGTTAGGGACCTGTGCTGGGGCAGGGCTTTGAGAGGGACTGCAGGCTCAGCCAGGAGCCCAGTTTGAGCCAGGAATGGCCAAGCAAGGAAAGCGGGTGGGGATGGGAGTTGTGTGTGGGCCCCCCAGTAAGTTTGATAAGGGAGAGAAAGCCAGGAGCTGACTCCAGGCTTCACCACAGTCCAGGAGGAAAGGGCCAGGGCATGGGCACCTCGACTGAATGGAGAGAGTGACCCTAAGAAACTGCCGGGGACAGTTTGGAAGGAGTTCAGAGCCCCTCCTGACTTCACTTTTCAGGTTTTTCATGGTAATGTCCCATGTGGGTGGAGGGGAGGGGGGAAGGGTCGCTTTAGGGTTAGAGCAGGTCCTGCTAGAAGGGACAGCCAGCTGCCTCTTGGCCAAAGGGCCTTGCTGCTGCTTGTGAGATTATTCCTGTTTGAAGGTAATCTACTGGAGCACATGGAGTGTGGGTGAGAAGGGAGAGTGGGTTTTGGAAAGGCAAGTGGCCTAGTCTTTGCATCCATCACATGGCAATTCCAAGGGCAACTAAGGAAAGGTAGGGCTTGGGCTTGGCTGAGGGGAGCTTCTAACATGGGGAGTTGGCCTGTTGTGGAGATGGCAGGACTGCTGGCTGTGGCATAGGCGTGGCCGCTGTGCAGGCTCCTCCCTTGTCTTCAGGCTGCTCCCAAGGCCTCAGGCTGCTTTGCCTGCAGCACCTCTGGGTGGGTGGGTTCTCTCAGGTGGGTGTGGGGCTACTCAGTGCCTTGAGAACAGCACCCCCCCACACACACACATGGGTGGAGGTGCTGCTCCCATCACCACACAGGTCTGAGCCCCTTGGCCTCTTCATCAGCTTGTTGCAGGCTCTTTAAGGGAGAGGCCTGTCCCCTCATTGCTGTTCCCTCATTGCTTTGCAAGCTAATAAGCTGTTGGTGAATTCTTGTTCATAAAATGAATGAGAAGGGAGAGTAGGGGTGATGGCTGGGAGAGTGGGGAGAAGGGCTTTGGTGGCCTGCCTCTGTAAGGACATAGTGGAACTTTCCTTAGTGATGATACGGCTACACATTGTGCCACTGAGTTTGTGTTGTTACCTGTGCTACCTGGCTGAGGCCTGCCCGCTGGTGCCCGGGTTCTCAGCTCTGCATATCAGGATCACCTAGGAGCTGGCAGAGGCTAGCCCAGCCCATCTCTGGGGTGGGCCCAGGCATACACATGTCCTAAAGCTTTTGAAATGAATCCGGTGTGCAGCCAAATTGGAGAACCACTACTTTAGCAGGTGATTAGTCTTTGTCAGTAATAGAATCAAGCAAGTGGTGAGTCCAAATAGACCAGTAGGTGTGAGCTAGGGTGGTCACAAATTGCTTTACTCTGATGGACTCCTAGGATCGGGTTCACATAACAAGGCAGGCTGATTCTTTGTTAGTTACCAGGGTCTTGGAGAAGCACCAGGTACAGAGGGGGCTCACTCTTCATGGTCCCTCTTATCTGGGTGGCAGTGGGAGGGACTCCAGGACTCTTGGTCCTGCTTGTCCTTCAGAGTCTGCCTGTCCTGGTTTCTTGGTTGCATTCTTGGGACCTGGTTGGCCTCTGTATGCCCTACCAGGACCTGACACAGTGGCATTTGGGCTCCTTGTGGCTCCCTAACAAGCTTGCTGTGGCCACTGCTGGAGACTCTTGGGACCTGTGTCCCTTCTCTTTCACTTTAGGGTCCCTGGGAGAGAGAGAGATTGGTCCCTGAGGTTAGTTTCTTGGGCTGTTATCTGGGTAAGATGTGTGAGCGGGCCACTAACAAGGGGCCAGGAGGCAGAGTGGGAGGGGCACTGGAGGCAGAGCTTCAGGTAAGGCCTGCTTGCTCAGCCCAGCCCCCTTGGTTGGGACAGAACAATGGGCTTTCCTGGGGTTTAGTTCATATCTGTGGGCTGACAGGACACAGGACAACCCCTGCCTGTTCCCGGCAGCCTACCATGTGAGGTGAGTGGCAAAGCCCCTGGGTGTGGGGTGTCTGCTGTGGCCCTGGTTGGTGTTCTGGGTAGGCAGTGTCCTCTAGAGAATGACGAGCATCCTGGGCTGGGGCAGTGAAGGAGATGGGATTGAGAGTGATCTTGGCTGGGAGGTCAGGTAGGAAGCGGGTGGTGTGAGGTCTAGTCCGAATGTTCTCCCTCCGTTCCTTCTCTGCCTGCACACATCTTGGTAGGTAGGTGGACCCAGGGGGCTGTGTTGACAGGGAGTGGTCTTGGGGGTGGGTGTCTGCCTACTTTAGGGCTTTTGCCTCTCCCCCATCCCTCCTCTGCCCTTTGGTAGGAGGCAGCTGATGGTTTTTTTTGTCTGGCAAGTGCTAAACACGACTCTTGAAAACTGGGAGGAGGATGGTTCTTGCAGAGTTCCTGAAGAATGCTAAGAAAAGAGCGGCAGAAGAGGTCCCTGGAGCTCACTGTGGAACTCGTACCCCATGCTAGGCCTTGTGGGAGGCTCCTTACATCTGAGTTACAGCTAGGAAGTGGTTAGGTAGGTCCTAAGAGTGTGAGAAACACACTCATATGTGCGTGGAAGCACTGAACAAGTCTGTGTGGGCTCTTCCTGTGGGCAGTGCTTGGGCCAGAAGACAGCCAAGGTTTTCATTTGAGTGGGGTGGTGAGGTGGCTGCCTGGACACAGCCAAGGAGTCCGGTTCCTGGAACTGGAGGTGGAGCTGAAGGGTAGTCCCTTGTAAGCTGGGGAAGGACCATTACAAGCCTTTTGAGTAAGTGCCCTCCCCCTTCTCCCAGGACCTGCAGGGCAGAGAGGACTCTCTGGCCATTCTTATCCTTTTAGTCACACAACTCCTTCCTTCCCTTCTGGCGAGTTAGAAGCCTCTGCCCTGTGGAAACTCCCTCCAGGAGAGCATGTGGGGGACGGTGTTCCCGGAAACTAAGAGCTGGGCTCCTTTTCTTCTCTGGGGATTCTCTCAGTGTGGGCAAATAGGAGGTGCTCAAGCATTGCCGGTGATGGTGTTGGGGATGCAGGCAGGGTGGCCTCTCGACAATGTGAGGCTGTCTCTTGGTAGATGGGCCCAGAGGGTCTGGCAATCCTGGCAACAAGGGAGGGGCCCACCAACAACCTCCTAAGGTGCCCTGGGCCCCACCAACAGGTGCCTTTCTCCAGGAGTGGGTGGCTTGAGCGCTGGGCTTGGGTCGTCTTTTGATGGTGGTAGGTCAACCTGAGCCCCAGAGGGGTGCAGGCCTAGTGGCGAGGATTGTTTCCAAAGTCCCACATTCCATGCATGTGTTGACGCTGATAAGGGCAGCAGGGCTGGCTTAGCCGCTTTGGACAGGAGGGGACTTTGACTTCATGCCCCCAGCAGGCAGAATGCACATCCTGCTTCCTGTAACACCCCTCCCCCACCGACCACCTCCACCTCCAGAACACCCAGCTCAGGTCCCACAGCCTACAGAGGCCCAGCTTCCCTCTTGACGTATTACCTGCTCTGTGAGTTAACAGGTCTTGGGGGGTCCTTTAATAGTTTGTGCCCACCTCCTCTAAGAGTATTTGAGAATGCCATTTGAAATGGCACTTCCTTTTTATTTGTTTGAAATTTGTTACTCTTAGGTTTGGCAGGAGTCTTATTCAGGATTTTACTGTTTGGTTAAAGAGGATTCTGGCCCTAGATAGTTTTGCTCAGTGGATAGAGCGCTGGCCTGTGGACTGAAGGGTCCCAATTTGACTCTGGCCAAGGGCTCGATCCCCAGTTAGGGGGCGTGCAGGAAGCAGCTGATCAATGATTCTCTCTCATCATTGATGTTTCTTTTTCTTTTTCTTTTTTTTAAAAATATATTTCTTTATTGATTTCAGAGAGGAAGGGAGAAGGAGAGAGAGATAGAAACATCAATCATGAGAGAGAATCATTGATCAGCTGCCTCCTGCACACCCCCTACTGGGGATTGAGCCCACAACCCAGGCATGTGCCTTTGGCCAGAATCAAACCTGGGACCCTTCAGTCCGCAGGCTGATGCTCTATCCACTGAGCCAAGCCGGCTAGGGGTCATCATTGATGTTTCTATCTCTCTCTACCTCTTCCTTCCTCTCTGAAATCAATAAAGAAATACATATTTATAAAAAAGGAGATTCTGGTGTGAAATTTGTTTTTCTCCATGTCTGTAAAATGGGTTGGTAGAAATATTTCAAATAATTGTTGTCAGCATTCTCAGAGTGTTTTGCAGATCCCTGGGGGTCCCCAAAACCCTTTACATAACATTTAGAAGTTATTGGTCTTCGATCCATGTTGTTGACACTTGCATAGTGGGTGCCCCCTTCCCCTAGTGCCATGGGGAGGTACGTAGGCCCTGGAGTACATGTCTCTAGTATTCTGTGTGACAAAATGGGAGTGCGAGTGCACATGAGGCTTTTCTGTCTCAGACTGACTGATGGCTGTCTGCAGGAAAAGCACTTGGCGTTTGTTTGGGCTATGTGCTGAATCAGCTGCTTTTCTTCATGGAACATTATTTTTACTTGAATGAACGACTGACAGACAAGGTGTGGTTATTCAGACTCAGAGAATTTGTCAGACATTTTCTTAAATGAACAAGGTGAACCTTGTCACAACTAAAAATATTTGTTGCTGGTGAGAGAGCTGTCAGGAGAAAATAGAATTTTGGAAAACTATCTGTCACCAGGAGCCTGTCTTAAAGAAATTAAGTGGTGGTCTTAATATGGACTTTTTTGGTGTTGTGTAATGATATGTGAAAATATTTAGGAGATATGATTACCTCAGTGAACCAATATTTCCAAATGACGAATGGTTGATGTTACAAAATCCTGGATGAGCCCTGACCGGTTTGGCTCAGTGGATAGAGCGTCGGCCTGCGGACTGAAGGGTCCCAGGTTTGATTCCGGTCAAGGGCATGTACCTTGGTTGCGGGCACATCCCCAGTAGGAGATGTGCAGTAGGCAGCTGATCGATGTTTCTCTCTATCCCTCTCTCTTCCTCTCTGTAAAAAATCAATAAAATATATTAAAAAAAATAAATCCTGGGTGAATGAGTGCAGGGTAGACGAGTGGATTTTTGTTATAACCAGATATGAATAAGTCACTGACCACAGTTTCAGATTCTACATTGCAACTTTTAAGAAACTACCCCTTGTCAAGTTTTAGTGTATATCTATGAAGAAGAGCCACATATCCGAAAAGATTGTTAAAATACTCCTCCCTTCTATCTGTGTAGGGTCAAATGACTTCGTAGACTTTAATCAAAACCACATAGCCTAACAGACTGAACTCAGAAGCAGATATGGGAATCCAGTTACTTCTATTAAACCAAACATTAGAGAGATTTTTAAAAATGTAAAACAATGCCACTCTTCTCACTAATGTTTTTTTCATTTGGAGTAGTTTAAAAAATTGTTGTTATTATTTTTTATTGATTTAGAGAGAGGAAAGGAGAGGGAGAGAGAGAGGAGAGAGAGAGAGAGAGAGAGAGAGAGAGAGAGAGAGAGAGAGAGAGAGAAACATCAATCAGTTGACTCCTGGACACGCCCCAACCAGGTATCGAACCCAAAACCTGGGCATGTACCCTGACTGGGAATTGAACCCACTACCCTTTGGTGCATGGACACAACTCGACTAACTAAGCCACACCAAGCAGGGCTGGAAGAGTTTGTTGTGTTTTTTTTAAAATAGATTTTATTGATTTTTTACAGAGAGGAAGGGAGAAGGATAGAGAGTTAGAAACATCGATCAGCTGCCTCCTGCACACCCCTAGTTAATATAAAATGGGTTGTTTTGATATTTGAGATCAATTAAATTTTTCATTTTTATATTGCCAATTTTTCTAATACAGTAAACAGAATAGTAAATATAATCACACAGTAGCATCTACTAGACAGTAACATGTAAGCCTCATAGAAGTTCTTTGGGAGTCCTAACTGATTTTTAAGAATGTAAACAACAGTTTTGGAACTGTTGACGAGGAAGGGCTCTGGGCTACTCTCCTTCATCATTTCCCCCTCACCACCTCCACCTTATCTTCTCTCATGTATTATTTCACCCTATCTCTTCTCAGCACTGCTTCTTCCTGACTGGCATTTGTTCACCTGATAAACATTTATGAGGGCCTGCTGCATGCCAGGCGCAGCTGTGGCTACTGGGCTGGGGGACTCAGGGTCTCTAACCTTGGGAGCCCGGTTGGGGAGCCAGGGAGCAGAGCATGGCCAGAAGGTGAGGTGCATTGTGGGAAGCAGCGGGGTAGCTATTGCTGTCACTGGCTGGAAGGAGGGAAATGCAGAACAGCCTTAGTAGAGGAGGGGGCACTCAGGCGTGACTGGAAGGGGCCCAGCTGAGAGGTGGGCTGGGGGCCCCTCTGGGAAGCACTGCGCAGGCCAGGCCTGAGTGTGGACTTTATTCAGGTATTAGGAATCCATTGAAAACTTGTAAGTAGGGGAGTGACTTGAGATTGGTGTTTAAGAAAGAAGATAACCCAGGGTCGATTGGACTTGGAATTGGAGTGGGCAGGAGTCGCAGAGGGGAGATTTGGGTTAGACTTTGATATTTTCACTTGGAATGGTTTTTTTGTTGTTATTAATCCTCACCTGAGGATATTTTTCCATTGATTTTTAGAGGGAGAGGAAGGGAGGGGGAAAGACAGAGAGATAGAAACATTTGTGAGAGAGACATATTGATTGGTTGCCTCCTTCATGGGCCTGTCTAGGGTCAAGGATCGAGCCTGCAACTGAATTATGTGCCCTTGACTGAAATTGAACCTGGGACCCTTTAGTCCACCGGCTGACACTCTGTCCACTGAGCCAACCTGGCTAGGGCTGGAATGGCTTTAACTGCCCTTCTTACCCTCCAGTTCTTGGGACGAGCCCTGGGATTCCTTCTCGTTGGATGAGGCATGCTGGCCCTCCCAGGTATGGAGGCCCTACCCTGGCTTCTGAGGCTTTCTGTTCATTAGGACAGTGATACTTTCTGGGCATCTCCTGTGGGACTGACCTTCTGAAGCCCTTGTTTACTTATTGTTGTGGTATTCGCCCAGCTGTGTGGCTCTGCTGGTTTCCAGGGTGCCTGGGTCAGGCGATATGAGGGGATGCTCAGCAAATGTCACAGAGCCTTATCTGGGCTCCCTAGATCTAGAAATTTTGTGTCCCTCTCCTCTTTCTTGTGGGACTTCTGCACAGAGCATGCTAGCTGCTCAGTAGGTTGTGCTCCAGGATATTTACACAAGTGTTAACCAGAGAGTGTAAATGACATGCACACACATATAGGCATAACTAGTGGAAAAACACCTCTTGGCTCCCCCACCCATGTAAGAAACAGCCCCCCAGCCCTGGAGACCCACCTGTGCTCCTCCCTGCCTTCCTCAGAAGTCCCTGCTCTTCTGAATTTGGGGCTGTCTGGATTCTTGAAATGTGGCTTGTCGCTTAGCATGCACAGAGCTGGACACGAACCTCTATTTTTGATTCACTGAAGTGCTGTTGCTGCCATTCCTGTTCCCCACTTGGAGTGTTCCAAGGTGGCCCTGTCCCACACTGCACCATGTGGCCCAGCAGGAGGGGAGCTACCCGCAGGGGAGGAGCTTCTGAGTTGTTTTCAGGGTTTTGGGTTTTTTATGCCTCCTCAGTAGCCCAGTTTTCACACACCCTCTGCTCTTCTACTCCAGGTAGAGAAGTGCCTGTTTATTTTGTTTTCTGTCTCTAAATCCAGCTCCTTAATGCTAAACAATTCTTCTAGCACCTCCAAGACTCCATGTCAAAAGTAGAGTGAAACCCTGTGAGCATCCCCCCGCCCCCCGCCAGTCTGAGTGGAGCCCTCTGTCGGATCTTTCTGAGCTCTTGGCCTCTCTGTTGGACCCTTCGAGTTACCTGCTAGACAAGTGAGACCTCTTCTGTCAAGTGCTGCACCTAGGCAGCCGTGGGCAAACTACGGCCCGCGGGCCGGATCCGGCTGTTCTATCCGGTCCTCTTGCTCTCCCCTCCGCTCCTTTACTTTGAATTTATATTAGTTCACACAAACACTCCATCCATGCTTTTGTTCCGGCCCTCCTGTCCAGTTTAAGAACCCTTTGTGGCCCTTGAGTCAAAAAGTTTGCCCACCCCTGACCTAGAGGCTTTTCAGGCACAGTGCCACAGATCTTACTATTTTCCATAGCAGTTCCTTAATTTTATCCTTAAAAACAGCTTTTTAAAAACTCCAGTGGATGCCCCAGGTGTGTCTATTCCCCCACCCCCTTTGGATTACAACAATCTGATCCTTGCCATCGGCTTTATTTATTTAAATATCTTTTTATTGATTTCAGAGAGGAAGGGAGAGGGAGAGAAAGATAGTAACATCAGTGATAAGAGAGAATCACTGATCAGCTGCCTCTTGTATGGCCCCTACTGGGGATTGAGCCCGCAACCTGGGCATGTGCCCTTGCCCAGAATCGAACCCAGGACCCTTCAATCCGCAGGCCAATGCTCTGTCCACTGAGCCAAGCCAGCTAGGGCCTTGCCATTGGCTTTAGCTCCTTAAGCTCTTTGAACCTCTGGGGCCTTGGAGTGGTTGATTGTCCAGGAGGGAGCAAGGGGGCTTTCCTTTGTCCTGCCCAGCAGCAGTGTCCTTTGACCCCAGTCCCTGAGGGCCTCCCTCATCCATTTCTTCCTGGCTTCTTCCCTTTGATATGCCCAGTTGGTTGTGCCCAGGAGACCTTGCTGAGAGTTCTTTGGTACTAGCCTGTTGTACTCCCGTTTCCTCTTCTCTCCTGGGCTTGCCTGCCAGCATCTGAAAAGCCCTTCTCTCTCTCAAGAAGTATCGGCTAGACGCTCATGATTAAAAAACACCATTGGGTTGTTGTTTCCTTTGCATGGCAGACATTGGTCTGCCCCTACTAAGGGAATTTAAGGTGGTCTGTAGGCTTCCTGTGGGTTCCTGGCCTGTCCATAGAGTTCCTTCTTCTAAGACAGATACTCCATCCTGGATTTGGTCACCTCCCTCTTTTTTTTTGTCTTGTGATTGTTATTAGTTGGGGGTTCAGGGAGGTTACTGCTTGGCTCTGTCCTACTTGCTCATCAGGTCCAAGACCGGACCCTGCTTCCTCTCTTAAAGGTGTGTGTGCACTATATTGAATCCCTTAAGAAGTGTGCAGAGTCACGAGTGACAGCTTCAAGGATTCTTCACAGATGGACATGCTTGTGTAACCAACCAGCATCCAGATGAAGAAACAGACCCCAGAAGCCCCTCATTTGTTGTTTGAGTCATCGCTTCTCTACTACCCCCAACTGTCTTCTCTCACCCCCAGCCGTGGATTCTTGCTTTCCAACTTGAACTTACATGAACGGAATTGTACCTCATAGTTTCTTGGGTCTGGCTTCTTTGGTCAAAGTATACTTGAGAGACTCATGTATGTGTATGTAAGTCAACTGTGACATTGCCAAAATCAACTATTTTTGACCTATAAAAGGCAAATTCATAGGTTTTAATGTAAATGTTCAGTCCTGCTCACTGATAGGTGGGTAATAGTCTCCATACCTTCAGCTGCCTCCCCCGTAGGAGCAGGGCTTGCAAGTGCTTGCCTGAGTGGGTTTCCGGTGCTGGTCACCTGGAGTGTGCTTTCTGGCCCACAAGGTTTGCATGCTTTCAGTCTTGGTCTTATTTTAAAATGTGACCTTTCTCTTTCCTCGCTGGGAGATAATTCTTGTAGTCTTTGTCCAGCCAACTAAAACCCGTCATTGCTGTCTGGCATCAGTTTTGTTTTGTTTTTCCTAATTCCTCTTTAGCATGCCAGCTCGGTTTCCTCCTGGCCAGGAGGGTCATGTCATGCTGTGGGGCAGGGCAGGGGTTCCTTAATGCCAGGCTGCCTCAGTTTTTACCATCTGTGACAGTGATGTGGGTGAGGGTTGTCAACCACCCTTTCTGGGAAGGACTCATCCACATTGAGAGGTGGTTCTTCCTGCAGTTTGCATAAGAAATTGTTGGCTACTAGGGTTGTTTTTGAAGTTACAAAGAAGGAGAGTCTCTTTCCCAGATCCCTGGGCTGGGCAGCTGCAGTTCTATGACTCAGCCCTGACTGTATCTCCCTCTGGGGCTCAGTTATCTCATCTGAAGGGTGTCCTGGGGCAGGTGAGATGATCGAGATAGCCCTTCAGGGGGCAGACCTCGCTTCACCAGTGCCCTTTTAGCCGTGTCCTTGTAGCTCCTTGTGTTTGGAATTTCCACCTACCTAACCACTCCGCCGTCTCTGCTTGTCCTTCATCCCCTTCCTTGTGTCCTCTGCCTGCTACCCACACCCAGAACCCCCTGCCCACCATCCTGGCTCCCAGATGCCGGTGGTAACGAGGCTCAGCCTCTCTGTCTCACATTCCAGGCCCCCTGATTTTATTAATTACCCTCTGGGCTTGTTTCTGTGAGAAACGGTGTCTTCCTTTTTTGGAATTGTCTCCTTCCTCTTGACACCCATCAGAGGAGCATTTACTGCTTGCAGAGTATAGTCTGTTCTGGGCATTAGAAAGCATACCACCCACCCTAGCTCTTCCCAGACTTGAATGTGTGGGTCCCGTGGTTAAAATGTGGGTTCTGGTTCTGAGGTGTGGAGTGAGACCTGAGCATCTGCATTTTAGAGAGTCCCAGGTGCTGCTGCTGGTCCTTGTACCTCACCCTTTGACAACCAAGACTAGCAGGAAGTGGACTGGGGCCACAGGAACCAGCATCCCGGGCCTGTCTGCCTCCTTGCTGACGTGGCTCCTGGATTTTCACTTGTTCCTGGACTGACAGGGTGACCAGTTTCCCCTGCTGTGCTGTCCTATTGGCAGACCCACCCTGCCGGCCTCCGACAGGCTCTCCGGCTCCCAGCCTCCTGTTTCTGTCACTGCCAGCAAGCCTTTTACCAACAGCTCAGGCCCCTGAGGAGGCAGTGCAATGTGGGGGACAGAGTCTGGAGGAGAACATGGTTTTTAAATAATAATTATAATCTTAAGTGATTATTATTCCCCTTTGAGCTGCGCTCACCGGCCTCTTCCCAGTAGTACTCATGGTCTTGGGCCCGCTCAGAACTTTTGGCTAAATTGTATCAAGCCTGGGGCCCTTCCGGCAGGACCCTGCCCTTCAGCTTTCCTGGTGCTAGCCAGCCAGTTGTGCCAGCTCCAGGAAGGGAAATCCGTCTGCAGATCCCCCAGGTCGTCTTGGCCCCATTTCTCCTTGATGGTACCAAAGCCAGAAGTGATGTGAGGGCTGTAGGCCTCGTGGGAGGAGGAGAGGACCCAAGGCTCTCTGGAGAAGCAGGCTTTGAGGGTCATGGGGCCTGCGGGGGTGTGGTGTGGAGCCTCCTGCCAGATCTCCCCCTCAGAGCAGCACTTTCTCCTGCTGGTGAGGTACCCACGAGCTTTCCCACCTTTCAGATGGGAGTGGCACAGATCGGGTTGGGGCCCATGTGGGACTTGGACTGCATGGGCAGCTTGGGGTCTTCAGTGGGGCCCATAGGATTTCAGGATAGACTCAGGGTAGTCAGGCTAGGGTGGACGCCACCTCCCTCATTGATCACAAGTTCACAAGTTCTCCTCCAGACTCTCTCTTCTTCGCAAGAGGGCAGGGTGAGCCAGTGGGCGGGTGTCAAGACTGGCCCGAGGGTTAGAGAAGAAGGCCAGCTCAGGGCCCCCCATCACCATGTCACCAATGCGCTGAGTAAAACCCAAGTGTTTATGTCTTAGAAGCTGCGTTGGAGGGAGCGCTGGTCTCCTGGCATTTGTGGAGCTTATTGCTTTCCAGGACGATGGTCTGGGAGAAGAGCCAGGAGCTGCTGGCCGGCATCCAGATCTGGGCTGGATTACACGGCTGGGCTTGCCCAGAGCTGTGAGTCCCACCCATCACCAGCCCTGCCTGGAGGGACTGGCTAGAGAGGTCATGGAGGCCAGAGCTGTTCCCGAGGCGCAGCCGGAGCAGCCTGCTCCCCACCCCAAAGCAGGCTGAGTGATGGAACTTATCTGAGGCCCCTAGCCTGAAACTCCTCACTGCCCCAGGTGGTAGGGTTGCTGGGCCATCCACGGGCCCTTACACTGAGTCGAAGGACACAGCCCAGGTGAGGCCCTGCTGTGAAAGGCAGGCTGTGGAGGTGGGGGGAAATAAGGGTGGAGGTGCTGACCAAGGCTACCCTCCGAGGTTGCATGTGGAGGGCAGGTCTGCTGTGAGTGGCACCCTGCTCCTGCCTGGGAAAGGGCGTGCTATACCTGTCCCTGGGGCAGGGAAAGCCTGACTGCAGCTCTGGAGTCACACTTAGTCCGCACTCGGCCACTCATTTGCTCTCGTGACCTTGACAAGTTGCGTACCCCCATAACCTTGTCTTATCTGTCCCTGGAGGTAGAGGTAGCACTTCAGAGCCTTCCCAGCAGGCAGGCTGCCCTCTCACGGGGCAGACGGTGCAGTCGGAGGTGCAGCATCTGCAGCAGTGAACAGGAGAGAGGCTCCTGCCTGTTGGGATGGGAAAGGCTTCACGGAGGAACCCTCGGTTAAGTAGAGGAGGCCATGGAGATGGGATGAACGGAGTCCTGGGCTTGTGGGTGTGCAGGTTTGGTAGGGGGGCAGGGGCTGGGCCTTAGGCTCCTCTGGATCCTGGGCTGCTTGTACCTTCTGGGCAGTGTCTGCTGCCTTCCAGCTGCTTCCTGTAAACAGGGAGGCGCAGGCAGAGGCAGTGCGGTTGGCGTAGGGCAGCACCGGTCCATGCTGAGCTCCTGACACAGGCATGTTCTGTGAAAGCCTCTGTTCTTTCTCTCCTTTTGTTTGGAGTTTACTTTTTTCCTGTTTGAGGGAAAATTTATTTATAACCTGGTACCCAAATTTCAGACTCCTTCCAAGAGTGAATCTCACCCCAGAAAGTTCCTCATGCCCCTTCCCAAACAATGCTCAGCCCACCCTCCACAGGCTTCCTGATTTTGTTTCTCCCACAGGTTAGTTCTGCCCATTCTAGAACTTGACAAAAATGTGTAATTCCACCCCCAGGTACAACCTCCTTTAGCAGTTGGCTGTGTGTGCCCCAAGGTGCTTCTTTCCACAGGATGGCATTGCCTGTGGGGCTTTCATACTGTTGGCTGAGGAGAGCAGGCAGGGAAGGAGCAGCAGATGGGGTGTGAGGAGCTCTGCCATCTCTCTCTGGATCAACTAGAAGGGCCTAGCCTTCCCTCAGGTGTCAGTGGCGTCTGGGCCCTGTGCCTGCTGTGAGTGCGTGTGCGTGTGCATGTGTGTGTGTTACAGGGGGTGATGGTGATGAGGGGGCAGAATGCCTCCCTGACTTTTCTGTGGCACGGGCCTGGATGGGGAGGAAAGGAAATGAGAATTTAGCAGGGACCTGTCCCAGTTTATGGTGTAACTGCCCTGTTGAGTAGGTGGGTAGTGACCATTCTGTAAACAAGGACCTGGGGAAGGTGATCCAGGTCTTCAGGCAGGTCTCTGTGCATTCCCACACACTCTTTTTGTTCACAAGAGGGCAGAGCTGGCCCCCAGGGACTAGTGTCCCTGCCCTTCCCTACCAGGGTCAGCCCACCTGGGGATACCTACCCACCCACCTGGAATGGTCCAGGTGTAGGCCATAGAGGAGAACCTGACTGACCCCCCTCCCCCAGATTCTAGTTTCCCTGAGCCAGTGATCTGGTTGGGCAGCTGGCCTGACCTGGGGCAGATAGGCACTGCATGGGCCTGCTGCCTGGGGGCTGCTGGGGGCCAGGCGGCGTCCTCATCCGAGCTTGTAGTGGGCTCCCGCCAGGCTGGGCATCAGCCCCTCGATCCAGTGGGCCATTGTGCTGCCAGCTTGCTGGTCCAGCCCCCAGTCTTGCTTCTACTAACCTGGCAACCTCCACTCCCCAGGCTGTGGCCTCTCTAGGATGGGTGCTTCCTGTCCCCACACCCGTAGGTAAGTGGGAGGGCAGAGGTCTCTGGCTGTGGTCATTTTGCTGGAAAGAGAAGAGCAGTGGTTCATAGGGGACCTGGCCCTGCAGCAGAGGCACTGACTCTTTGGTGATGTTGCTTTGCTGTTTGTAGACAGTGGTGGCCCACACTTGGCCCAGCCTGGGTGGCAAGACAGCATTATGCAGCCACCTCTGCTGGGGCTCCACCTAGTGGACGGTGTGGTGAATTGGCTCAGCTCTTTTCTGCTGAGCATGCCTGTGGTGAGGTCAGGCACCAGAGGAGTCTATCCCAGCCCAGGAGACCTTGATCAGTCATTCAGCTGTCCCCCGGCTAGTGCAGTGCCTGGCAGGGCTGGGCAGTGGGGACTCACGGAGAGTCCTGTTCTGCCACCCACTCCCTGAGCTGCGCAGTAGTTTGGCCTGGTCTCTGACAAGGGCAAGTAACCCCTAGTTGCAGGGTCTGGCACATGCTGAGGTGGAAACCACTGGGTAGGATGCTCTGTGTGGGCAGGGTGGCACAGGGCTGTGTGGTGAGCATCTGGTTGGCTATGGCTTCCTGTTCAGTGTTGCAGTGGTCTCTGTTCCCTTCCCAAGGCTGGGCTCAGCTCTATCTACTGGTTGTCTGGCCTCAGGCTCTGTCCCACTGATCCAACTCTGGCCTCATGGGTGTTGGGGGCGCCTGGACTCCACACAGGCAGCTGTACCTACAGAGCTGGTTCTGCTGCTTGCTGGGTCATCAGAGATCCCAGACCAACCACCCTGACCAGCCGAGTTCCCCCCGCCACCTCTGTGAGAAGGGAGTTGTGCTAGGGGCCAGAGAGACAGCTGGCAGGTTGGAGTTGAGGCCTCCCAGCCACCCGCACCCCCGGGTCTGGTCACATTCCTGAGGGACCTGCTGAGCCTCCCTGGCCCTGGGGGCGGGGGAAGGGCAGGCAGGGATGGGCTCCAAGCTGCTGCAGGCCTCCTCCCCCACCTGGCTCCATTCCAAGGGAGCCCTGGTCTGCCCACTGGAGTGGTGTACAAGGAGCCAGAACCTCAGGACCCCCCTCTTGTGGGACCTGAAAAGTTGGGGGCAGAAGCAGCCCACCTGCATCTGGTAGCTGCTGCCAGTGGCTTTGGCAGGGTGGTATTGAAAGGCCAAGCTTTCGAAAACTCCTATAAGGGGAGGCCATGTGGTCAGGCTGGGCTGGGCAGGAGGGGCTGGGCCCTCTGGGCAGGGAGGGGGCAAGAGCAGATTTGGAAGGGAAGGAGGCAGGAGAGCCTGAAGCGGTTGAGACTGGTTCTTATAAATAGCCCATTGCACCAGTGCCTCCAATTTTGACCTTTTGTCATGTAAATGTGGCCGGCCTGGGAAGGGCCTTGCCCAGGCCTCCTGTCATCATGCCTGCCATGAATTTGTGCCTGCTCCCAGCTCCCGAGGCTGAGGTGGTCCTTGGAGTACCCTAAAGCTCCTGGGTGGGAAGCGGGTGCAGTGCCTTTGAGCTCCCTAGACCTGCCATCTTAACCTGCCACTGGCCTGTTGGCAGGGCACTGTGGCCACTGTCTCCTTCCCAGCTGGCTGCCCCTATCATCCCAGCCAGAGAAACCCCTGACCTTCTTGGGAACAAGGGCTCAAGGACTACCAGGCACCTTCTACTTCATTGCCCTCCCTCCCCCCCATGATGACTGTCTGGGTGACCATGTCCATCTTCTCTCCAGGTGACCAGGCATTGATGCACCCCCAAGGGAGGCCACGCGCTCAAGGAGGCCACCCCTGCTCGCTGCTGCTCACATGGTTTCTGGGCCCCTGGCACTCCGGTAGGCTGGGGACAGGGAGCTGGCAGGGTGGGGGAGTGGGAGGGAGACTTTGGGGAGGGAGGGCATCATCCACCTGCTCCTGCTGGGGGATTTCTCAGAGGCTCACACAGCCCTGCAGCTCTCAGCCTGTATCCTGGCCTGCAGTCCTTTGTGTGCAGGCAGCACGGGCAGCCCAGAGGGGAGGCTGGGCCCGCTGTCCTTGGTTTGGGGAGGAGGGGGTCATTGTGGACTCGCAGGCTCTGGAGGATGGGACCTCCTGGCCTCACCAGTCCCTTTGACAGGCTTGGAGCACCAGGCATCTGGGTGCTGGTGGAGCTGATTGTACTTCCCTGGGGCCAGGTATTCCAGCCAACGTGGAGGCCATGCATTGGGCAATTTGTCCCTGCCTGGCTGGCTGTGGGGCAGGGCATAGGGGAAGGTTGGTTCCCATAGGACCTGGCTCCAGAGCAGCCTTGCAGGGCCAGGTTGGCCTGTTGTCTAGCAAGCGTTTGCTGCCTCCTGCTGTCAGGCCCTGGGTGCAGCCTGGCACCCACGTGTTCACGGAAAGCTCTGATGCCTTTTTTGGGGTTTGAGTGGTTGCTAGGGTTTTGTTTTTTTATTAATCTTTGCAAACAAGGGCACGTGTGGGGTTGGGGCGGGTATTTGTATCATAGGGAGGCAGAGCTGGGTGGGTGCCTTGGTAGGAGCAGGAGGTCCCAGGTGAGGAGAGGCTCAGAGCACTCAGTTACTTCAGAGATTGAGGCCTGAGCAGAGGGGGTGAGGGTGGTACCTTTGACAACTTTGTGGCAGAGTTGCCTGTGGAAGGCTTTATGTCCCCTGAGCGGCTGGAGGGGCAGGGAGCCACGACCTTGTGCCAGTCTGGGGTGGGCGTATGGTGATCACACTGCCACACACCCAGCCTGCTGGGTTCCAGAGGCTTCTGTTTGGTACTTGTGACATCAGTTAGTGACTGTGCCAGTCTACCAAGGCCAGCTGGCTGTCTTTCCCATGGCCAGACAGTGCTGCCCTACCCAGAAAGGACCCAGGGTGGGGTCCATGTAGTGCCAGTGGTGTGGCCAGGCCACATTTCTACTCAGCACCCAGAGACCCAGACCAGGAAGTGCTCTGTGGCCTCCAGGGGGCAAAGCACTTGTGAGTTGGGGGCAGGTGAGGGACTGCCTGTGGGCTGCAGTGTTTGGGCGGTGGTAACGTACATTGGCAAGTCTGAAAGCTTGGGAAGCCTGTAGGGTTTGAAGAGCACCCAGTGTAAAGCAGAAGTCACAGGCTGGAGGCTGCACATTTGGTTTGGCTCACAGGGCATTTAAGAAAAAGAACCTTCGGCCCTGACCGGTTTGGCTCAGTGGATAGAGCGTCGGTCTGCGGACTCAAGGGTCCCAGGTTCGATTCCGGTCAAGGGCATGTACCTTGGTTGCGGGCACATACCCAGTGAGGAGTGTGCAGGAGGCAGCTGATGGATGTTTCTCTCTCATCGATGTTTCTAACTCTCTATCCCTCTCCCTTCCTCTCTGTGAAAAATCAATAAAATATATTTTTAAAAAATATTGGGAGATTTCATCAGTGGGGCATGGCTCAGTGGTTGAGTGTTAACCGATGAACCAGGAGATCGTTCAATTCCCTGCCGGGCCCCTTGCCTGGGTTGTGGGCTCGATTCCCATTGTGGGGTGTGCAAGAGGCAGCCAATCAATGGTTCTCTCTCATCATTGATGTTTCTATCTCTCTCTCCCCCCCTATCCCTTCCTCTCTGAAATCAATAAAAGTATATTAAAAAATATTGGGAGATTTCACCTAAAAATTTGGGCTTTTAGCTTGTCCTCAAAGCTGTGTAGCTGCATATTCACCTGGGAAGTTGGCCTTCCCAGAGCTCCTGCTCCCTTCAGTCCCTGCCACTTCCCAGCTCCTCAAAATCATCTGCTGTCATTTTTAGGTCCCTGTGGGCCTGTGGTTGACTTCCTTTAGTGTGGAGATGGTCCACGGGCTGTGAAGTCAAGTTCAATCCCAGTTTCTCTACTTGGCATGGAGTGACTTTCATTGTCCTGCTTTTCGCTTTCTCATCAGTGCAAATGGGGCCAGTGCCGCTGCCCCTTTTCTGGCAGTCTGAGTGCTAGGTGGCCAGTGTGAGTTCCCTTCCTGTGTTCTGGGCCTGAGGAGGTGGCCAGTGGCCAGGTCAGCTTGGAGGCCTGAGTGCCACTGTGGCCCACCCACGCCTGGAGCCCTTGCACTAGGGTCCTGGTCAGCTAACTCTCATAAACCTGTTCTTGCTTGCAGGTGGTACGCTTGGGCAGGGCGTGGGGACATGGGGCCTGACATGGAGCTGCCCAGCCATTCGAAGCAGCTCCTGCTGCAGCTGAACCAGCAGAGGACAAAGGGCTTCCTGTGTGATGTCATCATCATGGTGGAGAACTCCATCTTCCGGGCCCACAAGAATGTCCTGGCCGCCAGCAGCATCTATTTCAAGTCCCTGGTCTTGCACGACAACCTCATCAACCTGGACACGGACATGGTCAGCTCCACAGTGTTCCAGCAGATCCTGGACTTCATCTACACGGGCAAGCTGCTGCCCAGCGACCAGCCAGCGGAGCCCAACTTCAGCACTCTCCTCACTGCTGCCAGCTACCTCCAGCTGCCCGAGTTGGCAGCCCTCTGCCGTCGAAAGCTCAAGCGAGCCGGCAAGCCTTTCGGCTCTGGACGGGTGGGGGCTGCTGGCATGGGGCGGCCCCCTCGCAGCCAGCGGCTATCCACAGCTTCTGTCATCCAGGCTCGGTATCCAGGGCTCATGGATGGGCGCAAGGGGGCCCACACCCCCCAGGAGCTCCCCCAGGCCAAAGGCTCAGATGATGAGCTCTTCCTCGGCAGCTCCAATCAGGAGAGTGCACACAGCCTGGGCCGGGCCGTCTGTCCAGCCAGTGGGGAGGCCGGCCTGGGCAGTTGCAGCACCAATGGGAGCAGTGGGAGCTGCGAGCAGGAGCTGGGCTTGGACCTGTCCAAGAAGAGTCCGCCCTTGCCCCCCGCCACTCCTGGTCCCCCCCTTACCCCAGATGATCCCGCCCAGCTGAGTGACAGTCAGCATGGCTCACCCCTCTCGGCCTCAGCTCCTCCCGTTGCCAACAGTGCCTCTTACGCCGACCTGGGGGGCACCCCCAGTGAGCCCATGGATCTGGAAGGGCCCGAGGACAACCACCTGAGCCTGCTGGAGGGGCCTGGCGGGCAGCCCCGGAAGAGCCTCCGGCACTCGGCCCGCAAGAAGGAGTGGAGCAAAAAGGAGCCCATGGCAGGTTCCCCCTTTGAGCGGAGGGAAGTGGGGCCCAAGGGCTCCTGCCCAGGGGAAGAGAGTGAAGGGCTTGGGGACAGGGTTCCCAACGGCATCCTGGCCAGCAGTGTAGCAGGGGGCGGCCCCAGCGGGCCCTACAGGGAGCCCCCATACCCCTGCAAGGAGGAGGAAGAGAACGGCAAGGACGGGAGTGAGGACAGCGGGCAGAGTGAGAGTGAAGGGGGCAGTGGCCATGCCAGCGCCCACTATATGTACCGGCAGGAAGGCTACGAGACAGTGTCCTATGGGGACAACCTGTATGTGTGCATCCCTTGCGCCAAAGGCTTCCCCAGCTCTGAGCAGCTCAACGCCCACGTGGAGACGCACACAGAGGAGGAGCTGTTCATCAAGGAGGAGGGCGCCTACGAGACGGGCAGTGGGGGTGCGGAGGAGGAGGCGGAGGACCTGTCAGCGCCCAGTGCAGCCTACGCAGCTGAGCCCCGGCCCTTCAAGTGCTCAGTCTGTGAGAAGACCTACAAGGACCCGGCCACCCTGCGACAGCATGAGAAGACACACTGGCTGACGCGGCCCTTCCCCTGCAACATCTGCGGCAAGATGTTCACGCAGCGTGGCACCATGACACGCCACATGCGCAGCCACCTGGGCCTGAAACCCTTCGCCTGCGATGAGTGTGGCATGCGCTTCACCCGCCAGTACCGCCTGACGGAGCACATGCGCGTGCACTCGGGTGAGAAGCCCTATGAGTGTCAGCTCTGTGGGGGCAAGTTCACCCAGCAGCGCAACCTTATCAGCCACCTGCGCATGCACACTTCCCCCTCCTAGAAGCCAAAGACCTTCTCCAGCCTGGGGCGCGCTCTGCAGACTCGCCTTCTGCAGACTCGCCTTCTGCAGACTCGCCCTCAGGAACAATGGAAGAAAGAAGTAAGGAGGCCCAGGGGGCAGGCCCGGACCCCAAATCTAGTGGGGGCGGCTCCTGGTGACACCTCTAACCAGCCCCCCCTACCCAGAGCTTTAATCCACAGTCTGTACCAAGGGAAGAGAGCAGAAGAAGGCCGGGTCCCAAGCCCCAAAGGTATTGTGGGTGTGCAGTCTACCTCCAGATCCCGCCCAGGCCCCTGCCCCCTCCCCCAGGGCTGCCATAGGGCCTGTGGGAGTGGGTCACGGTCTGTACTCGGCCTTTTTCTACAGGTCAGGTCTGAGCAGAGGGAGTGGGGACCTCCCTCTGTGCTGGGAGGATCAGGGCTGCCTGTGGCCAGGGGTAGTGTCCCTATACGCAGGAGTGCTAGTCTGTGTGTGGGCCACCTTGGCTCTAAGGGGAGCAGTGCTGGATGGGAGGCGATGGAGGCCCCCCCCCTCGAGCCAGGGGGGCCCTCACCGCCTACCTCTCCACAACTAAAGAGCCCTCTGGGCCGGTGTTGCTGTTATTCCTACTGATCTGTTCCTTTTTTCTTTGTGAGTTTTGTTTTTTAAACCAAAACCAACAAGAGTTTATTTTTCTCCTGGCCCCTCGGGGCTGAGCCTGGGTCTGCAGACTGAATGTATGGGGCAGTCGCCCCTCCCGCCTGGCTGCAGGCTTCGGGGCGCCCACCCCTTCAGGCCCCAGAAGCCCTTCTTGGCCAAAGGCTTCCCTGGGCCCAGCCCACCTCGGCTGCCTCAGGAGAGAGAGTGCTTTTCCTATAGTTTCTGAGGAATCTTTGTTTAGAGGTACTTGTTTTTTATTAAGAGAAAAACCAGTGTAATGTTTATGTGAATGTTTGAACTGGAAGGTCTGGGGTTCGAGGGGGGAGGGGGGAGGCTGGACTGGGTGCCAGGGCCGTCGGTACTCGTTTTCCTTTTCTTTGTGTGTGTGGTATGCGCAGTGCGTGTGGACAGATGTTGCGCTTTCCTTCTTCCTTACCTGTCAAGGTGGAGAGACTTCTGACCTTTTGCTACCTCTTGAAATTCACGTAGAACAGTAAGTTGGTGACTGGCAGTTGAGGCAGTGACACTTTTGTTTTCCTCTCGTTAGTGCACAAAGACCTTGACGTGCACAGCCCTGGGCCCACCACGCATCACGCTCTCAGGCTCCTCAGCTTCGGAGTCTCTGCTCATGTGTGGGTGTTCTGGGCACAGGGCTAGTCGTGGCCACCCTGAGGGTGTTCTGAGTGTCTGCTGAGCCAGGGAGCCCACACAACTCCAGTCTGGGCCCAGGTGAGGGTGTGAGTGCTCCAGCCCCAGGGGAGCCAGGTATTGGGCAACGGGGAGATGGGAGCCAGCTCTTTTCAGCTCCTTGCCAGGACTAGGATGAGGCGGAAGTGAGCCCCCCATCCTGTTCCCTGGGCCTGCAAGAGCTTGAGCTTGGGAAAGCAGCAGCCCCGCCTGGCCATTGCTCGCCGGTGTGGAGGCATGGGAGGGCTGACCAAAGTGATGTGTTCCCTCTGGGGGACCGGAAGGGGACTGGCCCTACTTGGGCGAGTCCTGGCCCACTGCCACTCTGTCTCGGGGCTGGCTGCCACCCATTGGCTCAGCCCTGTCTGGGTTTCACCCCTCGCCCCTCACTTTGGGTTTTCTCCACCAGCCTCAGACACCTCCGTGGGCCCGGAGCTCACAAGGCCAGACCAAGGTGCCGAAGTTGGCTCACTGTCTCGGCCGACTGGAACCACAGGGCTGAGCCGGTGGCTTTATCTTCTTCATTTTGCTTCGTGCTTTTGCTTTTTTTCTCTTCTTTTTTTCTTTCTATTTTAAGTTCAGACCAAAAAATTCCGGAGTCATCCCTACCCCTAACCCTTCCAGAGACCCTCCAGCTGAAAACAGAGCCTGAGTTCAGGGACCCGAGTGGTGAGTGGTGTGTTTTGGGACTGAGGGCTCCTGGGTGAGCCCTCAGGCAGTGCCCACAGCCCTGAGCCAGCTCCTCTTCCTTTGGGTGGGAAACGGAGGACTGTGCCCAGGGTCTCTCGTTCTAGCAGGTCAGTGAGGGGCGGGGCCTGCCGCAGGCCCCTTTGCTCTCCCGACCCCACCCCACTCCGTCAGCACTTAAGCCACACGACGCAAAGTCTGTACTGCACGGGAGGTGCACACATGCCCGGCCTGTGGGCGCCTCCCCCGCTGTGGGCAGCCACAAACGTGAGGTGATTCATTTGCAGAGCTTCAGGGACTGGGCGCAAAGGCCCCTCACTCAACGACGTTTGTGCGACATAGTATTGTACCCACCCGAGTATTGTATCGAGCCTTTTCTGTATTTTAACAAGAAAGCAAAACACTAGTTTCCTATTTAAGATTTTAAGGGTTTGTGGGGCAGGGTGGGATGGACACACACTTGGTTTTGTTTTCTTTTTCCTTTGAGTTCATGTGGCGTGTGCTTGTGAGTGTGCGTGGAAATGTGTTAAGAGCCTCACAAGGAAATCAGGCCATTGGAGGCCCAGGGCGGCTTACAGTTCTCTGCTTTAGTCACTTAATTCTTGAATGTTTTGGAGAAACAGGAAACAGAAAATAGCAGTTGTCGTGTAGGAAAGAGAGGATAAACAACAACAAAAAGAAAAAAGCAAAAAAAAAAAAAAAAGCTCATACCCAAATTCACAAAACCTATTTTTTAAACCAAAGCACATTTTGAATGAGTATGGAACCTCAGCAGGCTCAGAAAAAAGATACTAATATATTTATCTCATTGTTTACATAAACTTTTACAGTTTCAGACCTCAGCAGCTGGAAGGCCAGTCCCAGTGAGTCCTAACCTCTGGAGGTCCCTCCAAGTCGGCCCTGGTAGAGCTCCCGGCAGAGGGCACCTACGGGGCTGGGCAGGTGTGGCGGCTCCCGGGTTCACCTGAGCCTTCTTTCCCAGCCCCGCCTCTCCAAGCCCAGCTGGCACCAAAGAGCTTGGGCCAGTGCTGACTGGCCCCCAGGCCTTCTGGCCATCCTGGCCAGCTGGCACAGCGGGGTGCTGTTGGCTCTGACCACAAGACCGAGGCTGGGCTTGGGCCTGGGGATGGCGGTGAGCCCCACCGCTGCTCTGCCTGAGATCCTGGGGTGGGTTGATGTGAGGGTCCCTCTTAAGCCAAAAAGCCAGGACCTTTGCACATCCATTGATTCTGGCTGGTCCCGGTCCCTGGGGACCCACCCCACCACCACCAGTAGCAGGAGGGGCTTACTGGGCTGGTCCTTACCAACACAGACGGTGCAAACACTCTGAACAGTGTTGTTTTTGTATCAATATGTTTGTGCAGTAATGAATGTATTTATTTCTCAGACTTGGGGCGAGCGAGAGGCAGCCTGGGCTCTGCCACCGCACGCTCCTGCCAGACCGAGCCACTGCAGGGGCTCGTCCAGGGTTGCAAAAAAGAAAAGGTGAACCTTTAAGCAAATAAGAATCTCAGAGACTCGCAGCATAGCCATACACCTCAGCCTGTGAATGAGCAATCCGGACCCAGACTGGCTTTCAGAACCCCACGCAGCCATGTGTGGGCTTCCTGTTAGTCAGCACTTGGTGCCAGGCTGTCCTCTGCCCCTACCCCATCAGTATTCACTGGACTTGACCGAGTGCAGGAGTGCGATCTGGGCTGGCTGGCTGGCTGGGCAGGCGGGCGCCAGCCGCCATCCCTGCAACCGTCCTGAGTTGGGGTGAGGCCTGGGCAGCCAGAAGGGCAGGGCTCAGGGAAGAGGTCACTATCCGTCCTGTCCCCTGACTTGGGGGACAAAAGCAAAGGCGCCAGGCCTTAGGCGCACAAACAAGGGATCTCAGCTCTGCCCCCTGAGGGACCAAGGCCCTTGCTCTTCCCCAGAGTCACGTTGGGGCAGATGCTATTGAACCTGTGAATCCGATGCCAGGAGAGGGGATGGAAAGGGACCTAACCAGAGCCTCAGTCTGACATTCCAAATGAGGGGGTGGGTGTGCACTGTGGGAATTGAGGCTGCCCAGTACCCCCCAGCTTCAGTCACCCCACTTTTTCTACCAGGAACTCCTCCCCCTACCTCACCTTGCTATTTATTGCTGTAATTTATTGACCTCAAAAATGCTGCATAACAGACCTCACTTGGGACAGGGAGGATCTCCAGGCCCCCGCCCCCTCCACTTGGCGGGGTCCTGTGGGGCCAGGTGCTGAGGGGAGCCTCTCTGTACCCTACCCATCACTTGCTTTCCCCCTCCCCCCTTGGGGGACCCCAGGTTGGGCACTGGCCCATTCATAAATACCTCGAGGGGGAGGGAGAGGGATGGGGTTATAGCTGTTTTGTTTAATTGGAACTGGAAGAGGGATCATGTCCTTACTTTATGTCCTTCCCAGAAAGGGGGAGGGACACTGATCGCACTCCTGTACTGGCCACCGCCGCTGTCAGTCATCACGTTGAGTTCACTTCCCTCGAGAGTTTGGATAAATTCAGGTCAGAGCTGCAAGTATGCAGCCCTCAAGTGTCATAGAAAAGCAATTCACCTACGACTGATCTCTCCATTCAGAAGTGTGCAGTCTTAATGTACAGTGATGAGAAACTGTTATTTTATGATCTTTTCATTAAAAGCTTGATTGAAAACTACCTTTCGTGGGGCCTGTGTGTTCCGTGGCTGTTCTTTCTCACTAAGTGACAAACTCCTTTCCTTTCTGACCAACACTCTGGGGGTGGCATCCTCTTGGGCAGTGTTGGCCTCAGTTGGCTGAGGCAATTTAGGAGGCAGTGGATGTGTAGGTAGGCGTGCGGACCTGGTGGCCTGGATGAGGGGAATGGCTCTGCCCGGGGCCACCTGTTGGAGCAGCCATGTCAGGCTGGGCAGGGCAGCGGCTCTCATGTTCTCGCTCCTTCCTGTTGCTTCCTGCTTGGCCTTGGAAGGACTGCCCAGGGTCTCGTTCCAGCCCCCTTTGCTCTCTCGACCCCACTCACTCCGTCAGGGAGGCTGTTGAAGGGCGAGGCCACTGACTGGGGGTTGGGGGGTGGGGGGAGGAAAAGAGAATAAAGATAATAATCAGTCTCTGGGGGCAGGGCCAGTAAATCAGATTCCCTGGCGGACTGTTCTCCCAGCCACCAGGGTGGGAATCCCAGGATGAGTGAAGATGAAGGAAGAGGAGTAGGGATGGGGCTAGGGTCAGTCAACGAGCTTAGACCCCTGACACTATGGACTGTAGGCATCCAAGTGGCCCCAAGGCCGCAGCAGATGAGCCCCGGGACTCCAGACCTCCAGCAGAACATGGGGATTGCTGCTCTAAATCACGGTAAGTGCCATCCAATTGTTTTAAAATTTGTGTTTTATCAAAGCAACACCTGAACATAGTTTAAATCATCATATGGTTCTTTTTTTAAAAAAAATAAAAAGAGGTTTTTATTTCAGAGAGGGGAAGGGAGAAGGGGAGAGAGAAACATCAATGATGAGAGGTCAAGAAATGTTTGCCACAGCCCTTCTATGGGGACATTTTCTAAATCGTGCAGCAGAAGTAGAGGAAGCTTTTGAATGGCTCCCCGAACCTGGTGCAGCCAGGGCACGTTATTAAAAGGTCTCAGTGCTGCCAAAGGTTACTGTGGGTGGGCCCTGCCTCTGTGGGGCTGTTAGGTAACATGTACACCGTCACTAATTCTCTTTCCAGAATCTGAATGAGAGTGTGGACATGTGTGAGACCTATGCTTGAGTGGCTGGGCACCGGGTCCATGCTGTCCAGCTAACTGGCATAGGCCAGCCTTGGGCCCGTAGCCTTGGGCCTGGAGGAGGAAGAAGCCAGCTGGGAGGGGGCTGGCTCCCCACCCCCACCCCAGGGACCTGCAGGTACTGTGCACCTAAGGGGGAGGCTGTTGAAGGGTGAGGCCCTGACTGGCTTACTGGGGGAAGACAGTCACTCGGGCTGAGATGGCGTGTACAGCCTCCGTGGAGACACAGTGCCTTAGATGGGCAAGTACGGAGAAGGGAGGGTTACCTGGCTGAGTGGCGCCAGCAGGTGGTGCCGAGAGAACCAAGAATTGACTGTTGCCTGAGGGGCTGAGACTAAAGGAAGCAATGCTGCAATATTTCTGCCCTCTCCTCCCCCCCGCCCCCCCCCCCCTCGTGAGCAGAGGAGAGATCCCAGTGCAGGGAAGGGACGAGTCCTTGGTGTCAGGGGCCACCTCCACTTCTCCCCAAAGTGGACCTGGCTTCCCGAGAGTCCTCGTGGCATCTCCTGGCTGGGTGAGCTGGGAGCGTAACGAGCAGCCCTGTCTGCTGGGCCCTGGCGGCTGACTGGGACTGTGTCAGGAGCTGTAATTGTGGGTAGCTTTCACCTTTCTCAATATATTGCAGTGCTTTTCCAATTACAAATGTCTACTTTCCTTATTATAAAAGCAACAAATGTTGACCCTAAAAAACAACACGGTACACAAAAAGGAGAAAATAAGAAAACTCATCATTGGATCTTCAGGAGTGACCTGCTCTGCCACTGGATTTTAATAGTAAAAACAGGGACTCTCGCCCTAGCCAGTTTGTTCAGTGGATAAGGGTCCTGGGTTCGATTCTGGTCAAGGGCTTGTACCTTGCTTGCAGGCTCCTCCCTGGCCTGGGCCCTGGTTGGGGCGTGTGCGGAGGCAACCAATTGATGTGTTTCTCTCACATAAATGTTTCTGTCTTTCCCTCTAATACTCCCTAAAAATCAATGGAAAAATATCCTTGGGTGAGCATTAACAACAACAAACAGGGACTCTAATTGAACAAGAGGTATGACAGAAATTGGTCAAGTAGGACCCAAAGATCAAGGTCAGGGGAGGTGATGCCCGACCAATGATTCAAGGGAAGGCTGTTGTATGTATACAGATCAGTGTATGAAAAGTACCGAGACATAAAATTAGCTGGATTGCTTAGGGCAGTGGTTCTCAACTTTCTAATGCCGCGGCCCTTTAATACAGTTCCTCATGTTGTGGTGACCCCCAACCATAAAATTATTTTCGTTGCTACTTCATAACTGTAATTTTGCTACCGTTATGAATCGTAATGTGAATATCTGTTTTCTGATGGTTTTAGGCAACCCTGCTAGCTAAACAGATATTTACATTACGATTCATAACGGTAGCAAAATTACAGTTATGAAGTAGCAACGAAAATAATTTTATGGTTGGGGGTCACCACAACATGAGGAACTGTATTAAAGGGCCGTGGCATTAGAAAGGTTGAGAACCACTGCTCTAGGGCAGTGGTCGGCAAACTCATTTGTCAACAGAGTGGCAAACCGCGGCTCGCTGCATGTGGCTCGAGAGCCACGGTTTGCCGACCACTGCTCTAGGGTATGCAGGATGTTCCTTCAGCCAGCACTGTCCCCCCTTCTGCTCTGAGGCCAGTGTTGCCCTGGGCCTAGTGGATGCCTGGGAAGCTAACACGGCCACCCAGGGAGAAGACTGCCTAACCCAGACTGGGGGAGGAGGGTGGCTCTCCCAGAGAGAGGACTTTGAACCTGAGTCCTGAAGAAGGGGCAGATGTGGGCCACACAGGCTGACTGGGGAGACAGGCATGTGCTTCCAGTGGGAATTGGGAATGCAAAGGCGGGGCTGCTGCAGGAATCAGACCCCAGTCAGCTGCTCCCTGGCAGGGCTCAGAGGCACCAAGGTCAGGGTGGTTTGTTTCCATGACTACTGTGGCCCATGCCCCCTCCCCACTACCTCCAGGCCACTGAGGGGAAGCAGCTTGGGTTTCCAGAACAGCATAATTAGCCCCTGGCTTTACCCTGAAGAGGTTTTCCTTATCCAGATAGGAGGGTGGGGGTGGGTGGGAGGGGTTGGACTGCCCTGAGGGACACCCCTGCCCTGTGGGCATGCCCAGAAGCACCCATCAGTTCACCCTCCACAGCTGCAGAAAAGTCACCTAGGGGTAGGCCAGTATCATGGCCCATTATGGCTAGACACTACTTCCAGCTTCTCTCCTGAACTTAGCGGGGACAGGGCATCCGGGCTGCCACTCATTGTTGAACCTCGGTTTTCCCATCTATAAAAATGAGATCATGATGCTTGCCCAGTGTGGGTGGTGGGGATCTTGGGGACACTACACGGCGAGAGGAGACCATTCAGGCTGGGCCTGGATAGAGAAGTGACCACAGGGCATGGGGGGCACTGCGCCCTCTACAGGACTGACCCAACCGTGTCAGCATATATTCTCCAGCAGTCACAGGAAAACGGAAAAGAAAAAGTGCATTTTAAGTGGATCAAATATACTAGAAGTATTTCAATCTGTAATCAATATAAACATGACTAATGAGATGAGTGTTTCAGAGTGGACCAGCTACTTTCCAGAGCTCAGCAGCCACCATCGGGAGTCCTGGTGCTGGAGGTGGCTCAGGCCTAGGTGGTGCTGGGCTCAGTGCTCAGAGCCTTCACCATGTGACCTCATTGATTCCCTCAACCTCATGAGGGAGAGTCTAGTAATAGCCCCCACTTTACAGATAGAGAAACTGAGGCACGGGGTCTAAGGCTGTACCACTGCCACTGTTGCCCCCACAGTTGGAGCAAGTCCCCAAGCCAGAAGGGACTTTACTGCTAGACAGCCAACAGGAAGTGCCCACACCTACTCAATGCCTCACACAGGCCTGTCGAATCTGTCCCCACCTCTCTCCTGGCCCTGGTGGTTCCTTGGTGGGAGGCAGCAGAGCTTTAGTCTTCACTCAGCATTCTCCTTGTATGTGTCTGTGTGTCCAATCCCCCCCCTTTTATATATATTTTATTGATTTTTTTATAGAGAGGAAGGGAGAGGGATAGAGAGTTAGAAACATCGGGGATGTGCCCGCAACCAAGGTACATGCCCTTGACCGGAATCAAACCTGGGACCCTTCAGTCCGAAGGCTGACGTTCTATCCACTGAGCCAAACCGGTTAGGGCCAATCTCCCCGCCCCGCTTTTAAAAAAATATTTTTTTATTGGCCTCAGAGAGGAAGGGAGAGGGAGAAAGAGATAGAAGCATCATTGATGAGAGAGAATCATTGCATGGCTGCCTCCTGCACACCCCCCACTGGGGATCGAGCCCGCAACCCAGGCGTGTGCCCTTAACTGGAATCAAACCCTGCACCCTTCAGTCCGCAGGCTGACACTCTATCCACTGACCCAAACCAGCTAAGGCCATTCTTCCCTTTTAATAGACTGACTTAATGTAGGGGATTATTTGCAATCCTGATACAGGTCCCAAAATATACTTGGGAAATTTTGACAAGACAGCTCTACAATTTATCTGGAAGAGAAATGTGGTTGATTCCCCCCAGGCCCTGCGCTATTGAAGAACAGGATCTGCTTCCTGCCCTCCAGGAAGAACTGACAGCAAACAAACACACACTTTCCCCCCAAAACCCTGTCCTGCTGAGGGTGGCCCATATTACAAACTGTTAGGGATTAAATCCAGGGGGACCTTGAATGAGAGCAGACATCTGGCTGATGTATGGACACGCAACAACTGTAAACCAAGGACCTAATGCCACGTTCTTGAGAATGTAAGGATTGAAGGAGTTCATAGGTAGAAGCCTGTGCCTGGGGAGAGAGAAACATAGATTTCTTGTTCCACTTGTTTATGAATTTATTGGTTGATCCTTTTTTTTTTTTAAATACATTTTATTGATATTTTACAGAGAGGAAGGGAGAGGGATAGAGAGCCAGAAACATCGATGAGAGAGAAACATCGATCAGCTGCCTCCTGCACACCTCCCACTGGGGATGTGCCCGCAACCAAGGTACATGCCCTTGACCGGAATCGAACCCGGGACCCCTCAGTCCGCAGGCCGACGCTCTATCCACTGAGCCAAACCGGTTTCGGCTCATTGGTTGATTCTTATATGTGCCCTGACCAGGGATTGAACCCACAACCTTGGTGTACCTGGAGGACACTAACCAACTGAGCTACCCGGCCAGGGTGGGATGAGTTTTGGCCAATGTCTACACTCAGGTACTCAACTTCCCAACAGGACAGAGCATTGATGTTAAGGTATCTTTAGATAAGAAGAAATCCATAAATTTGATATAATCAAATCCATCAACTTTCTCTCCAGAGATTGTGCTTGCTGTGTCTTGGTTATGAAAAATTTTCCCACACCAAAGTCTCAAGCCTTCTCTATTTGTCTCTGATCCTTCTAGGGTTACTTTTTTAAAAAAAAAAATATATTTTATTGATATTTTACAGAGAGGAAGGGAGAGGAATAGAGAGTCAGAAACATTGATCAGCTGCCTCCTGCACACCCCCACTGGGGATGTGCCCGCAACCAAGGTACGTGCCCTTGACGGGAATCGAACCCGGGACCCTTCAGTCCGCAGGCGGACGCTCTATCCACTGAGCCAAACCGGTTTCGGCTAGGGTTACTTTTTATATTGAACGTGAAGTAGAGATGTACTGTACTTTTATTTCTTTTTATCATGAGCTAGTTTTCCCAGCACCATTTGTCAGTGGTGAGACCTCCCCACATCCACCTCGTCGTCCCATACCTTCATCTTGGTTTCATTCCCATTTACTGGTGGCTGCCTTAGGAATGAGTGTGTGCCCTAGTTGGCCCATGAGAGATGAGGGGAACTATGGGAATCTTCCTCCCCAAAGGGACCTGCGTCTGGGCACCTCCTGCCGCCCATTGTGACGCGCGGGCTCCTGGTCCCCGAGACAGGCGGCAGCGGGCAGAGCGTGGGGAGCCATGGCCGAGACGCAGGAGCTGTTACTGCAGCTGCAGAAGGACAACCGCGACGGGCGCCTGAGGAAGCAGGAGCTGGAGGAGCTGGTGCGCGGGCTCGAGGCCGAGAGCGAGAGCCTCACGGGACGCCTGCAGGACCTGCGCGAGCGCGAGCGCAGGTGCGCGGCTCCAGTCCGCGTGGCGGGTGTGCGACCATCGGTCATACGGGCGGTAGCACTCGGGGCTTCGCAGAGCGTCCGGCCGACCCATCAGTTATTCTGCCCTGCCCGGCCCGAACCTCTGCTCTAGGCCGTCGGGACCGGGGCGTTCTACTCAGGGGACCCACAAAGGGGAGGGTGGAGTCTGGCGCACGGCGACCGGGACATGTTCTTCGTCGGCCCATTAACGGCTGGGTCCCCTGTGCCGTGAGAGCCGGAGCGTCCGCCGTCTCCAACGCCAGCACCGTCTCTTTTTCCTCTGCAGCTTGCAGCGGAGGCAAAGCCAGGCGGCGGGTGCCTTGGGAGGGGAGGCGCGCGAGGCAGCGCAGGAGCGTGCGGAGCGGGCGCGCGGACTGCTGGAGGCTGCGGAGCAGCGCAAACGGGATCTGGTGCGGACAGGGTCCTGGATGGGGCAGTGCCTACAGAAGGGCGGAGCCCTGATGGGGCGGTGCCCTTGGAGAGGACGGGCCGTGTGAGGGGCGGGGCCGTGGAGAGCGCAGGGAAGGCGGCGAGGGCAGGACTTCAGAGAGGCTCCCATCGCCTCCTCCATCTCCGCAGGAACAACATAATCGGCAGCTGCAGGAGCAGTGGGAAGAGCTGTCAAGTCAGGTACGTGCAGGAAATGCCGTTTCTTGCTTTCCCTGGAAGTCCCGCTCTAGTTCCCGCTGCCATTTCAGCCCCATCCCCGCCGCCCAGGATATTCCTCCCCCCACCCCAAGCCTGCAAGCCCCGCCCTCACAAAGCTCCACCCCTAGCTATTTTACTACGGAGGGGAACCACAGAGTCAGCAGCCCGAGGAGCAGCAACTCGAGACCCAACTGTTAGCGTTGCAGGTGCGGTGCGGCCCTGACGGCTGGCGCGGCGGCGTGGGCGGGGCCATGGCCACCTGGGAGCAGTTGGGGGCGGGGGGGAGTCCTGGGGACCAGGGACGCGGCCCTGAGGCGCGGCTGGATGCCGGGCGGCGGCTCCTGATATTCCTTGTATTCAATGGAAGAAACAATTGGAGTTATTGGAGGCCAAGCACGCGATGCAGGCGGAGGGCCTGCGGCAGGTGAGGGCGGAGTCGGGGTCTGAAGGGGAGGGTCGGCTTTGGGTGTGTGGGCGGAGGCTGGACTGGTGCAGGAAAGTGGAGAGGGGTGGGTGTATTCCCCACTCCCCCCTCCCCCAATCTAATCAAGGCTCCTCGAATCCCAGGGCGCACAGCGGACCGAGGAGGCGTGGGCCAGCTTCCAGGAGCAGAGCGGAGTCCTGCAGGTGCTCCCCCCTCTGCCCTAAGAGCCACCAGCCTGACTCCACCGCAGACTTCTCTCCTCCTCCCCCAGAGCGGCGGCGGCCCGCTTCCTGCCCCATCCCCACCTCCTGCCCCATCCCCACCTCCTGCCCCATCCCCACCTCCTGCCCCATCCCCACCTCCTGCCCCATCCCCACCTCCTGCCCCATCCCCACCTCCTGCCCCATCCCCACCTCCTGCCCCATCCCCACCTCCTGCCCCATCCCCACCTCCACCAATGCCACACCCAGTCCTGAGACCTCACTCCCCCCTCCCTCCAGGAGCTGCAGGGGAAGGTGATGGAGGCGGCGGCTGCGCTGGATGCCTCGCGAGGCAGCAAGGAACTGTAAGGGGTTAAGGCCTGTCGGGTGTGGCGGGGCGACTGTGGCCGGGGCATATCGCCCATCTCGACGCCTGTTCTGCAGCTACAACTCCCAGCCTCGCCGGGTGCAGGACTGCGCGGGGTCCCTCATGGAGGAGGTGGCCAAGGCCGAATGTGTGAGCTTGCATTCGGGCGGGGGTGGGCTGGAGACGGGCCCGCCCCCACTGGGATACCTACACCCACGGGGGCCCGCCTCCCCACGAGGGCCCGCCCCTGACGGGTCCGCTCCAATGGGGCTCCCTCTCACACCCGTGGGGCCCGCCTCCCACGAGGGCCCGCTTCTTGACGAACCCGCCCCACGGGGACCCCCACTCGCTTGTGCCCGCGATTCCCGCCCCTCTGTGAGATACCTCGCCGCTTCCCTGCGGCGGGTGTAGAGTTGGACGCCGCTCCTCTTTCCGCAGGAGAAGCGCCTATTCGGCGGTGCGGGCGGGATGGGCGTCAGGTGAGTCGCGGGGCGGGCGGCGGGAGCGCGGGGCTCGGGTCCGTTCCCCGGCAAGTACCCGGAGGGCCGCGGCCGGTTTGTCCGTCATGCGTCCGTCGGTCCGCAGGCTGTGGGCGCTGAGCGCGCTGCAGATGCTGCTGCTGCTCCCGCTCGGCTTCCTGGCGCTGCCGCTGCTCTACCTGGTGCTGGTCAACCCCGAGGCCCTCCGCCGCCTGCTCCCGCGCCTGGGCTCGGACACCACCTTCCGCCGCCTGCGCTACACGCTGTCGCCGCTGCTCGAGCTGCGCGTGCGCGGGCTGCTGCCCGCCTAGGACTAATCACGTCGGCCGTGGTCACCTCACCTGTCTCCCGTGTAGTTTTTGGGCGTCTGGGGGGAGCTCTGGGGGAGGCTCCTGGGGGTGGGTCGTGTGCTCCTCGGGCCCAGTGCCGGCTCTAGCATCTCGTCCTCTGGGTGGACCTTGCGGCTAGAGAGGCCGTTCCGGAGCCCCGCGGCACGGGGGCTCCCCGGGCCAGGGCCTCCAGCTTGGGCAGGGCGCCCCCTCTCGGCACTCGCTCCCAGGGGCTCCGGGCGGCCCCGCGGGAAGACCCTTTTCTAACGGCGCCGGCTGCTGCGCAGGAACCAGCAGGAAGTTGGTCTGTATCTTCTTACGAAACCCCCTCCCCCCGACGGCGGGACCGGGGAGGGAGCTGGCAGGTCGGTGTTTGGAGGTCTGTTTCCTCGACCCGCTGCGGGTGGGGGTTCGCATCCCCGGCGGCGTCCCTTTGCTGGTACCCTCTCCAGGTGGGTTCTCGAAGAGGCAGGGCAGCTGGACGGTCTTCCCTAGGGTCCGCTTCTGTGTCCTTGTTCGCCACTTCGGTCTTTTTGTTTAGGAAATGACCCTTCGTTTCATCTTGTCTGATACAAATACTACTCTTATTTTATTTATGGTTTTTCTTTGGTAGTGAAATTGTTCCGTGTATCTCCTTGTATGAACATACACATGTTCTTGCTATGGCCTTTAAACAATTGCTTTCTTGTTGATTTGTACTCCCTAGTTTTTTTTTTGTTTTTGTTTTTTGCTTAAATTTGTTTATGGAATTCCTGTGTATCAAATTTTCAAATTTTATCAAATTTAAGAATTGTGCAGGGTGTCCTAAAAAAATCCATTCTTGCCTGTAAGTCATAAAGACATTCTTATACTTGAAATATTTTAGTTGGGGTAAATATTTTGTTTTCCCATTCATACATCGGGACTCACTAGGGTTTATGTTGTGAGGATCTTGAGTTTTCATATACATTTTTGACTTGGCTTGTCAATCTGGGATTTTGATTACACTGAATTTAGAGATCAATTTGCAGAAATTGTGTCTTCCAATCCTCTAACACGATGTCGCTCCTTTTTTAAAAAAGCTTCCCCTCAGCAGTTTGTATTTTTTAGTGTAGAGATCTTATACGTTTTTACCTTTACCCCCAGGTATTTGATATTTTTGGATGCTATTAAAAAACGGTATAGATTTTTAAAAGTTCATCTTCCAACTGTTCATTGCTAGCATACAGCAATACAACTTTTTAAATATTTTTATTGATTTCAGAGAGGAGCCAAGAGAGAGAGAGAGAGAGAGAGAGAGAGAAAGAGAGAGAGAAACATCAGTGATGAGAATCATTGATTGGCTTCCTCCAGCATTCCCCCTACTGAGGATGGAGCCAGAAACACGGGCATGTGCCCTTGACTGGGAATTGAACCCGGGACCCTGCAGTCTGCAGGCCAACGCTCTATCCACTGAGTCAAACCAGCTGGGGCATAACTGACTTTTGTATATTCACTGTAATATTGCTGGACTTCCTTATCATTCTTTGGTCTTTTCTGAACATTCCTTGGGAATCTATAGTCAATTTTACTAGTATTGTCTGTGAAGCCAATAAAATTCTCTTTCCAATCTTAACTACTGCTGGCATTATTAATGCCCAGCACTCTGTACAATGCTGATTGGAATTGGTGGCAAGTACCGTTGTCTTGCTCCTGAAGGGGGAATGCCTTTAGTTTTTCATCATTTCATAAGTATTTCATCAAGATGTTAGCTGTTTTTTTAGATGACCATTGTCAGATTAAGGAAGGTTCCTCCTATTTTTAGTTGGCGGAGTTTTTATTATGAATCGGTATTGAATTTCGTCCAGTGTTTTTGGCACATATTGAAATGATCACATGGTGTGCCTTCTTTAGTTCGTTAATGTGAATAAAACTGATTACTTCTTGAATGTTAAGCTAACCTGGCGTTACTGGGATAAGGCCCCCTTGTCATGATGGTCCTTTTTATACATTGTGTTCACTTTGGTTAAAGATTTCTGCATCATCTATGTCCACGAAAGGGATACTGCTCTATAGTTTTATTTTCTTGTAATGTTCTTGTCTTGTTTTCATATCAGGGCTATGCTATCTTCATAAAAAATGAATTGGGAAGTGCTCTGTTTTCTGAGAGTATGTAACATTGGCATTATTTCTTCCTTAGATGTTTAGACCAATGATTTTCAACCTTTTTCATCTTATGGTACACACAAACTAATTACTAAAATTCTGTGGCACACCAAAAAATATCTTGTATTTTTTGTTGATAGGACAAAAAATAGGTGTAATTTTGATTCATTCACAGTGGATAGCTATTGTGTTTGGCTGTTGTCATTTTTTTGCAAAGGTTTTTAAAAAATTTTTTTTATTGATTTCAGGGAGGAAGGCAGAGGGAGAGAGCGATAGAAACATCAATGATGAGAGAGAATCCTTAATTGGCTGCCTCCTGCACGCCCCCCAGGGGGGATCAACTTGCAATCCGGCATATACCCTTGACCTGAATCAAACCTGGGACCTTTCAGTCCGCAGGCTGATGCTCTATCCACTGAGCCAAACCAGCCAGGGCGCAAAAGTTTTTTAAAATTTGATTTTTAGAGAGAGAGGAAGGGGGAGATAGAGAAACATCAGTGTGAGAGCTGAACATCCATTGGTGCCTCCTGCACACCCCCTAGCAGGGTTCCAGCCTAAACCACAGGCATGTGCCCTGACCAGGAATCTGTCTAAACAGCAACCTTTTGGTGCACAAGACAACACCCATCCAACTGTGCCACGCCCAAACAGCTGAGCTGCACTGGACAGAGCTGACTGGTTATTTTTTTATTTGACAATCTAAGGGAAAAGAGGTTAGTGCCCCTGACTAGTCAGATATTGTATGTTTTAAAAATTCTTGCAGCATACCGGTTGAAAATTGCTGGTTTAGACTCATTTTGGCTTTATGATGAAAATTATAGTTACATATTATATCAGATATAAGACATGAGATATTGTTATAATAATTATACCTTAATATTTATTTTTTCTTTAACACAGAAGATGGTATGAATTGTATTGTAAATCTCTTTCCAGGTGTGTGGCATGCCTTTCTTATATATAGTCCAAATTAACACCCTCTCCCCCTTTTTTTTAGTTCTGTTTAAGAGATTTTGTGGGTCCTGAGGTTAAGACATTCTTTTCTGTACTTTCTTCTAAAAGCCTTCCAAGTTTATCTTTAGCAGACAGCGCTACAGTCCACCTGGGAGTGATTATGTCAGATATATGAGGTAGTTGGTCAAGATTGTTTTTTTCTGCGCGGATATGTAGTTGACACAATACTATTATTGAGAAGTCCATTCCCCCCCCCCCCCCCCCCCCCCGCTGCCCTGCATGTTTCTGTTTGTGGTTAGGTTCCTGGCCTTCAGCTCTTTATTTACTCATCTTTCCTGGCACCAATAAGCAACATTGTCTTAACCATGTAGCTTCAGGATAAGTGTTGATATCTAGTTTTGCTCATCCTCAAGGTCAAAATAGCGGTATTTTGACCTCTGCAGTCCCATGGAAATTTTAGACTTGCCAATTCCACTGCACAACTTCCTGGGACTTTGATTGGCATTTGCAGTAAGACTACAGATCAGTATGGGGAGAACCAATATCTAAAGAGACCTTACTTTCTTGTAAATCCATGGATTTAGATTTTCTCCCCAGTATTATAAATAGCATTTCAAAAATTTCAAGGTATATAATTTGTCATATTGTCAAAATCTTGTACATAGCACTTGATTTTCTTTTAAGGCCAATTTTACAAGCTTCCTTTTTAAGTATTGTGGTTTGAAATAATTTCTATTTTATAATGTTTATCCTGCTTTTTCTATGCTCTTCCCCTCCCTTATCTTCTGGAAGTCACACCATACTTTATGGCATCCTTTCGACTTGAGTTTGGCTCATCTCTACTATCCTCCCCAAACACTACCTGAAAACATTTTAACTCTGATATCCCCTCAGTTCTGACATGTATTTTGTCTAGTATTTTGGTTCCACTCTTCTCAATGTTTAGGGTTCTTCCAGATATCTTGTTATTGATTCCTAGCTTGATTCCATGTGACCAGAGGGCGTACCCATGGTGATTCTGAGGCCTGTTCTGTGGCCCAGCATATAGCCTGTAATGGTGAACAGGCAGGCAGGCAGTGTGTTGTTGCTGCTGCTGGAGTAAGCTTTATAAATGCCCATCAGGTCAAGGTGGGTGATGCAGTTGTTCAGGCCTCCTGTGGTTCACTGACTTCCTTGCTAGTTCTATCAGTTGTGGAGAGTGGTGTTAAAACCCCCAATTCCGATGGATTTATTTCTCCCTTGAATTCTATCAAATTTTACTTCATAAACAGCCACACGAGTATGGATGGTAAATCTTTTTTTCCTCTATTTACTTTCACCTTAGGCCTGTATCTTTTTAAAAATATATTTTATTGATTTTTTACAGAGAGAAAGGGAGAGAGATAGTTAGAAACATCAATGAGAGAGAATCATCTATCAGCTGCCTCCTGCACACCTCCTACTGGGGATGTGCCCACAACCAAGGTACATGCCCTTGACGGGAATTGAACCTGGGCCCCTTCAGTCTGCAGGCCGACGCTCTATCCACTGAGCAAAACCGGTTAGGGTAGGCCTCTATATTTAAAGTGCATTGATTTCACATTTTTACCCATGTTTCTAATCTCACCTTTCCATTGGTATTGATATTTAACATAATGATGTAGTTGAAGTCTACTGATGCAGTTTCTCTGTTCCATCTGTTTTTCTTCTCTTCTTCCTTTCCTGATTCTTTTGAATTAATGTAATATTTTTAATTGAATTTACTCGGGTGATAATAAAGAGCTAATATGCTAATTAGACCGAACAGCCAAACGACCTCCTGGATGTTCTTCTGGACGACCTTCCGGATGAAGCCGGGGCAGCCGGGGCTGCGAGGGCCAAGCCCCTTGCACAGATTTCGTGCATCGGGCCTCTAGTTGGTTAATAAAATTCTATAGAATTCAATGTCCAATTCTATAGTACATCATCGGTGTATTGCACTGTATATTTACCATCAGTCAAATCTCCCGTCACTGTATATATTTGACCCCCTTAGCTACTACCTCTGCTTTTCCCTACCATTCTATTGTCTATGAGTTTGTTTTGTTCATTTGTTGCTTTCAGTTTTATATCACACATATAAGTGAAATCGTATGTTTCTTGACTTTTGTCTGACTTAAGTAATTTTTAAAATATATATTTTTTTATTGATTTCAGAGAGGGAGAGGTAGAGAGAGAAACATCAATGATGAGAGAGAATCATCAATTGGCTGCCTTCTGCATGCTCCCTATTGGGGATTGAGCCCACAACCCAGGCATGGGCCCTGATTGAACCAGAGAACTCTTGGTTCATGGGTCGACGCTCAACCACTGAGCCACTCTGGTCAGCTATTTAATGTAATATTTTATTTAAAATGTATTTATTGATTTCAGAGAGGAAGGGAGGAGAGATAGAAACATCAATGATGAGTGAGAATCATTGATCAGCTGCCTCCGGTACGCCCCCCACTGGGGATCAAGCCCGCAACCCAGGCATGTGCCCTTGGCCGGAATCAAACCTGGGACCCTTCAGTCCGCAGGCTGACGCTCTATCCACTGAGCCAAGCCGGCTAGGGCTAATGTAATATTTTTTAAAAGTTTCTTTTAACTTACATATTGGCTTCTTATTTGTATTTTTCACCAACTCTGGAATCCCACTAGAAGTTGATTGGAGCTTCTTATTCAACTTTTCTTTCTGCTTCATTTTTTGTAATTTCATTGTTTTATTGATTAGTTTGCTCTTCACCTATATCTCATCTGCTATTTAACCAATCACCTGCATTTTTAATTTGTGACTTATTTCTAGATGTTCTGTGTTTTTTGTTTTTTTTTTTTATTTGTCTCGGGTCTTTACTTCTTATCTGCTTAAACTAATTAGAGGGTCACAGTGAGTGGGAGTAGATGGCTGCTGCTAGGAGCTAGTGCCACAAAGGTTTTGGAGTTGCAGAAAGGAGCGCTTGAACATGAACAACAGGGAAGTAGGAAGAGACTTGAGCAAAGCAGGACACTGAGTGATGCCTGCACTGAGGAGCGATGTGGACAGGACCGCCAGGGGCCTCCACAGGAGCCCCGAGGGGAGACAGCTTTGGAGCCAGAGCGCAGTTAGGGAAAATGCAGTTCCTTTCGGTACACCTGCATGTGGTGAGTCACCTTTGGGTGGCAGCTCTAGCTGGGAGGGGCCCTGGAAGGCCTGTGGGTGCAGGCTCCACAGCTGGCTGGCCCTTACCTTGTTTCTGAGGAAACACTGTCCCACTCTCTTCCCTGCACATCCAGGAAGCACTTTTCAGCTGTATGTGCCCTTGGGACCAAACAATGAACCTGATACTCAATTCAAACAGCACTTCTGTTGGTGTTTATTTCCTTCACATTGGTTAAATAGGAAGTTGAATATAACTTTTTCATACACAAGAAAATACTTCATGTACCTATGAAATACGACAGGTAGGGAATGTGTTCAGTGCAAACAGTGTTCCACCCGTGCAGAGACAGTGCCATCGGTGATTGTCGTTTTGGTCTCACGCCACGTGGTCCACGCCAGAGGAAGGAGCGGTGGCCAGCTCTGCAGGGTGTACTTTGTCCTATAAAAATAACTCCATTGGATGAAATGAAGGGCTACTGGCTTTCACCCCCTTTGACCTTGCACGCGGTGGGGCAACGAACGGCTCACAGGGCTCCATGATTGCAAATGGCTTGGGTGGGGGGCCCGCAGCAGCTGGTGCTCCATCAGCATCTTCAGTAGGGGATGTCGTTCTGATAGTACTGGATCATGTCATAGGTCCGGCTCCTGGAAGGCCACGAGTTAAAGGAGGCTGTAAGGAGCCCTTGCCATTCTGGTGCCGAGCCCTCCATGTCGTTTCACCCTAACAGCTGCACTTCAGAGTCTCACCTGCTCCTCCCTGGACGTACACATGCAAAACTGCAGACCCTCTGGCCTCCTGCCAGCCCCTCCTGTGCCTGGGCCACCCCTTCCTCACCAGTAGCCATGGCCATGAGAGCCACGTTGTGCCCCCATCTCCTGCTTGGCCTCTGGAGGGCACCTCTCGCTCAGTGGGCCCAAAATGTGGCCTCAGGTGGATGGCCCTTCCTCAGCCAAATGCCTGCCCCCGGTCCCAGGGCCCAGGCACTGGACCCAGAGGTCCGTCTATAGGAGCTGCCCTGCACCTGTGCAGGTGCCACTCTAGACCTTTCCTGGTATGTGGTACCCAAAGGAGTGATACTGTGCTCAGCCACCTGCCTCATTTCACCAGCAAAACAAGTATCAGAAGTATTTCCTTGTATTGCCTTCCAAACCTCTCTTGCTGACACATGTCATTCCCCACCCCACCTGGAGCTACCTCCCGTTTCTCTGCTCCCTCGTCAGCAGGACCACATGGCGCTGCTCCTGTGCTGTCAGCCCAGCCAGTGCCCACCTCACCGTTCCATTCTTGTTAGGACCCACTGGGCACCAGTTCTCAGGTTCCAGCAGACTCTGCACCTCCTGGGCTCTGCCCAGAATCCTGACCCACCTCTTCTCACAGCTCCACTGTTTATCACGGCGATGCCTAAGTGGCCCATCCCCACCCTCCTCCCCCTGCTGCTGCTTCTCACCCGGTCCTGCTGGGCCTGCACACCTCCCACGAGGACCTTTTCAACCGTGGCTCCCTTGGCCTCACAGGCTCATCCTCAGGTGGGCATGGTTTTTGCCTTCAGGCCCTGCTGGGTGTTCCCCTCAGCACATCCAAGCCCCTCTCTACCAGCACCCTGTAACCCTGAGAGCTCACTTCAGGGTGTTCGGGACAGTCTCCCAGAACGAGCTTCCTTGTCCCCTGGCCCAGGTACAGTCCCCAACAGGTGCCCGGAGAGCACCGAGGTGTAGCGGGTGACGCAGGAGAGAGGGCAGGAGGGGATGACTCGCCTGTTACTGAGGAAGCAGCTCTGAATGACCTTCATGATGAAATTCGCAGCCTCTCGCTCGGTCATGTTGGGGCTGAACCTGTGCCTGGCAGAGAGGCTGTGTCAGGGCTGCTGTCGCCAAAGTCAGCCCTCGGGGCTGCCCTCCCCACAGGATGTGCTCTTGCCCAAGGCCTAACCTGAGCACTTCTAGGGATTGTTGGCACAGGGTCAGGCCCGGGCCATGTTCCCCCCTGAGGGCCAGGGCTGGCCTAACATGGGGACACTGTTCCCAGCTGGCCTAGAGGGCTGTTCCCTTCCCCAGCACCTCCTGGGCTAAGGGGCCCCGTGGCTGAGGGAGGACTAGCACGGGGCCACGCCCCTGCAGCCAGTGGTCTGGGATGGCACTGCATCCTTCTGGGTGTGTCCTCAGCGGTGGCTGGTGACAGTGCCTCGCCCCGGAACCCTGTCTGCTCTGGGGTTCCAAGGAGAGCACTCAGCTTCGATAAGAATCACATCTACCTCTCTCAAGAGGATCCCACCTTGGGGGAAAGTGCCCCCCCAAATGGCCTATGTGTCCACCCAGGACCTACTTCAAGAGCTTGATTGTCTGACCACGAAAGCAGGGCAGGCCTGTGTCCAACATGAGAGTGACCAGAGAGACGACTGCGTCCATGTAGGGCCTGGGGAGAGGCAGGGAGGGCGGTGGACAGAGGCCGGTGAGTGGGTTAGCCCTGCTCAGTCCTGTGGGCTGGCCATCCCCCCCAACCCCCCGCCACCTTTCACGTCTCTCCAGGGCAGGCTCTGCAGCCTCCATGGGGCTCACAGTCCCCAAGCAGACTGAGCAGCTGTGCTCTGGTCCCCCCGCCTGAGACCCCAGCCGTGGTTTCTGTGCCCCGGGGAGGCAGCGCGGCTGCAGCACGGGGTGCCCTGACTCTCCTATAGGGTGTGCGCACCAGGGGGTATGACGTAGGCTCTGCCAGACTCTGGGTTGGAGGCCAAGTGTCACCACACACGGCTACGGGGCCTTGGCCACATGACACTGAAACCAGGACAGTGAGTCTCGGCATGCAGCCTGGGTGGCAGGTGCTCAGGCTTGGGTGAGTGGGGTGCATAGTGGAGTGCCTTCCAGGCACTGACAAGTGGAGTCCAGCCCAGGAGGCTGTAGGACGTGGCTGCACTGATGTCTGGGGCAGGAGAAGACACTGGCACAGGTGGGCAGAGAGAGGCGACGGGAAAGCAAGGCCCTGGGCTACCAGGTGGCCTCCAGCGCCTCCCTGGCGCTTTTTGAACCTCAGTCCCTCCATCCATAAAGGGTCCTTTTCGGGTCTGGCTGTACTGGATGAGTGGCAGCCAGGACTGGTGCCAGGCTGTCCACACTCCTCCCCAGGGCTCACCGCACGGCCAGGTAGCCTCGGACACACATCTCCATGAACCACTTGAAAGGAGTGGCTTCCATCTTGCCTCCCATGATCATCACCATCTCATCTGTCAGCTTGATGTCCGGTTCCCAGCCAAGGTTGCCGCCTGGTGAGCTTTCAAACATGAAGCCAAAGTCTGCAAAACCCCAAGAAGCCATTTGTGATGGGATCAGATGCCAGGGAGACAGGTGGGTGTGCTTCAGCCAGGGCTGGGAGCCACCAGCTGCCCGTTCCCCAGGAGTGGCCACAGGTCATGTTTACTTAGGGGCGGAGAGGAGTGAGCAGAAGCGAGAGGCCAGCGCCTAGGCAGCATGAGCTTGGCTCTGGTTTCCAACCTCAGAGTTCTCCACGCCCCGTGGCCCCAGTTTCTACTCACCCCCAGTGCCCAACAGCTCAGCTCTCAAAACTGGACTTGAACCCTGACCCTCCCCAGCTGGGGGCGCCAGCACCCCTGCACCTCCCGTGCTCCAGGGGTGAAGGGAGAGGAGGAGGGAGGCGCGGGGCCGGCTGACCGATGTGGATGATGTGGCCCTTCTTGTCCAGCATGATGTTGCCGTTGTGCCTGTCCTTGATCTGCAGCAGGAACAGCAGGAGGCTGTAAGCGGCCATGCTGCGGATGAAGTTGTACCGCGCCTGTGTGAGAGAGCCTGGTGCTAACGGTGGCCCTGGGGGCTGTGCCTCCCGGCTCTGTGCCCAGGAGCTCGGTGCAGGGGCAGTAGGCCCTTCCCATGCCCATGAATTAGCTTTCTCCTGGGGAGTCCATTTCGAGGGTTTCTTAAATACCTAGGAAGGTTGCTGGGTGCCCTGGTTTTACCCCCAAATGTAGAAGGACTCAGACAAGCAGGGACAGGGGGAAGCAGGGTCACCCTGAGGGGCAGGGCGGAGCACACACAAGCCCAGTCTGGGAGCTGTCCTGCTGGTCACCTGCTGGAAGGCCAAGGTGGACTCGTCCCCATACTGGCGTGTGAAGTAGTCATACATGCCGAAGTCCGTCTGGCGGCCGAGCTGGTCCCGAGAGGTGCAGTCGGGGATGCACTCGATCACCCCACACTAGGGAGGAAGGCCAGGTGCCAGGCTGTGAGCTGACCGCCCTTGGCTAAGGCCTGACAGGCAGCTGGCTGGCTCCTGCAGGGAACTTACCCCGGGGGCGGTGGCCACTACTCGATAGGGGAAGACAAAGAGGTCCAGGCCGACCAGTTGGAAGATGTTTTTGAAGAGGTCGATGATCTGCAGAGCCAGCATGTCCTGGGAACCAAGGAGACACAGGGTAGGGGGCCAGCCTCCTCCAGCTCACATCACTCTTGGGGCCCCTGCCCACTGAGAGGGACGAAGGCTGCGGGGAGCAGAAAGCGAAGGGCCTGGCCTCACTGACCACCAGGCACTGGGCTGAGCCACACTGCCTGGTGGGGGTGAAAGTAAGAGGCACCCAACTTCAGGGCAGCTCCCTCTGGGCAGCCCGTGGGTGCAGAGCAGGAGGGTTCCCTGGAAGGGCCCCGGGTGGGAGAAGGCCCTGATTTACTCTGCAGCACCGGAACCCCACAGAACCAGACCTGCCTCTGTGCACGTAAGCTGACTGTGAGGCGCACCTCCCCAAGCCTGACCGGGGCCTGGCCCCTACCTGTCGGCAGTCATCTCCCACTTTGAAGATGGCCGCCTGCCAGGAGATCTTCTGGCCATCGGCCTCCTGTGTGCTGCCCTGGTCCTCGGCGTCTGAGCAGCACCGCAGACCTATGTGTGGTGGGTGAAGAGGCTGCCTGTTAGCCGAGGGCAGCGAGAGGCCCTCTGGAGGTGCCAGTGCACACCCTGCTCATGTGCCCAGAAGGAGCCTGGGAACCATGGGACTGTGAATGCAAAAACCCTGGGGCGTCGGTGAGAGCCCAGCAAACGTCTGGGGGCAGCCAGGGGAGTCATCGGGCCTGGGGGCTTTTCCTAGAAACGTTTACACTTAAACAGAACTGAGGACAGAGCTGCTTATTAGAAGTGAGGCTGCAGGTGTGCCTAGGATCAGTGGTGGGCACTGTGAGATGGGGCAGGGGAGTGTGTCTGTACCCTGGGGTGCCTGGGAGGACTTGGTGGCCAGGGTTGAGGTAAGGCCAAGGAACCCACATTTCTGCACTGGCTGGGGCCACACCCCCTGCGCTGCGTTGACTATCATCCCCTCCGAATTCAGGCCCACCAGAAACCACAGAATGGGACTTATTTGGAAAAAGGGTCTTTGCACATGTGAACGAGTGAAATGAGGCCACAATATCGTGGCCCCTTTATCAGAAGAGGGGAATTCAGGCACGGCCCACAGGGAGAAAGCCAGGTGAGGACAGGGCAGGGGTGCAGCTACCAGTGTGGTCACCTGCGTGGCAGCCTGAGCAGATGAGTGCGCCTCCCAAAGCCTTGGCCACTTGGTCTCAAGAAGCGATCTCTTGGACTGACTTTGGGGCTAACCTTTCGGGGTCTCTGTCACTGCACACGAGCTCTGTGCCATCCCCAAATAAGAGGCCACACTATGAATGGATGGACGACCATTCTCTCTCATGGGGTGCTGGTAACTAAACATGCTAAAGAAAGTGGCATTAGCTCGGCTGGTGTGGTTCAGTGTTCGCGTGGCAACCCATGCACCAAGAGGTCACCAGTTCAATTCCCTGTCAGAGCACAAGTCTGGGCTACCGGCTCGATCCCCAGTAGGGGGTGTGCAGGAGGTAGTCGATCGGTTTCTCTCTCTCCCCTTCTCCCTTCCTCTTAGGGGCGGCAATAAAAATATATTAACAACAAAAAATATTTTTTTAAGAAAGTGGCATTAGAAAGGGGAGATACTTAGATCCCAGAACACAGAAATTCTCCACTGACCTTCTTTTTCAAGTTCACTAACTCCACATCGTTTCACCTTAAATTTAGCCAGATACGGAGCTTTGGCCGCGCTGCAAGACAACAGAAAGAAGTGCACAGTGACACAGCCGATGGGAAGCCCAGGCAGGAGTGGCTGAGGGAGGCGGCCTTCACCTCTGCATGGGGGTCCCCGACTTGTAGTCAATGTCCAGCACGATGGCCTCAGGGTTGCTGGGCAGGTAGCAGCCTGCAGGGAGAGAGGACAAATCACAGGGCGCCCGTGTGAGACAACGGCAAGGACACAGCCCACTGCCACACAGAGCTCTCCGTGCAGAGTCCGCCCTGCAGACGGGCCGGCGCCCAGGGCCTCCAGTGCTCCTCTGTGCACTGATAACGCTTATTCCATGGCCACGAGAGGTCTGTCCTCCGGCTCTGTGCTCTCTCCGTCCTTCCTGATATCTAACAAAGGAGCCACCCCTTCCGGGAGACGCTTCTCCAAGAGGACGCCCTCAGCCCTCAGCCCGTCTTCTCCCTGTGCTGGCCACATGGCACGCTGGTTAAATACTCAGCTGACAGGCAGGGAATGCGTGCTGCCCAGTGCTGGCGCGGGGCCGCTCTCAGAGGACCCACGCAGGAGCTTTCTGCCCTGCTCTGCTCACCTCAGTTCTTGGACTCAGCCCACTAACAGTAGCTCCCCACTCTCAGCACACATGTCAAGTAGGAGGACAAGAGAAACCCTGTTCTTGGCCAGGAACTGGCAGTTGCCCTGGGGGAGTGTGCTCCCTGAGCCCGTGGGCGATGGGAGAGCTCCAGGAGGTGGGCTTCAAGGAGGGGCCCTGGAACAGGAAAGACTGGGTCTCCTGGGGAGCAAAGTGCGGCCTTGCTGTGGGCTGCAGATGGGCTGTACTACCAGAGGAAAGGGGGGCAAACCAGGACCACAAGGTCCCATCCCTCCCTCTCACCCTTCTTCATCTGCCAGCTCTAGCCTCTCACAGATGCAATCTCGACTCCTCTGCTCTAGAGCCCCACTGGCTCTCCAGTGCCTCCGGGAAAAGCCCCAGCAGCACGGTGTGTGGGGAGCAGGGGACTCACTGATGAGGGAAATGGAGGCCCCTGTGGACTTGAGAAGCTGAGCTGTTGTATGTGCTGAGTAGGGCAGGAGCTCAACAGAACAAGCCAAGGAAAGAGCTAAATTGAGGCCCCATATGGGCAACCTTGCTGAGGCCAGCTGGTGTGAACATTTGCATAGGACGCTCGGGTTTTGATAAAATAAGTCTGTACCAATGGTTAAAAATGGAGAGCTGTGGCTCAGTGGTTGAGCAATGATCTATGAACCAGGAGGTCACAGTTTGATTCCCAGTCAGGGCACATGCCCGGGTTGCAGGCTCGATCCCCAGTGGGGGGTGTGCAGGAGGCAGCCGATCAATGGTTCTCTCTCATCACTGATGTTTCTCTCTCCCCCTCTCCCTCCTCTCTGAAATAAAATTAAAAATGGAGAGCTCTGGAGTAAAGCCTGGATTTGCACCTTGACTTGAAAAAGCCCAGGTTTGACCACACTGGACTCAAATTCTGCATGACAACAGCTACAGGCACCAGGGAGCAGCTTCCCACCAGGGAACGTGGGCACCCTCATCCTGACAGATCCTCACCCACCTCTGATGCCCCATTCCAACCCCATTCCCACTGTCTGTGTGGCCGACACTGCTCCTGTTATACTGGAGTTCAGGAACCTTCTAGAATAATAGCTGCTGAGGACAGTGTCTTGGTCTTTAGAAAAACCACAGGCAGCAAGGAAAAGAAAATACTCACTGAGCAGCAGCTCCCAGCTCCCAGGGGCAGACTCTGGGAGGGGCACTCGGGGCAGCCAGGGCCCAGGCTGGAGGCCAGCCCCATTGCTGGTGTCATGCCCCCTTGTCCCTGCCCACACTCCTTGGGGAGGGCAGTGCACCGATCCCTGCAGAAGGAGGCCCATCTCTGGCTTACCAGGCTGTACTTTCACTTCAGACAGAGCTGAGAGACAAGCCTTCTTTCTCTCGTCGCCTTTAGGGTAGGGCCTGTGAAAAAGACAGAAATGCTGTGTCTTCTGTGGGAACTGGCCTGTAGGACTTCTGGGGGTGCCAGGACCCCCCCGTCTGACCACCCTCTCAGTTTGCTTCCTAGCTCTAGCTCCTCCTGGAGGCCCTCTGGGCTCAGTTCCTCTAGGACAGTGGTTCTCAACCTTCCTAATGCCGCGACCCTTTAATACAGTTCCTCATGTTGTGGTGACCCCCAACCATAAAATTATTTTCGTTGCTACTTCATAACTGTAATTTTGCTGCTGTTAGGAATTGTAATGTAAATATCTGTGTTTTCCGATGGTCTTAGGCGACCCCAAAGGGGTCGCGACCCACAGGTTGAGAACCGCTGCTCTAGGAGCAGAGTGCCTGCCCCGTATTCCTCAGAGGGCAGTCATTTAACAGTGGGCGCGTGAAGGAGTCTGGTTTTCCTAACGAGGCTCTTCTGAACTAGGAGAGAGCAGAGTGGCCTCGAACTGTGGGACAGTATCTGGAACGAAACTAATGTTTTCTGAAGCTCAGTGGCTGTGCATGTTGCTGTACCGTCAGGAGAGCAGAGATTGCCACCCAGCTGTTCATTCGCACCATCCAGGCAATCCCCTGCGCGGGACAGGCAGGAGTGCTGCTTACTTGATGATGGCCGACACGTTGGTGATCTTGTTAAAGAAGTCAAATTCCCGCTGGTAGAAGTCCTTGGCTGGGCCCGACAAGGAGCCTGTGATCTCCTCCACTAACTGCTCCAGGAGGTCACCGATGTCGGCTGACGGAGAAAGTGAGAGGGCGAGTCTGCAGCTGAGCCACAGAAACGCCCCGAAGAACCTGCACGCTTGCTGGACGCACAGTCTGGATATTCCCCGGCACCTAGACCCGCCGTCATCAGAGTGAGGTCTGCAGACACCTGGGGGTCCCTGATAAGCTCTCAGTGAACCCCACAGTCAACATCACACCAAGAGGTGTCTGCCTGCCTCAGTGTGTTGACTCTTGTGAGGCTGTGCACAGGCAGAGGGGCCAAGGGTGTGGGTGCTCACTGGCGCCTCCTGGTTCTGCTCTCATGGCTCTGCTCTAACCCACAAAGTTCTTACACCCAGTCAGTTTTAAGGCAAGTCTCTCTGAGAACCGCTGCCCTGGTTCTCATGTGGGGTCACTGGGTCAAGCACAGGGGCCACTGCTTGGGAGAAGCAGCTCAGCCCGAGCAGGAGGGTCTCCCAAGTGCCTGGGGAGGGGCAGGCAGGGCCATGGGGCAGGCAGGGAATGTGCAGGGTAGGCTAGCAAAGGCTTCATGGTGGGTGGGGACCTGCTCCCACTGTGTGTTAAAGGTGAGGCACTGCAGCCAAAGGACGGGAAGTAGAGGGACTACAGGCTGGGGCAGCTGCGGGGGGTGTTAAAGATGGGGGACCTGAGGGAAGATGACAAAATACTCACGGTCTTTCTGGTGCCCCTCTTCATCTAGATAGATGTTCGTCTTCATATTCCAGATGAACTGGTGTGCCAGAAGCTGGGACTTGGATGCTGCCCACAGAATATACTCCCGCACGTAGCCCATCTGCAGGACAGCAAGGTCACGTCAGCCCAGGCTTGGAGCCCCTCTCCAGGAGAGACTGTTACCCAGAGCAGGAGCAGACGCCATGGTTTCCAGCAGTGAGCACGCTCAGCTTTTGGGTCTGCAGTGAGTATAGCCCACCGGCCAGGTCAAGTTCTGGCTGGCTGGCCAGTGGATGAGGCCCCCAGGTGGTGGGTCTGCAGTACAGGCATGAGTTAGCTTTTGTCTCCTCTTTTCCTTCCCCTGGATTCTAAGAACTGTGACTCTGCCACCAATTTGTGCTGTTGTCAAGTATGAGGAATGAGTAGGCTGGGTACTAAAACTTATCTGTAAGCTAAGGCAAGACTCAGTCTATCAAGAGAGAGTGGCTGATCCTAGAAGCACTTTGGACTCTGGAATGAGATGAAGCATCCTGCCAACCTATGGGGAAGAAAGCCTCAGGACACCAGCCACTGTGCTCACAGCTGCTATGGAGATGGGAGCAGTGGGAGGTACCCACAGGTGGGCTGGTGCTGCAGGGCTCAGCGGGATGCAGTGGGGAAAGTGAGGCTGGCACAGGCCATCGGGGAGCAGGACTGGCAGTGTCGGAGAAGCAGGTGCTGCTGCTGTCCTCAGACATGGGTGCTGACCTGATACATGGACCACGTGGGCTCCGGGCTGTGGTCACCCACATGGTGGTTTTCTGTGCCAGGCTCTGTGCTAGACAGCTTATGTACATGTGCGCCATTACGGGCTGAACTGTATCCCCCCGCCCCCGGCCCCAGTGCTTCAGAATGTGACGGTATTTAAGATGGGTCTTTAAGGAGAGGTTAAGTTCAAAAGAGGTAATTAGGATAGGCCCTAATCCAATCTGACTGGTGTCCTTACCAGAAGAGACACACATGTGGGGACACAGGGAGAAGACAGCCTTTTACAAGACAAGGAGAGAGGCCTCAGAAGAAACAACCTGGCTGACTCCTCGGTCTCCGACTTCCAGCCTCCAGAACTGTGAGAAAATACAGCTCTGTTGTTTAAGACGCCCAGTCTGTGGCACTTGGCTACGGCAGCCCTTGCAAACTAATACATCATCTCACCCAATCTTCACTGCTTCCCACTGAAGAGACTAGGGAGTCAGGGAACCTGCTGAGACCCGCATCCAACGAGTAGGAAGCCAGGCCAGGCTGAGACACTTCCAGAACTGGCTCACTCTGCAGAGTGAGATGGGCCTCAAGGTGAGTGGGGGCCTCCTGGCCATGGACACTGGTGACAACCATGGTGGGGATGGGTGTGAAAGGAGCTCTGGGACAGTGGTCACAGGTTGGTGGTCCTGCTCCCAACGCAGGCTGGGAACACACGTGATCACCAGGCTGGGCGTGAAGGCTGGACGGCATATCCTTGTTGCCAAGGGCTCCTTCCCCAGCCCCCGCACAGCTCTCAGAGTGAAGAGAACAGCATGCACAGGCACAGCCTTACCTTGTCATACCTGAGGGCCTGCACGATCTGGGGGATGTAGAACAGGATGGCATCCTGCGAATGAGGAAAAGTGATCATGACCTCAGAGAGGGAGAACAATTCCTCACCGCTAGGAAAGGTGAGAACAACTCAACATGGATGGACGCCCCAGGTTCCCCCCTCCCAACCTGGGACTGGCCGTGCTGTCCCTCAGCCTCCAGGACACTGTCCTCACTGGAGACCACAGCAGGACTGAGAGCCTGGCAAAGCCCAGAGGACAGCAAGGAAAATGGCCAATGGCTCAAAACACATCATCAGTGAGAAAAAGCAAGAGGAGCAAGGCTCCGTGCCTATAGGGGAGAAGGCCCACCTGTGTTCACTGCGGGGAATGCCTGGGGGCAAGGCTGAGATTACAGCAGGCCTGTGTGCTGAGCTGCAGTGATTCAGACTCCAGAACATTCTACCAAACCCGTCACTGTGCCTGTCAGGTGGGGTCACTGGGCCATGAGCCTGTACGGCTACAAATGGAACTAACTCAAGTAAACTTCGTTTTTAACTCAGATGCTTAAAAAGAAATATAACTAGGAAACACATCTGAATTAGAACGAAATCTATCTTCTATGACTACTTCTAAACGGAAATATAAAGACACTAGAGGCCTGATGCATGAAATTCGTGCATGGGTAGGATCCCTAGGCCTGGCTGGCGATCAGGGCCGATCTGTGGGGCGACCCGTGGGGTGATGGGGGGGGGCGCCCTCTGGCATCCGCCTTGGCTGGCCTCGCCCCCTGCCACTGCTGACATCACCAGATGCCTCCCTCTGCAGGGTGACTGGCGGGGCAATCAGCAGGGGGTTGGGGGAGGGACCCCTGCTGGCGCCCGCCTTGGCTGGCCTGGGGCCTGCAGGCTGGGGGCAGCTCCTGCGTTGAGCATCTGCCCCCTGGTGGTCAGTGCACGTCATAGTGACTGTTTGTTCCATTGGTTGGTCCACTGTCCGGTTGATTTGCAGATTAGGTTTTTATTATATAGGATGTGCTAAGGTAGACCAGTGTTTAATCAGGCCTACATTAGGGTTTGAAATAAAGCCTGTCTCTCATCTCTCCACCTAAACACTGTTCGGGAGTCCCACTAAGGCCAAGGGCTGGGCTTACCGGTGGGAAGGACCGCAGGACTTTCACCCCATACTGTGCCGTGAGAGGATGCGGTGGGTACATGCTGGAGAAGTAGGAGAGCCCCGTGGGCGGGTCCGCGGGCGCCCAGCACAGCACATGGCTGAGCTCAGGCGCATCGGCATCGATGGTGTGCCAGGTGACCAGGAACTGGGAAGGAAACAGGGAGATGGTTGGCCTGTCCCTGGGGCCCATCTGGAAATACTCAACTCCATCCCACATCACAAGGATGGCCCGAAAAGGGATGATTATAAAGCATTTAAAACAAAGTGGGAAAGGCTTCTGACAGTTATGTACAACAGTACAATTTCAACTAGGGTGAAGCACATTCAATATCATAAATGCTTCACAGGAGTGGAAAACACAGGAAATTAGAAAAATCATTATACCACCAAGGTCACCAGGTTTCTGTTATATTTCTAGTTTCCAGGCTTTTCTGGAGACCATTCTGTTTTTGTGCATTTTGAACCCACCCCCCACCCATACTACACTAGAGGCCTGATGCACGAAATTTATGCAAGAGTGGGCCTTCCTTTCCCCCACTGGCTTCCCTCTGGCACCCGGGACCCAGGCTTCCCTTGCAGCCCCGGCTTCATCTGGAAGGTTGTCCAGAAGGACGTCCAGTCTAATTAGTATATTACACTTTTATTATTATAGATTACCTTGATAGCTTCAGGAATGTCACTAACGGCTCCTGGGTCCAACCGAACCAGACGGGTCACTTCACTGCCAATGGCTTCTGTGTTCTTAAACCTACGGCCACAGAGGGATGGATGGGATGGCCTCACCAGCAGAAGAGGAGCTGAGGGAGCCCTGAACTGCACGGATGCAGATCAATCCCAGCTATATCTCCTGACACATTGATAACTCCAAACACAAGTGTTTACAATGAACAGCATTATGATCGGCTATGATAAAATGCCAGAACTATCTCCAACAGGAATTATCCTACCTCACCATTCAAAGGATGCCTCCCTTACTGTCCTTGCCTTTAGAACACCCCCTGGCCCTGGCCCCCAAAGGGACCCATCCACGGGCCAGAAGGCATCTTAGCAAGTGGGAGGGTAGGTGTAAGTTTTCAGGTGTTACTGGCTCAGGCTAACACAAGACAGACTTTCTATAAACACTGTCAGGCTGTGGTCTTGATCCAGAGGACTGAATTAGAACCAGGAGGAAGCGGTGAGTAAGCAAGTATGGGCTAACGGGAAAGCATCCACATGGGGGGAACATAATCCCTCTGGTGGGACTGAATGGGAGGGCCTTGGAAGTCCCTCTCAGTCTAAGAGCTCTGTCCTTGTAAGAGCTTCCCAGGGAGAGTTCACATTCCCTCTGCTGCTGGCTGCCTCCTCTGGGTAGCCTGCCACTGAGAGTCAACATCCAGGAACAAACCCAAACCCTTCCCAGGTCGACTCCCTTACGTGGTAGCCTCCACGCACTTTCTTTCCTCCTCGAATAAGACTGGGGCCTGAATGTGCTGATGTGACTTCCTGGGGCTCCAGGTGCTGGGGTACCCTAGGCAGGAGTCTATGCTGTGTGACCACTGCACAGGACTGGGTGAATGTCCAGGGCAGAGGAGCAGCCTGCTAATATTGCTTCCGAGACTGTCCCTGACGATGACATGTCACATTTCTCCTCACTAAGGGCCCCTTCCTCTGGCAAAGCCCTTGTCAAGCAGGTGTGATGGGGGCCCACCTGGCTGGCAGCTGCACGGCCAGGTAAGGAGAGATGCTCCAGGCAAGGTTCACATTATCTTTCCACTGCTTCTCACTCAGGCTGGTATACTTGGACCTCCAGTTGGCCACACTGTTCTCCCCGGCCTGGTCCAGCTCCAGCTCTGGGGCCGACAGTGGGTTGTACCACGTGGTGAGACGTTCAATCTCAGTGGCCTGGTGAGATGAGACCGACACTGATGCGCTTTCTGCATGTGCCCACATGCTGCTCTGCTCCCCTCCTCCCTGGTGCTGTGGGCACATGGTGGGTGGTGCCTTACCAGCAGGGACAGCAGCAGCGTTCTGCGCTTCATGTAGTATTTGTGCAGCTGGGAGCCCCGGTTGGTTTTCTTGGACATGCCTGGGGAGCAAAGAGGAGCACACATGTGTTCCTTGGAGGTTACCGGCCCACCCTTTGTTTCTAGAACCCAGAGGAAGCTGTCTTTCAGTGCTCTGTCCACCGTCTGAGCCAGCAGGATGTGACTCAGACCTGAGGAACCTGTCAGCAAACCTTCAACTGACCTGACTTCTTGGAGATGGTCGACATGCCGCTGGACAGGGGGTAGGTGTTGATCCAGCCTTGCGTAGCCTGTTGGCGGGAGCCCACAGCTATATCCAGATTGCTCCGGGTGTCTTGATTATCTGTGGGCAAAGACAATGTTGCTTCTAGAATGAGGTGTCTGAATTTTCACCAGAGATAAGGCAACCAGTGGAAGAGCAGGGTGACACACGGCTGATGACAGCTTTGTAGAACTAACCCAGACATCTGAGAAGTTCTAGATGAAAAGCTTACTAAAATTCGTATATTCCTCCTAGCCTTTAAGATAGAATAAAATAAATATGGTAGTCGTCTTGATAAATGACGGCAGTTATCTGATCTCCAGCACCATGTTGTACACGAGGACCTGGGGGGCAGATGATAAGGGCGGTTTGCCCTGTTCTGAGTGGAGCCAGGAGGCTGGCTTAGGAAATTACTGTGCCTGCTTTTCATTTTCCTTTCCTTTCCTGGCAGTCAGGTTGTCAGCTGCGGGTCTGGCTGCAGAAACTCCACTCATCTACTTTATGGTGTGTGTCGGCTCCATGCTTCGAGAACAAGAACGTGTTTTCTTCTGGAGGTTTACTGCTTGCTTACACTTCAACCCTTTCCTTATCCCTCACCCTCATCTACCCTGGCTAGCTCCTATTCTCAGAAACTCAGCTCACATGTTACCTATCTCAGAAAACTGTCCCTGGTTCTCCAACCCTAGTGGGCCAAGTGCCTCCCCCTGTGGGATGCTCCCATAATCCCCTCCTGTTGAAATCACCTGTTGATTTGTTTTCTACCAATACGGACTGTTAGATATGCAGCAGGTGCTTGTAAACTGAGCTGGTGCTGGGAGAAGTTATGCTGACGGCTTCTGTTCATTCTGTTCCTCAGCTGGGGCTGGACAAGTGGTGGCCAGGCAGGCTTCAGGCCTTTGGTGACTGTGCAGCATGGCCAAGGCCAGGCCTCAGCTGGGCCCTAAGTGCTCTTCTGACCTGGCTCCTTCAAGGCTGCCCACTGCACACCTCTGTCCTGCACCACCCCCTACCCCACACCTCAGCCCCACCACCTGTGAGCAGCTGCACTGCTCAAACAGCCCTCACCTGGGGGAACAAGCTGGCTGGCAGTCAGGTACTTCTTATCTGAGAACATAGCCGTCCAAAATTTAATCATTATGCTTATGTCTTCACGCAGCCTCTTTTCTCCTTGAGTAGGAAACTTCGGGGGACAACTTCAAACAACCACAAGAGGACAAGAGTTGAGTGCCTGGAGTCAGGGACTAGAAGGCAGCACATTATAATGCAGTGAGAGGCGACACCAGCGATATCTGAATGATGAGAGGTTAGCCCAGAGCTCCTGATCAGGAAAACTATCTTACCCTGCACGGGAGTGTGATGCTCTCTAGCCCTCTCATGACCACCTCAACCACTATCCTCAGCAATGTCTCCAGCTCTCGGCAGAATGGTGTACTTGTGGCAGGTTGTGCAACCACAGCTGTTTCCATATAACAACACCCATACTTGCAAAGCCCCAGGAGGCAGGTATTTGCAATTCTTCGTGCAATAACCATTCATAGTAATTGGAAAGTTAAAAGGATGCACTTAATCTCTTAAGTCAGTGGTCGACAAACTCATTAGTCAACAGAGCCAAATATCAACAGTACAACGATTGAAATTTCTTTTGAGAGCCTAATTTTTTACACTTAAACTTCTTCTAACGCCACTTAATTCAAAATAGACTCGCCCAGACCGTGGTATTTTGTGGAAGAGCCACACTCAAGGGGCCAAAGAGCCGCATGTGGCTTGCGAGCCGCGGTTTGCAGACCACTGTCTTAAGTCAATTGAACTGAATTATTGTTCATCTCATAGGGAGGCTAGCTAAGTACACACATGGAAACACAGCACAGGGCTGGGATAGTCAAACCCAGGGGTGTCAGGGTTGCTGAATCAGTTTGGTGGCATAAACCAGGCAAACCGTTTCCCCCTGTAATGACCTCTGGGGACCAGGGACAACCAGAGGCACTGTCTGGAGCTGGGCTGTCACTGGACACTGCACAGCACAGTGCGGGGAGTACCTGAAGTAGTCAAAGGCAGTCGAATAGATCTTCTCCCGGAGCACGTTGCGAATGGTTGCATTTGGAACCACGTCGGCGTGCAGGAGAGACAGCCCCAGGGTCAGCAGTCTAAGGGAGAACCAGGGGCCAAGTCAAAGCTACGCAGCCTGGACCAAACCTGTGTGGGGTCCGGGTCTACCCTGCAAACCAGTGGGCTCTTGAGCTTAGGGCACGTCTCCAAATGACAGAGCTCTAGGCTGCCAGGACTGCGGCATCAGTCAGGTGATTATAGATTATAGTTCACAGGTTTATTGTACCCAAAATGTCCCAGGAAAGGTTCTTCTTAAACCTTTACTTTTGTTGAGATAAAACTAATGTGTTAATCTGCCTTGGCCATAAGCTTCAGTTTAACAAACTATCTGCAAGCTACTCCCTGAGCCCTGGCCGGGTGGCTCAGTTGTTTGGGGTGTTGTCCTGTACACTAAAAGGTTGTGGGTTCGATTCCCAGTCAGGGAACATACATAGATTGTAGGTTCAATCCCTTGTCAGGATGTGTACAGAAGGCAACCGATCCATGTTTCTCTCCCACATCAATGTTCTTCTCTAAAATCTGTAAACATATTCTCAGGTGAGGATTAATAAAAACAATACCTACTCCCTAAGATGCAGTCACTTACAGGTACTCTGAAGGCAGAACAATTAATTGAAGTTAAAAAAAAAAAGTAATTTACCAAGGACCTGGTTCTGCCAGGTCAGGACTCCTGAACAAGCGTCTACAGACAGTGTTGATCTGTGACAAGGTCAAGTACAGGAACAGAGAGGAAGCACCTAATCATTTCTATAGCAATTCCACATTGCTATGTGGGTCCTTTTCTAGTTCATTCTCATGGCATCTTATAAAAGCATAGGTCGGTGACAATTTCAACATCAGGGAAAGAAAGAACTAGCCCTTCCTCAAAGTGGCTTGAGAAGTACAGCCCAAGCAGCACCCAGCAGGCTGCAGGAACACGGGTCTGGAGCTCACGAGACGGGCAGACAGAGCTGGCATCACTGGTGGGCAGCAGGAAGAGCTAAGGCAGAGAAGTGGCATACCCCAGTAGGGGGCTCTGTCCCTTCCCTTCATCTGACCACCCAGCACCTGCAGGTCCAGCTCAGACCTCTCCTGCCCACATCAGGCTGGCCTTTTCCTGCTATGTCTAGCTAGACCACCCCTGGTCATAGCACCTGGCTTGAGGCCCCCCACCAGGCAATACATCCCAAAGGGGATTATGTGCCCTCCCCTCATATGTCTGGTGTTTTGCACAGGACTTAGCATGTAGTTGGCATGATCAGAAATGACCTGACCAAGTCACCGCCAGCTCCCTGTCCTGACCTTGTCACACCACCTATCTTTTTTTTAAGGTTAAAAAAAAAATTGACTTTTAGAGAGAGCGGGATGGAAAGAGAGAAAAACACTGATGTGAAAAGGAAACATCGATTGGCTGCCTCCTGCATGTCCCCTACTGGGGATTGAGCCTGCAACCCAGGCATGTGCCCATATCTGGCATCGAATCAGCAACATTTTGGTGTATAGGATGATGCCCAACCAACTGAGCCACACCAGTCAGGGTACCACATGCTATTTTTCATTCACCACTATGTCACAGAATGGTGACACCATTTTTCTGTCACCCACCCCCAACCAATTTAGAAAGGCTGCCCAATATCTGGCTGCCCCAGGTCAACGAGTGGATCAGCTTCCTGGATACTCCCCTGCTGTGGACAGAACAATGCCGACTTCCCCAGCCCTGAAGGGTGCAGTGGGACACGTCATTTGTGCACATACTGGGAGCTCAGTCAGTTTCTGGTGAATAAATGACCAACCAGGGGAAACCGCCATGGAGAGGGCCCGCAGCACCAGCAGCTCAGCCCCCCTACAAGAGGAGGAGAGCCTCTCACTTGAAGCGAGGCCCAATGGCTGCCACGTGTCGGTTCATGCTCCCCTTGGCCCCGCCGATGTTCAGGGACATGGAGCGCTGCAGCAGGCTGGAGAAGATCTCCACTTGGTCAGAGCTGCAGTACTTGGCGATCTCGAACCGCTGCACCAGGAACTAAGAGGCAAGGACAATACGCTGCCATGATGGGGCCTGGCTGGCTCATCCCAAGCCAGCTCAGCCAGGCAGGGAGAGGCTCTGTGCTCAGGGTGGTCTGAGGGAAGCAGGGAGGGGCCAACAGGGGCCTGGGATAAGGCTGGAACAGAACAGCCTATCTAGCCCCTCCCCCAGCAGGTAAGACAATCTTAACCCTGGAGCTCCATGCTCTCTGGGCCCCAGGCCCCACAGGGAGCCCCCACCCCTGTAGCTAGAGGGGGCGGAGCACAGCTGAGCCTCGAGAGGTGTGGTGAGGCAGTGGGGTCCAGGCACATACGTCAATCCAGATGCAGTGAGGGGTCACTTCAGGGGCACAGGGTTTGGGCTGACTCGCTTCTGATGCTGCCAGGGGGTCTGCTTCCTTTATTTCAGCAGAAAAAAGGCCGACCTTCTGCTCCACTGTCATCTGCCAGGCCCCTGCCATCTCCCGCAAAAACTGTTAAGTACACAACGACTGTTAGCTCCTCACAGAGCAGAAAGGTGCTTACTGATTATTTTTATTATAAAAGGAAGAGATGCTCACTGAACAAAGTTTATGGACCAAGGAAAGTATGACTAAAAATAAAGACCACCTATGATCCCACTTCCTTCCTAGCTTTTTGTTTTTTTAACATGAAGCCCATTCTTGAACTATTGCCAGGCCATGTTCTGTGTGGTGGCAGCCAGGACTGCTTGTGATGGCAGGCCTCTGAACTAACAAGGGCAGAACTGGATTCTGGCTCTAGAACCCACTTCCTTTTCTCCACCCTACACGGACCCTGCAAAATGCCTTCATGCCACTAACCAGGCTGAAGAATAACTGGGGAGGGTGAGTGGAGTCTGCAACAGCCACTGGGCTGGGCAAGTGAACAGCCTCCCCTGTTGGCCTGACAACACCAGGCAGCTCCTTCAAGGGGGTCCAGACCCACCTGCAGAGTGGTGGCCACTGAGGCTTGGTGCCTGGGGCAGACATCCTGGCTCTGCTCAATATTTACTTCCTCCTTCTTCCTTAAGTTATGGTTTTGTGTGGGTGGCCAAGTGGCCAGTCACAAGTACCCTCATCCAGGCCTCTGCTGTTTGGGGTAGCCACAGGTTTTCATTGGCACTAATGAGCAAGTGGGCATCAAATGAGTGAGGCCCTGGGGAAGGGCTTGGCAAGTGGTGCTTGCCTTGGCCCTCTGCCCTCCTTCCTGCCTGAGGCACAAAGTCCACACACTAAAGGTGCCAGAGTTGCAGACAACAGGCCTGGGATATCAACAAACTGCCCACAACAGAGAAGAACAAACTCCCATTGGTCAAGGCACTGCTCTTGGTTTCTGTTTCCTGCAGAGAGATGTGCTACAATAGATTGGGGGTGGAGGAAGCGGGGGGGTCATCCAGCCCATAGGCCATATAAGATCCAATAAATCATTTGGTCTGGCCCTGCCAAGGTATTAGGGGTGATTTGATTAAATGTTTGACCAAATATAGCAGGCTAATTTTTAAGTTGATAATTTTGTATGGCCATCGATTGATGTTATAAATATCCAAATGGCCCTTGGCAGAAAAAAGGTTCCCCGCTCCTGCAATAGATAAAGAAACGGCAGGGCCACCTGGACCAATGAGCCACAGCAATAGACAAAGAAACTGCAGGGCCACCAGGACCAATGAGCCACAGCACAATCACTCATTTCTTTGATAAGCATGTCCTGGTCGCTGCCTCTGGCCAGGGCCTTCTGCGCTCTGGGAATGGAGTATGAATAAGACAAACACATCCACCTAGTCTACTGCGGGGCCACAGACAACGAGAAAAGCAAGCTATAGAGTGGACACTGATCTCTGCTAAGGGGAAAACAGCCATGAAGAGGCTTGGAAGAGTGAATGAGGGTGTATACGACATTCTAGGTAGTGTGGGCAGGGGACAGCTAAGGCAAGCCCCTGTGGGCCCACTCCAGTAGCAACTCCAGAAAAACGGACACAAGGAAGGCTGCTCCTCCCAAAATTAGCAGTCCCAGAGAAGTATCCCTGTCAACAAATACAACCATTTCCAATGTTGATAAGGTTCCAATCTCAGAGAAATGGCTCCCCCTACTGAGCTTTGGAAAAATAACAACTTTGAGGCACCACTGGGATGCTTTTAACATATGACAGTCCTGTGGGCAGGCATTAATATCACACTCTCGCCCCAGCTGGTTTGGCTCAGTGGATAGAGCATCGGCCTGCGGACTGAAGGGTCCCGGGTTCGATTCCAGTCAAGGGCACATGCCCGGGTTGCAGGCTCAATCCCCAAGTAGGGGGCATATAGGAGGCAGCCAATCAATGATTCTCTCTCATCATTGATGTTTCTCTCTCTCCCTTCCTCTCTGAAATCAATAAAAACATATATTTTTTAAAAAACCACACTCTCACACATAAGGAGACTGAAGCCCCAGAGGGTAAAGGGCATGCCAGGGTCTCCAAGCTCATCAGCTGAGGATAAGTTCTCTCCATCTCTCACCCCGCCCCACCCTTAAGAGCAGAGAACCCCTGGTGTCCTACCGGCACTTCCACTCCATTCTTGCCGGCCAGCAGCCACTCCCAGCAGGCCAGGGCAGTCTCCATGCCATGCTCATTGAACATCCGGAGGGGACCCCAACACAAATGATGGAGAAGCTGTGGGTCACAATCTGGAACCAAACACACTGTTCAGAGGCCCCATGGCCTCCCCAGGTGAGCAAGATAGTCAGCACATCAGCTGGGACAACGATGGCCTTTTATTTACTTCTACCCACCAGAGAGGCCACAGGGATCTCTACTGGGGGAGCTCCAGCTCTTTCTTCAGCCAGAACTCCAATTCACTAAGGATGACGGATGCCAACAAGTTGTTAACAAACGATGCCAGAGGTCCACAGGGCTGGTCACTAACCTTTGCTGCTGATGAGCATCGCTGTCAGCTTGAACATGGCCTGTGTGTAGTGCTGAGGATTGCTGAGGTCTAGTGCTGTGTTCAGATCCTGGACCATCATTTTGTTCAGGTCAGATATCTGGCCTGTGGCATCGGAGAACCGAATCATTCCATACACCTACAAGAAGCATGCTATGTCAGCAGAGGCGTGCGTAACTCAGGCACATGGGTGAGGCCCCGGCAGCCACCTAACCACAATCAAGGCAGGACCAAAGGGTGCTTCACTGCCCCAAACTAGTGCTTATGCATGCAGAGAGTGACAGGCTCCAGTCAGTGATGCTACCACTGCTCAGAGATTTTGGGGAAATTCTCTTTTAGAAATGTGTGTGAGCCCTGGCCTGTTTGGCTCCATGTTTAGAGCATTGGCCCGGAGACCCAAGGGTTGCAGTTTCAATTCCCGGTCCCCATCGGGGTACGTGTGGGAGGCCACCAGTCAATATGTGTGTGTCTTGTCTCGCTCTCCCCCTCCTCCCTCCCTTCTACTATTCCTCTGAAGATCAATGGAAAAAATATCCTCAGGTGAGGATTTAAAAAAAAATGTGTGTTAGTGTTCCCACCATTCTAGATGGTTCTTGAGGGCGGGGACCTGGTCTTATCATCTTTGTATTCCAGCACTGAGCCTAGGGTCTGACTCCCATAGGTCTTGTGCATGTTGGTTGAATAAAGTTCCTTCAGAATCAATCAATGACTCAACAAAATCAGCCTCACTATACGGGATATTAGGTCAGCATGCAAGAGGCAGTTGATCGTTCTTTCTCTCACTGATGTTTCTCTCTCTCTATCCCTCTCCCTTCCTCTCTCTCCAAAATCAACAAAAACATATTAAGAAAACAACCAGAAAAATCAAATGCTTCAGAATAGCCAGTGTGGTGAGTGACTGTCATAAATGCTCCAGGCTGTGCTCATGTTCCCAGGGGCCAGCCTTCAAACGAGTGAGTTCCACATTCACCAGACTCCCTGCTCATTTTCTGTTAGGAAGGAGCTGACTGACATCAGAACAAGAGGACACTCTGAAGGGCCTCGGACACAGAGCAGCACAAGTACCTCGCCCGCATAGCGGTTGCGCAGATTCAGCGACGCCATGAAGTTGGAGTAATCTTTCTTCACACAGGCTGGGCGCTCGGTGAGCTGAGTTGCCTACAGACAAATATCAATAATTACTTCAGACCATAGCACTGTGCTTTCCTCATGTTTACCATGGCTAAACCTAAGTCCAATTAAGAAGTCAGGTTCAGATCCAGGGGTTATTAAAAATCTTCAGTGCTGGCAAGATAGTAAAATGAACTACTTTAGAGGACCCTCTAGGTTGTTATGTCCCATGGAAAAATGCTTTTTAAAAAAATTTCAGCACGAAAAATTTCTCTGGAAGGCCATCCTGACTACTTTCACCCAGTGATGCACAGGCCTTTGCAGCAGAACAATCACCTGATTGCCGTGAAATCACCGTTAACTGCAATCGCCATGCTGTGACGTTAATGGTCACGGGATGCCCCCTCTGCGATGGTGCTGGTGTGTGAATGTGCCTTAGAGAAGGTAGAGGGTGCCTGAGTGAGAGCAGCAACAGAGCCAGTAAAAGCTCTGAGACATCCACTTGCTGATGGAAAGGGGCACACTGAGTAGAGACAACCCACTGAGTGGGGAAAACATCCCCCCACTTCCTCTGCTTCAGCCTCAGGCCTTAGCCCACCTCCCACCCCTCTAGGACTCCGGGTCTCAGTGACCCCTCTCTGTAACTCTGAAACGGCTCCCTGACTGCCGTGTGATAGAGTGTGGTGGGCCTGCAGACTCCTTTGCTTTCCATGGCGCAGGGGCACCTACGTCAGCATCTCCAGTACAGCAACAATCAGAAACACAATAAAAAGTATCCTTTTGTCTTTAGCAACAGAAAAGGGAAAACCTAACCAAAATCTAATTTTCTAAAGAATAGTATTTAAGTCTTTTAGGCAAAATCTCTTCTAAGTCAGCAGCTGGCTAGATTCTAGAGAAAGACTACAAGTTGTCACATGCATTCTTAGTCTGCGAGCCCTGCTTCTGGCTGCTGCCTGTGTCCTCGGATTGGTGGAGAGACGGAGGCTGGGGAGCTGAGCCAATGCCACTGGGCCCTGTGAGAGCAGGAAGGCCTGTGCGTGGCAGCCTGGCCTCTGCTGCCTGTGTCGAGATGCTTTTTTCTTCAGAGAAAACACAGTAACCTTAGGTGAGTGCTCGAGGATGACATGGGTAAACAGACACTGGCCGCCTCTGGCTCTGCTAATGGGCTCTTCCCTTCCTCCGAGGTCACAGGGCAGTCCTGTGGCCTCCCTCCCTGGTGCTGCACCTCCACCACACCAAATCCTTAAAAGATAGGCAGGCAGCCTCCCCCACCCACCCTGAGAGAGTTAAGAAGCACCAAGGGAGCACAGAGCCCCTGCTGGTTGGGAGACACCAAAGTGCAACACTGCCAGTCAGATCACCCGTTCTCAACTCTACTTTGATCCTAGGCCCTAATTTACTTCAGAAAGCACTACCCTGGACGTGCTGCCCTCTGAATTAATCTCGAGCAGAACAAGACCAAGCCGAAGACCTGTACATGCAGTTCAGCACGCACTGCGCATTGTCGAAAGTCAACACGACTATAATTGTTGCTGATGTGTCTACCACAGGTCAGTTTCCTTCCTCAAGGATGTGGACTCACAGAAATCCAAATCTGACCTCATTAATGAATCAAGCTTACCTCCATCAGTCCACAGTTTCAAAACAGGAGACAGTGAGGAAATGCCTGCGCGACTGACCAGCTGATCTCTGAACCTGGGGAGCTCTCACAAGATTCCGATCTACCAACAGACACTTTGAGCGCCTCACACAGGCAGTTGTGGGTGCCCAGGTGGCTTTTGTGAAAAGCTACACATCAGCGTTGGCCCTTCCCCAACGCTGGCTTACACAGTGCTCCTGGGGAGCAGTGAGCTCCTTCACGTACCCCGAGAGTCGTGTTCTGCTTGTTGTAGCTGGCAAAGTGAAGAATGCTCTCGGTGGCCATAGCCAGCCCCGTGTGCTGGGACAGTCCCGACACCCAGTTCTGATGTTTGTTTAGATATTCCTGAAATAGGGAAAAATGTTGTTTTACTTTAAAGGTAAAAACACTTGATAAACTGAGGTGTGAGGTAGTAAAGCAAACGCTGGTTCCAGGGCTGGGTGTGCCCCCTTCCGACTGCTGTGGGGCCCTCAGGGAGTGAGAAAGAGCCCCCCTTTGACTGGCTGCTGCTTCCAGGTGAACAAGGACAAAGCTGGTCCCAGAGCGGCTGGCATACAGCAAATGTGAGAGGACCACTGATGCCTAGCATGTCCTTGGGAGCATTTGCTATCTGCCAAGTGCTGGGGAAACAGCTGCAGGGCCTGGTCCTGCTGTCCACACCCAGGCAGTTTGGCAGTTCCATTACCGAGCAGCCCTGCTGATAGGGCTGCGTGCGGACAGAGGAAGACACAGATCCGATCCCACTGGCCTCCCTCACCCCCAAACAGCACAATTACCCCACAACCTGCTCCCAATGCAGATCATTTTCTGAGGCTTCTATTCTCAGGCACTGCAATAATGCTTGGTCTGTTTATTCACACGAGTGCTGTTTGTACTGAATTTGTGTAAAGCTCGTTGGATGGTGTGAAAGAGCTTATCACGATTTCTTTTTGATGATTTTTTAAAAGTACCTGGAGGTGGGATTTGGTGACCGTAGGTGCCCACTTCATCGCCTCCTGTAGGATCATTTCACAGCGTGCAGCAAAGTCCTTCACGATGCTCTGAAAAGGGGTGTGATCAACCCGAGGTCAGGGTATCTGGGCTATGAGAGGACCCCACCAGTACACTGTGGATAGCTATGGCCCGATTGTGTCCCCCCAAATCCATGTGGAAGCTCTAACCCCCAGCACTTCAGAATGTAACTAACTGGAGCCAGGGTCTTCAGCGAAGTGATTACATTAAAACGATATCAGGGTGGGCCCTAACCCAACAGGACTGGTGTCCTTGTAAGAAGAGCAGATGAAGACATAGTCATGTACAGAGGGACAAGCATGTGAGAATGCAGGGAGAAGACAGCCATTCACCAACCAAAGAGAGAGCTCCAGAAGACATCAACACTCCCAACACCTTGATCTCAAACTTCAGCCTCCAGAAATACGTGAAAATATACTTCTGTTGTTTAAGCTACCCAGTCTGTGATACTTTGTTATGGCAGCCATAGCAAACCAAAGGAGGGACTGTGCTCCAACACCAAGGCTTCTGGGTACAGGGAACCCACACACATCTGGTCTGTAATCCTCGCATGAGGCTGTGTGGCAGACAGACCTGGGAGTGAGTTGGCACCCATTCATACTGTGCGACCCTGGCAACTGATGGATAGGGCACATACTGCTCACACCTCAAACTGCTGGAGACTGAATGACATGATGTGCGGAACATGCTGGCCCTAACAGACACAGAAGATGGCAGTGAAACGGCCCTTAAGAAGGGGACCGCTCTGGCCTACCTCCCGGGCTTCACATGTGTCAGGAACGGTGATCCGATAGGGGGCGTCGGGGATGCTGTAGTAAGGCTGGTCCTTGTGAATATCCTGAAAGCACAACAGGACTTCCTCTTCCAACAGCCTTCCCCAGCTGCCCCTGCCGAGCTGTGCCTCCACAGCTCCAGGGACGCCGGGCAGCGGAGCATTTGCCTTCCTTCCCCCAACTCATCCCATCTGTGATAGGCTTCCAAACTTGCTGTGGCTTACTGGGAAAGGTTAGGGTAGGATTTGGGCTTCTCACCCCCAATTAGGCCACTTGTAGTATGAATTAGGCTCAGCGTATGGTGGGCAGGGACACTTACTGCACTCAGCGATAGAGACAGGGTCTGGAGGATGTCCAGCATGGTCTTCAGCACCGTCCCGCTCCATAGCAAGTGGGGAAACCTGCACCAAGAGCCACTTTTCAGGGCCCAGGAGCCAAATCCCAGGGCACCCACATTTCTTAAAGGGAGGCTGAGATTCCCACTTCTGGCTGCCCAGCTGAGGGTCAGAGGTCAGGAGGCTTCCAAGGCAGAGCACCAGTCAGAAAAGCTCCCAGGCTCCTGCTAGTCCCATTCCTCAGGGTCCAGTGACCTGCTCCCAACCCGATTGTCTTGGGTTACCCAGTGGCCAGGCCACACTCCCCACCTTCCCAAGGGAGCCTTCTATTTTATGACCAGGGCTCCTTGATGTTTTCACATCCTGGCACAAATGGAAAATGGCAGTATTTGCATGACAGAGAAGAAGCTGCTCCTGGGTGAGGGGCCCCAGGGTGGAGGGGACAGACTGCACAGCTCTGACTCGTAGTGACTACAGCAAACTCCAGCACTCTTGGGAGGCTGCATCGCTTTGAAAGCTTTAATTCTGACTCCATTTTTTTCTGGACTGATAATGTTTCGAGATCACACAGGTACATGTGTACACACACACAGAGCATTAAGAGGAAAATGAGCGTACTTATCCACCAGGCCAGACAGGTACTTGTCCGCCACCCTCCGTATCCTCTTGTGAATGTGGTTAAAGTTCACCAAGAGGAACTGCGCGTGCCGCTCCAGCTCCTCCTCATTCTCCTTGGTCTTTGCCTGGAGAGTCAGAAGAGACAGGTACAGCAGGCGCTCGCCGTGTGCCCCCGGCAAACACATGCTGGCTCTCTGACAAGGCTTACTTTATCCGCCATCATGTTTAGGAAGGCTTCAAATACTTTGTCTGCGACGGCAATCACACACTGCATCATCCCTGAAACAAGAGGGGTTCCATGGTCAGGAGTATCAACAGAAAGAGACCAACCCCAGCTCCTTTCAAATGTTTTGTTTGGACATGATTTTAGACTTACTGAGGAGTTCCCATACACCCTCCACCCAGCTTCCCCTAATATTAACATTGCATTTGTCAAAACTAAGAATTGGACATCGATACGATATGATTTCCTAAACTTCAGGCCCTATATGGATTTCTCCAATTTTCCCACTAGCATGTATCCCTTTTCTGTTCCAGGATCCAATCCAGGATGCCACATGGCATTTACTCATCGTGTCTCCTTGGTCTCCCCCAATCTATGTTGATGCCTCAATCTGTTCTTGTCTTGTATGATCTTGACATTTCTGAAGAGCACAGGTATTGTGTAGGAGGTTCCTCAATTTACACCTGTCTGATATTTGCTCATTAGACCAAAAAAAACCAGCACAGAGGTTAAGTGCTCTCCTCCTCGAATCATATCAGGGCGTGGTCTGGCCTGACAATGTCCTGGGAAACACTTGTGGTCCTAAGTGGGTCTCCTCATAACCAGCAGGATTACCAAGGAGGCCTTCACAGTGAGGAACAGGGGCTGTGACCACACCAAGCTCTCCCTTGGCTAATGGAGCATTTCTAACTGGCTACTTGGTAGGATGCTTTGTCCATCACCTGCCCTTTCTACCTGGTCCTTCTCTGAGACCAGGTATGACCTTCTTCCCTAGACGGTATAGCTCTTTCCTGATTACAACAGAAACAACTGCATGTCTTTATTTCACAAATACTTAAAGGAAGAAACAAATTATTTTACACACACACACACACACACACACACACACACACACACACCATAGTATATGTGATTTTCTTTTAAGCAAAATAATAAAAATATTTTATTCATGTTCAAATTATGGTAATTTTTCTACTGGGAGTCCCTTTAAATTGGTTCTGCTCTGGACTTTAAAAGGCATGACTGTTCCTTGGCAACGAGATGCTCTAGGTCCAACAACGACCATCCAAGGAGCCCAGGATTCTTTGAGCAGAGGACAGTACTAGGGACTGAGATCTGTGGGCTGGAGCACACTTGAGCATTGATGGTGGGCAGGAGTGATGCTCTTTCTGCTGTTAGGCCTCTTGCAGTAGTGGCAGAGTCACAAAGATATGTATTTTTTAAGGTTATATGTTTTATATTGATCTTTCCACACAGACAGAAAATAGGGAGTAGTATCCCTTTTTACCTTATAAAGCTCAGTTCATCACGCGAGTACCACAATAATAAACTTACCAGACTTGTCCTTCTGAATAGCTTTATCCTCAAAGTAGCAGAACATGACCTGGAAGCGGTCGGGATCTGTTGAGCGCAAAACCCTAACAAACAAGGAGAACAGCTTTGAATAAATTTTGAAAAATCCAGGCCTTCCCTGTCACAGACTAGATACTGCCCAGGAATGGTGAGGCTGCGAGAAACAGATGGCCTACTCCATTTAGAGGGACAAACACTGACATGTACTTCCTGAAGGGTGATGTCCACCACCTACCATAACATTCCCACAGTGTTCCACCCAGCAACCCACCACTAGTGACATATCTTAAGGGTTATATGCATGAGGATTCTCCTAACAGCCCTGGCTGAATGTCCATCATCAGGAGACTGGTCAGATAAACCAGGGTACATCCATCCACTGGAGCATCACCCAGCCACCAAAACGAGAGGTGCTCTGTATGTGCCGCTATAGAGAAACATCCAAGACAAATGGTTAGATGAAAAGAACAAGGTGTGGGGGAAACGAGTTTCCTAAAGGCCTCTGTGTACCTGGTGAACGTGTAGGATACACATGCTTGCATATGCATAGACGATTTCTAGAAGGGAAAGTAAGAGGCTATCAACAGTAGGTATCTAAGGATTCAGAGCCAGAAAAGTGATGCTTGTATTTTTCATCTTTAGCATCTCCCCTATTATCCCAATGTTTTTATTCTTTTTACTTTATGCACCTTGAACATTTTTAATTTTAGAACAAAAAATATCTTTAACCTTGGGGAAAAAGAGAAAGGAAAGAAAAGCATGTGCTTGAACTGTGGCCCCTGTGACGAGCTGTTCAGAGTTGGTGGGGGGGCTCCACAAGGAGAGTGCAGGCACAAACACAGGCCAGCGCTCCTCGGTGTCTGTGGGCACCCCCCTTTAGAGAGTTAAGCTTCAGTGGGTCAAGCTTGGTGGCTTTAGGCATATGCAGTCTCGAGCGTTCATGTGCACACAGCTTTAACATAATTTCTCACATTTCTACTTGTTTTAAAGTTCTCCCAATAACTAGTGGCTGAGAATCTGAGCCAGGTTCTTGAATAAAGGCTTCAGGTTTGCTTCTCCATTCTGACAGAGTGTTCTTGGGGACTGGCAGGCAGCCCACAGCAGGAGCTGGGCTCATGGGAGCCTCTGCGGGCTGGTCTCCTTAGCCTTCGTCTGCCAGCCAAGTCAACAGCCTGTCCGGAGAGCCTGAGCTCACCATTCATGGGCACACTTGTGAGGAAGCAGGAGACAGCCCTGCCTGCAGGTATATGAGACTGAGAGCATCTGTTGTAGCCATACATTTAGTATGACTTGTTTTTCTTTAAAAATGTTTTATTGTACATAGGGGGTGGTAGTGAAATTAGGGTTTTTTCCCCTCCACTTATTTCCAAGTTTTTGTGTAAGGTTCTCATATTACTTTTATAACAACAACAAGAAAAATCACAATGAAAAAAGAAAAGCAAGTCAAAACTCCCTTAGCTCCGTGCGGGACTCTGGGAAGAAGAAGTCACTCGTTTTTAAATTCTGCTCTGCTGTGAGGTCCTCGGGCTGCCTTAACCTATTTTACATGTTGAGCTTTCAAGTGTGACTTTTTACCAGGAGGTTTTGTAGTACCAAATAAAGGTTAAAATAATGGTGTTTTCCAAATATCTTTCCTTTTAAGAATTAATATCTTCTTTTCCAAACCATTTGAGAAAGACATTATTCTATAATATTCTATCCTGTCACTTAAACAGGCTTAAGTGTAATCTGACCTTTTCTGGTGACAGGGATGCATCACTCTGTGGCTCGTGTATTTGGCTACAGTGCAGCATGCCTCAGCCTTATCTCGGTGCGTCTGTAGCGTCCATAATAGCAGCCATAGACAGCTGAATTCTGAGCATCCTGGCTGCTTCTTCCAGCCTTCATTTACGAGAGGCAACATGATACAGTGCTTAAGAGTCTACATATGTTTCAGTCTCAATTAGGGATTATTACCTTGGGCAACTAACTTAACTGCTTAGTCTCACTTAACTGCAACTAACTAATCTGCAAAATGGGTATGAGTGCCTACCTCAGAGGCTTGTTGAAGAGTGTGCAAATACACTAAGGCACTCAGTCCAGGCTAATACTGATATTGTCATGATGACAATTATGATCAATACAATTATTATAGCTGTTAGGTCTGCTGTGGTTACAATGCATCCCAAGCATCAGGCCACCTATGGGATTATTTTGGACAGGCACCGTCCCATTTCCTGTTTGTACTCTACTGTGATCCTGGAAGCCAGCTGAATGGGTGTCTCAGTGAGGCCTGGTTTCCAACAGGGCTCTCTCCCAGTCAACTGGACTGAGTTTGCAGCATCTATTGTGATTGCTCAGAAGCCTATTCCCTCTGGGAAAAGGATAATACCAGAGTTTAGACACCTGGGGAATGATTAGATGCTTGGTGCTCAGGAAGGAGGAGCACAGGAGAAAAGCAAAGGGAGTGTTTTGTTTGTTTTTAAGAAAGCTTGCATATCTTGGTAGGGATTGGAAAAAAGTTCCATGCAAGTCCCATGCCTAGAAGGTGCAAAAACGTAAACCAGCGCAAATATGGATGTGCGGGAGGTGAAGGCTTGTCTACCTCATATACTCCAGCCGGTAAACAGACAGGAGATAGGTGGACATGGCAAAGTCCAGCTTGTTGATGAGGGCAGACACTTCGGGGGCAGGATCCAGCAGGTTGATGATGGTGCTGCGCAGCTCGTTCAGTTCAGCCTAGAGGGAAGTGAACACTTGAGGTCTCACGTGGGCTCTGGAGGGGAAGCTAGCCCTCCCCCAGGAGACATAAACCCCAGTGGCTAATTCTGGCTATTTCATGTTAAATGAAAGGACCTGCTCTAATTATTCAAGACTGCTCAGCAAATCCCCTGTGCTGCACCATCTGCCCTTGGGAGGGCAAGAATCCTTACCGGGGTGACTGTGTCGTTTTTCATGGCCGAGTTATACTGGAGGACAGACCGCAGTGGCTCTTTGCTGGGAAAGGTGAGCAGGGGGGACTTGGTGGCTATTTCACAGACCCCCTCGTACCATTCTTCTGGCCAGAGTCCTGGAAGAGAATGCGCAGGAGATGACAGCCCTGGTCATGAAGCACTACAGTGGGGTTGACACTGGCAATTTCTAGAGTCATGGGTCCCTTGTTTAAGTCAGTTTTCCCCAAAATTTGGCACAGAAACAAATCTTTTGGCTAACTTAGGAAGATTTTTTCTAAGATATGTGGTCATGCCCTAACTGGTTTGGTTCAGTGGATAGAGCATCGGCCTGCAGACTGAAGGGTCCCAGGTTCGATTCCAGTCAAGGGCATGTACCTTGGTTGCGGGCACATCCCCAATAGGGGGTGTGCAGGAGGCAGCTGATCGATGTTTCTCTCTCATCGATGTTTCTAACTCTCTATCCCTCTCCCTTCCTCTCTGTAAAAAAATCAATAAAATATATTAAAAAAAAAAAAAAGATATGTGATCGTCTCAGAACCCTAAACCACATCTGGGAGGTGTAACATTTGCAAATACTTGTAGAAGCAGCAGCTGCATTGCACTAATTTAACATGTGTGCACATTCAAAATAGGTTGAGTCCTACTTCACCTTTGTTTTCACTCTGCACTCTGTCTTCCCTGGAAAAGTGGACATGCCCCTACCTGACCCCTCCACGGCGAATCCCATCAGAACAGAATAGAGCCAGAAGTCCCGGAAGAGCTTCTGCAACCGTGGCTTAGCTTCCTTGATGGGCGGCAACCGTCGGGTAAGCTGATGTGTCAAGGAGAGAGGGAGAAAAGGAGGTTACTTGCTCAAAAAACCCTAAAACCTACAGATGTGAAATCAACCACAGATTCATTCTTCAAGAGCATTCTCAGGACCTGTCCATTAGACTGGATAGGAAAAGGCACAATGAGCAGTAACCCACACTTGGTAAGTTCTCCGGTTAATGTTCATTCATTCAGCAAACATTTATTATTAGCTAATTTTCACCGTATGGGGGCATATAGATGTCAAGGCCCCATACAGTGAAGGGGGACTCTGTGCTTGTATTTATGAGCACTAAATACGAGAGGTGAAAAACACGATTTCTGCACTTTAAGGTCTTTCTTCCTAATTTGGAGGCAGGTGAGCAAGCACAGTGGGTGGAGTTGCTGGAAAGGTGTCATGAGTCTCAATGTTAGCATGAAGTACACTTAGCCAGGCAGAGAAAAGAGAGCAGACTGTCCAGCATCAGCCCAAAGCCTGGGAATGCGGAGGGCATGGAATACTTAGGGGAAGGCAACAATGAACTGGGGCTAGGGCGCAGATGAAGATGTAACTGGAGAGACTGAGATGGTGAGAAATCTTATGGTCGAGGAGAAATGGCTTTCAAATCTTTTCCAGCACCCCAACTTTTCAAACAATAGTTTTAAGCAGAATCCCAACATGTGCAACAGGTAAAGGCAGAGCTGTGCAGATGTAGAAGTGAGGGACTGAAGGCCCTGCACCCCTGCTCCAGATGGTGGCTCCTCAGGTAGGAAGCAGGGAGTGGCTCCTCAGGTATGTAAAATGGTTAAATTTGTGCACAGTGCCTGCTGGACAAGTCGATCCTCACAGAACCCCACCAGATAGATGTCAAGCCCCCATTCAGTGAAGGGGGACTCTGCTTGTATTTATGAGCACCAAATACGGGCCAGGCCCTGGGCCAGGGACACAGAGGAGGGACAGATGATAATCCCCACTGCTGGGAGTGCTGAGTGAAACAGCACTTTCACACTGGCTGGTAGATTATAAATTGGTGTAACACGTCCTGTAAAGTTATCTATACATATAAAAGGCTAATATGCAAAGTGTCCCTGTGGGAGTTCAACCGGGAGATCAGGAGTTCTATTGCTTGCTATGATGTGCGCTGACCACCAGGGGGTGGCACGGAATGAAGGCAGGCCCCAGCCAGCAGCTAGAAGGCCCCGATTGGCCCTGATTGCCGGCCAAGCCTAGGGACCTTACCTGTGCATGAATTTTGTGCACTGGGCCTCTAGTTTAGTAATATACATAAAAATTCTAAATATCCCCATTTTACCTAAAATCTCAATTCTAGAAATCTATAAATAAAAATCTAACTTGTAACTATTTGTGGAGATGGATGTTAATGTGGTAATCATTTTGCAATATGTACAAATATTAAATCATTATGAACCTGATATATGAACTGTATCTCAAGTGTGAAAAAAATCTGGCCCTGGTTGGTGTGGCTCAGTTGGTGAGCATCTTCCCATGCACCGGAAGGTCACTAGTTCGATTCCTGGTCAGGTCACATGCCCAGGTTGTGGGTTCGATACCTGGTCAGAGTGCCTGAGGGAGGCAAATGATGGGTGTTTTTCTCTCACATCAAGTTTCTTTCTCTTTCTCCCTTCCTCTCTTTCTAAAATCAATAAAAACATATTTTAAAAATTTGATTTAGGCATAAAAATGTAACATTTGTTATAACAGCAAAATAAACAGAAAAAACACTAAATGTCTACCTAGAGGGGGCATTTAAATAAATTATAGCATATTAAAAATAATATTTTCTAAGAATATTTGGTGACACAGGTAAAACTCACAATATTTCATGTGAAAAAATACAAAATGTATAATATGATATGAGTTTAAAATATTTGTGTATAAACATATATTCATAGAAAAAGAAGGGGAAATACCAGCTGCATATTAATAATTATTTCTGATGGTTGAATTGACAGGAGTTTTTATGTTCTTTCTTAAGTTGCCTGTACTTAGAGTTCTGCCATAGACGTGTTCTTTCCACAATCTCAGGGAGGGTGCAGGAGTTGGCCCAGGGCTTGGTAAGATGTTGTGTGGGAGAAAAAACAGCTTTTTCTCAAAAGCCACCAGAATGTTATGTCCCTGGGAAGCCAGCTGAGACACGTAGGGGTGTAGGTGGACTCTGGGAAGGGGCTGAGGAGGTGGAGGAGTGCAAAGGAGGGCAGCAATGAACAGAAGCTTCCTATTTAAGAAGCCCAGTGCCACACAGGACACTGCCACAAAAGCATAGTTAACGAGGGGCTACTACTAGTAAGTGCCAAAGCTGACCAAGTTCCAACCAACATTTAAAAATATATATATATACACATACATACATATATATACACGTACATAGATATATATATATTTCAGAGAGGAAGGGAGAGAGAGAGAGCTATATATAGAAAAGTCAACCATGAGAGAGAATCATTGATCAGCTGCCTCCTGCATGCCCCACACTGGAGATCAATCCCGCAACCCGGGAATGTGCCCTGACTAGGAATCGAACTGTGACCTCCTGGTTCATAGGTTGATACTCAACCACTGAGCCATGCTGGCTGGACAACCAACATTTTTTGAGTCCTGAACTCAAAATATAGACAGCCCTTTAACATGCCAGAATTTGTCACAATAAGCAACACACAGATGCCCCCTGTAGGCCCCTTGCACACCTGCAGATTCCCCTGAGTCTCACTCTCACTTTAGAAAGTCTGTGGTGACAGCACCAAACACACTCAAGGGCACTGAAATCAGGGAGCAGCGCTCTGTCATAAACTGATTTTCCAGACAATTCAGAATATTCTTATAATATTTTAGATTACAAAGTTAAAAACAAATAAACAGTCCTAGCTGGTTTGGCTCAGTAGATAGAGTGTCGGCCTGTGGTCTGAAGGGTCCCAGGTTCGATTCTGGTCAAGGGCACATGCCCAGGTTGCAGGCTCAATCCCCAGTGGGGGGTGTACAGGAGGCAGCCGATCAGTGATTCTCTCTCATCATTGATGTTTCTATCTATCTCTCCCTTCCTCTCTGAAATCAATAAAAATATATTAAGAAAATACAAATAAACAAGTCATAGCCCCACAGATTATGAATGCCTAGGTCAGTGGTCGGCAAACCGCGGCTCGCAAGCCACATGCGGCTCTTTGGCCCCTTGAGTGTGGCTCTTCCACAAAATACCATGGCCTGGGCGAGTCTATTTTGAAGAAGAGGCGTTAGAAGAAGTTTAAGTTTAAAAAATGTGGCTCTCAAAAGAAATTTCAATCGTTGTACTGTTGACATATGGCTCTGTTGACTAGTGAGTTTGCCGACCACTGGCCTAGGTGGACCTGAGTTTGGGAAGCACTGCTCCGCAGTCTTACAATGGACAGGAGAGCTGGGCTGCAAATTCTGGCAGAGAAGACAGTGACCCTTGACTGCAGAAAGGTCTCCCTATGCTGTAAGTCACAAATCTCATCCTCCCTCTTCCTGTCACTAAGCTCACGGAACCTACCTGCCTCGCAGCCACGTCAGCCCTGGAGGCCAGGACAAACTCAGGCACTGCGATTCATCCTAGAGGCAGAATTCATAGAGGGCAGACGAGTGACCTTTACTTTCATGGAAGCAGTACAGCTACCAGCCCTTAAAGAACCCAGCCCCCAAACTCTGAAAAGCATCTCTATGGTGGCTTCAGCGAGACTGCTCCATCAGCCCATCGACTGTGACAGTCATGCATTCAAAACATCAGCTACACCAGAACTGGAGCCGAGGAGTCACAAGTCACTCAGGAGTAACCCAAAGACACAGTTGAGAGGTATGTGCTGACAAAGCTAGTTGAGTGGTGTTTGATTTGGGACATATTTACTTTGGAAGATACACAACAACAGCCCAGCACCAAAGTTCACTTTGAAATTGTGCTGATGACCTTGGCTGATTTCATCTCTGAAACACACTTCACAGAAGCACAGAGGTGAGTTTGTTTCTAACATTTCTGCTGATTATAAATTCTCATTTGTGGTTAGAGATGGGCAACTGGTGCATTTCTCTATCAAACTACAAATTCAAAAGCTTTCTATACTATCTTAGAAACGTTTTTATTTTTTAATCTGCCTATTATAAAAAATTTTCAGTTCCATTATTGGGACAATTAATGAAATTAAAAACAGGAATTAAGAGTAAGAAAAGATTATACCTATGTTAAGTTATTTGCACTGGATAACTGTACTGTGATGATGTATAAGAATATCCTTGTTCTCAGGCATTTTTCCCTGGAACATTAGAATTAAAAGTTATAGAGACAATATAAGGGACTTACTCTCAAAAGGCTCAGATAAAAAAAGGTATATGAGTGTGCCTGTGTGTACACACACAGATACACACACATATATACATGGAGAAAAAGAGAATAATAAAACCACTGTTCCAAAATATGAAATCTGGAGAAGGGTACACAGGCGTTTTTCTCTATGCTATTCTTTGAATTTTTTTGGAAGTTTGAAGTTATTTCAAAATTAAAGTTTTTTAAAACTTCAGACAGTTACTTCTCTCCCATTACATCTGCCCTGTTTGGGCCTGGAGATAACAGTCACGAGGAACAAGGGTGTCCCAGTGTTATGCGCTGATGTGTAACCAAAAATAATGCTTCTCTTCAAAGATAGTAATCTGGATTTAAACATAACCTAGTGAATGTTTTAAAGTGTCTTATATAATCCTTGTTACACTAAATGGCAAAACAACAGCAAGATTTACCTTTCAGATACTTAGTTTCAATCCATAGGAAATATCAAGATATATTTTCTCCTTCCTCTGATAAGGGAATAATGAAAACTATTTTTGGCTTTTCATCATATAATAGAGGAACAAGGTATAAGAAAGCTTCTGAATATATTATCTGAACACAGGATAAAAACATGAATGTTTTCACCTCTGCCTCCCCATCTGGTCTCACATTTCTTTTCCTGAACTCTTATTTAGTCAAGTTGGATTTATTTTTTTTAACCTATTTTTATCCTAGAAGGATACTTTTCAGTGCAGCCTAGTAAGGAGACTTCTACCAAGTCGCTTACTTACTTCTCTAACTTTTAGAAATGCATTACATCAATACCTATGCCCAATTCTATCTGGAATCTGGGCCCAGTTCTGCTTGCAGCCACACACATTAGAAATCGTTTCACTGCAGCTTCAGCTAGATGCTTGGGGATGGGGAGGGGTTGTATGAAAAAACAACAGAGATTTTCAAAGCTGGAGACTACTAGTACGATTTTCCTTCCCCAAAACACACAATTCAAAAGCCTCTCGGTTGCAAATACAACAAAGGCTGAGCTGGTAATTTTAACAGGACTGTAGGGGAAGACACAAGGAGGGAGAGAATAAGAAGGGCAGGGAAACCAGTCCTGGTGGTCTAGGGCAAACAGGCAGAGCACTCCACCATGAGGGGGTGGGAGGGTTCAACCAACTTGGTGCCAATCTAGCCACAACCACTCATATGGATGTGAGGCTCAGTATCCTGATCTGTAAAATGCTGTGAGGACAAAGTTAAGTTACACAGACAAAGTTCCTTGTATAGTGCCTGGCAACATCAACATCAACAAACTGAGAACATTTCAAGTGGGGTATCTATACCATTAGCCCCATCTTCAGGCCTAACAAGTCCAAGTATTTACTTAACAGGAGCAGTAACTCTTATTTGGCCTCAACTGGAAGCAGATATTCTGGTCCTCAAATATCTAACAGGAGATGGGACACACACAACAAACTTAGTAAGTCACAACTCCTGTTTCTGGGGTGATCAGAAGTTGGGGTAATGTTGTATAGCATCACAACAATGTCACCATCCTGACAAAATATAGAAACATCAAAGAATAGCTCATCTACCCAGGATGCAATTAATAACCCAGGAAATGAGTAAGAGAAAGACAAAGCCTTTTGGCAGCCAAAACTGATTTGGCAAGCCAAGTAAATCCTTTCTTACAACAGGCAGAGGATGAGTAGATAGATAAAGAGAGGCTTACCACAGGGTACGTACTAAAATTTATCTTCTTTTACTTAAAGGGAGTGCCCCTCTTTAATCTCACTATATGCCTAGTGAGATTATTCCTAACTCCGTGCTAGAAGCAGTTAAGTAAGATATACTGTAGCTCCTCCTGACAACGGTGGGAGCCAACTGAACATACACAGGAGAAAAAAGTACACCTGCAGCAAGCACAGCCTTGTAGCCCCCAACACATTTCAGCCCACCAGTCACATTTCAGGAGGCCTGGAGGGGGTCTCTGTTACAGACAAGTTCCAAATATTCTGCAAACTAACCCTACATGAAGGTTGTGTGAAGATAGGAGACAAAGTTTAGCGAATGAATGAAAAAAAAAAATAACTCCCTAGGGCTCTTGAGCCCCCAGGATTCTAGATGGTTACTGTTCTCTGCAAACCTTTAAATAAGGGATTCTCATGTAGGGGCCCATGGATCCTTCAGGCAGGTTTATGAAGTCCGCATACAATGTTAGTATCTGTTTATCTTCACCAGATTCTCTTAAAGTCCATAATCCTAAAATGGGTAAAGACTGGCACTCCCAGGCATCTCCCAGGGTCAAAGCCGCCAGGACTCCCACCTAAGCACTGCAGAGGTGGGGTGGGGTCTGCTAAGCTGACTCTCACATGTCGTGTTTTCCCTCCCAGCTTTAGCTCTGCCAAAATGAAATGCCCGTTCCAACTCCTCGTTGTTTCTCTCATATTAATATCTGTGTGTGGGAACAATGGCCTGGTGGATCAGCTTGAGAAAGGAGGGGATGATTCTAAGTCTGTGGATCCCCAATGGGGGCAGGTAAATAGCAAAAACCTGAGCATGCCCCTTCTCGCTGATGACTTCCACAAGGAAAACACGGTCACCAATGACTGGATCACAGAGGGGGAGGAGGACGAGGATTATCTGGATCTGGAGAAGCTATTCAGTGAAGATGACGATTACATCGACATCATCGACGTGGTTTCACCAACAGATTCAGAGGCCAGTGCTGGGAACATCCTCCAGCTCTTCCACGGCAAGAGCCGGATCCAGCGCCTTAACATCCTCAATGCTAAGTTTGCTTTCAACCTTTACCGAGCACTGAGGGAGCAGGCCAGTCCTTCCGACAACATCTTCATAGCCCCTGTGGGCATTTCCACCGCCATGGGTATGATTTCCTTGGGCCTGAAGGGGGAGACTCATGAACAAGTACACTCAATTTTGCATTTTAAAGACTTTGTCAATGCCAGCAGCAAGTATGAAATCATGACCATTCATAACCTCTTTCGTAAACTGACTCATCGCCTCTTTAGGCGGAATTTTGGGTACACGCTGCGGTCAGTCAATGACCTTTACATCCAGAAGCAATTTCCAATCCTGAATGACTTCAAAACTAAAGTAAAGGAATACTACTTTGCCGAGGCCCAAGCAGCGGACTTCTCAGACCCTGCCTTCATATCAAAAACCAACAACCACATTCTGAAACTCACCAAAGGCCTCATCAGAGATGCTCTGGAGAATATAGACCCAGCCACTGAGATGATGATTTTAAACTGCATCTACTTTAAAGGTAAGAAGTAGCTTATGTTTCTCAAAGCAAAGTCGCAACATATTCTTAGTACACATGCAGGTGGATTGAATGCCAGCACTATATTCCAGCTCGGATTTATCCAGGAAACCAAGACACAAGGTCAGTTCACAGAGATAGGCAAGATCATGATGAGGTGATAGCAGGAGCTGACATTACTTGAGCCCTAACGTCGTGTTTTTACACTCACTGGATCTTCACAACATTGTGGGGTTGGTACTATTATTAGTGTCCCCATTTTACAGATAGAGACACCAAAGTACAGAGAAATAAAATGACACGCCGAGTGCAAAGCTAGTAAGGGTCAGAGCCAGGGTCACCCCAGGAGGGCCATCTCTAGCACCTTGTTAAATTGGAAAAAATAATACAAAAACCTTTTTAGTATTTGGCCAGTCTGGAGTTTTTTCATTTCCTTGCCCAATTTTCAGTAAGCAGGAATATGGACGAAAGGCTGAAGTGAAAACTGTTCAGCTTGAATAACTGACATTAACACCTACAACTCTTTTTGGGACACTCTGCACTAATGGGCAGGTATAGGGGCGAATAAACTATTATTTCTAGAGCAACTATTCTGGGCCAGACACCAAAACACTTTGTTTTTTATTGATTTCAGAGAGGAAGGGAGAGGGAGAGATAGAAACATCAATGATGAGAGAGAATCACTGATCGGCTGCCTCCTGCACGTGGAGATCGAACCATGACGTCCTGGTTCATAGGTCGATGCTCAACCACTGAGCAATGCCGGCCGGGCCCAAAGCACTTTTTAAAGAGGCTACTCCCCCTCACTATACCCCTGGAGTCCTAGAAATAAATGGGCATAGGTTTGTAAAATCCAGACCTCTCTTTAAAATGCCCTCACTGGGACCTGAACAAGAAACCTCCACTTCACAAGCCTAGAGGGCTGGAGGGCAGAGACAGGAACGAGCCAGCATCACAACTGGTCTCTGTGACACAATCCACTTTCCTCTCTGCCACCAAGAATTAGTGGGCACCAGCCCGAGAGGCAAAGGACTAAGGCCCTCTCCTGGCTGCTGCTACAGAGCCAGCGCCCCTCAACAGGCCAATACACTGCTCTGTGCCTGTGCCAAGACCTCCCAACAATTGTGCCAGGCCGGCATTCTGCTAGATGGGCAAGAGGGCGCTGAGGAAGCCAAGACCACAGGAATGAGCTGGACCCCTGGGCTTCCCCCCTTCCCCACAAAAGTCAGGCACAGCACTGTCCTCGTGGTGGGTGGAACCAAAGGCTGAGTTCTAACAGGCTTGTGACAGACACACACGCTATACAGGTATCCCCAACTTTTTGAAAGTGACCACTTCGCTTTTACAGAAGGACTACATCAGTACAGCAACAGCTTTTTCTGTAAAAGCGAACATCCTCTTCAGATTTCTTTCAGTTAAGGAATACAGGTACTCCTCACTTGACATCACTTTGGCTTGTACGGGTTTCACAGGACTGCTCTGCCTTTGGATAGTGGGGGAAGCCTATATATATGAACACAGACACATATCTCTGTTACTGGCTAGCAGCTTTAGAAGTGAGCAAGTTGCAGTCTAAGCCCTGGCTTCACCACCCCTTATTTGTGTGACTGTGGGTAAGGCACTCACCATCTCTGTGACGTGGTTTCCTCACCTTGATCACAGAGATCACACTTATTCTGACAGGGTTGGGAGCAGCACTGCAAGAGACAGTGGTGCCACACTTGAGCCCAGCGCATGGCATGTTAGGAAGTCCAATGAACTCGGATGAATAAAACTGTATGTTTCAATATTATGTATTAAGTATGTATAATATTACTTACCTTCTATAAGCAATTAAATTCTGTTTAGGAATGCCTTTAGAACAGGCCAGTGCAAGCATCTGTGCACCAAAGCCTTCAGTCCTACAAGTCTGTGGGGTACCTCTGGGCCCCAAGAGCCTCTGCATTGGGCTGGCGTGGTGCTGAGCAGGCAGACACACAGCAACAAGCCACCCCAACTGGAAAGGGACTGGAGAAACAGCTAAGATGGTCAGTTTCTAATCCCCTGAACTCAGTAACCACTGTCCCCGAAAGTGTAAAAGTGGCAAATATATGTGCTTCTTTTTGCCATCATATTGAAACTTCAGTCACTTAATTTAATCCTGGGAGTCAGAGGGAAGAAATGCTAGTAACATCCAGTCTTTCATGGATGCTTATCAAAGGACAGGAGAGTCTAAAAGAGTAATTTTAATCTCTAGCCCCCAAATTTGTTACTATTTTTATTTTAATTTCAAATGTTACCACCACTTTGTAAAGCACAATAAAACAGAGATTCGGCCTCCAACAGGAAGTCAAAGGAAAGAATCCCAGGAGACACGTGACAGCTTCAGCAGAAAGAATAGTGATTCTCAACCGGGGGACAATTCTGCTCCCAGGGCAAATGTCAAGAGACATGTGTGGTTGTCACAACCTGGGATGCAGGGGGAAGCACTCCTGCATCTAGGAACAGTTTCAGAAGTTAGGCCAGGGATGCCACTAGACATCCTACAATGCACAGGATAGCTGCCCAGCACACAGAACTGCCCGTGTCAATAGTGCTGCAACTCCTGGGCAGAGGCCGGCTCAGGGAGGAGGAAACTTAGCTACAATCAGAAGCAGGTGGTGTTTAAACCTCCTGCAAAGGAACCTCTTGCTTATCTCATTCAGCTCTTTTAACCACCAGCTGGAAACCTCGAAGTTGTTCTGTTATGTGCCTGTTTCCTCATTTGTAAAATGGGGCTAATAACAAAAAGCACACACCTCTGTATGGTTGCTGGAGAAAATGAGGTCATACAGGAAAGGTGCTTAAAAGAATGCCTGACATCACCAATTCTCATCTGTCAAGCATCCAACATTACTAGTTACTAGCATCTTAGAACTAAATTAGTCACGTACCGCTTCTTGGATACGTAGTGCTGTGCCCAAATCTAAAGTGACGATCCTGATGGCAGCATTACCAATGTGTCTTGCTAGTTCTTAGAGAACTACAGAGTGTGAGGGATAAAAGCCACCAAAACAGATCTGCCATGAGCTAAAAGCTACCCATTTTACAAATGGACAGGAGAGGTTCAGACACGTTAGGTGTCTTGCTAGGGTCTACAACTAGTTAGTGTCAGAAGCTAACCCAGAATCCTCCAATCTACTTTTCCTCCCCCATTACCATGCTTCCTACAAGTATGTTAGCGCTCTGACCTTAGAATCCTCTAAAACTGTGGTTCTCAAAGTGTGGTCTGCAGACCTGAAGCATCAGCATCACCTGGGAACATGCGACAAATGCCAATTCTTGGCCAAACCAGACTTTTGGGATCAGAAACTCTGGGGGTGGGACCTGCAGTCCAAACAAGCCCTCCGGGGCTTCTGATGCATGCTTACATGTGAGGACCACTGCTCTAAAAGAACATTTTCATAAAAGCCCCGTTTCTGTTGACTTTATAGGATCCTGGGTGAATAAATTCCCAATGGAAATGACCCACAACCACAACTTTAGGCTGAACGAGCGAGAGGTGGTCAAGGTCTCCATGATGCAGACCAAGGGGAGCTTCCTGGCGACAAATGACCAGGAGCTGGACTGCGACGTCCTGCAGCTGGAGTATGTGGGCGGCATCAGCATGCTGATTGTGGTCCCGCACAAGCTGTCTGGAATGAAGACCCTCGAGACACAGTTGACGCCCCAGGTGGTGGAGAGATGGCAAAAAAGCATGACAAACAGGTATTTCAGGTTGAGTGTTTGACCTTTTGATTTCCAGGATCCTGAGGGAGCCCAGGAATACTAGTACTTTGATCATTTTAAGAAAAATGGAAAAGTATGCATGAATACCCAAGAACTGCCACACTGGGCCATTCTATTAATTCAGCGCAAATTTCTTGCTCGGTGAGAGGTAATCAGAGCATCTGTGAGAAACACAGCTGCTCTCCATAACGACAGAAGTTAGTGACAGGTGACAGACCCAGCTTGGAAATAATCCTGGCTCTGCCATGTACTTGCTTTGTGGCTTTGAGCCCTGGCTTTGTCATATATAAAAGCAGCATGATCCCATAACTGCCTGGGGACACTGGAGGAAATAAATAGAAAAGCAATGTCAAGCATCCCTCAGTGCCCAGAACTCTTCCCTTCCCCAACCCAAGAAATCCTGAGGTCCTCTTAACTCATTAAGAACATGTCTTCCATGATTTTTCTTTATTATTATTTATTACTCCATTGTAAAAACTACAGGTTACTAAGATTATTATTGGATCATGGCAAAAAATGAAGAAATTACATTTCTGTTTCACTGGATAATGGTTAGGCCTATATTAAGAAGTGAATCTGGTGTGGTTCTCCTTTGGAGCCAAGAATACAAAGAAATGTAATAAACCAAGAAGCAGGCTCTTAGAAGAAGGTATTTGCCCAGGTAGCCAATTAGTCATCAAGCCCTGACAATTTCTCCTTAAAAATGTCCCTTCTGTACTTGCCTCCTTCTTAACTACCTTCTACCCTAAGCCTATAGAGGCCTAACCAACCACCTGTTTCCATTCCTCAGTCTACCCCAGCACTGGCCGCCAGAAGCGCATTCTCACACCACCATCTCCACCTGCCTCTTCTCATAAACTCTGTGGACCCCATCCACAGGATCCAGACCAGTTTCCAGGCCTGGCCCACAGACACAGCCCCAACTAGCCTGCTCTACTCCCATCTCCTCCTCTCTCCCCTCCCATTTGGCCTGGTGCCCCCAGCTAGACCACAGCCTCACACACCCTCCAGGCCTTTGTTCACACAATGAGGTTCCCATCTCTCAAGCAGTGGACAACATTCTAGGCCACAGGAATACCCCTCCTCCACATCCCCTCTTGGATGGCTTCAGTAGTTAGACCTGTTACAGTTGATCAGACATGAACATACCATCTTTCTGTTTTCACTGCTTCATATGAGAATCTTGGCTTGCTAAAAGGAAAGCAAGCTCTTGAGAAGGGGAATAGCATCGGACTTCTCTTGATCCCTGTGGGCTGGATCTGGCTCCAAAGGCACTATTGTTGCTGTTAACCCAGTTGAGGACAGAATGAATTGAGGCAAGGACTAAGAATGCTCAGCACTGTCTGGTATATATATGTATAACAGGTTCTTTTTTTAAGCACGCTGACCTTAATTAATAAAATAAGAAATGGCTGAAATTAGGGACCAAACAGTAATTTTAGACATCTCTCCAACCACAAACCAGCAGCAGTTCTGCTGCTGACCTGGAAGACAGGACATGAACCCACAGTACTGAGGAAATGACTGCTCAGCAGTAACCAGGCCTCAGTCTTCGGTAACTGGGATTACAGTAAGATGGTCTTTCCAAAATCCTCAGGTGACAGTACCAGGATATGATTTTAACAAGTGCTGTGTCAATTCTGTGGTAAATGCACCACTCTGGGTGCATTTAAAGAAGGAACATGACTCTTTTAACTTGTGGCTCATAAAACTCGGCCCCCTTTTACTCTCTGACCAGAACTCGAGAGGTGCTCTTGCCTAAATTCAAGCTGGAGAAGAACTACAACCTGGTGGAGGCCCTGCAGTCCATGGGGATCACGGCGCTGTTTGATAAAAGCAGCAACATGACAGGAATCTCAGACCACAGGATCGCCATCGACCTGGTAACCTCTCCTCTCTGCCCTCTGCACCCAGCCCCAGGGTCTCCCCAGCAAAGCCTCCTCCCGCCCGGCCCTGACTTCACATGTTGGGGAAGCTGGGCCTGCTCTCCCTGAGTCTGCCAGACACTGAGTGGGCAGGGTGGCCTGTCTCAGGAAGCAGCCTGGGGCTGTGCCCAGTTCCTGCTGACACCAGAGAGAGAGCAGGTGTGTGCTCCACTCTGTGAAACAGCTGCTCCCAGCTGGAACATGATGCAGAGACCCTGCACTATGAACTTAACACACCAGTGATAGGCAGCCCACAAAAAAGAAAACACCAGTCCAAACCATGTGCAGTCCAGGCCCAATCCTTCTCCCAGTGCACCCCAGAGTGTAAGTCTTGGCTCACAGACTGCTTATACTGTGACCACCGGAAAGAATGATTATGATGCTGGAGTTTATAGATAAGTGTTGTTTAAACAACATGGCCTCTAAGCACAATTGCCATATATGATGGGTGATTAGAAAGCATTTCAAGGGTCATTCTAACCAGCTGTGGTCTGTGCCTTGCATATGGTATTTCAACCTAGTCCCCGAATAAGATGCAACTCCGCCATATCTTCTATCCCTCTGTGTGCCAACTGACAGAATCTGACAACTTTCCTTCCCATTTTGAAACAGTTCAAGCACCAAGGTACCATCACAGTGAACGAGGAGGGCACCCAAGCTGCTGCTGTTACGACGGTGGGGTTCATGCCTCTGACAACCCAAGTCCGTTTCAATGTCGACCGCCCCTTCCTGTTCCTCGTCTATGAGCACCGCACCAGCTGCCTGCTCTTCATGGGGAAAGTTGCCAACCCCACCAAGTCTTAAAGGTAGAGGTCTGGGTGTCTCAAGTTTTGGTGGCACTCTGTAGTTCTGCTTTCATTGTAACAATGAGAACAGAGATGTTTAGCATCATGACTTTGTGGTTTATACTACCATTCTGAAACTGAGAAACATATGAGAGAAGAAATTTATCAACAATGAGAACCTTGCTGGAATTAATTCTGCATAGTGAACAATGCCGTCAGTTCATAGAAGATAATGTACCTGTGGCATGTCAGCTTTTACCTAGAGGGTGTCAGCAACATACAGACCAGCTTACCTCCCACCTCCTCAGAGCCTCCCTGGCACTTCCTTCCCTTGTCGTCCCCATCCTTGCACATCTGGCTCTATTACTCAAAGCTTTTCTCAACCAGGGCTCCTCATCTAAACACAGAACACAGAAAAGAGCAGCGTGACTCATTTCTCACCTTTCTCAAGGAAGGTGCGCAGGTGGCACCATCCCCAATGCCAGGAGAGAAGTCACCTCGTGTTCAAAGGGTGCCCTCGGCATTAGGGCTTAATTCTAGCAAAGGCCCAACCTTCCAAACTGATGCTGTCATCTGTACGGCTGCTGTCACCTCACTGCTGCCCAGAGGACAGTATGTGTACACGTGGCCCTGCCTTCTACCCTGGAGATAAATATCACCACTTTCACTGTGTATCTCTGTTATAGTTCTAATTTCTGAAACTCAAATAACGAAGGCTAAATTCACAACAGCTGACATCCCCGGAAATGACAGAGGTTTAGAAAAAGTAACTTGAGTTTTCCACAGTGACTCATGTGCAGGCACAGTCTCGGGTGAGTGTTGCTAAGTCCTGGGAGCAGGGCTGCTGTGGATGGGGCTGCATGGGGAATTAAACCTGCCAAGATGCTGCTGCAGTGAGTGGTGCGGCCAGGGTTCAAGTGTAGGTTAGCCTGACTCCAGGGTCACATGTGGAATCTTGTCACATAGGGCCTCTGACCCAATGAGACCAATACCAGTCATGGGGGCAGCGAAAGAGGAGAATCTAGTGCTCCCCAATGTTGGGGGCACTGTGATGGGTATGCCCTGCGTTATCTCACACCAACCCTGACAGGTTCGCACTGTTATCACCTTTTTGCAGCTGAACAAACTAAAGCTCATAGAGGTAAAATGATCTGCCTCAGGCCTGAATTCAAACCCAAGCCCTGCTTTCGCTGCTAACCCTCTCTGCCTGCTCCCTTCCCAACTTCCTGCACCAGGGCCTGCCTCTGCCTCCACCATCTACTGACAAGTACAGGGTTGAGACCAAATCTTTCCTTGTCATAGCCTCTTGATCGCTAGGTGAAACCTGAGGTTGCACCTTGAATTCCTCCTCCAATTTGCTTCTACACTGTTCTTCTCTGGTACTTGACTTATATTTCTTATCCTGCTGCTGGTTCCTCCTGCTCCTCCTATTCCTAAAATTAGCTACCTCAATAAACTTTGCCTTTAGCCCTTTGTCACATCTGTCCTACTCAGGAAGGCAACCGCCTCACTTTTAATTTGGCTGCCCCACCTCTGCTGGAGCCAGCTCAGGCTCCTCCATGACCTTACATCCACACAGGCCAAGGCCCTCCACTCTGCATGCTTTTCATTCATTTACATCCACTCGAAATGCCCCTGGACCCCCTCTTTCAGAAACTAGCTGCCCCATGTTTCAAGGCAGTGGAGTACTAGTTCAGAGCACAGACCCTGGGCCACGCTGCCTGGGTTTGAATCTTGGCTCTGACATTTAGTAGCTGTGGGACTTGGAAGCAAATTCTGAGCCTCAGTTTCCCCATCTATAAAGCGGGGGGATAACAACAGTACCTATCTTACAAGGTTGTTGTGAGGATGGCGTTAATGCCTCTGCTTAGTGTTTAACAAGAGCTAGGTAAGAACTTCCTGTTACCAACTTCATCCGAGACAGTGTTTAACCCAGGGGTTCCTAACGGGGGGCCTTGGCTGGGTTTCTCCCACTTCACTTCCTGAGGTTAAATCTAACCCTTGTGAACAGAGGCATTTCTATGGAGGGAGAGGGCACAGCTTTCAAATGGGGTCCGTGATCTAAAAATTGTTAGTCCATAAACCTCATTTTACAGGCACTGAGAAAATAAGTAACCTGCTACTAGTGGCATAGGTCAACTAGCTCTAAGTGAAGGGCACAAATGTTTTTCAAGCAGGAGGCACATGTTATTAAATCACTACTTCATGACATTGGAGCAATCAGGCCTCTAGAAGAAACTTTCAAAATGCTCAATTAGCCCGGTTGGCATGGCTCAGTGGTTGCGCATCGACCATTGAACCAGGAAGTCATGGTTCAATTCCCAGTCAGGGCACATGTCTGGGTTGCAGGTTCGATCCCCAGTGGGGGGTGTGCAGGAAGCAGCCAATCAATGATTATCTCTCATCATTGATATTTCTCTCTCTCTCCCTCTTCCCTCTTCTCTGAAACCAATAAAAAGATATATTTTTAAAAATGCTCAATTAACTAATGAGCTGGACACCAAGAGAAGCAATTTTGTCAGTGATATTTCTGAAGAAATATTATTCATAAAGTTGCAGAACAAAGATCACCAAACCTAAGCAGAAAGGTGCCTCAGAGATTACAAGACCCAGCCTCCAGTGACTCCCTCCAGGGTCCCAAGGTCACTGATAAGTGAACAGCTGCATTAGGAGTGACACACAGGCTTCCAGCCCCAAACCAAACCCACTGACACGGCCACTGTACAATGTAATTCAAGACACTCTGTCATCAAAAGATCCAAAACAGAGTATCTTTTTCTTAAAAAGAAAGAAAAAAAAGAACCACAAAACATTAAAAAAAGGAAAAAAAAAAAACTTTGGAAATTAGTTATCCTAGAAGGTCCAAGGGGTAACAAGAAAGCAAATTCGAGAGTCCATGATCTCTGTGCTCTTTGTTGAGCAACAGAATCAAATATTTGTTTCCTTCCCATAATATAACCATTAACTTTTGTTAAACTACAAATCTTATTCTATTCACATAAGAAGTCACTGCAGCAGAGGAAGCACGTATTTTAAGTACGTTCTAGCCTGTCATTGCTAACACCTATGCCTACCCTGACCCGGCCAGGATTTCAGGGGGTCGTCTCCATATTTTTGTGGAGAGGCTGCGATGCTCACTCAGGATCCCACATGCAGGACCAGAGGTTCAACCCTGGCCCCGTGACTCTAAAACCAACCTTACCAGTTATCGCTTCCCAAAGTACTAGGTGCCTCCTCTAGATTTCTGATATGCTAAACATGTTTAAAACTTCCCAGGCATATGGGTCATAGAATTCTGGCACACACCAATGCGATTCTCACCTCAAGCATGCGTCTGCCAAAACCTGCTCTTCTGTGGATAGGTTCCCCCTCCTTTGACCTTGTTGTGTGCTGTCCACCCTTCTCCCCTCCAACAGGCCAAGAGAGTACTATGGACTTTATACCTCTCCCTCCAGGTCAAACAAAGGGCCCATGTGCAATGACACTTCCAAAATACAACTGTGCTACTAGCCAATATTAAGTATAAAGTAAAAAAAATTACTTTTCTTTTTTTTACTTTAGACAGTGCCATGGCAGGGGAAAGGGCCTGTACCTCGACTGCCCACCACAATGGTGGGTGCAGCTGTGCCCCAAAGTGTGCTGGGCCCACAGTGTCAACAATGCCCACCAGGGGACACCAAGAGCTGCAGCAACAAGGCTGGGCACCAACCAGCGGCCTAAGGCCTCCTTTTGCAGGAAGGGGTTGGGGAGGAGTTGGAAGCAGGTGCCTGCCTATATTAGAGGCACCACAGCAGGATGTGAGATACAGGAGAAACCCAGAGTCAGACCGTGGACCTAGGAGCCATGCAAGAGACAACTGAAGTAGCTTCCCTGGTAAACCTGCTGAGGATGGTCGAGTGGGGCTTAAAGAAAGGGAGTAAGGGGTGTGACCACTATGGCACATACCTATGGTAGTGGTCAAGTCACATCTACGGAATCACTGGCACCTCAAAACAGCACTTTTCTAAAGGAATTTGCTGTGTGTCACCGTGCAACACTCAGAACATGAGCACAGTATCTAGAGTTTGAAACCACTCAATGAAAATGAATACTTACCACAGCTATCACAGGAATGAGTACACCCAAGTTCCCTGCGCTGCTAGAAGCCTAGAAGAGGACAGAATTAAATCAATGATAAGCATGTGCTCATTAAATAAATGAAAAGACACAGTGTTGTATAAAGCTGGAATTCCTTAATATAAAAGAAGTGGTAAGAGGTATATACAAAGAGAGAGAGATGTATAAAAATGCTCATCCAGCATAATTTTAATAGTGAAACAACTTAAATGTCAAACGGTAGAATGATTACATAAACCATGGCACCTCTGCATAATTAAATACCACACAGCTATGAAAATGACAACTTCCTGAAAAATACTTAATTTCCTGGAAAGTGTCCCAAAAACGTTAAATGCAAAAAAATCAGGATATAAGAGTATACTATGAATAAGTAGTAACTCAATTATGTAAAATTGATATATCTGCATAACAAATCTAGCAGGAAGTCTGTCAAAATGTTAACAATGATTATATCTGAGTAGAGGAATTATAGGTACTTTTTGCTTTATTACTTATAAATTTTTATATCTTTTCTATAGTTAGGAAAAATTTAGGGGTTACTTAAAAATAACTAAATAGCCCTAGCTGGTTTGGCTCAGTGGATAGAGCATCGGCCTGCGAACTGAAAGGTCCTAGGTTCAATTCCAGTCAAAGGCATATGCCCGGGTTATGGGCTTGATCCCCAGTTGGGGGCTTGCAGGAGGCAGCAGATCAACGATTCTCTCTCATCATTGATGTTTCCATCTCTCTCTCCTCTCTGAAATCAGTAAAAAAAAAATTTTTTTTAAATAAAAGGGAAGGTCCCTGAACAGACACATAAATGTGGCTAAACTATGGTACACACTGATTAGCCAAAGTTCTGGAAGCACATGCCCAACCACATTCGGTTTATTTTCTATATTTACAAAAACATGCATGTGAGGCACTCTTCCAAGTGCTTCACAGATATCAACTATAGCAGTAGCTCAATAAACTCTTGCCTATTCACACTACATGATCGATAAATAGAAACTATTTGCAAACAAGAGAATTCACAGCTTGGCACCCGGGAATCCCTACATTGCCCTGGGTACAACACCCATCCCCAGCCCATAAGGGCAGGCAGAGGGGAGCAGCCGAAAGGTCCCAGGGGGTGTCCTTCCTGGCACTGAGGTCTGATTCTCTAGGAAGAGGAGAATAGCTCCTGACACACCCCTCAGGCAGGTTACAGCCTTTGCTCTCAGTGCTGAGCTACTCTGCCTCATTAGAGTAGCCCTCAACCTGATGCCAAAGGCCTCGCTTGACATGGGGATGCCCTGTCTGCTATGATCAGGATGGGCCTAGCTGTGCACCATCCTGGGAGACTTGAGAAATCAACCACTCAGATCACTGGCAGGAGCCTGGGAGAGCAAGGCTGAATTAGAGTAAAGGGTCTTAGGACTCCTTTTTGCGCAAGCTACTCCCTCTCAGCCAAGACTTTCACATGGAGGGCTCCTTCTCATTCAGTTTCCAACCTAGCTGTCACGTCCTCAGAGAGATCTTCACCTTCTTCACCATGCTGCCCATTTTGTTTTCACCATCTTCTCCCACTAAGCCCACAGGAGCAGGCACCTTGTCTATTTACTTCCATAACCCGGGCACCCAGAACAAGGTTTGGGAAACTGCACTGTGGCCAAATCTGACCCACCAGCTGTTCTTGGAAATAAGTTTTATGGGAGCACCCCTGTTCGTTTACTTAATGGGTACGGCTGCTGTTGTGCTACTATGGCAGAGCTGAGTAGTTTCAACAGAGACCATATGGCCCACAAAACCTGACACACAAACAATCTGGCATTTTACAGAAAAAGTGGGCTGACCTCTGCCCTAGACACATAGTAGGTGAATGGTAATTGTCTAGAGAAGAGGAAGGAGAGGGGAGGAGGTCAGAGGAGATAAAGGAGGAAGAAGGGGTAGAGGGATTGGCATCCACATGACCTGTCAAAGGAGAGGTGATGGGGTAAGAGGCTTAACCTGCCTCAGCCTCTCCATTCTGTCTCTTTGGGGGTTGGAGATCTGACATTTGACTGTCCCCATAGATATGTCTCCCTTGAACAGCCTGCGATTAGGCCAAATCTGGCCCTTCTCATACTGTCACTGTGTTCTGATGACAGCCTCTGCCCTCTGGCTTCTTGCACTTTAACAGAGGTGCAAGAAGGGAGATGGGGTTGGGGTGATAAGTCACCTTATCACCCTGGACTGGGGGACACAGCTGCCATGAGCTGGATGCTGTCCAACAAGGAAGCCACCCTCTTCCCTGACCCCTGCCAGCACCTCAGAGAAAGAACCTCGCCCCCTTTGTTCCTGCACTACATCAGCTGTGTTTAAGTCTTTTAACACAGAAAGCAGCATATTTCAACCAAGATGGAGCCTGAAGATTCGGCCTTGGGCAGCAGGGCAACACGATGGCCACCCTGCTCCCTACCTTTAGGGCGGGCCCTTTCTCGCTGGCCCTCTCGCTGGCACGCTTTCCCTCCAGCCCCAGCTGCACAAACAGCTCCAGCAGGTTCATGAGCAGCTCATCCACAAGGTGCTCGTCCTGGATGTTGGCCGCGATGTTAGCCAGGGCGTTGATTACCGCCAGGGAGCAGTGCCTGGGGAGGGGGAGAGAAATGACAGCCACCACCAGGCAGGGACCCTCTTCCCCCCGCCACCTCAGCCTGGTGCCTATGAAGAAAGAAGCCCCCCAGAGGAGATGCACACAACAACTTTGTGAACAATGGCCCCTGACGGGAAGTCAGTTGCTGCAGAAATGACTGTGACCTCTCTCCTGACATGTATTAAGGGTTTCAGGGATCTGCTTGCTGGGAACTTGGGAAGGTCTCAGAACAACTCCCTCTGAGTGTCAAGGGCCTACTACATAATTAAAAATTAAAGTACTTCCAGATATTTCCTGGACGACCCTCTTTTCCCTCTCAATTTATAGAGAGCCTTAATTCGTCATTGTCACCCCTAAAACTTTTGTCTGATGATCAGCTTCTTCCCAAAACTGCCTCCGCCCTGGGGTTGATGTTAGTATTGGCTCACATCAGATACTTAGGAAGTGCTAGTGGTCCTGGGACAACCTGCCACAGGATCACACATGCCCGCCCACATAAACTCCAGATAAAAAGCTGACATGCCCTCTCAACCAGAGGCTGTGAACCAGCCAGGCTTGCCAGGCTTCTGTGGCACTGAGGGCAGCCAGACCCTGGCATTTCTATGCTGTGTGACCCTAGGTGAGTAGCTAACATCTTTGGGCCTCAGTATCTTCCTGAGTAAAACAGGGATAATTCCCTCCTCCCAGAGTGCAGGAGGAATTAAACACTCTACATGAAGCACTGAGCACACCGTCTGGCCTCCATAATCTCAGAGTTGCTGCAGAGGAAACAGCAGCCATGATAAAGGCACCCACATCACTAATGCAAATTCCTAATAGATGAGGAGAACAAATGGCAGTAAATGCTTCCACTGTTGAGGAAGAGAACAAATCGCTTTTGGTGGCAATATCAGAAAAGGCTCTATGGAAGAAGAGGAAACTTGAGGCAGAAGTTGAAAAGCTGGTAGGCATGGGAACACAGAAGGGCCAAGAGCAGCAAGACAGAGGTGAGAGTCAGAGGAAAATAGAGCAAAGACGGGGTGGGGAAGGTTTGAGGAGCAAGGAGGTACAGGAGTCACTTTCAGAGCAAGGAGGCAATGTGGGAAAGAGGTGTTTTGGTCTGTGAGTCAGTTTCATTGCAGAGATCAGGACGGATAGACTTAGAAGGAAGGGGAGGTGAGCTGGCCGCCTCCCCAACCCACTCCACAGGCTGTTCTACTAGCCTGGGCCTGTGAGGGTGGCAGTAAGAAGGCAAAGAAATAATGATGAGAGCTGGCATTTACTGAGAGCTTTCACATATATAATCTCAACTACCCACACAACTGGAGACATTTCATGAATGAGGAAGCTGAGGCACATAGCCACACTCCTGCCCACTGAGTTGGATGGGAGAACAGAAATGCCAACAAAGGGGCAATATCTCTTCCTCCCTGCCCCAACCTTCTGTCTTCCTGACTTAACTTCCTTCTTCCCCTCTCTTTCCTTGACCTGAAAAACTTTTGTGAGATCCTCCAAACATGAAAAAGCATGCCTCCGTCCTTAAGACATTCCCAGTAAGGGCACTGGACAAAGAAACATTTCTCAGTCTTCCAGGGAAAACTGGCCGGACTTTACACAAATTTCAACATTCGAGGATATAAAATGCCATTTCCTTCGACTCTCCAAATTCTACCTCTCTGAATCTATCCTGAGGAAAGCATCAGAGATGCTCACAGATATGTAGCTATTATGGTATTCAATGCAGCACTTACAGCAGAAAAACTGGAAAACTATCTAATATCCATGCTAGGGACTGGTTAGATAAATCAGTGCTGCTATATGAGGCCATTAAAAACAACATGCAGAGGAATGCTTATGGCATGGCTGATGTGTTGCTACATTAAAGAAAAAGAGGTCACCCGGGTGGGCAATTTGAGCTGTCTGGAGTGGGGGAAGGCAATGAGCACTGAGCTCACTCAGCTCCAGGCAGTAGGCATATGAGGTTCTCATTTCTCACCTTGTGTATGCGCTGATCTGTAGCATATTTTCTTCAATAGGAAAAAAAGGTTATTTAAAAGATAAATCTCCAAATCTCACATTTTTAAAAGGAGTTAAGTACTGTCATAATCTAAAGCAACAAGGAAGTCTAAAGAATTACCTATAGCCATGGTCCTTGTAATCTTTAGTGGCCGAGTACACGACAGAACTGGCCTTCACGCTGATCTGCTGGAAGAGATTCCACACTTCCTGATAAATATATTGCTGGAAGAAAGCAAGGGACACAATTGTCATGACTAATCTCTGAAAGCCGCTCCGAGGAACACAGAAAGGGATCCTCTATTGTCATTCAGAGGGAAAGCTCCTGAATCATGGAACATAAAAGCCCTAAGACCATCCAGAGCATCCATTCCCAAAACTTTCAGCAAATTTCAAATTAAAAGCTAAAAAGGAAACAGCTTCAATTTAAATCCTGTAATTAACATCAACAGGGAATTAATCTAAACTTCTGTTTTCCCAAGCATTTACGAAACCATTACACTAGTCTCTCCTTTTTTATTTTATTATTTATTATTATCACTAGAGGCCCAGTGCACAAATCCGTGCACATTGAAAGAAAATTAATTAGAATATTTTAATATCACTATTCGCCCTTTCTCTATAATAGAAGTGTCAACCAAATTCATGATCAACAATGACAGATCGAAACACATGCGTGCGAATGGCACCTGCAAGAGCTTTGTATGTATTGTGCATGCGCGAGTCAACTTAGCCTTTTATAGATATAGAATAAACATGCTTAATTAGACCTACTTTCTGATTTAGCTAAACTTTTTCCAGCCCAGTAAAGCACCCAAACTTCTCTTTCAGGTAATTGTTAGCAACACAGCAGTAAATATCAACACAAAGCAGATTATTATTGTAGATCACGCAGGGAGAACAAAGAGTAAAATATTTAACTGCAGCAATGTTTGACTACGTTCTGCGCAGTGAGAAAACCTGAAGTCATTTTCAAGGTTCACCATTTCTTACTTTTCAGTCGGATCAAGTTTCTAAGCTTTCTAAATCTCAGTTTTCTGGCTAATGAAAAGAAAATAGGACTCCACCGAGTCTCCTATCTACTTACTCCATGACTTCTGTGAGGATCAAATGAGATGAGGCATGGGAAAACGCTTCACAGACATTTGGTTAAAGTGTAAAATGTTTGCACCTGGCTATAAAGGAAGTTGTGTTCCTGGGCTGAAGAAACTGCAAGGAGACTAGTCGTCTCTAGGGAGAGGAAGCTGGGCATTACTACATGACATCATTACCCGGCACACACAGCCACCGTTTCTGGGCTGGGCTGTGGTCTGCATTTTGCGCCATGGGGTCTCAGCAGCTTTAGCTGTGATTTGGTGAGCTGTCGCTCTAGGGTGGTGGCGGGGCCTGTGTCCCACTTGGGGGAAGCCGAGTGTTGCTTTTTGAGCGCTAGGTCCGTGGTGCACGTTCTCTGTAAATGGCCAGTGCGCGTCACGGCAGCGCCTGCATTGAGCGTCTGCCTCTGGTGGTCAGTGCGTGTCACAGTGACCAGTCAGACAGTAGGACACTTAGCATTTTATATATAGAGATTTTTTATCCTTACCCAAGGATATTTTTCCATTGATTTTTAGAGAGAGTGGAAGAGAGAGGGAAGGACAGAGGGAAATATTGATGTGAGAGAAACACATCGATTCGTTACCTTCGGCACATGCCCGGACCAGGGCCTGGGCCCGGGAGAAGCCTGCAACCAAAGGTACATGCCCTTAACCGGAATTGAACCCGGGACCTTTCAGTCAGCAGGCCGACACTCTATCCACTGAGCCAAACTGACTAGGGCTATTCTCTTCTTTTTTTAAAAAACCCTCACTATTCAGTGTTAAGATAGTTGTGAGCATTTACCTCATCTGCAGGGTAAATTTAGTCTGTATTTTTTTACATTCCTGATAGTCAAAGGAGTTAATGAAGCTTTCTCAGGGTTAGTGGGTGGTTGGGGCCTTCCTTACATTTCCGGTGATAACCAGGCAGCCCAGCTGGTCGATGATAAGCACGTCAAGGGGGGAGGGGGGCTGGCAAAATTTCTGCTGCAAGATCTGCAGAATTGGCTCCATGACCTTTGGGGTGTCCCTCAGGGCCACTGCGATGTGTCCCAAGGCTCGAATGGTGTGGTCGGGAATCAAGTGAGCGTCCCTATGGGAGGGAAGAAAATAAGCGCCTTGGAAACAGTCCTCGCCACACAACAGTGAAATAAAACCTGGAAGCTGGATGTGTATGTCAGCATCATCACAGTCTTTCAGATGAAGCATTCATCTAAAAGTGACAGCCTGGGATCCTTAACCACCAGCAGAAATATAAAGTCCTGGGTATCAGGTGGGAAGATAGATATTTCTCTACTCCCAAATACTGGTCCAGAACAGACATCACAAGGTGGGTTTCTTCTGAAATCGTGGAACAAAATGCACAATCCATGTTGTGCAAGAAAGAAGCACAGAAGTGCACAATGCCAGCTACCCCCTTGTGCCCCAAGAGAATAACTGGCAGCCCTCTGAGATGGGACGTACTTGTCACTCTCCTGAGAGATGTAGAGCCGGTTGGAGAGGCTGGCCAGGAAGGCCTCCACTATCACTGCATCCACCGTCAAGCCAGCTTTCAGGCACCTGAACAGCAAGGAAACCACCACAGCATTAGGCATCACAACCACAACGTTTTAACTTTTCCTTTCTCAGGTTTACAAAGTTTAAAGAATTGCTCTGAACAATTCCCCCCAGAAATCTGAATGAAAGTCATTACACAGAATGAATTCAAAGACCTGCTGCAGATTTTGCCCACTTTATAAAAATATCTCAATCGGAAACAGTACCTTCATTCTTTTGCCCAGAACAGTTTCCTTCACAATGTCATATTCACCCTAATTCCTGTACTGTTTCTTCACGAAAGTCATTGTAACTGATTCAAAAGACAGATGGTCCTGCCCTAGTTGGTGTGGCTCAGTTGGTTGAAATGTTATCCCATACACCAAAAGGTCAAGGGTTCGATTCCCGTTCAGGGCCTGTACCCAGGTTGCAGATTCGATTCTGGTTGGGGTGTGGTCAGGGTGCATATGGGAGGCAACCGATCAATGTTTCTCACATCAATCTTTCTCTCTCTTTCTCCCCTCTCCCTTTCTCCCTAAAAATCAATAAAAACATATCCTCAGGTGAGATATAAAAATTTTTTAAAAAGACAGATGGTCCCAAGATGGCTGAGGGAATATTAAAATTATATTTCCCAGCCAGCATGGCTCAATGGCTGAGCATCAACCTAGGAACCAGGAGGTCATGGTTCAATTTCCAGTTAGGGCATATGCCCGGGTTGTGGGTTCGACCCCCAGTGTGGGGCATGCAGAAGGCAGCCAATCAATGATTCTCTCTCATCATTGATGTTTCTATATATAGCTCTCTCTCTCTCTTCCTCTCTGAAATCAATAAAAATATATTTGAAAATAAATAAAATTATATTAAATAGCTTTACAAAATTATAAACATTTCTTATTTTATAGGAGTTTATTTTGTTTGAAACAGCCTTGCTCCCTGGTCACCTGTCCCTCTGGCCCAACATCCTACCTGCAGATGTTGTCAATGGCAATGTCCCGGAGCTGCTCGTACATGGAGGGCTGGCTCTTCTTTCCTGGCATGACGTTTAGGGTCGACTCGGAATGCTCGTTGGTTACACTGATTTTTATATCATTGCCAGCAACTAAATGTAAAAATTCAAGTAAGTACCTGGTTAAGCCCATCACTTTCCACCCTCATGTCTGTAATTCAAAACCAAATAATACGCTAATTATTTTTAACTTATAATAGCAATCACTCTAAAGTAATTCAACCAAACATTTCAGAAACAGAACTGTCTAAGAACAGGAAGGATGAAATAAACATGTTTCAATCAAAAAAGAAAGAACACTCCCTAGCTGGTTTGGCTCAGTGGGTACAGTGTTGGCCTGGGGACTGAAGGGTCCTGGGTTTGATTCTGGTCAAGGGCACATGCCTGGGTTTCAGGCTCAATCCCCAGTTGGGGGTGTGCAGGAGGCAGCAGATCAATGATTCTCTCTCATCATTAATGTTCCTATCTCTCTCTTCCTCTCCCTTCCTCTCTGAAATGAATAAAAAAAAATTTTTACATTTTAAAAAAATCATAAGGAAGAACACTTAGGTTGCAAAATGATAAATATATAAAACAGTAACTTCTTAAGAAATGGTTCAGCTTTGCCAGTGTGGCTCAGTGGTTAAGCATTGACCTATGAACCAGGAGGTCACAGTTCTATTCCCAGTCAGGGCACATGCCCGGGTGTGGGCTTGATCCCAGTAGGGGGTATGCAGGAGGCACCCGATCAATGATTTCTCTCCCTCTCCCTTCCTCTCTGAAATCAATAAAAATATATTTTAAAATAATGGTTCAAAAGGCCTGATGAGCACCCTTAGGCATCCACCAGAGGGTTGTCTAGCTAACGTGCACAAGCTGATAAGGGTAAGGGCAAGGGTGAGTGAAGGGGCCTTATAGCCAGCGGGACCCCTCTTTGTTCTGGGCTGGGTGAATCAGGTACTTGGATTTTGGGGCTCTGTGCCTATGACCTCACCTGCAGAAACATAATACATTCCCTTGGGGCAAGGGGACTAGATGAATTGTGTACAGACAGTTATTGGCCCAGTGTCTGGACATGATGAACTCACACTTCAGACAACCTCGATGAGAGAAGGGGCCAAAAAAAAAGTGGGACCAGAGAGAGGCCTACAGGGGTGGCAGGTGCTCATGACAGGGAAGGCAGAAAAGACAAAGGCCTGGAGCCCTGAGGGGGTTCTGTAGAGAAAGCCATAAGAAAAGGGAGGAGGAGGGATGAGCCCACGTATAGGAAGACTGCACAGCCCAGCCACAAGTTCTCAGTCACAGAACTGTGCTGGGCTCACACACAGTCACATGGTCCTTTTCTTGGTGCCTCAAGTGCACACGGGGGCTGAGGGCTGGGGGCTGGGGGCTGAAGACACGGCCTTAGGTGCAGCCGTCCTGTTACCTGTGTGGTACTGACTGTGATACTTATAGAGCTTCACCAGCACGGGGGACGGAACGACCAGGAAGTCCCGCAGAGACGGCGTCACCGAGTGCACCACCACCGGGAACCTTTCACACAGGCGTCCCAGACCCTGCAACACACCGTGACCTATTACACGGGCCATGTCCACCCTTCAAATACCCAAGTTTGAGCAGAAACTTCCAAGGTCAAAGCTCCCAAGGGGCCACCCGGCCACGGGGCACAAAGACAGGAAAGGGAGATGGTCTTGCGTCTCCTCCATCTAGGAGGGAGATATATTGTTAAAGTTTGTCCATTTCTTTTTGAAGCAAATTAGGGGAGAAAGGTTTTAGACCATGATTTCTAAACAACAGCAAACATGGAGTCACTGGGGTTTCCAACAGGTTAAGAGTCTCAGCAGAACAGAGCTGGCACCGCAGATGTTAGGAGACATCCTCTCATGAGGCCCTCTGGCAACACTGCAGCCCTTCAAGTGTCTGCTTGAGAACGGCCTGGCTGGCAGATACAGGGCAGCTCCCACAAAGGAGGACCCAGCCGCTCTTGGATCCCACCAAGAGAAATCCCAGCATCCTGTCGGCAGCAGCCCCCACTCAGTGGTGAACTATGTCACACAGGCTCTAGTTCAAGTTCCTACAGACACAGCCCAGACTCTGGTGCTAGTGTGCCAACCACAGCCTGAATGGCACAACAAGGCCCTATTGATGGGATCTCAGCATCTCTAGTGTCTGGGAGACTGACCTGCAGACAGCAGATAAGCAAGGGCAAATGAGCAATGATGACTTTGCTGGACGTCTTGGACTGTAGCTTCTCAGACAGCTTGATGCAAAGACTTTCAGCACCTAAATTCAAACATCAGGGGAGGGCACAAACCATTATCAAAGGGCCAAAATTTACAAAATACTCAGTCAACAATTAGTCATATAATTTCACTAAATCCCAGAGACACACTTTTTTGCAGGGTTTATTAATACTGAGAGGTTACACCAGAAAGTGTTAAGACACAGGTTAACTGAAAGCTTATCTCTGCTTCTTTTCTGCTATTGTGAAAATACCACCCTGCATGGTGTGTGACTGCTTTCTCTTCTCTGCTGGCCCTGAGCTCCCTCGTCCCTGTCCCCACAGAGGTTTGTGAATGGCAGCCATCCGCAAGTCTGCTGAATGCTTCCCGACAATGGCAGATGTGGAGCCACTGGGGTTTGCAACAGGTTACGAGTCTCAGCAGAACAGAGCTGGCACCACAGCCGTCAGGAGACATCCTCTCATGAGGCCCTCTGGCAAACATCTGCCGCTCTTCACAAGGGCTGAGACAGGCACTGAGTTCCCACTTCTCACACAAAAGCCTCAAGAACCAGCAATAAGTAGTGGAGAGGACACAGGCCCTGTGGCCTTGGCCAGCACCATCCTCCCGGTCCGGACACTAGATGTCCAGGGCATGACAGGAGCTGATGCTCACCCTGCTCATCCTTCACGGCCCACACCATGAGGTCCACACAGGCGGCGTTTGCCTGGCAGCGTAGCTTGAGGGGGCTCAGCTCACTGTGGATCCGGTCTGCATCGTGCAGAATCTTCTGAAGCTCCCCCTGGCTGGTGTTGAACTGCTCCAGCACAAAATCATGGATCTCCTTCACAAAGGCAGTGGGGAGGTCTGTAGGAAAGACAGTGGGCATTGCAGCTGGAAACAAAACTGCACCAAAATTCAGGCAGCAGCTGTGACCTTCTACAGTCTTTTCCTGTCTAACAAAAAACCAGGAAGAACATGTTTGCTGCTGCTGCTATGGTTCCAAAAATGTCCTCTGGGAAGACCTTGGATAGGCTGTGCACAGCTGCCCTCAACACATATGCCACCTGGCATTCAGAGCAAATGATCATTTCCCAGGGAAGTGAGAGCCATGCTTTGTTTCAAGCAATCAATATACTAAAACCTGAACGTATGAAACACATGCATTGAGATTTATCACAATAGAACTGATACAGTTACCGTCAGGAAATACTTTAGTGATTTATATACCTATTTCATATTTACTATTTTCTCCCAGTTTTACTGAGATATAATTGACATAGATCACTGTACACTTGTAAAGTGTCTGACATAATGACTGCACAAGTGAAGAGTAATTTTCTGAAAGGCTGTCAGTTATTAGATAAGGACAAAAACTGGTTGTAGCCTAAAAAAGAGAATTCCCGGCCTACAGGGCTAAATCTTCAGAGCGTCCAGAATATCAGCCTTTTCAAAAACTCTCATCCTTGGGGCCTGGAAAACGTAGGAGAACTGATGTGGGCACAAGTCAGACCAGTTGAGGCAACACACAACTCAGGTGGGAAGTGAGGCCACAGGGGTTCCTGGGAGCCAGGCTGAGCTGGGCAGTCCCTGACACACTCCTTCGTAAACCTAACTAACCCTTTTTGTGGTCACAACCAGATTCAGCCTCCACCTCCCAAGAGCCCTTGGAATCAAATTAGGAAAAAGGATTAACTAGATTATGGTACATCTACATAACAGAGTATTATATGGCCATCAAAACTTAAGTTTATGAAGAATGTTCAATAATGTAAGAAAAGAGCTTAGGAAAAAAGTTTTTAAAATGAACAAAAGAGAGACTGGAATAAAATGCTAAATGTGTATGTGTGCTACACTATTCAGATATTATCTCTGCCTTGGCTAGGTGGCTCAGTTGGCTGGAGCATCGTCCATACACCAAAAGGTTGTGAGTTCCATTCCCAGTCAGGGAACATACCCAGGTAGCAAGTCAGGGTTCTTACGGGAGGCAATTGATCAGTATTTCTCTCTCACATCGATGTTTCTCTCTCTCCCTTTCTCTCTCTCAAAATTCAATAGAAACACATCCTCAGGTGAGGATTAAAATATACATATATATATATTATCTCTGACTTATAAGATTATGAGTACCTCATTTTCTTTTTTGTTATACTTTTTTATATGTCTAAAGTGGACATGTTAAACTTTATGTATGATCTGGACAATACAACATGTCCATTTCAGAAAAACACCTGAGGAAATAAACCTATCTAAGAAACCATCATTGACAGCACTGGGAGCAGAGGATCATGGACAGATTTTTTTTTCTTAGTTGCTTTTTCTCCAACATTTCTATGGCCATGTCTTGTCTGTTTTTTTAAGTGGCCCCAGCAGAAAGGAAACACAAACTTGAGGCAGTAGCCCTGAACCCAGTCTCACTGAATTCACACACGTGTGCAAAGTCCTCACCTTTCATGTAGTACAGAGTGTCACGCAGCATCTTGAACATGGCCACATAGAGGGGGTCACTGAACGTGGTGTAGTAGAGGTCAGCGCTGGGGTTGGCCTGTGGGGAAGGCAGAGGCACGTGACCACAGCACCGAAACCCTCTTCAGGACCTCCACCTTTGTGCAGAGACCCGGTGAAGCCATCCTTACACACGTGACTTAGCATTATAAATGGAATAACCATTTACCAGGATTCACTACTTGGAGCACTTTACTCTCCTCACCCTCTTAAGCATCAGGCAGAGGAAAACAGCAGGCTCACATAGTCCAAAGATGCCAGCAGGGAAGCAGCCACCTGACCCTTCACCTCCTCTTGCTGAAAGCTCACAGTCTTTGAAATCAGGGGGACACAGGGAGTGGAGGAGGGGAGGGACAGCCAAAGGACCACCAGACCACAGGATTCAACCCTGTCCACCACTTGGGCAACAAACACTGAAGCCAGGGAACCTTCAGATTCAGCTTATGCTTTGTAATTAAAACTCATTTTAAATGACTTTTTAGCAATCTAATCTAAAATGTAGCATTATTTTTCTTCCAGGGGAAAAATTCACACAAGGTCTAATGCGATGAATAAGATGCTATTCTAATGGAAGGCATTATTCTTGACACATAAAAATGTGCTCTGCAAATACAGGTGAGGGGAATGAGGAAGAAGAGAAAGTAAATCAGCATCGGGCCAGAGGTTGGGTCGGAGGGAATGGGCCTGTGGTGTGAGGCTGGTGGAGGGTGCAAGAGTCTTGTAGAAGGCATGAGACTGCATGAAGGACATGAGAGTGATGCCATATTTCAAGTGGGTAATGATAACAGGAGCTGTGGTTAACAGTGCCACCAGTGGGCACTGGCTAGTTAGACTCCATCTCACACAGTCCTCACAACATCCCTGTGGGAAAGAGATGAAGAGATGAGATTTGCTGATTAAGGTGATCCAGGGGTCCGACTCTGGAGCTGGGAAGAAGTTACTGCAAGCAAGTAGCAGAGGAAGGGAGCCCAGAAAACGCAGCCTGGCTCCACCGCTCACTAGCTAGGTAACTAAAGTTCCTTAACCCCGAAAGCCTCAGTTTCCCCACATGTAAATGAGGGATTGCTGTGGAATTCAATGAGTGAGTGAGTGAAATCCTATCCCAGTGTCTGGCACATAAGCATGCAATAAGTGCTAGTGATTATTGGTAATGAGTATTATATTCAACAATATAGGTCATGGTCTCACTCTTTTTTAAAGCAACAAAACTATTTTTTTAAATGGACATTTATACTAAAGTCCAAATTAAAAAACAAAAATACCAGAAACTGCTCTGGTTCAATGGGAAGGAAGGTCCCAGAGTCCCATATTCCCAGCCTTCCCTCTACTCATAAAATAATCCCTAAAAGAGGTCCCCACTGAGCTCTAACTTTCCCTTCAGGATCCATATTGACACTTTTCATTATAGATGGCATGCAGGCCCAACCAGTGGCCACGAGTTTTGACTGCCCAGCCCAGCTCCTGGCCCTGGTCCTCCTGATCTGCCCTGGGTCACACAGGACCAAACACTGAGAAAGGAAAAGAAGAGGCCTCTGAGATTGCAAGCAGAGAGAGTAAAGCTCAGGCCAACAGGCAGGACACAACCTGCAAAAACATTAAAAGATAAAGCAGGAAGGACTGCAACCTGGAGTGTTACAAGAACTGTGCTTTTCAGCCAAGAACTGACCCAAAGCAAATCACACCTGGCACATATGTCTAACATCTGCAGACAGCCTGCTGGGAGCACATGCAGGGCAGAAGAAGACACACTCTGCAACAGAGGAAGGTCCCTGGGGGGGCTCCCGCCCCTCCAGAGCTGAGCCCAGTGGTACCAGGCACTGTGTCTCCATACCAGGTGAGAGAAAGAACACCAGGATTAACAAGGACTCTGGGTCCAGCACATGCCACAGCAAGCATCGGCTGGCAAATGGCAATCGTTCTGGATCCCCACACTCAAAAGAGGACGGACTCAAATGTTCCCTGAGATTTTGAGACCTCCCAACACAAACACTTAGAAATTTTATAAATAACAGTGTAGGCATTGGTTCCAAATACATTAAGACAAAAGTTTCCATGCCCTAACCGGTTTGGCTCAGTGGATAGAGCAGCAACCTGCGGACTGAAAGGTCCCAGGTTCGATTCCAGTGAAGGGCATGTACTTTGGTTGCGGGCACATCCCCAGTAGGAGGTGTGCAGGAGGCAGCTGATTGACTTTCCTCTCTCATCGACGTTTCTAACTCTCTCTCCCTCTCCCTTTCTATATATTAAAAAAAAAAAAAAGTTCCCTAAGCACACACACCCCTCACACATAAAATCCAGGACTTGTACATGCCTAAAAAAGTGTGAGGCATGTGTACTGAGCCCAGAGAAGCAGCTCTGAAAGCACCAAAGGAGCAAGGAAGATACAGAGCGTCAGAGTCAGAGGACCCAGTGCATTCCCAGCTCCTACGGTGACTATGTGACAAGGGCACAGTATTTAGTCCCTTAAACCTCTATCTTTCATGTGTGAAATAGAGACACTGACCACTGCTCAGAGTCACTGTGCAATGATATATTTAAAAGACCCCAGCACAGAGCAAGCTTTCAAGTGGCAGGTGTAGTCATTATTGGGACTGGGAGGTTAAGCTGAAAACTCAGTGCCCACACAAACCCTCGAGCTCTCTCCACGCAGAGGCTCCCCACAGGCTGTCTCAGTATGATGCCCTGAGAAGGGACGTACCTCTAGCACGCTGGCTGCAACTGCATCCAAGGACTTGAGAACAGGCTCCTCAACGATCTTCTTCACCTACCAGTAAAACAAGACCTCATGAGGCACCTGACAGTGATAGACAGGAATGCCAGCTCATTCCACCAAAGAACCAATGTTGACGGATAAAAACACCTAATAGGCCCATGTGGTGAAGAATGTAGAAAAGTAGGCCACAATATACAAAAAAATATCGAACTACATACACAAAATGCCCTTAACTCTGCCTTCACTTGGAACTTTTCTTACCTAGATTAGAATGACATAGAAACAGAAAAAGTACCAACTCTCTTAAATGTGCTGACATTAGACTTCCACTTCCAGGATGCGAAAGTGTTCAGACTCCAGGCATCACTGATAATTCATCCACATCCCCTCCCAGATGTCAAGAGCACCTTCACAGTCAATCCTCTGGTGCTGACGGCTCCTCCCTCTTTGCCTGGGCTCTTCGAAGCTGCCCAAACTGCAGCACACATTTTAAATTTCTAATAGAAGTGATTATTTCTACCCATTCTCTATACCAGCATTTAGTATAGGAATGAACTATCCTGTCAACGTGGGATCATCTGATGCAACTGCAGGCCCCCCACCCCGCCCCCAACTGTAGTACTTGAAGAAAGCATTTTCAAAATGTATAGATAATGATACACACATGACAGGAGACTAAATAAAAAATTGCCTAGAAGAAAGCCTAACCTTGAAAAGTTAAAATATAGTAGAAAAAATAATTCCCCTTTTTTAAAAAAGGATCTGAAACATTCAGCCTTCAAATGGGATTTCTGAGATTAACTGAGAAAGCCACGGGCCACCCAGACCACTGTTTTGTCTGAGACACTGACAGTGAGGAGTTTAGGGGGAGTTTTCCTTCCTGACAGTAACTTCAAAAACATCCTAGGCCAGCAGTCACCAACTGGTGGTCCGCGGACCAGGGGTCGTCAATGAGGACCGAAAGGTTGGCGACCGCTGTCCTAGGCCAGTGGTCGGCAAACTCATTAGTCAACAGAGCCAAATATCAACAGTACAACGATTGAAATTTCTTTTGAGAGCCAAATTTTTTAAACTTAAACTTCTTCTAACGCCACTTCTTCAAAATAGACTCCCCCAGGCCGTGGTATTGTGTGGAAGAGCCACACTCAAGGGGCCAAAGAGCTGCATGTGGCTCATGAGCCGCGGTTTGCTGACCACTGTCCTAGCTATTAGTAATTGATATGGCTCTATCCTCATTAATTATCGCTTATGCTTTGATGTCTTCTTACATCTTCTGCCTAAATAAAGCCTTTCTCTGAGTGATTTCTTTCTATTCATCATCCACACAGGAGGAGATGGCTGCTCTCTCCAGTGCATGCTTCAAGCTTTCGGAGGTGTTATTCTCATTCTTTCATTCTTTCCAAACAAAGGCTCATTGTTAAGAGTTTGTCCCTGATGATGTCTTCTCCACTATCCCCTAGAATGTCTTGAAGAATCCCAGCTCAATCGTAACAACCTCAGAGTCCCTGGATCAAGGTCTATTTCAGGACTCAAGACAATGGCACCAAAGCCTTCTCTGATATCACCTTAAAGGCTATCCAAAGGTATCCAAATTGGAAAATTAGGTTTTGTGATTATCTGAATAGAGCACCCCTGGGACAGAATCAGGTACGCTGAGCTGAGCTTTGACCCTGCCCTTGGTCTACAGATTCTTGATTTATTTGACACTGATTTCCTTACCTCTAAAATGGGGAGCAGGGTGCCTCCCCAAAATGGTTATTAAATGAGAACAGACTGCACAATTGCTCCATGAATGTTACTTTCCTCCCTTCTTTTATCTGAAAATTATGACTACTAAGTTGTTCATTGGAAATACTGAAAAACTCCTAGTCTTACACCACTGGCAATTTTACTGACTGATAGAGCCTAGGCCTGTTTATCCACAGTGTTCTGCTTACCAAGTTTAAGAGCTCCCGAAGCATTTCTAGTGGAACACTGAACTCCTTATATGTGACGCCATTGAAAAGAGGAGAAACTGAGAAGCTGGAACTGATGGTGGAGAAGTAGTAATCAGGATCCAGGGCACTCCCATCGGGTAAGTAAGCAACTGATGGAAAAGAAAACCAGATAGTCAGTCACAGTAACATGTGACCGGGATACTTCCTTAAGCGGATTCCCTCAATAACCAACTAAGACACAGACTTTGCTTTTGTTTTTACTCCAATTCCTTGTTTTTTAATTAAGAAGTAAAGGCTAGCCATAGCTGGTTTGGCTCAGTGGATGGAGCGTCAGCCTGCGGACTGAGGGGTCCCAGGTTCGATTCCAGCCAAGGGCACATGCCTGGGTTGTGGGCACAATCCCTAGTAGGGGGCATGCAGGAGGTAGCCGATCAATGAGTCTCTCTCATCATTGATGTTTCTCTCTCTCTCTTCCCTCTCTTCCTCTCTGAAATCGATGAAAATATATTAAAAATAAATAAAATGAAAATGTTTTTATAAAAGAAAAAGAAAGAGGCTCTTTTATAAGAAGAGAAAGAAGTAAAGGCTAGATTGCAAATCCTTGGGGAGTGATGCCTCTCACTGGGGTGTTTCATGTCAAAAGCTCAGATATAATCATGTCCTAATATTTTCAACATAGACAATATAACAACATATGGGGAGAAAAAAAAGAATTACACATTTTTAAAGGTTGATAGATGTGGAGGTCCATAGGGCTCCAAAGATTTTACCGACAAAATTAGAACTAAAGTGCGAGTGGAGGTCCATAGGGCTCCAAAGATTTTACCGCCAAAATTAGAACTAAAATGCGAATTACTAGAAATTTCAAAATCAGAACAAAAAAGTCAATCATCCAACACATAATAATAATATAAACCCAAAAGCATATAATCACTTGAAAATCCATTATTTAAAAACAATAGTAGAAGACTATGACTGGAAAATAAATAAACTTGTGCTATTTTCATATTAAATAGTGACAGACAATATCAATCTATAAAGAACCAAAGAATAAATTTTATGACTTTTTTGAGCACTAGAGCATAGAAAAAGCGAAGAATTGAGTTTATTCCAATCGTGTAAAAGCTGGAGTATAGTTCTATGATGCTGGTGACATACTGCTGACCTAAAGGTGGATGGGTTCCAAGAAAGCAAATCAGCAGCTTACAACAAAGAACATGGGGTGGGCAATAATACTGAAAGGAGTTGAGATGCTAGAGGCCAACATAATAAACAATCATTAAGAGGGAATGGCACCCTAGCTGGTTTGGCTCAATGGATAGAGCATCAGCCTGTGGACTGAAGGGTCCCAGGTTCGATTCTGGTCAAGGGTACATGCCCGGGTTGCGGGCTCGATCTCCAGTAGGGGGCGTGCAGGAGGCAGCTGATCAATGATTCTCTCTCATCATTGATGTTTCTATCCCTCTCTCTGAAATCAATAAAAAATATTAAAATAAATAAATAAATGTGTGACCCTCTAGATCAGGCCCATGGGCTTTATAAGGCCTGTGAAATCATTTGGTCTGGCCCTGCCAAGGTATTAGTGTTAAATGTTTGATCAAATATAGCAGGTTAATTTTTAAGTTGATAATTTTGTATGCCCTGCAAATCCTATATGATAAAAGGCTAATATGCAAATCAACTGAACAGTGGAATGACGGGTTGCTATGACACGCACTGATCACCAGGGGGCAGACACTCAACACAGGAGCTGCCCCCTGGTGGTCAGTGCACTCCCACAGGGGGAGCGCCCCTCAGCCAGAAGCCTGGCTCATAGCTAGCGAGTGCAGCGGCAGTGGTGGGAGTCTCTTCCACCTCAGTGGCAGCACTAAGGATGTCCAACTGACGGCTTAGGCCTGCTCCTCGTGGACATCCCCTGAGGGCTCCCGGACTGCGAGAGGGCATAGGCCGGGTTGAGGGGGACCCCCCCCCCTGACGAGTGCACAAATTTCATGAACTGGGCCTCTAGTGATATTATAAATATCCAAATGACCTTGGCAGAAAAAAATGTTCCCCAACCCTGTTCTAGATGCATGACAGCAGAGCATCAGTGTTACCATCCCTGGCATCGTAAGTAGTCACTATGAACCTGTTATCCAAGTGCTAGGTCAATATGATGTTGTGATGCCCACCTTCAAAGTAGTGAAAGGCAGATCCTCCAGGGGAGCTGGGAGGGGGCATCCCCCGTTCAGGGCTGACCTGAAACACACAACCATACTTACAGATCAGAAAAGGCCAGTCAAACCTCAGATGCGTCTTAGATAAGGTTCTCTCTGCCAGCTCAATAGTAGTTGTACTTCAAGTTGAGGTTCAAGCATCACCTCCTCCATGATACCCCCCGTACCTACAGTGTTCTCTACTATATACCAAGTCATTAAATTCTTCCTATCTAGACAAACATTTTATATCTGATTACTAAGCTGAATTAGTCTTGTGTTTCATGTCTATCTTTTCTCCATGAGTCAATTAGATACTTCTTAAGGGCACCAACTGTCTCCCACTAGGAATAGATTTTGGCACCCACTTGCTAAGAGGCAAATACTTCATGACTAGGAGATGAAATCACTTATAAATTGTAAAGAGGACATGGAAACCTTTTATATTAAAGAGAATTCTAGTGAGAACATTTTGTTTTCTTAGTTTTCTCAAGCTACACACAAGTGGGACTTTGCCCATGTGAGCAATTCATAAGCCCTCTCTTCTCTGCTCTCTTCCGGGAGGGCAGCCGCACCTGAGAGATGCTGGACACGCTGCTGGTCTTCCTCTTCAGGGTGCCCTCCTGACACACGGTCAGCAAATTGCTGGGGAGGATGGAGCGAAAGTCATTGAAGGAACGCCTCCGAACACCTTCCAGCTCCTCTGGGACTCGGAGGGAATGAGGAGGGACTCTGGGAAAGAGTTTTGAGAGGAGCGACTCTTCTGTGTTGCTGTAACGCCCAAATGCTCGTGAGATTCCAATCAGGCATGGGATTGCATATTTGCAGAGGTATTCTAGAAGACAAAGTAAGAATGTTCTGATACCAACTTGTAACACTGACTCACATCTCACAACCCACCCACTAACGACTCACAAGAGTCAGGATAAGCCATAGCAACAGGATCAACCCCGAAGGCTGACTGATATTTTCAATCTGGCATGAACAGTAACTTCAGACTATGTCTGCATCACATACAACTGGCTTTGGGAGGTCTTGATCTATTCATGCACATCCAAACCACTTATAAAGGTAAGTCACGTTATCAGGCAGCTTTACTATACTTAATATATTTATTGCTCCCAAGATCATATTGTTGGCCTTACTCTAGAGGAAAAATGACCTTGGGAAGTCAGACATGTTATTAGATAAGAAACAGAGGCCCAGCCGAAACCGGTTTGGCTCAGTGGATAGAGCGTCGGCCTGCGGACTGAAGGGTCCCGGGTTCGATTCCGGTCAGGGGCATGTGCCTTGGTTGCGGGCACATCCTCAGTGGGAGGTGTGCGGGAGGCAGCTGATCGGTGTTTCTCTCTCATCTCTCTCATCGATGTTTCTAGCTCTCTATCCCTCTCCCTTCCTCTCTGTGAAATATCAATAAAATATATTTAAAAAAAAAAAAAAGAAAAGAAACAGAGGCCCAGAAGGATGAGGTGACTTGTCCAAGGTCACTCAAAAATTTTCAGGTGACACAGCTGTGCGCGTGACTCACATGTGACCTCTTAGCTAACACACTACAAAGGCAACTAATATAGGAAGGTTTTCATCCATGACATATATATAGTAAAGAACAGAAAAGAAGACTGAGGAAAAATAACCACAAAACCTTTTTTAAAAAAAGCGTTGGATCTATAATTATACCTTTTTCTTGGATCTCCAAGGCCTGGCACATTCCCAAAAGGACATGCAAAACCTGCAAAAGTGCCTCTAGGATCTGTAATAGCCAAGAAAACAGAGCAAACTTATAAACCAAATCAGAAACATGTTATGACATTAGTTCAGAATCAGGAGCTTCAGACATTATCTTGTCCAACCTCATATCTGATACATAACTCCACTCACGAAAGCTCTGTTGAGGGGCCAATCAGCTGACCTTCCAGGAACAGAAACCCTCCCTCCCTGGGCTGGTCCAGAGTTCTTCCTAAAACTGGACCAATGTTGTCCTCCTGGGGCTGGCTTGCACCCACCAGCTATTGGGGCCGCTCCTTCCTCCATATTCTGCAAGCAGATAGACCCCTGAGTCCCTTCACATGGCTAAATACCTCTAATTCTTTCTATCCATTCCTTATGATTACAAGTCCTTTATGATGCTAATTGTAGGCTTCTGTTTTTACTGTAGTCCACTATGTCAGAAACTGTCTCAAATTGTAGTGCTTGATATAAAATTCATTCATATTCCAGGGATGCTGGGACTCACTGAGCAATCACCAAACTCAACACAGATTCTAGACTTTCATGTATGTGTCATTAGCTTTCTGGCAGCTACTTTACACTGCTGGCTCCATGAGCTCGCAGATAAATGAAATAATTAAATCTTTTCCACACATGCTGCTCTCAAGCTATGCCACCTCTATTTGCATAGCTGGTATTTTTTGCCTGTCACTGATGCCTACAAAGCTCATGGTATAAACCTGAGTTCATCATGCTGGTTGTTTGTTAATACCTCAAATTATGTTTTCTACAAATGAGGCCAACTTGCTTCCCAATCTTCATTCACAGACCCGGCTCATTTTACTTCAACAGTAGGGGGCAGGCTACCGGAGGCTCCTACTGGGCTGGCACCCCACCAGTCACCTTTGGGATGGTCCTCTGGACAGTTCCTTATTAATTGTTTTGGTGCTCAACCCATTTTCCAGGATGTCAGGAGAGGACTGTTCCATGGCCTTAATGAAGACCAACTAGAGTCTAGACCAGGGGTGGGCAAACTTTTTGACTCAAGGGCCACAATAGGTTCTTAAACTGGACCGGAGGGCCGGAACAAAAGCATGGATGGAGTGTTTGTGTGAACTAATATAAATTCAAAGTAAAGGAGCGGAGGGGAGAGCAAGAGAACCGGATAGAACAGCCGGATCCGGCCCGTGGGCCATAGTTTGCCCACGGCTGGTAGACTATATCCACTTCATTTCCCCCTACCTAGTACCAATCTTAGAAAACCAGGAAAAGAAAAGAATGAAATTGGTCTGATATGACTTGTTCATAATCAAGTCAAATTTCTTACATTTTGCTAATATTAAATGATGCTACCTATGAAGACTTGAAAATAAATATTTTATCCATTTCATATATTAAAATGATGTCCTTGTCTTCAGTGTTAACCTCCCTATTTTGATGTTATTTATAGAAAAGCCCTTACTAACAACCTGTTAACTTTTTAATAATATGTAATTCTAACATATCTCATTATCTCCTTAACCAACCTACAAATAAAGAACTTAAACTAAGAAAGAAAGAGGTAGAAATACTGACAATAAAATCTATAACTGAATATAAGGAAAGAGATATTAAAAATTAAAAAACAGATACAAAAACTCAAAAAGCTTAGCTAGCTGAGAACATTTAGCATAGAGGCAAGCAACCAGGCACTCCTGGGCAGGACCAGAGGATGGATAGCAACATATAAAAATTGATTTTCAAAATAATAAATCTGATTAAAAAAAGTCTAGAGCCCTAGCTGGTTTGGCTCAGTGGATAGAGCGCCGGCCTGTCGACTGAAGGGTCCCAGGTTCAATTCCGGTCAAGGGCACATGCTTGGGTTGTGGGCTCGATCCCCACTGGGGGGTGTGCAAGAGGCAGCTGATCAATAATTCTCTCTCATCATTGATGTTTCTCTCTCTCTCTCTCTCTCTCTCTCTCTCTCTCTGAAATAAATAAAAAATATATAAAAAGAGAAAAAGTCTAGAGATTATAATCATATTGTTTAAAAAAGAAACAGCCCCGCCCTAACCGGTTTGGCTCAGTGGATAGAGCGTCAGCCTGCGGACTCAAGGGTCCCAGGTTCGATTCCGGTCAAGGGCATGTACCTTGGTTGCGGGCATATCCCCAGTGTGGGGTGTGCAGGAGGCAGCTGATCGATGTTTCTCTCTCCTCGATGTTTCTAACTCTCTATCCTTCACCCTTCCTCTATGTAAAAAAATCAATAAAATATACTTAAAAAAAAGAAAGAAATAGCCCCAATTGGTGTTGTTCAGTGGTTAGAGCATCAGCCTGTGTACCAGAAGGTTGTGGGTTCAATTACAAGTCAAGGGCACAAGCCTGGGTTGCAGGTCTGATCCCCTAGGGGGGGCAGCAACCGATTAGGTGTGTCTCTGTTACATCTATGTTTTCCTCTTTCTCTCTCCCCACTTCCATTCTCTCTAAAAATTAATGGAAAAAGTATCCTCACTCCTTGGGTGAGGATTAAAAAAAAAAACAAGGTATGAAACATTTAAGTAATATTTCCAATAAAATAAACTAAGATAAAAAAAATCTGAGCACTTAAAGGATTAGCTTCAACTATGTAGAAAAGTCGTTCTATGAAAGACTTTTAATACCCATCGTAGTCAGGAAAATGAGCTGCCTCTGCCTTTTGCTGCCTACCTCACAGGACTATTTGGAAAGCTGAATGAGATCAGACTCAAGAGGTCAGTGGGTAACCAGGAAAATACTATAAGCCAAGTATTAAATGTTTCTTAGATCTACTATTAATAATGTGGAATAAATCAACATAAATAATCCAATCACTTCAAAAAAATTTTTTTTTGCTCTCATCACTTCGGGATTCTTTCTGATCTTATACAGATGCAAAACAATTAGCCATACATTTACCTCATCCCTAAGTGAAGGGTCCCTGTAAGCCACATCAGACAGCAAGGTTACCAAACAGAAGCTGAAGCTCTCTGCAACTGGGAGGACACCTGGAATCCATAAAGACACAAATCAGATCGTCACAAATGAGAGACACTGGGCCACACCTACTGGTCCCCCAATTCAGTAGCTACTTCTCTCATATGGCCTGCCAAGCGACTGGGTTACTGTGGTGAATGCCCTCGCTGAGATGAATCTCAGAATAGATATGGGCCCAACATGTTTGCTGAGAATACTTCTACCTTTTTTAAAAAATATAATGTTTTAGTTCAATAAACTTAAATGTTTCCTGAATCAGTTTGAGATTACATAGCCTTTCGACAGATTCCATTTTTATTCCTGACCTAAATAAGAGTGAGAAATCAGTCTTGATAGTGTATGAGAGACAGAATATGGAAGCTAATTGTCAAATACCTATTACTGCTACTTTAAACTGAATCAAATGCTTGTATTTCCTCTTCTGCTTTATTTTGACAAATGGAGAAAATCCTAATAAGAACTTTCAAAGAGTTTTTCTATTTCTCATAGGATATTAAGCCCTTCTAACTACTGAGCCTCCTAGCAGGGAGGATCTCGGGAGCATAACCTCAAGGTCAAAAAGGGAGCATTATACCCAAAGATCAAAAGCTAAGCAGCACTTCTATCAAGTGTACCTCCAAAACGTTAGTACATCTACTGTGTAGATCCAATCACTATTAAATTTTTAATCAATTTTGAATACTAAACATTTAATCAAGGACAAAGAGCTATCCAGTTTTATGGCCATACTAGAAGCCTGGTGCACAAAATTTGTGCACTTGTTGGAGGGGGGGGCAGTGTTCCCTCAGCCCAGCCTACACCCTCTCGCAGTCTGGGAGCCCTTGGGCCTAAGCTGTCAGTCAGACATCCTTAGCGCAGCCGTGGAGGCAGTAGAGGCTCCTGCCACCACCGCTGTGCTCACCAGCTGTGAACTCGGCTTCTGGCTGAGTGGCGCTCCCCCTGTGGGAGTGTACTGACCACCAGGGGGCAGCTCCTGCATTGAGTATCTGCCCCTTGGTGGTCAGTGAGCATCATAGCGACCAGTTGTTTCACCGTTCATTCGATTTGCACAGTAGCCTTTTATTATATAGGAGGATGTGAAGTACATCGCAGAAGACTGTTACATTTCTACTTTTGCACTTATTTTAACATGCAGCTCTAGGTCAGTGGTCAGCAAACTCATTAGTCAACAGAGCGGCAAACCGCGGCTCGCGAGCCGCCGCAGTTTGCCGACCACTGCTCTAGGTAATTCTCAGACTTGATTGTGCATCAGAATCACCTGGAGGCTTGTTAAACTGCAGACTGACTGCTTCTCAGACCTAGTTCCTTCCTTTCTTTTTTTTTGGAATTGTTATTAAGAGTTTACCCGAGCCAACCTGACGAACATGCCAGGGAAAAGATCTCAAATGCTCCCTGGCCCTAGTTTATAATTCAGGAGCTCTGATGTGGCACTGAGAATCTGCATTTCTGACAAGTTGCCAGGTGACCCTGGTGCTGCTAATACAAAGCCGGCACTTTAAGAACTACTGCTCTAGAGTTTAAAAGCACAAATAATACTGCCTTAATAAAAAATACAAGAGTGAAATGTTACCCAATAATTGGAAATATCTCCAACAATGTTCCCAACAATCTATAATAATAAAAGCATAATATGCTAATTAGACTGGACATCCTTCCAGACGACCTTCCGGATGAAGCCAGGGCTGCGAGGGAAGCCCAGGTCCTGGGTGCCAGAGGGAAGCTGGTGCCGGCAGCTGGGGGAAGGAAGGCCTACTCTTGCATGAATTTCATGCATCCGGCCTCTAGTGTTTCAAATAATGCTAAAACTTCCATTCTAATACCAGTCTATGTATATAGAAGTATATTTGTTTTTAAATAAAATAACAGAAAAATAGAATCAATATCTATTGATATTCGATTTCTTCACAAATTAGATAACAAAGGTGGAATAGATGTTTGACTTTTTAGCAATGCTCTATTTAATTTATAGTCCTTTAAATTCCAGGACACATATATAATTTGGGGTCTGTCAGTTTTAGGCATAGGAGGTCACCAGAAATGATGAAAAGAGGCATACAGGAATACAGAAATCCCTCCAACAAAAGGACAAGGGCCTTCTTTACAGTCACCAACCCCCTGCTGTATCTGAAGGTGGGCCTCAGGCATGCCTCAGAGAGAAATATTACAAGGAAACTTCAGTCTCATGGATCATGAACTCTAAAATGTTAGAGATCTTAAAGCTGATTTGGGGAGTCTTAAGAAATCAGTATACAAGAATATCAGAATTTTAAGCATTTAACACAATGCTTGGCATATAGTGGACCTATGTAAATATTTCAGAAGGGAGAGAGAGAAAAAACAAGGAGGGCGGAAGAATGAAGGGAGGAGAGGGCAGTGGAAGGAAAGAGGGAAAAAGATGGTCTAACTTTTCCTTTGACCGTAAAGAGAGATCAAAATAAAATACAAAATAAAAAGAAATACACATGAATATATTCTACTTCTAAAGGTACAAGTTTAACTGATACTTAGCAACAGCAACAAAGTCATAAAACTATTTATGGTGCCCATGGGGTTGAGTCCTGAATATCCATTTCACCCTTCCTTTTTGGACCAGCAGCAACACAATTTGGAGAACTGCCCGCATTCCAGGAGTGAACCTATTCATCTAAGGGCAATAGAGACTGGTTCAGGGTCAGGCAGGTGAACAATTCTGGCCAATAAGACATGAGAAAAGTTCCTGAAGGTCTCAAAGTTCCTGTTCACTCTCAGAGTGCAATGGAAAGCTGGCTTGCTCAGCCCTGCCCTCTCCCTCCATCAGCCAGGGGCCCTGGACAACAATGGGTAGCACAGCCCCTGTGGCTGCAGGCAGGCAGTTTTCCCACAGCCAGGAGTGGAACCAGCTAGAAGCATCCTAATTGGTGTGTTAGTATAATTAAACACTTGATGATTCTTACAGACAATGCACATATATATTCTTCCTTGCATTCTGGGAAAACATTACTGTTTACAAAATTACCTCTGCCTTTCCGAGCTGTGCTTTCTTCTACCCAATACACTTTTGGAAGACCTTTAAGAAGTCGAAGGAGGTAAGGAACCACAGAATCTTTGTGCTTAAAAACAAAACAAAATAGATCATATTTAATAAAATATGTGACTGGTAGCTTTTTAGCATAGATTAAGACCAAAGGAAAGTATACCCACATCCTAATCATCTCAAAGATGAGTTTTCACATGGCGTCGCACCCTTCCTGTTTCCCACAAGTGCTGAAGGGAAGGGCTAAAACCTGTCCCTCTGGAGATGAGTGCCCAGCCCGGCTCTGACCTCCTCTGGGGGACCAGGCCCCCAGGAGGCCCTCTCCAGAAGAAGTGAACACATTCAAAACTGCCTTCACTAAGAGGTATTCAGACTGCCCCCAAACCCTTCAGTGGGCACCAGGATCACATCCTCTGGACTGGAGAGAAGCTCAAGCTCACTAAACTTGGTGATACTTCCATCGTTCATGGTTGTTGTTTTTTGTGTGTTTTTTTTTGGGGGGGGGGTTGCTTTAATATTCTGCTTCATGTTACTATTCTCGAATTAAGCATGAGACTTTATAGCCATCATTAGCCAATGAAAATGTACTTTCTTCTAGTTTTCACATAGCCAATCAGCATATAACTTCATAGCCTTCCATTACTGACTCTTTTGGTTGTTTCCCTGTATTTACAGATGCTCCAGTTAAAAATTAGGTTAGTGTGCTCCAGAGGAACATCTGATGTTCTAAAATGTTGAAAAAAACATGTGGTGGTTTAATACATGGCTTCAAGTTCTGTGACACTCCCTCCACAGAAAGGTGGAGTTGAATTCACCTTTCCTGGAAAATGGGCTGCCTTAGAGACTTACATATGAGACAGCCTTCCCAGGCTAGGTTAGAGAAAGCAGTGCAGCTTCCACCTCGCTCTCCTTGGACACTAGCCCTTGGATCCCAGACACTATGGTGCAACACAATGACATAGCTCAGGCCACATGGAGAGGCTACATCCATAGAGGTGACCTAGCTGAGAGCCCCAGGTAAGGTCCCAGCCAACAGCCAGGATCAACCCCCAGACATGATGTGAATAAGCCTTCAGGTGATTCCGGCCCCCAACCTTCAAGCCACCCCAGGTGGTGCCAAATGGAGCAAAAACTGACTCTTCTGAGCTCTGTCTACATGAGGGGGGAAAATTGTTGTATTAAGCCACCAAGTTTTGAGGTAGTTTGTTATGCCACAATTGATAACTAAACAGAGAATTTTCTTTGGTGAAAACAAAACAATTTATCCTCTAAAGGACAAAAAGGAGCTGGCTACATCTGTCCAGGATCCTAGTATACTAACAAGCACAAAACTCCAAAGGACCCTGCAAGGCATAGCCCCACCACTATACTGTATATCTGACAGTAATATAAAATACTGATATTGAATGTCAACTGTAATTAAAAATTTTAAAAGAAATATACTTGATAGTCAGGGAATATGTGATACAGAATTCAATTTTATTTTTTTTTTTAAATCCTCACCCAAGGATATTTTTTCCATTGATTTTCAGAGAGAGTGGAAGGGAGAGGGAGAGACAGAGAGAAATACTGATGTGAGAGAGAGAGACATTGATCAGTTGCCTCCCACATGCTGACCACGGATGGGAGCCTGCAACCAAGGTACATGCCCTTGACTGGAATCAAATCCAGGACCCTTCAGTCCATAAGCCAACGCTCTATCCACTGAGTCAAACCAACTAGGGCCAGAATTCACTTTTCAAAAAATATATGTTTGTACTGATTTTAGAGACAGAGGAAGGAAGAGGGAGAGAAACATCTCCGTGAAGGAGAAATACCAATCAGCTGCCTCCCGCATGCACCTCAACCAGGGATAGAGCCCCAAAACCTGGGCATGTGCCCTGACCAGTAATCAAACCAGTGACCTTTTGGTGCACAGAACAACGCTCAACCAACTGAGCCACAATGGCAAGGGCAGAATTCATTTTTTGTATTAAAATATTTTATATCCAGCCCTAGCCAGTTTGGCTCAGTGGATAGAGCATTGGCCTGCAGACCGAAATGAATAGGTCCCAGGTTCAATTCAGGTCAAGGGCACATGCCCGGGTTGTAGGCTCAATCCCCAGTAAGGGGCGTGCAGGAGGCAGTAATCAATGATTCTCTCATCATTGATGTTTCTATCTCTCTCTACCTCTCCCTTCCTCTCTGACATCAATTTTAAAAAAACTATATCAAAAATGTATAATAAAAATGTAGGATTTGCCCTAGCTGGTTTGGCTCCGTGGATAGAGCGTCTGCCTGCTGACTGAAAGATCCCAGGTTCGATTCCCATCAAGGACACATGCCTGGGTTGCAGGCTCGATCCCCAGGTAGGGGGCATGCAGGAGGCAGCCAGTCAATGATTATCTCTCATCATTGATGTTTCTATCTCTCTCTTCCTCACCCTTCCTCTCTGAAAATATATTTTTAAAACACACCAAAAAAAAACCTAAAAAAAATGTAGGATTAAATATATTATTTTGATCTTAAAAAATAAAAGGCACATTAACATGTACTCTAAAACAACTTATATCACAATTTTGAATAAGATAATATTATATCAAAACTATGTCGAAGAATATAGTTTATGATACTCTGAGTCTTATGGATGAGCATTTTACCTGAGACTGAAAATCAAGTCTACTCTAGAGCAGCGGTCGCCAACCTTTCAGACCTCACGGACCACAAGTTGGCGACCGCTGCTCTAGAGGACACACAATTACTTCACAAAGCATTTTAACTAACTTTCTGGCAAATAAGCAAACAAAAAACCTAATTTATTCACATAGTTCAGAAAACAAATTTTGTAAGGTGTACATTAAAATATCTCATTCCCATAGTTTCATCTACTCTGTCCTGCCCACTGCTAACCACTTTTATTAGGCTTGTACGCATTCTTCTAATACTGCTGTAGGTAAACATAAGCAGGTATAAATTAAAATTCTAATCTCCCCCCTCCTTTTATACAGCAGAAACACTTTCAATTTAGTAAAGACTTACCTGAAGATCAGATTCAATGAGAAAAATGCCCAGTGCAATCACTGCATCTCTCCGCCTTTCATCTAATTGGAAGATCCCATGGAAATCTACTGGGCACATACAAAGCAGCTTTTGGACCTAGAAAATGAGACCAAAACACACACCCATAGTTTAAAAATTTATCAACCCACATTCAGAATAAACCAATACCATAAAAGGCAGTGAATTTACATAACCAATAAGTCAGTTTTTCCAATTTTCCAAAAGATCATAAAAAAGGACATCCCCAGCTTCTAAAATTATCGTACATGTGCCCCCAAAACACACAACACTGAGGAACCTGGGAGGAGGGCTACAATGATGTATAAACAGAGGAGGTAAAGCACAACAGCTAATAGTTGACACCTGCACTTTGGTGTCAGGACAGCCCACAGTCCCCACTTCCCAGGGGTGCTGATAAGCAGGTTACCCAAACCTACCTACAGGCACAGTGCCTCTCCTTGAGGCTCTTTAAAAATCAAATGTGTGTAAAGCTCTTAAGACTGTGCACAGCATAAAGTAAGTGCTCAATAAACAATACCTATTGTTACTGGATATGCCATAATAGTGGCTAGCAGAAGGCAAGCAGGCAATAAATCAGCAACTTACTAAATAAATGGAAAAATTGAAATTATCTTCAAAATTACTGTTGTAAACAGTAAGTATCAGACATTAAGCATGTATTATAAATAGGAAAAAAGATTATCTCAATCTTGAAAATCTCTGCCACAAGCAGCTCTTGAACAGAGCATTAACACATACCAGGAGGCGCTAACCTTGCGGTTCAGGCCACAGACCCAAAGAACAGTCACTGACATTCATATGATCCTGGTGGGTTGTTTTTCTGTTTGTTTTAAATTCACCTTTATTGTTGAAAGCATTACAGATGTCCGCTTTTTCCCCCCATTAACCTCCTTCCTCCCACCCCCTCGGCAGCCCCCTCCCCAGACCTCCACTGCACTACTGTCTGTGTTCTTTGATTATGCATATGCTGATAGGATGTTTTAATGGCTAAGGAAAGTGTAGTGCTTGATATTTACCCTGAAAATGCATCAATCAATTTCCATTTTTAAAAAGAAAGCAAACTTTTTGTTTGCTTGGATTTTAAAAGCATTACTATAAGGGGGCAACACAAGCTTGAAAGAAAAGCACCTTCTAATCTGAAGAGAGCCAATAGTCTTTGTCCTAGCAATGTTCCTTCTAGGAATGATTGTAAAGAAATAATTAGAGCCCTAGCTGATTTGGCTTAGTGGATAGAGCATCACAGGTCACAGGTTCAATTCCAGTCAAGGGCACATGCCTGGGTTGCAGGCTTGATTCCCAGTAAGGGGGCATGCAGGAGGCAGCCAAATAAATGATTCTCTCTCTTCATTGATATATCTCTCTCTCGCTCCCTCTCCCTTTCCCTTCCACTCTGAAATCAATAAAGATATATTAAAAAAATAATAATTAGAGCCGTAACCGGTTTGGCTCAGTGGATAGAGCGGCGGCCTGCAGACTGAAAGGTCCGAGGTTCGATTCCGGTCAAGGGCATGTACCTTGGTTGCGGGCACATCCCCAGTAGGAGGTGTGCAAGAGGCAGCTGATCGATGTTTCTCTCTCATCGATGTTTCTAACTCTCTATCCCTCTCTCTTCCTCTCTGTAAGAAATCAATAAAATATATATTTTAAAAAATAAATAAAAAAATAATAATAATTAGAAACAATGTTGTAAATAGTAACTGAAAATCAGAAATAATCTATTTAACATTAGGAGACTAAATGATTTAATCAATTGATAAAATATTAGGTTGAATCATATGAAATAACTGATATTCAAAACATTTTTGAACTACAAAAACAAAACTTTCATAAAGTTTAACCTAATACTACAGACATTAAAAATAGTGTTTTTCTGCCCTAGCTGGTTTGGCTCAGTGGATACAGCATCGGCCTGAGGACCGAAGGGTCCAGGATTCAGTTCCGTCAAGGGCACGCACCTCGATTGCAGGCTCCTCCCCAGCCCAGGCCCTGGTCAGGGCATGTGCAGGAGACAACCAATTGATGTGTTTCTCTCACATCGATATTTCTCTGGCTTTCCCACTCTCTTCCAATCTCTCTAAACATCAATGGAAAAATATCTTCAGGCGAAGAGTAAAATAAATAAATAAGAATAGTGTTTTTCTAAAAATAAGCAATGACAGAACAATACTCTAAATGTTCTATAAAATCACAAGAGAAATTATCTGAATTACCATATACAGAAAAAAATACTGTTAAAAAATATATCAAAATGTTAATAGTTGTTTTTTTTTTGCTTTGTGTGGTTTTTTTTATAGCAACTGCCACAGGCTCTCTCTGCTGGGTGGAGGGACTGGCCCATTACTTTCTTTTTTTTATTATTCTTTATTGTTTAAAGTATTACATAAGTCTCCTTTTTCCCCCATTGACCTCTCTCTCCCCAGCTGCCCCCACCCCCTTGTGTTTTTTTTAATGGTTTAATTTTGTTTTTATTTTATTGATTTCAGAGAGAAGGAGAGGGAGAGATAGAAACATCAATGATGACAGAGAATTGATCGGCTGCCTCCTGCACAACCCCTACTGGGGAGCGAGCCTGAAACCCAGGCATGTGCCCAGACTGGGAATTGAACTGTGACTTACTGGTTCATAGGATGACACTCAACCACTGAGCCACACTGGATGGGCATCAAAATGTTAATAGTTTTGAGAGGCAGGATGAGCAGTGGTTTTACATTTCTTCTTTGTGCTGTTTCATATTTGCCAAAATATGTTCTAGGGCAGGGGTCGGAAAACTTTAAAAAATGCTAGATTATGCCCTAGCTCAGTGGTCGGCAAACCGCGGCTCACAATTGAAACTTCATGGCCCATGCGCAGAAGTCGGTTTTTGGCCTGGGCGAGTCTATTTTGAAGAAGTGGTTCTAACGCCGAGCCACACTTAAGAGGCCAAAGAGCCGCATGTGGCTCGCGAGCCGCAGTTTGCCGACCACTGTTCTAGGGGAAAATATTACTTACGTAGTCAGGATAAACATCCAATAAGTTAAAATAAAAAAGATATATATATTGGGGGGGGGGGGAGAAATCCATGCTGTTTTTAAAAATAAATGTTCAGGAAAAAGAGCATAAAGTAATAACAAGAAAGAAACAGAAATGCTAAATTCCTGCTTTTCTTTAGTGTTCCTTCACAACCACTGGGGAAAACAGAAAGAGCTGCTGACCAACCACAATAAAGGGATCATTCAGAGGCCCCAGCCACTTTCACCAGAGAATCATGTTATCTTGACAGAAAGAGTAAAGTCTCTCAAGAAACATCCCTGTAAATGAGATGGAAAGAAGGTAGGTTCCTATCAAAATGAGTCAGTGTGATGCAAACAATGTTGATTAATAAATCAACAGGTAACCAAAGAGAAGAGTCTGGGGCCCTGTCGAAGTCCATGTACTTTGACCTGTCCTGTGCAATACTTAATCAACACACAGAAGACACACCGGGCCTCAGATCTAATGTGCTAGAAGACAGAATGGAGACTCAGAAACTCGTCAAAACTGGCACAACCTCACCATTAAATATGGAAAAGATGTAATCATACAAAAAAAGATAACTTGCCCAGCAGGTGTGGCTCAGAGGTTGAGCATCGACCGATGAACCAGGAGGTCAGGATTCAAAGTCAGGGAACATGCCTGGGTTGTGGGCTCGATCCCCAGTGGGGTGGCATGCAAGAGGCAGCTGATCGGTGTTTCTATATCTCTCTCCCTCTCCCTTCCTCTCTCTAAAAAATCATTAAAAATATTTTTTTAAAAACCTTTTAAAAAGAAGGATAACGGCCCTGACCGGTTTGGCTCAGTGGATAGAGCGTCAGCCTGCGGACTGAGGGGTCCCAGGTTCGATTCCGGTCAAGGGCATGTACCTTGGTTGCGGGCACATCTCCAGTAGGAGGTGTGCAGGAGGCAGCTGATTGATGTTTCTCTCTCATCGATGTTTCTAACTCTATCCCTCTCTCTTTCACTCTGTAAAAAATCAATAAAATATATTTAAAAAAAAAAAAAGGATAACGTGTCAATATTTCCACACGACACACACATATGACGTTTAAAATGTTAAATATTGCCCTAGCTGGTTTGGCTCAGTGGATAGAGCGTCGGCCTGCAGACCAAAGGGTCCCAGGTTCAATTCTGGTCAAGGGCACATGCCAGGGGTTGCGGGCTTGGTCCCCAGTAGGGGGCATGCAGGAGGCAGCCGATCAATGGTTCTCTCTCATCATTGATGTTTCTATCTCTCTCTCTCCCTCTCCCTTCCTCTCTGAAATCAATAAAAATGTATTTAAAAAATAAAATAAATAAAATGTTAAATATTTTTGCTTTCAGTCCCTTTCTCTGTCCCTAGAGACTGCTTTGGGGGCAGGGTAAGGATTGTTTTGTTTTTCTGTTGTATATAAATAAATCTAATCTTGACAATTTTTAGGATAGTGAATTGCCCATGGACTTTAGAGTTAGACCCAGAGTCACATGCAGGCTCTGGCACAGCCCACTTGAGTGACACACTGATCCTTAGCTTCCCTGTCTATACAACAGTCCTCATGGAGCTAAATGAGACCTGAACTCAGGACTCACTTCACAGTACATGATAAACATTGTCCATGCTACTGCTCTTCAATGAAGTCCTTCAAATGCCTTATGTAAAAGTTAATCAGCCCTGGTGGGTGTGGCTCGGTTGACAGGAGTGTCATCCAGTATTGTGGGTTTGAATCCCAGTCAGGGCACATGCTTTAGGTTGTGGGTTCTATCTAATTCGGGGTGTGTGGGGGGAGACAACGGATGTTTCTCACTCACACTGATATTTCTCTCCTCCTCCTTTGCTTCTTCCTCCTCCTCCTCCTTCTTCCTCCCTCCCTCTCTCCCTCCCTCCCTCCTTCCCTCCCTTTCTCTCTCTCTCTCTCTCTCTCTCTCTCTCTCTCTCTCTCTCTCTGCCTTTCCCTCTCTGTAAACATCAATAAAAATGTCCTCTGTTGAGGATAAAAAACAAGCTGATCAAGTCAATATGCCTTTAACGCATTTATTTATTATCTACTGAGCACCTATTTCATGGGAGGTGCTGCCTTGAGTACTGTGGGTGTAGAGTAAGCCAGGAAGACTGGGCCCTGCTCTCATTCTAGACTTGAACAGACAAACCAGGTGAACATCAGATGCGACAGGCTAAAAACAAATATAAATTTAAAATAAGAAGTTTAATTCTCCCTGTTGAAATAAGGGAAACCATTCCTCTTTCCTCCTTTTTCTTTGTTCATTTACATTTAAAATTCACCACTTCACATTTCTGTGAAATGTACATAGATCCTTTTGAAGACTAGATTAGCAATTTGTAAGCTTGATGACCCGGGAATGTCTTTCTCCAGAACCTGAAAGCCATCTCTTTGGAATGTAAATATCAAGGGAGATAGCAACCCTATCTCCCAGTTTCTGGGAGGGTAGGAGCCTAATTTCAGTGGGCTCCTTGCTCCAAGTTGCAAAACAACCTTCTATTATAAAAATGTGTAGAAGTTTGGCCTTGGCTGGTGTGGCTCAGTTGGTTGAAGCATCGTCCCAAAGGTGGAGGATTTGATTCCTGGTCAGGGCACATACCCAGGTTGTGGGGTGCGTACTGGAGACAACTCATTAATGTTTCCTCCCCATTCCCCTCTCTCTTTCTCATCAATAAAATAAAATAATATATCCTCGGGTGAAGATTTTTTTTAAAGTTTGTTTTTCTTCTGATTAAAGCCAATTAGCTAACACAGATCGTCATACCAATTATAAGGTAAATGAACTATGTGTGACAAATATTGCTGTCAAGTCCCCTTAGTGAGGACTAGTTTTTTTATTTGTGTGTGGGTTTCTTTTATATTTTTAAATTGATTTCAGAGAGGAAGGGAGAGGAAGAGGGAGAGAGAGAGATACTAGCAGAAACATCAATGATGAGAGAGAATCACTGATCAACTGCCTCCTGCACACCCCCTACTGGGGGATGGAGCCCACAACCCGGGCCTGTGCTCTTGACTGGAATCAAACCTGGGACCCTTCAGTCCCCAGGCCGACGCTCTATCCACTGAGCCAAACCAGCTGGCCTGCCTTCTAGTCTTACTTACTGCCCAAGCTTCACTCTGACTAGTGTGGCAGGTTCTCTTCTCAATCCAGCCCTCCCCTATTTGGGGGGGCTGGTGCCAGCCCATCCTGGCAGTTGTCCCAGAGGGCAGAGGCAAACCCCAAGATCTCCTCCTCTATATCAAATGTAAGAAATGGATTTCTCCTCACAGAGCATGTGTTCTGGATGTAAGTAAGGTATTTGGGTCAAGATTAAGCTATAATAATAGCATTACAAGCTGGCTAATTAAGCAATTCTTTTAAAAGCATACAATTTTTGTTATCTGAAACCTCTGGGAATAGTCTTTCTAAAGAAACAAAATTCCCTGAGAATTGAAGATTGAAGCTTTAAGTATTAGTGGTACTTTGTTAAAAACATTTTAAAAAATATTCTTTCTCAAAGGTACTGAACCATTCCTGCCCGGTATTGCTCAGTTGGTTTCGGGTTTGATACCTGGTCAGTTACATGCAGAAGGTGACCAATCGATGTTCTCTCTCACATTGATGTCTGTCTGTCTGTTTCCCCCACAACCCACGTCATTCTCTTCTCTAAAATGTCCATGTATTGATGAAGGGATAAATAAAATGTGGTATATGCATAGAATAGAATATTGTCCATAAATAAAAAATGAAATAGTGATACATGCTACAGCATGGATGAACCTTGAAAACATTATGCTAAGTGAAAAAAGTCAGTCACAAAGGACCACATATTGTATGATTCCATTTATCAGCAGATAGAGCATCAACTGCAGACTGAAGGGTTCCGAGTTCGATTCCGGTCAAGGACACATGACCGGGTTGCAGGCTTGATCTCCAGTAGGGGGCGTGCAGGAGGCAGTCAATCAATAATTCTCTCTCATCATTGATGTTTCTATCTCCCTCTCCCTTCCTTTCTGAAATCAATAAGGCTTCCAGACCAGCTCTAAATAAAATGTCCAGAATAGGCAAAACTACAGAGACAGAAAGTAAATTAGAGGTTGCCCTGCCTAGAGCTAGGGACTGAGAAGGCAACAATTCAGGGGAACAGGGTTTCTTTGGGGAGTAATAAAAATGTACTAAAATTTATTGTTGTGATGGATGTACAACTCATAGAGAGAAAATGAAAAAGACTTAACAGAACACAGGAGAAATCAACAGATCCACAATTATTTTTGGCAACTTCAGCATTCCTCTCTTAGTAGTTGATAGAATAAATAGATGAACAATCAGTAAGGTTATTGAAAACCTGAAAAACCTTCTTGACCTTACTGGTATCTATAGAAAATGCCACTTAACAAAAGCAAAATACACATTCTTTTCAAGTACAACTGGAAAATTCACCAAGTTATATCTTACATATATTGTATCATAAGACAAATCTCAATAAAATTGGAATCAGAGGATGTTTTCTGACTGCAAAAGAATAAAATTAGAAATCAACAACAGGAAAAAAAATCTATAAATCCTCCAAATGTTTGGGAACTAAATAATATGCTTCTATATACCTCAGAATCAAAAAAAGAAATTGTAAGAAAAATATTTTGAACAGAAGAAAAAAGAAAACACATCTTACAAAATTTTTGTGGAATGCTGCTAAAAGCAGTATTTGGAGGGAAATTTACATCTTTAAACGCTTATATTAGAAAAGAACAAAGATCGAAATGCCTATTATCCTATAATTATATAACTGTAATTATAAGTTCCCCAAAAGATCTAAGGGACTATTTAATCCTAAGTAAGAAAAAAAAATCTACTAGACAGGCGCTTTAACCAACTAAGAAAAAAAATCTAGGAAAACAATACCTAACATTCATACGAAATGTAATATTCACAAATCTATTTAAAGTGTTCTTAAAATAGTTCCATCTCTATTCTAATCACTATTGACATTTTTACTTATTATTAACATTTTAAATTATTTTTTTAATTTTACTGATTTTTTTACAGAGAGGAAGGGAGAGGGATAGAGAGCTAGAAACATCGACGAGAGAGAAACATTGATCAGCTGAATCCTACCCTCTCTCCACTGGGGATGTGCCCACAACCAAGGTACATGCCCTTGACCAGAATCAAACCTGGGACCCTTGAGTCTGCAGGCCGATGCTCTCTCCACTGAGCCAAACCGTCCAGGGCAACATTTTAAATTCTTCACCAATCCCCTAAAAGCTATAAAATGATTACGTTGTTTTTAGGATAAAGATGAAAATCATTTCCATCACGTGCCCTGGGTGATAGAGCCCTGCCCACCTCCTCAGCCTATTTTTGTGCCCCCTACCTCCCTAAGCTGCAACCACTGTAGCCTTTCTTAAAGCCATCAAAAGAGCAAAATATTTTCCTACCTCTGGGCCTTGCACAAGCTGTACCCTCTACTAGGAGTATTCTTTTCTAAACACTTCGTTGGCTAACTTCTACTCATCCTTTCCCAAAGTTTAAAATCTTCCCTGATATCCACATAAATCAGGACCCCATTTTATCTCTCCTCACACCCATTTACCTTTTTTAAAAAATTGAGACAAAACTCACCGACACCATTTACTTTTGCTTTGTGACACTTGTTACCATTTTAGATTCTATTTACTTGCAATTTTTTGTTTAATGCTTTTTTTGTCTGTCTCTCTCCATGGTAAACTCCATGACAGCAAGACCATGTCTATTTATGCATCCCTCTAATGGGCCTCTTCAGAGCCGAGCACAGAGGTTGGCACACAGCAAGCACTCAAAGATTTATTATATGAATGAATGAATGAATGTCACCATCTTTTGCTGTTATATTGGTATAACTCCTGAATCCAGGCTTCCACACCAGCTCTAAAAACAAAAACATTGAGGAAAACAGAAAGGCTTTAGCAGCAAAGATAGAGCCTCTCAGAACTCAATAAATAAATGTGAGTAAGAACTGAGGATTTTTCCTCAACCCTATATTTATGTATCAGTTTATCACACAAATAAAAGTAGTATTCTGGTTGGTTTGGCGCTGTTCAAAAAAGGCCAGGGATTTTTCCTAAATGCCAAGTTACAAGACAGAAGCAAATACAAAAACAAATAAATATATAAATAAGACTGTCAGGAAAATGAAGTGCATAGATAAATTTCAGCAATTAGAATCAACAACATGAATAGCTGCTGGTGAAAGGGACTGAAAGCAACCACTGGGTACAAACGGCAAACACAGACAGCAGAAAAGAGAATCTGCAGTAGAGTCAGAAATAGAACATTTCTGCCCTCTGGGGGAGCAAACAGCTAGTGATGCATCAATTCTGAGACTCTCTAAGGCCATCGATATCAACAATCCAGCCATAATAATCTTAATACACATCACTCTCAGGCCCTGAAACATTCAAGGGCTCTTACCTGTCTCATCAGTTAAACCCAAACTCTGAGTCTGGGACTGCATATCGCCTTTCTTCTCCAGTCTCATCTCCACTCTTCGCTTTAAATACACTGTTTCTGCTGACCCTGTTGTTCCGTAAGCCTTCCCTACTTAGCATCTCAGAGCAAAGTAACCTCCCAGCAAGAGCCTACAACCTTTTCACTTTTAGAGCACATTTCACTTTTTTTACCGTGCATTATATTTTTCACATACCCGTCCAGAGCCATGGAGAAAAGGTTCTGCTCCCCGCCCCCCCACCGCCCCACAAATTATACTTACACCCCAGCAAAGTGTGAAACAGCTAAATATCCTCCCAGGGGATTTTTATTAAAAAGTCACTTAATGCGCCCTAGCCGGTTTTGCTCAGTGGTTGGAACGTCGGCCCGTGGACTGAAGGGTTGCAAGTTCAATTCTGCATGTACCTGGGTTTCAGGTTCATTCCTTGCCCCTGTCAGGGCGTGCAGGGGGGAGGGGGGCGGAGGGAAGGCAGCCGCCATAGATGTTTCTCTCTCTTTCTCCCCGCCTTGCCAACCTTCTGAAAAGCAAGGGAGAAAATATCTTCAGGTGATGATTTTTTTTTAAAAGAGAAAAGACCATTAAGTGAGTACAGCTATATATGGTTAAAGACTGAAAAGGTATTCTAAGAAATGAAAGTTCTGATGAGTTATTATGGGCTGAATTGTGCCCCGTTCCCAAATTCACATATTGAAGTCCTACTCATTCAGGTACCTCAGAATGTGACTGTATTTGGACAGGAGTGTAATTAAGTTAAAATGAGGGTGGGCTAGTCCTATCAATCTAACTAGTGTTCTTAGAAGATGAGATTAGGACACAGACAGGAACAGAGAAGACTATGAAGACACAGAGAGAAGACGGCCATACAAGCCAAAGAAAGAGGCCTCAAAAGAAACTAACACTGCTGACATCTTCATCTGTGATTTCTAGCCTTTTTTTTTTTTCCTGTGGAAAAAAATTAACTTCTGTTGTGTAAGCCACCATGGTACTTTGTTATGGCAACCCTAGCAAACAAACAGTTAATGTGGCATGTTTACAGGTAAAGATTTTTTTCTTCCAATTTCTTCCTAAAATATTTTAGTCTTAATAACAATGATTATAGTTCTAGCAGCGTGATACCCTTTGCCGATGCTCATTCTCTCTCCTCTCCTCTCACTCCATGGAGGCTTCTTTTTAACATGGCCTCACAAAGGCAAGGGAGTAAAGATGGAAATTTTTCAGTTGCATGATGCTGAAAAAATACCATTATTTTTATTCCATGGCAGACCACTCTAAAGGACAGACTGGATAACCATGAACTCCAGAAAGCCCACTGCCCTCAGCATCTGGCCACACATTCCTCCAAGTATAGATAATAGTTCACTAGTTAGCTAAGACTACCTCGAGATTCTGGCATTCTAACTGAAGAAAAGAGAGGATATTTTAGGACACGGGAAAGGACTCTGGCCAAAGCCTCCTGCGGGTGAGAAGAGGAATGGAAGGGCAAGAAATGCTGCCTACTCTGCAGCTCTACCCAGAACTCTCCGTGCCCCAGCGTTTGGGGTGCATTAGTATGTCACAGTACAGAAGAGGAGAGGTAGAAACAAGTCACCTGATTTCCTGGACACAGAGAAGTATAACCAGGCAGAGCCAGGAGGAAGCTTGGCAGAGGCAGTTCAACAACATTATGAAGACTGGCAAGAACAAGGAAAGCAGAGCAAGACAGGCAGGCATATAAATTCAGAGAGAGGGAGTCTGGAAGCCAACCCGACGTGGAGTATGTGGAGATTCCAGTGTAGATGGGACTTCTTTTCTTCTCTTATTTTTTTCCCTTTCACTTTTCACCCAGTGTGGAGAGAGTTGAGGACTAAGTGGAACATGGTCTAGAGGGCTTCACTGAGGGCGTCCTCAGAGTTGGATGTAATCCTGGGGGTGGGACTCAGGGCTGAGGCTCCAGTCTTACAGGCAGCCTAGCAGGAAAAGGTCAAAGCTCAGATATGGATCAGAGAATAGATGCCCAGGGCTCTTGGGTTTGGCTCTCTGAACATGGCAGGAATCTGATCACCAGACCTGGGATACAAGAGAAGATGGAGGACTTGCAGGAAGTCTGACTTGCTGTTGGTCACCTGAGCGACTAAATTAGGACTGTTCCTTATTTACCTGCCCTAGCATATACCAGTTAATAGGAAGTGCTCAATAAATGTTTTCTGAATGAAAGAATGAATTAAGTAATTAAACAAAAAAATAAAACCCACTTGGTTTCACAGCCTGGGATTAGGGTGGAGTAAGTAAACACACTGTGGCTTATAGAGGACAAAGACAGGACAAGTTATGTCCTTAATGTGCCGCAGGTGCCGTTAAAGGCATGTCAGGGCTACCTGAGTTACCAAGTCTGAGCTGAGATGTCAAGTCTAGTTCAGAAAACTTAAGTCTTTCTTGGCCCTGGCCTGGTAACTCCGTTGGTTGAGCATCAACCCGATATGCCAAGGTTGTGGGTTTGATCTCTGGTCAGGGCACACATACAAGAAGCAACCAATGAATACATCAGTAAGTGGAATCACAAATCAGTGTTTCTCTCTCTCAAATCAATAAATTAAAACTCAACCTTCCTCAGGTCAATCCTATCTGGACTAAACCTTTCTCAGTCCAATTCCTTCTCTCTGGAAAAAGGAGAAGAGGAAAAATAGAAACAAAAAATTATAGAGAGAGATTTGTCAATACTGGTCTCTCCCATTAAGCCTCCATCTTGATTATCCCAAATGAGTACTCAGAAATTCCTTTGTTCTTAAGAACCTCAAGAATCTTTTACTTAGGAATGCTAAGGGCTTCTTTTTGATAGTTGTAGGGTAGGAAAACGTAGTAAGCAAATACTACAAAACTGAATAGTCAACACTGTTCTTCCCCTACTGTCAGACAATTCTCTTTCCACTTGCCAGAAAGCTACGTGGGGAAGAGAGAACCCCATCCCTTCAACACCAACACACGAATGAGTCTCATCACACACTGGTAGGGGAAGAACGCTTACATTTACTTACTGTTCACTACTCTGTGCAAGGCACTTTAGGCCTGAACTCATTTAATCCTCAAGAACCACTTCATTTCAGAGATAAGGAAACGGGCGCTGAGAGTTGAAGTCACTTGTCTAAGACAATGCATAGTGAGTGAGTGCAGGGACCGAACTTAGGTCTGACTGAAATCCACGTTCTTTCCACCATCCCAGGCACACCTTTGAGTTGCCTTTCACCTTTCTCCCAAGATAAGGATTGCTCTGGCATAAGTTCTTTTTCCTCTGAAGCAATCCCCAGTTCAAGCCTCTGCCCGCTGACAGTTCACTCCCGCTTCCCTGCCACTGTAACACACCATCTTTTACCCAACCTAAGGCCCCCTCTAGTGTCACAGAAAAACAATGCGCAGTAGATTTGCATTTCAGAAAGCACTTTCAGATACACTAGTCATCTGCCCTTCACGACAATCCCGTGAAGCGGGCAACGCAGGTGAAAGCACCCCCATTTTACAAGAAAGGCATCTCTCCAAAGTCACGGGATAAAAAGCAGGGACAGTCGGGAGCAGAGACCCAGATTTTAACTCTGGTCCTTTAACTCTTGCCACGGCTCCTCACTGCCGCCCCCGCCCCAGCGATGTCACAAGGTGCCCCCTCAGTTCGAACCCCGGCCTGTATTTCACACGTCCCTCCCACGCCCACCCACCGCAGCGCCCCCGCCTCTGCTTCCACACGGCCCACTCCCCCTCCACCCCGTCTCTTTCCAACCCCCTCCGCCCACACACCACCTCCGCTCACGAGACGCAGTACGCGACCCCCTTCTCGGCCTCCTGCAGACCCTCGCCCAGCCCCCCACCCCCATTGGCGCCCCAGTCCCCTCCTGTCAGCCTGCGGCCGGGTCGGCCCAGGCTACCTTCTCCAAGGATGCAGGTCTCTGCACGGCCAGGGAGCGGGCCAATGACAGGACCGTGTTGAAATAGAAACCCCGCGAGGCGCTGGAGCCGGAGCCGGAGCCGGAACCGCAGCTGGAGCCGCCGCCTCCCCGGGCCGCCGCCGCCGCCGCCATCATCACGCGCACAGCGGCGCAGCCCGCCGGCTTCCCGCACCGGCCCGCGAACGCCGGAGCTCACCACGCAGGCGCGGCCGCATCCGGCTTCCCCACCACGTGACCTCTCTGTTGCCGAAACTTGTTGGGGCGTGGCCGTGGGCGGTCCCACCACTAGAGGGGGGAGAAAAGCCTTGCAATAGGTCGGGCGGCGCACGCCAGGCGTGGTTCCCCCCAAGCCGCTGGGCACGATGGTTGGCTCCTGACGCGAGGTCACCCACGCACGACGCGCGGAAGAAGCTCTCGCTGCGACCGCGGAGTCGACCGACGGTCGCGGCGGTGGACGGAGGGCGGTGGTCCCGTGGTGCAGGGTGGTGGGCGCCTCTGGAGGGCTTTGGGAGGGCAGCCGGGACCCCTGCGGACCAAGAAAGGCCGTTCCTCGCCTCGGCCGAGCACCTCCTGCTCTTGCCCTGACCGAGCCGAGCGCCGGGACCATGTCGGCCTACCACAAAAGTTACAACCCCTTCGACGACGACGCGGAGGATGAGGGCGCCCCGCCGACACCGTGGAAGGACGTCCGCGACCTCTCCGTCGGGCCCAGCGCGCCTGGGGACCGGCAGCAGTACCTGCGGCAGGAGGTGATGCGTAGGGCCGAGGCCACGGCCGCCAGCACCAGCAGGTCCCTGTCGCTCGTGTATGAATCCGAGAAGATCGGGGTCGCCTCTTCCGAGGTGAGCCTGGAGCAGGGCTGGGGCTGGACCCGCCAGTCTGCATTGTCATAAGGGGTCAAGAAATGTTTTGTTCACGACCTTTGGGCAATTCTCGAATTGCCTAGAATAGGTTCTTGTTCTTTAGTGACTTGATGATTTGTAATAATTTGTTAACTTTGTAAAGAGATGTGCATCTTGAGTACTTGAAAGAGGCAGTTTGCCCCCAGGAATCTTCCTTAGCCATTAGACTGCTTACTTGGTTCTTTTTTTCTGCTCCTGGTTCAAACGTACACTCCACACTGTCCAGGTAAGTAAAAAAGTCTGAACAGCCGAGCCTGGGTTAGGGAAATGGAGGGTCTGTTTCTTTTACATAATTTTCTGGTCAGAAGTCTGGCCCAAGGGCTTCAGCCATTCCTCGCCCAGAGACCCAGAATGAGTGAGGACTGTGTGCCTTCTGGTGTCTGAAGCATAAAAGCAAATGGGCCTTGAGTTTTTTCCCATCAGTGACCACTTCTCCACCTGGCCAGTAGAGGTGGTGAGGTCTTGTCTGCCTGGACACCGGCTGAGTGAGCCAAAGCAGGAGTGTGGGCAGTTGTAGAGCCTTATCTTTACTTCTCAAATCCAAACCAAGATCTAAATAGCGTGTGTGGCTGGGCCAGTCCATTGTTCCAACTCACATTTGTCAGAGTAGAACCTTATGTGAGGATGGTTCTTTTTTTTTTTTTTTTTTTTAAAGAATAGTTGATTGATTTTTAGGGAGGGAGGGAGAGAGAGAGAGAGAAACATTGGTGCCAGAGGAAAGCACACCCTGCACCGGGGATGGAGCCCACAACCCGGTCATGTGCCCTGACCAGGAATCAAACTGGCAACATTTTGGTGTACTGGTGGATGCCCTACCAACGAAGCCACACCGGCCAGGGCAGGATTGTTCTTTCTTAGCCACCACATTCCTCCTCTGCCTATTAATGAAATGGTTTTGTGTGGGCATATTTTCTTTAAGTTTTAAAAAAATTATTGTAAAAATTCTTTAAGTTTGTAAAAAAAATTAGTAGATTATTGATATGTCAGCTAAGAATAATTCATCTTAGGCATATGTAGCTTTGAACTGTAATGCTAGAAACGAAATGCATTGTATTCCTCCATGGTCCCCTTGTAACTTTTTTCCCTGCCAAAATTCATTCTGACCTGATCACTTACGGTCTTGGGCAGTTTGAGGTATATTGATTAACTTCTCAAATAGTCATCTTCATTTCCCCCATCGCCCCTTTCTTGGATGATTCCCCTCCCCTACTTGGCTCACCTTCCTATCTTTGGCCTTGTTGAGGAAGTTTAGCTTGTGGTTCTTACATGTCATATCTACTGGATTCCTATTTTTGAGTCTAAATGGGAAGTGTTGACTCAGATTTGGGAAGATTGCTGAGGTCTTAGGGCCCTGGTGGAGCGGTCACTTGATTGAGTGTCCCAGGCCCAAGGAATCCAACTAAAAACTGTTTGAAGAGGCATATATGTAAACAGTGGAAACAAATGAAGGAGGAAACTAGAATGATACAGTCTCAGGTATCATAACAGCAGATAAGCTTGAATCTGGTTTTTATGGCTAAGGTTTAGACAAGAGGGGTGAGGAGGAAGACGGATATTCCCAGGGAAAAAGGAGTAATGTAGAGGCACTGGCCTGGAACCCGGAGCTCCTAGGCTCCCGGGCAGGGAAGTGATGCACATGAGTACAAGGTAAGAGCCTGGAGGAGGCAACGAAGGAACCTTTTGTGTTCTAGAGGGAAGGGTTGTTCTCATAACTCAAGAGAGCCAAAAACATAGATGATATGAGTTGTTTTGTAAGGATTATGTTGACACATACCCCATGCTGCCTTCAGAGGCCCTTCTCTCTATACAGTGGGGACTGTGAGAGCAAACACAGAGTGGCACCTCAGGCATGTGAGGCTTAGCCTAGGCCAGTGGTCGGCAAACTGCGGCTCGCGAGCCGCGGTTTGCCGCTCTGTTGACTAATGAGTTTGCTGACCACTGGCCTAGGCCAAGCTGGTGTTGCTCTAAGAGGTACAGTATAATCAGTTACAGGCTCTCTCATTAGCATGGTTGCTTGTTGAATTTTTCTAAGTCCTCAATTATCAGAGGCAGGAATGGTCAGCACCCCTGCCCCACCCTACTTCATACTCTCCAAACTGTCTTTGAATGATTCTCATCTCTCATTCCACTCAGAGTGGCAGTGGTGGGTGGGATAGGTGAGCTCTTCCTGCCACACAATACACAGTATAGTTCCCAGCAGACCCAAGTCACCTTCTCACCTCCCAGCTTAGAGACAGGTGCCTGCCAGATACCCAGCATTGTGAAACAAGCCAAAACATGACAGATTTTTATGGAGGATAAGAGTTTACAAATAATGCTGGGTTGGGAAGGTCATAATTAAGCCCCAGCTTGGCAAAAGTAGGAAAATTACTTAGTCAAGTCACCTTTAGCAAAGGAGAGCTGCTAAAGATGGGTTTGTTTCTCACAAAGACTAACCACAGGTCAAGATTGCCAAAGGACAGAGGAGAAGTAGGCAGGACAGAGCAGATCACACTAGGCTGGCCTGGTAAACACAGTCCAGAACCATAGGGAGACTTGTGGGCCACCGGCAGTTGGACATCCCTCTCACAATCCAGGACTGCTGGCTCCTAACCACTCGCCTGCCTGATTGCCCCTAACCACTCTGCCTGCCAACCTGATAGCCCCATAACTGCTCCCCTGCTGGCCTGATTGACACCTAACCGCTCCCCTGCCAGCCTGATCACCCCCAACTGCCCTCCTCTGCAGGCCTGGTCCCCCCCTCAACTGCCCTTCCCTGCAGGCCTGGTCGCCCCCAATTGCCCTCCCCTGCAGGCCTGGTCGCCCCCAACTGCCCTCCTCTGCTGACCCGATCGCCCCCAACTGCCCTCCCCTGCTGGCCTGATCGCCCCCAACTGCCCTCCCCTGCAGGCCTGGTCCCCCCCCAACTGCCCTCCCCTGCCGGCCTGGTCCCCTGCCGGCTATCTTGTGATGACATGGGGTCGGCCATCTTGTGATGATGTGGGGGCGCCATCTTGTGACGATGTGGGGCGTCCATCGTGTGACACGAGGGCATGAGGGTCAATTTGCATATTACCTCTTTATTGTATAGGATTAGCGGGTGCTCCATGACAATGTATAATGTGCTGCTCTTTTTTTAAGGCTAGACCAGCGGTCGCCAACCTGTGTGTGGTCCACGGACTGAGGTCCAAAAGGTTGATGATTGCTGGTTTACAGAAACCTTTGGAACAGCAGTCACCAACCAGTGGTCTATGAGGTCCGAAAAGTTGGCGACCACTGGGCTATTCCATATTCCATTGAATGGTAGCTTCTGTTTATTTAACCAGTGCCCTAATGAGCATTTGAGTCATTTGCACCTTTGGGTGAGCCTGTTTGTGTCCTGTTTGAACTCTGTTTTTGTCCACCCTTTTACCACCCTGGCTGACGAGCCTGCCCAGGGCACTTCACATCCCCTCTGGCAGTGAGCTGAGTATGCTCCAAAGACATTTTGTGAGGCCTGGATCTGAGTTCAGGGCAATCCAGCAACAAACAGATCCAGGCCTGAACAGCTGGAGAAGTAACATCAGTGGGAAGTGAGTGGTATTCAGTAGGATTTGAACATGATGCACTCAATTCAGCAGCCCTGACCAAAATGTCCTAAACACTGTATTGTGCAGGGGCCGCAGTTGCCCTCTCAGTGTCTTTCCAGCACTCAACAGTCATCGAAGCCACATTGAACATTGAGTTCAAAGAGGTGGGCAAGAGGAGAACACCCTCCTAGCCCAGGAACAGAGGCCATCGCAGCCATCTTTTCAGGGCGTCTCCATAACTTAGGGTTTGCCCGCATTCTCTGGGAAACTGGCCTTGGAGCAGAACCTTCCCCACTCCAAATGAGGGGCTATGCTGACCAGAGTCTCCCCTCCAAGGCAACCTGTGGTGGTTCTAATATGGCCGTAGTTCTTAGCACTACCCTGTCTTGACACAAAAGCTGATGGAGAGGGAAGACATCTGCTAGGTTAACTAATTCCCCCGTAGGTTTCTAAATGTTAGCTATGGAGGAGGAACAGTCTCTTGCTCAACTATATACGCCCACACTTCTCAACACAGTGTCCTTTATTTTATTAGGTGTTCCCCTAATAGTTGCCAGGTGAATAAATGACCTGGGGAAGGGTAGGAAAAGGAAGAGGGGGGCAGAAGAGGTTTGATCAGAAGTGGAGGAGAGATTGATGGAAAGAATGAGTTGATCTGTGTGGCTCTGAATGAAATCCTCCTAATGGCTAGAAAATGCCTCCTTAAGCATTTCAGGCTTTTTACCAGGTATAAGGGACTCTGATAGAGAAATTGTCATTGGACCACATCTTCACCAATGTTACTATTTTACTGATTTTTCATAAACTGTCAGTGATTGACTTTGACTGGAAAATTTGGGGATTCCAGACAAACTTGCTGGCTCCTTTTGAGGATGAGTTGTTACCATTCAGGTAGGTCAGACATCCCACCAGAGATGTGGCATTGCCATATCTGCTGCTCCTTCCTAAAATGTCACTGATGGCTGCCATGTTGTCCTGAGGGACTTTGCTCTGCTGCCAGGTAATGTGCTGCAGAAGCTGAGGGGCTGTCTGCTCTCCATCCTTCCACCTCTGAGTTGGTAGTTCTGAAAGTGGGAAGTGCTTTTGGAGATACTATTTAAAGGTCCCCAAAACCACCCTCAGGTTCAATAATTCCTTAAGACTAACAGCAAAACTATTATACTTATGGTTATGGTTTATTACAGTAAAAGGATACAGATTAAATTCTCAAAGAAAAAAGGCTCATAGGGCAGAGTCCAGGAGAGACCAGGTGTGAACTTCTTCTAGCTGTTATCTCCCAATGGAGTCATGTGGACAACACATACTTCTCCCAGCAATGAATGTACAACACACACAGAATATTGCCAACCAAAGAAGCTCACCCAAACCTAGGGGTCCAGAGATTTTATTGGGGGTTAGTCATGTCTACATGGATGCCTGCATGGCTGCCTGGCTAACTGGCTGGCTGGCCTAAGTGTCCAACACCTCCAGAAGTCAAGCGTGTTGGCCCAAGGCCCTCATCATAAATCACATTGTTCACATACACTGTCTGGCCTGACCTAAGGACTCGGGAAAACAAAGACACTTATTGGGGTAATTCAAGGGCAAGAGGGCAGACAAGGCCTTTCTTTGGGATGTGCATGATGTGGACAATCTAGGTCTGCTGCATTAGTACTTGGGCCCCGGGTCTGCCTGCACACATGCAGTGAGAGGCACCAGCATTACCGCCTTTGCCCTTGGTTGTTTTTTTATGCAACCTAAGATTCAGGTTATGATTTTGAATCATTTCATGCTATCGCTATGAGACATGCTATGAGACTCAAATCGCCCTAACCGGTTTGGCTCAGTGGATAGGCCTGCGGACTCAAGGGTCCCAGGTTCGATTCCAGTCAAGGGCATGTACCTTGGTTGCAGGCACATACCCGGTGGGGAGTGTGCAGGAGGCAGCTGATTGATGTTTCTCTCTCATCAATGTTTCTGGCTCTCTATCCCTCTCCCTTCCTTTCTGTAAAAAATCAATAAAATATATTTTAAAAAAAAGAGAGACTCAAATGCTGCGGCACTGAGACAGAGCCTGGATTTGCACATAGTCCACACATGCTCATGCATCCCTGCCAGTGCTTATCTGTGTGTGCTCTTTGGAAGAGGAGCTGCATAATCAAGATAAATTTCAAGTTTCTAGATTCAGCTTTTTTGCTCCAAATTGACATCTGCCTACTTACCTTTTTTTTTCATTTCAATAAATCTTTATTGTTCAGATTATTACAATTGTTCCTCTTTTTCACCCCCATAGCTCCCATCCACCCAGTTCCCACCCCACCCTCTGCTCTTACCTCCCCCACTGTCCTCATCCATAGGTGTACAATTTTTGTCCAGTCTCTTCCCACACCCCTCACACTCCTTTCCCTCCAAGAATTGTCATTCCACTCCCTTTCTATGCCCCTGATTCTATTATATTCACCAGATTATTCTGTTCGTCAGATTTTTTATTCACTTGATTTTTAGATTCACTTGTTGATAGATACCTATTTGTTGTTCATAATTTTTATCTTTACCTTTTTCTTCTTCCTCTTCTTAAAGAATACCTTTCAGCATTTCATATAATACCTTTCAGCATTTCATATAATACTCGTTTGGTGTTGATGAACTCCTTTAGCTTTTTCTTATCTGTGAAGCTCTTTATCTGCCCTTCAATTCTGAATGATAGCTTTACTGGGTAGAGTAATCTTGGTTGTAGGTTCTTGCTATTCATCACTTTGAATATTTCTTGCCACTCCCGTCTGGCCTGCATAGTTTCTGTTGAGAAATCAGCTGACAATCATATGGGTGCTCCCTTGTAGGTAACTAACTGCTTTTCTCTTGCTGCTTTTAATATTCTCTCTTTGTCTTTTGCTCTTGGCATTTTAATTATGATGTGTCTTGGTGTGGTCCTCTTTGGATTCCTTTTGTTTGGGGTTCTCTGTGCTTCCTGGACTTGTAAGTCTATTTCTTTCACCAGGTGGGGGAATTTTTCTGTCATTATTTCTTCAAATAGGTTTTCAGTATGTTGCTCTCTCTCTTCTTCTGGCACCCCCATAATTCAGATGTTGGTACACTTGAAGTTGTCCCAGAGGCTCCTTACACTATCTTCATATTTTTGGATTCTTTTTGCTTTTTGCTTTTCTGGTTGGGTGTTTTTTGCTTCTTGGTATTTAAAATCTTTGGACTTGATTCTTGCGATCCTCTAGTCTGCTGTTGGATCTCTGTATATTATTTTTTATTTCAGTCAGTGTATGCTTAATTTCTAGTTGGTCCTTTTTCAAATCCTAGAGGGTCTCACTAAATTTATTGGCCTTTTCTAGAAAATTCTTGAAAAACCTTATAACCGTGGTTTTGAACTCTATATCCAGTCGTTTGCTTTCCTCCATTTCTTTCATTTGTGACCTGTTTCTTTGTCTCCGCATTTTGGCTGCTTCCCTGAGTTGACAGAGTGGCTTTGTGTGCTAGGTGTCCTATAGGGCCCAGTGGCTCAGCCTCCCCAGTTACCTGAGGTGGACACTCTTGGTGCACCCCTTTGTGGGCTGTGTGTACAGTCTTGCTGTAGTTTTAAGCCTTGATTGTTGTTGGTATCACTGGGAGGAATTGACCTCCAGGCCAACTGGCAGTGAGGATCAGCTATGTCTACAATTGGGGAACTTCTGTGCTGGAAACACCCTTATGAGGCAAGACTTGCTTCAGTGGGGCTTTGGTGCTCACTGCCTCTGCCCCCTGAGTGTGTCCCTTATGGATCTGAGGAGTTGTAATCTGGATGGTCCTACTCTGATCCCTGGGTACACTGGCTCTTGGATCTCCAAGGAGGTGCTAATTTAGCCTCTACCTGAGGCCACCCAGCAGGAGCTATGGAGAGATCTGCAGATTCCTCTTCTTTGTTTGGGTTTTGGAGGTGCCCAGATGAGGCCCAGCTGTGAAGCAATGCAAGCTGCTGCAGGGCCTTGGGCCTTGTTTTGGATGTTCTGGGTCTCACTGACTCAGCTGCAGTTTGTTAGGTAAGTTTAGTTTTCAAAGGACCAGGCCATTCATATGCAAAATCCTCTGCAAACAGCTTGGATGGGGCAGAGTCTCAGGGCAGAGCAAGCAGCAATGGCTTCCGTCAGCCCTGCCCTAAGAGGCCCCTGGGTCTCAGTGTCCCTTGGTAATTGCTGCAAACACCTCTAAAGAAAGCCGCCCTCGAGTTCTGCCCGCTGCCAGACAGTCCAGTTTCTCCCCGTATGAGTCTGGGTCCCTAGAGTCTCGCCCGGAACTGGAGTTCAGAACAGTCGGGAGCTTGTGTCTCCCTCCGGCTTGAAAAAGACAGCCCCGTCCTCAGTTGCCAGCCCTCTCCGCGCACGCCTTCGTACCTCTGCCTTTACTTCCGCAGCTCCTCTGAGTCTCAGTGTGCTTTTCTCTTTCCTTCTAGTTGTAGAATTTCCACTCAGCCAGCCTTCCTGTGGTTCTGGATGATGTCCATTTTGTCTTTTAGTTGTAGTTTTGAAGTTGTTGTGCGAGGCAGCAGTTCAGGTGTTTACCTATGCTGCCATCTTGGTTTCTGTCCCCTACTTATCATTTGATACCTGAGTTTAATTACAAGCTCAATATGAGAAACAATATTTTGACACCTTTCCCTTGGAAACTCGGAGCATGACTCAGTTAGGGAAGATGACGAGGTCCATCTGATATTATGTGATGCCTTGGCTGTGAATTGGGGTTGGGGTCTGGTGGCGACTGCTGCCCTGTGAAGGCCATAGCTCTGCCCCATCAATTGAACCCTTCTGAGTCCTGTCCGGCATCCCCACCTGTTCCCTATCATGCTCACCACATACAGTTCCTCTTCCTCTCTCAGTTCCCCCAGTGGCCCTGCTGCTCCAGGCCGCTGCACCAGCTACTCCCTCTTGCCCCGCCTGGCCCTCTGACTCCCTAACTTCTCAGCTTTCAGTTTCTCACCCCATTGGGGAACCTCACTGACCCCACCCTCTTAAACCATGTGAGGAGTCCCTGTCAGAGGCTTTTCCTGGCAGAGCCTTGATCACGTGTATATCAAGCCTTTTCTGTTTCCCCCATAAGACTAAGCTCAGTGAAGCAAAGATCTAGCTGCCTTCCTTGGACTCTCAGCACAGCATTTTTATCAACAAATGAAAAATCATTTAACTTCCCTCGTATTGTCCTCTGCTAGACTGTCAGCTCCATTAGGGCAGAGATTTGGGGTATTCACCCCTGAGTCACATGCACCTGGATTAGTGCCTGGCAGAGAGAGTGCTTGATAATAAGTGTTGGTGGGTACCTTGCAGTGCCTCTGTCATTGTGTGTGGGTTTTCAAAGAGCACTCTGCCAGCCATGATTCCCTAGAGTCTTCATATCCTCACATGACTCTTAGACATACTTCATCGGGCAGGTATCATCTCACATTGGGCAGTGTACACCCTCACAGGGTCTTCAGCTGTCTTTCTGCTTCCCCTTGTTCTATCAGGGATCTCTGTGTTTGACAAAAAGCCACAAGCCAAAGAGCAATTGAGATTCTCCTATCTGTGCTGTCCCTTAGCATTGTATCTCCAATCAGATTTTTTCTTCGACCATCTTCTTTTCCAGTTTAACTTTAGAAAACTCCTTTTGGGGCTCAAGGAAGAGGGGGAATCACCTGAAATGCTAACACCTGAGCTAAGAGCTTTGTGAGTGTGCCCTTTACACTGAGGGCACTTTGTAGAGTTCACAATCACCCTCGTCTCTTAGGTGACTTCCCATTCTCACAGGAACCAATAGAGAAGCCCTGACATGACCCTCTTCTGAAGGATGGGAGCATGCCTTGGGATGGGAGCATTTGCGGCCTGCCTTCGTAATGGCTGGGGTGCAGGGCCTGTCTGGCCTATCTTTTCTATCCTGGCACTCTTGGTATTTGTTCTGCCAAGCCCTCATCCTCGTTGATTAGAACTAGGTCACAGATACACAGAAACCAGTCCTTTCCTCTGCCTTGAAGGAGGATTTTAGTACAAGTTCCTCATCTGCTGGCTTCTTGACCAGCAGATCACCTGCAGTAAACTCCAGCTTCCAGCTCACGGAACCTTCCAGAGACCAAAGCGGCATTCACTTCCTGGCCTTCCAGCCTCACAGCAGGACCAGCCACCCCTACATATTTCTCTGCGCTTCTATCATAACATCTAAATAAGATGTTTGGTTTCCTTACTGAGTCAGCACAGTGATGTAGACTCTGAGAGTTTGAAAGACTGTGTCACTTGTAAACAAACCAAAAAAAATCTCACTATGAATTGAAGAAGGTTTTCTTTGTCAAGTGCTTATTACTGCTGTGACTCTCCAAATTGAGGTGGACAGGCCAAGGTGGGAGGGTAAGTAAGTTATAAGATGAGCTGAACTGTGATGGGAGAGTTCACTGTCAGGGAAGCCAGAGCCCTGGCCACCATTCCCACCCCCGGCTGCCCTAAGTGCCTCTTCAGCTTCATTTCAAAAACATATAATGCCATCGCCTTTGGTTTTTCCCAGGAACTCGTCCGTCAGCGAGGAGTCTTAGAACGCACAGAGAAGATGGTGGACAAAATGGATCAAGATTTGAAGATCAGTCAGAAGCACATTAACAGCATTAAGAGTGTGTTTGGGGGATTTGTCAATTACTTCAAATCGAAACCAGCAGAGATTACACCTGAACAGAATGGCACCCTCACCCCCCAGCCCAACAGCAGGTGAGTGGGTCTTTAGCTGTCCTGATGTGAAGTAGCAGAAAGTGGGTTTTAGTGCAAAGAGCCAAGACTCTCAGGCCACTTCTAGTGCCTTAAAGAGATCCAAGAACCTTGTAAGTTTCTCATGGGGAGGAATTCCTCTTCAAACAATTTAAAACAAGCAGGACAGCCGAAACCGGTTTGGCTCAGTGGATAGAGCGTCGGCCTGCGGACTGAAAGGTCCCGGGTTCGATTCCGGTCAAGGGCATGTACCTTGGTTGCGGGCACATCCTCAGTGGGAGGTGTGCAGGAGGCAGCTGATCGATGTTTCTCTCTCATCGATGTTTCTAGCTCTCTATCCCTCTCCCTTCCTCTCTGTGAAATATCAATAAAATATATTTAAAAAAATAAAAATAAAACAAGCAGGACAAGCCACTCCTACATATTTCTCCAGCACTCCCAGTTACCTTCTCTTGATTGATACCCAGTCTGCAAATACAGCATCAGTAAATGGATCTCCAGTAAAATTACTGCTCCAGTAGCTGTGACCCCAATAGTTTGAAAGAGAGAATATTCACTTCAGAAAGCTTAATCAGTAGAAATGTGACTCGACCAAATTTTTGCTTTAAAAAGTCTTTATAGCCCTAGCCAGTTTGGCTCAGTAGATAGAGCGTCGCCCTGCAGACTGAAAGGTCCCAGGTTCGATTCTGGTCAAGGGCATGTACCTTGGTTGCAGGCACATCCCCAGTAGGGGGTGTACAGGAGGCAGCTGATCGATGTTTCTCATCGATGTTTCTAACTCTCTATCCCTCTCCCTTCCTCTCTGTAAAAAAATCAATAAAATATATTTTAAAAAAATAATAAATTTTAAAAAAAGGTCTTTATAGTGAACTTTTCCATATTTAATCCAAGTTGCCAATTGATTTTCATTTTAAAATTAGAGATTATTCTCAAAATTTTGGGCTAAAGTATAATGAAATCATGCACGTGATTTTGACAGGCATTTAAATCACATATTTAAAAAAATAAAAATCACCCTACCTGGTTTGGCTCAGTGGATAGAGTGTCAGCCTGCAGACTGAAAGGTCCCAGGTTCGAGTCCAGTCAAAGGCACATACCCAGGTTACAGGCTCAACCCCCAGGAGGGGACATGCAGGAAGCAACTGATCAATGATTCTCTCTTATCATTGATATTTCTCCCTCTCTTTCCCTTCCTCTCTGAAATCAATAAAAATACCTTGAAAAAAAAAAGAATTGAGTTTCTGTTAAAATAGATTAGTATTATTCATATCTCAAGTCAGTGTCTGTTTTTATTACAAAACAATCGTATATAATAAAAGGGTAATATGCAAATTGACCCTAACAGTGGAACAACTGGTCACTAAGATGCGCACTGACCACCAGGGGGCAGACGCTTAACGTATGAGCTGCCCCCTGGTGGTCAGTCTGCTCCCACAGGGGGAGCTCCACTCAGCCACAAGCCTGGCTGATGGCTGCAAGTGCAGCGGCGGTGGTGGGAGCCTCTCCCACATCCTCCGCAGCGCTAAGGATGTCCGACTGTGACTTAGGCCCGCTCCCCGTCTGTGGGACATCCCTTGAGGGCTCCCAGGATGCCAGAGGGATGTCTGACTGCCAACTTAGGCCCGATCCCCTGGGGAGTGGGCCTCAGCAGGTGGACATCCCCCGAGGGGTCCCAGAATGTAAGAGGGTGCAGGCTGGGCTGAGGGACCCCTCCTCCCCCCGAGTGCACAAATTTTCATGCACCAGGCCTCTATCTATATAAAAGCCTAACCGGCCAGTAGCTATGACGCACACTGACCACCAGGGGGGCAGATGCTCAACACAGGTGACTTGGCAGCTGCGGTTCTGGGGTGCGTTATAACCAGAGAGGAGGGAGCCTGATTTCAGGGTGCGTTATAATCTGGGACCCCTCGGGGGATGTTGGAGAGCCAGTTTCGGCCCGATCCCCACATGCCAGGCCAAGGGACCCCACCTGTGCATGAATCCGTGCACCAGGCCTCTAGTGTAGCCATATTACAGAAAATCTGCATCTTATTTGCCATACACAAAAAACTTAAAATGAAGGTTTTCTCATGGCAGTGATTTCAGAGTTGTATTGTATCAGAGTACTCTTGGTTTGTAGCCTGCTTCCATTAACCCATAAAAATGTTTGGTGTAATATTACACAGGTTTCATAACTCTCTGTGTGGTGGCCAGGTGGGCTCAGAAGCCACACACACATCTCCCACATACACCCAGCCTGGCAACACATGGGGCTCACTGTCATGTTTGGAGAAACCAGCTGTGTGTTGTAGACCTTCAGTCACTGCTGCTGAGTAATGAAAACCTCAGATTTCAGAAGGTCCTGCTCTATTCTACACATCAGTAGAGCACTGGGGCCTGCAAAACCATTAGCCTGACAGAGTCTGGCCAGGTTTCTGGGGTACATGGGAGAGTAAGAGGACTTTTATTTGCATGATTCAGGTAGAAGGAAGGCCAAAATGGAGGATAACTGGATTTCAGCTTGGCTGATGAAGTGTCAAGGCTATTGGTCAGCAGAGGTGGAGAAGCGCAGACTGTGTCAGAGGCCCAGCTTTGGAGACACGTGCCACACCTGTTCGGGGTTCAGTTGGATGCAAGCTGAGTTGCCAAGAGAAGTCCCTGCTTACAGCTGGAGTTAGGCTTTGCAGGCTAGGAAGCAAAATCAAAGATATTTTGTAGAGACTTACATAATGAGAAAATAAATTTTTAGTGGTAAGAGTCAATTAATTGAGGGAAATAATAATTGAGTACAATTTTTGTGTAATACAGGTCTATTAATGGAAAACTGAAATTCTTAATTAAGGTTCAATATTAGTGTTCCCTGTCATTTAAGTGATTGCCAATGGACAACTGTAAAGGCCATTCTCTGCTTGTGGTCGTAAAAAATAGGTGGCAGGCCAGATATGGCCTGAGGGTCAAAGTTTGCTGAGTCCCAGTCTAAAGTACCCGGTTGGTTTTTTCTTTTTTTTTTTTTTTTTAAATATATTTTATTGATTTTTTACAGAGAGGAAGGAAGAGGGATAGATAGTCAGAAACATCGATGAGAGAGAAACATCGATCAGCTGCCTCTTGCACACCTCCTACTGGGGATGTGCCCGCAACCAAGTTACATGCCCTTGACCGGAATCGAACCTGGGACCCTTCAGTCCGCAGGCCGACGCTCTATCCACTGAGCCAAACCGGTTTTGGCCCGGTTGGTTTTTTCATATGTTCCTCTTCCACCTGGGACTAGAATCCTTGTTTCCCTGGGGGAGGGCCACCTAACCAGATGCTTCGCTTCTAAAGCAGGTGTCTTGGAAGCTTGCTACATGGCCAGCGGGGCTCCCAAGCCGAGTTGATGGAATTCCTGCTTTGGTCAGAGGAAACATTTGATTTTCTCACACAGGCATTACTTGGAAAGACTGTACTATCATAACTGTTTTTCTTTTCTAAAAGTTTCCCTTTTATCTTAACTTTTATCAAAAGATTGAAAGAAGCTATAAATACAAGTAAAGAACAGGAGGCACAGTACCAGGCCAGCCACCCAAACCTCAGGAAGCTGAATGACTCAGGTTAGTGGGGACCTGTGCTTCCTCCCACTCTTGTATTCTGTGGGGAGACCTCTGGATTTGGTGTTGGGACCTGATGGATGGGGGCGGGGGAGCAGGGACTTTCAGCTGCTGTCATCCCACATGCTGGATGACAGGTGTTAGGGACCCAGCGTCACTCTCAGGGAGCTGGAGGTGTGCATTACTTTGGAGGGTGGAATGATGAAGTGGGAGCCTGTGTCCCATTGAAAATGAGCCTGAGTTCTGACAGTGAAAAGCCAATGGCAAGCTGCCCTGCGGGTGCTGGACCTGCCGGCACCACAGACAGGGCTGCCGTGCTGCACCTGTGACACCAGGGCACAGAGGAAGTGGCTATTTCTACACTCAGTGCTCAGAATAGTGGGCACTAAGAATGGTTTGTAGCCTGACATTCCTGGCACGCCCGGCTGGCTGGCATTTGGGGTCCATGTGCGCAGTCATCGGACCTGTGCTCAGTCTTACACTTGGGAACCGCGGGCAGAACCCTCAGCACTGCTTTTCCTTTTCCTCTGGACCACAAGGCTATTTGGTGGGGTGGGTGCACATGCACATGGCAAACGCAGTGGGGCTGACTGGCACAGGGGGGAGCTCCTTCCTGGAAGGTTCATAGGGCTGGGCAGGTGTATGCTCCCTGTGGCCCTGGGTGGGCGGTCGGGAGCCACCTGGCACATGAGCACCCACACTAGAGACCCTGAGATTAGCAGAGCACTTTAGGGAGCAGGAGGGGCTTGGTCAGTTAGGGGTGGGGTGGGGGTGCCAGAGGTTCACTCCCAGCATTTGCTTGTCCATGAGTTGGGAGTTGGGCCCCATGTGGATCCCCTCAGTGGGCCGATGGTAATTGCAAATGATTGTCCTAGCCAGGGCACTTGGGAGAGGGGGGCTGTAACCCTACTGGGGTGGCAGGTATAACCCACTGTAAACAAAAAAAGAAAAAAAAATTAAAATAAAAAGAAAAGCCAACTGTAAGAAAACCCCTATGGTTAGTGGAATAATGGCTCCCTAAAGATGTCCAGCCAAAACCGGTTTGGCTCAGTGGATAGAGCGTCGGCCTGCGGACTGAAGGGTCCCAGGTTCGATTCCGGTCAAGGGCATGTACCTTGGTTGCGGGCACATCCCCAGTAGGAGGTGTGCAGGAGGCAGCTGATCGATGTTTCTCTCTCATCGATGTTTCTAACTCTCTATCCCTCTTCCTTCCTCTCTGTAAAAAATCAATAAAATATATTTAAAAAAAAAAAAAAAAAAAAGATGTCCAATCCTAATCCCTGACCCTGTATGAACACTGTGTTATATGGCAAAAGGGGAAATATGGTTGCAGAGGGAATTATAGTTGCTAATCAGCTGGCTTGAAGTGGGGAGATTATCCTGGATTATCTAGTTGGGCCCAGTGTAATCACAAAGGTCGTTTCTAAGTGGAAAGGGGGGCAGAAGAGGAGTGTCATAATGGGAGACTGGAGATGCAAAATTGAGCTCTTCAATATGCTGCTGGCTTTGAAGACGGAGGAATGGGCCATTACTAAGGAATGCAGGTGACCTCTAGAAGCTGGAAAAGGCTAGGAATTGGATTCTGCCCAAGATCCTCCAGCAGGAACACAACCCTGTTGACACCTTGATCTTAGCCCAGTGAGACCCGTGTTGGACTTCAGACCTGCAGAACTGAAGGATAAGTTTGTTTGTTATAGCAGCAGTTGGAGACTAAAATAGCCCCCAAGCTTGAGTGAGGAGAGAAGCAGCAGCATGGAAAAGGTGTGCAAGATAGAATGTTCTGTGTGAAATCATCCTGTTGATATCAAATGACAGGCCCAGAAACATCCCTTACCCAAAAAGGAATTTAGGCCTTCTTGGGGCTTCTGTAGACCCCTAGAAAGCAAGGCACAATGGAAGGCTCCAGAAACCAGCTGCTTTCTGTGCTACCTTCAAGGAAAGTAGAACATACCCTGGAAGCACCAGAATCCACTACTGTCATGGTTGGCACAGCTAAGGAGAGGCCTGATGAAGGAAGAGCCAAGGGTCAGGAAAGACTGAGATCCATGCAGTTCAGTCTGGAAAGGCAAAAATCATGGGACAAAATGAAAGAAAACTAAACTAAATCTGGAAAAAAATTGAGCTCTTCATGGTGGAGCAGGGGCCCTACAACCAAAATACATGATTTTAAGGAATTAAAGGAAGTTGCTATTTGGTATGTTTTAAGAGACTTAAAAAAAAAAAAAAGAAAATGACATTGTATGTGTAGAATGGCTTTAATATTGTTCAGTATTTCTAGGGGCAAATGTATGGTACATTATTTATCATTTCTTTTTTTCCTTATTTTGTTTGAATTGAAAAGAAGTAGAAATAAATTTCAAAAAGAAAAAAAAATGCCCATTATCCCTTTCTATAACCTAACAATTTTCATTTTTAAACCTTGTCCTTTACACTGTGTCCCTGAGCATGTGCGGTTGTGCATTGTGGCAGTTCCACTGCCATCTTATTACTTGAATGTATCTGTGTCTTCTGAGCTTGTGTGCCTGTGTCTGACCAGGTCACCTGTAGCTTGAGGGTCTTTGATCTCTGAAGGGCTGCCCTGAGGAAGCATTTCTCCCTCCCCCAGGGCTCCTGCCCCTTCATATTATCCCTTCACACACTCATCTCTTCGATTGGTTTCTGGTTCATTAACCTTATTCCATCCACCCATTTTGGAGATTAAGATTAATCTAGTGAAGCAACATTTCTAGAGACATCAGTTAAAAGTTCTCCTGGTGTTTCTTTCTAAACTCAGACTCCATCCCTGAAGGGGCCATTTCTGCTGTGAGTACCGAGGCTTACCCGAAGAACCCACACCTTCGAGCCTATCACCAGAAGATTGACAACAATCTAGGTAAGACTGAAAGTTGCACTAGCCTCCACAGATCCCTTACTCGAGGTCCTTCTCTTCCAGGCAGCTCAGCCAAACCAGCCAGTGCACAAGTAGGCACCCAAGTTCTCAGGACTAAAACCTCGTGCCTGCCTCTCCCTGATCACATTGTCAGATCCACTACAAGTTGTCTCCATCTCACCCCTCATTCTCTAGAATCTGTTCACTTCTTTTCATTCTCAACTCTTGTCTGGATTATGACATCAGCAGGGACCAGGAGTCCCTGAGAGGCCACACAGTGCAGCCTGAACCCTGCTTACTTCATTCTTGCCACCTGGCATGCGGAGCCCCATGTTCTCCCCTGCAAACCAGGCTCAGGAACAGAACCTGCCTCTCAAGACTGGGTAGGGGGTACATGAGCAACACCATCAAGCACTTAGGAAACTGCCTGTCCTGGTAAGAGCAAGCACTCACGTGGCCCTTATAGCACATTGGCCACGCAGCTGCGTTCCTTACTGTCCAGGTCTCTTACACTGGCCTCTGGTCCCTGCCTGCCTCTCCACACTCCTGCCCTCATCACTTTGAGTTCTTTATTTGCCCACAGCTGCCATCTGCGTGGAGTGTCCTTCTTCCCACTCTGCAGGCTGGCTCCTTCTCATGCTCTCAGCCTTGCTTTAATGTGGCCGCCTCTTGTCTATCAGAGCACCCTATTGTTTCCACTACAGTGGCTTATCTGATGTCATCCTGATCAGACTATAAATTCCCGAGAACACAGGAATATTTCAGTTTGTCACCACTTTGCATCCAGGACCTAGGAGGCAAGCACTCAATGATTATTTTTTGAATGAAGGGAGCAAAGTCAGTCATTTGAAGTTCAAATGGAGGAGTGTTGTGGGTGCAAACAATAGGGGTTGACTCTGTGAGCGAGTTTCATGTGATTATTCAAGGTGGTGTTTCAGACAGTGTTGCCTCCTCTGACCTTTGCTGCATGAACAGGAATCTCCCCCCTGGCTGTCCCAGCTGCTGATAAGCTTCTTAAGGTCTTGGGAGACCTCACAGGTTTCTCTCTAAAACCAATTAAAAAAAAAAATTACAAAATAAACTCAGGAAGCATAGGGCTGAAGACTATCCTTTTTTCATTGATCCTGCTTAGATTTGTGGTGCCAGTGCCAAAATTTGTGGATTCTGACCTTTTTTCACTTGTGTTTTATCTGTAATTTAGCAGTTAAAAGGCTTACAAAGCACCTCCTCTTTTCTCTTTCCTCTGGCTCTTTCCTGCCCTGTTGTTCTTAGTAAAAGGGCAGAAAGCAGCTCTGGGCATGCCCATTCCTACTCCCCATGTGCAGGTGCACGTGTGTGTGTGTGCACACATGCGCGCGCGCACACACTCACACAAAATCATTAAACCTAGGAAAGAGGCTTCATGGTTCACCCCAGATAATCAAGTCAAGACTCAATTCTAGTGCTCACTTCAGCAGCACATATACTAAAATTGAACGATACAGAGAAGATTAGCATGCCCCTGCGCAAGGATGACATACAAATTTGTGAAGCGTTCCATATTTTTAAAAGAAAAAAAAAAGACTTATTTTTAAAGTTGACACAGTGTTATCAGGGAACCCCAGAATCCCTGTTAGGCCTCTTCCCCCCAACTTATCCTCAGTTCTCTTTAACTCATCTGTACCAAGTAAGCCTTTCACGTACTCCTAAGACTGGCCACAAGTTTATAGACATTATCCCTCTTGAAAACAAATGTGAGATTGATTTTACAACTTTTTAGGACAGAAGGAAAAGATTTATTACCAATAGTGGACCAACCTAATGAGGGAAATAGAATGAGCTCGGAAAGGGGTCTCGTTGTGGCCAAGTGCTCCCGGGGGCCTTTCTCTCACAGGGGGCTCACCTCAGATGTGGTCAGGGTCCTGGGCAGGCAAGAGCTCACCTAAGGAGCAGGGTCAGAGTTTACACTCAGGCCCAGTGAAATTAGCCTGGATTTCCTCTCATGCTACACTTCCCCTGGGTGGAAGTGGGACTCTTGTTGTGTTTCAACTTGAATTTCAACAATAATGATGTAACCTGCACAAGAGTTGAACCTTTGCCAAAAGCAGTGTACTCCACAGTTACCTGGGGCTCAGCCAGCTGGCATCTCTGAAGGAACCCAGCAAGCACCTCAGCACTTCATTCCTTTTGAGCCTTGTGGATACAGAGACTCCCGTTGCACAGGGATTCCCAGGTTTATCTCTCAGACATGTTTCCAAACTGGGATCCTCATATTTTTCACTCTGGATCTGTGCTGGAACTAGCTTTAGGGCGCTAGAGATGGAAGGAAAGAAAGCAGGCACTATCCACTGACATGGAGTTCTTGCCCCTGAAGAGCAAGCCAGTGGGTCTGGTTGTTAAGAACCAGTGTACCTCTCCCAGATAGTCACCATGGGGTCTAGGAACGGCACTTGTTTCCAGGCCCTTCTGTGCTCTTTTCTGTGGGTGCTAATTGATCTTGCAATTGGCAGCAATTTTCTAGAAGGTTCAGAGGTTGCTGAAAAAATACATAGGTCTAGATGAACTTTATAAAACACTGAAAGGACAAACACCATTATATTAACAGTGGTTATCTTTGGTGGGTAGTGTGGGAAAGAGTGGATTTTACATTAAGAACATACTACTTTCTATTGAGTAAACAGATTTTCTTTTCACTTGCACATATTTTGGAAAATGTAACCAGAGCACTGGAGGTTAGCCTGTTATGTGAGGAAGAGGACTTTGTAATCTAAATGTCATTGAACAGCCCAGGCGGCATAGCTCAGTGGCTGAGTACCGACCTATGAACCAGGAGGTCACCGTTCGATTCCCAGTCAGGGCACATGCTCAGGTTGTGGGCTCGATCCCCAGTGTGGGGCATCTAAAAGGCAGCTGATTGATGTTTCTCTCTCATCATTGATGTTTCTCTCTCTCCCTCTCAAAAAAATTAAGTAAATGTCACTGAACACCTGGGAGGGAACAAAAAAGCAGTTCCCGATGCCATCACTGTTTGCTTAGGCCTGCATGTCCTTTCCTTTCCCACAGATGAGCTGTCCACAGGACTGGGCCGGCTGAAGGACATAGCCTTGGGGATGCAGACGGAAATTGAGGAGCAAGATGACATTATTGGCCGCCTCACAACCAAAGTGGACAAGTTAGATGTCAATATAAAAAGCACAGAAAAAAAAGTTCGACAACTTTAAAGACAATGAAGGATTTCCACTCCATGACGATGAAAACATTTGAAAGATCTTCTTTTAAGTTCCCAAGAAATTTCATATATTATTTTAGTATGTAATTTAACATGTGTTTGCAAATGTTATAATCGAGTGGGTCTTAAGAGATTTTGTTACGCGGAAGTGTGTGTCCCACTTTTTCTGAGAGCCAACACTTCGCTCACTTCTTTGAACTGAATGTTTAGACTTTTAGTCTGAGCACAGTCTCCTTGCCTTGAATATCGTGGGCCTTTGATTAATATCATGCTGGAATGAGAAGGAAAAACTGCATTTCTTACTTTAATGAGCATATGGAAAGATGTGGGCGGAATTTTAATCCCTGTGTGTGGTATATCATTCCTAGGCCTTACCATGAGAGTCAGAGTGCTAAGGGACCCTGTGAGCCCGTTGTTTATGTGGGAGGATCCTTCCTTCCCAATACCTTTATTTAGCAGCCCTGCTCTCTGTGACGCCTGGAAATACGCAGGGAATTGGATAGTCCTTCTTCCCGATTGCCCTCATCTCTGACATACTTTTCCTGATTAGGGGCAGATTCTCCACTGGCTCAAGGCTGTGCCTTGTGCCTGGCTGACCAACTGGAGGCACTATGTAGTTGGTGGGAATGGAGCATCACACAGACATGGCCAAGCAGTGGTCTTCCTTCACTGAGCCCTCCACTCCTCTGGGGCTCTCCCTGACCAGCCCAAGTATGGCAGTGGTCACTCAGTGCCTGGGTCTCTTGACCCATCCAGGGTTCCCACTCACTCTCCTTGCATGTCTTACAAGGTGACTTGACTCAGCGCTTGGTTCTCTGCTGCCAGTTTCAGGACTGGAACTCCACAAATGATGCTGACTTTGTATAGAAGGATTTGGCTAAAAGAGAAAACCCTGCATTATCATTTTGAACTGGTCCAGCTTGTTCTTCATTTTACAAAAAGAATCACTTAAAAGCACTAATTACAATTGATTTCTATAATTAAATGGATTCTTTTTGTGTTGGTACTCCAGCAAAATAATTGAAGCCACAAGGCACTTTGTGTTTTTAAAAAACAAATTAATTAAAATATTTTGAAGATGTTAAACTGCTCAAAGGGACTGATTTTAATAAGGCAGTTTAGGTCAATTTTTAAATAACAGTGCCTTTCAACTTGAAACATGGCACTGGCTAAGTGACCTTCACCACTTCCATTTTGTAGCCTATAAACAAAGTCCCTTAAAGCAAAGGAAACTTCTTCAGAGTGCTGCAGCACTGCATCAGTATTTATATAACAATTTATTTGTTAAAGGTCCATCCCATAATGCATGACCTTCCTAAGATTGCTGACAGCCTCCATCAGTAGATATTTACTGTCAAGTTGCAGCCATCTCAGGGAGTATGATCCATGTCATGAATATCCCAGGACATGAGGATGTGATTAAAAGTAATTAAGTTAGACATTTATCAGATGAACTCATTATGATTATTCATAACTGGTAAAAGAAAAAATTTTAAACATGTACTCAGCCCAAACTAAACAAGTTCACAGGGCTTTCAGCAAAAAGGCTGCTAAAAAACATGAGGCCAGTCTACAGAGCAGCTAGGAATTACATTTCCACTGTCATTCTAATTGTTTCTGAATTTTTCCTCGCTTAACACCTTCCTCCATGTAATAATTGTTTCTCCTTGTTATGAGGCATAGAGTCATGGAGATCAGTCATTATACCTCAGACCTAAGCTTTTTATTTTCAAATAAAGGCCATCTTACTGCCAAACATTCTCTTTTGCAACCTTCCATATGCCTAATGGGATTAGTGATTTAACTGACTTGAAGCAAAGTAGCACCTTATTTTATGTACCTTCCCTGTCTTTCTTTGATTGATGAAGCTAATCACCTCACCCCACATTTTTAACGCAAGCATATGGAAGGAGAGTTGTTCTCACTTTCATAGACGTTTGTCTTCCTCTGACATACTTGTTTTTGTTCAGATCCCTTAATTCTAAGGCCTTTGCCAAGGGACTGTTTCTAAGCTATGTGCTGATCGCTTCTCGGCCTTTTGGCTAAGATCAAGTGTAGTATCTAAGCTATGTGCTGGCCAGCAGCTTCTGTCTGCTGGGTCTTTACCCCTTTTCCCACGCCCCCAAAGGACCTGTTGCTGATTCTACCTTATAAAGCAAAGTTGTGTTTCAGAGAACAAAGGGAGACCTAAGGAGTCTCTAGAATCTTTGCACATGATGGTGGTGATCAAAAAGAAAACATCTACCCTCTAAAGCAGCGGTCACCAACCTTTCAGACCTCATGGACCACCATTGGTCCGCGGACCACCAGTTGGCGACCACTGCTCTAGAGACACTCAGAGGTGCCCAGGCTGGGGTTGGGTGTTGGGGGCTTTGGTACAACAACAAGACCAGTGAACTCATCCTTGCTAGATGGGGCCCATAAGACATTTTTATTTCCACTTTTGAGCTGAAAACAAACTGTGCCTTCAAAAAAGTGGCTTTTCTAACTTTAGGTTGGTTATATGTTAAATGTGCTACTCACTTTAAAAAAGTGCATTCTCCAGAAGCAACTATTTCTAATATGTAGTGATTTGTAACTTAGCAGTGGGGTTGTCATTTTTGCATTCTGTAGGAAAAGAGGCCTGAATTTAACTTAGCTGGCAAGAAATACAGAAGTGTGTTTTAATTTCTCTTAACTTCTTTTTATGAGTATGTAATTTTAAGTGCACACTACACCGATTTAGTAAAAAGCTTATAGTTTGTCTACATAGACCTTGTCTGCAGAATTTTTAAAGTTAGCAATGTTGTTGAGCATTTTCAGCTCTGATGGATGAAATGTCTTATGTACAGAATCATGATCTAATCATTAAAAGTGCTCATGGGAAGGTGGGCTTTTTCTTCAGAGTCTGTATCAGAACGGCTCTTATGCTCCATGCCTTCAACTTAACAATGACCATATTCCATAAAATAAAATGTGAAATTTTTAAATCAACTTTGCTCTCCTACACAGTCATTTTCAAATAGTTGATAAAGGGGAATCCTCTTTGTTGAGTCATCTTGCATATGGCCTTCCCTGCCACATTTAGCTCCCTGCCACATTCAGCCTATAAAAAAGCTTCCTTCTTGAAACCTTCATCTCATCTGGCAGAGTGCTCTTCTGATCTGTCTCCTACCTCCTTGCCCATCTGCAGAACTGTCTAGATCAGGGCTCAGCAAACTATAAAGGGCCCCAGAATGTAAATGTTTAGGCTCACAGACCAAACTATCTGTCCCAACTACTCCACGATCATAGCACAAAAGCAGCCAAAGACAATACAGTAAGTGACTATGGCTCTGGCCGGTGTGCTCAGTGGTTAGAGCGTTGGCTCATGAACCAAAGGGTCACAGGTTTGATTCCCAGTCAAGGGCACATACCTGGGTTGCAGGTTCAATCCCCCGTGGGGACCATGCAGGAGGCAGCCAATCAATGAGTCTCATCATTGATGTTTCTATCTCTCCTCCCTTCCTCTCTGAAATCAATAAAGAGATCTTTTTTTATAACACACACAAAAAAGCACAAGTGCTGTAAATGGAACTGCCTGGCTTACACCATACACATTTCTGCAGTCTTTATGGAATCTGCACCCAAAGAAGATTTCCTTTGTTCCAATTAATAGTTCTTTTTTTGTTGTTGCTTTTTGTTTTTTTAATCCTCACCCGAGGATATTTTTCCATTGATTTTTTAAAGAGTGTGGAAAAGAGAAAGAAGGACAGAGAGAAACTAACACATCGATTGGTTGCCTCCTGCATGAGCCCTGACCAGGGCCTGGGCCGGGGAGGAGTCTGCAACCAAGGTACGTGCCCCTGACTGGGGGAATTGAACCTGGGACCCTTCCATCTACAGGCCGATCCTCTATCCACTGAGCCAAACTTAGGTCTCCTTTTTTTATGGCTGGGAAATATTCCATTGTATACACATTACATTTTCTCCCTGGCTCGGGCCCTGGTCGGGGCTAGTGCAGGAGGCAACCAGTCAATGTGTCTCTCTCACATTGATGTTTCTCTCTCTGTTTCTCTTTCCCTCTCTCTTCCACTCTCTCTAAAAATCAATGAAAAAATATCCTCAGGTGAGGATTAACAAAAAAAGAAAAGAAACATCAATGATGAGAGAGAATCATTGATAGGCTGCCTCCTGCACAACCCCCTACTGGGGATCTAGCCCACAACCCGGGCATATGCCTTGACCAGGAATCGAACTGTGACCTGGTTCATAGGTCGATGCTCAACCACTGAGCCACGCTGGCTGGGCAGGCCTTCTTTTTTAAAATTCTAGTAATTTAGAGTTTTAGTCCACAGTTGCTTGAACGTCTACCCAGAAGTTCTTCTTCCTGAAGCCAAACCCACAGTCTTGTTTGGTCTAACTCAGGCCTGGGGGGCCCCACTCCTACTAGCATTTGCTTTAGGAATGGGCATGTAACCCAATGGGGTGGGGATAGGAAGAGGCATCTCATAAGGTTTCTGGAGGAAGTGCTCTTTGTTCTTAAAAGGGGACACGAAGTGCTCTGACTGGCGTGGCTCAGTTGCTTGGGCTTTGTCGAGTGCACTAAAAGGTTGCTGGTTTAATTACGAGTCAGGGCTCTCTAAAAATTAATGGAAAAATATCCTCAGGTGAGGATTTTTTAAAAAGAGAGAAAAGAAGGAAATTCTGCCATATCAACTTAGATGGCTCGATCCCCAGTGGAGGACATGCGGAAGGCAGTGATCAATGTTTCACTCTCACATCCTGAGCTGCCTTATAAGACTTCGTATTATGGGAAATGACAAATGCCCTTACTGCTTAAACTAATTAGAGTCAGTGTTACTAATTATTGCCGCAGAAAGTTTGCCTGGTTAGGATGGTTATACGGTGAATCCCTGGTGAGTAAACTTTGGTAAGATCACTGAGTCACTCTAGTATTACAGGTATAGACGGATCTGATGGCCTAATCCAAGGAGGGCCTCTGACCTAAGTCATGACTGCTTTTTGAATAGGCTTTGCACAAGAAATTGAGTGAGAGGCTTCTAGGTGACCTGGGGGGGGGTAAACAAAAACAGTATTCATTTTCAGAGGGAAAGATGTCCAGCGGAACCACTATGATGATGGATAGGAAATAAAAACATGGAAACAGGGACCTGAATGGGAAAACACAATGGTTCATGCTTTTAAACCAGTTTTTTAAAGCTTTAGTTTTGTGTTAGGAAAGGGGTACTTGGAATTCAAGGGTTCTGTCCACTGTCTTTATCATTAAAAGGTGGTTTTAGCCCTAGCTACTTTGGCTCAATGGATAGAGCATCGGCCTGCGGACTGAAGGGTCCTGGGTTTGATTCTGGTCAAGGGCACAAGTGGGCTCAGTCCCCAGTAGGGGGCATGCAGGAGGCAGCCAATCAATGATTCTCCTCATTGATGTTTCTATCTCTCTCTCCCTCTCCCTTCCTCCCTGAAATCAATAGAAATATATTTTTTTTAAAAGGAGATTTTACATGTATAGAAATTAGAGTACAATGAAGAGAATTATAAGGTATGTTCTCCCTCAAGTAGAGATGGTGATCACAGGAGTTGATGCAAACACTCATAACATGTAAGCATTAAGTCTTGGTTGTTTTTAAGCAAAGATTTCTAGTTCTGTCTCTGTTACAGAATGACCATCCTGCCTCCCATTATGGTACATAAGTTATATGGCATAAATGGTATGGTTATTGATTGAAAGTTATTTTATACTTTATATTTTATACAGGCTTGATCCCTGGCCCTGGTTGGGGCATGTGCAGGAGGCAAACAATGGATGTGTCTCTCTCACATAGATGTTTCTCTCTCTCTGTCTCTCCCCATTCCTTCCACGCTCTCTAAAAATCAATGGAAAAAATATCTTTGGGTGAGGATTAACCAAAAAAGAAAGAAAATCAAATGGAGATTTTTCTCCCCACTCTCACCTACTCATTTGAAGATCTACACACTTTTTTTTTTTTAAAGGTAGAATGTTTGCCTTTTGTTTTTGTTTTTTTTACTGATTTCAGAGAGGAAGGGAGAGGGAGAAAGAGATAGAAACATCAATGATGAGAGAGAATCATTGATCTGCTCACTGCCTCCTGCACGCCCCTTGCTAGGGATCGAGTCCACAACCCAGGCATGTGTCCTTGACTAGAATCGAACCTGGGACCCTTCAGTCTGCAGGCTGACGCTCTATTCACTGAGCTAAACCAGGTAGGGCAAGATCTATACACTTTTAGAGTATGGAGGTAAAAGCCCAGGAAAAAGCTGAATAATAATTGAAAAACACATAAAAGATGCTCAATATGTGCCAGGCACTTTCTAAGCACTTTACATGTATTTGCTTGTTGAATAATACATGAAGCATGGATGGAATGATTAGGTAACTGGCCCAAGGTCACTCAGTCAGTCAATTGACTGAGCCAGCATTTGAACTCAAGCAGCCCAGCTTCAAATTCTGAGCTACTCAAATTGTACCCGAGACTCATATATTATGAAAGTATTTTGGGGATTGGTGAAAACGTGCTGATGTTGAGTCACAAAAGGCACTAGGCCTGGACCATTTAGTTTACCCTAGGATGGACATCATCTATCACCCTACAGTCTAGAATATGTTCAACTTGGGGGGTAGGGGATAGGCAAAGGGCCAAAATGAAATTCCACTGACAGAGGGATCTAAGTAAGAGTTTGTACTTCGTTTGAGGATGTGCTTTCTTGCCTGCCCAGTTCCTGGGGTGGTATTATCAATAATCGGGCACCAGTAGCCTACAGATTTTACTCAGTAGTCATTCGTTCAGTAACTATTTGAGCATCAACTCAAGGCTACAAATTGTGCTAGGCCCAGAGTTGAACAGGATAGACAAGATCCCCACTTTCTTAAAATTTACATTCTAGCCCAACCGGCGTGGCTCAGTGGTTGAGTGTCGACCTATGAACCAGGAGGTCACAGTTCGATTCCAGGTCAGGGCACATGCCTGTATTTCAGAATCAATCCCCAGTGGGGGACGTGCAGGAGACAGCCAATCCATAATTCTCTCTCATCATTGATGTTTCTATCCCTCTCTCTTCCTCTCTGAAATCAGTAAAAATATAAACAAGGGGGGAATGAAAGAGTAACTCGGAGAAGCAAGCTGAACCCCAGCAGGCAAGGTCTTAAGGCCACGCCCAAGAGATGTCTGTATTTTATTTGCATTAATTCAGCGTCAATGATGACATTACCGCAGGCTGTACTTCCTAGACCACTTAATCCTGTTAATCCAACCTTCACAACCCCACTAGTGCCTGTCGGGTTATCTGGCCACTCCGTGTCCCTTAGCCTACCAGGACACCTCAGGCCAGGGTCACCCAATTTTATCTGCGGTCGCTTCAGCCCCCGCGGTCATCTCCTTCCCGAGCCACCTCAGGCTATGCGGCCCTGTCCCTTCGGCCGGCCAGGTCACCTCAGTGCCACGCCTCCCTGGCCGAAGATTCGGCTAGCACGCTACGCTTTGTTCGTAAAGCAGGTTTCGAAATGCCGCTCCCTCTCGGCTCCAGCTGTTTCCCTGCCAGCGCTAGGAGACCCGGGAGTGGCAGCGCCCCCGGCGGCGTACCACAGCCCAAGAAGGGAGTGCCCGCCGCCGCAAACTCCTCCGCCTCCTCCCGGAACGCGGGAGCCCGAGCGAGCGGCGCACGCCCCGACCGTCACGACCACACTCCTGATTGGCTGAACCGCGATACGTCAGGGGGAGGGCTCCGGCGGCAGCTGGGAGCGGAGACCGCGCGTGCGCAGACAGAGCGCGCTGAGCGGAGGGGGTGGTGGCTGGCAGCTTCTCCCGCGTCCGCCATTTTGTTGCTGTGGCTCTTGGGAACCGGCTAGGCAAAACCACCCTGGAGGCGCGACGCTTCTTGGAGTTCGGTGCTTGGTGTGGCAGCTGGGGTCGGTGTAAAGCCTTGGGGGTGCGGAGCCGGCGCGTTTCAGGCCTGGAGTGAGTGGAGGAAGGCACGCAAGTACGTGGGGCAGTCCGAGAACCCCGGGGCGGCCTCCGCTGCGGTTCGGCTTTGCCCGCCCCGACCTCGGGCTCTGGTCCGCATTCCCAAGCCGGCTCCTTCCGTGAGGAGGCCCCGGAGCAGGCGGGCCAAGGCGGAGGATGCTGCGGGCCCGGAGCCGAGAGGAAGGTGCTGGCTCGGTCCTCTAAGCGCGCCTCGAGGTGTGCCGAGAGGCCCTTCTTCGTTCCCAAAGCCGTCTGCCGGGCAAAGGCGTCCAGAGCAGGGGAGAGCAGCCGCCGCCCCTACCCGGCCCAGAGCCTCGGCCCGACACCATGTCCTCCGCCAGGTTCGACTCCTCAGACCGCTCCTCCTGGTACATGGGCCCGGTGTCTCGCCAGGAGGCGCAGACCCGGCTCCAGGGCCAGCGCCACGGCATGTTCCTAGTCCGCGACTCCTCCACCTGCCCCGGGGACTATGTGCTGTCGGTGTCCGAGAACTCTCGAGTCTCCCACTACATCATCAACTCACTGCCCAACCGCCGTTTTAAGATCGGGGACCAGGAGTTTGACCACTTGCCGGCCCTGCTGGAGTTCTACAAGATTCACTACCTGGACACCACCACCCTAATCGAGCCTGCGCCCAGGTACGCGAGCGCCCGCGCTCCCCGGGCGTGCAACCCACCCGACCCCCGAGGAGGGTCGACAATGGCCGGGTTGGTGCATGGGGTCGATCCAGAAGAGCGAGTGTGTGTGTGTGTGTTTATGATTGAACTCATTTCCCCCTCTTCTGAACCAAATTATTATCCAGAAGGCATTCCGAATGGAAGGCTAGTGTCAGGATCTGGGTCACTTTGGCTGAGGGGATGCGTCTTAAACATGTTAATGGCGGTTGTATAGTTAAAAATTAAAATGTACGTGTTTGTTTGTTTTTATGCCATTCGTCGCGTTCCCTATTTGGTTATCATATTAAAGCAGGGTTTTATTGTTTGGGGGTTTGGGGTTTTTTTGTTTTTGTTTTTTAACCTTTTTTGGACCACACACTTATTTGAGAATCTGAAGATAGCCGTGGCATCCTCCCTCTCCCCCAAAATGCATGTACACACACGTTTGCACACCATTCAAGGTTCTTGGATTCCCTGCAGATTTCTGAAAGCCAAGTTAAGAACTTCTGTCCAGCAGCCTTTGGAGCCCTTGACAAATTAAAATGCTTTAGCATTTAAAAACAAAATCCTTTAACTGAAATATCAGAATTTTATATTAATAGCTTGGTGCCAAGTTTGAAAATAGCCAGACACCTATTATATCATACATTAAATGCAAAAACTTTAAAAGATGGCACATTGGTTTCAGAGAGGACTTTACAAATTTTTTTTATTTCAATAGTTTTTCTTAAAGCTGGACCGTAAATTGGTTGAATTCATTTGGTTAAATTACAAGGCAAAGTAAGACTAGAATGTTTACTTACTACTGTAAGGGAAATTTTTTATAGACATTTTCTTTATATCCCACTTGATTTTTAAATGTACTTTTTATTTCAAGGCTAATGACTTAATATCTGTTTTAGAGTTAAGAACCCTAAGTGACACTGAGCATCAAGCATTGCCTTTTCCAAGTAAAGTACATTCTTTTAAAAAAATATTTTTATTGATTTCAAAGAGGGAGAGAGAGAAACATCAATGATGAGAATCACTGATCTGCTGCCTCCTGCACGCCCCCTCCTGGGGATTGAGTAGGAAACCCTAGCATGTGCCCTGATGAGGAATCCAATCATGACCTCCTGGTTCATAGGTCGATGCTCAACCACTGAGCCACACCTGTAGGGTGATTCATTCTTTTATTTGATTATTTGCTTTAATTTGCCTTAGTATTTTATCAGAGGTTTTTTCTATTTAAATTATGCCAAATTTGAGGTGAAGAAAATAAGAGATACTGCACTGCCCAATTTGTTTCTTAAACATCTATTTTAAAAGGACAGGGTGCTAATATAGGTTTTGGGGGGATGAAATGTTTTTGATTTTACAGATTTGCTGACAAGGTATTGCTATGAGCTTTAAACATTACAAGCTATTATAATTAAGGAGCAGTCACTGGATGCTTAGCCTGTGTTGCTTCTATGGAATAGAGATAGAGAAGAAACAAAGCCATGACAGTATAATGGCTATAAGATTAACTGCTGAACTAAATAGACTTTTTTTATATATAGCAAAGGTGGAAATGATTGAAGAACAAGTACAGACTCCCATGTGGGGAGGGGGAAAGAGTCCCCTAAATAGACTTTAAAAATGGGAGAAATCGGTTATAAATCAAATACTGTATAACAAAGACCCAGACACAAAAGAATCTGATTGGTGAAACTTCAGGTCCCCGAAGATGCTAGTAATTGGACTCAATTCTGAGCACAATATACTTCCAATATAAGGAATTGGAGAGAATCTTAGAACCCACTGTAATGAAATTTTGTAACATTTTAGGAAATGACTTCCCTAACTTGGGAAGGGAATTATATCATTAATTTCAGGCATTTATTAAGTCACACTATGTGCAAGGCATTGGTGCTTACTTTGAGGTAACAGGTACTGTATAATACAGCTGTTCCAAAAAGTGTGAGTAAATAAATGGCTTGATCCCCTTCTAGAGGAAGAAAAAGGAATATGCATGCTGCAGTGGCTTCCTGCTACCTACAAAAAAAACTACTCCAAATTTTTCTTATACTGTCTTCCCAAATACCAAATCTATCTTTGATATCTGTGCTTACCGCCTCTCCTAGCTTGATGCAGCCCCGTTAGTCCTCTCAGTCACATGACTGGGAACCTTTGTTTAGGCTGTTGGCTCTTGGTTGACTGCCTAACTCCACCCACCCCTCACCTATTGAAAGCCTACCTGTTGTTCCAGTCTTCTCACAAATAATAGGGCCTTCCCCTGACCCTCCCTCTCAAATTTAGCTTTGTTTCTCCTCTATGCCCTCCATCCCAGGCATGTCATTGTAATTTAGCTTTTTATTTTCCTTGATATCTCTCATAGGCCTTTCAGTGCTGGTTGAATTAGATCCTGACGGGTATACTGAGTCTTTGGATTGCCTCTCCCAACCCTGAGATTTATGGATTTGGTTTGATGTTAGCATTAGCCTTTGTAGAAAACTAAAGGCTAGTACAGGGGTGGGCAAACTTTTTGACTCGAGGGCCACAATGGGTTCTTAAACTGGACCGGAGGGCCGGAACAAAAGCATGGATGGAGTGTTTGTGTGAACTAATATAAATTCAAAGTAAAGGAGCAGAGGGGAGAGCAAGAGAACCGGATAGAACAGCCGGATCCGGCCCGCCGGCCGTAGTTTGCCCAAGGCTGGACAACCTTGGCCCGATGGAAAAGTCAGTGTAATGCTTCTTCGTGGCCTGAACAGGATAAATTAAGTGGTTTAGCTTTTTAGGCATAAAAAGAGTTCTTTTTTAAAAATATATATATATATTTTATTGATTTCAGAGAGGAAGGGAAAGGAAAAGATGGAAAAATCAATGATGAGAGAGAATCATTGATTGGCTGCATCCTACACACCCCCTACTGGGGATCAAGCCCAAAACCCCGGGCATATGCCCTTGACTGCAATTGAACCGGGGACCTTTCAGTCTGCAGGCCCAATGCTCTATCCACTGAGCCAGATCGGCTAGAGCAAAAACTGAGCTCTTAAAGACAGAATTTCATGCCCCTTGACTAATAATTTATTTTTTGTTTATTGCTTAGCAGAAGGTCATAACTTGTATGACTTCCTCAGAATTTAAGAATTGGTGCTTATTTTGTTCTAGTCTGATTTTTTAAATTAGAATACTCCTTAACATCTTTAAAAAATTATTCCTCACCTGAGGATATGCTTATTGATTTGAGAAAGAGAAAGAGAAACGTAGATGTGAGAGAGAACATTGATTAGTTGCCTTCTGTACATAACTGCAACAGGGATCGAACAAACGGGCAACCTAGGGTATGTGCCCCGACAGCAGCCTTTTCATATACAGGACTATGTTCCAACCAGCTGAGCCACAGGGCTGTTCCTTAACTTTTAATTTTATATTTTTATTCATATATTGACAAGTGATAGGTACTGGGAAAGGTGGATGGCATACATACTTTCTCCATCATGGAATTTGGAGGCAGGCTAAAAAATAGAAAAGGGCCTGGTCGGGTAGCTCAGTTAAGAGCATCGTCCTTATATACCAAGGTTGGGGGTTCAATCCCCAGTCAGAGCATATACAAGAATCAATCAATATGAATGCATAAATAAGTGGAACAACAAATCAATGTTTCTCTCCCCCTAAAATCAATAAAAAGTAAAAAGATAAGTAAAATGTAAGCTTAATAAGTGCTCCAAAGGACATAAATGTAGGCCAAGATAATATAATGGAAGGGACTTCCCTGAGGTACTATGGTCAGAGAAAGAATTAAACTAAGGGTAGAAAAGAAGAGCAAGCCTTGGAAAGACCTCAGCTAGGGAGGGGAATTACCATCCAAGCATAGGGTAGAGCTTGCACAAAGTCCTGAAATGGACTTTGTTAACTGATTAGAGCATCGGCCAGAGCACTGAAGGGTCATGAGTTCTATTCCTGATCCCCAGTCCCGATTGGGGCTTCTGGGGGAGGCAACCAATCAATGTGTCTCTTTCACATCTCTCTCTGCTCCCTCTGTCTCTAAACTGTCCCTCCCTCCCTTCTACTCTCTCTAAAAATCAATGAAAAAAATAACCTCAGGTGAAAATTAACAACAAAATCCTGAGGTGAGAAAGACAACCAATATTTTGGGAGTGTGGTTATTTGATTTTGTTTGTGTTTGTGGGTTTTTGTTTGTTGGTTGGCTTTTTGTTTTTTAGAGAGAGGAAGGAGGGGAGAGAGAAACATCTATTTGTTGTTCCACTTATTTATGCATTCATTGATTGCTTCTTGTATGTACCCTGATGGGAGATCAAACTCACAACCTTGACGTATCTGGACTATGCTCTAATTATGAACCATCCAGTCAGGGCTGAACCCAACCTGGTTGTTGGGTTTTTTTGTTTTGTTTTTTATTGATTTCAGAGAGGAAGGGAGAGGAAGAGAGAAACATTAATGATGAAAGGGAATCATTGATTGGCCGCCTCATGCACTCTCCCTACCGGGGACCGAGCCCACAAGCCGGGCATGTGCCCTTGACCAGAATTGAACCTGGGGCCCTTGAGTCCGCAGGCTGACGCTCTATACACTGAACCAAACTGGCTAGGGCTGGAGTGTGGTTCTTACTAGTAAAGGAAGAGGAGATACAATGGTCAAGATAAGGAAATTGGATTTTATTTAAAGTGCAGTGGGTGCCCCCTATGTTTATAGCAGCATTATTTATAATAGATAAGATCTGGAAACAGCTCAAGTGCCCATCAGTAGATGAATGGATAAAAGGCTGTAGTACATTTACACAATGGAATACTATGCAGCTGTAAAAAGGAGCTCTACTCTTTGAGATAGCATGGATGGACCCAGAGACTACTATGCTAAGGGAAAAATACGCCAGTTAGAGAAAGACAAATATCACATGGTCTCACTTATATGTGGAATCTAATGAACAAAATAGATCCAGATGTATGGATGCATGGAACAGAATAACAGATCTCGGTGGGGATGGGTGAGGTGGGAGGGAACAGGAAGAGATTAACCAAAGAACTTATATGCGTAGCCCTTGGACACAGACAATAGCATGGGGAAGGCCTGGGGTGGGGCGAGGGTGGGTGGAGGGGGGCAAAAAGGGAGAAAATGGGAGACACCTGTAATGATAACAAAAATAAGTAAATAAATAAGTTCAGTGGGTGCCAAAGGAGGAGTTTGAACCTGGGGACATTACAAAGTGCAAAATGATGGTGACTGATGACATATGTAGACATCAATAGACAGCTTGGTGGAAATGCCTGTTTTGGAGATAAGATTGATCCTGATTTTGGGGGAGGGGGAAATAATAGGAAGAGAGAGGAATAAACTATGATGGTTTGGTATATTTGTGTTTATCTTATTACTATAATTGCTTTTTATATTTGTGGTGAACTTACCCCCAAAAGGTGTCATGTCAGATGTTTTTTGTTGATTCATTTTTTGTTGTTGTTGTTTTTTGAGAATACATTTATCAAAGCTGGGGACAGTGAAACAAGGAAGGCCTTAGGATAGAACAAGCAACAGGAGAGAATCTGGGCGGAGATGCTGTGGCTCACTGGAAAGTCAGAGAAAAGGGGCCTTGTAGACAGGTTCAAGGCGTTAGCCCAAACGAGCTGTCACTGCCCATTGCTCCCCTGGTTGCAAGTCTTTCAGGGACTCTTAGAGTTTAGGCAATGCGTGCCTGAGAGGGAAGAAAGTCAGAAAGATGTGGCCCTGTTCCCGAGAGCTCCCGCCAGCTTTCGTTCATTTTGAATGACCCTAAAGGGTTCTCTTTATGCATGTAGATGTAATTTTTATATTACAAATCACTTCCATTTTATTTGAATATAAACAATTTTAAGATTCTGTGCATTGCTATAGTTAGTGGTCAGGTAAGCACTAAGTGTGTGTGTTTTTTTTATATATAATAGAGGCTATTTCCAATTTAACAGAGTGTTTCAGAAAGTGTCTGAGTGGATTTTTTAAATATGAACTATATTTTCCCATGGTTAGAAACTTGAAAGTGTTTTTTTTATAACTTGCTTTTCCAGTTTTAGTTTATGTATGAAGGCTAGGAGAAAAATCATGAGAAGTAAACATTTTAAAACAGGCAAGTTGACCCTTAGAGAAAATCTTGTTTTTTTACTCAACAGACTTTGTACATTGTATGTACCTGGTAATATGGAACTAACATTAAATCAATAGTCCTGTCCTGGCTGGGTAGCTCAATTAGTTAGAGCATCTTCCCAATAGGCCAAGGTTGTGGGTTCAATCCCCCATCAGAGCACATACAAGAAGCAACAAATAGAGCTTACTGATAATAGGCTATTTCCATGGTACCTAATATGGTAAAGTAGCTGTGGGAGAACTGGAAAAGGATGCTCAGCCTAACCTGGGTCCCAGAGGAGGACCCTCACACCTGTGAAGCAAAAAGCAAGGATTGCATGGACCGGAGGATACCTCAGGCAGCAGGGTCACACCTCCTTCCACAGCAATATTTAAGGGAACTCAAATCTGGACTTTTATAATTAATTGGGAAGAAGGATTACCAGTAATTTTGATTAGCATAGAACGCAACACTGTGAATAAACCTTTTGAGTTTCTTCTTACCGGTGGTTTAAATCATCTTAATTCAGATGAGATATAAGAACTGTGACATGCACAGAATGGAAACTTGCCCAGTTATGTTCCTGTAGCATGTAAAATACTGGTAGCCATTTAATTTGTGACATATCTCTTGTTTGAGAGACTCAAATTCAGAGAATTTTTTTTTTTATCTAAGAAAGAATTTTCCTTTTGATCTTAATAGTTGGACTAGATTATTTCTAAGGTTTCTTCAGGCTAAAATATTTTCGTTCTTTCTGATAAGTACAATGAGGCAGTGCTTATTAGTGGTAGTTCAGATTATCCTAGAGTCTGAGCGAAGATTCTCATAAGTAATTTGGGGTCCCAGGCATGTGGCAGCTAATCTGGAATGATGGCTAAGAGTACGAGTGGATCAGTGCTGAGGTGAAGAGTCTTGGAAGACAATCCAGGATTTCCTTTGCTAACTGAATTAAACCAGGTTTAGGGAGTTGGAATGGCAAAGCCTTTGTGTTTTCAGAAGGAAAAAAGGGATAGAAACTGGAATGGGAAATGCTTCCCTGTGTCTTTGGTATTTTAATTTTATTAGGAATTTCAACATATATAGGCCTACTCTATACCAAAGCCCAATACTAGATTCTGGGCATATAATGCAAATAAACCATGATTCTAGCCTTTGAACAAATTAAAATATAATACCATGGGAGCTTAAAAGCAAGTATGATCAACTAAGGCAGTGGTTCTCAACCTTTTTAATGCCGCGACCCTTTAATACAGTTCCTCATGTTCTGGTGACCCCCAGCCATAAGATTATTTTCGTTGCTACTTCATAACTAATTTTGCTACTGTTATGAATCGTAATGTAAATATCTGTGTTTTCCGATGGTCTTAGGTGACCCTGCTAGCGGTTCTCAACCTGTGGGTCGCTACCGACAGGTTGAGAACCGCTGCTATAGAGCCTAAGACCACATGGGGAGAGGGAAAGAGTCCCACAGAATGGACTCCCAAGTAGGGAGGGGGAAAGGGAGGGGTCCCCATATTTTATTAATTTTTTAAAATATATTTTATTGATATTTTATAGAGAGGAAGGAAGAGGGATAGAGAGCTAGAAACATCGATGAGAGAGAAACATCGATCAGGTGCCTCCTGCACACCTCCCACTGGGGATGTGTCTGCAACCAAGGTACATGCCCTTGACCGGAATCGAACCCGGGACCCTTCAGTCCGCAGGCCAACGCTCTATTTACTGAGCCAAACCGGTTTCGGCTATTTTATTAATTTTTTACAGAGAGTAAGGGAGAGGGATAGAGAGTTAGAAACATCAATGAAAGAGAAACATCGGTCAGCTGCCTCCTGCACACCCCCTGTTGGGGATGTGCCCGCAACCAAGGTACATGCCCTTGACTGGAATCGAACCTGGGACCCTTCAGTCCACAGGCCGAGGCTCTATCCACTGAGCCAAACCGGTTAGGTTAGGGCCTGCTATCTCTTTTTAGATGTACTGTTGATAGTAAGCGATTTGCCCCTTAGTAATAAGGCCTTTGATGTTTTAAATCAAGCTCCTAATCACCATGATATTCTGATGACTGTGAAGCTAGTAATTTACATTAAAAAGATAAAAGCTTTGCCAAATCATGAAGACTGCCTTTGGGAAGTAGTGTAGCAAGTATGTACCAAGGGCCATGAAAACGTTCCTGTTCTTTAATCTGGGAATCAAGACTTTACAAAAAATCCAGCATAGGGAAAATATGATCAAAAGAATTTATGATGTGGATGATTAAATAGGGAGAAAGAAAACCTAAATATCCAGTAAAACAGGGATGCTTCATTGCAGCAAGCTCCCAGAATGAAATGTTATCCTGCCCTGAAAAAGACCAGTGATGTGGGGAAACACCTGTGGTGTGATATTAGGCAGAAAAACTGCCACAGACATTCACAGTACTTTTTTTTTTTTTTTTTTAAGAAAGCCATGAAATGGGAGGGGAGAAGGGAAGGAGAACTGTAGCTACATTAGAGCAGGAACTATGAGATTTTTTTAATCTTTTGTTTTCCTATTTTTGCTGAATGTTGTAATATGGTGACACTTTATAAATCAAATTAAAAGAATGTTTGGACATAGACCATGTTGTTATGAAATAACTTCTTAGATCACTAATAGGGGAGTGAAGAAAGAGAATGGCCGTGGGCTAATGGGAAACCTTAGTGGAAGTATCCTAGCATTCTCCCTCATGGCTATTCTAGAACCTGGCTCTGGTGAATGGTTCTGCAGGCAAAGTCTCCGAAAGATGGGCAGACTCTGTATGAAGTCCAGGATTTGTTACTCTGGTGTAGATTGTATGCTTCAAAAAAGTTATGGGGGCAGGGTAATGGTAAAAGTTTCTTACAAAACTTGGTGTGTTCACAACTTTTCAGAATACTTAAGTTCTTGAACCTAAGGGGGAGACCTCTGTACTTCTTTCGCAGAAGGAGCATTACAAATGGGATGTTGGAGAGCAGGGGACTGTGCTTGTGTAATAGTCTCTGGGAGTACATTAAGCAATGTACTAATACACATTGAATCAGTGAGCACAACAAAGGGAGTGGGATCTGTGGACTGACTGATGCTTAGCTGATAGCTCTTGCTGGTGAGTTTTATGTTTGTTTTTTAAAATATATTTTTATTGATTTCAGAGAGGAAGGGGGAGGGAGAGAGAGATAGAAACATCTGTGATGAGAGAGATCTTTTTTTTTAACATATTTTATTGATATTTTACAGAGAGGAAGGGAGAGGGATAGAGAGCTAGAAACATCGATGAGAGAGAAACATTGATCAGCTGCCTCCTGCACACCCCCCACTGGGGATGTGCCTGCAACCCAGGTACATGCCCTTGACCGGAATCGAACCCGGGACCCCTCAGTCCGCAGGCCGACGCTCTATCCACTGAGCCAAACCGGTTTTGGCATGAGAGAGATCTTGATACCCGGGCATGTGCCCTTGACTGGAATTGAACCTGGGACCCTTCAATCCACAGGCAACGCTCTATCCACTGAGCCAAACCAGCTAAGGTTTGCCTGTGAGCTTTGCAGTGAAAAGTTTCACATGCTTTCATTTGGATGTTCAGGTGATGATTCCTATACAAGATGTACTGTGAGGGCTTTGTAAGTTTGGAATGTAGTGGTCTTTGTCATCTTCTCTGTGGGTATCCAGGGAAGTGTGCAGGATACATGCCATAGATTAAGACCATGAGGGAGCCATAACCGGTGTGGCTCAGTAGATAGAGCGTCGTCCTGCGGACTGAAGGGTCCCGGGTTCGATTCTGGTCAAGGGCATGTACCTTGGTTGTGGGCACATCCCCAGTGTGGGGCGTGCAGGAGGCAACTGATCGATGTTTCTCTCTCATCGATGTTTCTAACCTTGAGAAAGAAAATTAGTAAGATGTTTCTAACTCACTCTCTCTCTCTCCCTTCCTCTCGGTAAAAATCAATAAAAATATATTTTTAAAAAAAGAAAAAAGACCATGAGGGAGAGTATGTGGTGGTTGTGACAAGGTCCTGAGGAAGACAGCTACTGAACTTACTCTAGGTTTTTAATAAATTCAAGCCAGGTACTGTGTGTAAACAAAAGATTCCTGTAAAACGGAAGTATGGGGTGTGTATGTGTATGCATTTGGCATGTAATTTAAAAATGCATATTTAGGATATTGACTTATGTTGCAATACAAATGATAGTAAATCAGTGCAACAGAATCTTCTTAACTACAGAGATGGAGTTAATTTAAAGAGGGAGATAATTTATTATAGAGAATGGTTTATTTAGAAGTTTGGCAAACACTGGTATAGAGTAAGATTTTTCTCTTACTAATTTTCTTTCTCAAGGTATCCAAGCCCACCAATGGGATCTGTATCAGCACCCAACCTGCCTACAGCAGAAGATAATCTGGAATATGTACGGACTCTCTATGATTTTCCTGGGAATGATGCTGAAGACCTGCCCTTTAAAAAAGGTGAGATCCTGGTGATAATAGAGAAGCCTGAAGAACAGTGGTGGAGTGCCCGGAACAAGGACGGCCGGATCGGGATGATTCCCGTCCCTTATGTTGAAAAGCTCGTGAGATCCTCACCGCATGGAAAGCATGGAAATAGGAATTCCAACAGTTATGGGATCCCGGAACCTGCTCATGCATATGCTCAACCTCAGACCACAACTCCTCTACCTGCAGTTTCCAGTACTCCTGGGGCAGCAATCAACCCATTGCCGTCCACACAGAATGGACCTGTCTTTGCAAAAGCAATCCAGAAAAGAGTTCCCTGTGCTTATGACAAGACTGCCTTGGCATTAGAGGTAAAATCTACTAAGGTTGTTTCTGGAGTTCTTTGACATTTGTTTTTATCTTTCATTTTAATTTTGTTTCTGCAAAGTTATATTCACGAGAATAAGAGAACTGGGTGATCTTAGAAGATCCGCTGTGAGTAGTCCACATGATTCTTTTGTCCTTTTCTATTCCTTGTTTCTTCCAAGTTCTCAACCTGCTTGCTCTATTTTCTGCTCCCAAGGACTCATAGATTTCATTTCACAGTAGTCAGTTTTCTTTCCAATAAGGAAAGATGATAGTTAAGAAAGACCCATGACCTAGAGATGACATCAGTAGACAGATAGACACATAGCCACTTACACATTTTCATATTTCTAATGTGGTTAGTTGAGTTGAAGAGAAATATGAATAAATGTCTTAGAATTTCTCTTTGGTCAGGCAGAGGAGTAATTTTTTTTTAATGTTTTCATTTAGTTAATGATTTTAGAGAGAGGAGGAAGGAAGGAGAAAGAGAGAGAGATTTGTTGTTCTATATATTTATGCATTCATTGGTTGATTCTTTCATGTGCCTTGACCGGGGATTGAACTTGCAACCTTGGCATAGCAGGACGGTGCACTAACCCAGCAGTCGCCAACTGGTGGTCCGCAGACCACTGGTGGTCTGTGAGGTCCGAAAGGTTGGCAACCGCTGGTTTAAGGAAACCTTTGGAGCAGCGGACGCCAACCGGTGGTCTGTGGACCGCTGGTGATCTGTGAGGTCCAAAAGGTTGGTGACCGCTGTTCTAACCAACTGAGCTATCCAGACAGGGCCCAGAGTGATCATTTTTAAATGTCTCAGATCTTACTTATGAGATATTTTGTAAATTATAATAGCATGAAATAGAACTTAAATATTTTAAAATATATTTTTATTAATTTCAGAGAGGAAGGAGAGGGAGAGAGAGATAGAAACATCAGTGATGAGAGATTGGCTGCCTCCTCCATGCCCCACACTGGGGACCGAGCCCGCAACCTGGGCATGTGCCCTGACCAGGAATCGAACCATAACCTCCTGGTTCTTAGGTCGATGCTCAACCACTGAGCCACACCAGCGGGGCTGAATATTCTTAATATTAAATTGCATATGTGTTAAGAGAAACAGATTAAGTTAGTGATTGTTCTCTGTGTATTTACCTCAGGTTCAAAGCAGGGAGATAGCCTAGGTGCATGGCAGAAAGATGAAGTAATGGAGCCTGTTGCTTCAAAAAAAGCAAAACTTAACCCATAAAACATTCTACCTGCAGATAAAGGTTAGCTATAATTTGTTTTGTATATATTTGGTTGTCCTCAGTATTTTCTAGACCAGGAGTCATATCTCAGTTAACACCTGAAGGTTTGTTTCAAAGTCCATGGTTACTTTTTCCTCTCATCTTGGCTATGAGGAAAAAGTGAGGCTTGTGGCAGAAGAAGCCCGCCCCCCCCTCCGCAGATAAGAGTCCTCTCTGAGTAGGCCTTCTGGTTTTCTCATCTCACAAAGATCTTCCCTTGTACAGGCACATATGCCTGGCCTAGTCTACTCCTCAACACCCTAAAATAACTTGTGTACTGGGCTCTTAATACCTTCTAGTTTGCGCCCAGCATGGCTCAGTGGTTGAGTGTTGACCTATAAACTAGGTCAGTGGTCAGCAAACTGCGGCTCGTAAGCCACATGCGGCTCTTTGGCTCCTTGAGTTTGGCTCTTCCACAAAATACCACATGCGGGCGAAACTTTGTGGCCCATGCGCAGAAGTCGGTTTTTGGCTCTCAAAAGAAATTTCAATCGTTGTACTGTTGATATTTGGCTCTGTTGACGAATGAGTTTGCCGACCACTGAACTAGGTGGTCACGGTTCTTGGTCAGGGCACATGCCTGGGTTGTGGGCTCGGTCCCCAGTATGGGGCACATAGGAGGCAGCCAATCAATGATTCTCATCACTGATGTTTCTCTCTTTCTCTCTCTTCCTCCCTCCCTCCCTGAAATAAATAAAAATATATTTTTAAAAAATACCTTCCAGTTTGCATACTGGTTTCTGCCTTCTGAGGCATTTTCACATCTGTCATTTCATCCTAGGAGTAGTAGGGAACTAGGATTCAGAGAGTTGGTGTAACTTGGCACATTCAGGTGAGAACCTTGGGGGTAAGACTGCAGTCAGAATTCTAAGACCCATAAAGGAAGTCAGGAATTGGGTTCTTACCTGAGCTAGTGTTTAAAGTCTCACTCCATTTAGGACACCTGCCTGTTGGCCTCTGGCTCTAAGGTACCTGTTTTAGAAACCCTTATTCGGTGCATTCTTTGGAGTATGCACAGGGGGATTGTAGAGGAAGAGCAGGTACTATAGAGGGGGGTCACTTACACTTGGTCAGTAGATACATAGGTAAGGGCCTTAAAAGGATCAAGAGGAGGAGAAAGCCTGTCTGGGTAATAATGTATATTTTAAGATAACACATACAACTTGGCCATTACTTAGCTCTCTCAGACCCAAAGAGAAGTCTCCATACCTGAGCCTCCTCATGACACTAGCCCAGCCATGTAAGCCTTATCAAAGTCTCATTTTGATGCTTTATGGAGAATATAAGTGGGACTCAAGAAATATACCTTTGCCAAATTCTACTTAACAGTATTTCTCATTCTGTATATTTAAATTAGACTTTTTTAAAAAATATATTTTATTGATTTTTACAGAGAGAAAGGGAGAGGGATGGAGAGCTAGAAACATTGATGAGAGAGAAACATCAATCAGCTGCCTCCTGCACACCCCCCCACTGGGGATGTGCCCACAACCAAGGTACATGCCCTTGACCAGAATCGAATCTGGGACCCTTCAGTCCACAGGCCAGTACTATCCACTGAGCCAAACCAGTCAGGGCTAAATTAGACTTTCAATAGCATAAGAGAAATTTTTTGAATATTTCTATGAATTGTGTTATCTTATAAAACTTAGTGGTGCCTATCTGGTCTTGTTAAAAACAAATCTCTTGGGACTGTTGCAATTAGGTTACCAGAAAAAGTATTAAAATTCAAATGAGAAAAGTGAGACAAATAGGACAAAATGTACCAGTAATTGAAGCTTCATATTCCCCTTGATAATATTACAGAGAACAATGATGGCTTAGGTGAACTTTATTTCTTGAATAATTTCACAAGTATTTTTCATAAACTCGATTTTCAAAAGAACATTTCCTGCAAGTAAGGAGATTTTTTAAACAGATTTGTGTTTAGCCATTTTCCTCTCTTGTTCACGTTTTTATTTTTTTATTGATTTCAGAGAGGAAGGGAGAGATAGAAACATCAGTGATGAGAGAGAATCATTGATCAGCTGCCTCCTGCACACCCCCTACTGGGGATCGAGCCCGGGACCCTTCAGTCTCAGGTCGATGCTCTATCCACTGAGCAAAACCAGCTAAGGCATGTTCACCTCTTTTTTTAAAAAAAAATTATTTTATTGATTTTTTACAGAGAGGAAGGGAGAGGGATAGAGAGTTAGAAACACCGATCAGCTGCCTCCTGCACACCCCCTATTGGGGATGTGCCCGCAACCAAGGTACATGCCCTTGACCGGAATTGAACCTGGGATCCTTCAGTCCGCAGGCAGACACTCTGTCCACTGAGCCAAACCAGTTAGGGCAGTGTTCACCTCTTTTTAAGAAGCATGTTGATTCTTGGGATTTGATTTGAAAGGGAACAGTTGATACCTTTGTAAGGTGGATTGTGGTGGGTATCCCTACTCCTTGAAAACAGCTCTCCCATGCCCTTGATATAATAGAGCTGGAAAGGCTCCTGGGAAACAAGTTACACCCTACAAGAACATTCTCAGATTGAGAGAAGCAGTGTAGCCTTTTCCAAAAGTAGATCATTGGCCAGAAGATAATATTTGGAGCGAGGGTGCTGTTGTCATAAAATATCTATAGTCAAAATTACATTCTGTGACACAATAGAGAAGCAAGATGGTTAGGAAAGATCATGGACCCTCATTCAAGTCCTGGTTTTCCCTGGTGTGATCTTGGACAGGTTACTTAAATTCTTTGAGCTTAAAAGGCACCTTGACTTGAGAGTTGATGTTAGTTTGTTCATTAATCATCCATTCATGCAGACGACCTGTGAGGGGTATCTTGTAGGGTCCTGCTACCAAGGAGCTTAGCCTCTCCTCCTCTCTCCCTCTTCATCTCCCTCTCTCCCTTTCACTCTCTAAGCATGTCCTCGGGTGAGGATTTAAAAAAAAGAAGCAGCCGAAACCGGTTTGGCTCAGTGGATAGAGCGTCGGCCTGCGGACTGAAGGGTCCCGGGTTCGATTCCGGTCAAGGGCATGTGCATTGGTTGCAGGCACATCCCCAGCGGGGGGTGTGCAGGAGGCAGCTGATCGATGTTTCTTTCTCATCGATGTTTCTAGCTCTCTATCCCTCTTCCTTCCTCTCTGTAAAATATCAATAAAATATATTTAAAAAAAAAAAAAGAAAGAAAAAAAGAAGCAGCCCGGATGGTGCAGCTCAGCACCGGTTCGATTCCAAGTCAGGGCACATGCCTGGGTTGCGGGCTCAGTCCCCAGTGGGGGTGCATGCAGGAGGCAGTCAGTCAGTAATGTTTTTCTGTCATTGATATTTCTCTCCCTTCCTCTCTAAAAATCACTAAAACCATATTTTAAAATTAATTAAAAGAAGGCAAGTTGTAATAATTTTTTTCTTACTAAACTTGTAATAATATTGTCTTAAGATCTTCCTAGTGATTTTTTAGCTTTCTGTTGCGTTGAGATCCATTGGCCCTCCTGTCTCAACTCAGAAACATTCGCTCCTTCAGCAAAGGTTTGAATCTTTGAGATTTGAACCTAGCCCGGCCATGTAAGCCAGCTAGGGCGTATTATGTGGCAGGCATTGTTACAGGAGTTTGAGTACAGCAGTGAACAAAGCAAAGGTCTCTGTTCTTGTGGAACTTCTGGGACAGTCCCATGATGTGTTTCCTCCCATATTGGGTGACTCAGGTAGTTAAGAAATTCCTCACATTCTCTCTCTCCCATCAGGGAGAAACAAACCACTACAATTCCTCTTACTGTATTTGCCTAACATATTTGGACTTAAGTGTGTTGCCCTACGGCTGTCCCTCCAGGGTTTTTTGTGGGTTTTTTTGTTTGTTTGTTTGTTTTTGGTCTTATACCATCTGTACACTTCTGAATCTTTTAAAATCCTGATTGTGTTTTCTAGCATATTGACCTCCTCTCCCCAGGTTCATATTAACTGCAGAGTTTATAAAATCACGATCCAGATCATTGTACTAAATCCTCCTCTGCAGCCTCTCCCAATCTATGTCTCATCTAAAAAAAGACAATGAGGTTATGGTCTGGCGAGACTTGTTCTTGGTTGAGCCTATGCAGCCTTCTAAATACCCCATTTCCCATTCTGATCCTTGTAAACTATATTTTGCTAATTGTATCCAGAATTTTGTCCAGGTTTTATTTCAAGCTTACCTTTTATGTATTGTAGAATTTGCCATCATCCCTGTTTTAACAAAAACCAAGAGACTTGACTCCATAGGTCTGCCAGTGTCCTATAAATATAATTCTACTAGTGCCCTGGTGCAGGGATTTGTGCACATTGAAAGGAAATTAATTAGAAGGTGGCTGGTGGGGCGGGACTGGGCGAGATGGGCTGGACACACCCAGGAGCCAACCTCCCGGGGTCCTTTTCCGGTGGTGCAGTGGCTTGAAGGGCATCTGCAGCGTGAGCAGGGTCCCTCCAGCAGGTGGGGTCCCTCGGCCTGGCCTGTGGGGATCAGGCCGAAACCATCTCTCTGATATCATCCCCCGAGGGGTCCTGGATTGCGAGAGGGAGGTTCTCGGGTGACGCACCCCAGAATCAGGCTCCCTCCTCGCTGCCAAGTCACCACTGCCAAGTCTCCGCAGCTTGGCAGTTCCTGCGTTGAGCGTCTGCCCCCTGGTGGTCAGTGTGCATCATACTACCAGTCAGACGGTCGCTTAGCCTTTTTTCTTCTTTAATTTATATATTTTTTTATTGATTTCAGAGAGGAGGGAGGGGAAAAGAGAGATAGGAACATCAGTGATGAGACAGAATCATGGATTGGCTGCCTTCTGCACACCCCCATTGAGCTTGCAGCCCAGCATGTGCCCTTGACCGGAATCAAACCTGGGACTCTTCAGTCTGCATGCCAACGCTCTATCCACTAAGCTAAACCAGCTAGGGTGCTTAGCCTTTTATATATATAGATGGCAAGAGACCACTCTTGGACTCTTATTCCTGCTTGCCAGTGTGTCTGGTCAATACTTAGATATCTGTTCTTATCAGTATAAGGACATCCTTTCATCTTTGGTGAATATTCTTTTTATGATGCTCAAGAGTTCTTTGTGTGGCCTCACCAACATTCTCAAGATACTTACTGACCATCAGTAGATGAATAGATTTTAAAAACTGGTATATTTACACAGTGGAATACTATGCAACTGTAAAAAAGAAGCATCTCTTACCCATGAGACAGCATGGAGAGACCTGGAGAGTATTATGCTAAGTGAAATAAGCCCGACAGTAAAAGACATGTATCACATGATCTCACTTATATGTGGAATCTAATGAACAAAATAAACTGACAAAATAGATCCAGAGACATGGAAACATGCAACATACTGAGGATCCTCAGAGGAATGGGGGCAGGAGGGAAGAAATCAACCAAAGAACTTATATGCATATATCATAACCCATGGACACAGACAATAGTGGAATAAAGGCCTGCGGAGGGGATGGGAGTGGGGAGGAGGGGGTTCAATGGGGAGAGGGAGAGGACATCTGTAATACTTTAAACAGTAAAGATAATTTTTTAAAAATACAGTATTTTTTGAGGGACATCAAATTAGTGGGGCAAATAAAAACTTCATTCACAGGGAGAAGCCATTGATTCTGTTATCTGCTGACAAACCTATCAGCACCAGCTGTAGCTTTGTTTCTTTTTAGTCTCATCTCATTCTTGCTGTAGCCTTTTGTTTTTAATATCTTGTCAGAGTCAGATCTGGGGTCTGGCTCTGAGTGCTGCCTGTCCAGGTGCCCTCCTGCCATAGTCCCTCAGTATAGCAGAGTTCATCTGGGTGTTTGCCTGATTCCTCTCCCCTCTCCTCACTGAATCCTCTCTACAGGTATATACCCACACCACCCACTTGTCCTTGCCTTTTTGTATGTTTATTTTAATACATTAATTATATTGTGTTTTCTGGAAGTATAATTATTAATAATAAATATAAATTAATTAGTAATGATATCTATAGCTTTCTATCCATGAGTTTTCATTTCTATTTCATTATTATTTTTTTAATATATTTTTATTGATTTCAGAGAGGGAGGGATAGAAACATCCATGATGAGAGAGAATCATTGATCAGCTGCCTCCTGCACGCCCCCTACTGGGGATCGAGCCTGCAACCCAGGCACGTGCCCTTGACCAGAATCAAACCTGAGACCCTTCGGTCCGTAGTCTGACGCTCTATCCACTGAGCCAAACCAGCTAGGGCTATTTCATTATTTTTAAAATAAAGTGGGCCCTAGCCGTTTTGGCTCAGTGGATAGAGTGTCCACCTGTGACTGAAGAGTCCCGGGTTCGATTCCTGGTCATGGGCATGTATCTCACTTGCAGGCTCAATCCCTGGCCCTGGTTGGGACGTGTGCGAGTGGCAACCAGTTGATGTGTCTCACATCAGTGTTTCTCTGTCTCTCCCCCTCTAACTCTCTCTGAAAATCAATGGAAAAATATCCTCGGCTGAGGAGTAACTAAAATAAAATAAAAAGGCAACCTTTTTTCTTGGGCGAAAAGGAAATGAGGAAAGAATATGATCATATGTTAGAGAGTAAAGCAAGACAGTGAAGCTCCTCATCTTGATGGCCTTGTATTCCAAACAACAATATAGCATGTTCCTGCACTGAAAGGCTTAAGGAGGCCAAGGTTCTGGGGAGATGTAATGCAGAGATCAAGGAAATCAGAGAGTATGGTCCAGCTATAGGGACCTATGATTTGTGGCATCGCAGTAGCACCTTCCTGCCTACAGAAGGATTCTCTCTGCTCACCCAGGGTTGATTTTAATTTGTGTGTTATTAAATAAGCATTATTTTGTCTTATGTTGGTGCTTAAATATTCCTTTTTGCCCTAACCGGTTTGGCTCAGTGGCTAGAGCAGGGGTGGGCAAACTTTTTGACTCAAGGGCCACAGTGGGTTCTTAAACTGGACCGGAGGGCCGGAACAAAAGCATGGATGGAGTGTTTGTGTGAACTAATATAAATTCAAAGTAAAGGAGCGGAGGGGAGAGCAAGAGAACCCTCCGCTCTTTCTGCTCCGCGGGCCGGATAGAACAGCCGAACGGGCTGGATGTGGCCCGCGGGCCGTAGTTTGCCCACTGCTGGGCTAGAGCGTCGGTCTGTGGACTGAAGGGTCCCAGGTTCGATTCCAGTCAAGGGCATGTACCTTGGTTGCGGGCACATCCCCAGTGCGGGGTGTGCAGGAGGCAGCTGATCGATGTTTCTCTCTCATCGATGTTTCTAGCTTTCTATCCCTCTCCCTTTCTCTCTGTGAAAAATCAATAAAATATATTTTATATATATATATATATATATATATATATATATATATATATATATTCCTTTTTTTTAATGGAGTAAGATGATTAGATTGGACAGAAATCATAATTTCAGATTTTCATCAACTTCCAGCTATGTGATTTCTATGCTCTCTAACTCAGGGTTCTCATTCACAAGGGAGTTTTCCTCATATGCAGATCTGAAATATGTCTCTACTAGAATGAAAATATGATCATAAAGTTTTTCTGTTTCATGGCTTCTTACGTATGATAGGGAAAGGAAATACAAGTTATAAAACTAAGTTCTTGGTCCACTTCAAAGAATATAAATTTTTTCATAATTACAAAAACATTTGTGTGATTATCTTAGTTTTGAGTAAGAAAGACATTTCTCTTTCTACTCTCTCTAAATAAAAAATTGTGACTTGGAGAGGGTGAGCAATATGTGGACTCCAAACATTAATCTTAAAATAATCTGTATTTCAGAAGTCTTTAGCATGTCCCACTTAATTCTTATATTAATTTACTCTTCACCTCCAAATTTTTATTTTATTTTAAGGCAAAGCCAGAGAAAACATGTCTTTTCAGTTGTAATATTCTCCACTGAAGTATTTTACAATTTAGTTTTCAATACATGTCTGAAAAATAGAACTCTCAGTTGTTAACCGCCAAATTTTAATTATTCAGCCAATTTAGGTGTTTCAGTTGAGCCTGTGACATTGACTGTAATGATTTATATACATGCAGTTAGTTGGCTTTTACATCTTGTTTTTCTCATATACTTATCTAGTACTTGACTACAAAAATTTGAATACTAAAGGACATTTTGTTTTTGACTTAGAGCTTTTCATTGTTAAAATCTAATTATTAATTATCAGAATAACTCTTTACAAGCCATCCTGCAATTGTTGAATTGGTGGTTCTCTAATTAAAGGACTTTGAGTCAGAATTCAGACAGAAAACTTAAAAAAAGATTAATTGAATTTATAGTGTTCTAACCAGGGAGCCTCAGGGAATAAAGTTCTTTTTTCCATTGTCATTTTGGTTGGTACTCAGAATAAGCCAGTTTCCATAAGATGAGAAGTTCCATTTGGTAATAGTGTTTTTTTCCATGGAAATGTAGTGACTGCAGTCTTATTTCTCAGAAGGTTTGGGGAATTACGAGTCGTTCTATATGGCTGGGCCCATAATCCCAGTGAACAAGTAGAATGATAAAACCAAACAATGAAGGATGGGAAGGTAGAAAACTCATGGCAGCCAGTCTGCATTCCCAGGGGAAAGTTAAGAAGATAAGACATTAAGAGCAGAGGGTGTCTTGGTGAGAAAAGCCCTGGAGGGGAGGCAGAGTGGTCCTAGGTGCTGGTGGGTCCTGCTACCTTTGCACTGTGCAAAGTGACAAGGACACAAGTGGCCAGCACTGAGTGCTGCCTGGCTTCATGGTAGACCAGCCTGTGAATTTGAGAAGGGTTCCAGTCTCTGGATCTTTTATCCAGGCCTACCTTACAGGAGGTATATGTTGGGGGCCAAGAGGATATGTCTAAAGGAGGTAAATTTTCACCTGCAGGTAAAAATTTCTGAAAATGCAGCCATACACCTGACATATAGTTGAATTAGAAAACCAGGCCTATGCTGCATACTCTGGCTCATCCTGTTTGGGGCTTTTCCTCAGCTCTTTGCAGCATGATCCCTTTTTATATTGATACTAGAGGCCCTGTGCACAAATTCGTGCACGGGTGGGGTCCAGCCAGCCCACCCCGATCGGGACTCGGGAGAAGGGCCCACCAGTGATTGGCCGGCCAGCCCTGTCCCGTCGAGGGCGTAATTTGCATATTAGCCTTTTATTATATAGGATGTAGTCACATCAGGGCAAAAGTACCACGTTTCCAAACTTGGTAGACATTGACAAAATGTTAAATTGTCTGCTTCTCAATGGCTTGTGTGGAGATACTCAGTCTCCTATGCAACTGGTGTTTCCAACCCTCCCTCCTACCCCCACCCCCATAAAGGGAATTATTTCTTAGTGCTTTCTTAAAATGGCTGATCATGTAAGTTGAGTCCTAAAAAAAAATGTATAATTTCCTTTGGATAGGACAATGTGTGTGATTTAATGTTAACTTTTCTTTGTTTGCAGAGAACATGCTGACTTTGTCTTCTTTCTCCATTCTTACAGGTTGGTGATATTGTGAAAGTCACAAGGATGAACATAAATGGCCAGTGGGAAGGTGAAGTGAATGGGCGCAAAGGGCTTTTTCCTTTTACGCACGTCAAAATCTTTGACCCTCAAAACCCAGATGAAAATGAGTGATTGCCATTGGCCCTGTTTTCTACTGCTTCATTATTCTGTCTGTCATAGTCTCCTTTGAGAGAAAGCATTCTATTTCATAGGCAAGTTACACTTCATTGCCGAAGTCCAGCTTTCTGCAGACTGGTGGTCTCATACATGTTTGGAATGCACACAGTGGCTGCCTCGGCATTTGTATCATAGTTGTATTGTCAAAGAGTAGCCGATTTTAGAGTTCTTTTGGATCATAAACTGGAAATACTGGTGGAAGCACACAAGTGGAGAGAAGTTGACGAGGGAAGGGTCCTTCTCATCACTGCCCTGTTGTACTTGTGACTGATTCTGTCATGTTCATCAGAGAAAGCTTGAGGCCATGGCGAGACATTGCACATTACTGTTCCACAAAGCAGCGGCTCAGTTGCTAATTTGTTTTTTCTTTAAAGAGCAGAGCAAGTGAACCTTAAAGAAGAGGAAATTCTGTCCTAAACTCCCCAAATCTGGCTCTTCTCTTTTTTTCTTTTGGTTTGATTTTGGAAGACTTAATTAATTAGACTTGTGTGTTCTGAACAGGTTTTTAAGTAGCACGTTGGATTTTTGTGATATCACAAGGAATGACACGTGCCTCTGAGCTTCTAAACTGAAGCTGCTGTAACTAAGGAAATGGAAATAACAAACCTGAAATGGAGGCCTGTATTGTCTTGTTGGCAGTAGTATCGTTTAGCCATATAGCAAACAACACCAAAAATATCAGCAGTTGTGGTGTGCCAAGCTATGTGGGCAGCTTCTTGGATTATATTGTCCCCAGCAGCAACAATATGGAGGGTGGTTTGGGGAAACTTTTGCCCACCTTGTTTGCCAATGACAGAAGCATATGGGGAGAGGGGCTCTTGGCCAGTTTTCTGTCCTGTGGTTCAATGAATAAACCCCTTTAAGGTATAGGACTTAAGTTTCTTTAAAAAGTGAGGTTGTTCATAGAATCATCTAATTCATTAATGAATCTTTAAATTCTCTCTGAAGCCTAGTCCTCCCTGCCACAGCCTGGACTCACCAGGCTGCAAGAGAAAGATGGTGCTGCTAATACTGGTTCCACTCTCTGTGTGCCCATGATGCTCTCAAGCAAAGAAAATGCAGTCTGGAAATTGCTTAATACATTTGATGTCTAATGTTTTAGTGACTAGGGGAAACCATTAACTAATTTTACCATTAATCATTTACCAGTTTTTGTTTTTTAATATATTTTATTGATTTTCAGAGAGAGGACGGACAAGGGATAGAGAGATCAATGAGAGAGAAACATCATTGATTGGCTGCCTCCTGCACGCCCCCTAACTGGGGATCGAGCCACAACCCGGGCATGTGCCCTGACCGAGAATGGAACCAGTGACCTCTTGGTTCATGGGTCAGTGCTCAACCACTGAGCAACACCGGCTGGGCCATTTACGAGTTTGATGTTAAAGTTTCCCTGTTAGCTGTAAGGCCTGTTCATGCAAGCCAACTGGTACAAATGGCTATAGCGAACTAGAATGCTGGAACCTTTTTGCAGTTCAGTCTGCTCTCCCTTCTAGACACTGGTGAAGACAGGCCTCAGCTCAGAATGAACACAGCAGACCTAGAGATGTAGCAGCAACCTAATGAGCAGTTCTGTATAATTTAAATTTTTCTTTAAATCAGTATTCTATCAGGCAGGTAACACCATATTATTAAAGAATCTTGATAGTGCTCCTGTGTGAAAAAATTAATGGTCATTTGGGGAAAAAATAACACTGGCCGCCTGCCTGTAGTTATCCTGAAAGAAGACAACAATCATCTCTTCCTAATCAAGTGGAAACTGTGGCTCTGAAGGTACCCATCCATTGCAGTTGCCTCTTGACGATAGTTGGCTCAGAACACAAGAAGTAATATGCCATTTTGGAAAGCAAGGTTTCCTTTCAGCCATGTCTGCTGACCACATCATGTAGAGCACTTCAGAATCAGAACACTCACAACCTAGATTTGGCTTCATAGTAAGTCTGCTCATCACTTCAGCCCACATGTCTCCAGTACTGCGCTGGAGACTTGGAGCCTCAAATAAGGTGAGCCTTGAGTTCTGAGCTCTCAAGATATGTGCCAAAAGTAGCACCTTTTTTACTTAGAACCTTACTAGTTTTTTAATCAGGCAGGGAAATTCTCTTTTTCACACTAAACATACAAAAAACGGCACCCTTGCCTTGGTTTCATGCCTGGGTTTCCCAGCAGCCTGGGAAGACTGCTTCAGAAAGTGATGTGAATCTTCCAGAGGAGCTGCCTTCCCTCCTGGGCACACTTCCTTTTAGGATTGTGCGTTATTGCTACTTGCTGTACTCTACTGTTGTCATTTAAGAAAATATTGGGATGTTAAATTAACTCACTTGGAAAGTGAACAAGTTACGTACTAAAGGGCATTGACAGTTTGATTCAAAACTTATTTATCCTGGGAAGGACCTCCAACACAGGAGTCATTCTTGTCATTTCTGCATGGTGTCGTACCATCTGATGACATAGTTAACGAAGAGGAGGACACTTTGGCCGCCATTTGATGATTTAAAGTCGCTCAGAGGAGACAGCTTCTCTGCTCATGGTTGGGAAGCTGAAAGGAGGGAAGGACAGCTGCTCCCTCCTTGGAGTTCAAGCATCCCTGGCACTGTGCTAACTTTCTTTTACAGCTGTTTACAGACAAGGCGGGCCGAGACAGACGGCCACTGCTCTTGTAATGTTTGCTCAGAGGAAAATGAACATTTTATTTTTGAAAAGGGATGATGTGTTTTTGTGCCAGGTGTTTATAATTTAATCCTTTAATATTATGTTCATTAACTTCTTAAAATGAATGAATTCTTGTTTTAACACAGTACCTAAGACTAATGTTTTCTGTGGACACCACTGAGCTCTGCCTCAAACTCCACTCTCTGGGACCGGAGACCAATGTCCCTGGTAACTGCTGACCGTGTGGACACTGAGCTAGTTGTTTATTCTAAAGGGGTAGAAGGACAGTTCTCTGAGACAGGGTCGTTGTCTCTGCAGGAGGAACAGTGGCCTTGCTTCTAGACGGTCTTCACTGTGTGTTTTAAAACAACAAAAAACAACACAAAACTTTTGACCTGTAACTTAAAGATCGTAAATTTCAGGCAATAATATTTTCTGTGTAAGCTTTTAAAATTATTTTTGGGGATCATAGCTTGTTTTATTTTGTGCTATAAAATTAACAGTATTAAATGACTTATATTCTTAGAACACATCGAGTGTCTTTTCTTAACAGATTAGTGCCTTTTTATTTTTGTATTTCATTTTACGTTACTGGTCCCAGCATCAGAACCCTTGTTTCCATGGCCTGTTTGTACATTGTCTCAATAAAACTTGCATCAGCCGGTGGTGGCAGCAGCTTCAGTGTTTCGGTGTCTCCTCAGTGCTGCCTGGAGGTACTCGGCCCCCACCAGCCTCCTGTGCTGTTCCTGGTGAAACACCAGGTGCTTCACGGAGCATGAGTCCTGCAACCCAGCCCTGCTACTGACCACGAAATAGAATGGGATCTTACGTCAGCCCTCCTCCCTGCAGAAGAAACGCAGCTGGTGCTTAATCTCAGCCTTCGGAGGATGGGGCAATAGTTGCCACACTTTATATCACCAAGGTAAACTTGGATGTTTTCCCTAATAGGTCACCATATCTGAAGGCCTCTTAAATATTTGCTCAGCATGAGCTAGCAAGAGTTGAATGGCTTCAAGTAGAAGTCACAGAAAATGAGTAGCCTCATCCCAGATCAGAGCATGCTATCTGGCTTTTTAAAATCCTTTTCTGTTCCTGTCTGTTTATGGGACTCCTAATGAATTCTGGGGGCCTTTAGGTGGCCGCTTGAGGTGCTGGCAGCTCACTGATTTCCCTGACACCCCTCAGCCAGAGCCCTGTTCCCATGCCTATTTATGTGTGTATTGAGAGGTCCACATTTTGTGGTGAACCTCCGGAAATGAGTTTCAGGAAGTGCCATATTTATATAGAACTTGGCACTTCCTAGCGATTTCAAGATTATGCAGAATTTGAGAGAAAAGTTTGTCTTAAATGGAAATACCAAAACTGTCAAATCTTAAAAAAAAAAAAAATGTCCCGGAGATAACCTTTAAAGAATACTTTTAGTTTGAAAAGGTATTTTGGTCAGCAATCCTGGGCTGGGTTCCTCTGAATCGGAACCCTTGGAAATTGGGGTGGGGGCTGCTCTTCCCCAGAGGCAGCTGCCACAGGGTCTAGTGGCCAAACACACCCCACCCTCCCCCCCGCCCAGGACAGGAGCGTCCCAGCTCTGCCATCACTAAAGTGGGAGTGGGCACCAGAGGAAGAGGGAGGTCTAGAGCAGGTGGCCAGGTGGTGGGCCAGAAAGGACAGCCCGCACCCACCCACCAGAGGGCCCTGGGGAACCTACTGTAAAGGCTTAGGGGTCTGAGGAAGAGGCTTGGGGAAGGGGAAGCCTTCTGAGTGGGTGCCTGAGGCACAGGGAGTAGTAGATGGTCAGTAACTACATAGAGGGCAAGTAAGGGCTGGCACCAAGAGAAGGAGGGACAGCCCAGCCGGCCAGAGTGGCTAAGTGGCTGAGTGTCGACCAATGAACCAGGAGGTCACAGTTCGATTCCTAGTCAGGGCACATGCCAGGGTTGCCAGCTTGATCCCCAGTGTGGGGCTTGCAGGAGGCAGTCGATCAATGATTCTCATTATTGCTGTTTCTATCTCCCTTCTCTGAAATCAATAAAAAAAAAAAACACCTTTTTTTAAAATGAGGAACCTGAGCAGGGCTGTGCCAGGCCAGTTACCAGAGGAGGGGACCCAAGCCCCAGTGCCAGCCCGCCAAGGAATGGAAGTTTGCAGCCCAACTGAGCTCACCAAGACTTGAGCTTAGTCCTTGCCCCAAGTGTCTCCTGGCCTCCCTGCTCCCTTCCAGTCCAGTGCCAATCCTAGTTGCTGGTATGTTTTATTCCTAAAGACACGTGTAATGAAAACCCCTTACCTAGTTCCTCCCTGTCCCATGGTAACACTCCATGCCATGCCCCTGCCCAGAATCCAAAACTCAGGCCAGACAGGACTGACACATTCTGAATTCCCCAGAATTTTACTCTACCTCCTTGCCTTTGCCCACGTGTTCCTTCTGCTTGGATGCCCTTCTCTCCTTTGATGAACTCCAACTGGTCCATCTGTCCTCAGCTTCTGCCACCTCCTAATAAAGCCCTCCTGACCTTTCCATCCCTCCATGAGGACTGGAATTAGGACTGGTGCTCCCAGAGCCTGAGAACAGAATTTGGGAGGGCCCAGGCTGAACTAAAGAGGTTTAGGGGGGCTGGAGCTAGCTTTGACAGAGTCAAAGAGCCCCCAGAGAACCCAGAGGGTGTGGGAATATGTTGGTCAGACTGTGTAAACCAAACTGAGCAGGAGAGAGACTAGACTGCAGTAGCCAGAGCAAGCTAGGGAGTCAGAGATGAGGCTGGGGCTGGGGCTTCACCTGCACTCCCCAACCTGAGGATTGCCCCAACTTCTGCTTCTGTAATAAGTAAATAAATCACTAGCTCTGGGCACTACCACCCATCTTGCCTCTCAACGCAGCTGGCGTCAGCTCAGATGCTGGCTGTGCTGTATCAGTACCCCAACATTTCCTGTGGATCTGTTAGTCAAACCAAGGTCTCCCTATCTGAAAATCCAGGGAAGAGGCCCCCATTCTCAACCCCTTCCCTCAGAACCCTAAAGTTCAGGGAGGGCCATGCAGACCCTCAGACTGGCCTCCAGGGGGCGCCAGTGTCAATCACAATGTTAGACATTACAGCTATCCCATTTTCTTAACTAAAAAAGGACTATCCTGCACACTGGGCTTGGAGACCCCAGGCTGGGGGGAGTGGGGAATAAGGAAACTGACAGGAGGGGAAGATGTAAGAGGGCAGAGACAGGCTTACTGCATGGTGGGGGTACTCCAGGGCTGGGGTAGGGGGGAAGGGATCACCCACTTGATTCTCAGACACCAGCAACCCCCTTCCTGCCTTTGGGGTGTCTGCTGGTCTAGGGGGATCCCAGCTGCCCCAGATCACCTCACTATATCTCAACTTGGAGCTTGATTTCCCTCTTTGCTGACATTAGGTATTATCAAGGCTGCTATCACTTTGTCAGAATCATCTTTGGGGCTAGACCAGGACCTCAGGCTACCCCAAGGCTCAGAGGCCTACTGCATGTCCTTGGATCCCATTGTCCATGAGCACCAACCCAAAGTCTGGTGGCCCTCCGTGAAGCAGCACTCAGAGCCTGACTCTGGTTCTAGCTTTTGCTCCATAGGGATCTTGCAATTTCTGCCCCACCATGGGGCAGCCAAAACCTTGAGCCCAATCCCCAGGGCAAAGGGCACCACAATGGGCTCCCCCATGTCAGGAAATCACCCCAGGTTTTTGGCCTCCTCAGCCCCCATGCTGACCTGTCCTCCAAATTTTATCTCTGCCACCCCAAGCTCAGCAGCCCCCACCCCACAACCTGAGTGCCTGGCTCTGCACCTGTTATGGTGTCCTAGAGGCAGCCCCAGCCAGGGGGCAATGCAATTACCCCCATGTTTCCTGGGGAACTTAAGGCACAGGGGGTTCACTGATTGAAAAGGTCGCAGAGCAGGACTTGGACTCTGTACTGGAGACACTGAGGCCGTGGCTGGGCCTGGAAGGCCTTTTCCGTCCAACTCCCACCTTGTAAGCCCAGCACAGCCTAAGCCAGCCTGCCAGGATTCAAGTCTGGGCTCTGTCACTCACCAGCTTTGTGGCCTTGGGGAGTCCTGAACCTCTCTGAACCTCAGTTTCCCCATCTGTAAGAAGGAGATGATACAAAGAGAAACTTCCTCCTCAGGCTATTGTGAAGATTAAAGTAATAAGTGAATGTGAAGCCATAGCCATGGTTTTGGGGCACACTGTTGTCCTGGGTCAGGGGTAGGGAGTGGGGTAAGGGTTGGGGGCGCAAGGTCAACCTGTATATGGAATGGAGGTAGGCTGGTTGGAGGCTAAGGGCATTAGGCCCAAGCAATGCCATCTGCCCAGTGATAGGCCTCTCCTGTGGCAGTGGCAGTGGCAGCAATCAAACTGTGAAAACCACACCTGGCCACAGAGGATGGCCTAAGCTGAGCCACGTGTTCCCTCCATGCCTGGGCCCCACACCCACCAGCGTGAGTGTGACCCATGCAGGCCCTGGTCCTGCCCCGAGAGAAGACTCAGCCTCTGAGCTTCCCCATCTGTAAAATGAGAGGTGGAGTTTGCTGGCCCTCCTGGGCAAGGTCTGGCATAAGTAAAGGATTCCCTCGGAAGGCTGTGTTGTCATCCTTACAGGAGAGCAAGGCCAAGAAAGGGGAGAGGCAGAAAATAAACAAGGACTCAACTCACTCAAACCACCAAAGAAGCAATAATAGGACAATAGAGTTGGTGGGCCCTGAAATGCTTAGTGATAGATGTGACGTCAAATCTTTGGAATGTGCCATTCATTCATTTCTCACACCGTCACTGAATTCTAGTTTGCTAGTGAGACAAACCACAACAGAAAGATCTGGACAGTGGGGACAATGAAACACTGAGGTCCAGGAGTCAGAATATCAGGTCCTGGGATGTTGATCATGGAGGGCTTCATGGAGGAAGGGACACAACACCAGGGTGCACCAGGATTTATGGGGACTCAGGTAATTAAGTTCTCCTGGTATAATGATAGGTGGGAAAGAGAAAATGTAATAAAATATAAATTAAAATAGAATGTAGAGCCGAAACAGGTTTGGCTCAGTGGATAGAGCGTCGGCCTGCGGACTGAAAGGTCCCAGGTTCGATTCCGGTCAAGGGCATGTACCTTGGTTGCGGGCACATCGCCAGTGGGGGGTGTGCAGGAGGCAGCTGATCGATGTTTCTCTCTCATCGATGTTTCTAACTCTCTATCCCTCTCCCTTCCTCTCTGTAAAAAATCAATAAAATATATTTTAAATAAATAAATAAATAAATAAATAAATAAATAAATAAAATAGAACGTAGAACATATAATGTTCTCCCCACCCCCAGAGGGAGACCTGGGAGACTGAACCCCCTCCCCTCCAAGCCCGTGAAGGTATCTGAGGGGCAAGCGGGAGTGAGTTGGATTTTCTTTCTTGGAGAGGTTTCTCCAGGTGATTCAACTTTTCCCCATGGCTGCCCACTGATGGCTCGAAGACAGGATTAAAAAAAGAAAAGGAGCCCTAGCCAGTTTGGCTCATTGGATATAGCGTTGGACTGCAGACCAAAGGGTACCGGGTTCGATTCCGGTCAAGGGCACGTACCTTGATTGCAGGCTCTTCACTGGTCAGGGCGCGTGAAGGATGTATTTCTCTCACATCGATATTTCTGTCTTTCCCGCTCCTCTCTCTTCCACTTTCTCTAAAATCAATGGGAAAATATCCTTGGGTGAAGATTAAAATAAGAAGAAAAAAAGGAAAAGAATCTGACAGACCCGGTGCGCGTTCCTTGGGGTTCGCAAGGATCCCCGGGGTCCCAGGACCTGCCAAAGCACCCATGGCCAGAAGTGCCACCGGCTGCCTCCCCGCGACCCGCATCAGGACTCGGAGGCCGCGGGCCGACCCCTGACCCCCGACAGCTCCCACCTGCACTGCCGGGCGGGGCGGGGCGGGGCGCGCTGGCTCCCGGGCCGCAGTGTCGCCGCAGCGCCTGCCCCGCCCGCCCGCTCCTCCTCCCCCCTCCCCCACCCCTCTTTGCGGCCGCGGTCCCGAGCGGCTCTAGAGCGGACGCCGGCGCTCAGCCCAGGTAAGCGCCCTCCCCGGCCCCCGGGACCCTGACCCCGCCACCCCGGCCCGACCCTACGACCCAGCCACTTCGACTCTGTTCCCGGGTTACTGCCCCGCAGCCTCCGCACCTCGGGCTAGCCTGCGAGCTCGCGGTTCTCGGACCTGGGGACTGCGCTCTTGAGAGCTGAGGTTCGTCAGCGCGGGGAGAGAGAAAAGCTGGGGCGAGAGCGTCCCTCTCCCTTCTCCCCTCCCCTGCCGGCCCTCCCCGCTGGCTGCGCGGCCCTACTGTGTGGCATTCCCCATTCCTGGGCCACCCGGTCTGGTGGGGCGACCTGGACGGTGCGTGAAGGCTGCCTGAAAGGGCATCTCAGGTAGCGGAACTGCACGTGCAGAGGCAGGGAGAGTGCACAGAAGGGGTTGTGCTTGAGCAGGGGGGAGGAGGTGAGGAGCTTGAAGCCATCCGGAGGAAGGCTGGAAGTCACCGAGGGCCTGAGCTGGGCAGGAGCCTCCCAGGGTGGGTATGAGAAGGGCCCCTGTGACCCTTGGTGAAGAGTGGGACCAAGAGAAAAGAAGGGGGCAGTGCAGAGGAGGGGGGAGATCCTCTCCAGCCTGCACTAGCTGGGGCCTGGGAGGGCGTTCTGGGACAGGACACAGGCCCCTAGTGGATTGTACAGGCAACTGTTAACAATCTTTTTTACACTGGGCAGCTTATGGGCAAGGGACAGACAGCACTCTGCAAAAACTTGGGGTCCCACCCTGGCCGGTGTGGCTAAGGTGGTGGGAGTGTCCTCCTGAGCGTGGAAGGGTCTTGGTTTCGATTCCTGGTCAGGTACATATGCAAGTTTCGGGATTCCATCCCGGATCAGGGGGCATACAGGAGGCAACTGATGGGTGATTCTCTCACACATTGGTATTTCTCTCTCTCTCTCTCTCTCTCTCTCTCTCTCTCTCTCTCTCTCCTCTCAAATAATCAATAAAAAAAGATATATCCTCAGGTGAGGATTTAAAAACAAACAAACTTGGGATTCCCTCCTGCCATGTCTCTGGCAAGGATTTGTGCCTTTGCGTGGGGGTGTCTGAGCCTGCAGGAAGCAGGAGGACGCCAAGCTGGCTTAGCACACAGTAGCCCTGGAGTAGGCCTGGAGAAGGTTCCAGCCCCAGCAAATCTGTTTCCAGGCCCACAGCTCTGAGGGGGTCCAGACACCTGAGCACCTGGGAAGGGAGGGAACAGCCTAGCCAGGCACCTGGTGTCAAGGTGAGGTCCCACCTTTTCTGGGATCTGTGGTCTAGCAGGAAGGAGGTGGGCAGAGCTGAGCTGGAGGTGAAGCCAGGACCTGGGAAGAGGCCTCCTTGTGCCCAGGGAGGGTGCAGGCAGTGCAGGTGGTGGCCACACTTTGCAAACAGACCTTGGTGATGAGCGGGGGAGAGAGCATGGGTGTTCCCAGGTGGCCTTCGGGTGCCACTGCTTCCTGGACTGTAATGAGTGCCACTAGGGCAGGTAAGATCAGGTGCCAGGCAGTAGGTGATCCTTCCCCCACCTTTTCCCAGGGTCCTTGCTGGAATCTGGGCTAGACCTAGTAGACTTCAGCTTCCCCTTTAAGTTAGACTTTAGGAAGAATTTCCAGGGAAAGCGAATGGGCTGACTGTGGGATAGACGGTGAGGCAGTCAGTTGTAAACAGGGCAGCTAAACTTCTCTCCTGAGTCTTGCACAGTCCAGTCTTCTGGATGGCCCATCCTGTGGCCTTGGCTGCAGGGATCTCTTTGTTGACCTGGTGACCCTTCCCCCAGCTCTGTGGCTTGCAAGGTGATATGTTGGCTTCTTGGGTCCCTGCCCATCTTGGAACTAAGGGGGGAGGGCAATGGGAGGCCACCCAGATGCTCCTACCTGCTGCTTGACTTTGGCGAGTCCTTGGCTCCTCCGTTTATCCATCAGCTGTTGGGCATGACCTCAGTGTCATGGGCCTGCGGGGCATTTGTGAAGAGTGAAGTGGGGGTAGGAGCTCATGGCTGCTGGGCATAGACTGTGGCAGGACTGTGTGCCTGGGCTTGCCGCCCACTTCTGTTCACCATGGAGCTGGGTTTCCCTGGGGACCAGTGGACTGGCCCAGCCCCACCCACCTCTAGCCCCTCCTGGCAGCAGCTCCTCCTGGGAGGAGGGGTAGAGGCTGGGCTGCCTCCTGGACCCCTTGCCTGGCTTCCAGGGCCTGGCAGCCTGGGTCTACTTCCGGGCTGGGAGCAAGAAGCAGTGGCTGCCCTTAAAGGAGGTGGGTATCCAGGGCCTGGCAACGAGGGTGGGAGCAGGGACCAGGGAGAACTAAATGGCATCCCACTGTAGGAAGAGGAAACCCGAGGACCAGGAGGCTCTCATCTGCCCGAGGGGACCTGGTGTTTGACCCCAGCATGGTGGCCTCCCTGGAGAAAGGAGGGTTGCAGGGCTCCTGGGCTGCAGGATTTTGAGGGGGCAGCAGAAACGGGGGAGTTCCTGGACAAGGCAAGCTGTGGGGCTGGACTTCAAAGTCTGGCAGATTCCTCTGGCAGTGGGCACAGCCCAGGCAAAGGTGGGAGTGGGGAGTAAGGGTGCTGAGCCTGGAGGGCCTCAAAGGGGAGGTGCCCTCCAGGGTCCCATTGTTCCTCTGGGCTCTGGCTCCCCTATTTGAAACATTTCCCAGCTCCAATGTGGGCCGCTTCTAGGAGCCGCTCCCCACAGAGTCTATCTCTCTGTGTTTCTACTCACATCCCCATCTAAGCCCTGATCCCTATAGATGCCCCTCTCTCTACCCCTACAGGTCCTGAAGGCAACTCCAGTTGGGATGGCAACATCAGGATTTCTAAGGGCCGTGGGGGGTCCAGCCCCACTGGGGGCACCCTAGCCTCCCACAGCCCACCATCTGTGCACCTGCCCCCTGCCCGTTTGAGGGCCACTCGCCATGGGCGGCTGCTTCTCCAAGCCCAAGCCAGGTACCTCCTCTCTTCTTGCTTACCCCTCCCTCCACCTCCTACCCTCCTTCTTTCCTCTCTCCATCTCTCCTCCCTCCTCCCTGCCACCTTCCTCCTCCCCCTCCCTCTCTGCCTCAGAAGTAGGTCAGGCTGGGTGGCAGCCGAATGTTAATGCGCTGCAGGCAGGAGGGGGTGGGGGGCCTGGAGCCATACTTCTGGCCCCCCTCCAGTGACCCTTCCTCTTTATTTTGGGTTTTGGTTGCTGGTGGTAGGAATAACAACTGATTCTTTCTTGGAAAGGGGAGGGGAGGGTTCCTCCTGCCACAGGATGGGGAAGAGTGGCTGTATCCCCCAGGGCCAGGGAAGGGGGCTCTGGGGACAGATGTCCTCAGCTACTATAGGGCCCAGGGTATGCACATTACCTCTCTGAGCCTCACTTTCCCTCTCTGCAAAATGAATCCGACCTCTCAGAGTTGCTGTGAGAGTGGAGTGGACAGATCCCAGGCCTCTTCACCTCTTCTGACCCCTGTGTGACCTTGGGCCACTTTCTCAGTCTTTCAGGGCACACTTTCCCATTGGTACAGGAAATCCCCACCCTGCCTGGCCCAAGGAGTTTCAGCCCAGGGTGCTGGGAAGACCTGGGTGTGCTCTCTGATGGAGACTCTTCTCTGCTGGGCTCTCCCTCGGGCCCCACCTTCCCTCCTTTATCCTCACAATACCCAGGAAGGCAAGGTGTGCAGGCATGCCACAGAGGAAGAAACTGAGGCCAAGAGGCCTCCCTAGCACCTAGTCAGTGCCCCTCCCACCCTGTCCAGGCCACGCTGCCCAGGATGGCTCACCCCATCTCCCCTTACCTGATACCCATCGGCTCCATTACCTTGGAACGCCTGAGCCTTTTCTCCTTTTCCTGGGTCTGAGGGCAACTTGGGGCAAGAGGAGATGTGTGACGCCCTGCCAGGCAGAGGGACTCACCCACACCTGCCCTCCCCTCACTCCTGTGCTGTGGACACTCAGATCCCACCACCCTATCTGCTTCCATGTATGACCTTGGTAAATGATGTCCATTGTCTTGACCTCAGCCTTCCCCCATCAGAATCGGGCGGGAGGGTGCTGGCTGGCCCTGGCAGGAGGCCCTGGGCAGAAGATGCCACCTGTAGTTTCCTTTAAAGAAACACAAAGGCTGGCCTGCCTGGGACCCCTGGCCCCAGGACTCCTAGTTAGCATAGGAGCTGGTCACACTTACCACACCAGAAACAGGGCTAAGAACTTGGCCTCTTGGGTCCAAATCCAGCCTCCCTTCCTGAGTGTGTGGTCTTGGGCAGATGCCTTCACTTCTCTGAGTCTTTGTGTTCTCACTTGTAACATGGGGCTAATAATTCTGTACCCTCTGCAGGCTGTTGCGCTTAGCACAGGGTCTGGCACATAGGCAGCACTTGCAAAACATTATTATGTCCTAATTTGGGGCTAGACTGGCTGCAGCCAGGACTCTCCTGTGGGACTCTGGCGGGAGGGCAGGAGCTCAGGCCCCAGGCACATATCCTGGGCAGATCAGAGACTCAGGGAATTTCAGGGTGTGGGAGTGAGAGCATTTGGCCATGAGGGTTTAGCCGAGGTCAGAAGGGACCACAGGGAAATCAGATAAGTATATCTTTGTGCACATTCTTTACCTTCTACCTTGCTCAGAGCACATCAGCACACATTCCTCCCTCCCCATGCTTCAGTGGCACTGTGTTCCTTGCAGGAAGTGTTCCAGGCCAGACTTTTGCTAAGCTCAGAACTGGAAGGAGGTGCACCTCTCTTGGTATCTGGTCACCTGCCTTTTATTAGGCCACAAGTGCTACAGAAAGGCTTTCCCTTTTCTTCACAGCTGCCAGGAAGCTCGGAGCTAGCCAATGAACCACTGTTACCCAAGTGCATCTGTTGAGCTTCTGCTCTGGTTTACATATTGCATATGTTATCTCCTTCAGCATTCACTCACCAGTGGGCAGCTGGGAACCATGGAGTTGGGGTGGCTTTGGCTCCTGAGTGAGCAGAGACGCTCCTCCCCTTTCCACCCCTGCTCCTGCCTTTTTTTTTTTTTTTAAATATATTTTATTGACTTTTTACAGAGAGGAAGGGAGAGGGAGAGAGAGTTAGAAACATCGATGAGAGAGAAACATCGATCAGCCGCCTCCTGCACACCCCCCACTGGGGATGTGCCCGCAACCAAGGTACATGTCCTTGACCGGAATCGAACCCGGGACCCCTCAGTCCACAGGCCAACGCTCTGTCCACTGAGCCAAACCAGCTAGGACCCCTGCTCCTGCCTTAATGGCTTTCAGTTAGATTGCTCCAGGCCGTGCCTCGGAGCCTTCTGGAAGGAGGTGGAGGATGAAAAGAGCCTGGCTTGGCTCTTACTGGGCCCTGGCCAAGCTGCTCTTGTGAGCTCCCTCTCTAAAGCTCACACAGCTGGTGTCAGCTGGGTTCAAAGTATTTTTCCCTTTAATGCTTCTGAAAACATTCTAACACTATTACATAAAGTGTGAAAACGGAGGGAAAGCCCACTCCACCCATAACCACCCCCACCTGACACAACAGCTCCAGCATGTGGTGTGCCCAGGTGCCCCCCCCTGCCCAGCTGGAATCACAGAGTGGACCTTCACTCCTGCTGTGTCAGGCCTGAGCTGGGGGCTGGAACTTGAGGATGGGGGCTGCTCCCCAGGCTCCCAGGCCAGGCCCAAGGAGGGGATTAGCACAGCATGAGATAAGGGCCATGCAGGGGCTGGGCAGCCAGGGGAGGCAACACCTGAGCTGTGTCTAGGTGGACGGGCAGGAGTTAGCCAGGGCCATAGGCCAAGGGAATGGCATAGGCGAAGGCTGGGAGGCGTGACTCCGGGTTCTTTGCTTCTGGAGTGTCAGGCTTGAGGGTGTGGAGAGGATGAGAGGTGAAGCCCGAGATGCCTGGAAGCTCTGGTGCCTTGGGAGTCGGGAGAGGAGCCTTCTGCTCCCTCATTGGGCCCACGCTGTGCCAGGGGCTTAGCTTTCACTCAGCCTTCCTCCCTGCAGCAGCAGCCCAGGAGGCCGGATTATCACTGCTCAAAATTCTGTTTATTGTTCCCTTCTAATTGGAAAAATACCCCAGGCACATTGTAGGGAATTTGGAAAATGCAGAAAAGTATAAAGAAGAAAATGACAGTCTCTGGCAACTCTCCCCTAGAGTTGGCCCCAAGGGCAGGCTGTGGAAGGATCTTCTGTGTTGAGGCTGGTGTGTGTGGGTGTGTGAGGGGCTCTGTGCCCTCTCTGCTCAGTCCACATGCACCCCCAAGGCCCCAGACCCCTGCACATGAAGATGCTGAAAAACCAGGGCTTGGTAAATGCTGAAGGATTCTCAAACTGGTGAGAATAGCTATTTTTTAAAAGTTGAAGTTATGTCGTATACACTTTTTCTGAATTTCGGGAAAAAAAATTTCAAACCTATGGGGAAGTTGCAAGCCTAGAACCACGAACCCTGGATTTCCCATCACTCAGATTCACGGGCCAGGACCTGAGCGACACGAAATTTGGGATGCCCTGTTCTCCCTTGAGCCAGACCCTAAACCTGCCCCTGATACCTCAGGGATGTTGTCCTCCATCGGGGACCGTGTCCGGGGAGTCAGAGCAAGACTCGGGGCACCAGGGCTTTTCCTCCACACAGATTCCCGGAGAAAGGGCGATTTCAGGGTTGAAGGAGTTTGGTTTGTGCCCCGCTCACTAATTTTTTTTTTAAAATACATTTTATTGATTTTTTACAGAGAGGAAGGGAGAGGGATAGAGAGTTAGAAACATGAGAGAGAAACATCGATCAGCTGCCTCCTGCACTTCCCCCACTGGGGATATGCCCGCAACCAAGGTACATGCCCTTGACCGGAATCGAACCTGGGACCCTTCAGTCCACAGGCCGACGCTCTATCCACTGAGCCACACCGGTCATGGCAACACTCACTAATTTTGTTATTGAAAAGAAGTCATGCAGAAATCAGGCCCACCCAGCGCCCACCCTGCGGCCCCTGCCCTGCTTCCTGCCTATTGTAAGGCTCCTTGCTGGGGGAGTGGGTGGGGAGGTGGGCGGGCGCGGGGCTCACCGTGCCCCCTACCTCCCCACAGTGGAGCTCAAGATCGAGGTGGTGCTGCCTGAGAAGGAGCGGGGCAAGGAGGAGCTGTCAGCCAGCGCGAAGGGCAGCCCCCGGGCCTACCAGGGCAACGGCACTGCCCGCCACTTCCACTCGGAGGAGCGTCTGCCTGCCCCGCACCCCTACCCTGGTGCCCAGGACTGCGTGGAGGCCGCTGTCTGTCATGTCAAGGACCTCGAGAATGGCCAGTGGGTGCTGGGCCTGGTACAGGGGTCAGAGGGCCCCAGGTGGGAGGGCAAATACAAGCCCTAGGTAAGGTGGATGGGGCGGCCTGGAGGGGGCCCAAGGCTAGCTCCCAGCCTGGCCACCGCCTTGTGGCTTCTGCTGGTCTGGGCCTGCTCCCCAGAAGGCTGGATTCCGGGAGGAGGTGCTGGCAGGAGGTGGTGCCTCACCTCTGGCCTGAATTCTGAGCGCAGCCCCTTCCCAGGATGCGGGAAGTGGAGCTGGGCTGGGGGAAAGTGTTGCTGGTGAAGGACAACGGGGAGTTCCATGCCCTGGGCCACAAGTGTCCGCATTACGGCGCGCCCCTGGTGAAAGGTGAGTTGTCTGGGTCTCCGGAAGTGGGCTTGGCCACTGCACCATTAAGCCCCAGTGCCACCGGGCCCAGTCCAGCTTGGCTCCGCCCTGGGCCTCCAGTTCCTCACCCACTGGTGTGGAAGGGCCAGCAGGTGCTGGGACACAGGAAACCTTGGAGAGGGGCTCCTGCAGGTGACCCCAGCTCAGCTCTGCCTCCTCCCAGGCGTGCTGTCCCGGGGCCGGGTGCGCTGCCCCTGGCATGGCGCCTGCTTCAACATCAGCACTGGGGACCTGGAGGACTTCCCTGGCCTGGACAGTCTGCACATGTTCCAGGTGGGGCTGGGTGTGTGGTGGGTAGGAGCCTAGGGGTACGGGGTCAGGGACTGAAGCACCCAAAGCCTGGTTCTGAGCCCCTCCACTTGCAGGTGAAGATTGAGAAGGAGAAGGTGTACGTCCGGGCCAGCAAGCAGGTAAGGGTGTGGCTTGGGCTCAGGTAAGAGGGAGAGCCCGAGGTGGGCATCTGGGCCCAGGGAACAGCTTGTGCAAAGCCCTGTGGTGGGAGGGAGTCTGGTGAGTGTGGCCGGGGAGCAGAGTGAGGGGTGCAGGGTGGGGATGAGGCTGGACTGCTGGGATTATGGCAGGGAGGTTGGCGTGACCCCAGCTCCCAGCTGCCCCCCACTCTTTGGCGACTCCTAGGCCTTGCAGCTGCAGCGAAGGACCAAGGTGATGGCCAAGTGCATCTCTCCAAGTGCTGGCCACAGCGGCAGCACCAACGTGCTCATTGTGGGCGCAGGTTGGTGTTGGGATCATGAGAGGCAGGCTGGGGTGGGGGAGAGGTGGCCCCTGATCCACAACCCCCTCCCCTCAGGTGCTGCTGGTTTGGTGTGTGCAGAGACCCTGCGGCAGGAGGGCTTCTCAGACAGGATCGTCCTGTGCACGCTGGACAGGCACCTCCCTTATGACCGGCCTAAGCTCAGCAAGGTGGGGTGGGGTGAGTGGGGGATGGGGGCTCTATCCCTCTGGATGCAATCAGGCCCACTCAGAGCCTTGCTTGCTGCCCATTGGGGGTCCAGCCAGCTGCCCTCCGCTCATGCCAGGCCCCAGAGTTTGAAGATCTGGGTTTGTTGAGTTCTGTCCTGCAGCCCCTGTGTGACCTGGGGCTGGCTCCACCCACCCTCTCGGGTCCCAGGTCCTCTGTTGCAAAATGGAACGATGGCTGCTTGGCTCCGTCTCAAGCTGGCTCTCTCCTACAGTCCCTGGACGCCCAGCCTGAGCAGCTGGCCCTGAGGCCCAAGGAGTTCTTCCGAGCCTATGGCATCGAGGTGCTCACGGAGGCTCAGGTAGGGACAAAGCTGGGCAGCCCTGAAGGGCGTGAGGTCGTGTAGGCTCCTAAAGATATGGGTGTGCTCTGCCCTCCTGGCCTTGCTGCCCAGGCACCCGGGGGTGCTCCAGGCCTGGAAGGCTGCACTGGATCTCCTGTTTGGTAGGGTCCTGGACACATGTCACAGGTCCCCAGTGTGGGGACATAGATGATTTGCTCGGGGCTGGGATGGAAGAACCTGGTGGGACTTGGGAGTATAAGACGGGCTTTGAGGGAAAGGTGATGCCTGAAACTTAAAGAGTGGGAGGGCCCTGGCCAGTTTGCTCAATCCTCAGACTGAAGGGTCAGGGGTTAGATTCCAGTCAAGAGCGTGTACCTGGGTTGTAGGCTCAATCCCTGGCCCCGGTGGGGGTGAGTATGGAAGGCAACCGATCAATGTGCTTCTCTCACATCAATGTGTCTCTCTCTGTGTCTCTCACCCTCCTTCCCACTCTCTCTCTAAAAAAAAGCAAAGAAAAATCCTTGGGTGAGGATTAACAAAAAATAAATAAAAAGAGTGAGGAGGAGTTGCCAGGTGAAGGAGGAAGGACAACCCAGGGGGCAGGAAAAGCCCCCTGGAGCTGCGTAGAGGGACTGGCCAGGCCCTGGGGTGCTGCAGGAGCCAGAAGTGGGTGGCCAGGCCCAGGTCCATGCTCTGTCTCGGGGGGATTGCAGGTGGTCACGGTGGATGTGAGAAACAAGAAGGTCGTGTTCAAGGATGGCTTCAAGCTGGAGTACAGCAAGCTTCTGCTGGCTCCAGGGAGCAGGTGGGAGTGTCTGCCCTGCTGGCCCCTGCTGGACACCAGGCAGGGCACCGGCCAGGATGGGTGGGCTCAGGGTGCCGGAGCCCCTCACTGACACTGGCTGTGTCTCAGCCCTAAGACCCTGAGCTGCAAAGGCAAAGAGGTGGAGAATGTGTTTACCATTCGGACGCCGGAGGATGCCAATCGCGTGGTGAGGCTGGCTCGGGGCCGCAACACAGTGGTCGTGGGCGCCGGCTTCCTAGGTCAGTGGCTGTGGATAGTGGGGTGGAGGTGGCCGCTCCCAAGGCAGAGCTGGCCCTGGGAGGTGCAGGGTGCCAGCCGCTGCCTGTACACACCCCTGCCCCAGGGATGGAGGTGGCCGCCTATCTGACTGAGAAGGCCCACTCAGTGTCCGTGGTGGAGCTGGAGGAGACACCGTTCAGGAGGTTCCTGGGGGAGCGTGTAGGTCGTGCCCTCATGAAGGTGAGCCCACCCTGGCCCCCAGCCCCTCAGAACCCTGGACACCCAGCCAGTCTCAGACGCGCTCTCACCTACTGCCCATGGCCCACCTGCCCTGACAGATGTTTGAGAACAACCGGGTCAAGTTCTACATGCAGACAGAGGTGTCGGAACTGCGGGCCCAGGAGGGAAAGGTGAGCCCTTCTCCCCGCCCCCTGCCGCTCTCTGTCTTCTCTCCCTTGTGCCCAGGAGCTGGGCACACCTGCTCACCCGCCTACTCCCCACAGCTGAAGGAGGTCGTGCTGAAGAGCAGCAAGGTGGTGCGGGCTGACGTCTGTGTGGTGGGCATTGGTGAGTGGGTGAGCAGGCGGGCATGAGTGAGCAGAGCCTTGGGCCAGTCCCTTCCCTCCCTGAGCCTCAGTGGGTTTTTTAAAAAGATTTTTATTGATTTTAGAGAGGAAGGGAGAGGTAGAGGGAGAGGGAAAGAGTGCTAGAAACATCAATGATGAGAGAGAATCATTGATCGGCTGCCTCCTGCACACCCCACACTGGGGAGTAAGCCCACAACCCAGGCATGTGCCCTGACTGGGAATCGAACCGTGACCTCCTGGTTCACAGGTCGACAGTTAACCACTGAGCCACGCTGGCTGGGCATCCTGAGCCTCAGTTTTCACAGCTATGAAATGGGAGCCACCACTATACCTCTTCAAAGGGCTGTTGGGGAATGGGCACACTCGGCTTGGCCTCTGCCCACTCGTACTTGAGTCCATGGCCTGCCCTGTGAGGGCTGCAGGACACAAACGTGCCTCTAGCTGGTCCCTGATCCAGTTGAGATGCCAGTTTGGGAAGGGACAAAGCTGGGGTGGCAGCACAGGGCTGGGTGGCATGGTATGCCCACCCCTCTCAGGGGGCTTCCTGGACTGCTTCTCAGAGGAGGTGATACCTGAGGCCTAGCAGGAAGCACAGAGGTGTATGGGGAGCCAGGCAGAAGGGACAGGACACACACAGGCTGCAGGGTATGCAGCCCATCAGATGGTCAGCCTGGGGCTGGGTTGTGGCAAGTGAAGGGTGTGGGTCATGCAGAGCAATGAGACAGAGAAGTGGACACAGTGGCCCCGTCCTGGCAGGTGCGGTGCCCTCCACAGGCTTCCTGAGGCAGAGCGGCATCGGTCTGGATTCTAGAGGCTTCATCCCTGTCAACAAGGTGGGGCTGGGTAGGGTGGGAAGGGTGCTGGGCTGGGGGCAGCGGGAGGCCCAGGCCAGGGCTCCTTTCCCACTCACAGAGTCCTGTGCCCTTTTCCCACAGATGATGCAGACCAATGTCCCAGGCGTGTTTGCGGCAGGAGACGCTGTCACCTTCCCCCTGGCCTGGAGGAACAATCGGAAAGTGAACATCCCACACTGGCAGATGGCTCATGCCCAGGGTAAATTGGGGGGGGGGAGGGTAAGGGGGAGGCTGTCCCAGGGCCTCAGCCTCCCCCAGGTCCATCCCTCAGTTTCTGACCTTGGGCCCTGATTGCTGGTTGCAAAGCCATTCAAAGCTCTGTGGTGGCCTGTCCGGGCCCGCCTTATCCAGGTGATCAAGCGGCTCACAGAGCAAGCCCTGTGAGACCTCCCTCCTGTGCTAACTGGACACCCCTTTCAGCCAGTCATAGCACCCCACCCCACTTGTCCTTCCCACAACCTCTCCTTTTTTAAAAAAAATATATTTTATTGATTTTTTTACAGAGAGGAAGGGAGAGGGAGAGTTAGAAACATCGATGAGAGAGAAACATCAATCAGCTGCCTCCTGCACGCCCCCTACTGGGGATGTGCCCGCAACCAAGGTACATGCCCTTGACCAGAATGGAACCTGGGACCTTTCAGTCCGCAGGCCGACGCTCTATCCACTGAGCCAAACCGGTTAGGGCGCAACCTCTCCATTTAAAAAAATATATTTTTATTGATTTCAGAGAGGAAGGGAAAGAGAGAGATAGAAACATCAATGATGAGAGAGAAACATTGATCGGCTGCCTCCTGCATGCCCCACACTGGGGAGCGAGCCCACAACCTGGGTGTGTGCCCTGACCAGGAATCAAACCATGACCTCCTAGTTCATAGGTTGACGCTCAACCATGGAGCCACACCGGCCGGGCCGACAGCCTCTCCTTTTCTTTTGCACTCAAAGACACACGTTCACCAGGGAGAGAGAAAGGGATTTAGTAGGACGTGGGCCAGCTCCCCACTCAGTGGCTCTGTCTCCTTTGGGTCACTCGACTGACACTGGGAACCCAGTTGTCTCATGCAGACCTCTGTGAAGTGGCCATCTGGGCCTGGAAACCTGGTGCTCAGGGGGGGAACCGTTGTGCTCTCTGAGGAATGGACTTTCCCCCTCACCAAGCCTCTGGAGATGTGCTCACTGCACACAGCTGGTCTAGGCCCCTAAGCTGCAGGTGCCAGCAAGTTAGCTACCTTATAGGGAGGACCCCAGACTCCCTGCACCCACCTCCCCTTCCCTCTGCCTTCACATTATCCGAGCCTCTGCTGCCTGAAACCCCACTGCTGGTACTAATTTCTGTTCAGATCCAAGGTCTGAAGTTGGTGCTAGGTTATATATCGAACCGTGACCTCCTGGTTCATAGGTTGACAGTTAACCACTGAGCCACGCTGGCTGGGCATCCTGAGCCTCAGTTTTCACAGCTATAAAATGGGAACCACCACTATACCTCTTCAAAGGTGTATATATATATATATATATATATATATATATATATATATATATATATGCCTTTATATATATATAAAATTTATTTCAGAGCGGAAGGGAGAGGTAGAGAGAGACTCATTAATCGGCTCCTCCTTCATGCCCCACACCCGGGATCGAGCCCGAAACCCGGCCATGTGCCTTACCAGGAATGGAACGGTGACCTCCTGGTTCACAGGTTGATGCTCAACCACTGAGCCATGCCAGCTGGGCAGTGCTAGGTTTTAAGGAGCCAAAGGCTACTCATCAGTGTAATTAGAGTTTAATGGGAGGGTCCAGGGGACTCTCACAGACATAGGGCTCCAGTGGGGCTTCATGAACTGGGAAGCCACCATCGTTATTCTCTCCGGGGCCCTGGCTGTGGCTGCTCTCCTGCCTCCCTCTTCAGACCCCATATGTCTGATGAGTTGCCTGTGTGCACACCTGAGATGGCCGGCAGCCCCACATCCCCAGGAAACCCACCTTCCAGACCCAGGACCTTTCTTTCAAATTCTCCAGAGATGCCATCTAAGTGGCCAGCTTTGAGCTAGGTGTCCCCCTTTGTACCAATCAGTTGCAGCCAAGCTCGGGCAGTGGGCTGCACAATGATGTGCCTCTGGACCACTGGGGAGGCGAGAAGGAGTAGCCCCATATGTGAGGGGTCCCCCAGAGAGCAAGGGCAGGCAGTGCCGGGGTGGTGGGGGCTAGTGTCGGGCTTTCACTATTCTGGGTCCCGCAGGACGCGTGGCGGCCCAGAACATGCTGGCGCAGGAGGCGGAGATCTGCACGGTGCCCTACCTGTGGACAGCCATGTTCGGCAAAAGCCTGCGCTACGCGGGTAACAGGAACCTCGGGATGGGGCGGGGCCAGGAGCCTTTAGGGGCGGGGCTAAGGTGATAGCGGACTGCAGGGGTGGGGCTTGGAGTTGGGGCGGGGCTACGAGCATCCTAGGGGCGGGGCCACGACAGCTAGAGAAAGTGGTAAAGCGCTCACTGGAGGCGGGTACAGGGGGCAGTTAGGAGGGCACAGGACCCTGACCCGGTAGAGCCCCATCGCCTCTGCTGAGCTCACGTGGACACCGCCCGCCTGTCCGGCCCACAGGGTACGGAGAAGGCTTCGACGACGTCATCATCCAGGGGGATCTGGAGGAGCTGAAGTTCGTGGCTTTTTACACCAAGTGAGAGCAACGGGGCGGAGAGGGGCACTAAGCAGCAGGACTTGGTCGGTAGGGGGAAATCATTCCAGAGAAGCCTTGCTCCAGACGAGGGGGCTTCCCGGAGAGGTGGGGTGGACGGAGGGGCGAAGGGAGGGGCTAGGCAGGAGACACCGCTGAGGAGAGGTGAGGAGGTGGGGTGATAAGTCCACCTGCCACGCACTGACAGGACATTTTCTCTTTAGCACTGCTCTTGGAGGTGGGTGTGGATATCCCGCGTTTACACTGAGCAAAGTCACACAGGTAGACAGTGGTAATCCCAGGACAGGAGCCCAGCCCTGAACCCCACTGAGGAGTACGGCTGGAACCTCCATGGGAGTCCCACAGTAGCCCAAAGCCCATGTTGGGCTAAAGTGCAAAGCAGCGAGGGCTGGGTGCTCAGGACATCCCTGTTGTCCTGGGTCAGATCCCTTCCTGAGTCCCAGGTGGACAGGAGTGAGTCAGGCTCTCTGAGAAGAGGGGCCCTGCTGGGTTAGTTGTCAGGCTCAGCCACCCTCTCCCCACAGAGGCGACGAGGTGATTGCCGTGGCCAGCATGAACTACGATCCTATTGTGTCCAAGGTGGCTGAGGTGCTGGCCTCGGGCCGTGCCATCCGGAAGCGGGAAGTGGAGTGAGTGTGGGCATTGGAGGTCTGGGGAAGGGGACAAGAATTCTACCCAAAGACTGGCTCAACCTTCCTATGGCAAGCAGCCGCACCATAGCCCTCCAGGGCGCCCCCCCACTCTTGGTCCCCATCAGTCTGTGGCTCCTAGTGCTACGGGGCCGTGTAGGGCATAGGTTGTGATTTGGGAGTGGGCTGGTTATATGTGCTCTTGGGAGACGAGGAGAAGGGCCATGTCCCAGGGCAGGGTCAGTGCTGTGGGGAGTGGTCTAGGCACACTGCTTGGGCAATCTCTGAGCCTGGGACATCTGACTGGACATGGCTGTGCTGAGCCTGGCGGAAGCAGGTGGGAAATGCAGCTAGTGATGCCCCTGGGGATGCCCTGCGCAGATGTGGGTGGTTGTTCGGGGTCTGGGAGACACTGGACACCAGTCATTACCCTCATCCCAGCATGATACCAATGGGAGTTCCCCTGTAGGTTCGACCTGCCTACAAAGAGCCTCCAGGGATGGGGGAAAGCCTGGAGGCCATGGGATGGGGGTAGGCTTCAGACTAGCAACAATGGAGAACCAAGAGTAGACATAAATGACATGCTCTTCCCTGGCCTTCTCTGTCTCTCCCTCTTGCACTCGCAAAGGCTGTTTCTGCTGCACAGCAAGTACGTGTGTCCTGGCCTTCCTGTTGACTATTCCGAGCCGTTCCCCACTCAGCCCAGAGTCTGCACCTGATGGGCTTTCCCCTTTACCCAAGTACATCCCTGCTGTCCTCAAGGGCCAGCTGCTCATGGTGCTGAGTGGGGAGCCTGCGCTCTTCTTCTGCCCTGACTCCTCCTCCCCTCATTCCTGCAGGACCGGCGACATGTCCTGGCTCACAGGAAAAGGATCCTGACCTTGCATGCAGCAGACTTGGGCAGGCATGCTCGGGCACCAGGGACAGAGACCAAGCCCTGGGGGCAGGTGCCAACCTCCAATTTCCCAGGATCCCCCAGGGCAGAACCTGAGCCCTTCCAGTGCTTGCCATCAGCTGCCTGGCTCACCTCCAAAGAGGCCTCCACTATTTCCAAGAGATGCTCACCACCCAAGGTCTCGACTGCCACCAATGGCTGGCAGTGGAGGTGGGACAGGCCCTGCCTCATCTCCCTCTATTGGGACTGATCCCCTGTAGGAACCTGCAACATATTAGACATTATCTCAAAATTAAAACGCACACATTTGCAGATCTGTGTGACTTCCACTGTAATTGGGCAAACACTTATGAGGGAGAAAGCACATGACAGGGAGACAGGCACAACCATAGATTGATTGCTCAGTGCCACACCAAGGAAGTTTGGCCTGTGAGTGCCCGGAAGAGGGAGCAACTGATTCTGCCCCAGGGGTTAGGAAGGGCTTCTCCAACCAGTGTCTTGGTTTTGGATATTGAGGGAAGGGCATTCCAGGTAGAAGAGACTGCAGGTGCAAAGGGCTTGAGACAGGACGTGTTTTCTCAGAGCTCAGAGGCAGCACGCGTTTGGCAGTTTGGGGGCACTTGCCCACTTAGGGCTGTAGGAGCTGGGTCCTGAGACAGACCTCAAGTTTCTCAAGGCAGCCAGAGCTTCCCAAATCCGCATTTCGCAGGTGAAGAAACTGAGGCTCTGCTATTAGAAATAAGAATCCAGAGCCTCTGCGTTACGCTGCCTCTCAGCCAATAAGAACAAGGAGGGTAGACGCGGCGGGTTCGGGCTGGGGTCCCAAGCAGGAAGGGGAAGAGTTGGCTGCCGGCGGAGGCCGCTGCGAACTCGGAACCGTCTACCAGGGACCCCGGGAGCGGCGGACGATCACGGCCGAGCCCCGCGCAGACAAAGCATGCCGGGAACAGCGGCCGCTCTCCAGACGGCGTGTGGCAGGGCAGGCGTCGGGGAAGTGCAGTCGGACGGGGTTGGGGATCGGGTGCCGGCACTTGGTGGGAAGTTTCCCACAACCTCGGGTACCAGGTGCTGCGCCCGCCAGCTGGACTACGATGAGCTTTAAGCTTGTCGGGAAACGCTGACGGACCAAAGTGTGGCGCTAACCGGATGTGCTGCGCCGTCGTCCCAGTGCACGCCGGGATATGTAGTCCCTCCGGGCGGCCCAGGGCGGTGGCTGCGAGTCCCGCGGACCGGGTGACCGATCTGGCGTGGACCCGGGATGGCTGGGACTGGCGGCTCGGGGGTCCCGATCGGGGCCGGGGCCCTGGCAGGCGGCGCGCGGTCCAAAGTAGCCCCGAGCGTGGACTTTGACCACAGCTGCTCGGACAGTGTCGAGTACCTGACGCTCAACTTCGGGCCCTTCGAGACAGTGCATCGCTGGCGGCGCCTCCCGCCCTGCGACGAGTTCGTGGGGGCTCGGTACGGCGTGGTTCAAGGATCTTGGGGGGTAGGGAGGATGCCTGAGAGGGTTTCATGGTGGGTTCCAGGGGCAAGGCTGGGGCATGATGTCCTGGAGCGGGATCTGGTAATGGAGGGAGGAGCGGTGGTGTCCAGGACGATGCCCAAGGCACTGGTGGGGATTTTGAGGGAGTCCCGAAGAGGGGTGGCCAGGGGCAAGGTACTAGAATCATCTTGTGGGTCTCCAGCTGAGGTCCCAGCTGCTCTGCAGTGGGATGAGGAGGCCAGAGAGTCTAGGTCTCTAGGACAATGACAGGGTCTCCACATGCAGGGTTATTTGGGGGTACTGGTGGAATTTAGGGGTTTCTGTTCATCTTGATAGCTGAGAGGTGTTATCCAACTTCTGTGGCAGCCCCGGTGTTTGGTCTCATTTCTTGGGTGCCCCTGGGAGGGTCCTGGTCTCATTTCTACCCACCCCCCTTTTCTTTCCAGGCGCAGCAAGCACACAGTTGTGGCCTATAAAGATGCCATCTATGTATTTGGTGGAGACAATGGGTGAGTGAGTCTGAGCATCAGGGTGTTTGGACCAGGGAGGGACAAACATGGTGGTTTGGACGAGGCTTCTGCAGCTCCACTACAATCTTTACAAATGTTAGCCAAGCATTCAACCTCGATTTCCCCGTCTGTAAGGTTCCCTGCACTCAAGGCCCTCAGCACAGCATCCAGTGGGTAGCATATGCTCAGGACACAGAAATTTCCCTCTTGTTCTGACTGAGTGAACAGAGCCTTGAAAGAAACACATCAGCCCTTGCTGCCACCCTGCCAGGCACTTTGCCTTCCTGCTCACCCTCCTGCTCTTCCTCTGAATCACCTGTGAGTGAGGCCTTCCCCGACCACCTGGACCATCTGCACCTCTTTCCGGCTCCATTGGTCCCAGCCCAGAGCATACAGGTGTTTGTTAACTGCGTTCTCCAGAGCAGGGCCTGTATCCCAGCACCCAATTTTTTTTTTTTAATTTCTTTATTGATTTCAGAGAGGAAGGGAGAGGGAGAGATAGATAGAAACATCAATGATAGGAGAGAATCATTGATTGGCTGCCGCCTGCACACCCCCTACTGGGGATCGCAACCCGGGCATGTGCCCTTGGCGGAATAGAACCTGGGACCCTTCAGTCCGCAGGCCGACACTCTATCCACTGAGCCAAGCCAGCTAGGGAGCACCCAGACAATTTAACAGATGTTTGTCACATGAAGGAATGAAAGACATTTCATGAGAATCCCCCAAACTGGAAAATGCCTGATGTCCAGCACAGAGCAGTGGGTGGGAACATCCCCAGAAGTGTTTTGTAGCAGGAACTGTGGAGCAACAAGCAGAAATATTTTTGCTACAATGTGACACTAAGAAGCAGAATACAAATTTGTCTCAATACAGTTGTAACTTTGTAGAAGGACTGGGTACAAAGAAAGACTGCCGAAACCGGTTTGGCTCAGTGGATAGAGCGTCGGCCTGCAGGCTGAAGGGTCCCGGGTTCGATTCTGGTCAAGGGCATGTACCTTGGTTGCAGGCACATCCCCAGTGGGAGGTGTGCAGGAGGCAGCTGATCAATGTTTCTCTCTCATTGATGTTTCTAGCCTCTCCCTTCCTCTCTGTAAAATATCCCTCTTCCTTCCTCTCTGTAAAATATCAATAAAATATATTAAAAAAAAAGAAAAGAAAAAGAAAGATGGCCTGTAGCCCTGGGAGGCAGGCAGTGTTGGGGGGGGGGGTCAGGGTTGGGGGGGTCAGGGAGGAGGGGCAAATGGGAGAGGGGAGGTGGCTGCATGGCCTCATACAGGTCCTTTTATCGCCCAGGCTGTTTCCTCTTCTGTAAATGGAAGTGGAGAGCTCAGCCATCTGGTGCAGACTGAGCGAGGCAGGAGGTGCCTGGCCTGGTGGGCAGGGGGGGCTGGACTCCTGTTGGGTTGACACCCTTCTTCCCTCTTAGTGACGGGGCTGGGTGGTAGCATGCAGGTTGTGTTAACAGGTGGTGTCATGGCCAGTGGATTTGTTTTCTGTTTTACTGTATGTTTTTTGGTTGTTTATTATTTATTTTTAATTGAATTTATTGGGGTGACATTGGTTAACAAAGTTATACAGGTTTCAGGTGTACAATTCTAAAATCCATCATCTATATATTGTATATTCACCATCATTTTATTGTATCTTTAAAATGTAGTTGCTACACTGGCTTTGTGATAAAGAGGTGGCAGGAAGATCAGAGAGAAGGGAAGGGACCTCTCCTGAGATGTGGGCAGGCATAGGCTGTGGGTGGCCGGGGTCATGCTTCGGTCCTGACTCGGAGTAGGCAGCCCCTGTGCCTGCACCAGCTCAGGAGCTTCCTTTGTGGTCACCTCTCTGGTCCCTCAGACACCAGCCGGTGTCTGGCCCTGGCTAAGTCTCCTAGGACAACTCCCCCACCTCCTGGGCTGCGAAGTCCATCTTCTCGGTCTTGGCTGGGCAACGCCCTGCAGAGCAGACCAGAACCAAGCCCGCCTCTCCCTGGCTGTGTTTCAGGAAGACGATGCTCAACGACTTGCTGCGGTTTGACGTGAAGGATTGCTCCTGGTGCAGGTGGGTCCCAGGTCCCTGCTCTTTCTCCTAGAACTTGGTAGCACAGTTTGGGGCCCGGATTGCCAGTGGAGTCACATTCCTGGAAAGGTAGACAGAGACAGAAGCTTTGAGGTGGAGATAAGAACCGCACCCCCCGACCCCCTCATGCCATACCCAATGTTCCCTCTATCTCTTGGGTTTCTTTCCCAGTCCATGACTGAGATTGATTATTCTGAATCCTCTTAATTAGGGGATCTTTTTGATCTGGTGTGGGTCCTCAAATTCTGCCTCAGGAGAGCCCTTCGGTCACCAAGCCTGCCTCCCAGGCCAGGGCTGGAGCCAACACGGAGAGCCATCGGTCGATGGGTTCCCTGCCCCCTGGCCTCATGGGGCCCATCCTCTGCCCAGAGACCCCACACAAGCAGTGGGCATCATGCGGGCCCTGGCCTGCCTCCTGCAGATGGCCCTCCCCAGCTGTGCTGCTATGGACAGACTCCTGCCCTCTCTGAGCACTGCATATTTGTTCCCTGCGGTCTAGCCCCTGACCTGGAGCAGCTCACAGCTGAGGGGGAGAAATAGATCCTGGGGTTAGAAGATACTGGGCTTCCTCTTGAGCTCTGCCATCTGCTTGTGCAGAAGCCCAGGTTCACCGAGTCCCTCGGGTGCCACGCTCTGCTCTGGAGCTCTGTGTGCAGCCCTCTGGGGTGGGGTTTGAACCTGGCATGCCAGGGTGGCATCACCCCACGCTGCCCACCTTGTGCCCAGGAGACCTGGGTAGCACTGGGATTGCCACAGAAATTTCTATGTTGTTTCTTTCATGCTTAATTTTAAAGTATGGCCAATAGTTACAAATTCATTTTAAAAATTACTCTGAAGCCCTAACCAGTTTGGCTCAGTGGATAGAGCATTGGCCTGCAGACTGAAGGGTCACCAGGTTCAATTCCGGTCAAGGGCATGTACCTTGGTTGCGGGCACATCCCCAGTAGGGGGTGTGCAGGAGGCAGCTGATTGATGTTTCTCTCTCACCCGATGTTTCTATCTAATTCTCTATCCCTCTGCCTTCCTCTCTGTAAAAAATCAATAAAATATATATTTTTAAAAATCACTCTGAAGACTTTACATTCTTTTTTAAAATATTTTTTATTGAATTTTAGAGAGAGAGGAAGGGAGAGGGATAGAGAGATACAAGCATTGAAGAGAAAGGAACATCAATCAGCTGCCTCCTGCACAGCCCCCACTAAGGATTGAGCCCACAACCTAGAGTTGCGCCCCCACTGGGAATTGAACCAGCGACTTCTTGGTTCCACACCAGCTGGGCAAGACTTTACATTCTCTGTTAAAAATCCTGGCTGGTGTTGTTCAGTGGTTAGAGCATTGGCCTGAGCACCAAAGTGTCTTGGGTTGGATTCCCAGTCAAGAGTATGTACCTGGGTTGCAGGTCTGATCCCTGCCCCCTGTTGGGGCACTTGTGGGAGGCAACCAATCAATGTGTCTCTGTCACATCAATGTTTTTCTCTCTCTCTCTCCCCGCCCCCCCCTTCTACTCTCTCTAGAATAAATGGCAAAAATATCCTCACTCCTTGAGTGAGGATTTAAAAAAAATTGCTTAAGTATAAAACTGAAAAGGAGCTGCCCCCAGAAAGCAGTATAAATGGGTTTTTAATTTGATAAGTACAATTTGTGGACCACCCATGCTGCAGAATAGCGTGCAGCTGTGAGACGGGGGTAATGATGAGTCTAGAGTGGCTCGAAGACCTACTCACAGTCTACTATTAAGCTGAAAAAGCATATTGCAAAATATCTACCAGATGACTCCATTTTAAAAAATCACTCCGAGACACAATATGCATAGGAAGGTGTAGGGGTGACTTCCAGATGTGGACAGTGGTTTTTAGCAAAGGGTTATATATAAATGTTAGTGCTGTGTGTGTTCTTTCCTTATTGGCAACTTTCTAAAAAGTTTCTATAGTGATACAGTTATTACCTTCAAAATATTGCTGACACCCATTGCCTCTTGTTCTCCTGCCAGGGCCTTCACCACTGGGACCCCACCAGCCCCCCGCTACCACCACTCGGCCGTGGTCTATGGGAGCAGCATGTTCGTCTTTGGTGAGCTGCCGCTCCCCTCCTAGGCCAGGGATCCCCTGCCCTCCCCTCAAGCTCAGGCCCACGTGCTGTGCTTGCTGGCCTCTCTCTGTCCACCCTGATCCTCAGCCCGGTCTCCTGGGGCGGGAACGGTCTGCCTCCGAGACTGGGCTGGAAGGTGGCTTTCCCTCCCTGCCAGAGACAGGGAATGGCGTCCTGCTGATCTCTGTGTCCCCAGAGCCCAGCACAGAGGCAGGCACCCAGTAGGTGCTCCCGAGGTGTGCGGAGAAAGTTCTGGAATGCATTTCCAATGGGGCCAGGTTCTGCCCTCTCCTCCTGGGGTTTGAGGACTCTGAGATACTGCCTTTGGGTGTGATGATTGCTCTCTCTTCACTTAGGGGGTTACACTGGGGACATTTACTCTAATTCTAACTTGAAGAATAAAAATGACCTCTTCGAATACAAGTTCGCAACTGGCCAGTGGACGGAGTGGAAAATTGAAGGACGGTGAGAACCTGCTGAAACCTTTGGGGTTGTTCTGCAGGCTCTGGCCCTGCGGCATTACAGATGAGCCTGAGGCTTGGGTAGAAGGGACCCGGATGTCCTGTGATGAGCGCTTCCATGGTCCTGCTTTGCGAGCACCCCTTTGATATTTGGCAGCACCTGGGAGAGATCTCTGCCCGGTGATGTCTGAATGCACCATCAGGGACCTGGTGCCACATGAGCTCAGCCCCTCCTGCTGTTGATTGTATCCTGACTGGAGTCCCGGTGCCAGCAGATGGCACGGTAGTGGGGGCCTGGCAGGACTTGCAGGGCTGTGGCCACTGGACCAGCCTGTGGGGCTGTGAGGCTCAGGTCTGCACTGAGTGCCTCATTCCTCCCCAATCTCATGCTCCAGGTTGCCAGTCGCCAGGTCAGCCCACGGTGCCACGGTGTACAGTGACAAGTTATGGATCTTTGCTGGCTATGATGGCAATGCCAGGTAGGTGGTGGCCTGGCCCGTGGGCACAAAGTGGGCTTTCTTGGTCTTGGACGGCTCAGGATGGGGGTTTCTCGTGAAGGTGGGTATGTGGGCGGGGCTGGGGGGTAGGATGGAGGTGATGGTCACTGATTGGAGTCCCTTTCCTACCCCCACAATGGTTAAAAGGACTGGTACCCCTGAGGCCCCTCCCAGGGCATCTGAGGGACGTCAAGCCTGGCCCGTTTGTACAGCTGTCGTGCATGTCTCCAGAGCAAATAGCTGGGGGTCCTCAGAGCTGGGGGTGGGAGAGGTGGCCCCTTGCATTGCTGGGGTGGAGATACTCAGGCCCACAGCAAGGAATGACCCTAAGGGGCGAGTGAGCAGGTCGGTGGCAGCAGAAGGGCTCAGACTCGGCCCTTCCCCTACTGAGGACAACAGAGTGCTTGCCTGTGTCACAGGCATTTCCTCCTTATTTCAGCAAATTGGCTTTGCTGAGTTTTTCGGATTACAAAAACAGCATGTGCTCATTCCCCAACACTTCAGCCTAATAGACACTCAATTTCTGTGAGCGTTGCCTCTGACGTCCTACCCCAGGGACCAGCCGAGGGCTGACCCTATCCCCTGCCCTAGAGGCTGGGAATGAGGCCTTTCTTCGAGTGAGGCCTCTCTTCCTGCCTGGACTGGGCAGGGGCCTGGCACAAAGGGACTCAGTGTAGCCCCCACACTCCCTCAACTGAAGCTCCGGCTTCATGGCTGCCCCAGAGTCCCCTGGTCAGAGTCCCAAGTGATGGGTTGTTCTTCCCTGGAGCCATCCCCCTAGCCACGCCCTGGCCCACCCTGCCAGTCAGCCCCAGTGTTGGGCATTCTGACCCCTTTGTCCTCATGCAGGTTGAATGACATGTGGACCATTGGCCTTCAGGACCGAGAGCTCACGTGCTGGGAGGAGGTAAGGGGCTGGAGGGATTTGGGGTGGGTTGTGGCGAGGCAGGGATGTGAGGGATGCAGGGGAACAGGGTGGGGACGGGAGGCAGGGGGGTGAGGGATGCAGGGGAACAGGGTGGGGACGGGAGGCAGGGGGTGAGGGATGCAGGGGAACAGGGTGGGTACAGGAGGCAGGGGGGTGAGGGATGCAGGGGAACAGGGTGGGGACGGGAGGCAGGGGGTGAGGGATGCAGGGGAACAGGGTGGGGACGGGAGGCAGGGGGTGAGGGATGCAGGGGAACAGGGTGGGTTGTGGGGAGGCAGGGGGGTGAGGGATGCAGGAGAACAGGGTGGGTTGTGGGGAGGCAGGGGGTGAGGGATGCAGGGGAACAGGGTGGGTTGTGGGGAGGCAGGGGGGTGAGGGATGCAGGGGAACAGGGTGGGGACGGGAGGCAGGGGGGTGAGGGATGCAGGGGAACAGGGTGGGTTGTGGGGAGGCAGGGGGTGAGGGATGCAGGGGAACAGGGTGGGTTGTGGGGAGGCAGGGGGTGAGGGATGCAGGGGAACAGGGTGGGTACAGGAGGCAGGGGGGTGAGGGATGCAGGGGAACAGGGTGGGTTGTGGGGAGGCAGGGGGTAAGGGATGCAGGGGAACAGGGTGGGGACGGGAGGCAGGGGGGTGAGGGATGCAGGGGAACAGGGTGGGTTGTGGGGAGGCAGGGGGGTGAGGGATGCAGGGGAACAGGGTGGGTTGTGGGGAGGCAGGGGGGTGAGGGATGCAGGGGAACAGGGTGGGTTGTGGGGAGGCAGGGGGGTGAGGGATGCAGGGGAACAGAGTGGGGACGGGAGGCAGGGGGGCTTGGGGCTCGGGGGCTGGGGCGGGCTGGGGTGGAGGCTGCTTTGCTCCCTTTGCCAAAGCCCAGCCTTGACCTCTGCCGTGCCCTTCCCAATTCCAGGGGCAGTGCCTAGTGACTAAACCCACCCTTACCTGAATAGTGAGGACAGCACGCCCCCTGCTGTTCTGCTGGCTGCTGTTTCCATATTGCTCTACGGCAGTGGTCTGCAAACTCATTAGTCAACAGAGCCAAATATCAACAGTACAACGATTAAAATTTCTTTGGAGAGCCAAATTTTTTAAACTTAAATTTCTTCTAACGCCACTTCTTCAAAATAGACTCGCCCAGGCCGTGGTATTTTCTGGAAGAGCCACACTCAAGGGGCCAAAGAGCCGCATGTGGCTCGCGAGCCGCAGTTTGCCGACCACGGCTCTACGGTCTTTCCCTCGGGAATATCTTTCTCCTTTAGTGATGACTTTAGCCCCCATTTAGGAGGGGACGGTGGGGCTTTAGGTTGTTCTATAAAAAAATGATATGTGAACCCCCATTCACAGAAGAAACTAAAAGCAGTCCCAGCTCAGCAACGTGAGCATAGAGGGCCCTGGCTGAGCTGCCTTCCGCCCCCACAGGTGGTGCAGAGCGGCGAGATCCCCCCATCCTGCTGCAACTTCCCGGTGGCCGTGTGCAGGGACAAGATGTTTGTGTTCTCAGGGCAGAGTGGAGCCAAGATAACCAACAACCTCTTCCAGTTTGAATTCAAGGACAAGATGTGAGTGCACTGGTGGTGGGGCCCTCGGCACCCCACGCCTGCCTCTGGAGCCATCCTTGTGAGCTCCAAGTAAAGCAGGGCCAGCTGCCCTCCTCCCGCAGTGGGTGTGGTGTCTTTAAACAGACTGAGCCGCCCCCCCCCCCCCCCCCCCGACATCCCCTGCAGGGGGCCCCTTGGGTGTGGCTGCAGCTCAGCAAGATAGGGCCTGGGTGGCCTCCTTTTTTGAGCGAAGAACACCCCAGCCCCGTGAATGGCATGGTCAGGGCCACCAGTACCCAATGTGGCTGGCATAGCTCTCATATGATGGAGGGTGCCTGGGCCCTGAGAGCTTCCAGCGTATGCTGTCCTTGACTGCTGGCCAGCCCTCGACCCCTGAGCTGGGGACTAAGGCGAGTGCCGGGCGTTAGCTCTGGGAGTTAGTGGAGGAGAAGAAAGGGAGTTTGGGCTGCAGGTCAGGGAGGCTCCGGAGGGGACTTGGAGCTGCCCTAGATGCCAGGGTATCAGCTGGGGAGGAGAAAGGCTGGGTGTCCTGGGCAGGGGAGACCCTGCTGATGCCTGTCCAACTCGCTTGTCCTGGGGTGGCCAGGCCTGGGGGAGAGCCACATGCACACTGGCTCGCTGCTCCGCCCTGGCCTGGGCCCTCAGGACTGGGTATCACACGTGGCTCAGAGCAGGCAGGCAGACCTGGAGAAGTGAGGGCATGGGCAGAGGCCAGGTATAGCCAGACTGGGAGGGTGTGGGGCAGACATGCAGACTCTGGCCAGGTGGATAGGTGGCTAATCTGCAAAGGGGGTCCTCAGGGAGGTGGCAGTATTGGGGGTCTGAGGGCTGCACAAGGGCCTGGGGGTACCTGTGGAGCAGGCTGAGGAAGGCACATCTAGGGGGCTGCAGGACGAGAAGGCCAGGGGTGATGGGGACGGGGTAGGAAGAAAACCATGGGAGACACAGCCACCAGCAGCAGCCAGGTGGGTAGTGGGTGACTTTGGTGGCCCGGTTGGGTTGAGCCTGTGTGGTGCCACCTTCCTCGCAGGCCAGCCTCCAGGCAGTTTCCTTCCTGCCTCATGCTTGCACCCTTTGTTCCCCCCTCCCCCAAAGAGGTGTGCAGAGCTGATTCCAGAGCGAAATTCAACAAGGGACGCTGGGCAAATGCACTGCAGGCCCTCCCTCGGCCGGGAAAGGTCTCCCAGGGGTTCAGGGCACTTGGAAGACTGGGCCTGTGGTGGGGGGCCTCGGAGCCCAGGTGGAGGTCACAGGGGAGCAGGAGCCCCTGCCTGGCACTGGTTCCTTGTTGTGTGCTCCCAGGTGGACACGCATCCCCACTGAGCACCTGCTTCGGGGCTCCCCACCGCCCCCTCAGCGGCGCTACGGGCACACGATGGTGGCCTTTGACCGCCACCTCTACGTGTTTGGGGGCGCAGCCGACAACACTCTGCCCAACGAGCTACACTGCTATGACGTGGACTTCCAGACCTGGGAGGTGGTGCAGCCCAGTTCGGACAGCGAGGTTAGCACTGCCAGGCGTTGCTCAGGGGATCCAGAGCCTGTGGCCTGGGCTGTGTTCCTGACCCACCTGCTCCCACCTCTCCACACCTCAGGGTGTTCCTGGGGCTCCAGATAGCCAGCAGGAGCAAGGCCAGGATGCCACTAGCCTGGACCCACCCTGGCCTGACTCTGGGGCCTGGGCCTCTCTGCCTGTTCTCCACCTTGCAGCCTGTGGGCTCATACGATTCCACTTCCCACCACGTTTGCATTGTGCGGAGGATGTTCTCCTGGCTCCCAACTCAGCCCTCATCCTGTGGCGCCCCCCACCCCCGTCCCTATAGCGCTCTAGGTGAGGGTGGTGAGCAGTCTCTGGTGCTTGCTTGGCTTTTGCTGACTGATTGCGCCCTGCGTGTCTCCCATCAGGTTGGTGGGGCCGAGGTACCAGAGCGAGCAGCTGCTTCTGAGGAGATGCCTGCCCCGCCCTCCGAGGACCGGGGTGGCTTCAAGAAGTCCCGAGATGTGTTTGGCCTGGACTTTGGTACCACCAATGCCAAGCAGCCTTCCCCACCGGCCTCAGAGGTGAGGGCCAATGTCCTTGTTACCGCTCCCTCGCCTTCTGAAGCCCCACCTGTGATCAGCCCATTTCAAAGGTGGGGAGACTGAGGCTCAGAGTAAATGAGTTGAGGGCCAGAGCCCATACCCCACTGGCTGGGCCATGTCAGTGCGGCATGTGAGACCGAGCACCGGCTGTGTCCACTCTGGGTCACAGGGGCCCCGTCCTGCCTGCTCACCTACACAGGCCCTGCCTCCGGCCCTGTGCCTGCAGCTGTGCCCCGGGCCCTGCTCCAGCCCCTCCTTCAAGGCCATCTGGTGCCATGTCCTTAGCCACCAGATGACCACTCCAGGCCTCAGCCAGCCCCCTGCTGGAGACCCAGCCCTGCCCTTCCCCACCTTGCTGACTTGTCCCCCCCTCTATCCAGCTGCCCAGCGGAAGGCTCTTCCACGCGGCTGCTGTGATCTCGGATGCCATGTACATCTTCGGGGGCACCGTGGACAACAACATCCGCAGTGGGGAGATGTACAGGTTCCAGGTGGGGCTCACGGGCTTGCGGAGCAGTCGGTTACCTTATGAGCTGACTGCAGGGAGGCCAGCCAGGGTGAACGGGCCCTGACGATGGAAACAGACCCAGTGGGTAGGGGTGGAGATTGTCCAGGGTGTCCAGAGCCAGGGCTGCACCTGGTGGGATGGCAGCCTTTCTGAGGAGCCTGGCAGCTGGGGTGGAGAGGGGGACCCTAGGCTGAGGCAGTCAGGAATTTCAGTGCAGGGTGCCGCTGGTGGGGTAGGCGGGGGCTCATAGCAGAGCCAGTAGAGGTCTGGGAGCCACCTGGGTCAGTGGAGGGAGCCAGGCTGAGCTGAGCTTGGCATTGGGGCCTCGGAGGGGGCAAAGCCAGGAGAAGAGTGTCTTTACTTGGTAACACCTGGTCTCCTCCGGCAGTTCTCCTGTTACCCCAAGTGCACGCTCCATGAAGACTATGGGCGGCTATGGGAGAGCCGCCAGTTCTGCGACGTGGAGTTTGTGCTGGGTGAGGTGGGTGCCCTTTCTGTGTACGGAGGAGTGGGGGCTTAGCACCCAGAGTCACGCTGGCTGCCCACTGGTGCCTGAGGTTCTCGGGCCCCCACGCTGGCTGGGCCTGTGTCCCTTGGGGAGAGAATCTATGCCCTTCCACCTGTCGTTTTTGCTGCAGAAGGAGGAGTGTGTTCAGGGCCACGTGGCCATTGTCACAGCACGAAGCCGCTGGCTCCGCAGGAAGATCGTACAGGCAAAGGAGCGACTGGCCCAGGTGAGGTGCGGGCCTGCCTGGCCCTGCCTGGGCAGCAGCACTCCTGGGGTGCCCTTAAGCTCCCCTTTCTCTCCCCACAGAAGCTGGAGGAGGAGGCAGCTCTGGCTCCCAGGGAGGCCCCTGCTGTGCCTATGGGTGGGGCTCGGCCACCCTTGCTGCACGTGGCCATCCGAGAGGCCGAGGCCCGGCCCTTCGAGGTGCTCATGCAGTTCCTCTACACCGACAAGATCAAGTACCCGAGGAAAGGTCTGCCTGGGCTGGGGAGAGCAGGAACAGGGTTGGGGGTGGTGGTGTCAGTAACCCTACTTGCAGGTGGGCAGCCTGAGGCTCAGAGGCCGAGATTACCCATGTGTAGTTCAGTTACTGAGTTGCTGCCTAGTGGCCCCAACCCGCCCTTGTCTATAGAGAGAGCCGGGGCCCTGTCCGCCCCTCTCCCCTGCCCAGGGGCTCTAAGGCTCAGGGAGCTCTTGGCGCAGGCCATGTGGAGGACGTGCTGCTCATCATGGACGTGTACAAGTTGGCGCTGAGCTTCCAGCTGTGCCGCCTGGAGCAGCTGTGTCGGCAGTACATCGAGGCCTCCGTGGACCTGCAGAACGTGCTGGTCGTGTGCGAGAGCGCTGCCAAGCTGCAGCTGGGCCAGCTGAAGGTGCATCGTAGCCCACCCCGCCCACTGCTGCAAGCCCCTTGCCCGGTCCGGTGCCCTGTTGGGGCCGAGGCCTGACCCCGCCCGTCTGTCCGGCCTGTCTGTCCCAGGAGCACTGCCTGAACTTTGTGGTGAAGGAGTCCCACTTCAACCAGGTGATCATGATGAAGGAGTTCGAGCACCTCTCCTCCCCACTGATTGTGGAGATCGTCCGGCGGAAGCAGCAGCCACCGTCTCGCGCCCCGTCAGACCAGCCCGTGGACATCGGTAGGAAGCCTAGTCCTTTCCCTGCCAGGGGCTGGCCAGGTAGCCTTCATCTTGGTCAAGACTGGGAGCCATGGAATCACCTGCCAGGCTCTCAGGCAGGGGTGGAGGGGTGGGTGCAGCGGACCCCAGTGTGTTCCCCTGGTACAGGGGCAGGGGCAAAGAGGGAGGCAGTTCAGGCTCAGTTAAAGGAACAAGGGCCAACTCTCCGGGCTTTCCACAGTGGGCGTGTGCCTGCGGGTAGGGAACCTCCTGAGCCCATTTCTGCCGGTGACACGGGGCACCTCTCTGGTAAGGGAGCCTGCCCTGCATGACATCAGGTCCGAAAGCCTCTGAAGTGGGCGATGTGCTCAGCGTCACAGTGATTAGTCACCAAGCTTCTCTTCAAGGCGTGCCCATGTCTGGGGCCCAGTGAGGGGTGAGCACAGCCTGCAGACCTCAGATGCTCCCACTGCCTTCCTGTGCCCCCTTACGTGGGAAGGGAGGACACAGGCTCCTTCATCCCCATCTCTCTCTGGGGCCTGTGCTGACCCTTGTCACTGCCCCGGGCAACACACAGCAGGCACACAGGGTGTGCCAGGCCCAGAGGAGGGCTCAGTGAGCTGAGTTTGGGAGATTAGACTGGGGGTGGGCATGCCTGAGGGCTGTGTGTGGAGCTGAGGACAGGGCCTGATGGTGCCTCAAGGGCCAGAATGAGGCCTCTTGCCTGGAGGAGGTTCATTCTGGGTGGCAAATGGGCAGATGTGCAGGAGGAAGTGCTCTGGGGCCCTGAGGCCCGAGTCAGGAGCAGGGTCTACTAAGGGGCAGGAGGTGCCTGCTCAGGGTCCCTCCATGCCCCTCCAGGCACATCTCTGATCCAGGACATGAAGGCATACCTGGAAGGGGCAGGCGCGGAGTTCTGTGACATCACGCTGCTGCTGGATGGGCACCCTCGGCCAGCCCACAAGGCTATTCTGGCGGCCCGCTCCAGGTGGGTGGGGGTGCAGCTGCCAGGCAGGTCGGGCCCAGGAGGTGCTGGCTGCACCCGCTAAGAGCCAGGCCTCTGCCACCCCCTGTCTGCAGCTACTTTGAGGCCATGTTCCGGTCCTTCATGCCTGAGGATGGGCAGGTAAACATCTCCATCGGGGAGATGGTGCCCAGCAGGCAGGCCTTCGAGTCCATGCTACGCTACATCTACTACGGTGAGGTCAACATGCCTCCTGAAGACTCGCTGCATCCTCACCCCCGAGGGTGCTCCCAGGGCATCACTGGGGCTCCCAGCATCCACCTTGGGCGGCCTGGCTGGCTGGTCTTGGCTGGGTGATTTCCCGAGAATTTTTGGTGCCTGGTGCTCTCCTAGGGCTCTCTGAAGTAGTTGGTCATGTGGCACTGAGGGGTTTGTAACCAGGAGGGACAGTGGGTTCTTGATCTCATGACTGTTTGGAGTAAGAAGTTGGTCATTGCTATGTGACAGGCGAGCAGATGGACATAGAGTGATTCCTGGTCACGGCACTTCAGTGGGGGTCTGAACATGTGGTGCAAGGATGCCTTTTAGGGCTCTGGGAGACTGTGGCCAGTTCTGCAAAGATGCATATGAGTGTTTTCCTGGGGAGAGGATGCTGTGGTGTTTTTGGAATCTTGATGGGGCTTTTGACCCCTAAGTGGTCAGAGTTTGCGTAGAGATCAAGCCAGTGATCTGCCTGAATTGGAGCCCATGCCAGACTCTCCTGGTGGGGCAGGTCCCCTGGCTCTGAGCATGTGCAGTCTCAGGTTCTCTCTGCCCCTGGCAGGCCAGGGCTCCAGATGCACTGTCCCCTGGGAGGAGGGTGGTGAACGGGAGGATGGCTCCTTTGGCGACAGCTCCTTAACCAGTTCCCCCAGCTACCTGTTCGCGGCCCCCTACTACTACGGCTTTTACAACAACCGGCTGCAGGCATACTGCAAGCAGAACCTGGAGATGAATGTGACGGTGCAGAATGTGCTGCAGGTAGTACACCTGGTGCCTGCTGGCCTCCCTGCACCTGGACAGGTGAGTGAGAGGTGGGGCAACACCTCAACGAACCTGCCATTCCAGATCCTGGAGGCGGCTGACAAGACGCAGGCGCTGGACATGAAACGGCACTGCCTGCACATCATCGTGCACCAGTTCACTAAGGTCAGGCCCTCCTGGCTCAGCACTCACTGCTCACCCCTCATCTTCAGGACCCACTCTCCATGGCAGCAGCCGTGGCCAGGTGGGGGGAGGGTGCCCAGAATGTTGCCATCTTTTGCAGCAGTAGGCCCTGGGGATAACCAAGCAGAGCCACTCACCCTCTGGCCACTACTCACCCCATCTTTGGAGGCCACTCAGCCCTCACATGAATCCAGTTCCATCCTGTTCTGGCCTTTTGGTCAACTCCCACAGGTCTCCAAGTTGCCTACGCTGCGCTCACTGAGCCAACAGCTACTGCTCGACATCATAGACTCCCTGGCCTCCCACATCTCCGACAAGCAGTGTGCAGAGCTGGGCGCCGACATATGAGGGCCCAGGCAGTGCCAGCCCACAGATGGAGAATGACCATGCCTGCCCTGCCCCCTGCAAAAACTGTGTTGGCAATCCTCAGGCCTGTGACAGTGGTCAGACCTGCTGGCCAAAAGACACGGTGCCCAGAGCTGCAGAAGAGAGCTGAGGGGACATGGGGGGCTCCAAATGCCCCATTTCACAGATGACGACACAGGTCTCACAGGATGTGGATGGTCAAACAGGCCCCCCAGGTGGCATCCTCTCCTGGGATGGAGGCGTGGGTGGGAAGCTGGGGCTCAGTGATGATAGGAAGCGGCAGGATTCCTGGCCAGGGTCCAGTAGTGGGGAGAGCCCATCACGGAGCAGATTTTGGGGTCCCCATCTGACAGGGACCCAGCATGGTTGTGCATCTGGCTACAGTCATGTTGTGAAGGTCTCTCCAATGTGGGGGTCACACAAGCCCCCCTCACCCTCACCAAGGTTGGTATAAGGGGTCCCTGGAGCTTATGTGTGGGCACCTGTGATGGGCAGATGGAATCTGATTCAAGATGAATTTTGGTGCCCTTCAAAATGAATTTTGGAATGTGAAGGGCCCTGGGGCCAGTTCCTAGCCCACAGGGCCAACCACTCTGGACTGGGTCTGGATTCCGGAGGGACTTCTGGATCCCACATTATCTGTGTGCCCATCCCCCTGGGCTGTGCAGAAAGTCAGTAAAGATGCCCCCAGTCCCTGTGTATCCCTAAGTGTTCTGTCATAGGCATGCCTCCATTGAAGCCACAGCAGTGCTACCTACTACACACACCTTGCTGGTATGGTCCCCACCGGTGGGCTCTGGCTTTAGCCTTTGGCCCTCCCACAGCTGTGGATGGGCCATGTGGCCCAATTGCTTGGGATTGGTCAGTCTTGCCTGGTTCTCTGTCAGCAACTTCTCACCCCCACCTGAGGCAACCTAGACACATGGAGGAAGGGGCTGTGGCAGGAAATGCATCCTTTCCAGTTCCCCCACAGAAGGCCCTGTGATTCCACCCCAATGCGGAAGGCACTGTTCAGCCTCCTTTCTGGGAACAAGAATCCCAGGAACCCTTCTGCCTCAGCTTATAGGAAGCCACTTTGGGGAAAATGATCTTTCTTCCCTGCCTTAGGGCTCACTTCCTTCCTCTGGCTGTGCCTTGTGCAAACGCAGCACTTGCCACTCAGCCCTTGCTGAAGAGCCCGGATGTAGGCGGATGGGGAGCTGCTGTGGCAGGTGAGCACCCTTAGGCAAGGGAGCCCATCCTTAAAGCAAAATGAGCTTGGGGACCTTGGGGGACAATCTGCAAATCCTGCTTTACAGTGGACAACTTGGGACCCTTGTAACTGGTCACTTGACTGTCTTTTCTAGACATGCTGTAAATAAATGAAGCCACATAAAAAGCAAAGTTCAGAACACTGTGTGGCAATTCACAGGACTAAAAAGAATTCAGCTGTGCTCTTGGGGCTGTTGTGGCCAAGGCCCAGCAGGGAGATAACACCTGTGCGGTTCAAGTCACCCCATGCACTAAGCTGTTTGCTATGATTACAGATGCAGGGAAGCCTTCTAGATTTCAGTCAAGTTGAATTAAAATGGGGACTGCTGCTGTGTGCTTCCCCCACTTCTCCAGACCTCCAGGGACCAGAAATGTTGAGCCTTACTACTTGCCAAGCATAGCAGCCCCAGGAGGTCAGAAATTATCATTTTTGTCCTGATTTTCAGATGAGATAGGCCCATCTGAGTGGGGGCTGGCCTTCAGGCCAGGACTCAGGCTGGAAGCCTGTTGGGTCCCTGGAAAGGAACTTTCTGGCTTGGGTTTTAAGAATATTTTACAAGAAACCAGCTTGCGTTGGCACCTGTTTCAGGTGCCAAAGGAAGGGTGCCTAGTGCTGCCCCAGCCTCTACTTATACCATCCCGACCCTCAGAGAACCCGTGGGGCACGAAACTGCATGGGGAGGCGTAAGCAAGAGCTGTACTCCGTTATCTGCAGCCCAGAGCTTGGACTCCAGGGTCTGAGCCTTCTGGGGGCTGCAGCCATTGACTGGGGGAACAAGCCCGGTACTGAGGGAAGGGCCCCAGCCCTCAGCTGAACCAGATATAGGGCCTCCTAGAACCCACTTTATTATGGCATCTGGTAGGTCTGGTGGATGCAGCTCAAAGCAGGTCCCTTTCCAGGTGGATTCTGAGGAAGAGGCTGGAGCCTTGACAGGCAGCCCCTCGTCAGCCGTGGGTCCAGTGGCCCCTCACTCAGGTCATGCTGCTGCTCAGCTGCATGGCAAAGTCCTGCACATGTTCCTTCAGAGTCTGGCGGGCATCTGCCTGTGCCCGCTTCTCCCGCGCCCTCTCCTGCTGTAGTTTGGTTAGCCGCAGCCGCAGTCGCTGTTCCCGTCGCTTGCAGGCCTGCAGCTGGCGCTGGGCCTTATCCAGGGCATCGAGTGCAGCCTCAGCCCTGCGCTTCCAGAGCAGGGCACTGCCCACCTGGTAGCTGTGCTCATTCTGGATGTAGGCTCCAGCGGGTGGTGGGAGGCGCAGCATGTAGGCTGAGGGTGAGACTGGCCGCGGCTCGAGAGGGGATGGCTGCCGCTCTGGCTCCCGCTCCGGTGAGGGCTGGGTGCTGCAGCCTGCTTCATCTGCTTGGGCACCCAGAGGCCCCAGGAGGTCTGAGAAGGGACTGCTGAGGCCAGGCTCCAGCCTCCCAGTAGGGGAGGCAGGCAAAGCAGCAGGTGCTGAGGCCTCTTCCACAGGAAAGCAGGTGACCTCGGCAGGTGGAGGTGGAGAAAAAGGAGTTGTTGGTCCTCGGCCCTCAGAGCAGCTGTGGGGAGAGACTGACAGATCAGGCTAAAGGCTTGCCAGCCCCCACTTCACCAGCCCCCCTGAACAGGAGCATCAGCCTGTTCCATGGGCTCAGGACCCTGTCCATCACTGCTGCTGGTAGACACTCTAAAGCCCAGTCCCTCAAAATTGGGGTGAGTGGAACAACCCTCACCCATAGCACATACCGCTTCCTGCATCGCCGGAGCCGGCTGACATCGGGGGGACCAGGTGGGTAATTGTGCCCCTTGGTCTTGGTTGTCCGGCGCAACTTGGAGAAAGACTCAAATATCGTGGGAACTGCCCCCTCCTTCAGCCTGTGATACCCACTGTTGGGGAAAGCAACCTAGATGAGATAGAGAATGAGCACTGCCACCCCCAGCTGACCTGCAGGGGATCAGAGTGAGCATGGCCTCCAGCACCCTGGAGCAGGCTCTCCCGTGCTAGCAAACGGTTTGGAGAATGCCAAGTTAGGCAGAGTTACACCAATCTCTTCCCTGCAGGACTCCTCAAAGTTAAGGTGTGTGGAAAGGCTCCACCAGAACTGGGTTGACCAGCCAAAATGAATTATTTCATCTGTGGACTTGGTGGGAGGACTGGGGTTCTAAGGAACACCTGCTGGAAAAGCTAATGTTTTCCTCTTGTGTCACTGGCATAGCCATCCCGAGGGGGTGGGTCTCACTGTCCTCATCTGCTGGAAAAGGAAGATAACAGGTACAGAGCTGGGAAGGGGCAGCCATCCATGGAATTAGGTCTGCCTGTCTTCCTGCCAGGTGATTCAGGAATCTCCCTATTGGGCCCTACAGATACCCCAATGCTGGCTGGCAAGGAGGCTCACCTGATTCCCACCAGCTCAAAGCAGTTCTCCTCGAAGTGTTTGGAGCAGAAGTAGATGTACTCGGATGCTGGGTCCCATAGGCCCTGGCCGCTGGGGTCCAGCCTCTGGCAATTGGCCAGCCACAAGCCTCGCCTTGGGTTGTCCTTTTTGGGAAGTCTGTGGAGCCACAAACCTGTGAGCCTCAGGCTTCCTGAAGCCCTGGGGCTATGCTGCCTATGTTCCCAAGATGGGAAGAGATGGCCCTGCACATGCTGCCAGGAGACCGCCCTTCAACCCTAACAGGGAAGCACCGTCCACCACAGCACAGACGCGGAATCTGGGCCTCAAAAAGAGGCACAATTTGCTCAGCGTCATCTAGTAGGTAAGAGTCACAGAGCAGAGAATTCAAGGGTGAACGTGCGTCCTTCCTTCCCCATCCGGACTCAATTCCTCCTAGATGGCCCGCTTCACCCCCTCCCACCCACCCACAAGTTCAAGCTTCGCCCCAGAGAACGCATATGTGCAATTGTGGCTTCACGCCAGCAAAAAGCGCACATGCGCACGTCAACCTGCGTGAGCCAGCACGCACGCGCGCTGACCTGTGGAAGGAGATGCCGCGATTGCGCGTCTCGCGCGTATCCCGAGTGCAGCAGCCGGCGGCGGAGCAGTGACGCGGCATCTGGGGAAGAGGCGGGAGCTTGGTCGCGGGCGGCTGTGCGGCCCGTAGGGGCCTCGAGCCCCCAGCCGCCGCTCCGGTTCAGGCGGCCCTGGCTTGCCGAGTCTCCCACTGCCCGATTTCGCCCGAGCCCCTTCCCAGCCCTTTCTCCGGGCTCCCGTCAGCGGCACTCACGGTCTCGCCATTGCTGAGCCGCTGGAGTCTCGCGAGATGTGGCGAGTGGCGGAAGTTGGTACCATAGAGACTGAGAAGTACGGGACGCTGGCCCGAGGGGCGGGTCTGGTCCCGGAAGCGGTGGGAGCCTGGGGTCGCAACTGTGAACGCTTCGTTCTAGGCTCCCCGTACGCCTTCGTGGTCGCAAAGTAGGCCCCTCGCCTTGCCCTTTTGTGGCTATTGGTTGTCGACCGGTAGTGCCCTGGGGCCACACCATGCATTCTCGGAGGTCCCGATTGTAAGAGAAGAAACTTCAACGGCAAGAAAAGGGGCCTGGACTTGAGTTCAAACCTGACAAAAACCAGTGCTCACGACTTGTGGAGCGGTGCCTCTAATAGGAAGGGTGGGGAGTGGCCAGTGATTACGTTTTGGGAAATGTGATGGGCAGGGGCTCTGTGCTAGCGACTTCCCTCAGGTACCTGAAAGGGGAAAGCTAAGGGCCGTCCTAGAAAGGGAGGTCAGAAATTGGGTTTGTGCTGGGAGGGGCTGCCTCCCTGGCCCCGCCCACAAGACGGTAAACTTAGAAAAAACCGGGTTACTGTTCCATTTTCCAAAGAACATGAAGTATGGAACGAAGGTCTTAGGAATGTTTAAATTTAAAATAATTGAAGCACGTTTTCTTAATTTCCTCAGCTGTGCTTTTTGAAGCCCTTTCAGGGGGTAATGCGGTAATTAAACGTAGTTTTTCAGTTTGAAAGGAAATGCTTTCCCCTACAAATCCACTTGGAAAAAGGCAGGTATCTGGATGGGGAATTTTGTCAAAGTGCAGCACAAGGGACAGATGATGCTTCAATACAGAAACTTTAATAGGTAAACATATCTTGTAATGTTACAGTGTGTGTGGGGGGGAATACAAAGGGATGGGTGCCAGCACAACTCTCCCATTCAGTATTCTTCCCCTTCTTCAGCCTCAGCTTCCACGGAATCCACGCCCACCTCTTCATAATCTTTCTCCAGAGCTGCCAGGTCCTCCCGGGCCTCGGAGAACTCCCCTTCCTCCATGCCCTCCCCCACATACCAGTGCACAAAGGCTCGCTTTGCATACATGAGATCGAACTTATGATCCAGGCGGGCCCAGGCCTCGGCAATGGCGGTGGTGTTACTAAGCATGCACACAGCCCGCTGCACCTTGGCCAGGTCTCCTCCAGGGACGACAGTGGGGGGCTGGTAGTTGATGCCCACCTGCCAGAGAAAGAGAAAATAGAGTGAAGTTTGTATTGTGGCCTCAAAAATGGTAGCTTGTTTTTCAAAACTGGAGCTGTGGGTCCAGTTTAAATGAAACCCTATAGAAACTGGTACATTAGTTTTTGGCAATATTTATCAACATTTAATATCCTTTAACTGTTTACTTCTTTATAAATTTCTTTTGGTTTTAGAGAGAGGCAGGGCGCAAGAGAGAAACATCAATTTATTGTTCCACTTACCTATGTATTTCATTGGTTGATTTTTGTATGTGCCCTGACTGGGGATTGAACCTGCAACCTTGGCATATAGGGACGCTGCTCTAACCTACTTAGCTATCTGGCCAGGGCCAATCATATACTTTCACTGTTTGGATTTACTCACACAAGAACACAAAGCTACATGTGTAAAGACTTCTCTGTATTTAATTTAAAGTACTGTTTGTAATGGCAAAACTGGAAGCAAATGTCCATCATTTATTACACACCCCTACAGTAAAACACTATATATGATTATGAAAAAGAATGATAAATCTGTCCTGGCATATAAATATATCCAAGGTACATCAAAGGTGTATTGTATATTTGGTAAAAAGAAAAGCAAATTGAATTCTATGTATGCTTAGAAATACCTATAGAGTAATAAATAGACTAGAGGTTTGGACAACTTAGGGAACATCATGCTGGAGGAAGATAAATGCCTGGGAATGTGCTGAGGCGGTCACGTATCTCTGTCCTGGTGAGTAGATAGTAGTTAGCAGCAGCCAGGCACACCATTCTCCAGGAGAGCTGGGAAGGGCAGGGTAAAGGGCACAAGGGGTTCTGACCCTGATCAAGGGGCCCCATGGCTCTAAGGCTAGGCCAACCGGCCCCTCCTAGTGGGAGTGCTGCCAGCTTCCCATTCTCTCTGGCCACCTGTGTGCAGCAAGTTGTCTGTCACCTACGTGAAAAGAATGTGCCTTCTTTGCCCATGTTGCTAGGCTCTTCCTGTGAACCTCACCCATATAGCAAGAGGCCTAATACACATTGAATATGCACAGAACATCGCTGTAAGGACAAAGCCCTGGGGAAGAAGACTTGAGTCTTTCAGCATTCTTGTTTTAATATTTTGCCACATATGTGCGTTTCTACAATAAAAAAAAACACACTAAACGTATTTAACCATGAGTGATTCCTTGAAAACACCATATCCCCAAACAAATGGTTGTTAAAGAACATGGTGAAATCACACTCAGACACGAAAAAGAACTTTTAAAGGAATGGGAATTCACATGATCCATCTGAGGTTGGACCGTCTTCCCGGGTACAGTAGAAGCTTTGACTTCCTGCACCTCACAGACCAGCCTCCCTACTGGTTCACAGGAGCCAGAGACTCAGCTAGGAGATGAACCTGGGCACAGGGCACAGCAACTCCCACAATGCCTCCCAGCTGAGGCTGGCTTAGATGTCCTTACTTTCCAAAGCTCACAGTGATTAAAACAAACTTCCCCCCACTCAAGAACTTGGAATGGAAAGTTTCAACTCCTACCTAAAACCTCTATGGTCTGCAAACCTATGTAAGATTTAATGATTTTTTTTTTGCATGAGTCACTTAAAATAATTTTACTTCCTCAAAGACAATCTGTGTCACAGTGTCTTAAGTGGGGCTGACAGAGGGCTAGATACCTTCAATAATGTGGGTAGTCAGAGGCAAGTTACAACTATTCCAAATGGGAACAAGATGACATCTATTTCTGCTACTTGTGATTTTAAGTCTGGCATGACCCTGGACCTCGCAATTCCCAAAATGAGGGTTTACAAATGTGGGGGTCTACAGATTTATCTAATGCAGAAAACCAACTGTAAACAAGGACTTAAAGAAAATACCTACATTTCTATTACAAAAATATTACTATTTAAAATTTTTTAAAATAATTTCAAGGTCAACCTACATTTCCCATAATAAAACCACCACCCTAATGGGAACAACGATCCTTCAGAAATTTTCCTCTTCTGTTAAAAGGTACACTAATTGATGACCAAGAGCCTAGCTGCCATGGAACGGGGTCTTCTCCACAAGGGCAGCATCCTATCGCAGGGTCTGCAGCATGCTAAAAGGTAAAACCACTCGTTATCACCCATCCTACCTTAAATCCCGTTGGGCACCAATCCACAAACTGGATGGTGCGCTTGGTCTTGATGGTGGCGATGGCCGCGTTGACATCTTTCGGGACCACGTCTCCCCGGTACAACATGCAGCAAGCCATGTACTTGCCATGGCGAGGGTCACACTTGACCATCTGGTTGGCAGGCTCAAAGCAGGCATTGGTGATCTCAGCCACGGACAGCTGCTCATGGTAGGCCTTCTCAGCTGAGATGACTGGGGCGTAGGTGGCCAGGGGGAAGTGGATGCGGGGGTACGGGACCAGGTTGGTCTGGAATTCCGTCAAGTCCACGTTCAGGGCCCCATCAAAGCGCAGGGAGGCCGTGATGGAGGACACGATCTGCCCAATCAGACGATTGAGGTTGGTGTACGTGGGCCGCTCGATGTCCAGGTTGCGCCGACATATGTCATAGATGGCTTCGTTGTCCACCATGAAGGCACAGTCGGAATGTTCCAGGGTCGTGTGGGTGGTCAGGATGGAGTTGTAGGGCTCCACCACGGCCGTGGACACCTGGGGGGCTGGGTAAATGGCAAATTCTAGCTTGGACTTCTTGCCGTAGTCAACCGAGAGCCGTTCCATAAGCAGGGATGCAAACCCAGAGCCGGTGCCGCCCCCGAAGCTGTGGAAGATGAGGAAGCCCTGCAGCCCCGTGCACAGATCCGCCTGAGAGAAAGCAGAGACCGTGAGCAATGCCTTTTGAAGCCACACCGCCAACCTCCAACAAGCCTAGGTCACTTCTCTTTGACTCCACAAGTTTAAATGGATCCCAACCACCCCCAGGTAACATGCATTCCACTTGGAGGGAAGGCAAAGCAGACACCAGACATGTACGTATGGATGCACTGCAGCCACACCAGAAAGGAGGACCACGGGTTCATGATTCTGCCTTGGGCTTTTCCAAAATGACCCTGGAAGGCTTCCCAGCACCCTTCTTACCAATTTGCGGATCCGGTCCAGGACCAGGTCAACAATCTCCTTGCCGATGGTGTAATGGCCTCTGGCATAATTATTGGCTGCATCTTCCTTCCCGGTGATCAGTTGCTCAGGGTGGAAGAGCTGCCTGTAGGTCCCTGTGCGCACTTCATCTATAAAGAGGACACGTGTGCCATGGCCTTTAAGGATGATTGTTAACTCACCAGCATGGACAGATTGGGGGACCGTTCAATTCTACCAAGCACGTGCTGTTCCTTGTAGGTGAACAGCATCAGTGTATCACAGGGAGGCTCTATGTAATACACAGAGCACATCTGCAATCTATGGCTCTAGGGAGGTAAACTCAGCTCATGGCACAAATACCAGCTTGACTGGTTCCCCAAGAAGAGAACCCCTGCACACAGGCAATTCTACATACTTATTTCACACCAAAAGGTATAATTTTAAAAATGGTTCATACTGGACAGTCACTAGGTCAGTGTGATTTTTGCCAGGCAGTCCTATCAGGGCACCTGTGTGGCCTGTTCTCAGACTGTCAATCTATGGGTGACCACTGACAGGTGCTCTCTTTGCAGCTCTCCTCAGGCAACTAATCTGAAGGGACCCAATGAATGTTCTCCAATTTCTATTTCTGAGCTGCAGGTCAAGACTCATGCACCAGCCCTGGCTGGTTTGGCTCAGTGGATAGAGCATCGGCCTGCGGACTCAGGGGTCCCGGGTTCGATTTCGGTCAAGGGCATGTACCTTGGTTTCGGGCACATCCCCCATGGGGGGTGTGCAGGAGGCAGCTGATTGATGTCTCTCTCTCATCAATGTTTCTGGCTCTCTATCCCTCTCCCTTCCTCTCTGTAAAAAACCAATAAAATATATTTTAAAAAAAAACAAAAAACTCATGCACCAGCTGAGAGAGTGCACAGCATTAAGGTGACTGCCTACCTGGGGCTGAGGCAGTCATGAATGAATCTGTCATAAGCCCAGCTTGCTCCTGGCAAAGCAGCTTTTTGCTGTATGTTAGGTTTTTCTAAATCAGGAGCCCAAGCCCCACATTTCAAGCACTAACCTTTCAGTTTCTCACCTAACACAGTCACGGCTTACCTGTGTGTCCATCCATCCTTTCTGCAGAGGAATTCCAAGGAGAACCCTGGGGGATTAACTAGGCTCTCCCAGCCACCTTGCTTGCCCGAGTACCTACCAACCACGGTGGGCTCCAGGTCCACAAACACTGCTCTGGGTACATGCTTGCCAGCCCCAGTCTCGCTGAAGAACGTGTTGAACGAGTCATCTCCACCACCAATGGTTTTGTCACTTGGCATTTGCCCGTCAGGCTGAATGCCATGTTCAAGACAGTATAATTCCCAGCAGGCATTGCCGATCTGGACACCGGCCTGTCCCACGTGGATAGAAATGCACTCGCGCTGGGAAAAAGAACATAAATGTGAGACTCATTCGTTTTCCAGGCAACTGTCACTATATGGCATGCAAATATTATATATATAACATATATATACACACACACACATATATGCATTTCAGTGTCTAAGGCTTTCTCAAATGTTATTTTCTACGAGGTTTGTGTGATCCAGTTATCCCTGTGAAAACGGAGGTGCTAAACCACTTAGCTAAGTGCTACAGTTAGTCCCAGAACCTCATTGTCAAAATTAATTAATTTTATTAAATATCTACCCTGTGTACTGTGACAAAAGGGAAAGTACATATAAAGTATTTGTGCACACATCGCAATACAGCTGTACTGAGAAAAAGCACTTGTGTATTTGAGTTGCCAACTGGGAACTAGCTGCTTTTCTCACGGCATGCTGTTTGTATTTGAAAGAAATGACAAACTGGCTGTTCAGACTTGGATATTTGATATTTATGTTACCATCTTGCTGTAAAGTAATAAACACATATTTTTACAGTTCTTAGTTTTAATTTCTAATGGGACAAGTGTAGGGAGGTTCTGAGAGCAGAAAGTTTGAGAATCGCCCTCCAGTCTTCAGGAACTCAACACTGTGGTTTGTCCTCTCGGAGACGGAGTCAAGGCCATCCCACAGGCCAGCTGCCGCCCTGGCTCTTTAAGACGCCATTTCCGGGGAGCTGTCTGCCCTAGCCGATCCCCTGCCACGCCGGAGGTCACCGCCGCCCTCTGGGCGCAGAAACTCAGAATGAGCCCGTGTCCTCGTGTGCCGGTCCAGGGGGCCTCCAGGCCTCGTGGTGCCTCTGGGCTGGCTCTTCGCTAGGCCTCCCAGCCCCTGCTCCCCGCCTAGGCCCGCTCCCGCCGCACCCCAGGCTCTCTCCGTGGGCTGCGGCCTCACGTGGCGGGCTTCGTCCACCCTCCCGCCTGGGAGTGTGCAGGCTGCCGGTCTCCAGGGTCCTTCCAATGTGCGCCTGGCCTACAGCGCCCCTGCCCAGCCCCAAGGCCTTACCATGGTGAGCTCTGCCGCTGCCGGACTCGGCTCCTCGACCGAAAAAGAAAAACGGTACCGAAGCTCCGCGCGCCCAACCGCCACCTCCGCACCGCGCACGCTACCCCTTATAGGCCCGCCAATGCCCAGGCGGCCATTGGTCCGGGACGCCTCAGGCGGGCCAAGGCCTGGAATCCAGCTTCTAATTGGCTGTCGCTCGACTCATGGAGTGTGGCACTTTCTGATTGGATGCGGGTTTGGCGGGAAGGCTGTGGGGTCGAGGAAGGCCGAGCGCAGATTCAGGTGTTCCGGAGCTTTCTCCGACTTGAGATCGGAGCAGCTGTGGCGCCTGCCTGGCTGGGGCACAGGACGTGACCATGCAGGTGAGCACCCGGCGGCATGCGAATGACTTGATGTCCACCTTGTGCTGTCATCCCCTCACCAGGCACCTCAGGCCTTTGCCTCCCTGCTTCTTATGCAGGCCTTTTGCAAACACAGCCACCTCCTAGAGGTATGACCGACATCCACCCTAAGTCTGCACCCTCTCACTTTCCCATCCCTTTTTCCATCCCGGTGCAGAAAGGCCTGTTCAAGCCAGCACCCTGAAATTGGGCAGGATTTTATTACTTCTTTAATGAGGAATGGGTGTCCTGGGACAAGGGGGAGGGGGCGCGGTACGCAAGAGCTGTGGTGGGGCACAGTGCCCATTCGGGAGGACTTTGGGACAATTACTTGATTCTTCCATTCCGTAAAGATCGACTAAACTTTCTTTAGGATCCAATGTGTTGTTGTTTTTTTAAAAAATATATATATTTTATTGATTTTTACGGAGAGGAAGGGAGAGGGATAGAGAGTTAGAAACATCGATGAGAGAGAAACATCGATCAGCTGCCTCCTGCACACCTCCTACTGGGGATGTGCCCGCAACCAAGGTACATGCCCTCGACCAGAATCGAAACCGGGACCCTTCAGTCGGCAGGCCGATGCTCCATCCACTGAGCCAAACCTCCAATGTGTGTTTTTTTTACTTCGGGAAAAGTGGGGGCAGAAGGATGGAGGTTCCTCAACCATAATACAGCACTCTGTTCTGGCGTGCCAGCCGTACCCTTGACTTCTCTGTAAAGGAGCGTGGGGAACCCCGCCCTGACATGCCAGGTTGAGGAATTGGGACTTTCCTATAGGACTTGGGGAGCCTTTGAATAGTGCCATCAGGTCTGCCCTTGGGAAGATGGCATTGGTAATAGGGAGGAAGAGGATGTAGGAGGGTCAGAGAGAACCAGGGAAATCAGGAGAAACACGCCCAGCCTTTTCTCCCCATGAAAGTGAATCTGTCTTATTTAGCTTGGGCTGCCATAACAAAGTACACAGACTGCCCGGCCAGCGTGGCTCAGTGGTTGAGCATCGACCTATGAACCAGGAGGTCACGGTTCTATTCTGGGTCAGGGCACATGCCCGGGTTGCAGGCTCCATCCCCAGTGTGGGGCGTGCAGGAGGCAGCAGATCCATGATTCTCATCATTGAAGTTTCTATCTCTCCCTCTCCCTTTTTCAACCTGAAATCAATAAAAATATATTTAAAAATAAAAACCAAAACAAAATACCACAGACTGAGTGGCTGAAACAACAGAAATTATTTTCTCACAGTCTGGATGCTAGAAGTCCCAGATCAAAGTCGGGGAGCATTGGGAGGGCTTGCTTTCTGGCTTGCAGAGTCTTACTGTGTCTTCACACGAGAGGACAGGGAAGAGAACAAGCTCTCTGTCTCTTCTTTTTTTAAAAAAATATATTGTTATTGATTTCAGAGAGGAAGGGAGAGGGAGAGAGATAGAAACATCAGTGATGAGAGAGAATTATGGATCGGCTGCCTCCTGCATGTCCCACACTGGGGATCAAGCCTGCAACCCGGGCATGTGCCCTTGACTGGAATTGAACCCGGGACCCTTCAGTCTGCAGGCTGACGCTCTATCCACTGAGCCAAACCAGCTAGGGCCTGATGTCTCTTCTTATAAGGACACTAATCCTACTGGATCATAGCCCCACCATTATGACCTCATTTAACCTTAATTACCTCCTATCTTCAAATACAGTCACATTGGGGGTTATGGCTTTTAAGATAAGAATTGTGGGGAGGGTCATAATTCAGGATGTAGCACTCACTTTACTCAAGACTTCAACCACACCATGCACACAACGGAGTTGTAGCCTGTATCAGGTTGTGTTTTTAAGTACTATTTATTTTTCTGATTATGAAAAGAACAATACTTAGAGTAGAAAGTGTGGAAATGCAGGAAAATATTAACATGAAAATCCATAAACCTTCAGGCTTCCCATTTTTAGTATACTCATATAATTATGCAACTATTACCATAATTTTAGAACATTAAAAAAGATTTTTTAGACAGAGGAAGGGAGAGAGGGAAACATCAATCCATTGCACACACCCAATATTGAACCCATAACTTTCGTATGTGCCCTGACTGGGAATTGAACCCGGGAACTTTTTGGTATATAGGACAATGCTCCAACCAATTGAGCCACACTGGACAGGGCAATTTTAAAACATTTTATCACCCCAAATTTCACTCTTTTTTAAAAATAATATGTTTTATTAATTTTTTTACAGAGAGGAAGGGAGAGGGATAGAGATTTAGAAACATCGATGAGAGAGAAACATCATGAGAGAAAAACATCGATCAGCTGCCTCCTGCACACCCCCAACTGGGGATGTGCGTGCAACCACACCGGTTAGGGCTTCACTCTTTTCTATTGCCTTTGTATGGGGATACCACATTTTATTTACCCATTCTTCAGTTGGTGAGCATTTGCACTTTGCAGATATTAATAATGCTGCTGTGAACATTTGTGTACAAGTTTTTTTTTTAAATATATTTTATTGATATTTTACAGAGAGGAAGGGAGAGGGATAGAGAGTTAGAAACATCGATGAGAGAGAAACATCGATCAGCTGCCTCCTGCACACCTCCTACTGGGGATGTGCCCGCAACCAAGGTACATGCCCTTGACCGGAATCGAACCTGGGACCCTTCAGTCCGCAGGCCGACGCTCTATCCACTGGGCCAAACCGGTTTCGGCTGTGTACAAGTTTTTATGTGGACATATGTTTTTATTTCTCTAGGAGTGGATTTGCTGGGTCATATGGTAACTGCATGTTTAACCTTTTGCGGAACTGCTAAAAAAACCCACGTGATTTTTTAATCCTGATTTTCTTACTTAACATTAATCTTGTGCATTTTCACAAATTGCTCACTGTACTTTGAGCATTTGGCTTTCAATGTTTGCAAAGTTCCAAATCTTAGTAACCAATCCCCCTAAGTTGACATTTAAGTTATTTCCAATTTTCATTATTATAAATAGCATGACTTCTGTAGAGCAGATTAGTCAGACCACTGGATCAAAGGACACAGGCAGTTTTAAGGCTCTCAGTGCCTACTGATAAATTGCCTTCCAAAAAAAAGTTGTGACAGTCTGCATCATGGCAAGTTGAGTTTGGGAATGCCAGTTGCACACCGCCTTATATTTTAATTGTCTCCCGAGGTAAGTCACCAGAGCAGAGACTTGTTTGGGCAACTTTGACCCCATCCATGCCCAGCTCAGTGCGCAGCACATAGTACAACTTCGTGTTACAGGAACGAGTGAGAACGAAGGAAGGCCCAGCTTCGTGCAGTGGTTGGGGATGGAAAGGAGGATACAGGTGTCTTGAGTCAGCGTGAAGATTGGCTCCATGAGACTTACCACCTGGTTGACATGGTGACTCAATGCAGACTCAAGTGGTAAGAACACATTGTGAGGCTACACTCCACAGTCATTTAGGGGCAGACGCTGGTAGGGACGGTCTCAAGACTGCCAGTAACTCTTTTTTGTACTCCACTCTGCCAGCATCAGTCTTTATGCAAAGCCCTGGAAGAATTACCTTCACTGAGCTAGCAAGGTCATCACACTCTCTGTTCACCTGGATGTCCTGCGGAGAAACCAATGATCACCTTCTGAGAACTTGACTTTTTTACTTACACACACGAGGTCTTGAAGAAGCTCCTTAGGACAGCTTCTTTCCTATGGATGACAATGGTATCACTCCCCAAACTATTAAAATCAAGAAGAGAAGGGGCTCAAGGGAGGCCTCTAGGGACTTGCTCTATTTGTTAAGCGGGGGGCTGATTGTTAGGTATACCCTGTTTGTGAAAATTCACTGGGCTCTACCTTTAATCTATGTGCACTTTTCAGCATAAATGTTGTCGATAAAAAACAAACAAAAAACAAAGGGGCTGGGGAAAAGAGAACTGTCTTCTCTGTAAGAGCCCTTTCCATAGGGTCTGTCATCTCATTCTATTTTCTTTTTTAAAAAATATATTTTAATTGATTTTTTTACAGAGAGGAAGGGAGAGGGATAGAGAGTTAGAAACATCAATGAGAGAGAAACATCGATCAGCTGCCTCCTGCACACCCCCTACTGGTGGGGGGTGTGCCCACAACCAAAGTACATGCCCTTGACCGGAATCGAACCTGGGACCCTTCAGTCCGCAGGCAGACGCTCTATCCACTGAGCCAAACCAGTTAGGGCTCATTCTATTTTCACAATGATCCTGGCTGATAGATATTAGCCCCATTGCTCATAAAGACAAGACTGAGTTCTGGGACGGGTTTTACGGGAGCTGTAAGGATTCAGAAGTATTTCCCTTAAAGCCGAGGATAAAATCTGAGTCAGATTAGACTAATGGTAAGAGTTAAGGAACAGGAAAATAGAACACTGCATGTAGATTAGTGTTGGTCTCTAATTCAGGATCCAAGATCCCATATGATGGGCTCAGGACTTGGTTCCAGGCCTGTCTGATGGCAAATCCTGTTCTATTTTCATTATATAAAAGCTTCTGAAAATAACCATACATTGCATTAAATAAGCATGTACTTTGGCAGGGCAATTTTATATATCATTCCATTTTTTAGAGTGATAGAATCCAGTGCTGACAGGAATTCTCAGAGTTGAGGGAACATGGTCATGGCAAGCTCTTTTCTGGCTTTGGAGCCAAAGAGACCAGGTATTTAGGGGCAGAAGGAAAGAATAAGGATGTTCAAACCAGTTGTCCCAAGCCTGAAGGACTGAGACTGTAAAAACACATCTCTGGAAAGACTTTGACTCAAGTCTGGGCTTAAATAAATCAGGGTGGAATAAGCAGTGATTTGTGACTTTCTTTTAATAATTCATATTTGGCCCTAACCGGTTTGGCTCAGTGGATAGAGTGTTGGCCTGTGGACTGAAGGGTCCCAGGTTTGATTCCTGTCAAGGGCATGTACCTTGGTTGCGGGCACATCCCCAGTAGGGGGTGTGCAGGAGGCAGCTGATCGATGTCTCTCTCTCATCGATGTTTCTAACTCTCTATCCCTCTCCCTTCCTCTCTGTAAAAAATCAATAAAATATATTTTTAAAAAATAATTCATATTTGGGGATTCTCTCCTTAATGTTAATTGCCTTAGAAAAAAGAGTGCCTTTTTTTTTAATATTAAAAAGGCAAAATTGAATGAAAACGGTCCCAGTTTCCCTCACAGCCACACAAATGAGTCTTCCAGCACCATGATTCGCCTGCAGGCAGTACTGGAAAGGTGGGGGAGGGGGCCGCCTTGCAAGTGCTGAACCTGCAAATCCAAATATTAGTGAACAGTAAGCATTGTGCCTCTTGAGCCACTTATGCTCTCTCAGCCCATGAAGAGCCCAGGCAGGGGTCCGAGGTGAGACCACAGCAGTACCCCCAGTCAGGCCTGGAGTGGAGCCAGAGTGGCATTATGATCTACTTTCAGGCCTGGTGTGGGACTCAGACTGAAACACACCATGTATCTGGGCAGGGCACTCTGTTTCTCTAAGCCCCACTTTCTTCCTCTAAGTATGTATACCTCAGGGCTGTGGGGAGGCTCAGAGGTGAGGTTTATGAAAAGTTCTTACAGAGAAATCCAGCAGTTCCAGGGCAGACACTGGATTATCCCGGACAGACTTGAGAACAGCCAAGCAGCCTTCACTTCGCATGGGATTCCTGGACATCTAAGAAATACACACACAAAACTGAGAAAAGCTGATCCTAGGGAGGCCGGGAGGGCACCCCAAAAGGGAAGATTGGGGATCCCTTGTCTCTGATGATGTGCCTCAGGATAGCCCCACGGTCTCAACTCACAAGGTGTCTCCATCAGACAACGCCCTGGGTGAGGCTTCAGGGCCAGGGAAGAGAGGAAGTAGACACTGAGCACTTACCCAGTGCCTGGCTCTGCCCCATGCCAAGATGCAGACACACAAGACATTCTCCTGCCTTAAAAGAGCTCACCCACTGGGGAGGAGATGAAAAAGAAACAAAAATGCAGTGTGATAAGAGCAATGAGAGTGAGTGGGAGCCAAGTCTACCTGGGAGGTAAAGGTTGGGTGGGTGATCAAATAACTGAGCTGAGCTTTACAGACAAGGTGGGTGGAGCTGGGCATTTCAGCAAGAAGAGCAACAGAGGCAAAGAGAAATAAAAAAATGCACAGTATGTCTGGAGAATTCTAAGGAGCTTGGGTGAGATAAGTACATTTCAAGGTAGGAGGGAGAGGCAGGTTGGCAGAGCCCATATCCTGGCTGCAAATGACACAATACTAAGCTTGACTTTATCCACCAGGTAGCCTCTGATGGGTTTAAAGCAGGGAGGGACAGAGGCATATTTCTGGTTTAGAAAGATCACCTGGTAGCAGGTGGGAAGAAAGGGCTAGAGATGAGAAACCAGCAGGTCAACAAAACTCCAGGAGGGAAAGTGAGAAGGAGGAGCAGGTAGCCTGAGAGCTCTTCAGGAGAAAGGAAGATGTGGGAAAGAGGGAGGGACAAGCTTCTGCCTGGGAGAGAAGGAGCCCTCCTGCTATACACACACCACGAGGCAGCCTTTAGAGGGAGATAACGCATTCAGGTTGGATTCTGAGAACCCTACATGCCTATGAGACATCTGGGGGACCATCCAGCAGGTGGAAATTTGGATCCAGAGCTTAAGAGAGAGGTCTGGGTTCTAGAGCAGGAAGCGGGGACATGGGATGGGGTAAGGGGTGGGAGAGGAGTGAGCCTCAGGCTGGGGACGGGAGTGCTGCAGGGGGCTCCTCTGCCAGTTGAGGGAGTTGAGGGCCAGGCAGGGCTGGATACCCGCCCCCGGAGCTGGTGGTACTATCCTCTGAGCACATGCTGTTGGCCCAGTGGTTCTCATGGAGCTGCTCTATCCTCATTGCACCCTCGCTTCTCTGTCTTCTCCTCAGCTGCTCCATCCCCACTGGCAATCCTGGAGGAAGGAAACCCCTGCTGTGCACACAGGGCCTCAGGTAAGTGTGAGTAGTGGCCAACAGTGCACCTGGGCTGATCCTGGGTTCTAGCAAGGCCAGAGGAAGAGCAGGGGCGAGGATGGAGGGGAAGCAGGTGCCTTAATCATCAGCAGCAGAGCAGCACTCTGGTGGGCTGAGAAGGAGAAAGGACAGCTGGGAGGTGTGGTGATATCACTGAGAGGGAAGGATGGAGCAGGGAGGAGTCTGAAGTGCATGCACCAGGCTAGAGATGGGTGAGTGAGTGGCAAGGGGAAGACGTGGTAAAAGAGGAATCCAGGAGGCCCCCTCCCCGATCTGAGCTCTAGAACCTGTGTCCCCTGCTGCCACTGGGGTGGGCTTATGTGACAGGGGAAGCATCTGTGTGGACAGACTCAGGCAGGTCTGCGGGGCCTCCCCATCAGTCTGGCACTCACAACAAGAATCCTCAGTGTCTTGTTGACCCGGAGGCCCAGGCCCAGGCTCCGGGCTCCCACCACAGAGATGCGGTTGTTGCTGCAACAGAAAAACATGTGCATTGTGCTATCTTCCATGTAGCCAGATTGTCTCAGACCCCAGTTCTGGCCTCAAATGTCAGCATCTCTCATGGAATCCTCTAGCCTTGGCTCCTTACACAAGGAGGGAAGGACTACAGCAGACAGGCCCTGCTTACTCTGCAGCTCCTGGGAGGGGCTCAGCCCTGGCAGCCCAAGCATGACCTGTCAGGCTTCTGTCCCTCTCTTTCCCTCTGGATTTGTGGCCCCTCCTCTGGTTACCTGCCGAGGGCTGAGAGTCTGCCTGGGTGGGGAGGAGCAACACACTGCAGGCCCCCCAGCGGCCACATGCTGAGGAGAGCATGCATGTGGACCCACTTATCAGAGTCAGCTCCTCTTCCGAAAGGGAGGAAAACTCACACAGAGCACCCAGCCCACACCAGGCTCTACTGAAGAGACTTTACATACATTGGCAATTCCCAGCCCCTGCCTGTGTGGTAGGGACTATGAGCCCAGTGTGTAAGTGATGACCTTGAATGAGAGGATGGAGCTAGGTGCTCCTGGATTGTGGCGCAAGCCCATCATAGACTGATCAGTTTGGGAATTGAAGTGGTGAACAGCAGCAAGATCACGGAGCCCCTGGTCCCTGGGGTGGCTATGGGCCCAGAGACTGTGACATGGGGGGCACCCTGTGCTCCTCACCTCATGTTGAGTTCCTCCAACACATTGTTGGTCCGAAGTGCCTCACCCACTGCAGAGGCTTCAGGATCTCCAAAGCCATTGTATGAGATGTCCAGGACTCTCAGGAAGATGTTTGCCTGGGATACAAAAGAGCAAAGCCATGGGACCACAAGTGACAGTGGAGAAAGCCAGAGCCACAGCCTTCGAGCCCAGGACACCCACGGTGCAGAGCACAGACTGAGAGCAGGACAGAGGTTCCAGGGAAGTCTTGGGGCTTGGATGATGGTGACCAGTAGAGCAGAACGACCGGAAGCACAGCATAGAGGGTGGGTGTGGGCGTGAATGCAGACCCCAGAGATGCCGTGAGCAGGCCCCATGCTTGCTTGGGAACCTCTTGAGGGGAGGTACCCCAAGGCACAGAGCAGCTCAGGGGCCTAGAGTTGGGTGAAACCTGCCCAGGGGGCAGTGACGGGAGAAGGACGGGAGCTTGTGGGTATGCTGTGAAGACAGACCTGTCACCTTGTGGGGCAGGACCCCAGCTCAGCTCCTGTTGGAGCGCAAGGCAGCAGCTGCCATTCCCTGAAGAGGACCCCAAGAAGATAGCTGACACAGAGGGCATTACAGGCATTTTGTGCCACCCTGGAAGAGACTGCAGCCACCCATTCCTGAGGCCTTTGGACCACAACCCATGGGAGCAGGTGGCTTGTTAGAGTGTGTGCTGGGATCTAAGCGTGTCACTCAAAGAAGCACCCGTGCATGCCCCATAGGGAGCATGTCACCAGACTGCACGCTGTCCCTCACCATGGAACCTATGATGTCTGGGGAAGGTGTGTAGTAATCAGCTGCGGATTCCTCAGTAAATGACATGAGATGGGGCACAGTGTGTTGAAGTCATAAAATGGGTCTGGAAAAAATAAAAGACCCCTAACAAAATATCCCTTAAGCTCTGCTTAAAAGGTCCAAGCCTCTTTTCTTCAATGCTGGGGAGCTGTTCCCTGGGAGACCTGCCTTCAAGGGACAGGCTGGCTGTGGGGTGGGTGGGGGCCTCATACCCCAAGTCCTCTGGCAAAGGAGACAGCTCCTGGGCCTCGAAGATGATTCCAGCTTATGTTAAGCTCGGTGAGTCCTGTGTTTTCTGCCAGGGCTGGTCCAAGCGTCTCCCCTTCCGAAACATCAAGACAGACCTTCTTATTCACTCTGTACATTCCTTCAAAAAATGATACTGATGCCCGCTGTGTGACAGGGTCTCTGCTAGGCATGAGGATCACAGAGTTGAACCCAACATGGGCTTGCCCTGCCCCCAAGGATTTCGTATTTAATGGGGGAGGGATAAGTACAAATGAATGGGATGGGAACTATTATAAACTACAAACAGGAAGCGTAGGAACAGAATGGGGGCTAACCCTATTTGTGGGGAGGTCAGGACGGTGAGGACAGAGGAGATAACCTTGAATGTCTGCACACATAGAGGAGAGCAGACAAGGAAAGACCAAATGCACAAAGGGAGCATGAGGCACTTGTGGAAATGCACGCAGGCCTGGCACTGTGGGCAGGGTGAGGAGAAGCCAGTGAAATGAGGTAGGAGTGATGGGCAACTGAGAGATGCTAAGAGGCCTTGAATGCTAGGCCAAGAGTCTTGGGCACTGCCCTATCATTGGTGAGGAGGCAGGGAGGGCTTTAAGAAGTGACAAGGCTGGCCCTGGCTAGTTTAGCTCAGTGGATAGAGATTTGGCCTGTGGACCGAAGGGTCCTGAGTTCAAATTAGGTCAAGGGCATGTACCTCAGTTGCAGGTTCCTACCTGGCCCGGGCCCTGGTCAGGGTGTGTGCAGGAGGCAACCAATCAATGTGTTTCTCTCACATTGATGTTTCTCTCTGTCTTTCCCTCTCTCTGAAAATCAATGGAAAAAATATCCTCAGGTGAGGATTGAAAAACACACACACACACACACACACACACACACACACACACACACATACACACACACAAAATAACAGCCTGGCGGGGGGAGTCACAAGGCTGGATTCCTTAGTGGGTGTAGAGAGTGGACTAGGGTTGGTGGGGGCAGATATGAGAGGTTGAGGGACTAGTTGAAAGGCTCGTGCCATGGTCTAGGCTAGAGGTGACAAGACTGGCACAGTTGGAGTGGAGAGAAGGCAGTGGTGGTAGAGAAAGGAAATGGTGGAGGGCCGCATGTAGAGTGAGAAACCCTAAGAGATATTTCATATGTTAAGTGGACAGAAGCCCTAGCCACCCACCTACCCTCTCTTCACTCTGTCAGCACTCAACCAGTCTGACCTCTTCTAGGTCTCAAAAGTGCCAGCACCAACTCCCCTCCTGGCTGTCCCCTGCGTGGAACTGTTGATCTCCCTATTCACCTGGCTAACAGCTCCTCATCCTCCTAACCTGAGCTCTTGGCATTAGAAAGCCTTTCCTGCCCACTAGGCTGGGCCACCTTGGGCCTCGTAGTGACTGCTTTCATCCTTCCAGGCTCTCTGCCTAGTGTGTCTCCCCATCAGCTTGGGAGTCCCACAGGGATCTTAATTTGACCCCTCTCCATGGTCCCCACAGGTCTAGTAAGGCTGGTTTGAAGAAATGCACAGATGAAAAAAGATGAACTGAGCAGAGCGCTCAGCCAGAACACTGGCCAGCCGACCCTGTAGCACCTCGGAGAGCTCCCGAGACACAGCAAAGATGCCCTGTACTGCCTCCCTGAGAAGAGGATTCCAGACCCCACCCAGGACTGGGTCTGACTCCTGCAGGTATGCAGGTTCTCAGATATGATACTTTCCTCTTCTTCAGACTCTTCCAGGGCTGGGAGGAGCGGGCGGTGGTCCCTCACATTGTAGGGAAGCCCCTACTTTGTTGAACAGCTAGGGGGTGAGAAGTTTCTTCTACACCCATGTATGAATTGACTTCTTGTAGTTCCAATGCGACGATTACCATGGGTCAGGTGCGGAGACTGAGACCCAAGCTCCTTCACCCCTCAAGGGAGTCAGATCCTTTATCAGGGGAACAAATGACCCCACTACGTCTGTCCTCTCCCAAGCTGGGGACCCAGCTCCATAGTTGTGTAGCCTTTGCAGGGCCTTAGCTTCCAGTCCCCTCCATCCTGGCCACCTCTCTGGTGCTTGCCCTCTGACTGTGCAGGCCCAGAAGGATGCCTATATTTAGTTTGTTGAAAGTCTGAAATGAGTTTCTCTTTTGATTTCACTGGCTTCTCACAATAATTTTCTTAGAAGGCAAACTGACATTCTGGCCGTTAAATTCTAGGGCTGTTTCTCACAGACCAAGGCTGGTGCCACCCCACTCACTCTAAGCAGCTTGAGACAGAGCAGTGATTCCCAAACTTTCTGGACCAGACAAACCTCCTGAGTCTTCCAGTAAGGATGCAGATGCATCCCCTCCCCTCAAGTCTGGTTCAGCAGGTGCCCAGGAATCTGTATTCCTAACCCAGGGTCCCAGGTGATTCTTATAATTTATTGGAGTGGTTGGGGGCAGGCAGGTAAAATGCCATGTTCTTGGCAAAGCAGACTGCCCATGCAAAGGCCCTGGAGCATGAGAGAAAGTAGTAAGGCCAAGGCATCTCACTGATGCCTTCCACAGCACTTAGAATAAAATCGTCATGCCTTTTGCCACGTTCTGTAGCCCTTCAGCCACCTGTTGCCTCTCTACCCCACAGCCTAGCCACTCTCCCCTGGCTCACTGATGTCTGCCAGTCTGGGTAATAGGCCTGCATGTTTATTGTCCTTCTGCTTGAAATGCTCTCCCTCTGATTTTCCCATGGCTGATTCCTCCCCACCCTCCTCATTTCAGTTTAAATGTCATCTCTGCACAGAGGCCACCTTGGCCACCTCTCTAATGGGTGGTTCCCATTCTTCTCTAGAATCATGCCCTGTTTGTTTCTTTTATAGCATCAATAATTATGGGAGAGTTATCTTGTTAATATGTGTTCCTTGAGGCCAGGGCCTTTGTTTTGTTCATGGCTAGATTCATAGTGGCCCAATCAGCTCCCAACACACGTAGCAGCAAGCAGTGAGATATTCATGGAGCAGATTTAGAGTCTTGTGTGGAAGGAGTGGGAAAGGTGCAGGTCTATGTGGGACTGGGGAGCAGGAGCCGGAGCATGGATGCTTAGATGGGTCCTGCCAACCTCCACCCACCTCTGCCCCAGGAAGGTGAGCTCAAGTGTCTCATGGTGGCCTTGGCCGGGTATTACCTGCTTGGTCATCTAGCTGGTTATAGCTCAGGTCCAGGGACTTCAGGCCCGTGTGGGCCAGCAGGAGTTCAGCAAGGTACTGGGCTGCCTGCTCCTCCAGGCTGTTCCCTGCCAGCTGTACCTTCTGTATGGCGGGGTTTGCCACGAGGGCAGCGCAGACGGCCTGGGCTCCCACCGCTCCCAGCTGGTTCTCTGACAAGTCCACATCTGGGGATTGGCACCACTCCTGTCAGTGGAATTCAAAGCCAGGTGCCATCCTCCTCCACCTTACTTATCCCCTAAACCTCCAGGCCTGAGGTGGCAAAGGGGGCTTTGTAGCTATACTGTCCAGGGGTGCATGGCGACTCTGGCACCTATCAGATGGGTTTCCTCAGGCCCCAGGTAACTAACTTCCCTGATGCCCATCCCCACCCCATGTGTCCATGAGCTTCTTTGTCAAGGAGCTAAAACCACCTACTTCCTGTTGCTATGAGAATGCCCATGATGGAGATGCGGCCACCCTGTTGATCATTTGGGCCTGGTAGTAATACAAGCCCCCCACAGAAGCTCTCACTGCTGGGGACTGACAATTATAGTCTAAGTGAGTACCTATGTGGGCCAGACACTCATCACTTATGTGGGCCACATGCAGTTTCACTGATTTTCACCACATCTCCAAAGTCTAAGTGGTATTGTGCCATTTCACAGATTGGAAATTGAGGCTCAACAAGGTAGAGCTTCTTGCCCAGGGTCACCTTTCTTATTAATGGCAGAGGCAGCATTTGAATCCAGTCCCACTAAACACCTACCCAACCTTCCTCCTCTTACCCTGCCTAGCCCCTACCTGTGTGTCAAAGGACTCTCCCACCCGCACTCAGCACTGGGAGGCCACCATATGAAGGATGTGCTGGCCAGGGGAGGAGGTGAGTGGGTGGCTTGGGGTTGGTCAGGAAAGGGGTGGCATCAGCTTTGGGTATACCACAGAAGGTCTAACTCCACCCTTGTGATGAGGTCCCCTCCCCAGCAACACCAGCAGATCCCAGGTGAGAAAAGGGAGGACTCAAGTCTGCCCACCTACCACAGATGCTGCTGCTTTTGCTCAGAGCATGCGCCAGGGCCTTTGCACCGGCCCCACGGAGCCCGTTGTCCCGAAGGTCCAGCCGCTTGACATAGGGATTGGAGGATAGTGCAGGAGCCAGAGCCCGGGCCCCCTAGGACAGAGAGGGGCCTGAAAGGCCTGACCCTTCCCCGGGCTGAAGGCCCCAGACATAGATAGCTACTACCTTGGCTCATGTTTCCAGGGCTCAGCCCACTTGATGCCTTCCAGCTGGCAGGCTCTCGCTTTTCCACATGCCCAGGGGACACCTGCTTCTCGTTCTAGGCTCCACCTAGATCCCACCTCCTGGAGCCTTTCCTGATTCCCCCCCTCCAGCAGGCTAGGTGCCCACTGCAGACTCCCAGCCCTGATTGAATTCTTTCAAAGCCCTGATCCCACCTGTCACCCAGATGTGAGGGTGGGACATGCCTGGCACAGAGCAAGGCCAGGGAGTGTGTGGGACAGGCTCAGGAAGGGGGCTACACCCATGGCTGCTGCCTCCCAGGTCCTGTCCCTACAAGCCTGGCCCCAAGGTCCCTCCAGGGGTACCTGGGGCCCCAGGCCACGGTGCCGCAGGTTCAGCTCTGGGGCTCTCCCTTGGTGCAGAAAGCAGGAAACGGGCACGACACCGTGGGCCCGGCAAGACCTCAGGTAGAGGGTATCCTTGAGCAGTTCTCTGAGCCCATGGGTGCCTAGTAGGAGACAGAGAGAAGAATGTGGATCCCTCTTCAGGCACAGCCAGCCACCTTCCAAGAGTTCCCCTGTCCTCTGTCACTACTCAGCATTTCACTCTGCAGCGTGTTCTAACAGTGGAGCTTCTGATGCCCCAGGAGCATTGCAGGGAAGGCACAGTGTCCCACGGAGGGTTAAGCTTCCTGCTCTGCTGGACAAGGGCCCCTGCCCACTTGATCCCAGCCTGTCCCTTCCACTCCTGCCAAAGAATCCCCAAAGGTGAGACCAGCCTAGCATGCCCTGCCCAGAGGCACCTTCTGTTTCCAGGTTAGAGTCCGAATCTGTGTCTGAATCCTCAGCCTCCGGGACCCCTTCAGGACGCCCAGCCGCCGTAGCCGCCGCTGCCACCTCTTTCTCCTGCTCTTCACTCCCCCCAGACTTCTCGCAGGGACCCCTCATGGTTACGTCCATTTTGCATTTGCGGGCACCGATGTCAGGACTACACACCACAGCATCAGCCAGAGAATTTGGGCGGACCCTCCGGCTCCACCAACCAATTGCAGCGAACAGGCTTCCGTTGCAGCAAATAGAGACCGACGCAGTCACCTGGGCAACCTGGTGTTGTTGGTTGCTGCAGTACCCGCCTCTAGTCTGCTCTGAACTTGAGTCCGCTCTTAGCTAGGCAGATAAGACCTTGTGCGCAAGGGTGGGCGCTTTGCGGGGTGCTTATTCTCCTTGCCATCTCATGCGGTTCCAGCATCGCCCCCCTTCCCACGGCTGAGGGAGATACCTGACTCAGCTTTTAGCTCCTGCGCTTGGGGGATGTGGGCAGTTTGTGAGGAGGGCATTACACAGGAAGGCTTGGGGAACCTTGCAGAGCCTGGCCACCCTCCACTCTGGAGCCAGTCACGCTCTCTGTGGGTCCCAGTTCTTTCATGCTCTAGGTCGTATATGCAGCTTCCTTCACCAGGAACGTTCCTCCCCAACTTCGTTGAACTTCAGAATCTTCAAGTGTGGGTTCAGAGGTCACTTCTTTCTGAAGCTTTCCTTGGCCCTTCCGCTGGACCCCTGCAACCCCCAGTACCTCTCACGGTGCCTATACCGCCTATCACTCATCCCCGCATCACCCAAGGAAGTGAGGCCTGAGGGCAGGGGACAGGGGCTGTTCCTCTCTGTGTGCCCAGGGTTCGGCAGAGGGAGTCTGGAGAGGCCCAGGGCAGCTGGAGGTTGGGACTGAACCCATGATTGGGAGGTGAGAGGGGAGGCTGGATCCTGCCCAGAGTGGATCCTGTCCCTTTAATAGCTGCTGGCCAGGTCCTTCTTGGACTCCTGCTTTATCTCCTGTTCAGCTGTGACTGCAGCTGCTCTGCTGACTCATGTGCCCCAGCAGCCAGCAAGAGCTGGGAGCATGGGCTCCCCAGGGGCCTTGGCAGACTGGGGGCTTCTGGATTATAAGACCGCGAAGTATGTGATGACCAGGAACTGGCGGGTGGGCGTCCTGCAGAGGCTACTGCAGCTTGGGGCTGTGGTCTACGTGGTAGGGTAAGAGAACGGCTCCTGGCCACGTTGGCTGAGGGACCATGACTCTCCTGCTGGGCTGAGGGTTGGGGGTTTGATTCTTTAGGGGCCGGGCTAGTGGTAGTGGAGGCCGGGGCAGGTTGGGTCAGGGTAGTGGGTAGGCAGAAGGAAGGATTTCTGTCTGTATAGGGGCCAGTGGGTGCAAGAATAAGCCGTGTGCCCACCTGCCTCTTTTCCTGAGCCTTGTCCCTAGGCCCATGTTGGGCTCTGGGCACAGAGAAGGATGGGCTCCACTACTTGCCCATGAGGCCATGGGCAGGGCAGGAGGTAGCCCCTGACAGCTGTGAGAGCTAGAATACTAAGGCCCCCAATAGAATACTAAGATTCCCCGACTCACCAGTTCTGGCTGAGTCAGGGGAATCTTTAAGGAGGAAGCTGGGTCTAGCTGGGGCAGGCGGAGGGTTTTGGCTGGTGAAGGAATTGGTAGGGGGCATCTCCAAGCCCATGAGTGCCTAATAGGAGACACCATGTGGCACTGGCTCTCCGATGCATGGCCTGTGCTTCTGGCCTGTGCAGGGTGTTGGGGGGCGGGGGGAGGCGATGAGCATGGAGAGGAAGTAGGGGACTTGAGTGGTGTTCTGGGAGCCTACAGGGTGTGAGGGAGGAGGCTGAGAAAGTAGGGCCCAGCTCGGTCACTGCTCACAGTGTGCCAGGGACACACCATACTGACCATTGCTCCTCCCCAGGTGGGCCCTCCTCGTCAAGAAAGGCTACCAGGAACAGGACCTGGACCCCCAGATTTCCGTTATCACCAAACTCAAAGGCGTTTCTGTGACCCAGATCAAGGAGCTGGGGGATCGGCTGTGGGATGTGGCTGACTTCGTGAAGCCGGCACAGGTGGGTGCCTCAGTGCTGTCGCCAGGTGCTGACACCTCTGAGACCACCGTTGCAGCACACGTGTGCAAGAGAGGCATGTGATGCCAGACGGGGTGATGACAGCTGGTGCTGTCACAGGTCTGGGCTCGGGAAGGGCCTTACAGAGGAGAGGCACCCGGACAGGGCTATGGGGATGTGTAAGAGGTTTCCAGGGACTGAGAGGAGGGGTCAGGAAGCCAGGCCCGGGGCAGTACATTTACAAAGGCTGCATCTGGAAGAGTGGAATGTCTGGGAACTTGACACTGAGCTTGAGCTTGAGGGTGGGGTGGGAGGAGCATGGGGGGCCAGGCCCTGGAACTTCCTGTATGCCTGCCTCCCTCACCTGGGGGGCTGCTGTCAGGCCCTCCTCCGCTGCCCCTCCTACACTACATTTCTGGCCGCTTCTCCTACCCAGATTGTCCACAGTCCATTTCCACCTCTGTCCCGCTGATGCCCAAATTGTATCCCCAGTGACACCTGCCCCAAGCACAGTTGCTTCCTGGATGCACACCCACCACGTCCAAAGAAAAATCATCTCTCTCTCCCTGGTGGCCTCTTTTCACCCACCAGTGCAAAAGCTGGATGCAGCTTGACCCCTTCCTGCCCCCATCCCATCCTATCCATTTCCGAACAGTTTTCACTGCTGCTCAGGCCACACCTGGATGAGGCTGTGGTCTTCTAGTGGGTCCCAGGTGCACCCACGCAGCAGTCAGGTAAGCTTCCCCATGTGACATCAGAGCTTGCCACCCTTGCTTTCCACCCTTGGGAGTCTCCCTGTCCATGATGGTAGCCACCAAGTCCCTCCAGGTCCTGACCACTGTCATAGACCTCTGCCCTCTGCCCAGCCCTTGCCTCCCCTTCCTGGGTGTACCCTCCCCCAAATTCACAGAGCTCTTATGCTCAGCACACGGGTGCCAGCCACTCTTCCTGTCTTTGGCCACCATCTGCCCAGGCAGAGCTCACCACCTGCTACCCTGGCCCTTGGCCATGCGTGCAATGAGGGATCTACCTTCTGACCAGCTGGGCATGTGCCCGGCCCAACTCAGTTCTAGATCTTTAGTGCCTAGAAACAAGCTCCTAGAAAATTCTGGTTAAAGGAATGAGAGTGAACATGAAAAATAAACTTGTCTCAAAGAGGCAGACATGGGCTCAGAAATGGCCAGAAACCCAGCTAGCCCCCCATCTCTCCTTCAATGTGCCTCACTGGAGGCATTGTCCTGGGCACAGGGTTGATGACTCAATGAGGCCAGGGCTCCTTCCCTCACACACCACGCTGCCAGCTTCTGTCCCCTCCCATTGAGGGAACCATGTCGCAAACCCTGACATTTGCCTTCTAGGGAGAGAATGTGTTCTTCTTGGTGACCAACTTCCTTGTGACGCCAGAACAAGTTCAGGGCAGGTGCCCAGAGGTAAGGTTGCCCAGGAGACTTCCAGCGGTTCCCAGTTCCTCTTCCAGCCCTGGGTCCCCAGCCATGTCCTCCCTTCTCCTTCCCAGGGTGCCTGAGGGCTCAGTATGTATTGCTGTATTCCAGGCACTGGGATAAAGTTTTTGTGTGAATCATTTCACGTAGTTTTCACAAGCACCCTGCCTGGTAGGAATTACTGCAATTCCTCCCAGCCTGTGGGTGACAGGACGCTGGACTTCTGAGAAGTATGCTTCCAGAACCTTCCACTGTCATTCTCTGTGGGATATCCAGGCCCCTCCCCATCCTGATTCTGCCTCTGGGCACTTCCCTGTTGTCAGTGGGACACCAGGAGCTGGGCACCATGCTTAGGTGGGCTCTGATAGCAAGAACCAAGCTGGGAGATCACCTCCCCTTCCCTATGCCCAGCCTCGATTGGTGTGTCCCCAGGCAGTTTTCATTGTTGTGGGCAAACAGAGCATACTCTTGCTTATGAGTTCAGGCTCACTGATGTCTGGGTATTTTTCGCTATGACTGTGATCGGGCAAGAGTCCCCACTCTCTGTTCATTTCTGATGCAGAAATGCAGATTCTCCCCTTGAAATCTCACCTTTCCCTCTCACCTGGACATATTACCAAGCAAGGGCTCGCTGCAAAATGCACATAGGAACTAACGCTATGACGCTGGCTTTTGAGAAAAAAAGAGCTTTTTGGGGAGTTTGGCCAGCAAGGAGACAGGAGGCAATTCTGTCTCCCCAATCCAGGGTTCAGGGTGCAATTTTGAGGGGTTTCAGCGCTGGCTCTTCATGGACAGCAGACCCTTCGCTTCTGAAAGGTCTCCTGAGTTCAGGTTCTGGTCATGTCCTGGTCCTTTGGTTCCATCTGGGGGAGCAGATAGAGTTCACAGGTGTTATTTGTGAGTGGTGTTCCAAGGTGTAAACTTTGGCTCTGGGTCTTGTTAGAAACAGGACCAGTGTGAGCCAGTTCTGCAGGTCAGGCATGTCCCAGGGATCCCGCGTGTGTCACAGAACACTTGCTCTTCTCCCCAGCTGTGGATTTCCCCCGCAGTGTTTTGTATTGCAACAAAATACACACAATGTAAGATGTATTATCTTAACTGTATTTTTAAAGATTTTTTTATTACTTGGCTGGTGTTGCTCAGTTGATTGAGCATCATCCCATGTACCAAGAGGTCACGGTCACCAGTTCAATTTCTGGTCGAGGCACATGCCCAGGTTGTGGGCTTAGTCCTTGATTGGGGGCATGCAGGAGGCAGCCAATCTATGTTTCTCTCTCTCTCTCTCTCTCTCTCTCTCTCTCTCTCTCTCTCCCCCTCCCTCTCTCTGAAATCAATAAAAACATATTTTCACAAATAAAAGATTTTAACATTGATTTTGAGAGAGAGAAAGAGAGAGAGAGAGAGAGAGAGAGAGAGAGAGAATCATCAATGTGAGAGTGCAACATTAATGGGCTGCCTTCTGCATGCCCATGTGCCTGGGATCGCGCCCGAACCAGGCACATGCCCTGACCAGAAATTGAATCTGCAGTCCTTCAGTGTACATGATAATGCCCAATCAGCTGAGCTACACCAGCCAGGGCTTATCTTAACCGTTTTTAAGTGTACGGTTTCCCAGCTGTAAATTTTGTTCGAACGATTGGGACCCAGGACATAACTCGGGAAATCTACCTCCACGGTGACAACTTTCTTTAATTGAGTCCAGCGTTGAATTGCTTGCTGGACTGTGTGGTCATCTGTCCCTTGATCCCTGGTTGTTGGTCCCACCACAGTTGCTGAGGGTACCACATGTCCCTGGTTGGCCCTGCTCTCAAAAAAAGGGGAGTCACGTGCACAAAGGATGTGCTTATCCTTGCCAAACACACACGATGTCCTTCCCTCTCTGATGCTCAGAAGACATCTATTTAATGTTCAGTTTATAGCCCATTCTGATTTTTGCTGGGGCCATGGTTCTGTGTTTTCTGGAATCCGTGTGATTCCTCTTTGCCCATGTCCTGGCTTTTGGCCCTTCCTAAGAAACTGCCAGGGCAGATCATTCATTTGATCTGAAAACCCAGCTTCCTGAGACCAGCCAGAGTTCCTGCCAGCTCTCCTCAGGAGTCCTGGCCATCTGGTTCCTCCTAACATATGTACTGTGCTCCTTCAGCAAACACCTGCCAAGCCTCCCTTAGGCCAGGCTCTGTGCTGGTCTTGAAAAACTCTGTCCCTTGTACTTCAAGAAACTCCTGCACAGACATCCCAGCCAAAGTGGCTGTCCTGTGATGGGGACATACGCTGCAGCTGGGAGACCGGGGGAGGCGCTTCTGCCTGAGGCCTCAGGAAGGGTTTCCCGTGGGACTGGAGGCTCAAGTGGGATCTTAAAGATGTCCGGGCAGAGGGCTGTGTGGGCAAGGACCTGAGCTGTGTGAGGTGAGGCAGCTCCAGAGTCATTTGCTGCTGAGTGGGTTTGGAGCCTAGACTTGGACTGGGGTGGGAAGGGGGTGGCCCGAGATCTCAGGGGCCCTGTGAACCCAGGAGGTGAATTCAATCACAGGAGCAACAGGCAGCCAGGGATGGGCTTGGGGAGGGGTACTCCATCTTCTATGCATGGCATGGACCACTCCAGTTGCTGGGTGGAGGTGGATGAGGTCAGAGGCAAGACCCTGTGGTGGTCGCCATGGGGTCCAACTGGAGGACATGGTGGCCCAGCCAGGGTGGAGAAAAGGGGCAGACTCAGGACATAGGTAGGGACAATGGGGCAGAACAAGTGGCCCCACACTGTCCTCTGCCCACTTAGCATAGTCCCACCCCCAAAAGTCCCATCATCTCATTTGGCTTCTCAGAATCCCCGAGCCCTTCCTTGACACTGTGTTCCTCCGCTGCCCCTGAGCTGGGTGCCCTGGACAGTGGTGTCCATCGTCTGCCCCAGCAGAACGTGTCTGTGCAAGTGCCTGATGGCTCAAGGGTACCTTCCTCTCCAGGGTCTGGGACCCCAAGAAAGCTCACCACTTCTCCCTCCTGGCTGATCCAAACTCTGTGACGGTGTGCCTGCATTAATGTCTCTGTTTTACTGAAGAACAGGCCGGGAAGGGTGCCTGTGAGGTCCTACTTCCCTATCCAGGCCCCTTGGATTAGGATCCTGTCCTTTGTCTGCCACGCACAGTGACTCCAGCATGAACTTACCCTTCCCAGGGTCCCTCCACCTTCCCTGTTGTGTGATCTGAATTGGGATCAGAGGAGTTGGGCCTCGATAAACCACTTCTGTCCCCACCAGGGACAGAACTACCAGGAGGAAAGGAGTCTTGCCTTGCTTTGGAATACAGCACCTGCACCCCTCTGGTTGGGGGCTGCTCACCCTCCCGGCTCTGACCACTTCCTTTTATTTGCACCCTCCAGCTTTTCCATGTGCCCCCAAACTCAGAGAACCCTGGGGCACTAAGGTGGGTGGGACAGGTCCCTGTGGGCTGCAGGGTTGGATCGTCCACTGGGTCCTTGACAACTCTGCTCTCACCCACCTCAGCACCCCTCCATCCCGCTGGCTAGCTGCTGGGCCCACGAAGACTGTCCTGAAGGGGAGACAGGGACACACAGCCATGGTAACCATGGGCCCAGTCTTCCAGTGCCTCTACTGGGAATGGGGCTGGGGGGGAGCAGGCTGTGACCCTGGTGGCTCCTGGGTACAGGCCTGGTGGTGCCTCTGTGTCTCTCCTTTTTGTCAATAGCCCCTTGTCCACCCATCCCTCACCTCAGGTCTAGAGTCTGTCTTGTGTTTTCAAGGCATAAAAACAGGCCAGTGTGTGGTGTTCAATGAGACCCACAGGACCTGTGAGATCCAGGGTTGGTGCCCAGTGGAGAGCAACATTGTGCCCAGGTAAGTCACCCCCAAATCCCAAGGCAGGGTGCCAGGACCGGCAGAGCCCACCCCTCACCTCCCCCACCCCACAGGGAGCCCCTACTGGTCCAGGCCGAGAACTTTACACTGTTCATCAAAAACACTGTCACTTTCAGCAAGTTCAACTTCTCCAAGTAAGTATGGGTGAGTCCTGACGGGCCCCAGACTCCCCTTATCACCATCCTGGCCTAACCTTCCCTCCCCCACCCTCTCAGATCCAATGCCTTGGAGACCTGGGACAACACCTATTTCAAGCGCTGCCGATATGATCCCCTCTCCAGCCCCTACTGTCCGGTGTTCCGCATTGGGGACCTCGTGGCCGCAGCTGGAGGGGTCTTTGAGGACCTGGCATTGCTGGTGGGTCTGTGGTGGGCTGGGTTCTGGGAGGACTCAGGGAAACAGTTCCAGCCCATGTGACAGTGGAACATTCATGTGCTGTGTGCAGGGTGGTGCTATAAGCATCCGTGTCCTCTGGGATTGCAACCTGGACATTGGGGGCTCTGACTGCCAACCCCACTACTCCTTCCAGCTGCAGCAGAGGAGCTACAATTTCAGGTGCCACTGCCCCCGTCCCCAGTACCCACATGCTGCTCCTCAGCCAGGTGCACCTTCACCTGTCCTCCTGTGGCGGTCGGGACAGACCCCACCTCAGCCGAGCCCTCTGGATGCTCCGCTCTGTGTAAGAGGGCGGTCCCAGGAGCAGGAGGGGGTATTCTCAGCTCCAGGTCCCCCAGGACAGGCCCCATCCAGTTGCCCTCCTGAGCTCTTCCCCCTTCACCCCATCTGTCCCCACACCTGGGTTATAACTGGGACCCCTCACCTCCAGTCCCTCCTCGACCCCGCCCTGCCTCAGCATCTCCCCTCCACAGCACAGGGGGTTCCTTTTTTACTTTTTCCTTAAGGTTTTATTTTAAAATTTTCTTAAATCTATAGAAAAAGTTCAAAGATTAATATCATGAACACGTATATACTCTTCATCTGAGTTCACCAGAGTTTTTTATTTGTTGTTGTTTTACGATTTGCCACATTTGCTTCTCCCTTCCTCTCTAGAATGAGCCAGATATAATTAGATAGATTTCAGTTGCAACCTTTGAAAAGTAAGTGGCAGACATCTAGAGACTCACTCACCCCTCTCAACACTGTGCTGAGAATGAGGACATTCCTTATGGGACGTTCCCTATTGTCACACTCAGAAACTTTAGCATTGGCAGACTCTGGCCAGTTGCTCAATGGTTAGAGCATTGGCCCACACACCGAAGGGTTGTGGGTTTGATTACCAGTCAAGGGCACATACCTAGCTTCACTGACCTCCCTAGCCCTTTGCAACTCTATGGGGCTGGCTCCCTGCCCACACCCTCCTCCCCTCATCTCTGCGCTCTCACTGGCCCTACTGTCTCTGCCTAGAACTCCTTCCCGAACCCTGAAAACCCAGCCCGAAAGTCTCCCCTGCAGGAAGCCTTCCCCGCTTCCCAGGGGAGACTGAGTTCCACCCTCTGGATGCTCACAACCCTGACCTGACCCCACTCATCCCCACCCCACCCCCACTGCCAGTGTCTGTTTAGAGACTCTTCTGTCTCGTCCCTGTCCCCTCAGAGGGCAGGGAGCTTCTGAGAGGCAGGTTCTGGTTTGCTTTTCCCCTGTGTCCTCAGCAACGACACAGGGCTGAGACCCAGGGTTTGGGCTGGGCCGGAGGTTGATGGAGTCAATGGATGAGCAAGATGGAGGCTTGGGAGGACCAGCCAGCCTGGGAGTGGGCAGAGCAGGCCACCAGACTTTCTCTTGCCCGCAGGACAGCCACTCCCTGGCGGGAAGCCTCAGGTGTGGAGGCCCGGAGCCTGCTTAAACTCTATGGGATTCGCTTCGACGTCATCGTTACTGGGCAGGTAGGAGGGGCCAGGTGGGATGGGCAGAGCTGGGGTGGAAGGAGGCAACAATCCTGGTCTGACAGACTCAGCCCAGGTGTCTCGCAGGCAGGGAAGTTTGCGCTCATCCCCACGACCATCACTTTGGGCACCGGAACAGCTTGGCTGGGCGTGGTGAGTGTGGCCAAGGTGGGCTCCCTCTGGCCGCAGACTGCGCGTGCCCAGACCTGCCTGCATGCACACTGAGCCCCCTTTGCCTGCTGTTGAATCTCAGAGTGAGGGTTGGGGGCATGCCAGGAGGGCAGGCTGGGGCCGGGACACGGGTCTACCCTGACTCTCCCAGATCACCTTCTTCTGTGACCTGCTGCTACTGTACGTGGATGGAGAAGCCCATTTCTACTGGACAACCAAGTATGAGGAGGTGAGCGGTGGGCCCACTCTGCCACCAGGTGCCGCTGCACTCGGAGGCTGTTGGCCAGAGCCCTGTCCTAATGTCTTCATCTGCAGGCAAAGGCCCCAAAGGTGACCGCTAACCCTGAGCAAACAGAGTCGGCCTCTTCACCCCCAAATCCGGCTGCCCACGAGGCTTAGAGGCAGCCCAGCTCCTGCCCCAATGGCCACTGCTTCTGCTAAGAGCCAGACGCTGATACAAGGATGGCCCTGCCTGGGCTCTGGCCCCCACTCGCTGGCCCATTCTTGAAGGCTGTAACCATTTCCTGTGGCTGGAAAGGGTGGGTCCCACCTGGGGGACCTCATGGATGAAGCCCCTGCAGAACCAGGGTGGGGCGTGTGGGGAGAATTCCACCTTCAGCTCCCAGGCAGACTGTCCTTCCCTGACTCCAGCTTTGGAACACTGCTGCCTGGGGAGTGACAGAAGCCAGTCTTGCACAGAGATCTGCAGTGGAACAGGAGCCGTGGAGAAAGGGAGAGCCCTGGGCACCGTGTGACGGGGCGCTGGTCCAGTGGGGCTCCTGCTATGTCTGTGTCTAGAGAACTTTCTCCCAGGCTCTGTCCCCAGTGCTCCCAGCTGCCAGCACTGACCCTCTCACAGACTGTAACCAACTCCAGCCCTGCCCGGCTCCTAGCCCTCCTCCCCTTGTCAGCACCCCCATCACAGGTAGAGCCCCCCTCCCTCAGCGGTGCTGCCCTGGGTGCTGCAGTGGCCCTGGGCAATCTCTCCTGTGCACTGGAACCACCTCATACATTGGCGAGTGAGCTTTTGGGAATGTTCTGTGAATTGGCAGAACTCATGCTGGTTGTTCTGAGCCTGTAGCTATAGTCAGTGTTTTGAAAGGAGGCAAGCAGACTCTTGGGGACAACCCACTAGGGCACCTCAGATGCCAGTGGCAGCCCCTCCTAGCCTAGGAGTATCCGTTAGGCCTGGAGGACCCTGGGAACCACAACAGCAGCCTCCCATTCATGGATAATCAGTGAGAGGTACCATGTCCTGAGCACCCACTCCATGCCAGTCCCTGTGTCCCATCCCATGGCTTTCACAACCTCCCCTCAGGCTTATTTATTCCTGGGGCTGAGGCGTCTTTGTCCTTCTGCTCTTCCCACTTAATTGAAAGTGAAAAAGTTGGTGTGACAATGTGTTAACTTGTTCACAGAAAAATGATAACAATCCATCCAAACAAAGCAAAACCAGAACAGATGTCCTCTTCCCCCAGAACTTCATACATGTCTTCAGGTCTATATGTGGTTTGTGGAATAGCATTTAGGGGCACCTGCAGCCTGTCTGGCTCAATGGGGTGCTGATAGTGTGATAGGATAGTGGACTCGTAGACAAGATGGTGCCACTTGGAACACTGTGCCTTGGCCAGCTCCTTGGTTCCTTCTGATATTTGCCTGATGTTGTCTTGAGGAACTTCTTAAATGGAGAAATCCCACTTTCTGCAGGAATGACCATTCCCTTAACCTGCTCCCATGTGGCCTAAACATAAAATGTTCCTTGTTCTGAAATGCCTTCACCAAAATCTAGAAAAATGTATTTCAAGCCAAGAGACGGGCGGTTTTGTAACAGGAGCTCCCCTAAAGCTAACCGATGGCCACCTGAGAGCTAGTGTGCAGTGTGTGGAGCACTGACCTTTTATCTGGCGGGAGAAGGGTTCTCCCCGACAGGCAGCTACAGCGCATGTACGAGGCCTAGCATGGATGACACAGTGAACTGTAAACTTCCGGGGATATGGATGGGCCAGTGCTAGGACCCCACTGAACAAAGCACAGTGGAGAGGAAGAAGTAAATTATCTCTAGTCACATGATCTTATGTATAGAAAATACTAAGGAATTCATACCAAAAACATTGAAACCAACAAGTTCAGCAAAGGTGCAGGCTACAAGATAAATAGACAAAAATCAGAGGATCTAATGTATAACATGATGACTATAACACTGGATTGTATAGTTGAAATTTGTTCAAGAGTGGAACTTAAATGTTCTGATGAAAAAATCTTAAAATAGATAAATGTGTGGGGTGTTAATTAGCTAGATGGGAAGACTCCTTTCAAAATGCATACATATATCAAATCATCATGAGGTACACTTTAAATATCTTACAGTTTGCCAGTCAGACCTCAGTAGAGCTGAAAAATACAAATATCAATTGTATTTCTCTACACTAGCAAAGAGCTATGGAGAATGAAATTAAAACAATTCTGTTTACATAGCATCAAAAAGAATAAATTTATAAAGCTACTTAGAATAATATGTCAATTATACCTCAATAAAGCTGAGAAAAAGAGTAAATTTAACAAAACAAATGCAAGATTTGTTCTCTGAGAACTTAATTTCGTTGGGGGGAAAAAACGACCTTAATAAGTGGAAATGGCGGCAAAAAGGCACCAGGTGTTAAGCCGGTGGCGTCAGATTGGACCTTGGTTCAGCAACATCGGAACTTGAGTTCTGGCTAAGAGAGAATTCAGAGTCAACACTCAAACTATTAAGATAAAGTTTACTTAGAAAGTCACTGAGGTAGAAGAAATGGACTCAGGAAACAAGTTACAGAGGCAGAAGAAGGGCCCTTGGTGCACAGAAGATGAGAGAGAGAGAGAGGAGAGAGGGTGGGGGAAGGTTCGGGCATGCCCTATAGAGATAGCCACATTGGGTCCTCCACCTTGCAGGAATTTATCTGGAGGTCTCGGGGGAGGATCCCAATAGAATATGCATCAGCTTCCCAGCTGTGTCCTTTCAGGGTGGTGGTCTCTACTGATTGGTCAGGGCCACAGCAGGGGTCATTAGTCCATGCAGTTGGTCCCACGTCAGTCCTCATTTGTGGGAACCCCTTTCACGTCCCGAGTGGTTCAGGGTTCCGGTTCAGGGTTCGGGTTCTGGAGAAGGCCGCACACAAATGAAGAGACTTGGAAAAGTATTAATCTGGGAATATTGGGGGCCAGCCGGGAGCCCACCTCTAGTGGGAGGACTACCCTTTGCTCTGGCCTTGCAATCCCTTTTATTGAGACTATGGGATACGTCCATAACCTTTAGGCAGGAAATTCCAGTAACAGAAATTTACATAGGAGAAACAGAGGTAGAGGCTGCTTCAGCTAACAATGTTTCAACTAAACAGTGAGTGATTAAAACAATTAAGGTTGTTGACCAGCCTTCTGGGTTTCCTGTCCACATCTTTCTATTAGTGGGACAATGATTGGTTTCCGGCACTCATTGCTATCTTTTCCTCTGCCTTTGTCTATCTCCTACAGCTTCTGTCCTCTCTGGACACCCCCACCCCAGCCCCACCCCTAGCCTGCTCTCCTCCCCAGGCCAAATCCACCCCAAATGCTACCATTCAAAGCCCACCAGTATGTTGCCCCATATGACCTCCCCAAGTTATCCCCGTCACTCCTCATCACGACTGGCGTCCCAGCACTTCCTTCGTGTTGTTCTCCAGTGCTGGCCATGGCAGTCCTGCCTGTCCCCATCGGCTCCAGTCCTGACAACAGGTGCATTTCTCCCTCCTGCCCCACTTCCTGGTAACCTCTCTGCCCAAGGCTGACCCTGCTTCCTTGCACTCACTGTCAGGCCTCCCTGGAAAGAGTCCCATATTTGGTTTTCCAAACACCACCCCCTGAAGGCCCCAGCTAGCTGCCTAGCCCTCTGACCCCCAGACCACACTCTGTGAAATCTGCCAGAGCAAGGGGTGCGTGGGTAGCTGAAGAGTCGTCCCACTGAATCCATAGTGTGTGTGTGAGGGCGTGTTTGCTTAAATTCAGACCATTTGAACTGCCACTGAGAACATCATCCCATGCCTCTATTGACCTAGCAATCTGTGTGTGTGTGTTTTTAAATACTGCATCTGTGGGTTTTTTTTAAAGTATATATATTTTTTAATTGATTTGAGAGAGGAAAACATCGATGAGATGGAACTCTCCATCAGCTGCCTCTTGCACCCCTACTGGGCATGTACTCTGAATTGGGAGTTGAATCGGTGACCTCTTGGTGCATGGGACAGGGCTCAACCCACTGAGCCACACTGGCCAGGGCTGTCTTGTTTTTGTTTTCATTTACTTTAGCTCGTTCTTATATTCTCTGCATTGAACTCCGTTTTGGTCCTGCCTTCTCTAGGAAAGTTCTAGCTCATTCAGGTTAGAAGAGCCAGGAGAAGGGGCTCTTTTCCTCTGTGGGGTAAACACAGACTCATCCATGGACCAGCAGCAGGCATGCAGGGAACTTTGGGACAGAGGTGGATGGAGGGTTTCAGTCACTCTTCCAGGAACCTTGGAAATTCTGTGTGTCCGTTCACAAGGTGTGTGAATGTGTGGGTAATCCCTGGGCCTCCTGCAAGGACCACTTGTGGGGTTCCCTCCCCCATTCTCCTCCTGCTGCCATATGCCCCCCTCCCCCACAGCCAATCTTCTCAATCTGGCTGCAATCACATCAGCCTCACCCAAAACCTCCAGGGTCACCCTTTATACTGCAGTCTATGTGCCCAGCCGAACCTTCCTGCCCTCTGACCTCCTTATTCCCACGCCTGCCCTGCATACCCCATCCATCCCCCTTTGCTGCTTGGAAAACTGGAGATACTTTCCTTGAGACCCCGCTGAGATATTCCAATGCTCCTGGAAGGTAGACTTTACCCCTCCGTCTGTCCTAGAGCTTCCCAGCCACTTCCTTCCGGGAGCTTATCCCTGTGGTCCACATCTTGCAAGAGTCCCATCACATAGGTTGGTCCCCTGACACACTCTGGACTTTAAAATTCATGCCCTGGCCAGGTAGCTCAGTTGGTTAGAATATCGTCCTGATGTGCCAAGGTCGCAGGTTCGACCCCCAGTCAGGGCACATACAATTATCAATGAATGCATAAATAAGTGGAACAACAAATCGACATTTCTCTCTCACTAAAATCAGTCAATAAGAAAATAAAGATACATTCTACCACCCTAGGGTGCTAACATCAGCACCAGTAAAAGGATGCTAACTGAATAGCCCTTGCAGGGATTTGCTCTGGCTTAAGTCTGTAAAGGCCTGTCACAGTTAGCAGCCCTCATAACTTCCTACACCCCTGTAGAAAGACTGCCTTTTACCCATAAACACATAGAGCTCAGGAGGTGTGAGCTACCGTAGAGGGGCCTCCACCCAAAGCAGGGGCTCCTCCTTCGCCCCGCTGCCGCCTCTCGCAGCGGCTCAGAAGGCGTCAGCCCCGCATGGCGCCGTGTAGTCACCACTTCCCGCCCAAAGTGATGACCAATCAAAAAATAGTTTATGTCTCAAGAAAATAGCCAATCGCCATTGGAATCCCCGCCTAAGGCCCGGCCCCCAGAGCAGCCAGAGCCAATGGCAATTGTGCAGATGACGTGTCAATCAGGACTCGCGCAGCGTGGAGGGCGGGCAGTTGGGCGCTAGGCGTTGGACGGAGTGGCGGTGGGAGCACGGCTGAGGCCAGGCAGTGAGCACCATGGTACGACGGGCCGTGCAGTGGGGGTGAGGGGGGAGTTTAGGCCTGGGTGGCAGCAGGGCAGGAGGCTGTCATTCCTGACCCCCTTGGGACTGGGGTGCTACCCAGGGTCGTGTGCAGAGCATGTGGGTCAAGATTGGGCGCCAGACACACTCCAGGAACAATCACGCTCCGCCGCCCCCCCGCCCCCGCCCCTGCAAGTGGGAACGTCGTGGGGCACTCATTAAAACTGCTGTAGCAAGTCATGCCAGGGGGCCACAGAACCAATTACTGCGGGAGAGATGGTGTGATCGTGTTTACCAGCGGCCACTCTTAGATTTAAATATGTAGACTGTAGTTGTAGATATGTAATATATTTCTTAATCTTTATTGTTGAAAGTATTACATTGACCCCTTCTAGCCCTCCCTGTCCCCCTTCACCACCCTTTTGTTAGATATGTAATATTTATGTGTGCGAAATTACTGCAGTGGTTTTTTTCAACAAATGGCCTATTCACTAAAATTTGTTAAAAATATCAGTGAACTCATAACAAAAAAACCCTGTTAATTTAGTTATAAGCAAATCTTGGTTAAAAGCATTTTAAAATTAACACGGTGCTCATTTTCACATAAGGCAAACGGACCTGAAATTTTGTCCATTATATCCGAAGTTCCTTAAATCGAGGTCCACAAAATCGAGGGTTTACTGTAAAAATTTTCTGTGGTAGTGTGGTGCCAGCCTGTCCCTAGCGTTTGGACATATTTTCAGACAATAATGTTGTAAAGCATAGGTAAGTTTTATTTCTCCCACCAATTCAATGCTAGAGAGAGCATTTTGTGCCAAGTAGGGTCAATGGAACCGACAACAAATTTACAAATTAAAGCTGAGTGCTCAGTTTCACACCCTCTCCATCTTAAATACTGTCTCTTTTCATGAATACCAGAAAGCCCCTTAATCTGACCACTGCTCCAACACGCAATAATGAAACCACATTGCCATGACAATCCCGTGTTGCTTTATGTCTCGATATTGATTTCTTATTCCACCTTTTACTTCCTCCTGACAGTCACTATTATGGTGTTCTATGCCTTACCCAGCCAGTTTCTCCTTGATATTTCCATTCGACCCACATCCCTGTGCATGGAGCAGCACTGACAGCTTCGATGTTCTATTTCTGACCCTGTCGGGAGGAAGGAGGAGTCTGTCTGGTGGGACAGTGTTCATAAAGTCTGCAGTAGTGTACAGTGATGTCCTAGGCCTTCACATTCACTCACCACTTACTTCCAGTACTGTAAGCTTCATTCAGGATAAGTGCCCTATACAGGTGTACCATTTTTTATATTTTATATTGTATTTTACTGTACTTTTTTACGTTTAGACATGTTTAGATACACAAATACCATTGTGTTATAATTACCTGCAGTATTCAATACAGTAACATGCTGTACAGGTTTGTAGCCTAGGAGCAGTAGGCTGTGCCATATAATTAGGTGTGTAGTAGGCTAGACCATCTAGGTTTGTGTAAGTGCACTCTATGATGTTCAAACAGTGACAAGAAATGGCTTAATGATGCATTCCTCAGAATGCATTCCTGTCATTAAGGGATGTATGACTCCTAATTTACAGATAGGTTTTATTTTCATGCCATATAGCAGTGGTCGGCAAACTCATTAGTCAACAGAGCCAAATATCAACAGTACAACGATTGAAATTTCTTTTGAGAGCCAAATTTTTTTAACTTAAACTGTATAGGTAGGTACATTGTTATTAACTTAATTAGGGTACTCCTTCAATCGCACTGTACGTGCGCACCCGCATGTGGTATTTTGTGGAAGAGCCACACTCAAGAGGCCAAAGAGCCACATGTGGCTCGCGAGCCGCGGTTTGCCGACCACTGCCATATAGTAACAATGGCCTTGAAGATGATGGGGCAGGGGATTCACATTTATGTTCTGTTTTCCAGCGCGAGTGCATTTCTATCCACGTGGGACAGGCCGGTGTCCAGATCGGCAATGCCTGCTGGGAATTATACTGTCTTGAACATGGCATTCAGCCTGACGGGCAAATGCCAAGTGACAAAACCATTGGTGGTGGGGATGACTCGTTCAACACGTTCTTCAGCGAGACTGGGGCTGGCAAGCATGTGCCCAGAGCAGTGTTTGTGGACCTGGAGCCCACCGTGGTTGGTAGGTACTCGGGCAAGCAGGGTGGCTGGGAGAGCCTAGTTAATTCCCCAGGGTTCTCCTTGGAATTCCTCTGCAGAAAGGATGGATGGACACACAGGTAAGCCGTGACTGTGTTAGGTGAGAAACTGAAAGGTTAGTGCTTGAAATGTGGGGCTTGGGCTCCTGATGTAGAAAAACCTAACATACAGCAAAAAGCTGCTTTGCCAGGAGCAAGCTGGGCTTATGACAGATTCATTCATGACTGCCTCAGCCCCAGGTAGGCGGTCACCTTAATGCTGTGCACTCTCTCAGCTGGTGCATGAGTCTTGACCTGCAGCTCAGAAATAGAAATTGGAGAACATTCATTGGGTCCCTCCAGATTAGTTGCCTGAGGAGAGCTGCAAAGAGAGCACCTGTCAGTGGTCACCCAAAGATTAACAGTCTGAGACCAGGCCACACAGGTGCCCTGATAGGACTGCCTGGCAAAAATCACACTGACCTAGTGACTGTCCAGTATGAACCATTTTAAAAATTATACCTTTTGGTGTGAAGTAAGTATGTAGAATTGCCTGTGTGCAGGGGTTCTCTTCTTGGGGAACCAGTCAAGCTGGTATTTGTGCCATGAGCTGAGTTTACCTCCCTAGAGCCATAGATTGCAGATGTGCTCTGTGTATTACATAGAGCCTCCCTGTGGCTGTTCACCTACAAGGAACAGCATGTGTTTGCTAGAATGAAAATATCAAGGGATGTGGGTCGAATGGAAATATCAAGGAGAAACTGGCTGGGTAAGGCATAGAACACCATAATAGTGACTGTCAGGAGGAAGTAAAAGGTGGCTGGAGGATCAGTAGGAATAAGAAATCAATATCGAGACATAAAGGAACATAGGGGATTGTCATGGCAATGTGGTTTCATTATTGCGTGTTGGAGCAGTGGTCAGATTAAGGGGCTTTCTGGTATTCATGAAAAGAGACGGTATTTAACATGGAGATTCCCCCAATCTGTCCATGCTGGTGAGTTAACAATCATCCTTAAAGGCCATGGCACACGTGTCTTCTTTGTAGATGAAGTGCGCACAGGGACCTACAGGCAGCTCTTCCACCCTGAGCAGCTGATCACCGGGAAGGAAGATGCAGCCAATAATTATGCCAGAGGCCATTACACCATCGGCAAGGAGATTGTTGACCTGGTCCTGGACCGGATCCGCAAATTGGTAAGAAGGGTGCTGGGAAGTCTTCCAGGGTCATTTTGGAAAAGCCCAAGGCAGAATCATGAACCCGTGGTCCTCCTTTCTGGTGTGGCTGCAGTGCATCCATACGTACATCTCTGGTGTCTGCTTTGCCTTCCCCCCAAGTGGAATGCATGTTACCTGGGGGTGGTTGGGATCCATTTAAACTTGCGGAGTCAAAGAGAAGTGACCTAGGCTTGTTGGAGGTTGGCGGTGTGGCTTCAAAAGGCATTGCTCACGGTCTCTGCTTTCTCTCAGGCGGATCTGTGCACGGGGCTGCAGGGCTTCCTCATCTTCCACAGCTTCGGGGGCGGCACCGGCTCTGGGTTTGCATCTCTGCTTATGGAACGGCTCTCGGTTGACTACGGCAAGAAGTCCAAGCTAGAATTTGCCATTTACCCAGCCCCCCAGGTGTCCACGGCCGTGGTGGAGCCCTACAACTCCATCCTGACCACCCACACGACCCTGGAACATTCCGACTGTGCCTTCATGGTGGACAACGAAGCCATCTATGACATATGTCGGCGCAACCTGGACATCGAGCGGCCCACGTACACCAACCTCAATCGTCTGATTGGGCAGATCGTGTCCTCCATCACGGCCTCCCTGCGCTTTGATGGGGCCCTGAACGTGGACTTGACGGAATTCCAGACCAACCTGGTCCCGTACCCCCGCATCCACTTCCCCCTGGCCACCTACGCCCCAGTCATCTCAGCTGAGAAGGCCTACCATGAGCAGCTGTCCGTGGCTGAGATCACCAATGCCTGCTTTGAGCCTGCCAACCAGATGGTCAAGTGTGACCCTCGCCATGGCAAGTACATGGCTTGCTGCATGTTGTACCGGGGAGACGTGGTCCCGAAAGATGTCAACGCGGCCATCGCCACCATCAAGACCAAGCGCACCATCCAGTTTGTGGATTGGTGCCCAACGGGATTTAAGGTAGGATGGGTGATAACGAGTGGTTTTACCTTTTAGCATGCTGCAGACCCTGCGATAGGATGCTGCCCTTGTGGAGAAGACCCCGTTCCATGGCAGCTAGGCTCTTGGTCATCAATTAGTGTACCAGAGTGATAATTTATCCAGTGGTGTTTTTTGAACTTCCCTCCTGAGACATCACACTGTTTATCTGTGATGCAAGAATATTTCTTGCCTAAACTGGTTTGGCTCAGTGGATAGAGCGTCGGCCTGCGGACTGAAGGGTCCCGGGTTCGATTCCAGTCAAGGGCATGTACCTTGGTTGCGGGCACATCCCCAGTAGGGGGTTTGCAGGAGGCAGCTGATGGATGTTTCTCTCTCATCGATGTTTCTAGCTCTATCCCTCTCCCTTCCTCTCTGTAAAATGTTAATAAAATACATTTAAAAAAAAAAAAAGAATATTTCTTAACATGAAATTTTCTGAAGGATCTCTGTTCCCCTGTTCAGGTGGTAGAATTAGTGTGGGAAATGTTTATTAGCCTTAGAAATAAGATATTTTTTCTTATAATAGGAAGTCTCTGGGCATTTTGGTAATTCATATTGATATTTGAAATTGGGATATTACTATTGGTGTCATTAAATCCCCCTTGATTCCATAGGTATGTAGAAATTAAACCCAATTTAACTGTCCTATGAAGTGTTTGATTTAAGGAAAAATAATTATTATTATCTTCATTGAAAAAAAAGGCAACATCCTTTTCTTTCTCTCAGTAAGCCTAGAAATTCCAGCCTGAGTTTGCCTCAGACTCCCAGTTAGTACCAGCCTTCCTTTTGATACAGAGAAGAAACCTTGCTGTCGTGTTTCAGCTTTGTTCTGTCCTTGATTACTGAACCCTGTCTATTCTTTCCCTCTGGGATCTGGGTTTCCCTTGATTTTCATGCTGCCTCCTCTGGCTCAGACCCTCAACTGCTTCTAGTGGGCCTGCTGTGCTGGATTCTTCTTTTGCGGAGGGTGAGGGGGGATTTTAGAGTGAGTGAAACATCGATGTGAGAAACACCGATGTGAGATTGGTTGCCTCGCCCTAACTGGTTTGGCTCAGTGGATAGAGCGTCAGCCTGTGGACTGAGGGTCCCAGGTTCGATTCCGGTCAAGGGCATGTACCTTGGTTGCGGCCATATCCCCAGTAGGGGGTGTGCAGGAGGCAGCTGATCGATGTTTCTAACTCTCTATCCCTCTCCCTTCCCCTTCCTCTCTGTAAAAAATCAGTAAAATATTAAAAAAAAAAAAGAGAGAGAGAGAGAGATTGGTTGCCTCCTGCACATTCTCCAACCAGGGTTCGAACTTGCAACCCGGATATGTGCCCTGACTGGGAATTGAACCCACCACCTTTTGGTGTATGGGATGACGTTCCAACCAATTGGGCCACCCAGCCAGAGCCTGTGCTGTGTTCTTTTTTTTTTTTTTTTTTTTAATATATTTTATTGATTTTTTACAGAGAGGAAAGGAGAAGGATAGAGAGTTAGAAACATCGATGAGAGAGAAACATCGATCAGCTGCCTCCTGCACACCTCCTGCTGGGGATGTGCCCGCAACCAAGTTACGTGCCCTTGAACGGAATCGAACCTGGGACCCTTCAGTCCGCAGGCCGACGCTCTATCCACTGAGCCAAACCGGTTTCGGCCTGTGCTGTGTTCTTAACTAGGACTTCCTACACTGGGTTCTTTTCCTCTAGTTCAGGGATCAGCGTGATTGGTGGACCAGTGCCTGATTGTGTTAACCTGAACACAGCCACACTCATTCAGTGGCCTATTGTGGCTGCTTTTGTGCTACAAAGACATAACTGAGTGGCTGTGACAGAGTGCATGGCCCACCCAGCATAGAATAAATACTGTCTCACCTTTATAGACAAAGTTTGCTGACCCTAACTCTAGCTGACCCTGTTTGTATTCTGCTGCCAAAACCTCTGGCCCTCTCTCCCCTGAAGCCTGGAATGCTTCCCCTTGGTCTGAGCCCTGGAATGTCACCCCTCCCTCCTACTTAGCACACACACAGACCACCTGCTGTTGTAGTCCAAGCACTGGTCCTAGGTCCTCTGGCAGTGTTCCTGTCACTCTGCTGTACACACACTGATTATTTGGTGGGAGAGCAGGAGTATGATCTTCCCTTGCAATACCATCACAGTTGTGTACTAGGTGAAAAAGGCTTCCCCTAGGGAGATCAATTCCCCTCTTGTTGAAGCCTATGGAGAAAGTAACCTATGAAGAATCCAGGACGGTGTCCTTCCTCAGAAGGAAGACAGTTTAATCACCAGGGTGCCTATCACATGTCATAGTTGCTGGGACACAGCCCCTCAGGCAGCTGGGACCGAGCCAGAGTAGCAGCTCTGGACACTTGTCTTTCCTTGTCTGGAAACCATCACCCTTCTTGCCTTGCACAAAGAAGGGCTCAGAGACTGCAGATTGAACTAAGCTTTCTATCAGGTCGACAGGGCGTCTACATGCCACCATTTCTGGGTTCAACAGAAGCTTCACACAGTGCTTTATTCCCCTTCTCTGGCAGGTGGGCATCAACTACCAGCCCCCCACCGTCGTCCCTGGAGGAGACCTGGCCAAGGTGCAGCGGGCTGTGTGCATGCTTAGTAACACCACCGCCATTGCCGAGGCCTGGGCCCGCCTGGATCATAAGTTCGATCTCATGTATGCAAAGCGAGCCTTTGTGCACTGGTATGTGGGGGAGGGCATGGAGGAAGGGGAGTTCTCCGAGGCCCGGGAGGACCTGGCAGCTCTGGAGAAAGATTATGAAGAGGTGGGCGTGGATTCCGTGGAAGCTGAGGCTGAAGAAGGGGAAGAATACTGAATGGGAGAGTGTGGCTGGCGGGTGTACCTCTCTTCTCTTCTCTCGCTCGTGTCATCCCTCAGCTCTCCTGGTTTCAAGTTGTTGGTTATTAAAGTTTCTATATCAAACCTGCCTGCCCACAGGAGTGGATAGCTGCCTGCCAGGCCTGGTCTGGGCTACACGGTGCTGTGCTTTGGTATGGGTGCAGCACTATCCACACCTGTAAGGAGCTACTGTCAGCCGTGGGCACACTACGGCCCGCGGGCCGGATCCGGCTGTTCTATCCGGTTCTCTTGCTCTCCCCTCTGCTCCTTTATTTTGAATTTATATTAGTTCACACAAACACTCCATCCATGCTTTTGTTCCGGCCCTCTGGTCCAGTTTAAGAACCCATTGTGGCCCTCGAGTCAAAAAGTTTGCCCACCCCTGGCTTACATGATATAACCCGGGGGGAACAGTCAATATTCCCAATCCAAGATTTCAAAGCGTTAACATTTACTCAATTCTAGGAAAATTGAGTTAGATTTTTCCATTGAATTTGCCATTTCTCAGGCCTGTCCACTGATGGGACGTGTGGACTAAAGTACAAAAGCTTGGAACTGGAGTTTTAAAAATATTTTTATTGATTTCAGAGAGGCAGGGAGAGGGAGAGATAGAAACATCAGTGATGAGAGAGAATCATTGATTGGCTGCCTTCTTTACGCCCCCCATTGGGGACCTAGCCCACAACCCGGGCATGTGCCCTGACTGGAAATCGACTGGGACCTTCTGGTTCATAGGTTGATGCTCAACCACTGAGCAACACCAGCCGGTCAGAACTGGAGTTTTAAAATCTGAAGCCCATGGAAGAGGGGAGGGTATCCAGAGAATCCCTAAAACTCTGGGTCACATGTGTAAGGTCGGCATTTTGGGGGTAAGGGGTTTTATTGGATTCTTCAATGGCATGCATGACCCACAGGTTAAAAGCTCTAAAAATTCATTCCTGTCCTGTCTGTGGTAACTTGACAGTATTCCCCCTTCCATACTTTAAACCCCTGCTCCCACTGCACCTTAGCACCCTAAGAATGGTCTCAAGCAAAACATGTTGAAACGAGGTCCATGAGGATGAAGTCACTAGTTTAAGTCACTTGGTTAGTTCAGCTGTAGCATAACCAGGATGAGCAACAGAACTAATTCTTTGTGCTTTAATATATTGAAAATATGATAGAAAACATCTTGAGTAGACTGTGAATTTAAAAAAAAAAAGGTTTATTACCAACTGGGGGAATTCATGCATAACCTCTGCTAGGAGGCTGGTGGAGCCCACAGCATGTGGTTTGCGTGGCTCAGGTACTGCTCCGAGTGGGGCTCTTCCCAGGCCCCGCCCCCTTGGGCAGCCTGGTAGCACTGGGCTGTCTGGGCATCCTCTGGCTGGATCCTTCCCGGCAGCTTCGTTCTGCCAGGGTGGGGCCTCCACCAAGAGCAGTGCTGCTTTTGTTTCTCCCTGAGCAGACACAGAAAACAATCATTACGAACCAGCACAAACTCCACCATCACAGTGCATCTCTGTGTTTCTTGAGCAACATTTACATCTAGTATGTTTCTAGCACAGTACTTTCAGCCGGGGGCCCTGTATCAGCCCAGGGTTCTGAGGCTCAAAGACTGCCTACAGATGGCATATCCAAGAGCAGTCCTTGGCAGAGTACAGGAGGCCCGGGAGGGTGTCCTAGAATGAAGGCGGAGTGGGAGTGTCAATGGTCAGTTTAGGGGCAGGAAAGCTCAGCTTCTTGACTCCTGCCCTAGGAAGCTTTTGTGGTTAGTTACAACTGCCAGCAGCACAGGAGGGCTCACTATCAGTAGAGCTGCTATCTCATTGTCCCCACAAGGCACTCTCCTCTGGATTATCCATGTCTCAGCCCATCAGACAACACAGGAAGCACAGGAGTCATCAACAGATGATGAAGTCAGGCTTTTGAACTTGGATCTTGGAAGCTCTTTCTCCCGTTTTCCTCGCTCCCTCAGTATCCTGCAAACATCCAGTGGTCAAGCTTCTTGCTCTCAGGTTCACTCCCAGATCCCATGGTTGGGTCCTGCAGAGGCTTGACTGCTCAAGACTTGCCCTGACCACTAGGTAGGCACACTTGGATGGAGACCACTGGTCTGTTCCTTGATTTGTAATTTGCTTACTTTATTCTCTCTCTCTCTCTCATGTGTGTGTGTGTGTGTGAAGACGACAGGCATACCTTAACCACACCTGAACTAGAGTTTTATTTTAAATGGTTGACTTCCCTGGGCTCCGAGTTTGACCCCCCAGGGGACAAAATGTACTGGTGGACCAGGCTCACTCACCAGCTCATAGTCCCTCCCTTCTGGGCCAGCTTCAGCCAAGGTCTGCCCTGTGGGCTTTGACCAGGATTCCTGTCTCCTGCTTGACCACTAGTCTCCTTCAGGGTTCAGGGTCAAATAGCCTGCCTTAGGGAAATTATGAGTTGTTGGAGAAAAGATGCAACTAAGTTTCTTAGGGGCCTGTTAAGTCATTTCTGTTTTTTACCATTTGTCACCTTGAGCAAGCCGAGGCACCTGCCTTTGAAACTGCAGACCCTGGCTTCTATAGAACATCAGACTCACTTTCCATGCTCTCCAAGACTGACAACTAAGTACCAGGATTCTTGCAGGACTATGACATTCTTTCTTAAGAGAATTTCTGGAAAGTACTTCCTCAGAGCGGGGTCTTTGCTGCCCGGTGTGGTGGGGAGGGTGACATTGGTTCTTCCTCTAGAACTTGGGACAGCTCAGGTTTCCTCTGCCTCACCTCCATGGTCTTCACACTCAAGTGCTCGTGTGCACTTGATTCGACAGAAATGTAATAACAGGTTACCGAGGGCCAAGGGGGAGCAGACAGGAGCATGTTGTGGGGTGAAGCTGAGTCAACTCAGCCTGCCTTTAAATCTGACAAGGCCAGTGACTCACAAAAAAGTGACTAACAAAAAAGAGATTACAACGAGAACTGTCATCCACATTTTCTTTGGTACAAATGCCAATATTCTGTCAGTGTGCAAGTATCCCTATGAGCCCCGCCACCCTGCAGCGTCTCCCAGCATGCTAGTGCCCAGCTCGGTCGCCATAGCACCTCCCAGGCCAGGCCAAGCAGAATTAGGTCTTATGTAGCATCTTCCCTGCCCCTCAGCCTCTTCTCCTCTGGGGCAGGGACACCTCTGTAGAGCACAAGTCTCACCCAGCAGAGTTAGTCTCTGGGGGGTTGGGGGTACTGCAGGTTATCTCTTAATAAACCATGAAATTGTGTCTTCAGTCTCTATGCTGCGTGGCAGAGATGGCCAGCAGGATCCTGCCCTTGCAGCTAGAAGCTGTTCTGGCTGTCTTGGGCCACAGCAGTTTCCATGGAAACAAGAGAGCACAACAACCCCCAGAGATAAACCAATAAATGCAACCTGCAAAAGGAGAGAACAGGCAGCAAGAGTACCGGAGGGAACCGGGGGGCCCTGGAGAGAGAGGCGAGTGCGTGGCAGCTGAGCTGTGGTGCAGAACCGGAGAGGCCGCAGGCCGCGGGGCTGAGGAAAAGGAGGCCCTTGCAGGGGGGCTACAGTTCTTGGCAAAGAGAAAGGAGGCCTCTGTAGGTCAGAGAGAGACACAAAGAGAGCAGATGGAGCATGGGTCAGTGAGGAAGCCCAGCGCCTCTCAGGAAAGGGGGCTTGAGTGCCTAGGGCCCTGGCACTCCCACCCAAAGGGGCCAGCCTGCCCTCCACTCCAATGTCAGCTGCTTCTCAGGATGCCTGTAAGTGCCTGAGTGTTCTGGCCAAGGAGCCAGCCCAGGAGGTTCTGCTGCATTACAGAGGGTTCCTGACAGTCATCAGGGGCAGAAGTGACACGCGGGGAGCTCTGCCTTGACATTCTCAACACCAGCACCTGTTCATAATCCTTGAGCCTGAGGAGGCCCCTCAAGCCTGAGCCCAGGTGCTCTGCCACTCAAGCCTCTGCACCCTGAGTGCCCAGGGCAGCCAGGACTGCCACACTGACTCCTGGGCAGAATCTGGAGCTGGGTGAGGTGGGTTCAGGGGAGGCGGTTGTAGGAAAGCCTCTCTGCTTGCCCACTCCCTGAGCACTTCCCTGGAGAGTGTACACACCATGAGAACAGGAACCAAAGCAGTCTTGTCCCTGTGTTTGTGGCATGAAGGCATGAATTATGAGGTCAGAAGAGGCTGGGTCCGATGAGGCCTAGCCTGTTTGGGGCACCCATTCTGCCTCCATCTGATCCAAACCTGCTCTCTCAAGGCTAGCATTGAAGCCAAAGCTGGGGACCGCACCAAATGGGAGAGCCCCTGGATGGGTCCAGTGGGTCATAGGAGAAGACCTACAGAAAGGCCTGATCACTGAGGGTTTAGCCCGCTGTGCCTGGCACTGCCCACCTCCTGGCCCCTGCCACCCCGCTGCCTGGGTCACAGGGGCAGAGAGCACCCCAGCTGACCTCTGGTCTCAGGCACGCTCGATGTGGGCAGGGATACTGCAGGAGGATCCTGGGGCTCGCTCGCCAGCCTCTGCCCGGCACACATGGATTTAAGCATCTGGAACACTGCGAGGGGCGCCACGTTCAGCTTCAGCAGGTCCACCAGGATCCTGGTGAGAAAAGATGCGATGCGCAGTAAGCCCTACTGGTTCTGCTGGGGCGAGAACGGGGCAGGCATGGTTACCAGACTGACACTAGGTCCAGGAGGGCCACCTTTTTCAGGGTCCTGACTCTACTCTGAGCCCTCAGAGGGTCACGACAAGGACGGGAGGCTCTAATATACAGATCAGTGGCCTGGCGGGGTCTAATAGCCGGGTTGTCTGGGTGTCGGACCAGCGCGCAGCCTCCACCCGCGCCCGCTCACTTGAACACGTCGGGATCCATGGCGCCGCCCGCCGCCTGCGCCAGCTCGTACAGCTCCATCTCCTCGGCACTCAGCACCTTTTTCCGCCGCAGCACGAGCTTCTGTAGCGCTGCCTCCAGCCCCGGGGGTGGCCCCGGCCCGGGCCCAGCGCCCGGCGTCGCCATCTGCGGGGCCTGCGGGAAGGTGAGCGCCCCACTCCGTCCCGCCCCGCCGGGCGCTCCCACGGCGCCCTCTACTGGCCCGGACGGCTGTTCCTCTCCCTGCAGCGTCACCGTCTTGCCTCCGGACAGCCCTACACTGGAGGGCAGGGATCAGTCTGTCTTCCCTCTTTCATTCGATCCACATTTACGTGCCGGGCAGTGTGTTAGGCGTGGTGGAGACCGTGGCAGGCCAAAGAGACCCGCTCCTTGGCGATCAGGACTTCCCTGCTAGGTTGCATTGGTCGTTCTCGCTTAAGTAGCAACATCCAGCGCAGTGCCTGACATACAGTGGGCGCTCAATAAATGCCTGTGGGACGAAGGGCAGTCAATGCACAGCGTATACAGTAATTGTTCCTGGCCCGGATGCTCCATTGGGGGCGTGCCCCGAGGGCACTACTAACAGCCTCTCCTTACGCGCACGCGCCCTCCTCATCTCGCTTAATGTGCGTGAGCTCTGGCCTCCACTGCGCACGCACTTACACACGTGAAACCCATAAACCCCGCGAGCCTTCGCTTTGCGCACGCGCCTTTTGAGGTACTAGTAGCTGCCAGCAAGAGGTAGCGGCGTGTTTCCCGCCAGGCCAGGGGGGCGTGGCGCGACGCGCAGCTTGATGACGACATTTCGGCGCCGGATAGCCGAATGGTAGCCACAGTTCCTGAGGATGAGGGACGCTGTAGACTCCACAGGTGAGTAGCGGGAGCCGCGCGCCTGACGGTCCCGGCAGCCTCTTTGAACTTCCGCTGAAGCTGTCTTCGTTCCTCCGCGAGCCCCGGCCGGGCCTCCGCGTCTCTGGCTCGGCCGGGCCGGCGGGGGAGCCTAGGGCCTGGGCTCCGCCCTCATGCCGCCTTCCCGCGCGGCTCACACATCCAGTCCCGGTGGGTGCTCGGTTAACGTTCGTTGAACGAGTTGGAGGACGGAAAGCTTCGAGTTAAACTTGAGCTTTGGACTCAACAAACCGTGTAGGAAAAAGAGCCGGGTGTGGGTCCCGGCCCGAGCCTTCCTCCCATTGTCCGAGCCAGTTTCCTCATCTGTGGTATGGGGATATTGCCCAATGCCTACCTCACAGGTCAGTTGTGAGCAGCAAAAGGGAGCCTGCTCGGCTTCTCAGAGCAGCTAGAGGGAGGGAGTCCTTGGCCGTAGCGTGATTTGCTTGGCATAATCAACGATGACTGAGGACTGCCGCTCAGAAGAAACCCCAAAACTAGGTCCGAAGCAGCTCCTGAGGAAAGTGGTTGTTGAAGTGGTAGGATGGAGCAGACGCTTGGTGCACAGCACAGAAGGGGTGATGGCGGGGTGGGGGGCGGCAAGACCAAGGCAGGGTCAGAGAACTGTAAGAGGCACTGCCTGTATTGGTAAGACCCCTAATTTGGCACCTCTGGCCTCATTCCTTCAGCCCCTGCTTGGTACAAAATTCCTCTGAGCAAGGAGGTGCTTTCACCTCGTCCTAAAGCTCTGCCCTTTGCAAACAATTCAGGATTTGATGCTGCTTTGATAATTTTGGAATAGTTCTCTTGACCACTTGATTCAGGACTGAGGTGTTTTGTTTTAAGTTTTCTTTAAAACTGAAACTGATAGCTAGTTTAAGAGTTTTGTTGGGGGGGGGGATTTGGAGGTGTTTATATTGTCAAATGACAGATCTGTGCATCTCTTGTCAACTTCTCAGCTGCCTATAGTCTCCTTGCACCCAACCTCTCCATCCACATTAAGTTGTCAGTTGCCACCTCAGTGCCCTCCCTTACTCAGGCCAGTAGGCAAAGCTGTGCAAGGAAAAGCCAGCAGTAACCCATCACTGGAACCAGGCATGCTTCCTCTCTGCTCAGTCCAAGGCTGAAATCAAGGTGCTGGCCAGCCTTGCTCTTACCTAGATGCTCTGGAGAAGAAGCTGCTTTCAAACTTACTCAGGTTGCTGTCAGAATCTCGTTCTTTGGAGTTGTAGAACTAAGGTCCCTGTTTCCTTGCTGGCTGTCAGCCAAGACTGCCCTGTATTTTATGGTCCACTGACTTGAGACTTTAAATTGTATCTGCAAAATTCTTTCACAGCAATATCTAGATGATTGTGATTGAATAGCCAGGGACCTGCACTTGGGGGGCTATCTTTAGAATTCTGCCTACCACTGAGAAGTAAATGAGGAATATATGGAGAGCCCCTAGAACCAGGCCTGGCACATAGCAAGTGTTATACAAGCGTTACCACGTATTAGCAAGGATTTGCTACCACAAACGTGTCTCTGAAGCTGGCCAGTGTGGACCGCATGAGAATGGCATTTCTATAATACATGGGACATGGCAGTGCAGTGTGTGATGAGTTATACAAATGTTCTCCTGGGCATTGTGAAACGATACAGTATTCTGTTTGGCAGATGTTGAGATTTCATATTTGCTTTTCCACAGTGGTTTCCTAAGACGACCATTTTCAACTCCACCAGAGGCTACTATGGCATTCCCTCACCTGCAACAGCCCAGCTTCCTACTGGTAAATATCAACTGCTCGTGTGAGTGTTAGTTCAAAGCTGAGGGACCTGGGAGTTCCTTCCACCAACTCAAACTCTCCAGTGGTTGTTTTGGGTGCGTGTGATGGGAATGACACTGGACTCAGGGTTGAAATCCTTAGGCTTGACTCTGCCTCTGCAGGACCTTGGGTTCACTCAACCACTGAGCCCTGGTTTTCTCATCTACAAGGCAAGTTGATTCAAATGCCATTTTCCCTGCTTCCCACGGTATGGGAGGAGCAACTGAAAAAGATATACCTTCAAATTTCATGTCTTGTAAATCCTTACACAAATGTGTAATAATCATAACTGTCATCACTGAAAGATGGAGGGTCACTGTTCTGCTGGGGGCAACCAGGACTGTACTTTAATATTAAACATGAGCCCTGGCCAGGGTACTAAGTGGTTAGAGCAGTGGCCCACGCACCAAACGGTTACAGTTCAATTCCCAGTCAAGGGTGCGTACCTGGGTTGCAGGTTCAACCCCCGGCCCTGGTTGGGGTGAGTGCAGGAGGCAACCAATTGATGTGTCTCTCTCACATCGATGTTTCTCTCCTCCCTCCTCCCCCTCCATCCATCCCTCCCTTCTACTCTCTCTAAAAATCACTGGAAAAAGCATCCTCGGATGAGGATTAACATATATATGTTAAATATGATGCTGAGAAGTTAAGCATAAGACAGATATCAGTGTTGAAAGTTTCAAATTTTAGTTCCCAGAAGATACTTGAGATAAACATTTATTTGGAAGGACATTCTTCCGTGGTGCACCCTCTAGAGCCAACAGATCCAACCTGTGGCCTACACAGCCCAAGTCTTCACCTCTGACTGAGGCCCCATAGACTCCACCCTTGTTTGAAGGTGGACAAGGCCTTAGATATCCTTGGGCAAAACCCTCTTCATTGAAACTCTGACATTTCCTCTTGATCTCCATCCATTTGTGCGGACGCTTCTTTTTCTTTGTGTAGTCAAGATATACACACCCCATGAACTCAGGTAGATTTCCTTAGTTCTTGTCCTGAATGCTTTCTGGCCTGTCCATGGTCTTCATGATTAGTGTCAGCACTTGGCTGAAGCCATATGTGGATTTTAACCTGCCTGTTTCTTTCTCTTTTCTTTTTTACATTTTTCCCTTTTTTTTTTTTAATCTTTATTTTTAAGGGTGTTACGGATGTTCCCCCATTTTTCCCTCATTACCTCCCTCCACCCAGTTCCCACTCCACCTCATGCCTTCACCACCTTACTGTCTGTGTCCATAGGTAAGATCTTTGGTTAATCTTTTCCCGCCCCCTCCTCCTCCCTTCCCTCTGAGATTCGTCTATTTCATGCTTCTATGCCTCTGATTCTGTTTTATTCACCAGTTTATTTTGTTCATTAGATTTCTTGTTCATTTATTTTGATTTTTAGATTCGATTGTTGATAGACATGTATTTGTTGCCATTTTATTGTTCATATTTTTTACCTCCTCCTCCTCCTTCTCCTCCTCTTTCTCCTCCTCCTCCTGCCTTTTTCTTCTTCCTCCTTCTTCATAGGTAAGTAACTACTTTTCTCTTGCTGCTTTTAAGATTTTCTCTTTGTCTTTAACTCTTGGCATTTTAATTATGATGTGTCTTGGTGTGGGCCTCTTTGAGTTCCTCTTGTTGGGGACTATCTGCACTTCCTGGACTTGTAAGTCTATTTCTTTCACCAAGTAGGGGAAGTTTTCTGCCATTATTTCTTCAAATCGGTTTTCAATTTCTTGCTCTCTCTTATCTTTTGGCATCCCTGTAATGTTAATGTTGGTACACTTAAAGTTGTCCCAGCCGAAACCGGTTTGGCTCAGTGGATAGAGCGTCGGCCTGCGGACTGAAGGGTCCCGGGTTCGATTCCGGTCAAGGGCATGTACCTTGGTTGCGGGCACATCTCCAGTGGGAGGTGTGCAGGAGGCAGCTGATCGATGTTTCTCTCTCATCGATGTTTCTAGCTTTCTATCCCTCTCCTTTCCTCTCTATAAAATATCAATAAAACATATTTAAAAAAAAAAAAAAAAAGTTGTCCCAGAGACTCCTTACGCTTTCTTCATATTTTTTTATTCTTTTTTTCTTTTTGCTCTTCTGATTGGGTGTTTTTTGCTTCCTCATATTCCAAATCATTGACTTGATTCTTGGAATCCTCTACTCTACTGTTGAATCCCTGTAAATGGTTCTTTACTTCAGTTAGTGTATGCTTAATTTCTGACTGGAAATTTTTCCTGACATTGAAATTCTCACTAAGATCCTTGAAAGTCTCACTAGTCCCTTGAAGCTCTCAAGAAGATCCTTGAGTAACCTTATAATCATGTTTTGAACTCAGTTTCTAGTAGTTTGCTTGTTTCCATTTCTTTCATTTGTGATGTGTTTTTTTGTCTCCGAATTTTTGCTGCTTCCTTGTGTTTGTTTCTATGTATTAGGTAGAGCTACTGTGTCTCCTGGAATTGGTAGAGTGGCCTTGTGTACTAGGTGTCCTGTAGGGCCCAGTGGCTCAACCTCCCTAGTCACCTGAGCTGGACACTCTAGGTGTGTCCCTGTGTGAGCTGTGTGCACTGTCTTATAGTTGAGCCTTGATTGCTGTTGGCATCTCTAGGAGGCGTTGACCTCCAAGCCAATTGGCTGTGAGGATCAGCTGCAAAGACAGTAGGAGAGCGGCTATGCAGGAGGCAAGGCCCAGCTGTGAAGCAAGGCAGGCTGGTGCTAGAGCTATTGGTAGGTTTGGGGCATGCTGTCACCACTTGCAGCTTGTTTGAGAGATTTTAGCAAAATCCGAAGCCTGAGCCAGGACAGGCCATTCATATGGAAAAGCTGCTGCAAACAGCTTGGGTGGGGCTGCAAATTGGATGGGGCGTGGTTAGGGAATCCCCAGGGCGGAGCAAACAGTGTGGGCTGCCAGATATGGCTGCCAGTCAGCCCTGTAATAGGGGAGGTCCCAGCACAGGAACAGTGACCCTTGCAAGCACCCCTGTCTCGGAGAAAACTGCCCCTGGGTTCCTGCCCTGTTGCCAGACAATTCAGTTCCTCATATGTGTCTGAGTCCTCCAGAGCTGCCTGGTGCTGGAGCTCAGAGGTTTTGAATCTAAGTGTGTTTGTGTGCCAGCCCTTTAAAAGGAACAGCTGGGTTTCCAGCAGCCTCTGTGTCTCTTAGCCACAATCCCCACTGGTTTTTACAGCCCATAGTTATGGGGACTTCTCTTCCTAGTTCTGGAACCCTGAGCTGGAGGGCTGGTGGGGGGCTGGGACCCCTTGCTCCTCTTGGACAGCTTCCACAAAGACAGTCTCCCTCCCAATTAAAAAATCGACACAGGTGGGAGTCAGACCATCCTGGCCCGCACCTCTGCCCCTCCTACCAGTCTCAATGTGCTTCCTTTCTACTTTAATTGTAGGACTTCCATTCAACCAGCTTTCAGGCGGTTCTGAATGATAGTGGTTCTGTATTTTTAGTTGTAATTTCGATGTGGTTGTGGGAGGCGGCGAATACAGGCATTTACTTATGCCACCATCTTGCAAGGTCCCTGCCTGTTTCTTCTTTTTTTTTTACCTTTCTGTTTGTCTTTTTTTTTTTAATTTTTTTTTATTAAGGTATTATATGTGTACATATCTTGCCATTGCCCCCCCCACCCCACTCCCATACATGCCCTCACCCCCCAATGTTTTGCATCCATTGGTTACTCTTATATGCATGCATATAAGTCCTTCAGTTGATCTCGTTTGTCTTTATTACTTCTTTTTTTTTCTTCTAATTTAAATTCTTTATTGTTTAAAGGATTACATATGTCTCTTTTTTTCCCCATTGACCTCTCCCTGGCTACTCTCCACTCCCCCCCCTCCCCAGCACATGTCCCCGCCTCCCTACTGTCTGTGTCTTTTGGTTATGCTTATATGCATGCATACAAGTCCTTTGGTTAATCTCTTATCCACCCCCATCCCCTACTCTCGCCTGCCTTCCCTCTGAGGTTCCATGGTCTGTTTGATCCTTCTATGTCTCTGGATCTATTTTAGTTCATCAGTTTATGTTGTTCATTATATTCTACAAATGAGTGAGATCATGTGATATTTATCTTTCTCTGACTGGCTTATTTCGCTTAGCATAATGCTCTCCAGGTCCATCCATGCTATTGCAAATGGTAAGAGTTCTTTTTTTTTTTTTTTAATAACAGCATAATATTCCATTGTGTAGTTGTACCAGTTTTTTAATCCACTCATCTGCTGATGGGCACTTAGGCTGTTTCCAAATCTTGGCTATTGTAAATTGTGCTGCTATGAACAGGGGTGCATTTATTCTTTCTGATTGATGTTTCTGATTTTTTGGGATCCCTGCCTGTTTCTTAAGGTTATGAAGGTTCAGTAGGTTCATTATCACTGAATAAAAGACATTTTAGTTAAGGCCTTAAATAGCAACAAATAACACCCTCATTTTATCGGGCATTCTTACTGATGGTCACAGAGGTGTAAATTATGGGTGGGCAGTCTTAAAGGGATTTTACAGTTCATTGCATACACACTTGGTGAACACTTTGTGGTCTGTGAGGGGAGCCCTACTCGATAGGGGTCTCTCCTGAATGTGGGGCTGACCCCCTGCTTGAGGGTCAGGCAGAGTCAACTTTATTTTGGTAATATGCACTTCTTTGAGGTAACTGGGGATGCCTAACAGAAGCTGCTGGGAGGCAAGCCTGATAGTTACTTGTCTAGAGGCATGGTACCTCAGCCTCTCTTCTAGTAGCATCCTTTAGGTCACTGACATATGCCTGACCCAATGTATGAGGTGCTGGGGAATCAGGTCGGTGGTGTGTATCTCACTCCTGCCTGTCACTTGGATTTCTGTTTTGACTTGAGCCAGAATATCATCAAAAGCTGCAAAATGAATATGTTCATGATTTTTTTTTTTTTTTTCGGTTTCTTATAGGCTAGCCTGAAAGCTGATGTGATAAATAAGCCCTTTGCACAGCGGTGCCAAGACTTGGTTAAAGTCATAGAGGATTTTCCAGCAAAGGTACAGCTCTGCTAGCATCTCTTTGGGGCATGTCTCATTCTATCCTTGAAAAATGTTCTTACAGTCCCTGGTTTCCACCTCTGAGCCCTGCCCTACACAGAGGCCTGACCTGGCATTGTGACATTTGTGGTCACATTTGTGGACACATTTAAGCATGTGAACATGTAAGCCAGGATTTTCTACCATGCATGCTTTTGTCCCACATGGGATGCTTGGCAATGTCCAGGGACATTTTTAATTATCACACAGGAGTGGTGCTACTGGTATCAAGTGGTAGAGACCAGCCATGCTGGTAAACCATCTCATAATGCACAGGGCAGCCCCCACAACAGAGAAGTATTCAGCATAAAATGTCAACAGTACCAAAGTCGAGAATCTGGTGTAAATACTGAAAATACATACTCCCATCACACCCAGATTTGTCAATTAGTAGTAAATGAGGTAAGTTTAAGAAGCCGGCCTAGACAAGGAGTTACTACCAAATGACAGCAAGTCTCCGTTTCAAGGGCTCACTTTGAGAAGAACATTGCCACCCTTAGTAAAGCTCTCTTTAAATATAGTGACTAATTTAACTGGCCCAGATATAAAACAGTACTGCTAGACATGCCCCATAACCACGATGAAAGGATCCAAGGCTGCTGCTCTCCTGTTGGCACTGTTGTGCCAGGGTTCCTGTGGGTGCCAGGCTGGTCCCGTGGGCTTTTGAACCAGGGAGTAACATGCTCAGAGCTCAGGTTCAGCTAGGGAAGTGGGCAGCGTGAGGTGCAGGACTGGAGCTAGCACACATGCCAGCAGTGAGCACTGGTCCTCAGCAAGCCTGCCCAAAGCCTCACCCTCTCACTGTTTCAGGAGCTGCATGCCATCTTCCCATGGCTGGTAGAGAGCATTTTCGGCAGCTTGGATGGTGTTCTCATCGGCTGGAACCTCCGCTCCTTACAGGGACGTGTGAGCCCTGTAGAATACAGCATTGCGATGGAATTTCTAGACCCTGGGTAGGTAGGTTTGTCACCTGAGGAGCTGGATGTTTCCTCTGGTGATCCCTTTTTTAAACCATTGTATTTTTCAAAGTTAGAAACAAAGCAAAGCAAGATGGTTTGCAGTTCATTTGCCTGCTTTTCTTGTTTTAATTTCATGTTCAGTGGCCCAATGATGAAGTTGGTATATAAACTTCAAGCTGAAGACTATAAGTTTGACTTTCCTGTCTCCTACCTGCCTGTAAGTAAGCCCTGGCAGTGAAAGCTGTGTTTGGGCAGAGACCCCAGACAGTGGCTGCAGTGGTGGTAGGTGGGCAGGGGCTCAGAGGGGCTGTCACAGTGGGCAGGAGAATGCCATGGTGTCTGTTCAGGGTCAAGGAGGTATCACAAATTGGAATTTTTAAGATCACAAATTCTGCCAATGGGGAAGGCACCATGCTGCCCGGTTTGCTACTGGCTAGAATCTAGCCGCTAGATGATAGACAGGGCCATGTGACTGGTTACAACAAGTGAATTGCTCGGTAGGTATGAAAAACAGAGGAGATGGGATTCATCAAGCTTATAAATGTGCACAGCTGCTGCCTTTGCTGTTTGCAGGTCTTTATGATGATACTAGTGGCCTAGTGCACGGATTTGTGCACTGGTGGGGTCCCTTGGCCTGGGCCTGGCCTGTGGGGATTGGGCCAAAACCAGCGGTCCAACATCCCCCAAGGGGTCCCAGAGTGTGAGAGGGCACTCTGCAAAGCTGCTATTGCTCGGCAGCTCCTGCATTTAGCATCTGCCCCCTAGTGGTCAGTGCACGTCATAGCTACTGGCCGGTCCGCCAGTCGCTTAGGCTTTTATAGATAGATAGATAGATAGATAGATAGATAGATAGATAGATAGATATAGATATAGATGAGAGATTCTAAGTGAAAGCTTGCTCAAGTGTTATGCAGAGGATAGTGCTGTTCCCATGAACAGGGTCCATGTGCTGGCCACCTCCTCAGCAGCCTTCCCAAAGGGCTGCACCACATGTGGCGCACTGAGCCAGAGCCTGCCTGCGAGCCCCCTCCCTCTCTCCACAGGGCCCCGTGAAGGCATCCATCCAGGAGCACATGGTCCCTGATAGTCCTCTGTACCACAATAAGGTCCAGTTCCCCACTACCGGGGGCCTTGGCCTGAACCTGGCCCTCAGTATCCTTTGCTGACCCCATGGGTAGGGAGGCTGGGGTGGCCAGCACAGTGTGGGGTTGGTGGGGGTGCGGTGGCCCAATATCCCTGCCGTTTGTCCCCTGATCCTGCCTTCAGATCCATTCGAGTATTACATGTTCTTTTTCGCTTTGAGCCTCATCACTCAAAAGGTACAGAAGGGATTCCTCTGAACAGAGTTTGCTTTACTGGAAACCCCTGAGAGGGTGGGGGGCGTGGCCCTGGGCTCTTGTTTTCACACAGCAAGGGGAGCTTGGGATTTGCCTGGGAGCCAGCTGCCAGCCTTTGTCTTCCATTTCTCCTTTTCCCTGCCTGCCTCATTTCTCTGGGTCTTCCTTTCCTTCCTCCTCCAGTGTTTGTCCTTCAGGCCATTCTCACTTAGGGCAATAGACTGGTGGGCAGACTTGACAGGTGATGTGGCAGTCAGGGGGCTTCCCATAGGAGGTGCTTACCAGACAGTGGGGCGGAGTGGAGAGGTCACAGGCGAGTAGGACTGAGGGTTTAGTCAGGCTGTCTGTGCTGGGGCTTTTCTCCTGCCACCCCCCTCAGTGTGCATGGGCTGGCCTCAGGGAAGCAGCGATATCCCAAGGCTTTTGTGTGATTGCTGGGGTCAGCAGCCTGGGGCGGTGCCCAGAGCCACCCACTAACTCGAGTTTTGTTTTTTAGCCACTCCCCGGGGCCCTCCATGTTCGTACTTCAGACTGCGCGTATTTCATCCTGGTGGACAGGTACCTATCGTGGTTCCTGCCCACAGAAGGCAGCGTGCTCCCCCCACTCTCCTCCAGTCCCGGGGGACCCAGCCCCTCACCAGCTCCCAGGTAAGGCTCTCTGGCTACCCTGGCCTTTGGCCAGTGCCTGAGGTGTCCTGTGCCTGCCACTAGCTATTCTACAAAAGAGTAGCCTGGTCAGTGAGCACTGCTCATGTAACAATGGTGCCCACTCTGTCCAGGCTCCCCAGTTTTTCTTATGCCTGAGATGCCCCTGCCCCAGCTGCCATAGCACAGACTAGAGTGCAGGGGTAAGGAGAGTGTCTGTTTTGGCTTTCAGTGACCATCCCTGAAGTGGTCAGGTCCTGTGGCTGCATGGCCCTGCTGTGAAAACGGGCTGTGTTCTGCCCATCTGTGCCTAAATTAATTAACATGCAACATCCATTCCCTACACTGAGGTGCTAGTGTTCTCTGTATGGTTCCAATTTTAGTATATGTGCTGCTGAAGCAGCAGTGTTGTTGACCAAAACATTGTTATGTGATCCATGAAGTAGTAGGGAATCTGTGTGACTCGAGAACCAGGTGTTGGCCTGAGCCAGAGTTCCTGGGATGGAGAGCCTTTTATGTCAGTGAGCAGGCTGTCCCTGTGTGTGTGCGGCCAGTCGCAGCCTGGAGGTGGCTCTCCCCAGGACATCCTCCTGCCCTAACAGCCACTGCCCGTGCTCCTCTGACCCTCCTCCACCTCACCGGCCCAACTCCTTCCCTGGGAGGCTGTAGGCATGCTCTTTCCTGCACATGCTAGTCCACCCCACATCTGGCACATGCCATACCCCATGCTCACAAATATGGACAGATGCCCCAAGGAAAAGGGATTGAAAGAGGAGAGGGGTGTCTTGGGGGTGGACCAGAATCACGCCTTCTCACAGGCAGACTGCAGCTGCTAAAAGGTTTTCTGGGCCTGATTTTGTCTGCTTGTTTTTACATATTTAAGACTGACAAAAAAGTTGCTATGCATAACATAAATTACTATAGACCCTTCAGCCAGGTTTCTAAATTGTTTTTATCCTCTATATGTGTTTTCTGGGTCCTTTAATAAGTTATAGATATGATGCCCATTATCTCTTAATATTTCAGAGTGTATCTCCTAATAGTGAGTGCACACTCCTTCATAACCACAGCACTTCTCTCCAAGTCAGGGAACAGGGATTGCTACAAGGCCACTGTCTAGTCCTCAGACCCCACTTGGGCTTCACCAGCTATCCCATCAATGGCAGTTACCTGGCTAGGATTCAGCTCAGGGTCACTTACTACATGCAGTTGTCTCTCTAGTCCCCTTCAGTCTGCAACTGGATCTCAATCTTTCCTGACCTTGACACTTTTGTAGCATGCAGTCTAGGTGTGTGCAGAATGCCCTTGACCTGGGTTCTCAGGTGTTTTCTTGTGATTGGGCCCAGGTTGGACATTGTTTGGTAGGAGCTCTGCAGTGGTGACCCAAGGTGTCCATGTGCCCCATTATAGGCAACATTAGCTTGATCACTGGGCTAAGGGGCGGGGTTGGCCATGTTTTCCTGCTGTAAAGTTAAATAAGTATTTTGTGCCTAAATTAATTAACAAGGGGAATTTAATGGGAAGATATTCTGAAACTATACACTTAATCACTTAATGTTAGCATCCCTTGGTGGTCCTTGGCCAAATCAGTTATTAATGGAATGGTGCCAAGTGATGAATTTTTACATTTCATCACTTCTTTGTTTACTAGGGAACAGTCTCTTCCCATTTGTTTGTATAAATTCACATGGACTGGGGAGTCATTGTATGATTCAACAGGTTGTAATTGTTACTGTGGTCGTTGATTTTGATGTCCAGGTTGCCCCTGGTTATGCCAGCGGGAGCCCCTAATGAAGGCCTGTTTCTGTGTCTTCCTCAGGACTCCAGCCATGCCTTTTGCTTCCTATGGCCTCCACCACACCAGTCTTCTGAAGCGACATATCTCTCATCAGACATCTGTGAATGCAGACCCTGCCTCCCATGAGATCTGGAGGTCGGAAACTCTACTCCAGGTGAGAACTGAGGCAACTCTGCTCTGCTTCCATTTCAAAATAAACTGCTCACCACTTTCCACCCCATGGGCCAGAGCCCTAAAGACTGGCCCTGAGCTGGATGGTGCTTCTAAATTGTCAGTATCTCCCTTGTGTGACATTTAGAAAATAGGCGGGAAGAAATTTACCCACCTGTCTAACCTAATCTCATTGCCAGTGTTTTTCATCCGAGGATTTCCTGTGCAGGGTTTTGTTTTTCTCATGGTGATGTAATCACTGCCCAGTCTGTTAGTTTCCGATAGATCTGTGTAAATGCCCCACCTCTCTGACGCACTCCCATGTGGTTGGGAAGGTTTCCTGTGACCACTGTCATGTGGATATTAAACCCTGCACCAGCTACATTTTTATGGTGCTTAATAGAGAGGGCCTTTGAAGCCTTCACCTTGGTCAGCAGGCAGCCCCGGCCCTTCTGTACTAGGGATCCACAGGGGCGGTGGCAGTGCTCCATGTCAGCCTCTCCTCCAGGCTTGGTCTGGCTCACTCCCACAGCAGCGCTGGCCACCTTCCGGGTCTTGCTGTCTCACCTTAGAGAGTGAGGTTAGGCTGGTTCTGACATAGGATTCCGGGGCTGAGATGGCAACCACAAACATTGCTTGTTGACAACCTGGAGTGGGTAAGATGGGGTTCTGTCCCTCCCACCTGGTACATAACTCTTGGCGTGGGGGTTGCTGTGTTTTTAGAGGCTTCCAGGTTATTGTCAGCAGCACTGAGAGGTGGAATCATCTTCCCTGTTCACTGAGGGGCCCAGTGCTTCAGTTGGCTCCCAGCTAAGTGGGCTCTGGCTTCTGCCAGCCATGAGGGGGCAGGTGACCAAGGCTTGGGCTTATAGGACAGAACGGGAGGGTTGTTTCCCAGTGCATTTTTTTTTTTTAAATATATTTTATTGATTTTTTACAGAGAGGAAGAGAGAGGGATAGAAAGTTAGAAACATTGATGAGAGAGAGACATCGATCAGCTGCCTCCTTGCACGCCCCCTACTGGGGATGTGCCCGCAACCCAGGTACATGCCCTTGACCGGAATCGAACCCGGGACCCTGCAGTCCACAGGCCGACGCTCTATCCACTGAGCCAAACCGGTTTCGGCGCCAGTGCATTTTTTAAATATATTTTTTTGAATTGTGGTAGAATACACATAATATAAAGTTTACTATCGTAACCACTTTAAAGTATATTTACATTGTTATAATTGATCTCAAGACTTTTTTATCTTGAAAAACTGAAACTCTGTGCCCACTAATCAATAATTCCTCATTCTGTCCTAACCGGTTTGGCTCAGTGGATAGAGCATCAGCCTGCGGACTCAAGGGTCCCAGGTTCGATTCCAGTCAAGGGCATGTACCTTGGTTGCGGGCACATCCCCAGTGGGGAGTGTGCAGGAGGCAGCTGATCGATGTTTCTCGCTCATCGATGTTTCTAACTCTCTATCCATCTCCCTTCCTCTCTGTAAAAAATAAATAAAATATATTTAAAAATAATAATAATTCCTCATTCTTCTTCTCCCCCAGCCCCTGGCAACCACCATGCTACTTTATTTCTATAAATTTGACCTACTCTAGGTGCCTATATAAATGGAATCATGATTTTTTTAAAAATATATTTTATTGCCCTAACCGGTTTGGCTCAGTGGATAGAGCGTCGGCCTGCGGACTGAAAGGTCCCAGGTTCGATTCCGGTCAAGGGCATGTACCTTGGTTGCGGGCACATCCCCAGTAGGGGGTGTGCAGGAGGCAGCTGATCGATGTCTCTCTCTCATCGATGTTTCTAACTTTCCCTCTCCCTTCCTCTCTGTAAAAAATCAATAAAATATATTTAAAAAATATATATATATATATTTTTTTTTTTTATTGATTTTTTACAGAGAGGAAGGGAGAGGGATAGAGAGTTAGAAACATCGCTGAGAGAGAAACATAGATCAGCTGCCTCCTGCACACCCCCTACTTGGGATGTGCCCGCAACCAAGGCACATGCCCTTGACCGGAATCGAACCTGGGACCCCTAAGTCCACAGGCCGATGCTCCATCCACTGAGCCAAACCGGTTAGGGCTCATGATTTTTTTTTTTTTTTTTTTTTTTAATGACTGTCTGACTTCACTTAGTGTAGTGAATCTTCAAAGTTCATCCATGTTGTAGCAAGTGTTAGAATTTCCTCCCTTTTTAAGGATATTTAGTAATATCCCATTGTATGTAAATAACCACATTTTGTTTATCCATTCATCTGTCAGTGGACACTTGATTTACTTCCACCTACTGGCTATTATGAATAATGCTGCTATGAACCTGGATGTGCAAATAGCTCTCCTAGACCCTGCTTTCAACTCATTTGCATATATACCCAGAAGTGGAATTGTTGGGCTATATAGTAATTGTTAATTTTTTTTAAAAAAAAAAACAGTCTTACTGGCCCTAACTGGTTTGGCTTGGTTGATTGAGCTTCGGCCTGCAGACTGAAGGGTCCCAGGTTTGATTCCGGTCAAGGGCATGTACCTTGGTTGTGGGCACATCCCCAGTTAGGGGGTGTGCAGGAGGTGGCTGATTGATATTTCTCTCTCATCAATGCTTCTAACTCTATCCCTCTCCCTTCCTCTCTGTAAAAATATCAAAAATATATATATATTTTAAAAAACAGCCATACTGGCTTTTTTTCCGACCAAACACCAAATGGCGGATGACGCCGGTGCTGCGGGAGGGCCTGGAGGCCCAGGGGGCCCCGGAATAGGAGGTCGCGGCGGCTTCCGTGGAGGATTTGGCAGCGGCATCCAGGGCCGGGGTCGCGGCCGGGGACGGGGCAGGGGCCGAGGCTGCGGAGCCCGTGGAGGCAAGGCCGAGGACAAGGAGTGGATCCCTGTCACCAAGCTGGGCCGCCTGGTCAAGGACATGAAGATCAAATCCCTAGAGGAAATCTATCTATTTTCCTTGCCCATCAAGGAATCTGAGATCATTGACTTTTTCTTGGGGGCATCCCTCAAAGATGAGGTGTTAAAGATCATGCCTGTGCAAAAGCAGACACGTGCTGGCCAGAGGACCCGGTTCAAGGCATTTGTCGCCATTGGGGACTACAATGGACATGTTGGTCTGGGTGTTAAGTGCTCAAAGGAAGTAGCCACTGCCATCCGTGGAGCCATTATCCTGGCCAAGCTCTCTATTGTGCCCGTGCGGCGAGGCTACTGGGGAAACAAGATCGGCAAGCCTCACACGGTTCCTTGCAAGGTGACTGGCCGCTGTGGCTCTGTACTGGTGCGTCTCATCCCTGCCCCCAGGGGTACGGGCATTGTCTCGGCCACTGTGCCTAAGAAGTTGCTGATGATGGCTGGTATTGATGACTGCTACACCTCGGCCAGGGGCTGCACTGCCACCCTGGGCAACTTCGCCAAGGCCACCTTTGATGCCATCTCTAAGACCTACAGCTATCTCACTCCGGATCTCTGGAAAGAGACTGTATTCACAAAGTCTCCCTATCAGGAATTCACTGACCATCTTGTAAAGACACACACCAGAGTTTCTGTGCAGAGGACCCAGGCTCCAGCTGTGGCCACCACATAATTTTATATAAGAAAAATAAAGTGATGATTTAAGCCTGCTTAAAAAAAAAACAGCCATACTGTTTTCTACAGTGGCTGCACCATTTTGCATTCCCACCAGCAGTGCACAGAGGCTCGAATTATTTCACATCCTCTCCAACACTCATTATTTTCTGTTTTTTTGTGTGTTTTTTTATGATACCCATCCTAATGGATATGAGGTGGTATCTCGTTGTGATTTTGATTTGTTGCTCTAATGATTAGTGGTTTGGAACATCTTTTCATGTCCTATTGGATATTTGTCTATCTTTGGAGAAATGTCTGTTTAAGCCCTTTACCCATTTTTTAATTGTGCTGTTTGTTTCTATGTTGTTGAGTTTTAGGCATTCTCTATATATTTTAAGTATTAATCCTTTATCAGATACATGAATTGCAAATATTTTCCTCCATTCTTTGAGTTGCTTTTTTACTCTATGATATCTTTTATTTATTTATTACTTTTTAAAATATATTTTTATTGATTTTAGAGAGGAAGAGAGAGGGAAACAGAGATAGAAACATCAATGATCAGAAAGAATCATTGATCAGCTGCCTTCTGCATGACCTCCACTGGGGATTGAGCCCGCAACCCAAGCATGTGCCCTGACCAAGTATCGAGCCATAACAAACATCCTGGTTCATAGGTCAACCCTCAACCACTGAGCGACATTGGCCGGACTGTCTATAATATCTTTTGACACAAAAGTTTTTCATTTTCATGAAGTCCAATTTATCTAGTTTTCCTTTGTTGCCTGTGCTTTTGAAGTCATGTCTAAGAAATCATTGCCAAATTCCATATCATGAAGGTTTCTCCCCGTGCTTTCTTCTAAGAATTTTATCGTTTTAGCTCTTACATTTAGTTCTTGGATCCATTTTGAGTTATTTTTTGTTTATGGTGTTAGGTAAGGGTCCAACTTCATTCATTTGCGTGTGGGTATCCTGTTTCCCAACAGCATTTGTTGAAAACACTCCTTTCCTCCATTGAATAGTCTTGACGATGTCGCTAATTCATTTAACCAGCTAATGCTCTTTTGCAGGTTTTTGTTGAAATGTGGCTTCATCATTATTCCTTGGAGATGTATCAGAAAATGCAGTCCCCTCATGCCAAGGTATGTTGCCATAGTTTTTTCCATCCCCTGCTCTTGTCCTGGTGTGCCTGGTCAGCCAGCTACTTTTTGTCCTTGATGTCAGTTAGTTTTCAAGGGCTGGATGGTGGGAAACCACCCCTCATTCAGATGCTGACCAGCAGGTGGGTTTGGTTCTGTGGGGGGCTTGCACCCAGAGGGCTGGAGGCCTGTTGTCTGGGGTCCTCCTGAGCTACTTCCAGAGCCCCCTGGTGACAGCAGGAACAGATGAGGTGGTGGTGCTCATGCTCTGCGGGCAGGGGAGCCGCTGATGCTTCTGGCAGACATGTCTGGTTTGTCATGTCTATTGTCACAGCGCCACCTGCTTTCTTGCTGAGGGGGTGCCCGACAGATCCCCGACCACCTCGGTTCTCCACCTTCCCTTGCACACCAGCAGGCTTTGTGGTGGGTGGAGTCCTGCGCCCTCCTGCATGTGGCCTGGCCTGTTTCCTCCTCCTCCTCACCTCTCCCCCTTCTCTCACTGGGCTACTGGTGTGTAAAGATGTGGAGGTGGCTGAGACCCTGGCACCCTCGGGGGTTGCTGTCCCCAGGGACCATAGCCCACTGGACTTGTCAGAGTAGAACAGTTCTCTTCAGTTAGTAAGATGGGCACTAAGGCTCCTACTCCGTGAGACTGCAGTGCCTGGCTTCTCTGTACCAGGTTGCTTCTGTCACTGCCAGACAAAATTCTCATAAGCTTCCACTGAGAATGAAGGATCTATGGTTTTTATAAAAATGGAAAATGGCTGTCTGTAGCTTTGGCTCTGTGATTCTGGGGAGAAGTGGGGATTCTGCTCCTGCTGCAGAGTCTCAGCAACCAGTTCTATGGGCCCAGTGTTCTGCCAAGTGGAGGGTTGGGGTGCAGCCCTCCCACCGCTGCTCTTTTAAAGTGCCCCAAATCTGCTTCCTTGGTGTCACATAGGAGGAGGAGGAGACAGGGAACTCCATCCTGGGCCTCTCACGTCACAGAGCTCTTGCACTGCCCTCCCGTCTTCCAGAGCTGACCCTCTGCATGTTCCTGGCTGGTGCACGGTGATCAGGGGTCCTGAGAGGCTCGCGTAGCCCCTGTGCACGTGGCTTGGTCTTGCAGAGGCAGAGGCCACTTCGCTGCATTGCCTTCCTTGTCTGCTTGTTCTGTCTTCCGAGCCAGTGGAAGCATGCCGCTTTCATTTTTAGCAGATGTGCGAGGCAGAAAGGCCTTTCTAGTCTGAGTCCACATGGGGAAGGGGCAGTGCCTGTCCTTGCCAGGGCAGGAGGGCCTGCCCCTTCTCCCCACATTTGCTTCCTCCTCTTGGCCAGACCACAAGGTGGATGAGAGCTGCTCAGGATGGCAGGGGCGGGGGAGATGGTTCTCACCAGGCATCAGAGAGGTTCTGCCCTTTCCTTCCTATTGAGGCAGAAAAGCAAAACCTGAAAAAACTAGGTGTGTAGGAAGCCGGGGAAGACAGCTGTGGAGGTAGCCGGGGAAGACAGCTGTGGAGGCCTGCTTCATCTGAGACCCCTTCACGTTTATCCAGGCCCATGCTGCACTGCACCATACGGAAACCCTTGTGAGTCTTGGTTTTAGGGAGGCAGGAAGTGTAGCTCCTGGAAATCCCCCAGTGTGTCTGTGGCTGGGCTGGGTGCAGAGTGCATGCTTGCTCCCTGGAGGTCTGGCCTCCACTCCACCCAGCTTGCTGAGTGGGGCTTCTAGAAGTGCAGTATTGATGGCCATAGCCTTGCCGGCTGGTATGGGGCTACCCTGTGTCCCCACAGGCCAGGACAGGAACCCAGCAGGAAAACTGTATGCTCTGATTCCTCATGAGGGCTGCAGCTGAGCCCAGGGTCTGGCCTGGAGGAAGGCTGTGAATGGCCAACACCTTCTTGCTGTGCTCCTCACCCCTGCTCCGCGTGTCTCTGGCTGTGTCTGTCTCCTTGGAATCTGGCACACTCGTTCACACCTCTCCTGTGTGAAGCATGCTGCTCAGCCCAAGGCATGGCCCTCGCAGGGCAGGATATGTGCCTGGACTGGCTCTGGGCTGTGCTTGGCTGATGGAGGGTTGCTTTTGCAGGCCTTGATGCTGCAGGGAGGTAGGGTGGAAGGTCCTGGGGTGGGGCCAGGCAGCATTGGAGCTCAGCTGTCATCTCCAGCATCCCAGGCTCAGAGAGTGTGTGACCATGGCCAGATTCTTGCCGTTGGGACTAATGAAAGGCTCTGTGTATCTGGAGGCTTGGGGTCCCGGTGAGGTAGAGAGAGGCTGGTCTTCCCAGAATTAGATCCAAGGAGTGTTTGTGTCTCCTTTAACCATTTCCAGATGTTGAGTGTGGAGGGCGTTTGGTGGGGCCTGGTGGGCACAGATTCCTGTGCACACTGTGTGCTGCCTTTAGGAACCAGCCCCCATCAGGACAGAACACTGATTGGATCTTAGACACATAGGAATTGTGCTGGTCAATTTTTCCTCAGGACAACCCTGGGAAGTCCAGTCAATTACATAGCTTTGTTTTCTTGGCAGAGAGGCCTCCATCTAGAACTGGATCCTAAAAAGTTTCTCTCCTGAGGCTCTGGCCTTCAGGACCGTGGTTGTTGGCACCTGGGCTCCTAGTGGGCTACAGTGTGCGTGTACAGTGCCATCAGGGTCAGGGGAGAGCGGGACCCTCAGAAGGGAAAGTGAGTCAGGCCGACCTCGGAGAGCTGGAGAGGCCTTCAGGCCCCAGTGGCCTGGAGGGTCTGTCCATCGCCCTGCCTGGCAGGTGCTGCTAAGAGGGGTGTGGTCTGGGTTGCTATGAGGGTGGTCTCACTGGCCTGACCTTGCTGGGCCGTGGTTATTAGGATTGTCACTGACATGCTTTTGTTTTTGTTTTTTGTTTTTGTTTTTTCTCTTACTTCTGGGCTCTCACTTTTTTCTTTCTCCCCACTCTCCCCTCCCCTTCCTCCGCCTTCTCTGGCTTCTGTTTTGTTGTCTCAGCTGGAGGTTCTGCACTACCGACTCAGTGTCTCCAGCGCCCTTCACAGCCCTGCCCAACCCAGCCTCCAGGCCCTCCACGCCTACCAAGTACTGGCTGCTCTTGATCTGTTCCGTTTCACCCCTGCCCTGTGGTGTAAGCCACAGAGCTCATGTCAGTGCAGTGGTAACACGAGGGCATGGCTGGGGGCCTGCTGGGGGTGATACAGAGACCGTTCCACACACAGCCAGGCCCTGGGGGTTGAGGGTGGCCTGGCCCTTCAGCCTGGCCCAGCCTCCAGGTTTGTAGACTAGCCAGGGTTTGGGATGTGCAGCCATGTGGCAGGAAGTGAAGCACATCATCCCTGCTGGCTATGGGGCCATCAGATCTTCCTGGTCAGGCCTCAAGCCAGTTGAGGTATCACAAGTTGTTATGTGTTGTGGGGGCTCTGTGCTTGGCCCTGGTTTGAGGAAGTGAAATATTTCTGCTTTTGCGGTATAGCCCAACTCACCCTGCAGTTCATGCCTGTACTTGAAGTGACTGAGGACACGAGGCCCAGGGGCTTGTGGGTGGTGCAGTTCTGCTGAGCTGAGCCTGCGTGTGAGGCAGAGGCAGGAAAACTTCGGGCTTGGTTCTCCAGCCTGGAAATGCTGTCAGTTCTTAGGAGACCAGGCCCGGCCTTCTGCAAGCCCAGGCTCTTGTGACCCCATGGAGACTGTGGTCTACTTAGGCAGAAATGAATAGTGTGACAGAGTTGAGGTCAGCAAAGAGGAGTTCAGCCCTGTAGGGTGTTTCGGGACTGACAGCCTCATAGTTCATTGATTTATGAGATGAGGACGGAAGTCTGGGCAGAAACAGCGAGTGGTGTATCTGGAGCCGTACTCAGAGCCTGTCCCTTTCACTGTCCGTGGGAGCACACATTGAATTTGAACACAAAGTGAAAAGTTTTGTTTTGCTGGGATAGGTTGTCAGTGCATAGCACATATTGGGGTTTCTGGTCAGAAGCAGCAGCTGCAGTGAGGAGGGAAGAGCATGTTCCAGAAGGTTCAGTGTGGGCCAGCTGAGCACAGAAGTTGGTGCCCCTCTAGCCTCTATTGGGGAGGGTCCCTGGAGAAACATCTGGCTGCGTTCACTCCGCAGCAGGAGGGCCAAGAGCCCTGGAATGGGCTTTGGAAAAGTGTCCTTAAAAGGAGGCCACCTGCAGCTGTAACCAGAGCTTCCTGTGGGGCTTTGGCTCAGGAGGGTGGAGTTGGAAGATTGGCTTGACACACCTAGAGGGAGCATAGCCAGTGGGGTTACAGTGATTGCTGGGGGCCTGTGGCAGGGAGCCTGGCTCTCTAGAAATACCAGGAAGGATGGGTCGAGATGGGATTGGGGATCCTGGTTCCCCTGTCCATGGCCAGGTAAGAGTGAGAGGTCAGGAAGGAGAAGGGGGGAGGGCTCTGAGCAGGAAGTTCTCGGGTCTGATATTGATGCCCTTCTAATCTTTTATTATTAAAATAGCCCATGCTTTTTGCTTTTTTCTTCAGAACAAGGCAGATTCATTACATAAAGACTTTAAATGCAGATAAGCAGAAGGAAGTTACCTTAGTACCATAGTATCATCCCTAGATGTTGGCGGGGGGGGGGGGGGGGGGGGGTGTCGTCACCTGGGCCTGTGGAGGCATTTCCATGACACAGAGTGGCATGGATGGTGCTGTGGGCAGGGCCAAATAGGCTGGCTTCCTCAGCCCATGAGAGGTCTGTGTCTGGGCTGTGCAGGAGTCGTGGCTAGCCCCAGCCTCAGCACTGCTCTGGGTTGGGATGAGGCTGCCAAGAGCTCTTCTGAGTTTGTTGTGGCCCTAAAGAGCTCGGGTGAGTGTGGGGAGAGGAGCGTGTCAGTCTGGACAGCCAGAATGTGGGGCATGGTGCAGGGGGTCCTGCCTTCCCATGTGGCCTCCGCCACACGGGGCTTCACCCTGCAGTCTATCCCTGAACAGCTGGCAAACAGTCTTTGCTCTGGGTCTGGTTCTCAAAGATCCTACAGGACTGAATCAAAAGTTCGGCTCACAAGATTGACAGTGTTCTTGTCTTTGGGGTTGTGCTGACCAATAGGTCCATTAGCAGCAGAGGGGAGACTGTGTCCAGAAGGGGGAGCAGATAGAAGGGTGGGTTGTGGTAGGAAGAGTGGCTGGAGAGTGGTTCACCTGGAAAGGGGAAGCTATGGGCCACAGCAGCCTGTCTGCACACACCTGGGCGGCAGGGGAATACCTAGTCTAGACCCCAGGTGGGATGCCAGCCTGCCCGTCCCCTGCTCCTTCTCATCCTCTGGCTGGCCAGGAGGTGAGGACCCCTGACAACCTAGATGGGCAGCAATGACAAGTCACCAACGGAGGGTTTGAAGCATGTAGAGAAGCACTTGGCCAACTTGGTTGTTTAGCAGCTGTCCCAGGGCACACTGTGCAGGCTTCGCCACTCTTAGCTTGTCTCAGACCCTGCAGTGCCAGGGTCATCGGCGGGTGGCAGGTATGGGTGGGGCCTCAGGTGGTCCCGCTTTCAGCCTGGCCCATGCATCCTGTGGGGAGAGCAGAGAGATGGGACCTGGTGGGAGGTGGTCAGACCTGGGGGTTCAAGCTCAGAAAAACCTGGATCCTGACACTACACCCCTCTCAACCTTAGGAGTCATTCACGCCCACCGAGGAGCACGTGCTGGTGGTGCGCCTGCTGATCAAACATCTGCACGCCTTTTCCAACAGCCTGAAGCCCGAGCAGGTCTCGCCCTCCGCCCACTCCCATGCCACCAGCCCCCTGGAGGAATTCAAACGGTGGGTATGGGGCTATAAGCAGGGCTGCTGTGCTTCAGTCTCCCTCCTTGTCCTCCGCACACGTGCTGCCCGCTGACTTTCCCCAGGGCGTGTGGGGCCTCTGCAGGGTGGGGCAAGTGGGACCTTACCTTGTCTCCTCCTAGCGCTTTCTCCTCATCCCCCCCTGTCCCCAAAGGTGGGTGGGCATCCAGCTGCTTCGCTGGCTGCTATGGCCTGTCCCTCCAGGTCTGCCCTCTTCAGTAGAAAGAGCCAGGCTGCAATTGGTTAGAGCATCATGCCGATATGCCGAGAGCCAGGCTGGCCAGGGAAAGGCCCTGTCTCATATGCTCCTCTCCCTTCCTCCAAGTGACAGGCAAAAAGGCCAGTGGGCTAGGAGGGCCTTCTCAGCAGAGGGGCTCAGTTGTCACAGGAGATTGGGCTCCATGCTGCCCCCTCCCCCTCCTCAGGCAGGGAAAGGGCTAGGGTGGTGAGCCAAGCTGACAAGTGTACAGGAGCCACACTGGATCGGCCACATGTGTGCTATGTGTCCTTGGAATATTCCCTTACCTCTCTGAGCATGGTTTCTTCCCCTGAAGAGTGGGGCTAAAAAAGGAAGTCTCAGCCCCAGAGGGAACCCAGTGCCCCTCCTGGCAGAGCTGGTCCTTAAAGCAGGAGCCGCTGGGCTCACTTGTGAGGTGACCCAATTCCTCTCTGCAGGGCTGCTGTCCCGAGGTTCGTCCAGCAGAAGCTCTACCTCTTCCTGCAGCACTGCTTCGGCCACTGGCCCTTGGACGCGTCCTTCAGAGCTGTGAGTGTCGGCCCGTTAGCCTCACTGAGCTGACCTGGCCCACTTCTGAAGGGATACTGAGAGTGACCATCCTAGGGATGCACTGAGTCCCTCATGTGTCCTCTCAGGAAGAAGACAGACCTAGTGGCACCCCTGCCCACCCCACAGAGCAAAGCCCTGCAGCTGGCAACGTGCCCTGCTCCCTGAGCTGCCTCCTGGGCCAGATGGCCCCAGGATCAGGCCCCACGCCTGCCCCCACAGCCCACTGTGCCCATGTGTCCCACCAGGTCCTGGAGATGTGGGTAAGCTACCTGCAGCCCTGGAGGTACGCGCCCGAGAAGCAGCCTCCGAGTAGTGATGGCCAGGCCCGCTGCGTGTCCGAGAGATGGTGAGCCTGCGCCTGCCCTTCCCCAGGGGAGCTGCTTCGGGGCCCTCAGGGCTCTTCTCTGAGGGGGGGCACAGGCCGCCCGCGCCCCTCCTGACACTGCTGTGTCTCGTCTGGGCCCGGGATTGGTTTCCTGTGGAAATAGCAGGTCACCCTCTTCTCCTGTCCCCTTGCCATTATCGTCTCACTCAGATCTATGTTCACGCTCACCCCCAAACCTTCCTCACCAATTCGTTCATAGCAGCCACCGCACTTCCCCAACACCTTCCAGCTGGCCCCCAAGCTTCCGTCAGCACCTCTGATTGCCTCCTTCTGTGCACCCCTCTGGTGCCCTGGCCAACTTTTGCCATGGCCTTGGTCATCTCGGAAAGGGCCTCGTTCTGGGGATAGTCCATTGTCCTCGGGGGGCCCAGGCCTTGCCAGTCTGTCCTGCCTCCTCCCTGACACCCCCAGACCCTCTCAGCTGCCATTCTTGACACCTCTGTGTGGGAGTTGGCCCCTGAGTAGCTGCCCGGTCCCCAGGGCGCCCTTTGTGCAGGAGAACCTGCTGCTGTACACCAAGCTCTTCGTGGGCTTCCTGAGCCGCGCGCTGCGCACTGACCTGGTCAGCCCCAAGAACGCACTGATGGTGTTCCGAGTGGCCAAAGTCTTTGCCCAGCCCAACCTGGCTGAGATGATCCAGAAAGGTAAGCGCTTAGCCAGAGGGACCCACAGGCCCTGTATGTGCCTCACAGGCTTGTGGGGGGCCTGGCAAAGGGTGGTGTGGGGGATCCTGGTGCCCAAAGCAAGATGAAGGTCTGAGTCTGGCGGAACCCTGTCTTCCTGGTAGCTCAGCGCGCCTGGCAGAAGGGGAGCAGATCTCTGAGCTATCTCCCTGGTGACGTGTGGCAGTCGGGTCCCTGTCCTGCATGCGTCTTAGCCAGCTTTGTTGGGCGTTAGCTTCTGATGCTACCTCTTGGCGAGTGTGAGCTTCCTGTTGAGACTGGCAGGGGCTCTGAGAGCATCAGGACCTGGGCTCCCTCGCTGCATGTTCACTGCCGTTCGGGAACCTCAGGAGGCACTTAGGGAACCTGCCAGCAGCAACTGGGTATTTTGTGTCCTTGAAAGCCAAGCCCAGGCTTGTGCCCTGCTTTCCAGGCGAGCAGCTGTTCCTGGAGCCCGAACTCGTCATCGCCCACCGCCAGCACCGGCTCTTCACGGCTCCCACACTCACCGGCAGCTTCCTGTCGTCTTGGCCGCCGGCCGTCACTGACACCTCCTTCAAGGTGAAGAGCCATGTCTACAGCCTGGAAGGCCAGGACTGCAAATACACCCCGATGTTTGGGCCAGAGGTCCGGACGCTGGTGAGTGAGTCTGGGCTCAGCCAGTCCCAGGGCCGTCCTGAACCCCTGGGACAGTGAGCCAAGAAGGGCGCACACATCTGGGGGGAAAGGAGGAAGACTAGGGGTTGAATAGACACCAGTACTCCCTCTTCCCCTTCTAGGTTCAGTGAAGGCTAATTTTTTTTCTGTTTGTTAGGATTTTCCCACATTTAGAATATGCACCTTAGTTTTTTAAAATCTTTGTCACGTGGAAGCCACCCTCCTGGCCCTTGGCGGGCTTCCCTGGGACCACCTGTTGGGGACTGGGTGCCATGAGGTGGCCCCACCAGAGCTCACTGACCTCCCGTCTGCCCACAGGTCTTGCGCCTGGCTCAGCTCATCACGCAGGCCAAGCAGACAGCCAAGTCCATCTCTGACCAGTGCGGGGAGAGCACAACCAGTCGCCCTTTTCTGTCATGGCTGGGCTTCTGCCTTTCGGACACAAACAGCTCCTACCCAGCCAATGACCTGGACGACATGGGGCAGGACAGCATCCGTAAGACAGACGAGTACCTGGAGAAGGCCCTGGAGTACCTGTGCCAGATGTTCCGAGTATGAGCCGTGAGGCTGTCCCCTCCCCAGATTTGGTCCCATGCCCTCACCCCACTGCTGAGCCCGGACCAGCCACAGACCAGGACCTAGCCTGGGCTGTGCCCCACAGGGCTGGGCTCCTGTGGGAAATGCAGGCCTGTGCCTGCAGTGTTGTGTCTGGGTCCCCTCATTGTCGCTGTTAGAGGCCAAGGGGTTGAAGACCAATTTGCTCCCTTCACCTGGAAACTGAAGCAGTAGTTTCTCCCTGACAGCTCAGTGAGGCCCAGCTCGCCCAGCTCACACTTGCCTTGGGAACAACTCAGGATGAGAATGGAAAGAAGCAGCTCCCGGATTGCATCGTGGGTGAGGACGGACTCATCCTCACACCCCTGGGCCGGTACCAGGTAAGGCCCACGTCCCAGAGGGCCCTGGCTCTCCAGGGTTTTCCAGACAGCACAGCTGGTGGTCCCACCAGCCTGTCCCTGTCCCCGTCCCCCATGATCAGAGACAACTTCGCTGAGTTGTTTGCAAAGGTGTGTTTTCTGGACTGCTCCTGTGCCCCCCTTTCCCTGGGGCTCACCTCCTGTTGCTTCTAGATCATCAACGGGCTGCGGAAGTTTGACATCGAGTACCAGGGGGACTCGGAACTGCAGCCCATCCGGAGCTACGAGATTGCTAGCCTGGTCCGCTTGCTCTTCCGGCTGTCCTCCACCATCAACCACAGGGTGAGTGGCGTGGGAAGCCACACCTCAGCTCGGTGTCCCTTCCGTCCTAGAGCTTCAGGGAGGGCTGGTGGAAAGTGTGGCCCCTGCCTGTTGCCCACTCCCCTGTGCCTCTGTCTGTGCTCTAGTTTGCAGGCCAGATGAGAGTCCTGTGTTCCCGGGCTGACTTCCTCGGCAGGTTCTGTAGATACCACCTCATGGAGCCTGGGCTGACGGACAAACACCTGCTGAGCCCCGTGGGGCAGGGGCGTGTGGCCAGCCGTGCCCGGGGCCCCAGGCTCAGCCTTCGTTTCCTGGGCAGCTACCGGACGCTGCTGTCGCTGCTGCTGGCCTTCTTTGTGGCCTCCCTGTTCAGCATCGGGCCCCTGCCCTGTGCCCTGCTCCTCGTGCTGGGCTACTTCCTCTATGCTGCGGCCATGACACTGCTGACGGAGCAGGGCAAGCTGCACCAACTCTGACCACAAGCCAGCCTCTCCCCACACTGCCCCTCCCGTGTGCCTGGGAGGCCACCTCCGAACCTGAGCCTGGTCACCTTCATGCTTCCAGGAGCATTTTCCTGTAGCCTCCGAACCATTTGGGAGAGAACCTGAAAGAGAAGGGCACACAGTCCAGACTTGACCAGGGAAAGAGCAGCGTCCAGGGCCCATGAGCTGCGTGGGATCGGGACAGTCCAGGGCCGGCCACGGCCTTCCTCAGCCGGAGGCTCCGGAAGAAGGTGGCTCTCAAGGCTTTTCTCTTTTTTAACTGTTTCGGGGTTTAGCCATGTGAAGCCAAGGAGTCGGTGCTTCCCGGGGAGGCCTGTGGCCTGCGCCTCACTGTCCTGAGGTGGGCAGTGTGGCATGAGTCTCCCCGTGGGTGACACCAGGACAGCAGCTCAGCCTCCGGCTCCAGAGAAGAATCAAAGACCCGAAAAGAGGCGCCTGAGAAAATTGAAGGATGATTCTCGGAGCCTCATTTTAAAACTACATTTGCCACCACACTTGACAAAACAAGGGTTATTCCTCGTGTTCTCCCAGCGACTGGAAGTCTGGGCCATACGGTTCTGCCCTGGCTTCCTTCAGCCCCCAAGTCAGCAAGCACCTCGCTCAGTGGTGGCCCGTGTCACCACCTTGTCCTTCAGGCCGGGCTCTCATCCCCTGCAGGCATAGGGGATCTGGCAGGACCGCCCGGTCCCTCTGCCAGCTTCTGGTCAACAACCAAAGATGATCAAAAGCGTTGTTTGTACCGTCAATAAAATCAAGTGTGCAAAGACAGTAACCTTTGATACCACTTAAATATTAAAGTTACACAACAATTACATGTTCACTGTCAAAATTCCCCACGGGGTCTCACACACCTTTCATTATACAGATGACATCAGAGAGAACAACTCTTTGAAGAGGGATTTAAACCAGCCATCTTGGGGGCGGGGGAGGGTTGTGTTGGTTTTAAGTTTTCAGTCTGAAAGTTGGGCTTTGTATTTTTATGTGAATTCCATATAGTGGTATTTGGTAGCCTGTGACCAAAATCCAACCAGGCTTGTAGCCCATTCTTAACCCTGAGTCTTCCGGTGCCTGGGCTCAGCCTGCTGGGTGTCCTGTCGCCCTCGCCCAGGGGCCAGTGGATTCACTTCAGCAGCAGAGACAGGCAGATGCAGACACAAGTGGCCGGGATGATAATTGGTCCCCAGAGGTTTGGGGGTGCAGCTAGCACAACCCCCAAGCTAGGTCTAAGCCAAGGGTGGAGAACCTTTTTTCTGCCAAGGGCCATTTGGATATTTATAACTATCAACTTAAAAATTAGCTTGCTGCGAGAACCAAGATGGCAGTGAAGGTAAACACCTGTACTCTCCACCTCCCGCAACCACATCAAAAGTACAACTAAAATACAGGACAACCATTCAGAACCGGCTGAAAGCTGGCTGAATGGAAGTCCTACACTAGAGAAGTAAAGAAGAACGCATTGAGATAGGAGGGGTGGAGGCGCGGAATGGTCTGGTCAGGCACCCACGTGTGCTGCGTTGTTTTTGTTTTTTTTTTAATTTCTTTTTTTTTTTTTTTTAAATGTTAGCTCATCCTTTTTTTTTTTTTTTTTTAATATATATTTTATTGATATTTCACAGAGAGGAAGGGAGAGGGATAGAGAGCTAGAAACATCGATGAGAGAGAAACATCGATCAGCTGCCTCCTGCACACCTCCCACTGAGGATGTGCCCGCAACCAAGGTACATGCCCTTGACCGGAATCGAACCCGGGACCCTTCAGTCCGCAGGCCGACACTCTATCCACTGAGCCAAACCGGTTTCGGCGTGTGCTGCGTTTTTAATTGGGAGGGAGATCGGCTCTGCAGAGGCCGCCCATGAGAAGCTGGGGATCCCAGTCCCCCAGCACAGGGTTCCAGAGTTGGGTAGAGTCCCGGTAACTTCAGGCCATAAAAACCAGCAGGAATTTTGGTCCAGTGACAAAGGCTGCTGGAATCCCACTGTTGCTCTTAAAGAGCCCACGCACTGTCCTGCTTCCGAGATCCAGCACTCGGGGACCCAGACACATACGGGGAGTAACTAGGTTGTCTGGCATTGGGGCAGGAGAGCCCCCACAACAGCACAAGCTGGCACCGAGAGGTGTGGCCGTCCCCAAGGATGGGTGTCTCAGAATGGGAACCCAAAATGAGGCATGCGTTCTGAGGAACCCATGGGTAACCCCCCTCCCCTCCCCCACCCCATCACCCTTGGAAAGCTCCAGGGCAGGTCAGGCTTCCAGGACACTATCCTCCCTCTCCCTCTCTGGCTCGCCTTGTGTCCAGCCACACCTCCAGGCAAGGATGCCAGTAGCACCACAGAGACCACAACCCCCACACCAGGCTGGTGCTGAAGGGGGACTCAGTCATACCTGTGGTGTGGCAGAATGCCCAGACCACAGACTCCGAGCCTCGGGGAGCCTCTTACCCAGGGCCAGAAGGTTCTGGTAGTTCTCTAGCATCACGTCCCGGTACAGGGCCCTCTGAGGCGAGTCCAGCTGGCCCCACTCCTCCTGGGTGAAGTCCACGGCCACATCCTTGAAAGTCACCGACTCCTGGGATGACACACTTCTCAGTCACCCGGGGTGGGAGTGATTCCCACTGGGTTCATGCTTCCAAGGGAATTAGGGTTGACCTCTGTGACCTCCCAAGCGTGGAGGTTGTGCTTAGACGTCATCTGTCATACAGTCCCACATACACACCACAGCTGGGCCAGGAATCACCATCTGGACCTGGCTTTCTGGACCCAAAGGACCCGGCTCACTGGGCAGCCCCTGTGCCTGCCACGCTGGACGGAAAGCTGCTGTGAGAAGTTCTGGGTAAGAATGTCAAACTTAGAGAACTTGAGAGAATAACACAAAGAACCCAGAAACCCTGTGCAAATCTCACCGCTGCCAAAGGCCCTGACCCTAAGGAAGCAAACCCTGGGCTTACCAGCAAGTTCCGAGCCTAAGAGACCAAAGGAGCCATTCCATGTCCTTCCTGCCTGCCCCTCCCTCCTTCCTACTGAACTCTGCTCCCCTGCCCTCCCCAGGCACATACAGGGAGGAACTGGGTTGTCTGGCATCAGGGCAGGAACTCAGGGATGGCTCTCACCCAGACTGGGGGTGCTCACAGGGGTCAATGTTCCTGTGCTGGGGGATCTCCCCTGTCCCAGGGCTGACTGGCAGCCATATCTGAGTCTCAACCAGCCTGGATCACACTGTTTGCTCCGCCCTGGGGATTCCCTGAATCCTGCCCCATCCAATCTGCAGCCCCACCCAAGCTGTTTGCAGCAGCTTTTCCATATGAATAGCCTATCCTGGCTCAGGCTTCAGACTTTGCTAAAATCTCTCAAACAAGCTGCAGCTGGTGACAGCATGCCCCAAACCCATCAGTAAAAGGCCCAAGACCAGCCCTAGCACCAGCCTGCCTTGCTTCACAGCTGGGCTTTGCCTCCTGCATAGCAGCTCTCCCACTGTCTTGCAGCTGGTCCTCACAGCCAATTGGCCTGGAGGTCAACTCCTCCCAGAGACGCCAACAGCAATCAAGGCTCAACTACAAGACTGTGCACACAGCCCACACAGAGGCACCCTAGAGCAGCTGTTGCCAACATTTCAGACCTCACAGATCACCGGTTGGTGACCGCTAACCTAGAGTGCCCAGCTCAGATGATGAGAGGCTGAGTCAAAAAGCTAAAGAAGTTCATCACCACCAAACCAGTATTATATGAAATGTTGAAGGGAGGAGGAGAAGGAGGAGGGGGAGCAGGGGGAGGAAGGGGGAACAGGGGGAGGAAGGAGAAAGAGGAGGTAAAAAACATGAACAATAAAATGGCAACAAATACATGTCTATCAACAATCAAATCTAAAAATCAAAATAAATGAAGAAGAAATCTAATGAACAAAATAAACTGGTGAATAAAATAGAATCAGAGGCATGGACGCATGGAACAGACTGACGAATCTCAGAGGGAAGGGGGAGGAGGGTGTGGGAAGAGATTAACCAAAGATCTTACCTATAGACACAGACAATAGGGTGGTGAAGGCCTGGGGTGAGAACCGGGTGGAGGGGGGCACAGGGGAGGAAGAAAGGGGGACATCTGTAATACTCTCAACAATAAAGACGTAAAAAATAATAATAAATTAGCCTGCTATTTTTGGTCAAACATTTAAGTAACTCACCACCAAAGGCCTTGGCAGGGCCAGACCAAATGATTTCAAGAGCCTTATACAGCCCGTGGGCGAGATGTTCCCCACACCTGGTCTAAGCTATGAGAATTTTGCTTTCTGTTTTCCAACAGGTCAGAGTCTCCTTTAACACACAAAAAAGACACACACAAACACCAAAAACCTGGTGATCCTGGAACATGTGTTGTGCTTTCTGTGCCTTCAGGAAGCTGAGGGTCACATGCCGCTGGGAACTGAACTGTGCACTTAGCAGCCCCACGTGGGCATCTGGCTGGCTTGAGGGTTAAATGTCCCAAGTGCAGCATTGACAGATTACGGGTTTTTATTACCAGACTCATTAAGTCAAGAGAAGAGATCCGAACACCCAGAAGATGATGGCCTGGGGTCAGATGTCAATGGCACCATTTCCCCACTACACCCCTTTTCTCTGCTCCCCCTGACGGAAGTCCATCCCTGCCCACATGGATGGGGTATCCTCCCCTTAACCATCTCCATGCACAACCCTCCTGTCCACATTTCTCTCTCGCTCTATTTTCTTCACCTGAAAACATTCTCCAACACGCTCAAAAGCACTAATGAGCCCAGCTGGCGTGGCTCAGTGGTTGAGCGTCAACCTATGACCCAAGAGGTCACGTTTCAATTCCCAGTCAGGGCACGTGCCTGGTTGCAGGCTTGATCCCTAGTGTGGGGCATGCAGGAGGCAACCAATCAATTATTCTCTCTCATCATTGATGTTTATTATCTCTCTTTCCCTTCCTCTCTGAAATCAATAAAAATATATTTTTTAAAGCAAAAATGAAATTCTCTATTTTGCCCACACATCCATCAACTGTGAAGTAGCCACCTACTATGTGCACCCTCAGCTGTACTAGGGATACAACAGGCAGGATCACCCATTGCTCTAAGACCTCATGGTGCAGGGCCTAGAAGTCATAAAGAACTAAGAATGGCAAGGTCAAGGAGGGGACTGGCTTCCAGTGGTCAAGGGCTGGGAGATGGTATCTGGGGGGATCAGACAGTACAAAATGATAGCCTGCAGCACCCCGTGGCTTGTGCCTGAGAAGCCAGGAGCAGAATGGGTGGCTGGGGTGCCAGCTCCTTCCAGGTGGGGAGCATGGGGACCTGACCAAGCACAGTGATCCCAAGTTAAAGTTTGCCACACTCTTCCTCCCGGGAGCACGCCTGCACCTTCCCCTTTCCATTCCCTCTCTCTTCTGCCCCCACCCCCACCCCCAGGCACTTTACCATTAGCTTCCTCACTCCCAAGCTCCAAGGGCCCTTCCTTTACCTCTATAACTTGTTGCCTAAACCCATTTCTTCTAGGAATTACTTTTCCTAGCTCTGTAATTCACCCAATTTACTCTTACAGTTGGGTTCTTGGCTCTGAATTCTTTCCTAGCCAGAACCCAAGTACCGAGGTTATTGAACCCAGGTTTGGTCTGACTCCACCGGTCAAACACCTAGTACCATCCCCGCTGCCTTCAACATAATGACGCTGCGACCCAGGACCCGGCTTCTTACTGTGACTCAGATTGTTCCACTGCTGTTGTGTTTCAGTTCCAGATAAGCAACAAAACCATCCAAAGCTGACCTCAGGACCAGCTGCATTGAATAATGACCCCCTGCCCTGATGCCAGCCAGCCAATCAAGCAGTGCAGACCACAACCCTGAAAGGACACACCTGGAAAACTGCTGACCAGCATTCTATTAAGATCTTCCGGGTAACCGTTTTGGGCCCCCTTCCTGAGCCACACCGATTGACTGCCTCCTGCTGGGGATCCAGTCCAGACCAGGAATCCAACCGTGACCTCCTGGTTCATAGGTAGATGCTCAACCACTGAGGCACACTGGCCAGGCCGGAGGATTCCTTTCTTTTGTTAATCCTCACCCCAGGATAAGAATGGAAGGGAGGGGGAGAGACAGAGAGAGAAACATCCCGTAGGCACCCCGACCAGAACCAGGGCTGGGGATTTAGCCTGCAACTGAGGTACGTTTGAACCTGGGACCCTGTAGTCTGCAGGCCGAGGCTCTAAGCACTGCGCCAAGCCGGCTAGGGCGGATTCCTTTTAAGTTACGTTCCACTCACCCAGGCAAAAGAGAACCCCCTCAGGCCCCGCCCCACAGGCACTTCTCGCCCCGCCCATTAACGCCACGCCCCCTAGGTCGCGCCCGTTTCCATGGCGACGCGGCACTAGGCCGGGGCTGCCCGGCCACCGAGGGGAGGAGCAGCGGCAGCACCGGCGGCGACATGAGCACAACAGGGGTGGCGGCCCGGCAGCCGCCCCCCAGCTCGGAGACCCCGAGCTCCCGGGGCGCACAGCGCCCGCGCCATCGCTCGTCCGCGGCCCTCCACCACCTGGGGCAGCAGGCAGCGCAGCTCGGGCTCGGCGAGGCGCAGAAGCGGGTACTGGACCTGGAGAAGAGCCTGCAGTTCCTGCAGCAGCAGCACTCCGAGACGCTAGTCAAACTCCACGAGGAGATTGATCACCTGAAGCGGGAGAACAAGGGTGAGTCCGGGTGGCGGGCCGGGACACCGCGCCCCCCCGCGGTGGGACCGGAGAGACAGGAAGACCTGCCTTCCTGGTATCTATCCTCAGCACCAAAGCAGTACATGGACTCTAGAACACGCAAGGTTTAGGGAGGATTCAGGGCAGCAAGCCCACCCCGGGTCCTACCAAGTAGGGGCTCAGGCTCCCTACCCCAGACCAGCACCCCAATCCTCCCCTCCAGTCATGGGTCTTCCTGGAAGGTGGCCTCCTGGTCAACTGTCCATCTGGCAGGGAGGGTCTGGCTGCATCATTTCCCACAGTCACCCCGTCAGCCTTCTTTTCTGTAGGCAGGGCCAGGCCCACCTCATTTTATTTATTTATTTTTTTAAATATATTTTATTGATTTTTTACAGAGAGGAAGGGAGAGGGATAGAGAGTTAAAAACATCGATGAGAGAGAAACATCGATCAGCTGCCTCCTGCACACTCCCCACTGGGGATGTGCCCGCAACCAGGGTACATGCCCTTGACCGGAATCGAACCTGGGACCCTTCAGTCCGCAGGCTGATGCTCTATCCACTGAGCCAAACCGGTCAGGGCTGCCCACCTCATTTTAAAAACTCTTTAGAGAAGTAAAACATACCCTCAAAAGTAGCTCAGTGAACTTTCACACACTAAACACACCCAGATCAAGGGCAGACATGTTGGCCCAGAAGGATCCCTGGGCTCCATCCAGCCTCTCCCCAGACATCTGGGACCCTGTGCCCTTGTGTCTCCTCAGGGCAGACCCACTTCCTAATTTTACACCCCTCGAGGCTCCTCAGCCCCCTGGGCTAGGCCTGAAGCAGAACTTGAGGCCTCCACCATGGGACTCTGCCCCTCTCTCTGGCCTTCCTCACACTTCAGCTCTCCATGTCTTCTTGAGTCTCATCCCCGTCCCTCCCTGATATCAGCCATGTCTTGGGCACTTGGTTGTAGCACTGACTACATCTGCTCATCCATGGCCAGGAGCTCCTAGAAAGCTGGGTCATCCTGACTCATCCCTCTACCCTTGGAACCAAGCTCCCCCCCCTGGCAGAGGGTGCCCTGTAGACGTCATGGATGAAGGGTGGGATTTTGGGTGAGGCTCTCAGCAGGCTTTGGCTCAGGGAACAGCCAGAGGCATTCCCAGCCCTAAGGTGCCCAAGGCAAAGGCTTGGCCCCTGGGGCAGGGTCCCTGAGGCCTCTTGGGGACTCAGGGGAGAGGGTGGGCAGGGCAAACCAAGCTTCTCTCAAATGGCTGTGGCTTTGAAAATGACGAGAACATGTGCTTGCTTCCAGATCTCCATTACAAGCTAATAATGAATCAGAAGTCACAGAGGAGAGGTAAGACTGAGGCCCACAGTGCCTGATGGGAGTCACCACTGTCAAGAGCAGCCCCTCTAGACTGCCTGTGCCCACCCAGCTGCTGGGGCCCACGCTCTGTCCTAGTGGTGAGGGGTCCTGGAGGATCTGGACAGACAGACACCACTGTATCCAGCCATGGTCTGGGTGACAAGCACAGAAGGTGTCACTCTCAGGGAGCCCAAGGCCTGAGGTCTGAACAGTAGGGTCAGTGGGCAGAACAGTTGCCGGTGGGGGTGCCCAGGCCCGCCCCTGCCTTCCCCAGCCTCACTGCCTTGGTGAGCTCTTTCACTTGGCTGCTGTTCTGGGCTACTCCTGTGTCCTTCTGAAATGCTGGGGAGCCCAGCCCAGCCCTGTGGCTTTGGGCTTGTTCTCCTCCCTAACATTTGGGGCCAGGCCTGACACTGAGTGGTGAGTGGTGCCAGCCTGGAGTGGTGCTCCAGTCGGGGGGTGCCCAAGGCTCTTTCTTCCTGGGGGACACAGAGAATGGGATGTGGGGGCCCGACTTTAGTGGGGCAGAACAGCTCCAGTGAGCTGTCCTAGATACACAGTGACGCCCATTTAGCGGTCCCAGTCCTGCAGTGTGTGTGTGGGGGGGGGTTCCTGTAGGGACAGCAGGAGAGGTTGTATGCCTTCAGGACCTGCCTACTTCTAAGGCCCCAAGCCCCGTTGGCTCCCTCAGGCACCGGCTAGGTCTGGGGCTGCCTCACCAGAGCATTGGGGAGGGCTCTGCATGAATGCCTGGGCCCAGGGCCTGCAAGGCCAGGAGGCGGGCGCAGGAGGGCCCAGCCTCTTGCTGTGCAGAAACTGCTGGGGAAAGTGGAACATAAGCATCATTGCTGCCATCGTGGGTTGAACCCTGCATGTTTGCCCACAGGTAGCATCACCAACTCCAGCTTTCAGTCCATCAAGCCCATTCCAAACTCAGTGATGTCAGGTGAGCCTGCCAGCACCCTCAGTGTGCTTGAGGGAGGGCAAGTGCCCCACTGTTAGGCAGCCCTGGGGGTGGAGAGATGGTGCCTTTGCCAGGCCCCAAGAGGGATAAGGGACAACTAAAGGGAGCCAAGGAGGGTGTGGTGAGCTGAAACCACCAGAAGGGGGCTGAGGTGGATGGGACGGGGCTGTGGGTCAGCCAGAGGGAGGCTGCAGAAACAGTGATGTCAACGAGACGCACAAGGTCCCACAGCAGGCCCACCTGGAGCGGGTGTGGGCAGACTCACTGAGTTGTCTTCCAGAGACAGGGTGGGGAGCTGGCTTCCCTGCTTGTAGTGTCCCCGCAGAGCAGGCAGGACGCAGGTCCAATGGCCCCGGCGTCCTTTGCAGCCTGGAGAGCCTCTTCTCCCCACGCTGCCTCCCGAGAGGCCAGGCATGCTTATCGGGAGTGGCCCCGGCTCTAAGTAGGAACCAGGCAGGCCATGGGTCTTGTTCTGGGAAAGGAAACCTGTGCGGCTGGATCGGGACCTCTCATTCAGTTCCGTTTTGTCCCAAATGGGGTTCTGCTTTAGTCAGGGGACAGCTGCAGGGCCACCCCACCCCCAGCATTTCTGGAAGCCTGGGAAGAGACCGGCCCTGTTTCAGGTGTCAGAGCATTCAGGAGGTTCCGCCCACAGGCTTCATCCTCAGACCCTCATTCCTGTCTTCCAGCAGGAGGCTCTGTTACCATCTACCCTTTACCAGGAGGAAACTGAGGCAGTGGGCGGGGGCTCCTTGGGCACACACAGCTGATCCTGGAGGACTTGGGCACAAAAGCTTGATGCCCGCAGTAATTGGCCCTGTCTGGGTCTGACCTGTAGCCAACTCTCAAAACAAGGCCAGGCCTCAGCCCAGCTCCAAGAAGCAAGACTCAAAAACTGATGCTCCCCAGAAGACAGACCTGGAAGAGAAGACTCAGTCTGCTGCCCTGCTTCACAGCAGCAAGTTGGACAAAGCCCCCGGGGCACAGAGGCCCTCCAAGTAAGGCGTTTAGTAGGTTCACAACCTGGAACCAGCCCATTGCTTTGCCTTCCAAATGGGCTGGCCTCCAGCATGAACTAAGCTGGGGGTCCTCCAGGGTCCCTGTGCTGACCTGAGCCCACAGAGGGGCCAGCAGCACCCCCTAAACCATTTCCTCAGAGAATTTGGCCTCCAAACGAGCTTGCTTTTCACCAAGCATAGAGTCAGGTTTCCAGGCTCCACCTGGGAAACTCACTTGGCCATTGGAAGGCAGTCAGCAGGACACCCCAGGTTTTGGAACTTCCCTGGAAAGCAGGGAGTCTGTACTTTGCACCAGAAAAGGGACCCTATTGTCCCTCAGATAGTACAGTCAGCAGGACAGGCTCCTGCTTCTCTCTGCACAATCCTTAGATTCCCTCTTGACCAGTTTTACCAAGTTTGGGGTCAGGACAGCTTGAACCACGCATACGCACCTTGTGATGGGAGGACGAGATGGGCCCAGATCACTGGCCCCAGAGACCCCCCAGTGCACCCTGGTCAGCAGAAGGCAGCCAGGCCGCTGCCCTGAAGAGTTGGTGGGTGGCTAGACCAATTCTGGCAGGCCACCTCTGGGCTGCTGCATGGACCGTTTCAGAGATGAAGTGGAGACCTTTAATCCAGAGGCCACCTCGGTGGCAGGCAGCCAGCACAAGAGCAAGCAGGTGATGGGGGTGCCCCGCCTGATGAACCTGCCCCCCCACTTGCGCAAACCCACCTCACTTCAGCAGTGTGAAGTGGTCATCCGCCAGCTGTGGAATGCCAACCTCCTGCAGGCCCAAGAGGTGAGGCTCGGGTGGTGGGGCGCAGCCCTGGTGGCTCTGCAGCCTTGGCCGCCATGCCTTCTCCCTGTCTTCCAGCTGCAGCATCTCAAATCTCTCCTGGAAAGGACCCAGAGGTCATCCCAGGCTGGTTCTGAGGAGGCTGACCTGTCTTCTAAGTGAGTGCCCAGCGTGGCTCTTGTCCCAACACAGTAGGGGCTTGGATGTGCAGGGCTCACTGCTTCCTCTTCCTTCCCCAGTGACCAGGAAGCTATGCAGCTCCCCAAGGTCCCCACCAAGGGTGTCTCTAGGAAATGGTGAGTCCAGGGGCACAGGACGGGTGGGGCACCTGCAAGGAGAAGGGGGCAGGGCACAGCAGAAAGGAAGTCCTGGCTCCGCTGCCCACCCTCTGCCCCTGCCAGCCTGATCCTGAGCCCGATTCCTGTGTCGGAGCGCGCCATCCTGCCCGCACTGAAGCAGACCCTGAAGAATAACTTTGCTGAGCGGCAGAAGAGGCTGCAGGTGGTGCAGAGCCGGCGGCTACACCGCTCCGTGCTCTGAGTGCCTGCCCCGAGTCCGCACTGTGGTCCCAGCCAGGCCCAGATCACAGCTGGGGACCCTCACCCTCTCTAGGCAGCATTCCAAAAAAACTCCACATGAACCAAACTCACGGCACATAAAGTCCTTGGTCTGAGAACTGAAAACGTTTATTTTCTTGCTCAGTATTTTGCTATTCTGCATTTACACAAGAACGTGTTAAAAGTATTACTTCACCTGTTGAAGAATAAAGCTTGTTTCTCCCAGTCCTGAGTCTAGTCCCTCGCTGGCTGTCAGGCGCTGCTGCCCTGGGAGGCCCCCAGCTCTGCACCCTACAATGGGGGGTTGGGGAGAGGGCGCTGGTGGCTGCCCTGGAAACAAGCTTCGTGGGCACTCCCTTAGGGGACTCAGGGGCCTTTCCTGCCTGGGCTGCCTTCCGGGCACAGGCCCTCGTGTCTCCTGCTTGACCAGACACTCCTCAGGGCAAGGCAATGTCCACCTACCTCGGTGACATCTCGTGTCCACACTGACATCGGCCACGAGCCACTCTGCTGAGCCCAGCCGTCCCCTGTGGAGGGCCATAGTCAAGGCCCCAGGAGAATGGTCCTTTGCAGGGTGCTAGGCCCTAACCCATGATGTCCCCACCCTGTGAGGGCCTCACGTCAACCCCTCAGTCGCCAGAACAGCAGCTTCCTCTTACATCTCATGGGTGTTCCTCAGGGCTAATCTCTGCCTCTTCCAGCTTCAGGGAACACGGACTTTGCCAAAAACCTGGAGGTGAACCAGGATGAGGCATCAGCAGTCAGATGAGGGTGAACTAAGGTCTGGGCATCCATGGCCATCTCCAAGGTGGGGGACCTGGCTCAGCCCTGACAACACCCCTCACTGAACAGTAGGCTCTGGACTCACAGGGGTGGGGTGGGGCATAGTGACAAATTCATGACAAACACAGGAATAATAAATTTATTGTAAGAACCACAGAAGATATAGTAGTGCACGTACAAAAGAGGGAGCCTCTGACACCAGAGGGCTGGCTGATGCTTCCTCAGGGAGCCCTCCCTCTCAGGAGTGGCTCTGAGGATACCAGGTCCAGAGGATGGCACCCTGACCCAAAAGTGAGCCCAGCTAGTGCACATGGTGCCAGGGACAGGGTTCCCCCAGAATCCTCTGCTCCCCAGGACCCCCAGTGCTGAGCAGGCCCCAGGGCTTGAAGGGAACATGCTATGAGGCGTGAGGTCCAGCTGGTAGTGGCGACTTGCAACCATCCACAGGCCAGACTTCCTTCTGAGACACACTGGTGCCCCTGGATGGGGAGCCTCCCTACAGCAGGCCCCGTACGAACCCAACACTGTGAGCAGAGAATTGTGTGTGTTTTAAGGATTTCCTACAGAAACGGGTAGAGTGTTTTCTGGCACACACACCAGGGGCTGTAACAGGGCCCTGGCTTCTCCCTGGGAGTCAGGGAGGACAAGGGCCCTGCAGGGTCAAAGGGACAGCAGCCGGAGGAACGCAGGCCCGGGGGCGTCTGCCACTCCTACCACAAAGGACTCCAGAGCCCGTCCCAGTCCGGTTCAAGTGCGGGGAGACGCTTGGTAGGTCCCCAAGGCGGAAGATAAAAGCAGGAAAGCTAACCTAAGCCCAGGCTCTCTGGGGAGCCAACACCTAGAAAGGTCCGACACAAGGTGTGTCTCCTCTGTGGCCCCAACAAGGCTGCCAGCTGACCCGTGGTCCCTGTGGGCTGGCAGCCGAGAAGCAGCAGTGGTGGTGGCTAGGCAGCCGAGAGGCAGGCCTGGTGGATGCTCTCCGCCCAGGTGTTGAGCAGGGCTGTAACTGAGTGCTTGTCGGGGAGCTGCAGCAGCCTCGAGGTCATGCATCGGTGCACCGACTGCAGGAAGGGGTTGGCGTCTGCAACAGAGCAGTGGGTCTTGAGCACTGTGCCCTCCTCCAGGACAACCGGCACTGTGCAGCTCTTGTATGGGAACCTGCCCTTAAAGGCACAGAGCTGGCGTCTGGGGCACTTCTCAGCCACGACTACCTGGGATGCCATCGCCCATGCACCGCTGGTGGCTGTCAGGCTCTCCCAGGCCGTGTCACTGGAGAACTGCAACATGAATGGACCTGGAACCCAGGGCTTTCCCTCAGGGAGAGCCTCAGGGCCCTAGACCTGGTCCTCTGTGGGCCAGGTCTGAGCCCTCACGGGGACTCATCAATGAAGCCCTCTGGGCCTCTGTCTGAAAGCCATGTCACCCAGATGGGTTCCCCTGAGCCCAAGCTCCTGTGTGTCGCCCAGGCCAGCCCTGCAGAGGCCCACAAGGGCCGCTGGAACAGCAGGGCCTGGGTCTGCTCCCTCCTCACCTATTGTACACGGATGCCCTGAAGTTGCAGGACAAAGGGACACAATGGGGGTAGAGACCCTTCTTTCTCCAGTGGCTGCTGGGCAACCTGCTCTTGTCCACAAGGGGAGCCAGAGGAGGAGAGGGAGGGACCCCAACTTGGGCGGCACATGAAGGAAACCCTGGTTGCTCAGAGCTGACCCTGCCTGCCCTGAGTCCCAGGCAGGGACTCCTCACAGCCGGCCTCTCGGCTCACCCACCGTACTGCCACTGCCGGTCGATCCACAGCGGGCTCTGGGCGGGGTAGTCGGCAGGCACACTGAGCTCCAGTGGTGGCACGCTCGGGAGATCCTTGTCATCTGCAACACAAGAGGCTGTGCCTATTCCCCGCTCACCCTGCCTCCCAGCCCTGCTTCTGGCGAGGCTGCAAAGCCTGGAGGACACTGGCTCTAGGGCCTCAGGCAAGCAGAGCTACCCCTGGACAGGAGGGTTGGACTTCCCTGGCACAGGGGAGAGGGGAGAGCGCTGGGCTCACGGTCCAGCCCTCGGAAGATGTCCTGGGCCAGGTGTGTAAGGATCAAGGAGGACAACGCAGGCAGGCTCCTTTGGGCCTGGAGCTGTGGGGTGAGCCTGGGTGTCTGTAGGAGGCTGAGCACAGTGCACAGTCAGGGTGGGCCAGTTCTGAGGCGAAGCCTGGAAGCTGTGTTCTTAGTACCCCCATGGCCTGGAGAAATGGTGGAGTCCTGGGGCTGGGCTTACTCCTCGTCAGCCCTGCCCTCCCCGGTACTCACCCAGCTTGCATATCAGGTGGACGGTGCCGTTGTTACTGCAGTGAGAAGGGTCCAAGTTCACCAGGAATTTGGGGTCTAATCTGGCCACCTCCCCCTGGAGCACGTTGGGGATGCTCTGCCGCTCATCCTCTTCAAGCTTACGCTTCCGGGTGCACACCACCGGTGCCCTGGAGGAGGCGATCGTGGTGACCACACTGGGCTAGGCTGTGGCCTATAGTCCCACACCTGCGCCCACCTCAAGGCTGAGCCCTGGGCTGTACATACGTGATGGGTGGGCCATGGATGGCCGTCATGGCTGGCACGAATGTGCGGTACAGGGAATGGTTGAAGACAGGTGAGCGGATGTTGGCCAGGACGGCATCCAGGAGCGGCTGGCACAAGTACTGCTGCTTGGTTGGTGGTACCGGGGGTGGTGGGGGCGTGGGCTGGTACAGGATGGGTGGGGTCAGCAGCCTCCTCTTGGGAAGGCTCTCCTGAGCCCAAGGCCCTCATCCTTACTTACAGCCAGACTTCCTGAGGCTCCCCACCACCTCCAACCCCTGCAGTCAAAGATGGCCAATCCTGGACACATTCTCCCCGAGTCCCCTCCCACCAGGGCCTGGCCTATTGCTTGGCAAGTGGAGGCAGGATGTAGAAGCAGCTTAGAGAAAAACCCACAGCTTGGGGGTTGGAGGAAGCACCCACAGGCCACAGCTGGAGGGAATTTCTCCCACCTCCCCACCACCCGCAGCAGACCTACCTGGAAGAAAACTCCAAGCAGGGTGCCCAGGCTGAGCAGTGAGCCCCCTCTGCCCACCCTGGACAGTGAGGGCAGCTCTTAGCCTGTGGTTCCAAGTCACTGTCGGGTGCGCCCTGACATTCCCTGCTGCCTTCAGAACCTCACCAGACCACAGCACCCCACTCACCACCGCCATGTCATTCTTGAGTTTCTCCAGGGCAATCTCACACTTCTGCAGAGTTTTCAGGGGGCACCTGTGGGGAGAGGGTACGTGGCTGACCCTCTGTGCGAGGGTGGGGGAACTGGCAGCTCACATGTGCTAATCCCAACCACACCCATCTGACTTCGCCTGGACAGTCAGGCCGGGAGCCTTGGCTACTGGAACCGTCCACAGGAATCCAGAGCCTAAGGCCTGGTGGTCCCACCCCAGGAGCTACTCAGTCCTGATCAGCAGAACAAGGCACAGGTAGGCCAGGGCCCAAATGAGGGTCAAGCCAAGAAGGCCTGTGGGCCATCACAGTCTAATAGGCCAGTCCTGCAGTGTCTAGCACTCTGTCCCGAAAAGCAAACCAGGAAGGAGACACAGTCTGAGCCAAGGGAAGTAACCTGAAGGCCTGTCCACACTCAGTTCTGTGGTGCTGTGTCGAGAACCTGGCACTCCACCACCTCCCGAGTGCTTCTTAAGGCTCTGTCTTATAAGGGCCCCAGAAGCTGATGGAGTTGGGCTGTGAGCTGGGCTGGCCCACAGCTGGCAAAGGTGGGGGTAGGGGCTTAGAGCCTCAGCAGACACAACTCAGTAGAGCCCTAGCCCCTTCTCTATTCTCTGCATGGTCCTAGCCTGGCCAAGCGGCAGCCTGGGATCCCCCCATGAGCTGTGGGTATAGCACCGCCCTCCCCCTGGGGGCCTGAGGACATGCTCACCTCTTGGAGGGGTCAGTCAGGATGTCCAGAAGGCTCTTCATCTTACTCAGGTCCTTTTTTCTGTCTGGAACAGAAGAGGGGATACTAAGACACAGCCTGGGAGTCTGCCGCTTCCACCACAACCCCCGCGCAAGCCCCACCCTCACCTTCATTCTTGTCGATCTTGTTGATCATGCGGCGTAGGGGCTCGATGTACTTGGACAGCTGCTTCAGCTTGTCCAGGTACTGCTGCTCCTCGGCCTGGCTGGAGCCCGCTGGGCTCATGACTGAGCTAGGGTTTACTGCAGGACAGAAGCTGGTGAGCCCAGCCAGTCCACAAGGTCCGACTCTCTGCAAACCCTCAAGGTGGGGTGCTCGGGCTCCAAGGGGCTCGGGTTTGCTCACCCCTTACAAGCAAGGCCTCATGAGGGTGAGGGGTTGCCCTCAGCATCTCAACTCCCAGGGCTAATGTGGGTGACACGATTGGCCCTGGGTCTCAGGCTATGCCCATCCCAACCCGACTTACCAGGGGTGTTTAAAGGTCCCGGGGAGGGGACACTGAAGTTCTGCGGGGTGCGCGCTGTCACTGGACTCTGGGAGGGCTGTGGTGAGGGGCTGGGCAGGAAGCTACTGGGGGATGGGGCAGGGCCGGAGCTGCAGCAAAGGGAAAGGGAGCGTGTCTGTGAGCTGTGGGCACCAGGAGGGCCCTCCCTGTGAGCCAGGCAGGGAGGGGCACCCTGGCCAGGCCTACCTGACGTTGGAGTTGGGCTGTGAGCTGGGCTGGCCGGGCTGCGGGGACGGCTGTGGGGGAGGGGGCATCGACTGCGGGGTCTGCACCTGCTGGCCCGGCGACGGCGAGGACAGCATGGTGAGGCTGTTCTGGCTGACCTGGAAGTGGAGGGGGCTCAGCCTGCTCGCCTGCCACACACTCTCACTCCCACTGTCCCATTGTTCCCACATGCTCAGACTTGGGGACCCCACGTGGCTGCACGCACAGCCCCTTCTGTCTCTCACAGCCTCACTGCATACCCTTGTCTTTCTCTGATGCCCTGCTTCTCAAATACTAATACAAGCACGTGCCCTACCTCTTGGGTACACACACATGGTGACCAAGACCTGGCTGGGCAGCCCTTGCTCCACGGGGGAGGCCCGTGAAGAACAGGGCCTTCGGCGCTGAGACAAGCTTCCCCTTGTGCCTGCCTCTCCGTGTGGAGACTGTGGAGCGGGAGGCCAGGGAAGGCTGTGGCCTTGGAGGAGCTCTCCTCTGTAAACCCCGCTCTGTGGTGGGTAAGACCATCCTTCACTTCATGGGAGCAAAGTGGCCCAGGTCAGCCCTCACCAGCATGCCTCACCTGGGGCTCTGGGACTGGACCAGCAGGTCCCACTATCACGTGAGTGGCTCAGCGTCATTCTCAGAAGCTGCTGCCTTGTTTGCAGAGCCAGGGCTCACCCTACTCCCTGCAGTCCTCATTGAGGAGACACAACAGAGTCAACTACACGCTGTCCTCACTAGGGAAGAGCCTATTCCCCTGTGAACTCCACAGGATGAAACCACACGCCCTAGGACCCTGGGACAAGGATGTGTGAAGCAACCATTTTCCACAGCGAAGATCAGGATGGCAGTTCCAGGTGGTGAGGACAGCTATGGAGAGACGCCTGCCCGCCAGCCCTGGGTAACTGGCCTCTCCTGGAATAAGCCCTGAAGAGAGCTGCCTCACCCAGTACTGATTGATGGTGGCATAAAGGCCCAGCCCCTCCACACAGCGGGATCACCCCAAAGGCCCTGCCAGCCGGAGCACTCCCAAGGGTTGGCAGTGACTTCTCCCACAGCCTAGTCAACCTCCTTGCATTTCGAGCACCACCTCAGAGTCTGCTTTGCATAGCCCAGCCCACACCCCGCCTCCTGAACCATCCAGTTCCATAGACCGACTGCCCTCTCCCACACACTCCTCCACCATGGCTTTGGAGTGCTGGGTTAGGATCACTCGGAGTGGGTCGCTGCATTCCAGTTCTGTCAGGGAGCAGGAAGGAACGTTTGAAAGAGCCCAGATCCCACCAGGGAAACAGGATGCCACCTTCCCTATCCCCCTACCCCACTAGGTGGGCAGGGGCAGGCATGGGGCCCTGCCCTTTCTCCCACATGCCTGGAACAAGCTCCAGGAGAGAATGGCCTTCTCCTCCTGTTCTCTGGCTTCCTCCCCACCCCACCGATTGTGTGGGATGGAGCTGCAGGGGGCACAGAGGCCACATCATGGCACTTCCAACATGGCTGGGTCAGAGAGGCACAAACTCAAGCCGGAAGTGGAGGGGCTGGAGTGAGGGAGCTTGAGGGGAGCAACATGGTTCCAGGTGTTTCATGCTGACATCATCAGGGGCACCAACAGGGCCTGGAGCAGCTTAGTTTCCTGCCCCGCCTCCCCCTGTGTAGGACTCGCCCTCACTGAGCCTGGATGCACTGAGTCCTAAGGCCTCATGGCCCCTGCACTAGAAAATTTGCTCTAGTCTAGAATCTACTCAGGTGCCAACAAACTCCCAGGACTAGGAAGGTGAGGGTCGCCTCAGAAAAGTCCATTCAGAGAACCACATATGGTGCCAAGGAGGGGATAAAAAGGCCTGAGGGCCCTACCCGAGGTCTGGCACCCTCCCTGTAAAGGCCGCTCCCCACCTGCCCCCTGAGCCCCAACCTTTCCCTGACTCCAACCTGCTGCCACTCCCTGCCCTACAGTCCCTGAAGCTGCATCTTGCCTCACCCTCTTCCTGCCCACAGGTCAAACCCTTTCACTTGGCCTCTCCCTGAGCACCTGGGCCCGGCATGCGCCCCACCTGCCCCTGAGTGCTTCAGCCTCTGTTCAAGCAGCTGTCCCTTCTAGAAGATGTTTGGCTTTTGTCTGTTACCTAAAGCTAGTGCTTCTCTGAAGGGGAATGAGGCACCTTCAGCAGAAAGCACTTCACAGTCCACTTGCCACCTAAGTGTCTGAAACTGTACAGAATGGGGCAAAAGTAGGTTTACAATTGTGAGTACACAAAACAGTTTATTTTTGTATTATTATTTATTGTATTATTTTCCCTATGAACTGTCAACCTACTTTTGCTCTGCCCTGTATTTTAAGAGGCACCCTCAAGCACTCAGAACATGGAGAAATAGGGCGCACTTTGCTCACATCCTCTGCTTTTGGGTTCCATGAAGCCACTGATGTAACACAGCTCCCCAAGCACCAGACTGAGGGTCTAAGACCCAGTGAAGAACAGCCTGCCTGAGCTCAGTGGCTCTGCCTCTTACCCAAGCCTCCATCTCATGTCCAGCCCTGGGCTCTGGCTCCTCTGGCCCCTGTAGTCAAAACTCTTAAGACTGCTAAGGCCGTGGTCGGCAAACTGCAGCTCGCGAGCCACATGCGGCTCTTTGGCCCCTTGAGTGTGGCTCTTCCACAAAATACGATGGCCTGGGCGAGTCTATTTTGAAGAAGTGGCGTTAGAAGAAGTTTAAGTTTAAAAAATTTGGCTCTCAAAAGAAATTTCAATCGTTGTCCTGTTGATATTTGGCTCTGTTGACTAATGAGTTTGCCGACCACTGTGCTAAGGGAAACGCCTTGGCCTCCGACATCCGATCTCTTTGCATCTGACAGCTAGCTCCTCTGGAAAAATGCACAACTCCTGTTGGCAGCAAACATTACCCCTCGGAGGCCTTCAGGACGCCTCTCCGGCATCAGTACGGGAGGCCCAAGGCTCACACACCTGAGCCGGGAAGCAGCCACCCAAAGCCCATGACAAGAAAAAACTGGCCTAGTGAGGCAGCTAACAAGACAGTAAGGCCTGGGCCTCAGGTTCATGCCGGGTCTGACTGGTTCTAGGACAGAGGAGACCAAGACAGCTAGCTGTGCTGCCTCAGTTCTGTGCCGGGCTCATCAGGGGAGAACTGCATTCCAGCTCTGAATCTTTCTCTTCTAGCACATTCTGCCACAAACATGGGCATGTCTATCACAGCTACTGGCAAAGCCATAGAATGCTGCCACCCCATCACTTGCACATCACTCAAAGGAAGTGAAAGTGACCTACTCAAGGTCCCATGTCTAGCAGGGGAGCCCAAGCACCTCAGCGCCATCTGCAGTCCAGGGGAAGCAAGGACAAGTGGAAAGGGGGTCTGCAGAAGCAGGATGGAAGGCCGGGTGGATGCACAGAGCAGGCAAAGAGCAAGCAACCAGAGGCGGAAGGGCGGCGGGGCCGGAGGGCAGCAAGGTGGGTCTGGGGAGCCTTGTGCTGCAAAGAAACCTCAGGGGAGGCTGGCAGCACCATGCACTCCAGCCTTCTTGGAACCACCTGCATCCACTGGACATCCCTGGAACAGCCCCGTGTTACTGGTCTCCTGCATGTGATGTGTCCCCAGAGTCACTCTCTAGAGCAAAGTGAGTCCCATTGTGGAGCCACCAGCTTACACCCACCAAGGGAGTGCTGAGACAGAAGCCCATGTCACCCCTGGACCCCCATGATGGGGGCACTGTGTCCTCCATGTGTCAGGCACAGACTTCTGCTTGGCTACGACCATCCATATCCCTGAAGCATCTGCACCACAACATGAAGATGTAGCCAGGGGACGGGTTGGAGGAGAGGCAGAGACGCTGGAGCCTCGGCTCAAGAAAGACTGATAAAAGAAGATCTGACATTCTAATCTGCGTTTTCTTGAATCCAATTTGTTGCCAAAGGTTAACAAAACCAGACAGGCACTCTAGATGCTGAAGCACATCCTGCTGTGGCCTATGTGCAGGTGGCTGGGGGTGGACAGCAGCCACATGCCATGCCATACGGACATGCCAAGGTCTGGAGGTGTCAGCTGCTGAGAGCTTGGGTGGGACCCCTGTTAGGACAGCAGGGGTGGCTCCTCAATACATTTAAAAAAATTTTTTTTATTGATTTCAGAGCGGAATGGAGAGGGAGAGAGATAAAAACATCAATGGTGAGAGAGAGTCATTGATCGGCTGCCTCCTACACGTCCCACACTGGGGGCTGAGCCAGCAACCTGGGCATGTGCCCTGACTGGGGGAATTGAACCCTGACCTCCTGGTTCATAGGTCAATGCTCAACCACTGAGACATGCCAGCTGGGCTCCTCACTACATTTTTAAAAAATTGATTTTAGAGAGAGAGAGGAAGGGAGGGAGGGAGGGGGAGACAGAGAAAGAGGGAGGGAGGGAGAAAGAGAAACATCGATTGGTTGCCTCCTGTACACACCCTGACTGGGGGGATCAAACCCACAACCTAGGTAAGTATCCTGACCAGGAATTGAACCCACGACCCTTTGGTGCACCGGACAACATTCAACCAACTGAGCCACACCAACCAGTGCTTAATGATATATTCTTGGAAAAAGCTATCTTTTTTTTAGAAGGGACTGGATTAGAGATACACCAATTCTGGAACCATGGACAACTGAATGCCCAAGGTGTCCCTGGCACTATGTGTGTGTATGTGTGTGGGAGGATAACGGGTTTAAACGCTGGAAATATGAGAGAAAGGCCGGGGCCACTACCTACTAGGACTATAGATGTATCTCCCTGACAACAGAAAATGAATGCTAAAGTTTTGGCAAATCTGAGGTTTTAACAGCAAGCCCATTAAAATGGGAAGAAAGTCCCTTAAGATAAGGAAGTCTCATCTCCAATTTATTCTCAGAATCTTAAAATGGTGCCTGGCCCTTGGAATGCACATGACTATTTGTTAGACAAATACACCACAGAAGAATTCCAAGTGTCCTACCATGTAAGAACCAGGAATTCGTATCCCTGAAAACATGTAATGTACACAGAAGTTTTTATCTACCTAGCAAGAGGGGTGTGTGGTAAATTCGATGCCCTACACAGCAAACTCTACAGCAGCATGGTCTGACGACTTTTTGCTTCCATGGACTGACTTGTCTGATGATCTGTGGTGTCCAGTATGACAGTCACTGATTTCCCCATAGGGCTACTGGGCACTTGAAATGTAATTAAATTTCAAATGACTGTAACTTGAGGAACTCAATTTTTAGTTTTATTTAATTTTAATTAGTTTAAATGTAAATAGCTACATATGGCTAATAGCTATATAGCATTAGACAGCACAGCCCCAGAAACCAAACTACTTGCTTAGCTTGTTTTATTTTACCATGAAAATGACAACAGCATAACTATCTAAGACACTAACTTAAAAACAATGTTTTTATTGATTTTAGAGAGAAAGGAAGGGAGAAGGAGAGAGAAACATCAATCAGCTACCTCCCGCATGCCCCCTACTGGGGAGCCCAAAACCAGGAATCGAACTGGTGACCTCTCAGTGCATGGGATGAGCCACAACCACCAGGGCTAAAACACTAACATTTTTCTTTTTTTAATCTATTTTTATTGATTTCAGAGAGGAAGGGAGAGGGAGAGAGAGATCGAAACATCAATGATGAGAGAGAATCATTGATTGGCTGCCTCCTACATGCCCCCCATTAGGGATCGAGCCTGTAACCTGGGCATGTGCCTTGACCGGAAATTGAACCATGATCTCCTGGTTTACAGGTTGACGCTCAACCACTGAGCCACACTGGCTGGGCAACACTAACATTTTTAAAAATATATATTTTTATTGATTTCAGAGAGGAAAGAAGAGGGAGAGAGAGAAACATCAATGAGGAGAGAGAATTAATGATTGCTGCCTCCTGCACGGCCCCAAATGGGGAATCGAGCCCACAATCTAGGCATGGCCCTTGACTGGAATCAAACTCAGGACCCTTCAGTCCACAGGCCAACACTCTATCCACTGAGCCAAACCAGCTAGGGCAACACTAACATTTTTTTTTAAAATATATTTTATTGATACTTTACAGAGAGGAAGGGAGAGGGACAGAGAGCCAGAAACATCGATGAGAGAGAAACATCGACCAGCCGCCTCCTGCACACCTCCCACTGGGGACGTGCCCGCAACCAAGGCACATGCCCCCGACCGGAATCGAACCCGGGACCCCCCAGTCCGCAGGCCAACGCTCTATCCACTGAGCCAAACTGGTCTCGGCAACACTAACATTTTTAAAAGATATTTTACTCCCACATTCTCTAGAAAATGAAAACATCAGAACTATCCAAAATATTAGAATAAAAATATGCCCAGATATTTACTCACATCCCCTCAAGAAACAAGCCGGGTTCGGCCTCATGTAAGCTTGGTTAGGTACTCTGAGAGCCACTGTGAAGGAAGTCACAGAGATTACAGTGTGTCTCACAAAGGCGCTCAGAGGACCACAAGCTTCCCAGGAGCCCTGGGCACCGCCCCGTAAATACCTGTGCTGAGGGCTCTCTGCCCAAAGGGATGGAGCTTGACTGGACGGCAGACACAGCAGTGGTGGGCGGGAACCGGGCTCTTACTTGCATCCCGCCTTGGGCCAAGGCTTCGGCGATCATCTTGAGGACAGAGGGACAACAGACAAGGTGATCGCAACAAAGAAACTCAGTGCAGGGGAAGGTGGAGAGGGAGGTGCAGCCTCCATGACAAGTAGCTCCATGACAAGGATGAGGGGCCTGCAGGGGCTAGGGGCAGTCGGCCTACATGTTCAAGCCCACAGCATGGAGGCCCATCTAGGCATCAGGAATCTAGAGGAGCCGCCAAGAATGCTGCCTCCAGACCTTTCTATTCTGTTGGATGCACTCCTTCCACAAGCCTCTCATCTGCTGATGCGCCCACAGAGCCTTCAAGGCCAGACTTCAATGGCCAAAGGTGGTGTTTTTAGGAGACCAAGCTCCTGGGACAGACTCTGAAAGAGTACACTCCACCAAAGCTGTCATTCAAATGGAGGAAGAGGACAGGTAAACCAGCTCACCTTTCCTTCCCAATAGGGTACCGCCTTATGAAATCACCTCCGAGGGCCTGCACTCAAACTGTCCTTCTCTCCTCCAGGCAGTTAAGTTTCTACCAGGGAACCCGTTTATAACTAAAACCAGGGAGAGGTGGGAAGGGAAGCCTGGGACTCGCTTAAAGCCTCAAGCTCATGAGGAGGTATGCCTCCCCCAGGGACATGGGTCAGGTCTGTCCTTAAACATACAAGATGATTCCAAATTCCAGAATTCCAGCCTGTCCTGGGACCACTCTCCTCATCAACGTATACTTCTGAAAACACCAGGGCAGCACTGTCGTGGGTCAAGGCCTGACTTGCACGGTCGGGAACCAGTGGTCTGAGGCCTGGTCATTCTCACTCTGGGCTCGGAGTTGGGGATGGAGAATAGGCCTGTATGCACTCACAACTTTTCAGGTGCAACCAACTCAGCCCCTCAGAAAGGAAGAGGGATGATCCATGGGAAAACAAAACATCTGTCCCCCGAGGGGGTGAGCCAGTCCATGAGACTGAAGCGAAGCGGCACTGATGGCGATTCAGTCCATGCGGCGAGGTGGTGTCACTACAGTCCCACTGTAGTGACAATGACATCAACTTTCAGAGCTCAGAAGCAGGGCAAAGGGCTGAGGGGAGATCTCTGGCATCACAATTGTGTTCCACACTCACATTCACGGGTCACATGCAGCAGGCACCGCAAGCTAGGGGTGACACAAGCAGTAGCAGATTCCAACCTAAACCTGCCAACAGCGATGGGAATGGGGCAGCCCTCACACGGGGCTGGGAGAAGACATTTCTGCAGCCACCCCAACAAAAGAACTCCTTGGGGGTGGGGGACGAGGAAGGCATTCTGGTGTCTGCCAAACACAAGCGGTCCTGAAGAGCCCACCACTCACCACCCAGTTTAGACACAAAGTGGGACGTTGAGGAGGGTGTGAGGACAGGAAGCCTCGGGGAAACATGACTCTTACCCGAAGGCCTACTCCCCAAACCCAGGGAGAGGCCAAAAGCAGCTGTCTCCTGGGTTCGGCTCTCAGCCCATGGGGGTAATAGTAAACAGTGTCCATTTACAACCACCAATGCATTGCACATCAGGGCCAGTGGCCACTAAAAAGTGCTCTTGCCAGAGGGAGAAATATCTGGAAGTAAGTCAGGTGGTACAAGAGAGTTGTAATTTTTTTCCATAAAGAAACGAAAGTAATAAGGAATGAACGCTTAAATCTAATTTGCTGCTGACTGGTTTTCTTGTAACTGAGAAATCCTGGGAGGAAAAGCTCATTTTCTTTTAACCACAAATTCTAATGAAAACACAGCAGTAGTGTTTACTAGATCAGATGACCCAGGCAGCAAACACCCAGCAACTCATTCTCCCATTCTCCTGAGTGACTGCATTTCTTTACCTCCCAACACACATCCACCCAGAAAGGAATTCAAGCTCCATCCTCAAGGCTGCGGGCTGCGGGCCTGGCTCCTCCATGGTCACTAGGCAGGAGGGCCTGGAAGGAGGACAGAGAGCATCCATACAGGGCGGCACATCAGGGAAGTATCTTTTTTTTTAATCTTCACCCGAGGATATTTTTCCATTGATTTTTTTAGAGAGAGTGGAAGAGAAGTGGAGAGACAGAGAGAAACATCAATGTGAGAAACACATCAATTGGTTGCCTCCCGCACCTGTCCCAACTGGGGTCAGGGATCAAGCCTGCAACCAAGGTACGTGCCCTTGACCAGAATCAAACCTGGGATCCTTCAGTCCAGGTCGATGTCCTATCCACTGAGAAAAACTGGCTAGGAAAGGGAAGTATCTTTGATGATATTTCTTTTGTAACTTGAAAGTTATAATTAAGAGTGCTGAACTCAGAGGAAAGGCAGGGGAGGGGTGAGTGGGAATGAACTTGTATGCATATATGCATAACCCATGGACACAGACAATGGGGTGGTGAGGGCCTGGGGGAGGACGGGAGCGGCTGCAAGAGGTTAAGGAGGGAAAAAGGAGGACCTATGTAATACTTTCAACAAAGATTTTTAAAAAGTTAAAATTAAGTTTCCATATGCCAAAAAATAGAATGTTGAAAGATAAAAACATAGGGACTGTTTGGAAACGGAGACACATTCTATTCTGGTTTTATCTGCAGTCACAGATAACATTTATAAAAAAGACAGAAGTTAGTGCAGCTACCCTGTGTAACCTAATAAGTCCCACTGTAGCGACAATGACATCAACTTTCTCATTTACACAAATAACATTAGATACAAGAACCACGCATATACATAACAGGGCACACCAATTTTCGTGGTACACCACACACCAAACTCAGCCCCTGGTTGAGCCCTGGCCACTCATCAGGCCACAACACCATGGAGTGTGCGACGAGGCAACCTCCTTTCTGTGCCGAGGGGACAGAGGTGAGAGACAAGGCATGGAGGGCTACCAGCTCAAGCCCAGTCTCAGCACTTCTTTCACAGAGCCAGCACTTGCCCCTGCGTGCAGCAGTTCACATATGTAAAGCTGCGACATGTGGTCACCTTTTCCTGATGTCGAATGCATGGGCACCACATAGGAGTACTAGCGTGCATCTTTAAAGCCCTAGTAGATAGATGACTGGCTGGTACAATTCAGGGGCACCAGAGTGACCCAGTGACTCAGTTCTGGGAAGCATCAGGAAACAATCTAAAACCCAGCCATGCATTAGACATGCATCCCTGGTAACAGCAAAAACTGAAAATAATCTCAGGATCCAAGAACAGGACATAAATTAAGGACAGCAGGGTATATTCATAAAAAGGAACACTACCTATAGAATAATGTTGACTGAGATATTTTAATTATAAAACGTTTTATTTCTATTGTAATGTAATAGCAATACACATTCTATGACCTCCACTACGTGAGAACTGGAAAGAAAAGACATCAAACTGTTTCTTCTAGTCTGAAATGTTTCCCTTATTTATAGTTCTCTTAACTACCCACATCCTACAGTCACCACATATATTTAAAAGTTTTTGGGTCCAAGTATCTCTAGCCTTGTCTTGTCCAGGTTGCAAAGGAAGACTGAATCCAGAGATTCTCCCAGGAAGGCTTGTCCACCGTGGGGACACCGCTGCTAATAGAACACAGGAATGCCAGCCAACTGGGCTCCACAAAACAGCACTGCCTGCCACGAGCCCAGAGGTGAACCAGCAGAGGACTGCCAGGGTTCTGCATCTGGGCTGAGGCACGGAACAAACAGGCACTCGCACACCTGGACTTCAAGAACGCTTCCTCTGCCACCAGCACCCGGGAATCCCACCATGGGCCACACAGTGCAGGAGGAGGCCTCTCACCCACTCTACCCGATGCTGGTCTGTGACACTCAGCAATGAGGTGGACATTGCTCCTAAAAGAAAACCTGAAGGCTCATTCTTAATAAAACCAAACCCACCCACAAGTACTCAAGTACTTCATCCACCCCAGCTACGAGTCCCCTTCCTGAAAAGAAGAGGCCCCGTCCCCTCTGAGCGTTGCCTGCCAGCAGCCTTGTGCCTCCACCTGGAGGGAAAGGTGGTTACAAATCAAGGTTACTCTAGAGGTGACTGAGCCCACAGCCAAGCTCCCGAGCTGGCTGGACTGCGACCTCCAGCAGAAGCCAAGGGCAGAGTAACTGCTGGGAAAAGCAGCGCTGCACACAGGCTCATGCAGGGTACTGAGCACAAACAACTGTGCCTGCTTCTGGAAGGTGGTGAGGTGCCAGGGAAGCGACAGGGAGTACACTTCCGTGAGCGAGAAGCCTAGGAATAAACCAGCAGGATGGGGTCAGACCTCAGTCGGAAGACATCAACTTTTCTATGGCAGCTCATTCCCAAACTCTGATAAATGGGATGGAGAGAGAAGTTCTGCTTCAGGATGGCCCAGTGCAAGGTAAAAAATGCCAAGCTTCTCCCTTTCTTACTAGACTGGACCCGAGAACTGGAAGTTTCCATTAAGAATGGTCCTGGGACAGAGGAGGGAGGGTCACTTTGTGACAAGGGCAGTGGCTTATGTGGACTGGGTGGGCCGTGGTTCTGACCATGCATCACCTCCTTCTCTGCGTGAGACACCAAGAAGAGGGAGCCCTAGGAAGCCTGAGGACAAGCACAGGACACACAGCAGTGGCAGCAGAGATGGACTCCAACCTCGTCACACAGGGTAGCCAGCCCCCGGCCCCGCTACAGATATGAAGTCCATTGTGTGTTTCACACAAGATCATGTCTGGGCACGTTGGTGACGTGGGGAACTCTGGGCCCAGGTCATTTGGTGCAGTGACCCCAGAGGCTGCTAGTCTGGCTCAGCTGCATTGAAACACCTCAGGTTCCTCCCCTCGGCTAGCTTCTCCTCAGGCAGCTTCCCACAACTCCAGCCATGCAGCTGGGACCAGGAAGGACTGCTCCTGAGCCTCTCACACAGTGAAATGTCATCTGACACTAAAGGAACACACCGAATCCCAGAAGGCTCGACATGTGGCCCTGTGCACTCAAGGATAATAAGCGGGGCAGGAGTGCAGTGTGGCACCGGGTGGCTGTAGTCTCACCACATCAACTAGTGTCTGCTCCATCTAAAGCCAACACTCTTCTGAGCTGGACTATTGTGCTCTTACCACTGGGTGGAGACAGGAAGAACCAAGGCCCCAGACTGGATGTCTCCCCACCTCAGCACCAGCACGAAGGTAAGGGAGGGTGTCCATGCAGAAGTCACAGGGCCAAGCTCCAACCCCCAGAAACCAACAAGAATCTGGTCTCTACTACGAAAAGGTGGGGCAAGGCCTCCTCCATCCATCAATATCTAATACCCAGAGGGTGAACGTGGTGGACCTCGGCCACACTTCCCAGCATAGGAGTAAGCACCAGAAGTCAGCCTGGCAGGGACCACAGCACAAGCCTGCGCTGTCAGCTGGAGCCAGATGACACCATTCCCATGCTCTTCCCAGTTTCTAGAGAGCTACTGTCCACCCCCTGCCAGCCCGTACTCAGAGTTGAGGCAAGCATGCGACTACAACACTCTCCTCTCCACTGAGTGGTCTAAGAAGGAAAAAGGTAAGATAAAGGACATCAGAGGTGAGGTGGAAATGGCATGTGCACTATGCAGCTGGAGGACCCAGATATAATCAAGCAGAGCTGGCTACCTCATGACCCCAGGGACCAGCTCCAGGAAAGCCATCATCTCGCAAAGTGCCAGGGAAGAGAAGACCCATGCTTTACTGACCTGGCCCTGATCCAACCAGGACCCTCGCCACAGAACGCTGGAAATCCAGCTCCATTCGCAAGTGGACATGCACCTGCTAACTACAGAAGCCCTTGGCTCTGATGGCCCTCACCTGGACTCCAGAACCCACTATCTGGGGGGCCTGAGCTGTCGGCGCTGTCTGCTGCTGCACCGGTGGCTGCTGGGGCTGCTGCACCACCATCGGAGCTCGGACCTGGTGGAGGAAGGGAGAATTCGATTTGGAGCCACGGAGAGCAGAGCACCCACTACTTCTGGGGGAGCTTTGAAGTTCGAAGCTTTTCATGAGGAGGAGGATGAGATTGTTACATCTTCACTGGTTATTATGTCACCTTAATGGCCGTTCCTTATCCTTTAGCTCATGAGCAATGTCCCATACCAGCCTGTCTTTGAGTTGCACAGTGGAGTCCCACTTCCTCTAACTCTGGTGAGAAGTACAGCTTTCCCACTGAGATGTCATCACCATCTATCACTGCAAACAAAGCAATGGCTCCAACCACACAGCCCAGCCTTCTCAACCTCGGGCCCAGCACACTGACAGGCTATAAGAGTCCCACTCAGAGCCCTGATGCCTCAAAAGAAACCAGAGTGGCTGGCCAGCCAGCAGAAGGATGGCTCCTAGGTGATAGGTCTACTAATACCTGCTCCTCCCAACTATCCCCAGCCTTCCAGCCTGCCTCTGTGAGCGTACTATTCACTTGCCACTCAGTTCAGGCATGGCCTATCCTTACTCCATTCAATGAGTCACATATAGAAAAGGCCATGAAAAGCAAGAAAACGAGCAAAAAACCCCCACACATAAAAATGGCCCCTTGATGTAGCTACTCCTAACTTGGTGGCAATATTCTGTCCTCTGTGTAAACATCACCGACTGGATTTGCTTTGTACAGAGATGTATAATAAGACTGAAAGTAACATTTTATATTAATACCCTCCTCAAAAATATGGTCATGACAGGGATCTTTGAATAGAAACTCTGAGCAAGTAGCAAACCACCATGGATGCTTAATGGGTGTGACATGTCCTTCCCACAGTGAGAATATACATGCTGTCACCTACCTAATCATCAACAATCCTAAAATCATCCACAATTTTGAAATGGCCATGGCCACCACCAAAATCAGCCATGCTGCTTAGAAGACAAACGGCTACTCCTGCAGCAGGGACCCCCAGTGCAGGGTGCAGCAGCTCTTGGAATGCATACTCCCTCGCTGAGCCAGACGTGAAGGCTAACATGGGACAGGGCCACCCGAGTCCCATTGCTTGAAGAGAGGACATGCCGTCTATAGCCAAAGAGCTCCGGAAACTGCTAATGGCCACGAGCTTCATGTGATACCAGAGAAGAGCCACAGCCTACCACAAGTCATGGGTACTCACAAGCTTCAGCGGAGGTTGGGGGTAGAGCATCTGTCCAGGGAGGGCCGGAGCCTGCGACACCAAAGGCTGGGTCTGTGACTGTGGCGGGAGCTGTGATGGTTGGTTCTGAGCCACTGGTGGTTGCTGAGGCTGGGGCTGTGGCTGGTGGTGCTGTGGGTGATGCATCTGCTGCAGCTGCTGGGGCAGGGCCTGGGAGGGGGGAGGCTGTGGCTGCTGCATTGGTGGCTGCTGCATTGGCGGCTGGGCCTGCAAAGCCTGCTGCTGCTGCTGTTGCTGCAGCTGCAACTGTGCCATCCTCTGCAGCTGCTGCTGCTGCTGTATCTAGGGGCAGAACAAGTAGCACTCCGTCACCCCATCGGCCTCTGGGCCCTGTGCCAGCCTTGCCCCAGGAAGCCTGCCTGGGCTGTCCTCACACGGGGCAGAGGGAGCACTTTCCACTGAGGAAACACCAAGAGTGCACTTGTGCCCTGGCCATCAGACGCTGGCTGGTCTGAGAGAATGCAAGATTCAAGGGAAATATTGGGAGAGTTTAGTAAGAGTAACATATGGGTGCAGCCCTATGGAGGCTGGGATAAACGTGACTCAAATCTCCAAGGTCCCTACACTGGTCAATAGTACAAGCCTCACGAAGATGGCCAATGTCTGATTTTCAGGATGAAGATGAAAGGTAGGACTGAAGATTCACTGTCAGTTCTGAGAGGGTGGCCACTGGGAAAAGGAGTCAGTGAGCCTAGGCCTGGAGGAGGTAGAAAAGTGGAGGTCCCCTCAGGGATTCCCTCCCTCAGCCAAGAGCAGACCTAACAATAGATGCCTAACGCGTCTGGTGCTGACTGTACACCATGGGGGTTGGGGGGACTGTTTTCTTAGGAGCGGGGCTTCTAATGTGACATTGCCATGACCCTGTAGGACACTAGATGTAGGCTGATTAGTGCTGTGTTCAGGCACCAAACAAGCCCACGTGATGGCTCAAGCATTCATGCATCTTGAAGAGTTTGTCTCACTTCTTGATTCAGTTAACTCTTATATGAATCGCTTGCACCCAGAGCCTCCACTGAGTCAGTCCCCAGCACATAGTAGGTCTGCAACTAGACACCCAAGTCTGGCAGAGAGGCCAGTCTTGTGAGACCAGATTACCTCCTAGCAAGTCAGAACCTATTTTTCCTCCGTGTTCTAGGTTCTGTGGGAAGCCCATGAAGAAGGAAGCTGAGGCACCAGGTGTCAGGAGGATCCACTGCTGGCTCTGGGTCCCTACACCCATCACAATGGCTGGTGTGTGTCCAGAGCTCCAATACCACAGGAGGGAGACCAAGTATGGGAACAAGAGCACCAGGTACCTGTTGCTGGTTTTGATGGTGCAATTTAAGCAGGTGCTGCTGTTGCTGCTGCTGCTGCTGGAGCTGCTGCTGCTGCTGCTGCACCACTGCCTGGAACTGCTGCTGCATGGCATTCTGCTGAGCCTGGAACTGCTGCTGCTGCTGCTGCTGCAATGCCGCCTGCTGCTGCTGGAACTGCTGCTGCTGCTGCTGCTGCTGCTGCAACGCCACCTGCTGGAGCTGCAGCTGGGCTGGAGACAGACCCGGAATCAGGCCCAGCTGTACAAGGCAAGCAGAGCCCATTGCCCAATATTGTGCAGACAGGGAGGGTGGTAAGACCATCTGCTGCCCCACCTGCTGCTGGGATTGAACAGATGTGATGGGAGCAACATTTGTGTGGATTATGAAACTTACTATTACAAACTGTTCTATAATAATAAAGAAAAAAGAAAAGGGCTAAGTCTTTTGGATAGCCAAGAAGCCCAGCCTCTGGTGACTACTAATCTACTTTCTGTCTTTATGGCTTCGCCTATTCTGGACATTTCAAATTAATGGAATCTCACAATATGTGGTCTTTTAGGATGGGCTTCTTTCGCTTAGCATAATATTTACAAGGTTCACCCATGCTGTAGCACATATCAGTATTTCATTTCTTTTTATTGCCAAATAGGATACCACTATACCAGTGGTTCCCAACGTGGGGCACATGCTCCACAGGGGGGAAATTTGATTTTTAAGGGGGGCAATTCGAGAATGAGTTATTAACAGTGAATTTTTTTTTGCATTTCTTACGGTTCTAGGGGCCTCATATACAGTATATAAATATATATTGTGACATTTATGCATTTTAGTTCTCTATTATATGTTTTGAAACTTTATTTGCTATTTTTTTCATATCACTTCATATTATTATTTTAAAAAGATTTTTATTGATTTCAGAGAGGGAAAGGGAGAGAGAGACAGAAACATCAATGGTGAGAAAGAATCATGGATCGACTGCCTCCTGCACGCCCACACTGGGGATCGAGCCCACAACCCGGGCATGTGCCCACGCCCCACACTGGGGATCGAGCCCACAACCCGAGCATGTGCCCCGACTGGGAATCAAACCATGACCTCCTGGTTCATAGGTCAATGCTCAACCACTGCACCACACCAGCCAGGCTTATTATTATCCTATATAAAAAAGGCTAATATGCAAATTGTCCCCTCGACCAGGAGTTCGACCAGGAGTTCGACCAGGGGGTGGGGCCGGCTGGCCAACCACCCGTGGCCCCTACCCTGGCCAGCCCCGCCCCCGACTGGGCCCCCTGGGGCCGGTATGCCAACCACCCACAGCCCCTTCCCCCAGCCAGCCCAATTGGGGCAGGCTGGCCGGACCCCCACCCATGCACGATTCATGCACCGGGCCTCTAGTTTTTTAACAATTTCTCAGGGATTTCTTCCTCAGTACTTCAGCTTTCATTTTTCTCTTTCATGGACGTCATGTTCTTTGGGAGCTTGTTTAGACTGAGTTAATGGCCTTTTAGGCTTCCTCCACATGAATAGGAGTTCACTTTTTTAAAAATATATTTTATTGATTTCAGAGAGGAAGGGAGAGGGAGAGAGAGAGAGAAACATCAATGATGTGAGAGAATCATTGAATCACTGATTGGCTGCCTCCTGCACGCTCCCTACTGGGGATCGAGCCTGCAACCCAGGCATGTGCCCTTGGCCAGAATTGAACCCAGGACCCTTCAGTCCATAGGCTGACGTTCTGTTCATTGAGCCTAACCAGCTAGGGCAGGAGTTCACTTTTTGAATAAGAATTATATGTCACAAGGTGGGGGGTAGGCATCAGTATATTAGAGATGCTTAGGTGGGGCATGGCCAAAAAAAGATTGGAAACCACTGCACTATACGGATTTTCCACATTTGGTTTATCCATTCATTGGCTATGGACATTTGGGTTGTTTCCACTTTTGGGCTATTATAATAATGCTGATATGAAAATCATTTATAAGATTTTCTATGGAGCAGTTTCTTTTGGAGTAATGAAAAGGTTCTAAAATTGATTGGAGTGATGGTTGCACAACTCTCTGAATATACTAAAAACCACCAAAGGTTTCACTTTAAATGGGAGAACTATATGGTATGTGAATTATATCTAAATAAAGCTGTTATAAAATTTAAAAAAAAAAAAAAAAAGAAGCCCTAACCAGTTTGGCTCAGTGGATAGAGCGTTGGCCTGCAGACTGAAGGGTCCCAGGTTTGATTCCAGTCAAGGCCATGTACCTTGCTTTCGGGCACAACCCCAGTAGGGAGTGTGCAGGAGGCAGCTGATCGATGTTTCTCTCACATCGATGTTTCTAACTCTCTATCCCTCTCCCTTCCTCTCTGTAAAAAATCAATAAAATATATTTTTTTAAAAAAAGAATACAGAGAAAGATCCTTTGTATACTTTGACCAGTTTCTACCTATGGTACCATTTTGTGAAATTATAACAGAATAACACAGCCAGACTATGTGCTCATCTGTGCAGGTGTGAATATTAAGTTCTATACAATTTTCTCACCTGAGTAGATTACAGTCAAAATACTGAACAATTCCAACACCACAGGGATCCCTAGTAGTGCCACCTGCTTCAGCAACCCCATCCTTCCACCCGTGGCAACAACTAAGGTGTCCTCCATTTCTGAAATGTTGCCATTTAAAAAATGTTACATAAGTGGGACCATACAGTAAGGTTAGTTTTTTTCATTCAGCATAATTCTCTGAATATCATCCAGGCTGTAATAACTTTAAAATTGACTTTAAAGAGAGAAAGGAAGGGTGAGGGAGGGGAAAGGAGAAGGAAAAGGGAGGGAGGGAGGGAGAAAGGGAGGGAGGGGAGGGGAGGAGAGAGAGAGAGAGAGAGAGAGAGAGAGAGAGAGAGAGAGAGAGATCCATTAGTTCCACTTATTTATGAATTTATTGGTTGCTTCTTGTATATGCCTTGACTGGTAACTGAACCTGCAACCTTAGCGTTATCAAGATGATACTCCAACCAAATGAGCTACCCAGCCAGGGCTGTTCATGTATACTTAAAGTTTAAAGTTTAGACATATTTCAATCTCTCTTCTAAATACAAGGACCTGAGAACCCTCTTTACTTTTTTTTTTTTTTTTTTTAAGAGAGAGAGGGAGAGAGAGATAGAAACATTGATGTGAGAGTGAGGCAGCGATCATCTGCCTCCTGCATGCCCCCTACGGGGGATTGAGCCCACAACCGGACATGTGCCCTGACCAGGAATCGAAGCAACAGCTTTTCGGTACACAGGACGCCGCCCAACCAACTGAATCACACTGGCCAGGGCAAACACTCTCAATTTTTTAAAGTAGGTTTTATGTGTACATAATAGACCTGATTTCCTTGATGTATTCCCCCTCTGACTTCCATTTATTTTGGTCCCTGTTTATCAACTTGTGGCCACACAGCAGACTTATAAGAATCAGGATAGAATAATGACTAGGGGTACAGCCTCTGACCCAGACTACCCTGACTCAAATCCCAACTTTGTCACTGTTCTATGCCTCAGTTTCCTACACTGGACTAATAAATAACCTATTATAGACAGAATACTCAAAATAGTGCTTGGAATGTAGCAGGTCCATATGGAGGTTAGCTCTGAATATTATTATTTTACAGAGGTAATATTTGTTCACACCAAGAATTCTCAACCTTGTCCTTACTGAAATTTGGACCAAATAATCCTATGTTATGGGGGGGCTGTCCTGTGCATGTAAGATGTTTAGCAGCATCTCTGGCTTCTACCCACTGGATGCCAATAGCACCCCCACAGTTGTGACATCAAAATGGTCTCTAGACATTGCCAAATGTTCCCTACGGTACAAAATCATTGAGAACTACTGGTTTAGATTCACTACGTTATATGAAAAATAATTCTTCTTCTCCCATCTTACACCTGGCATGTTGAGAGGATGGTCTGAGAAAAGGAAATGATGAGGACAAATAAAAGTATGTCCTTAAAAACCTTTTAATGAAGGTTTCTTAGGCTTTATCTAAAAATGTCTCTGTTTCCTCCTATTTCTTGGAAGTTTTACTGGCACATAACTGTGGTTGGCAGCTCTATTCTCAGCACTCTAACCACCTCCTATCTTCTTGACTCCATCACTGAGTCTGCTGAGTCGACTTCTTGCTCCTTACAGAAATCGGCCATTTTTAAGATATTCTTCCGGCCTTTGGTATTCTGCTGTTTCACAACAGGTTAAGACATGGATGCTTTATTTAACTGGTGTGGGTGTGCTGAGCTTTTCTAAGCCATCATCTCCTCACATACTACTGTGCTTCCATTTTCTCCACTTAGTCCTTTTATTAGATATTAGACTTTCTGATTTCATCCTCTACATTTTTTTAAAAAATATATTTTATTGATTTTTTACAGAGAAGAAGGAAGAGGGATAGAGAGTTAGAAACATCGATGAGAGAGAAACATCGATCAGCTGCCTCCTGCACACCTCCTACTGGGGATGTGCCCGCAACCAAGTTACGTGCCCTTGACCGGAATCGAACCTGGGACCTTTCAGTCCGCAGGCCGACGCTCTATCCACTGAGCCAAACCGGTTTTGGCTCATCCTCTACATTTTTTACCCTCATATTTTCCATGTCTGCTTCTCTGGGCTACATTCTACAGAATTTCTTCAAATGTAGCTCTAGTTCACAAATTCTTTCTTCAGCTATATCTAATGCACTGTTTATTCATCCATACTTTTTTTCTCTCATGAATTTTATTTCTCAGCTTCTAAAAGTTCTATTTGGTTCCTTTTCAAATATGCTTGGTCATTCCAGATAGTATCACAGTGCTGGTTCATTTGGGATTCCATCCTTTATTTTTTTAGCATGCCAAGCCCATACCTAACAACTGCTATGTGTGTGGTCCCTGGAAATTTCCACATCTGTTTATTGTTTCTGTTCTTCCTCGTGGTGCCTTTGCTTCCTTTCATACCTACTGATCTTTGATGGTGTGCTCAATGCTTGACCTTAACTGCAATTCCAACAGTCCTAATCTTGAAAACATTCTCCTCCAATCTGCCCTTGCTTCTGGGGGTACTAGGGATGCCAAGGGCCCTAGCACAAATCCTGCTGGATGGAGGGACCCCAAACTTGCTTTTCCCATCTTGCAGTGAGCCAGGGCACAGCAAGGGAAAGAGCATCCCCTACTTCCGCCAGCCCAGCAATCCAAAATGCAGCCTACCCAGGATCTACTTATCCAGAAGAAGGAGGGGTCCTCAGGACCCAGTCTGTCAAACAGCCAGAAATAGGACTTATTTTTAAAGTCGGTTTTTACATGCACATGATATAAAATTCACTGAGGAACAACAATGTTCAGAGGGATAAGTAAGTCTCACTAAAACCCTGTACCCCAGCCCACAGCCTTACCCACAGTCAGTGTTTGTGTTTGTTATGACTAACCTGGGTCATGTGGAGACTATCACAGTGTGCCCTGGACTGCCCTTTGAGAACTCTGGCAAAACCTCTAAGGCCCTGCCCTCTGGGATTATGGCTTGAAGTAGCCTTAATCGCACAGCGGCATTTGGAAAAAATGTTAGAAAGGGAGAGCAAATGCCCATTGGGCCATGACATGTATTTTGGGTAGACCAGACAGGCAAGAGGTCAAAGGTAGGGAGGGAAGGTCTGTGACAGAGGCAGCAGCAGGACATGAAAGTAGAGAGCCCACTTCAAACTTCCTCTAGTGCCACACAGGAGACCAGGTCCCTCTGAAGCTGAAAACAGGATGTGGGTCAAGGTCAGATTGGGGAAGATATGAAAGCTTTTGCCACTGAACTTATGACAAATTCTTTGGTGTGAAACTGTAAGACAAATCATAGATAGGAGCATTCTCAACTCATACATTTTTTAAAATATATTTTTTTATTGATTTCAGAGAGGAAGGGAGAGGGAGAGATAGAAACATCAATGATGAGAGAGAATCATTGATTGGCTGCCTCTTGTATGCCCCCTGACTGGGAGTCGAGCCTGCAACCTGGGCATATGCCCTGACCGGGAAACGAATTGGTGACCTCTTGGTTCCTGGGTTGACGCTCAACTGCTGAGCTATACCCGTCTGGGCTCATCTCACCCATTTTAAAACTATTTTTTATTATAAAATACAAGATTGTGATAAAAGAAACTCAACCAGTACACCAGAGTATAATGTAAAAAGGAGCCAGGGCCGGTACCTCTCTTACACATTCTTCCATAAGCTATCCCGTGTGTGTATCAGGTGTGCTGATATGACAAAGGGGGACAAAGGAGCTCAAGATGAAGAACCAAGTGAAGAGCTAAGAGTCTGATGGCAAGATATCAGCAAGGAGAAGAGAATGAAGACCTGAGGAGGAAGAGGATGGCTGGGGATGGAAGATTCCAGTGCAGGAGTGGTGAGAATGAGGACACATGTGCCATCTGAGAAGAGCAAGGCAATGCTAATACAGTAAACCCAACAAAGGACAGGGTGCTCAGGTCAGGCAGCCTGGGTTTGACCCCAGCTATAGGTCACGCTACCTTCTGGGCAAAGAAGGGGCAATGACACTGCCCTCTTCATAGGTTACTATGAGGGATACATGAGAAAAATACATTGAAACACCATAACCCACACACAAGTGTTCACAGCAGCTTTATATATAACAGCCCCAAACTGGAAACAACCCAAATGTCATGCTAGGGTGAATGCATAAGTCAACTTAGTACACTCAATCCTTGGTACACTCATGGAATACTACTCAGCAATTAAGAGGAATGAATGATTAATACAACTTGGAGGATCTCAAGGCCATTATGCTGAGTAAAAAGAGCCAATCTCAAAAAGTGAGACATTGTATGATGCCACTGATAAAACACTGGCAAAGTGACACAATTATAGAGACAGAGAACAGATCAGTGACTGCCAGGGCTTAGGGTTGGAGGGCATTTGTGATTATTAAAAGGTACACAACAGCCCTAGCCAGGTTGGCTCAGCAGATAGAGCACCAGACTGCAGACTGAAGGGTACCGGGTTCAATTCTGGTCAAGGGCATATGCCTGAGTTGCAGGCTCAATACCCAGTAGGGGGCATACAGGAGGCAGCCCATCAATGATTCTCTCCCATCATTGATGTTTCTATCTCTCTCTCTCCCTCTCCCTTCCTCTCTAAAATCAATAAAATATATTTATATTAAAAAAAAGGTATGCGATAGCCCAACTGAGAGACATAGGTTAAGCGACAACCTATGAACCAGGGAGTCACGGTTTGATTCCCGGTCAGGGCACATGCCAGGGTTGTGTGCTTGATCCCCAGTAGAGGGTGGGCAGGATGCAGCTGATTGATGTCTCTCTCATCAAAGTTTCTATCGCTCTATCCCTCTCACTTCCTCTCACTCTAAAAATCAATAAAAAATAATTTTAAAAAAAGAGATATACAACAGCTTGTTGGTGGTAATGGAACAGTTCTGCATGCTGACAGTGGTGATGGTTATTCAATTCATATGATAAAATCTCATAGAACTAAAAACATGTAAGTGCATGCACAAGAATGCACATAAGAACTGTTGATGTCTGAATGGTCTCCCTGAGTTGAGCACTGTCCCCATGCTCATTTCTCAGTTTTGATGATATACTAAGATATTATCATTGGGGAAGCTGGGTGAAGGGTACATGGGAACTCTGCGCTACTCTGCAACTTCCTGTGACTCAAAGTTATTTCAAAAATAAAATGTTCTATTAAGGAAAAAAAGCACTGAAGCACTTTGAAGTCCTGAAGTGCATTCCAGGTACTGAGTAAATGTTTATCAAAGGTCCATCAAGAGGGGTCCTGGAAAGAAAAGGAAGACCTGCACTACAGTCCAGCTCCTGGAAGGGGCAGCTGAGTACAGAAGTCAAGGGGCCGTGTGCTGCAGGGAAGTACAAAGAGGGCAAGGGCAGCACTGGAAGAGACAGCTCCTGAGAGCGGGGCAGTCTACGGGTTGAGATGCTAACAGCGCTTCTTCATGACCAAGAACACTCTGAGACATAACTGTTCCTCTTACAGCTACAAAATACAAGCCCTTGGATGGAGCCCCAGATCACCCCAACCTCCTCTAAGTCCTCCACTCTCACCTCGGGGTAGAAAGAGGGCCTCAGTGTCACTTAACTCTTCTGGTAGCCCACAGAAGGCTTGGAGCCTTTTCTCCCCACACCACAAAGATAAAAAGACAGAGCTCCTTGGAGCTTCTCCAGCCATCTTAAGCAAAAGAATAAAATGCATGCCGCTTCCAAAGAAAATGGCAGGTTCTCTGAAAATTGTGGTACTCACTCTGTGGAGTCGCCGTGGACACAACAGCCATGCCATGAGGGGCCATCCCTGAGGTGCCGGGGGGCGGCTGTCCAGAGAGAGGCATTGGCTGCCCCATGGCACCAAGGCCTCCCATCCCACCTAGGGACTGTCCTGGGCCCCGAGAAGGCATGCCAATTCCGGCTGCTCCTGCAGCGGGTCCACCAGTCAGGCTCTGTAGTGCATTCATAGGGTCTGTGGGAACACAAAGGCACAGCATCTCAGGGAAGTGCCCACGGAAATCAGGTAAGGCTCTGAAGGCTGTGAGGCGTCATGGAGCACCCACTTCTTGCTGCCTCCAGGCTCTACTTCCTCAAAGCCCCAACTGGTCAGAGTCCTGGAAGCCTCCCAAATGCTGACCTAACTGCCTGTCACAACCCCGGGGCAGGGTGCCTTGTGTGTTTATTATTGCTTCTGGACCATGAGCCCTCCTGGGCAGGGAGCATGTCCCACCCTCCTAGTCCAGCTGGTACTAGGGTCCTAAGATTGAAGGACAAATTTGCCCTCAGGGAAGATAGCAGCCCCCACCCCTCCTGGCTGTACAATCCTTTCCTGCTGGGTGAGCACACAAGGCCCTTCTTCAAGTAAACAAGGGCACAAGGGTGGGGGTGGGGCGCACAGAAAAGCCTCAGGCGGAGGGGGGTGAAGACAGATGCTCTCCAGGGAGATTACACGTCTCCTTGTACACCAGAACCCCCACAGAGGGGCATTCTCAGGACACTACTCCTATACCCAGGGCCAACACACCAGAACAAGGCTAAGTGAGGGTAAGGTCCACAAAGCGCAAGGGAGCATTATGACATTCACTAAGCCCACCAGGTCTCCAGACTCAGCTCAGTGAACAATGCTGAAGCAAGACAAGGAACATGATGCTCTCGTCACACACAGTTGAGTGTAGGCTATGGCAAATGACTAGCTGCAGACAGGTGTGGCCTGGCCTGGGCACCCTGCCACAGAACTGGGTGTCACAGACCCTATGTGTCAATACCAAGAGCCCAAACGTTCTCCTGACCATGTACTCCAATCCCACCGTCCCACAAGCTGAGGATCAAGCTACATGCAGATACCCCAAGGGGAGCTAGGGCCTACATGGACAGGTGCAGCTAGCTCATGAGGCAGGCATGAGCATCTGGCATTTATAGCTCTGCTGCCTATGGTAAGACAAACAGCATGGGAGACTAGCTCCCTTCCTGACAGGTGGGAGTCTAGTCGGCCATGTTGGATCTCAACTCCTTCACTGGCAGCTCAGCTCGGTCAGTGAAATCAAGGCTGAATTGTCAGACAGAGTCTCTCTTATGTGATAAAGCCTTGAAATAAAAAAATAATGATATTTTTTAACTTACAAAGAAACTTTGTAACTTAAAGATAATTCACAGCTACTCTCTAAGAACTACTACATGCTGTTATACTAAATATACAATAACTAGAGGCCTGGTGCATGGATTCATGCACTGTTGGGGTCCCTTGGCCTGGCCTGCAGGGATGGGGCTGAAACCGGCTCTCTGACATCCCCCGAGGGGTCCTGGATTGTGAGAGGGTGCAGGCCGGGCTGAGGGACCCCACTGGTGCATGAATCCATGCACCGAGCCTCTAGGATGCGTATAAGATCTTTGGTTAATCTCTTCCCACCCTCCCCCCTTCCCTCTGAGATTTATCAGTCTATTCCATGTTTCCATGCCTGTGGTTTCCACTCCTGCGTTGAGTGTCTGGTGGTCAGTGCACGTCATAGTTAACTGTCAAACGGTCACTTAGGCTTTTATATATATAGATAGTTCTCTCCCAGAGCAAAATTTTAAATAATGTCTCAATAACTATGTGAGTTTTTATAATCTTTTTGCTGTATCCAAGTGAAATGCAGTGGGGCAGCAGCATCTTATGGGCACAGGAAGAGGAAGGATGGGGAGTATGGGGCACAGCTCCACAATTCTCGGGACCAGCCAGAGGTCTCTCTGAACTTTGTCCTCTAGTAACAGCTTAGCCCAGGAAAAAGGGGCATCCACATTATATTTCCTGCTGCCCCATATCCAAGGGTGGGAAGAATTTGAATTCAAAAATGAAAAATTCTTACCACTGACAGAAGCTTGAGATTTCTTGTTATCTATATTTAAAAAACAAAAACAAAATAAATAACGTTTTATATAACCACATATTTTCACAGTAAGTCAGTTTATATGCATTTGCCCAGAGGTCATTTGCTAAAACTGAGCTCACCCTGCCTAGAAACTAGATAAAACATACTTCAGAGCTTTAGTGTATGTTTGTGTGCGTGCACACACACACACACGTGTGTGTGTGTGTCCCATTCCTGGCAGCACTGATGCACAAGGGGGTCTGAGAGAAGAGGGTGCAGAACCGCCCCAGGGTCAACCTGGGGCCTTAAAGAACTGCCCCAGGCAGAGGCTCACTTTGGGCCTACTCTCGCTCTCCTTCCTTTCTAGGTCCATAGTCTCAGCTCCTGCCCTGAGCAACAAACAAGAAAGCTATAGGATCCATGATGGGTCCAGAATGGTGCTGAAAACTCCATGACACCTCCATGTTCAACCTATGCTGGTGAGGCAGCATCTCCATTTTCTAGAGAAACTGAGGCTGGCCAAACCTGGCTGGAAGTCAGATCTAACTGGCCCTAGGATCAGGTGGGGAACTGCCGCACCAGTTCTACCCTCTCCTGAGGCGCCAGTGAGACAGCTGTGGACACCCTAGCCCACAGGCTTGTGTGTGCCATTGTGCCAGGGCCACCTCCTGAACAGACCAGCCCAGCCCCAACAAGCAGGATCCCTTTCCAGGACAAACCAGGATGGTTCATCCAGGCTGCTTGTTCTCCAAGCTCCTACTTCCATCTCCTCTTCTTCTAGACTCCATAGAACCTTCCCAAACAGAGCAAGAAAATGAAATCAAGTGAAGTTCACCTTGTTGGCTGTTCTGGTAAAAAGCTAGTTAAGTGTGGAAAGAAGCAAAACCTCTGGGGTTCTTCCTTAGCCCAGGATTACTGAGACTGAATCTGTAGCTGCCTCTACAACCACGGGGGAACAGCGATTGGACTTGCCAATTGCACACCCCAAGGACAGGCTATGTCAGGAGCCCCTCTCCCGTGGAAACACAACTGCAGGCAGGCAAGAGGCGCTGTTGGCTAAAACCACAGAGTGTCCCCGCCCCCCACCAGCCATCCAGGAACACTCAGTGTCTACACAGAAAACCCTGACCCTGGGATGCAATGACCTTCATTTCTAAAGTGCCATGGCTGCTGCTAGGCCTGCTGACAGGACCACAGCAGGATCCTGGGAATCAGAGGAGGTGGAATGTGACAGGACCTGGGTGTCTCTCACTACGGCAGGGAGTTCGAGGCAGGAAGTTGGGCTCAGAAGTTTCCAGCCTAATAGGAACACACACATTTAGGTCAGGCCTCCATGGGTCAATAAAACCAACTATTAGGGAAAGAAGTTTCTGTTCCAAAGTAAACTGCTTATTTAAGAAGAGCTGCCTGGAGATAAAAGCAACAGTCCTTTTCTTTTTATAAAGAATTGTTTCTTTTTTTAAACCTCACCCGAGGATATGTTTATTGATTTAAGGGAGAGAGGGAGAGAGGGATGGAGGGAAAAAGGGAAAGGGAGGGAGGGAGGGAGAATGAGAGAGAGAGAGAGAGAGAGAGAGATTGATCAGCTGTTTCCCATACACACCCAGACTTGGGATTGAACCCAGAACCTAGGTATGTGCCCTGACCAGAAATCAAACCCGCAACCTTTCAGTGTCCGGACAACATTCCAACCGACTGAGCCACCTGACCAGGGCCAACAGTCCTTTTAAAAAAGATTAAATGGACAAGCAAAAACAGCACTCCAGTTTAAAACACTTTGAGGCTAACATCTTCATTATGCAAAAATCAGTATTTTTGAGGCTGAGGCTCTGGGGAGATGAGAAATATGGAATCAAATGCAAAGCAATGAAGAACTTTCCAGAAAGCAGGCACTTTTACACAGACATTCTGACTCAGGCACTGTGGCCAAGTAATTCTCCACCGCATGACCGGGTCAGCCTCTCACAGCGATCACAACCAGAAATGTAAAATTTTACTTACGAATGTCTCGAAAATGGATAATGAGCCTGGCCACAAGAGAAAGGTATTCGTCCTAAAAGTAAAAACAGGAAGCAGTTTAATCCCAGATGAAGAAGTGAAGCCGTGTGCTCCCCTCCCCTCCCCTTGCACTCCTGTGCCACCAAGCTGAGGTCTCTTCCTGAAAGGCTGCTGGGCTGAGGCCCACCCAACGCTCTGCCCAGCTGGGCCTCCTCTGGAATCTGGCTCTCAGAGAAAGGCTGTCAGTGCTCAGCTACAGGAGGCCAACACAAGGCACCGAGAAACAGAAAAACAAGAGACTTCAAACTGCTGCTCCTTCCACCTTGCTGTAAACGCTTAACCTAGAGGGCCAAGCGCCAGCTCAGGCACCCCTCTTTTCACAGCAGGGAGAGTAGGTCCAGTGGGGACGAGGGGCTGTCCTAAGGTCACAAGGCATCTCAGAAGCAGTCATGGGCGGGCCGCCTTTGTCTCTGCACTATTTGTATCGAAGTACTTTCGTTTTTAATACCCAGCCTGTTGCTTTTTCACTGCTGACGTCACACTTACATGCAAATCTGGATGTTTGCCCCTGGCTGTGCTTTCGGAGATCCCTGTTAATCTGATTTACTGCACAGGCAAGGGAGAGGACACAGGGCACTCAAGGGTGGCAGGTGAAGGCCACGGCCGGCCGAGGGCCCTCTTTGTCCTAGCTGCCGTGTTTCTGGAACTGCTCAGCAGGGCCTGCCTTCCACCAATTGTACTCTTTGCAACCAAGGACACTCACTACCGGGTGTTTCACGGAAATCACTAATGTGAGTTTGTCCTGTAGTGAACAAGGGGATGCCTGAGTTAAACTCTTATTTCCCATAAGCTGTACATCCTTCCCTTCTCAAAATGCCCATCCTTCCATCAAGGCAGCCCCAAAAGGGCAAAGCCTTCACCACGCCCTGTTGTGCTCACATGACCCTCCTCTCCTAAGTCACTGAGATGAGCGTCCACTTGGCAGCAGACTGGTGAGATGATAATTAGGACCAGACATAGCACCTGTGGTGGTACTGCCCTGGGACACACACCTGTGAGCCCAGGGACAGACAGTGAACCTGTCATAAGACTACTTCCAGGGAAAAGAAAATGAAAGTGGTCTCAAGATGAATGTAAAACTATAAGCACACTTTGTAAATCTTTATTATCCTCCATCTATCTCCAAACTTCACCCCACCACTTTTTTCAGCCAGGGGAAATCAACAGAGGAAACTACGAGGGGGAAAGGCCTTGGGGGGGGGGGCGGGGTGAGGAAGCAAAGCTGTGGTCATAAATAAGCACACCTAAGGAGGCAGGTACTGAAAGAGAGTGAGTCTCTATTGGAGCAATGGGCACTTAGGAGGTTGTCAACACCACCAATTTCCGGTAGGAAAGACAATGTGCTGGGAGTGAAGGGGTCACTGGTGTCAGGGCTCCTGCATGTGGCCCACCTACTGAGGCTGCTTCTTGAAGGGGGCAGTTTGGGGTGTGGATAACAATGAAGATGTGTGTGTGGAAGAGGCTAAAGGAAGCTCAGGAAACAAGGTGGCCAAGTATGAGAGGACTAGGACGGGGAGCTTGCCAGGTCAATATCTGATGACTCATTAGGACCTTGGACCATCTTTTAGGTGGGCAACATCCGTGTGTGTTTTTTAATCCTCACCCGAGGATATTTTGTTCATTGATTTTTAGAGAGAATGGAAGGGAAGGAGGAGGGAGGGAGGGAGAGAGAGAGAGAAAAGCATTGACGTGAGAGAAACACATCTCGATTGGTTGCCTCCATACATGCCCCAACTGGGCCGGGGGATTGAACCTGCAAGCCAGGTACGAGCCCTTGACTGGGAATTGAACCTGAGACCCCTCCGTCCACGGGCCATCGCTCTAACCACTGAGGAAAACCAGCCAGGGCAAGGGGGGTGGTATCTTTTTTTTAAGTTTTTAAAAATATTTTTATTGAGTTTAGAGAGGAAGGAAGAGGGAGAGAGAGATAGAAACATCAATGATGAGAGAGAATCATTGATCGGCTGCTTCCTGCAAGCTCCCTACTGGGGACCAAGCCTGCAACCCAGGCATGTGCCCTGACCAGGAATGGAACTGTGACCTCCTGGCTCATAGGTCGATGCTCACCACTGAGCCACATTGGCCAGGCAAGGTAAGCAATATCTTAAGAAAAGGTTGCGGTCTCCATTTCCAGTCAGGGCAAATACCTAGGTTGCAGGTTCGATGACCAGTTGAGGTACAATGATGTTTCTCTCTCATATCGATGTTTCTCTTTCTCTCTCCTCCCCCTTTCCTCTCTAAGATCAATAAACATATCCTTGGGTGAGGATTTAAAAAAAAAAGCAACCAGAGTCTTTTACTACGACATAAGATACAGTAAGTGGAGCTCAGGAGCATGTCCCCAAAGCCCTTCACATAGAACCAGGACCGTGGGCTCAGACCCAAGTGGGCAGATTCCACTACACAGCATTCCCAGCACCATTCCCTGGCCCAGAGCAGGGACACTGGCATGGTCTGCTCCTGGCTGAGGCTCCTCCACTGGTGGAGTGGAGACTCTCGGGACTAGATCAACGTGAGGAGGCCTGAGAGGGAGAGAGGAAGGGATGTGACCACTTGACAGGAGAAACAAGCATAGGACATAGTTAAGTCACACTGCTACCAAGGGGCTTTGCTTTCTTATGGATTAAACACATCTCCAAAATTCTTGCAAAGGCCAGGTTACTCAGGAACCACTAGGGTTTGCTGCAGGTCAGCTGCAAGCATTCTTTTCCACAGGAGACCCCGGATCTGAAACTCCACCTCCGATCTCTCCCAGGCTGGGGCTGTCATATCTCCAATCCTTAAATCTCTATCTGCAGGGCACTGACGTCCTGACCAACCTCCCCAGGTGTGAGAATTCCCGGCCCCCATCCAGGATAGGACATGGTACATCCTTCTACTACGAGGCACCAACCTCTCCAGGACTGCCCCAGGGTTCCAAGGTTAGGTCACCCCTTCTCTTTGGCCTCTTCCACCTCCCACTTTAGAAAAACAGAGAAATCACTCTTCCCCATCCTTTTCCCTCCTCTGAGGTCCCTCCCACCTTTTAAATTCTTTCACAGTCATTCTAATTGGGTCTCAGGTGGGAGAGACAGGTAACAAATATGCTGGGTGCCATCTGACCTAGAGAGTCTCCCCCCTACCCCACCCCCAATTCCCACTTGTGAGGAAGGGCCACACTGACAGTATGTGGTTCCATGAGGAACTTAAGCTGTAGTAAAAAGCTGGGAACCAGACAATATGTCTGACTCTGTAAAAAAGACAGGAAATTTCCAACACCTCTAATAAATCTCTCTCTTCCAAACAGGGCCTCATCTTAAGAGTTAGGGATTTAGAACCTGCTCAAACCAAGAAGATGTGGGACTGAAATTGTTAAGGTCTGGTATGTGGGCTGCAGAAAGGCAAAGGCTAAGACAGTGAGGGGGCTGCTGCCTGCCAGGTGCCCACTTTGGGACAGAAGCTTATTCCCCAGCTGCTGTGAGCCTCTGTGGTAGTCTCCCACTTTTTCTAAAGTGGGAGGTGGAAGAGGCCAAAGAGAAGGGGTGACCTCACCTTGGAATCCTGGGGCAGTCCTGGAGAGGTTGGTGCCTTGTAGTAGAAGGGTGTACCATGGCCGACAATCACTAGCCTCCCTGTACACACACACACACTGCTGCTCGCATCAAATGGTGGAGGCAATTCCAACTCCCCTGAACCTGCACTGGCCTTTAGTCAGGCCCTGCTCTATCTACGCAACGTCCCAGGACTTCCAAGGACAGGCAGCTTCCACTTCCTACTTCTTGGAAGCCAGCTGCCATGCAGGAAGAAGCCCAGGCTATGCTGCCAGAGACACTACATGGAGGGAAAACCAACGTGCAGACACGGGAGTGAAGCCTTATGGACCATCTGGCCCAGCAAAGCTGCCAGCTAGATGCAGCTACATGACAGGTCACACGTGAGAGCAGTAGAATGCGAGACAGGCAATTCCAATTGCCCCAATTCCTGACCCACAGAATCAGGAGAAGTAACTCACTGTTTAGGAAACCACCAATTTGGGGGTAGTTCGGTATGAAACGATAGATAAAAAATACTAAACCAGCAACTTCTGCATTTCAAAAGCTGAAATAGTTCAATAAGCCCTCAACAAAGCTCTTTTAATTATAATACAAATTAAAAACAATTAAAACATCCCATCCCCCAAATATTTACAAGTTATATATCTAATAAGAGACTGTATCCAAAATACATAAAGAACTCTAACAGTCTAACAATAAAAAGACCAAAAACCCAATTTAAAATCGGCAAAGGAACTGGCCTGTGGGGCTCAGTGGATGAGTGTCCATCTATGAACCAGGAAGTTATGGTTCAAATCCCAATCAAGGCATATGCTGGGATTGCGGGCTCGATTCCTGTGTGGGGAATCGAGTGTGGGGCGTGCAAGAGGCAGCCAATCAATGATATCAATGATTCTCTCTCATCATTGATGTTTCTGTCTCTTCTCTCTCTCTCCCTCTCCCTTCCTCTCTGAAATCAATACAAATATATATATATATATTTTAAAAATAGGCAAAGGATTGGAATAAACATTTCTCCAAATATACAAATGGCCAATACCACATGAATAGATGCCCCAAATCATTAGGCACCAGGGAAATGCAAATCAAAACTAATAACAAGTGCTGACGAGGAGTGAAGAAATCGGAACCGCATATACTGTTGATATAAATGAAAAATGACGCAGCTGCTTTGGAAAACAGTCTGACAATTTCTCAGAAGGTTAAACATCATTATCACATGATCCAGCAATTCCACTCTAGGTATATATCCAAAATAAATAAATAATTTGTACACAAATGTTCATAGCAGCATTATTCACAATAGCCAAAAGGTGAAAACAATGTCTATCAACTGATGAGTACATAAAATGTGGCATATCCACACAGTGAAATACTATTTGGCAATTAAAAGGAATAAAGTACATGCTACAACATGGTTGATGGATGAACCTTGAAAATATTATGCTAATGAAAGAAGTCAATCTCAAAAACATATATAATTGCATTTACATGAAAAGTTCAAAAAAGGCAAATCCATGCAATGGTAAGCAGGTAAGTGGTTGCCTAGGTCTAAAGGTCCAGGGCAAATGGAGAGTAACAGAATGGAAATGGAGTTTCTTTTAGAAAATGTTATAAAACTTAGATTCTGGTGATGGTGCAACAACTCTGTGAATATCCTAAGGATCACTGAATTGTACACTTTAAATGGTAAATTGCATAGTATATAAAGATATCAATAAAGTTATAAAAAAAAGAAAGAAAATGCTTATCACATATACCCAGGGCACAGAACCCTCCCTGCCCTGCCTCAAGAGCTCTTTCTTGCACTTATGTGTGCTCACAAACACACACTCACGTGCTCTGACCTTTAAGACCAAACTATATACACGGTGTTTGTTCTGGAACCTGCCTTTTCTAGCCAGTCATCTTTACCTTTCCATTTCACAAAATGTTCACCTCATCTAAACATTCAGACCATGCTCATATTTCCCCAATTGACCTCTAGGTATCTTGACAGTTGGTTTATCAAACCAGTATCCAGTCAAGGGCCATAACATCTGCTTTTAATTTGTGACACACAGCATGTCTTAGAGCTCCAACACCACACTCGGGCACAAGGTGCTCAGAGCACACCCAATGCATCAGAGGAGGGATTGGAGGTCAGGATCCAGGGCGGGTGTGATGCAGAACAAAAGCCCTCGGCGTCAGCCCCACCTTGCACAAACTGGCTAGCATTAGACGAGCAGCTTGGCTTCTCTGTGCCTATTCTGCTTCATGTTTACTAAAACAGCTCTGCCCCAGGGAGAGTGCACATATGGAAGGAGGTAGTCACAGAAGCCCAGGATGAGAGCTCACCCATTGGAAATCCTCCCCAACTACTCCACCGGTAATATTCCTACGTCTGGTTCCTCGATCAAGGCCTCAATCTCCACTAGCACCACCTCCATCACTTAACAAAAGGGGACAGAAACTCTTCTGGGCCCACATGTCACGACCATGTGGGGCTTAGGCTAGGGCTGACACTGAGAAGCTGGGGCCTGAATGAATGCCCTACAGGATTCATAGGTGCTAACCACAAATGGAAGATGCTGGTAGTGAGGTCTAGGGTCAGACTCTGGGACTGCATACTGGGAGTCCACCCAGTAACCTCCCTGTACTTACACCATAGACACACGGGAAGACCCACAGAGAGCTGCAGGCAAAGCTGATAGTGCCCATGATCAATCGTTGAGTAGCCACCCCTTTCCCACTCCCCAGGCAGAGGAGCTTCCAGGGTCTGCATCACACCCTTCCCTTCCTGAGCCTCTCTGCCGTGGGCTCCGCCCGCCTGGGCCTTACCCGGGTCTTGGCCTTCAGGAATACATGGCTCTCCATATCCTTGCTGGATTTACTGTGGGCCACACCAGCTTTTCTCATGGCATCCTCGCTGAAAGACAAAAGGAGAAGAGATGTTGACATCCTATGAGTCTGCTGCTGCAAGGTTCCTGGCCAGAAGCCCTGCACAGCAACTGCCCCTGGGTGGATGGAGCCTGTCCCCCAGCACACCAGCCTCACTGAGGGCCAGGAAAGGCAACAAGGGAGTGTGCTCAGCAGAGCAATGAAAGGCAGCTGAGAAAGGGAGGAAGAGGGCAGGGACACAACAAGGAAAGAACAGGAAAAGTGGTCACCACAAAGCAAAATAGGCACCCCTGGAAAGAGGGAGCAGAGGGGCCAGACCCTAGGGATAACTCACAATCAGCACAAAATACAGTGCACATTAGAAGGCTGAGTGGCCAGCCAGCCTCTATTTCCTGCCTTCTGAATGGCCTGGGTCCCCGCCAAACTCTGGCATTAAGAGTAGTGGGATCCCAGCTCCACTCTCTTTCTCTGTCAAACAAAGGGGCCACAACAAGTCATCTTTCAGTCCTTCCCAAGGCAAAGGTCCCTATGTGGGATATGCAGCTTTCCCCAGGTGGGACCCAGGAGATAAGCCCCAACTTCCAACAGCTTGAGGCTGGGGATGGAAGAAACAGACCACACATATGAGGAAAACATCTTGAAAGCACATTTGCCAATACATACAATAAAAGATGAGATCCTATCACACATTTTCATCATGCCGATGCTCTGCTGGGACAGAGCTATGAACATTAGCTAAGCTTACGCTCTCTTTGGATGGCAGCATGCGCACATGCATACACACACACACAAGAACACGTGCATTTGTTAGAAAGGAAGGGGCGTGTCAGGCTTGAGTTCCAAGGCCTGGCCCCTCTGCTCACAGACTGCCTTTTTCCCTGCAGGACAGGTCTCCCTGCCTATCTCCCAGCACTGGACCTACTGATAAACAAATGAACAAACATGTCAGGGCTCTGCTGCCTCACCCAAGTGCATTAAACAAACCCAGTCCAGCTGGTGCAAGAAAGCTTTCTGACCATTTCAAACGAAGAAACCCCAGGCTACTGAAAGAGTGTGCACATGGGGCTGCAGAATCAGATTTGTGATCCTTAAAGAAATCCCAGAAGAGAAGCTAAATGCTAAGAGATGGACAAGTCTGTGTTAATGTATAAAGAAAGATAAAATGATGCTGATCAACCATACCACTAGATAATTTATTTAACACGTGTGAGTCTGGGGTCTGTGCCCCGTCTGCTTCATTAAGCCTGCATAGGAGGCAGCAAAAGGTTCCTGCTGGCAAAGCACCCAAGGTGGAGCAGATGCACGCACAGGGAATATAAGACCAGGACCACAAGAAAAAGGTGAGAAAAATAATGCAGGAGGACAACACAAGAGCCAACTCAGAGGGAAGTGAGGCTGGCAGGCCAGGAGGACCCGGCACTCATGTGCTGAGATGTCACCTGGCATTAGGCTCTATGAGCATTTCCAACAAGAGAAAGGGCGTCTCACCTGCACCCCCCAGGATAATACGTGTTCCCCTTGCCACCTCCCGACAACAGTGTATGGCAAGCCCTGCCACAGAGCCTGGAACTAACAAGGTGACCAGAGGAGAGCAGTGGACACAGCAAAGGGGCATTTGCTGGTCAGCTGACTGGGTACAGAGTGGGGAGGCTTTGGGTAGAAAGTGAAGGCAGGAGCCACGGTATAAGCACAGAGAGGCAGAGAGGGGTGCTGAGGTCTCTGAAGATGAGACTGGTTACACAAATGGGCTCAGTGCCCAAGAGCAGCTATCCCCAAGGGCTTAGCCAGGCTCCTGGCTGGTTAAAAGCTGTCCTCCTGAACCGCTGGCTGGCCATCTTTTATAGGGTCAGCAGACTCACAGGCCCCACTGACACTGTGCATCTTAACTGCAGCAAAGACACCTGGCACATCCACAGAAGTAAGACTCAAACGCCAGCTTACTGTAATAGCTTTTAGGTGGGGGAACCTCACCAGGCCCAAAGGCACCAGATGCCAGGGGATCTGCTGGAGGAGCCCTATCCCATCCTGGTTAGGGCAACATCACAGATGACATGAACAGCATGGGCACCGGTTGCCAGTGACTTAGAGACTGAGGAGCACTGACAATACGGGAGGCCAGAAACAGGCATATCTTGACAAGCTGGAACAGACATCTTAACAATAGGAAATGAAACTGGGATACACGTCCAGTTCTGCCCATGAACCATGAAAGCGGCTGCGCCAGTACAGAGTTGAGGAGAAAGGCTGCTCCTTGGCCAGCACCAGGGCCCTGCGAGGCAGCACCATGCCTGTGTCATACACTTCTCCCCTCCACTGCTACACGCAGAGCCTGCCCAAACAGGTTGTGCGTGTTTGGTGGCTGAAGAATAAACAGGTGCCCTGAGCACTGTTTTCAGTTCTGCAAACCGTATTTTAAAAAATGTGTTTGCTCCTGTTTCTAGCTTGCAGATCATGCTCCATAACACAGAAGATAAGGCAAAAATATAAACCAGACAGTTATACTCTCTGCTAGTACCTTACATTCCCCCCCACTGGAGATGGCCTATCCTTTCCTATTCAGTCACCTCAACATTGTATCTGAGGCACCTGTCCATTATCTGGGTTTTAACTGCATGTCACACCACATTTCATACTTGTACTTAGGTGTGGTGTCCCTCCATTGCACTCAGGACCTAACATGCCCACTGTATGAGGCTGTCATTGGGACCCAGTCCCACGCTAGAGGAGCCCTGCAAAGGGGCAGAACTGGCTGCTTGCCAACCTCCCCAATCTCAGCTTTGCTGCTGTCCCAGAAGGCCTGCTGGAGCAGCTGGGCCTGAATGGCCACTCCTCAGTTTCCACCTCCAAAAAACAAAGCCCTTCCAGCAACCGTCCCTAAATGAAGGTAAACTACCATACAACAAGGAGATGGCCCCAAATATAAAGTGGTGGAGGTTCAGCCTCAGGAACTCAACTGAAAAGAACCAACAGGTCAAGGTGAGCTCTGCCCCACACAAGCAAGCCCCAGGTCTATGCCACCCACCTGGGGTAAGTCAGGCAGCAAAACCGGTGTCAGTTCACAAGGACAGACCCTAAATGGCCATCCTGTCACGTCCCAATACCAAAGCAGCCACCACCAAACCCAAGGCTGCTGGGGAGGCATTAGCACCATAACAGAAGGGCTCTGTCTGGTGGCTGCTGCCGGGGCCTAACCAGCCCTCTAAAATGAATGGAGGACTCGCTCTAGCCCAATGGTTGGCAAACCGCGGCTCGCGAGCCACAGCGGTTTGCTGCTCTGTTGACTAATGAGTTTGCCAACCACTGCTCTAGCCAATTTGGCTCAATGAACAGAGCATCAGCCAACGGACTGAAGGGTCCTGGGTTCGATTCCAGTCAAGGGAATGTACCTCAGTTGCAGGCTTGATCCTGCACCACAACTGCATGCAGGGGCAACCAATCGATGTGCTCTTTGTTTTTTTAAATATTTTATTGATTTTTTTACAGAGAGGAAGGGAGAGAGTTAGAAACATCGATGAGAGAGACATCTATCAGCTGCCTCCTGCACACCCCCCACTGGGGATGTGCCTGCAACCAAGGTACATGCCCTTGACCGGAATCGAACCCGGGACCCTTCAGTCCGCAGGCCGACGCTCTATCCACTGAGCCAAACCGGCCAGGGCTCGATGTGCTCTTTCACATCGGTGTTTCTCTCTCCCCTTCCTTTCCACTCTCTCTAAAAAAATAATTGGGAAAAATATCCTTGGGTTAGGATTAACAACAATGAAAAGTAAAATGAATGGAGGACTGACACCAGCTGAGAGCACATAGCTTCCTGCCTGCAACCTGGGCTCCACAAGCTCCCTCAGTCTAGCTTCCTCCTGGTTACCACAGCTATACCTGTCTGCCCAGTCAGGGTTCCACTGGTATCTGATTTAAACCAGAGCCTGCTGAGGGAGGACCAGATCCATCACACAGGCCCCATGAGCTCCTCCACCGGGGACTGGAGGAGGCCCTTACCCTGCCGGAGCAGAAGGCAGTGACACACCAAGAAAACACCCTGCAATCTTAGAATCACCCAGACCAAAAACCTGGGAAGCCCCTCTTCAGTTCCCAATTCTGACCTCCATTCCCTAAAGTTCAAATCCTCACCCCGTCTCTCCCTGAACCTGTGATGGTCCTCCCGCACAAGCCTGTCTCCAGGTCCCATTCTCCCCTCCCCTCCTGCCACCTCTGCCACCTCTCCAAGCCACATGCATGGCGGTATGTGTGGGGAGCAGCTCAGGCTATGTCCATGCCTACCTCAAGGCAGGCAGCCCCTCAGTTGAGGAGTCTGCTCCCTCGCCCACTCTGCTCAATAATATCCCGAGGCCCTGCTGCCTAGTACACTGCCCAACTATGCCACCAGCCGTGTGTGCTGGACCTCCAATTTCTCCCACAGGAGTATCCTCACTCCCTACTTCATGGTGGTCACTTCAACCACACCCGTGGCACCTCCTCTGTGGGAATTGCTAGCTTCCAGTCAGCCCCACTGTCCTATGAACACCTTGAGCGTAGAGGCTGTGGCAGCCACCTCTGTGTTAGCAGGCAGTAATCAGTCAGACAAAAATCAGCTATGTGTAACACAAGGAGTGGTTAACAGCATGTATTTCAATGAAGCATGATGTGCAGAAGCTGAGATTCAGTGTGGCAGGCACTAGGGAAACGAAACCTCGAACAAGCACATCGAGGCTGCAGAGGCCAGGGTGGACTGGAGAAAGCATATGCTGGGGCAGGCGGAAGTGCTGGCCAGCTGGACCTGGCAGGAAATAGAAAGAGGAGGAAGGGCCTGAGCTACAGAAATATACAGATCAGGGCTCGAATTCCAACCTGGCCACTCGCCAGCTCTAGGTCTTGGGAGAAGCATTCCATCCCCCAAGTGCGTCCTCTCCATAAATGAGCTGAAGGGACGGTGGCCAGGATAAAGGGAAGTGTTCAGCAGGGCCCAGCCTCAGCACGTCCTGCTCTTCCTCACCTTTCCCGTGACTCCAAATTGGAAAACTCAACTGGAACACAGTCCTAGTCCTTGTAATCTGAATCGGTGCAGGATAACGCAAAAAGCCAGCAAACTGCGTGCTTGGGAAGGTATGCATGAACATATGCTCAAAGTGTGCTAATACCCCAGTCCTCCCCCTCACAAGCCCTCCCCACAGCTGGTGACCCTGGATAAGGTACCACCTTGTAGAGCCTGCATTCCTCATCTGCAGAGAGAAGATGGTGACAGTGCCCACCTCACAGGGCTGTTCTAAGGATTACAAAAACATCATCCAGCACTTGGCACACAAGAAGCACTAATGTGTGTTGAATAAATCAGTCAGAAAACAGTCCACCTCACTGCACAGTAAGACTGCATCTCAAAGTACCTCCAATAAGTAATAATATTTGTGTCTCCTTCCTAGAAGATGACAGCAGTGAGTGTGTGCAGCTCCCTCAGGCAGAGCTATTCCCACTGGAACCCTGAACCACTTGGAAATGTGCCCCTTGGGTGCCCAGCTCCATGGCCCCTGTGGGCTGCTCATTTCTTAAGAAGGGCCTTCACATATCCTTCCCTGCCCTCTAGCTGCCAGACCCTCCCCCCGTCCACACTCCATTCCTCACGGCGCTGATTCACACGCACAGGCCCTCTCACCTCTCATGAGGTCACCCTCTTCAATGCTGCCCTCTTTCCAGGTTTAAACTTCTTTTCTGATTGCTGAGAGAATGGTTGAATTCCCAGGAGAGTGAGCTCCTCTGGTCTCCTGCTGGTATCGAAAGCAGATTTCTTTCCTCCCTGGATCACCCTCCTGACCTCAGGTGCACAGGACACCTTCTGCCCAGCCATCCATGTGACAGACTTTCATTCTGCCCAGAGGAAACTTCTCCTGATCTGAGAACCACAATATCTATCAACCCACTGACTTATCATGGGGCAGGAGTTTTTGCGAGCCCCATCCGCCCTCCAAGAGAAGCCTCCTGGTGAACTGCCACCTACCTGCTTGTGGGACAGGAGCTCAAAGCTCATATTGTAACCCTTGACCCTGTGTAAAACTCCAATCATAAAAGTAGCATATAAAAAAAAAATGTAGCAGATGACAACAAGAGAATAGTTATACAACAGTGAGATGAGGAAGGCTTTCCTAAGCACATTACCAAAAGTAGACACCATATGGGAGACCTGGGGTGGGGATGGGCTATAAGGGGTCAATGGAAGAAAAAAGGGGACATATGTAACATTTTCAATAAAAATTTTAAAAAAAGAATTATATAAAAAAAAGTAGACACCATAAAGGGGGAAAGATTTTGCCAGATTAAAAAAGATTTCTAGCATGCTTTTACCAACTATCTACAAGAGAATCAAGAACAGATGCCCTGATAATCCAGGCCCTCGGCAGCTCAAGCTCAGCCCAGATATTTGAAGGGTGAGGCTCTGGCAGCCCTGCTTCCTTTCCGGGGTGTTCAGAGAAGTGCCCATCCCACCCTCACCCCCAACCTGTGCAATGGCCTGCATGTTTGGGGGCAAGCTCCCAGCACTTGTGGGGCAGCCCAGGGGTGCTCTATGTTTGGTAAGGCACAGCTCAGGCCAGCATAAAAAAGAACTGCCTCACCCTCCCTAAATGCCAGCTGGGCACATCCGCCCAGCTCTAGCTCCAAGGAATTCCCTGAGCCCACCTTCAGGAGACGGGCCAGGAAGTAAGTGAAGATACACTGGAAGGAAAGCAAATCACCACACCGGCACTAAGAGGGAAATACAACCTTGACTGATTCTTGTCACATCTATGGGTTTCATATTTTCAATTCAGAAAGGATCTGTTTTTCACTGTAATTTTGCCCTAGCTGGTTTGGCTCAATGGATAGAGCATCGGCCCACAGATCAAAGGATCCTGGGTTTGATTCCAGTCAAGGGCATGTACCTTGGTTGCAGGCTCCTCCCCGACCCAGGTCCTTGTCAGGGGAGAGCAGGAGGCAACCAAACGATCGATGTCTCTCACATCGATGTTTTTCTCTGTCTTTCCCTCTCTTCCACTCTCCCTAAAAATCAATAAAAAATATCTTCAGACGAGGATTAACAAAACAAAACAAAAAAGAAATATTTTTTTCTTTTTGGTTTGTTCCCCCCAAATATTATACTCTCTTAGGGGCCAAATTTTTTTGAAATCAGGAATTTATTTTGAGAACAGAATGATAAAGGACCAGTCACAATGAAAAATATATAGTTCCAAATGTAATAAATGTTCTGGCTTCCTGAAAAGAGGAACTCTTATCTGCAAAAGAACAAAGCCATATGAGGGGTGAGGTACTTGACTTAAATTAAGCTAGCTTAAATCACAATCCAAATAAATACATTCCCCACAACAAATGAGGAACTGAACCCACACATCTAATTTTGTTCTACCCCAAAACACCACTAAAATCACAGAAAAATAAATTTTGTTTTTCCCTAACACAAATTCACAAAGATGGGAAGAATGGGAGTGGTGGCCCCAACACTTTTGGAGGCTGAAAAGCTGGTTGATGGCCAAGTGGTAATGGACACAGCAAGCCAACCAAGAAAGCGAGACTGAGAGACAACCAGGTGACAGCCCGGGTATTCGCATGGCCCAGGACCAAGGGGGAATGGAAGGATTCCTTTGTGAAAGACACCCCCATATCCCTTCCCCCACTTACACTGTCAGGTTAGCACCTTCACATCAAGAAGCCACTAGAGAGGTATTCTTCGAAAAAGCATAAAATAGAAAATCCTTGGACTAGATAGAGGGTCCACCCACCCCGTGGAGAAGGGACGGGGAGATAATGAAAGAGTGGACTGCATGCCCATCCGAATGACTAGATCCACACTAACTGCTGAGACCACCCACTCACCTGCCCACCTGCCTGCAGCCTCCTCCCGTGCATGCTGGCACCCAGGCCTTCACCTCAGCCCAGCATTTGGAAGATCATATTCTAGAAGAAAGACTCAGAGAACCAGAAGCTACATGAGCCTCCAGTATGTGCAGCGTCCACTCACCTTCACAGTGTCCCCTCTCTTGGAGTGAGCAGCCAACCAAGGGCTCCCAGACATCCCAATGTGGCAGATAAAGACCCCACGAGAAATGTTACTTGGAGCTATCAGAAACTCAACAGGAAGAAGGAAATATCAAGAAATTATCTTTATTATTCATATAGAAAAGACATTGCATCTACTTAACAACAACAGGATGCCATAAAATAGAAAAAATCAGATTACAAAAACAAAGCATTCTTATAAATAAAAACATGTTACAGTGAAAAGTCAGAGATAAAATTAAGGAAATCTCCCAAAGAGCAGAGCTAAAAGACGAAGAGATGGGTAACAGCAGATATAAAATCAAGAAAATGGGCCAGCCCTGACTGGTCTGGCTCAGTGAATAGAGTGCCGGCCCGCGGACTGAAAGGTCCCGGGTTCGATTCCGGTCAAGGGCATGTACCTTGGTTGCGGGCACATCCCCAGTAGGGAGTGTACAGGAGGCAGCTGATGGATGTTTCTCTCTCATCGATGTTTCTAACTCTCTCTCTCTCTCCCTTCTCCCTGTAAAAAAAAAAAAAAAAAATCAATAAAATATATTAAAAAAAAAAAGAAAAGAAAAGAAAATGGGCCAGGCCGGAGTGGCTCAGTTGGTTGAGTGTAGTCCTGTACACTGAAAGGTTGCTGGTTCGATTCCCAGTTAGAGCACATATCCAGGTTGCGGGTTCAATCCCTGGTCAGGACACATACAAAGGCAACCAATCAATGTCTCTCTCTCTCTCTCTCTCAGCATGTCCTTGGGTGAGGATTAAAAAAAAAAAAAAGATAAAGAAAATGGTTCTGGATGGTATGGGTCAGTGGTTGAGCGTCAACCCTTGAACCAGGAGGTCGATTCCCAGTCAGGGAACATGCAGGAGACAACCATTCGATGATCTCTCTCATCATTGATGTTTCTCTTCTCTTTCTCCCTCTCTCTGAAATCAATAAAAACATATTTAAAAAAGAAAATGGTCCAAAGGGCCAACATTCAAACACTGGAAAGAGTGAGCATAGGAAATGGAGGGAATTAGATTCCCATGAAATGACTCAAAGGAGCCCTGACTGGTTTGGCTCAGTGGATAGAGCATAGGCCTGCGGACTGAAGGGTCCCAGGTTCGATTCCGGTCAAGGGCATGTACCTTGGTTGTGGGCACATCCCCGGGGGGGTGCAGGTGGCAGCTGATCGATATTTCTCTCTCATCGATGTTTCTAACTCTCTATCCCTCTCCCTTCCTCTCTGTAAAAAATCAATAAAATATATATATTTTTAAAAATGAATCAAAGGAACCTTCCAAGGCAAGTCACCAAGAGGCACTGGCCATCACAACAGCAGCACTGGAAACAAGAAAGCAGTGAAATGGGACGTGCTTTTCAATCCTTGAGGAAGTACTTCCAACCTAGAAGTCCATATGCATGCAAACTGCCACAGCCTGCAGAAACTGAATTCCCATGAGCACTTTCTCCAGAACAAAGGAGTGAACCAAAAAGAACAAGGCACAGGATACATAAAAGGAGACCCAACACCAGAGTCATGCAGCCATGCAACTTGAGACACAAGCACACTGAGGGCTATCCTCACCACACCTCTGGCCACTGCCGGTGAGGGCTCCGGAAGGGAAGTCCAGGGGAAAAGCTGGAACTAACAGCCTGCCAGCACTGAGCACAGGGGTAACTGACCGAGAGACAACTAGAAGATATGAGAAGAGTTAACCACAGGTACACAGAAAACCAGGCACATTTTAAGAAGGCAATTTTTTCTGGGAGAGAAAAACAAACATCACAGTATGCCAATATGCTCAGCTGTGAATATCATTTGTGTAGGCATAAAACATAAGCATTCATTACCCATTTAGCCAGAAGGTAAAACACTGGCAGGCCAAGAGAGAAGAGGAGATAACGACCGTGTAATGGGAGCTATACAGAAAGTCAATAGATAATTCATAGAACTCATAAACGGGATGACTCAAGAGAGAGAAAGCACATGCACATTACTTAGAGTCACAAGAATACACTAGAAGAAAGAAGAGTCACAGGGGAGGGACTTCCTGAGTAGGGAACCACCATGATTTTTTTTTAAAGACATTTTTATTGATTTTTAGAGAGAAAGGGAGAGGAATAGAGAGATAGAAACATCAATGAGAGAGAAGCATTGATCAGCTGCCTCCTGCACACCCCATATTGGCAATCGAGCCTACAATCCAGGCATGTGCCCTGACTGGGAATCGAACTGGTGACCTCCTGGTTCCTGAGTCAACACTCAACCACTGAGCCACACCAGCCGGGCCATGAGATATATATATATAATATTTTAGAGAGAGGGAAAGAGAGAGAGAAACATTGATGAGAGAGAAACATCAACATTGATCAGCTGCCTCCTTGGATACACCCCACTGGGGACTGAGTCCTCAGCCCAGGCATGTGCCCTGACCGGATATCAAACCAGCAACCTCTTGGTGCATGGGCTGATGCTCAACCACTGAGCCACACTGGCTGGGCAATTTTTTGACTTTTAACATTTATGTGCATATATCATTTTGTTAAAATAAAAAGTAATTAAAAGTTAAATGATTCACCTAAAAAAGTGTGCCACAGAGAAATACTGCCATAGAGAAATACTTAATGAACCCCAGCTACCCTCTGTCCTGGCCCGATGGCTCAATTGTTTACAGCATTGTCCTGATATGAGAAAGTTGAGAGTTCCATCCCCAGTCATGGCACATACAAGAAGCAACCAATGAATGCATGAATAAGTGGAACAACAAATTGATGTTCCTTTCCCTCTCTCAAAGCAATAAAAAAGAAAAGATAGGGGGGAAAAACTTTAAAAAAAAATGTCTCCCTCACCCATCTAAACCATTACTCTGTCAACATGGAGACAGGAAGCTTCCATTTCATCAGCAATTTTGACCTCCAGGAGTGCCCTGAAAAGCCTACCTACCACACATTCACTTCACAGGTCTCCCAGTGGGCTGCTTAGTCTGAGTCCAGTCAGAAAGATAACTGGCAAAGTAATCTTCCCACCATCCCCACACACCTGAGAGGTACCTCACCATACCCACAGTCGGAAAAGCCCCTTCTTTGGCCTCCACCATGCAAGACGTTTCAGGCTAGCCAAGCAACCTTCACCAGGTCCACAAATAACTACAGAGCAGCCTCCTTGCACCTCTGTTGGTGTTCTCCCATTTTGCAACAGGTAGTGATTTAGTGCATCAGGGTCCAAATGGCTTCATCTTGGAGGCAGGAAAAAATGAGACACGGTCACCAGCAGTAACCAAAGCAAACATCTGGCCTTGACAGGGAGGGAGCCCTTCTAAACCTCACAGGTAGCTGGAAACATGTTGGCCGAACTGTAGCCCGGACTGCAACGTCTTCCTTTTCTTTGCTAGCACACTTCTGCATTCTGGTTCTCTGGCCTTTTAAAGGACCATAAAAGTGTTTTGTTTTGTTTTTATTCCCATCCAAGAATATGTGTTTCTAAAAAATTGCTTTTATTATTTATTGGATAGGGGAGAGGCAAAGAGAAACATCAATGTGAGAGAGAAACATCGATTGGTTGCCTCCAGCACACCCGCCCCCCAACCAGAGATCGAAACTGCCACCTTTTAGTATATGGGACAACACTCCACACTGGCCAGGGCTTTTTAAATGGACTTTAGAGAGAGAGGGAGAGGGAGGGAGGGGAGAGAGAGAGAGAAATATCAACGTGAAAGAGGGAAACATCGATCAGTTGCCTTCTGTACGCACCCGGACTAGGGATCAAACCCTCAACCTAGGTATGTGCCCAGACTGGGAATTGAACCCTCAACCATTTTGGTATACGGATGACGCTCCAACCAACTGAGCCATCTGGCCAGGGCAAAAGTGTTTTTTAACAAGATAAAAATATGTATTTCAGAAGTTAACCACCTACCTATATGTAGAAAAGGGTATTTTAGTCTTGTAAAAATAAACTTTTTAATCATAAAAACACAAGAAACTTAAAACATTTTCTCTTCACAATTAAAACATTTCCTCTTCACAATTACTTTCGTTTTAAGTATTACAATTTCTGCTTTCAAGATTTTTCAATTCCCAATGAACTGTATCTATGAAAGAATTACACCTAAAGAAGACAACACAGTCTGCCTGGCCGGAGCGTTGACCCATGAACTAAGAGGTCACCAGTTCGATTCCCACCTAGGTTGTGGGCTCGATCCCCAGTAGGAGGCATGCAGGAGGTAGCCGGTCAATGTTTCTATCTCTCTAGCCCTCTTCCTTCCTCTCTCTCTAATTTAAAAAAAAAAAAAAAACACAAAAAAAACCATGGAAGACACCACTGGACTTAAAAGGGCATGTTGTTATTCATGTTGTTATTTCATTGAGCTAGTTCAGAAGACTACCCAAGCTTCTCTAAGGTTTGGCCTCAAAAGAACCAGGAGGCCTCTTGATCCCTGTCCAGGCACTGGCCTCTGGGCTCCAGGCCTGGAACCACTCTAGCTCCCCCAGTCCCAGCCCCAAGCATGTCCCACTCACTATCAGGCAACCACGTAGAATGGTTGACACTCTCTGCCAACCCAACAATTTATTAAAATGCTTGTCTCACATGATTTTGTGGTATTTGGGAGTGGAGAGAAAGCCTATCTTTTAAAGATCTGCACACAAGTATTGGCATTTGAAATCATACAGTGTCTGGGATGTGATTTCAAACAGTCAGGAAGGGGTGGGGAGGGATAGGTAAAACAATGACCATGTGTTGTTAACTCTGGAAGTAAATGGGAGACATTTTTCTATTATCTCTATTGCTGTGAATGTTTGGAAAAGTACGTAATGGAGCTTTTAACAATAAGTAAAATGCTCACGTCAAATATGCAGGATGACTGTGAAGAGGAGACTAGAGGAGGCTTATCTCCAAGAGTGCTCCCCAGTCACCCTGGCTGGACGATTCAGTGGGTTGGAGCATTGTCCTGTACACCAAAAGGCTGTGGGTTTGACTCCCGGTCAGAGCACATACCTAGGTTGTGGGTTCGATCCCCAGTCAGGGCAAGTATGGGAGGCAACCAATTGATGTTTCTCTCTCACATCTCTCTCTCTCTCCCTTCCTCTCTCTCTTAAATCAATTTTTAAAAACAAAGAAAAAAATCCTCGGGCCCTAGCAGGTTTGGCTCAGTGGAAAGAGCATCAGCCTGTGGACTGAAAGGTCCTGGGTTCGATTCTGGTCAAGGGCACATACCTCGGTTGCAGGCTCCTCCTGGCCAGGGCCCTGTTCAGGGCATGTGCAGGAGGCAAGCAATCGATGTGTTTCTCTCACATCCACATCAATATTTCTCCCTGTCTTTCCCTCTCTCTTCCACTCTCTCTAAAAATCAATGGAAAAATATCCTCAGGTGAGTATTAAAAAATAATAATAATAAAATCAATGGAAAAACATCCTCGGGTAAGGATGTGTCTTTCTCCTCCCTTCTTCCTGCATGTATGTACAAACAAAACACACACAAAGGGGGAAAGGGCATGTGCTGGGGGGCAGGAGCGGGCGGGGAGAGGTAAATGGGAGAAAAAGGAGATATATGTAATACTTTCAACAATAGTTTAAACACACACACACACACACACACACGCACACACAATCGCCAAATGTATAGCTTCTTTCCTTATAGTTTCACTCCTCCTAAATCATTCTTTCCATTCCTGTTGTGACTGCATTGAGTGGGTATCAAATTTGAGTGTACATTTAAAATCAACAGGGTGCTAGTTATGTAGACAGGTTCCCTGACAATGCCAGGTGTTGGCAAGGATGTCCAAAACTGAACTCCCCTACATGGCTTGTGGGAACATAAATTGGTACCACCTGAGAAAACTGTTTGGCAGACCATGCTACAGGTAAAGGCCACACCCCTGGACCCAGCCCTGGGTGCACACTCTAGAGGGTAAGCACATGTACCCATCAGAAGACATGATCCAAAACTGTATACTAGTACACAGAGCCAACTACTGGAACTAACCCCGACGTCCATTAAGAGTAGGACAGAAAAGTCATCTGGAGTAGACTCATGCAATGGAATGACACAAGGGATAAATAAGAACTGCTACCTACAAGGATAAATTTCACAGACATGATGCTTAATGAAAGAAGCCAGATTCAAGATTGCATGGAGTATGATTCCAATGACAGAAAGTTTAAGAACAAATGCCTCCATGGTTGGGGAAGTCAGAGGAGTGGGGCAGAGTCTGCACTGGCTGAAGCACGGAAGAAGCCTACTGGGTGCTAAACCAGTTCAAGATGCAGGTATTGGGGAAATTTACATGTGTGAACAATCATCTGATGGCATCATGCTCAAGGTACATGTCCTTACATGATTCACTGTAGATGTATCTATAATAATAAAAGCATAATATGCTAATTAGACCGGACGACCTCCCAGACAACCTTCCGGACGAAGCCAGGGTTGCGAGGGAAGCCCGGGTCCCAGGTGCCAGAGGGAAGCCGGTGCCAGCAGCCGGGGGAAGGAAGGCCTACTCTTGTACGAATTTCGTGCATCGGGCCTCTAGTCTACCTATATATATAAAAGGCTACTATGCTAAGTGTCCATCCGGGTAATGATGTCATGTAGCAATGCCTGGCTTCCTCTCCCTAGTAACGACTAGCTTCCTTGCAGTTTCTTCAGCCCAGGAACATGGCTTGCTTTATAGCCAGGTGCAAACATTTCTACTTTAAAAAGAAAACATTTCACACTTTAACCCAGTGGTCAGCAAACTCATTAGTCAACAGAGCCAAATATCAACAGTACAACGATTGAAATTTCTTTTGAGAGCCAAATTTTTTAAACTTAAACTTCTTCTAACGCCACTTCTTCAAAATAGACTTGCCCAGGCCGTGGTATTTTGTGGAAGTGCCACACTCAAGGGGCCAAAGAGCCACATGTGGCTCGCGAGCCGCAGTTTGCCGACCACGGCTTTAACCAAATGTCTATGAAGCATTTCCCATGCCTCATCTCATTTGATCCTCACAGAATTCCTGGAGTAGGTAGATAGGAAACTCAGTGGAATCCTATTTTCTTTTCATTAGCCGGAAAACGGAGATTTAGAAAGTTTAGAAACTTGACCCGACTGAAAAGAAGAAAGAAATGGTGGACCTTGAAAATGACTTCAGGTTTTCTCACTGCACAGAATACAGTCAAACACTGCTGCAGTTAAATATTTTACCCTTTGTTCTCCCTGCATGATCTACAATAATCTGGTTCGTGTTATATTTACTGCTATGTTGCTGACAATTACCTGAAAGAGAAGTTGGGGTGCTTCACTGGGCTAGAAAAAGTTTAGCTACATCAGAAAGCAGGTCTAATTAAGCAAGTTTATTCTATATTTATAAAAGACTAAGTTGACTCACACATGCGTGATACATATAAAGCTCTTGCTGGCGCCAATTGCACGTGTGTGTTTCGATCTGTCATTGTCGATTGTGAATTTGGTTGACACTTCTGTTATAGAGAAAGGGCGAATAGCAATATTAAACTATTTCTTCTAATTAATTTCCTTTCAATGTGCACGAATCCATGCACCAGGCCACTAGTATCCTATATAATAAAAGCCTAAATGCTAAGTGTCCAGTCATCCGTTCAACCACTCAAAGCATAATATGCTAAGGCCACTCAACTGCTCACTATGACATGCATTGACCACCAGGGGGCAGACAGTCGACTGGTCGACCAGTCGCTATGTCGGGCAATGACCACCAGGCGGTAGACACTCCAACCAGTAGGTTAACTTGCTGCTGGGCCCATTGGGACTGAGTGGACGGACCAGACACATCCTGAAGTCCCCCCGCGATCCGATCCCTCTCTGGACCCAATCATGCACCAGTGGGATCCCTCAGCCTGGCCTGCGCCCTCTCGCAATCCAGGACCCCTCGGGGGATGTTGGAGAGCTGGTTTTGGCCTGATCCCGCAGGCCAGGCTAAGGGACCCCACGAATTCATGCACTGAGCCTCTAGTTTAATATAATAGAAACACTTGTGGGCCTGGTGGGTGCAGCTCAGTGGTTGAGCATTGACCCATGCACCAGGAGGTTACATGGGCACATGCCCAGGTTGTGGACTCAATTCCCCGTGGGGAGCACTTAGGAGGTGGCTGATTTATGTTCCTCTCACTGATGTTTCTATCTCTCTCTCCCTCTCCCTTCCTCTCTTTGAAATCCATAAAAGCATATTTAAAAAATATGTAAGAATTACCTGTGAGATAAGCAAGACCTCTTGAGTACTGGCCCCAGGATCCCTGCCCATGCCCCATCTTTGGGTTTGGACTTGAATGGCCTCAAGCCTGAATTCCTATTACAGAGCACCTGGCAGGGATTCTGCAGCACTTCCACAGGCAGCACTTGCACAGGCGTGAGTCCTCCCTGCATGACTCAAATCAGACCTATGGTGATTGAAGGACCCAGGGTGATTCACCAGGGATTCTCAGGGTAAGTCCAGCATTCTTTCTACTTTTATAACAGGAGCCCCATCCCATCTACAGCAGCCAGATCACTTCTAACGTCACCTCTGGTGAGTACTGAAAAGAAGTTGGAAAGGGGAGAGCAGAACAGGACAGTGGGGACAGGAATAAGCCATTTTTTAACCAACAATCACAGCCTTCCCACACCCACTGGAACCTGTACAGGAAGGAGTAGGAGGTACACAGGCTGGGAAGTGCTGGAGCTCCAGAGGCTAGGAGCCTTTCTGGTCCAGGACCCTTGGCCGATGCCACACACCTGCCTTGCTGTCCCTCTCCCAGACTGGACATAAGTGGCTCAGCTCAAAGGCTGACCAGCAGCCAGATCACACCTCACCCATTCCCACCTGCTCCCATCCCTCTAGCAGATACCCATGCAGAGAGCCTGTGGAGCCAAAGGTTCCAGAAGGAGAAAGGAGCGAGACAGGACTCGGCTGCCATTCATCAAGCATGAGCATCAGGAAGACATTTGTGAGAGAACTGGTGAATCTGAGGGAAGGGTATAACCAGGTGCTCTCTACTATCCTTGCAACTGTTATGCTCAAAATAAAAAGCTCAAAGTAAAAAGAACCAGGACTTAGAGAGGTCAAATGTATTTTCCAAAGACTCAATACCCTAAATCAGGGGTCCTCAAACTTTTTACACAGGGGGCCAGTTCACTGTCCCTCAGACCGCTGGAGGGCCGGACTATAGTTTAAAAAAAAAAAACTATGAACAAATTCCTATGCGCACTGCGGGCCCGGGACGAGTCGGCTGCTAAGCAGGACAGGCAGCGGCACCCGGCGGGCTGGATAAATGTCCTCGGGCGGGCCGCATGTGGCCCGTGGGCCATAGTTTGAGGATGCCTGCCCTAAATCCACCACGAGAAACTTAACTCATTAAATCCCAGACTTTTATTACCAGGCCCCCCACCTAGGTTAGGAAGAAGATCATTATTAAAGTGGAGAAAACCGTCTCCCTCATTGTGGGTTTCAAGATGATTCCGCCTAGGTTCTAGTGCATCCCCCTTCTTTCTCTGGGTACTCATCTGCTTATATACTAAACCAGTGGTTGGCAAACTCATTAGTCAACAGAGCGGCAAACCGCGGCTCGCGAGCCGCATGTGTCTCGTGAGCCGCAGTTTGCCAACCACTGTACTAAACAGACCTATCTAGTAGCAGTCTGGTCTCCCCTTTGTCTTTAAATAAATGTCTCAATTTAAAAACAAGAAAACGTCCAGAAGGAGAAGCAGTTCAGTGTTTAGGTAGCACTAATGGAGAAAACCCTGGCAGGCTGCAAGAATAGAAGACAGCACTGCTTTCCACAACCCTATCTTCAATTACTGTATGCACCTCTTGCCTGAGCCAAGGCATTAGGAGTTAAATGAGATGCAGAGGTATAAAACAGTTCCTGCACTCAAGGAATTTATAATGTTGTTCACAAACCAAAATAATAACAATAATAATGAGTGTAGCCCTAGCCGGTTTGGCTCAGTGGATATAGAATGTCAGCTTGTGGACTAAAGGGTCCCAGGTTCGATTCCGGCCAAGGGCACATGCCCGGGTTGCAGGCTCAATCCCCAGTGGGGGGCATGCAGGAGGCAGCCGATCAATGATTCTCTCTCATCATTGATGTTTCTATCTCTCTCTCCCTTTCCCTTCCTCTCTGAAATCAATAAAAATATTAAAATAATAATAATGAGTGTAAAAATAGCAGGAAAGAGTTCATCTTTTCATTTCATGCCAGGATGCAGCCAATGAAGGCTCTACACACTCAAGAGGAAGTTAAGAACTGCAGTGGGCTGAGCCATCATCCCATGAAGAGGGTAAAGGGCATGCCAAACCTCCAACAGGGAAGAGAAAGAACGTCAGAGGAAGAGCCAGTCATTATGGTAACCAGAGGGCAATGCATGGAACAGGGAGCATTCTGGCTGGGGCTCACACCAGCACAGAGGAGTGTCAGCTGGAAGGACGTTTTCAGACAGAAAGGGGAATGCTTTTTAGCAGAGGTGGAAAGGATGGAATCATCTTAAGAAGGTTGTGCTAGCACTCAGGGCCCAGGTGAGAGAGGACACTACCCTGCAGGCAGAGCACATGGTGACTTTCTGCCCTTTGGTAGTAGTCTGTGGCCACAGCCACCTCCTCCTCATTGGCAGATTAGGTCTACCTCATCTTCAAAGGATTTCTGATTACAAAGGATGTATGTTTATTATTAACAGAAAAACACATACATATATGTACTAAAAATTACAAAGAAAATTAAAATCACTCAATCAGCTAAGGACATCTATTAAAAAAAAAAAAAACTCAGCCTGTACCATGGTGTGCTGCTTGCTAACCTGCTCTTCTCAATAGCAACGTGTTATGGAGTATCTCCCACGTCAATTTTTTTTTTCCCCACGTCAATTTTAACAGCAGCACCAAGCCTGCCATCTGCAGCTACAATAACAAATCTAACCCAGCTCCCACTCCTGAATTGTCTCTCAGGTCCCACTCCTGACATGATGTGGAGACAAGCCGCATCACTACCAGACTTTTTGAACACTCTCCTGCTTATAGCCTTAGAGGAAATACCTAAGAAAGGGAACATTTTAAGGTTACTAGAATCAACAGATTGCCAAAGAAGCTTCCAGGAAAAAATGTCCTAATTTATGTGCCCCAGCAGCAGCTTGTGAGGATGGCTGTGTCATCACTTGTGTGCTGTTATCACTTTCTTCAACTCTAAGGTGAATACCTTTCAGGTTAGCCCACTATCACCACAGAGTCTGAACAGGGCCACAGCACTCCTGGTGAGACAGGGATCAACTCTGATTCACAAATGCTCAGGGCCTGAGAGATTCAGACTAAAAAGCAGAGGGCAACTGGCGGCCCAGTGTCCTGGGAAGGTGAGTAGGATGGGACTGCAGTGCTCAGCCACAGGAAGAAGGGTGTCTCCAGCAGGGAAACAAACCAGGATACAGAGCAGCTAGGATGACAAAGAGTTGGGCTCCTGTGAGGCTCCATGGGCAACACAGTAAGGTGGGATGGACAAGCAGGCGCAGAGCCAGAAGGGAGCCAGGCTTACAGTTGAATCCACAGGCACTGGGCGGCCAAACACCCCAAGTATCAAAATAACTGGGGGCAGATGGCAGAATCCATGAAGCAAGAGTTGATCATTTGAAGCTGAGTGGTGGGTACCTGGGCATGGAGTCTTTAACCATACTACTTGGTTTTAGGATTTTGAATTTTCCAATTTGAATTGTTAAAAAGTCATTGGAATTCCTTTTAAAATGTACCTTCTGGGTATGTAACCAATATTATTGCCCAGAGGAATGCTTTAAAGAGAGCATGTACCCCCTTGTCCTTTGTGACAGGTAATAATGTGGTCATGGTCCTTCCCACCACAGAACATGGGTCCTGGACTAGCCAGAGCCACCTCATCAGGAATGGCAGAAACAGGTGAAAGACGCTGGTCAGAAATAGATGTAAGGGCTGCTGCTGTGGTAGGTGGGTTGGGTCACCTACAAAAGGGAGCTGGTAGGGTTTGGGACTGGCTGCAGCCTCTGCAGAGGCCAAACATCTGTAGGGGCTTGCTGTGCTCCAACAGTGCTGTGCCTAACAGTTACAGAAGGGCCAGTCACCATTTGAAGTCCAATGACCAACCCAATGGGGAGTTGCTAAAACTGCCAACAGGATGCCCCCCTGCAGCAGGTTTCTCTAGCCGGCTCTTCCAATGCACTGGGCTCAGGTTAACTTCCAGCTGCCATTGCCACTCTACCCCAAAAAGGTGGGACCTCTCCTTCAAAGATTAAAAAGCAGTTAGTCGCTCCTGTCCTGCTACAGTTCCGCAAGCATTCATTTATAACATGCAGAGTATAACTTTCATAAGCAGCAGTGGCCTCTCTTCTATGCCTGTTTCCTCATCTTAAAACTGAAAGTAATAAGTACATCCCACTGGAAGGGCAAGCATGAAGAATCATTGAGCGAACATGTCAATTCCTGCAACAGGGCTTGGCACAGCACGTCCATTACATGGCAGGTGCTGTTGTTGTTGCTGTGTTGAGAAAGCCCCAGACTCCTGAGCAGCTGGATGACTGAGGACTTTCATCCCTCAGGTCACTCACTTCTAGTCTAGAGGCAGTAGAAAGCCAAGGGTCAAGACTGAAATCAGTGTCTCAACAATCACTTCCTGGTTGCCATCAGGGGCACTGGGGCTTTTCTCAGTGGAGCTGGGAGACTATTTAGCCCGCACTCTGCAGCACTGTTCTCTTGGTAGATGCTCAAGAGCTAAGCAGAGACAGTGAACCAGCTATCAGATGCTTTCCCTTCCATTGAAACTTCTCAGTTCTTCATTATGTTTTCTTTATTCCCTCACTCAACTATAAATTACTTGGGCTCAAAACATTTCCCAAGATGGCCAACTTTTAAACAACAGCATAAACACCAAAGAAAATTACAATTAACAATATGTCAAGTATCCTAACCCAAATCCTCATTTTTAACCCTGTGAACACAATAAATTAAGGCACCAAGAATCACAACTTTCAAAGTGAACCCTGGAGGGAACACAAATCTGAGAACTGAGGACACCCACATCAGGTTAGGAAGACAACCTTTGAAACTGCTCATGGCAGCAGTGGTAAACAGAAGGATTCCCCAAAGATGTCCATGTCTAGTCCCAGGAACCTGTGAATATGCTACATCATATGGCAGAAGGGGCTTTTCCAGATGCAATTAAGGTTACAGACTTCAAAATAGGGATATCATCCTGATTTATCCCAGAGGGCCCAATCTATTTGAGTCTTTAGTAGAGAATTTTCTCTGGCTAAAGTCAGAGAGATATGGTAGAAGAACCCACCCTTGCTGGAGGGGGCTACATAAAAGTATGAGGAATGCAGGCAGCCACTAGGAACAAAGACTGACCCCTGGCTAACAAACAGCAAGGAATGAGGACACCTCAGTATGACAACTGCATGGAACTGAACTTCGTCAACAACCCAAATGAGCTTAAAAGCAAATTCTACCCCAGAGCCTCCAGGAAGAAATGCACCTGTGCCAACATCTGGATTTCAGCCCTATAAGACCCTAAGCAGAAGACTCAGCTGAGCCTACCTAGAACTCTGATCTAAAGAAACTGTAAGATACATTTATGTTGTTTTATGACGCTACTAGAGGCCTGGTGCACGAAATTCGTGCACAGGTGAGGTCCCTAGGCCTGGCCAGTGATCGAAGCACAAGCGTCTGGTGTGGAAGGGCAGGTCCCAGCTGACCTCTGGGCCCTGGGCAGCACCTGCCCCGCCCCACACACACCCTCCTCTGCCTGAGTCATGGCGCCCAAATCCCCACGTGAAGATGCACTGAGCGTGACTGGACACTGCAGACCGGGGTGCAGCGTGGGCCTCTGGGTCGCCCAGCAGCGCCGCACAGAAGCCAAGCGGGCAGTAGGCCTTGCAGACCAATTCCTGCATGAAACCAAGGGGAGCCCAACAGGCTCTTACGGTCCCTACAGCTGTGGCTCAGCTCACCAGAAAGAGGTCTCGCAGGTACCTGAGCGCCCCAGCACACGAACCCTGGCATCCCGGGGGAGGGTAGCAGGGGGAGTGAGAGCAAACTCCGCAGACACCCTGCATTCTCACCGCACCTCCATCCCCTGTCACCCTGCCCCCAGCTAACTGGCAAGAGGTCGCAACGTGTCACTGGCGCCAGCCATGTTCTGTGCCGCCCCCTGGTTGTCAGCACACGTTATAGCAAGCGGCCGAACTCCCAGTCTCCTGATGGAATGCCAGTCCAACGACCACCCGAGGGGACAATTTGCATATTAGGCTTTTACTATATAGGATATTTGTGGTAAATCGTTACAGCAGCAATAGAAAACAAAAACACAAGCAGCAATCTGGCAAGAAAAGAAAAAGGAACCTAATTTCTCTGGAAGCAAAAGGAAGCCGAATTATGAGGTATCCAGTCAGTCCCTGACACCCAGAAACTCTTCAATTGCCCTCCCAGCCGTCTGACCTTCCCCCATCTTCCCCATTTTCTTTGGTTGCAACTCATTCTTCCTGTTCTTAAATTCTAGGCTCCCCAAAAAGGAATCTTTCCCTCGGGGTTGGGAGGTTGGTTTCTGGCTAGAGCCCTGCAGTGGACCATCCCTCAAGATTTCACCTATAGATAACTCCAGTGCATCAAAAATCAATGTCCACTGATTCTGCAGTACCTGCAGGTTTGTCCCCAACTATTCCACAGCAGTGCCCAGAGCCACTACCTACCTCTACAATGCCCACTCCTTCCAATGTACTAAGAGGTTTCCCAGCATTCTGCCCCACTTCCTTCCTTCCACACCGCTGCACCCACCCCCTCCATCCAGTTAGTCATCAAGGATGGCTGTCAATGCTCACTCTCCCCTTTCTCTGGAATCATCTTCCTCTTTCAGTTTCTACCAGTGTATAATGCAGGCCTTTATAATCCCTAGCCTGACTAGGTCATTCCACAACCATTTTTTGGAGCAATGTGACAGGCTGTGATCAAACAATGGAAATGCAAGGATGAAAAAGGGCAGGTCCCCAAATCCCAAGAGCTCAAAACTCTCATAATGGCCTAAGGAGCCTCTCTCCTCTGTTCTTGATCCATCTCCTGGGACTCAGGGGATCTTTCCAACTCTGGCTTTTCACTACTTCAAAGCAGGCCACATGCCAATACAGGCTCAATTCCTTAGCGCTGCATTAACATGTCAGCACCTGCTCACTCTCATTCCATTATCATCTTCCGAACCTCCTAATTCCTCAAATCCCAGAACTCTCAGCCTACAGCAATATCCACCATGCACTGAGTGCTCACACTTCCACACTCCTTAGCTTGAAATGATGGCCCATCACACTCCTACTTGTCTTTTGAGAACTCAGTTTATTCAGCTGCCCCTGGCCTGTTCAAGCAAACTGTCAATTCTTCCTCCAGGAGAATGCACTGTAACTGTTCCTTCATGGTAGTACAGTATGTTCCCTGAAGGCAGGGGCTGTCTCAGGCAAATCTGTGGCTAGCACAACATGCCAGTAAGCTCAGTAAAAGACTGCTAAACGAAGCAAGCTGTGGGTGGTGAGGAGCTGGAGTTCCTAGGTGAAGCCTAGGATGCCCTGGCAGCCCATGCACTGAGGGGTTCAATAACTAAGACTAAGGAGAAGGCACTAACCCTAAGCTCTCCACATTAGCTTCCTGACAGCTTCCTCCTGTCACCCTTCCAGAAGGTCCATTCTGGGGGGCAGAAGGGGAGTGAGATGGGGGAAGGAGAGGGATAGGAAGGGGGCGCGGCGCCCGCAGCCCACCGCCAACAGCGCAAGTAGCTAGCCTCCCAACCTCATCTTCCATCTCCCTCCCTCCAATCTTTCTCTCATCCTGATACGCTTTTCTGGAAGAGGAATCACAAAGCATCCAGACCTGCTAAAGCCACTATGGGCTATCCCATTTCTTTTTCTTATTCAGTGTGATTCAAAGCAGGGGAAAGTCTGCACCCAAAGCACACAAATGACGAATAAGAAAGCTCAGGACGATGACTCATAAGCCAAGGCTCGGTGGTTTTCATAGTTCGGCCCCAGGAAAGCTAACAAGCAGTCCGTGTCGCCGAGAACAGAGAGGACCGCCTGAGGAGGATCGCCGGAGGAGGGCCGCGCCCTCGGACACACGCGGGTCCCCGACGCTTTCAGCCTCCCAGCGCCCTCGAGCCCCCGCGGGTACCGGTGCCCTAAGTCTCCCGGGGTCCAGGCCGGGCCTCGCCCGCCGCGCGTGGGGGGGTTGCGGGGGGAAGGTCCGGTGACCCCGCCCGCCGCCCCGGCCCCTACTCACATTTGACTGACCAACTTCTGCCGGAAGGCGGCGCTCCGCCAGTCCGTCTCCTGCCCCGAAACGTCCATACCGGACCCCCTGCTCCCACCTCCCGTGTCCCACTCGGCCGCCGCCGCCGCCGCCACAAGCGCAGCGCCAGGCCCAAACCCGGAAGCCGTCCACAGCGCCCCGGCCACTCCGGAAGCGGAGCGGGAATTGTGGGAAATGGAGTTGCACAGGCGGGCCTGTGGGAAATGGAGTTCCGGCCACATGAGGGCGACCTCGGCGCCTCCAGGGTCGCTGTAGCCACAGGCACCTCTCCCAGCGCCCCTCTTGCCTACAAAGTCTCATGCTACTAGAGCTGTTCACATCTTCAAACTTTTTTTGCTCTCATTCTCCCAAAAAATAATTTTTTAAAACTCTGTGTCTTGGGGCCCTAGCTGGTTTGGCTCAGTGGATAGAGTGTAGGCCTGTGGACTGAAGGTTCCCAGGATCCATTCCAGTCAAGGGCATGTGCCCGGCTTGTGGGCTTGATCCCCTGTAGGGGGCATGCAGGAGGCAGCCGATAAATGATTCTCTAACCTTTGATGTTTCTATCTCCCTCTCCCTCTCCCTCTCCCTCTCCCTCTCCCTCTCCCTCTCCCTCTCCCTCTCCCTCTCCCTCTCCCTCTCCCTCTCCCTCTCCCTCTCCCTCTCCCTCTCCCTCTCCCTCTCCCTCTCCCTCTCCCTCTCCCTCTCCCTCTCCCTCTCCCTCTCCCTCTCCCTCTCCCTCTCCCTCTCCCTCTCCCTCTCCCTCTCCCTCTCCCTCTCCCTCTCCCTCTCCCTCTCCCTCTCCCTCTCCCTCTCCCTCTCCCTCTCCCTCTCCCTCTCCCTCTCCCTCTCCCTCTCCCTCTCCCTCTCCCTCTCCCTCTCCCTCTCCCTCTCCCTCTCCCTCTCCCTCTCCCTCTCCCTCTCCCTCTCCCTCTCCCTTCCTCTCTGAAATCAATAAAAATATATTTTTTTCTTAATGGATAAAAGGTTTAAAATTTTTAAAATGAAATAAAACTGTATCTTGGGTGATCAACTTGTCCTGGTTTGCCAAGACCCTCCCAATTTTAGCTCTGAAAGTCCTGCATCCCTGCAACCCCCTCGTTCTTAGGCCAACCTGAATGGTTCGTCACCCTATCTGTAGCCCTCTAACACATTTATTTAAAATATTTTTTTATTGATTTCAGAGAGTAAAGGAGAGGGAGAGAGAGATAGAAACATCAAGGATGAGAATCATTGAATGGCTGCCTTTTGCACGCCCCCTACAGGGGATCAACCCAGCAGTGCCCTTGACCGGAATTAAACCTGGAACCCTTTAGTCCACAAGCTTACACTCTATTCACTGAGCCAAACCAGCTCCTCTAGCACATTTTCTTTCTCTACCACATTTTTTTAAAAATACATTTTATTGATATTTTACAGAGAGGAAGGGAGAGGGACAGAGAGTTAGAAACATTGATGAGAGAGAAACATCGATCAGCTGCCTCCTGCATACCCCCTAATGGGGATGTGCCCGCAACCAAGGTACGTGCTCTTGACCGGAATCGAACCTGGGACCCTTCAGTCCGCAGGCCGACGCTCTGTCCACTGAGCCAAACCGGTTTCGGCTCTACCACATTTTTAAAATCAAAATATAGTTCACATACCATATAGTCCACCCTTTTAAAGTATGCAATTCATCATAATTTTAGTATGTTCACATACTTATAAGGTTGTGCCATCATCACCATTCTCTTGCACATTTTTTTTTAAATATATTCCATTGATTTCTCACAGAGAGGAAGGGAGAGGGACAGAGAGTTAGAAACATCGATGAGAGAGAAACATGGATCAGCTGCCTCCCGCACACCCCCCACCGGGGACACGCCCGCAACCAAGGCACATGCCCCCGACCGGAATCGAACCTGGGACCCTCCAGTCCGCAGGCCGACGCTCTATCCACTGAGCCAAACCGGCTTCGGCTCTTGCACATTTTTAATTTGCCATCTAAACATTTCTCTGAATCTTTGCAAAGGTGTAACTGCAGTGACTCCTATACTGTGTATGGATTCCAGATGTATTTTGTTGTTTAGATCTTTGGCACTGCAGATTCCATTCATCAATTTATGGACAAAATTGGCCTCATAATCTCATTGACAAAGCCAGTTCTCACTGTCAAACTTTTTGGCAAATTAGACTCCCTGGGGCTTTTGGATGAAAAGGGTGGACATCACGTCCAAACCAAGTGAGCATGTTAAAAAGGTCCCCAGGACAACCCTACCTTTCTGCACTCTAGTTCTAGGAAGGCCAATAAAGCAACAGACATGTAGATTTCCAGACAAACAAAGGCTGGAACCTTGTCAATAGTTTGTCATCAGGATAAAAAGAAGCAAAAATAATTTTTTAAAAAAATGTATTTTATTGATTTTTTACAGAGAGGAAGGGAGAGGAATAGAGAGTTAGAAACATCGATGAGAGAGAAACATCTATCAGCTGCCTCCTGCACACCTCCTACTGGGGATGTGCCCGCAACCAAGGTACATGCCCTTGACCGGAATCGAACCTGGGACCTTTTAGTCCGCAGGCCGATGCTCTATCCACTGAGCCAAACCGGTTTCAGCCAAAAATAATTTTTAAAAGTGCTACCCTCTGGCTGGTGTGGCGCAGTGATTGAGCGTCAACCTATGAACTAGGAGGTCACCGTTCAATTACTGGTCAGGGCACATACCCAGGTTGTGGGCTTAATCCCCAGAGTGGGGTGTGCAGGAGGCAGCCGATCAATGATTCTCTCTCATCATTGATGTTTCTCTCTCTCACCCTCACCCTCTCTGAAGTCAATAAAGATATTTAAAGAGAGAGAGAAGATCCACCCCCTTTGGTGTTTGCTCCAGAGCTCTATTTCTACTTGTCCCTTCATTTTGGGCCCAGAGATGGTGATGCCCCAAGCAGTGGTCCTCAGGTAGAATGGTCAAGGAAGGAGTGGTAGAGACAGCCACAGACTTTCTGGCCTCCAACAGAGAGGGTGGCAGTGGGAAGGTAAATCCTGAAAGGAACCTGTACTCTCTTGACACCTGCAGCCCCTTGTGGTTTTCCCAGCCTTAAAGCCACAGGTTTGGACCTTGAGAAGGAATGATGGAAGAAGCTGAAGCTTTACAGAAGCCTGACCTGTATCCTATACTATTTGAGATAAGTCTCCATCTTGCTAGTTCTTGCAGGCTACTGTGTCATGGCTGGGTCCTGTCACTGGCCGCATATTTTGTGGATAGCATCTTGGGTCCTGCAGGAGGTAGAAGCTGGAAGCATCCCAGGCAGATGAAATGACCCTCTGGAGAGTCTTGCTCATGTTCTTTGAGCCTCTGGCTCTCTCCCTCCAGCCTCAGGTGGGGACCCCTCTGATTCCCCTCCTTGCTTTGGTGCTCTCTCCCTCCTTCCATCCTAGCACCTGCCAAATGTAACCCCTTGCTGTTTTAGCCTGGACCTTCAATCACTTATGTGTGTGTTGAAGGTGGGGGTTGGTTAATAGCTAATGCTTCTAAAAGAATATGTGATAACCCTATTCGGTTTGGCTCAGTGGATAGAGCATTGGCCTGCGGACTGAATGGTCCCAGGTTCAACTGTGGTCAAGGGTATGTATGTGTTTCTCTGTCTCTCCCCCTCCACTCTCTCTAAAAATTCAGTGGAAAAATAGCCTCGGGGGAGGATTACCAGCACAACAATAATAACAAAAAAAGGCAATACATGATAGAAACTTAAGAAAGGACCGAACATTATAAATCCTGTCATTCAGAGAGAGCAGTTTGCATACCCACCAGCGATTATCATCATCATCATCCTATATGATAAAAGCCTAATATGCTAAGAGTCCGGTTGACCAGTTGGCTGTTAAACCACTCAAAGTGTAATATGCTAATGGTATGCTAAGGTCCCTCAACCGCTCGCTATGATATGCACTGACCACCAGGAGGCAGACGCTCCAACCAGTAGGTTAGCTTGCTGCTGGGGTCCGGTCAATTGGGACTGAGCAAGATGGGCCAGACACGCCCTGGAGCCCTCCTGTGGTCCCTCCCCAGCTGGCCAACCTCCCACATCCCTCTCTGGCCCTGATCGTGCACCAGTGGGGTCCCTCGGCCTGGCCTGCTCCCTCTCGCAATGCAGGACCCCTTGGGGGATGTTGGAGAGCCAGTTTCGGCCTGATCCCACAGGCCAGGCCAAGGAACCCCACTAGTGCACAAATTCGTGCACTGGGCCTTTAGTATTATAATAAAAGGGTAATATGCAAATTGTCCCCTGGACCGGAGTTCGACCAGGGGATGGGGCCAGCCCGCCAACCACCTGTAGCCCCTCCTCCCAGCCAGCCCCACCCCTGATCAGTCTCCCCCACCCCAATCAGGGCAGGCTGGTCAGACCCCACCCATGCAGGAATTTGTGCATTGGGCCTGTAGTCATATGATAAACTGAAATTTAGCCCGGGTGAGGCTACAGAACAAAGGGCCCAGTTTCTTCAACAAGAAGAGAAATGCAACACGGAGGAGAACCCAAAGATTAAAAGAGACTTTATAGGCATCCCATAACTGCAATGTGAGGTTCCTGTTTAGATCTTGATTCAAATAAACTTCAAAAAGTAGCAAAGCCCTGGCCAGTTTGGCTCAGTGGATAAAGCGTTGGCCTGAGTTTGATTTCAGTCAAGGGCATGTGCCTGGGTTGCGGGCTCGATCCCCAGTATGGGGCATGCAGGAAACATCCAATCAATGATTCTCTCTCATCATTGATGTTTTTGTCTCTCTCTTTCTCTTCCTTCCTCTCTGAAATCAATAAAATATATATATATATTTTTAAGAAGCAGCAAAGCCCTAACCAGTTTGGCTCAGTGGAGAGAGTGTCGGCCTGTGGACTGAAGGGTCCCAGGTTCGATTCCGGTCAAGGGCATGTACCTTGGTTGCGGGCACATCCCCAGTAGGGGGTGTGCAGGAGGCAGCTGATCGATGTTTCTAACTCTCTATCCCTCTCCCTTCCTCTCTGTAAAAAAAATCAATAAAATATATGTATTTTTTAAAAAGCAGCAAAGAAGGACATGTAGAGGATAATTGGGAAATGTGATTACTTGACTATTTGGTGATATTAAGAATTAATTGTTAATTTTGAGTGTGTGAAAATGGAATTGTACGGGAGGTGGGGGTCAAAAGCAGGATGTTTATATAGGGTGGGTCAAAAGTAGGTTTAATGTTGTGAGTACACAAAACACAGTTAATTCTTGTATTATTATTTATTAACTAGACGCCTGGTGCACGAAATTCATAAACGGGTAGGGTCTCTAGGCCTGGCCAGTGATCAGGGCTGATCAGGGCCTTCTGGCTGCCAGCCAGGGCCTTCCTTCCCCCGGCTGCTGGCCACTGGCCGGGGCCTTCCTTCGTTCTGCTCCGCCCCCTGGTGGTCAGCGCGCATCATAGCGCGCAGTCGAACTCTCGATTTCCCATTGGAACTCCCGAGGGGACACTTTGTATATCAGCCTTATATACATATATAGATTATTTTCCACATGAACAACTGTAAACCTACTTTTGCCCCACCCTGTATTTATAAGGCTTTTGGGGTGGGTCTTTCAATATTGGAACCTGATTATTACGGGGCAGAGCTCCTGAGAGAACCCTTCAGGAATGAAGGACACCTCTAGCTGAGGGCTTGGAAGCCCCTGAAGAGTAAACAGACCCTGACCGTGTTCAACTGACCTCTGTTGTTCTGAGATGAAACTATTCACTCTGATAGTGACTAGTTGAGTAGCGTATTGTTCAGATAAATAGATTCTCTCCAGAAAGTTCTTAAAAGAAACAATACAGTTATCTGCAACTTTATCCTCCCAAATAAAGTCCTGTTGGAACAGCATGGCATCATAAGAAGTCATCTTGATGGAGACAGTGAGCTGAATGAAGGCTGTGGATGGTTTCAGTACTAAAAGCTCTGGTTGTTTCTTACATAAATACTATGTATCTTGTCACTTTTTTTATTTTGTGTCTTTAATCCTCTCCCAAGCACATTTTTTCCATTGATTTTTAGAGAGAGTGGAAAGGAGGGATGGAAGGGGAAGGGGGGAATAAAGAGGAGAGAGAGAGAGAAACATTGATGTGAGAGAGACATATCTGCACATGCTGAACCAGGGCTGGGGATCAAACCTGAAATCCAGGTATGTTTGACCAGGAATCAAACCCACGACCTCTAACTACTGAACAACACTGGCCAGAGCTGTCCTTGTCACTTAATAAGAGTTATTTTGGCCAGTGTGGCTCAGTGGTTGAGTGGCCACCCATGAACTGGTAGGTCATGGTTTGATTTCTGGTCAGGGCATATGCCTGGGTTGTGGGCTTGATCCCCAGGAGGGCAGGCAGGAGACAGCAGATCAATGATTCTCTCTCATCATTGATGCTTCTATTCCCCCCCCTCCCTTTCTCTTTATTTTTATTTTATTTTATTTTATTTTATTTTTTTATTTCAGAGAGGAAGGCAGAGGGAGAGAGAGATAGAAACATAAATGATGAGAGAGAATCACTGATCAGCTGCCTCCTGCATGCCCCCTACTGGGGATGGAGCCTGAAACCAGGGCATGTGCCCTTGACTGGAATCGAAATCGGGACTCTTCAGTCCGCAGGCCAATGTTCTATCCACTGAGCTAAACCAGCTAGGGCTCTCCCTTTCTCTCTCTGAGCTCAGTAAAAAAAATATATATTTTTAAGAGTTATTGCTACATCACAGCCCCTGGATCACCCACTGCAGGTCCTTCCACAGAAGCAATGCACTATAGTTTATTTATGGGCATTCACTTTTTCAGAGTTGAAAATATGCTGTTGTGTATGAAAGGGGCCACATGCTAACCTGACCAGCTCAGGGAAGGCCTGCATGGCGGTCCTGCAAACTCAGAGACCTAAAGTAACCACAGAGGATGGTCTGAAATTAAACTTTAACTAAAAGCAGTTATGGTGGGTAGTTACATCCTAGGCTGGTATCTTCACTGACAAGGTCAACCTTTACCTTAACTGAGGCTATCTGTCTTTTTGCATCTATAATAACATACCCTTTGAAATGTCTGGGTAACTTGTAACTTCCCTATTTCTGGACCCCTTGGGGCACAACCTAATGTGCTGGGCGCCAGGACAGATACCACAAATTCCTTCATTATCATGTTCATTGTTCCTGATGTGTCTATCATTTTACTTTTTATCCAATCCCAGGAGTTTCCCAACTTTGCTTTCTCTTGCCTCTCTAGTCTGTCACCAATGGATTTCATGTAACCCACCCACGTCCCTTTCCTTTGATTGCAATGTATAAATACAAATGTAACCCGCCATTCTCCGGAGCATTACCTCAATTCCTTGAGGTTCTGCTTCCTGGCATATGTCGACAGTTTGGCTCAAATAAACTCACAAAAATTCTTTGCAGGTTTCAATGGTTTTTTTTACATTAACATTACCGTACATATCCTCTGCTATGCTGGCTTGATTCCATCTGGGTTTTTTTTTCTTCAATATAGATACCCAAGTGCTTACAGCTCTTTTTGAATAATAATAATAAAGAAAATAGATACCCAGAGTGGAATTGTTTTTAGAGCCACTTTGCATTTTATTGAAATGGTAATAGCTACTGCCAATTGTTGTAGGTATTAGTTATCTAATGTTGTTGCAAAACAAATTATAGTAGTTCCCCTTATCAGTGGCTGCCTGAAACCAAACCAGGGATAGTAATGAACCCTATATATACTATTGTAAAGGAATAAAATGGTCAGCCTCACTCCATCATGTTCAATCATGCTTTTTTCCCATGGCCTTCAGGTTAATAGCTTCTGCTTAATCTTGCATATAAACATACTACTCATTAGAGGAATTCTGCTTGAGGCTTGAGTTTTACAAAAACAGCCCCTTACCAGAAGGTGCCTCTCCAGAGGAGATAAAGAAAGTATGTACAGAAATAATGATTGTGGTTGAGCATCGACCTATGAACCAAGAGGTCACGTTTGGATTCCTGGTCAGGGCATTCCTGTGGGGTGCGTGTGGGAGGCAGCGGTCCTGGATTGGTGGTTCTCTGTCTTCATTGATGTTTTGGTCTCTTCCTCTCTGAAATCAATAAAAATATTTTTAAAAATAATAATGATCGCTTATCAATAATTGCAGAAACCTCTTGATGGAACTCACATCCAGGAGGGTCAACAGACTAAGCTCAGTGTTCCTCTTCCTTAGACCCTGCTGGCAACAGATGTCTGCAGGTCCTCAATCACCTCTCATCCCTCCCATTTTCCCTCCCTTGACATAATAGAAACCTGAGCTCTGTACTATCTTAAGATGGATTTGAGGTACTACTAGATCTCCCGTCTTCTCGGTTGACCTTCTTGATCAGTAAACATTTCTCTTTTTTTTTTTAAGTTTTTCTCTCTCATTTTTAAAAATATACTTTTATTACTTTCAGAGAGCAAGGGAGAAGGAGAGAGAGAGAGATAGAAACATCATTGATGATAGAGAATCATTGATTGGCTGCCTCCTGCATGCCCCCTACTGGGGATCAAACCCGCAACCCATGCATGTGCCCTTGACCAGAATCCAAGCTGGGACCTTTCACTCCACAGGCCAATTCTCTATCCACTGAGCCCAATTGGCTAGGGCAGTAAACATTGCTTCACCTAAAACTCAGCTGGTTTGAGTTTGGCCTTTTGAAGCGTCAGGCACACAGACTTTGGTCTGGTAACACTATATATTTTTTTAAATTAAAGTATAGTTTGGGGGGGCACAGGTCATAAGCTTGAAATGCCTTCCCTTGAGGATTACAAGACAACTTCTGAGTTTACTAGAACTTTGACCTCTATAAAATCTTTCTTACACTACTCAAATAGAACTAGAGTCATAGAAGCATCAAACAGACTGTCCAACCTATGAGGGAAGGCAGGGGAGAAGGTGAGAGTGGAGTGGGTAGAGATCCACCAAAGGACTTGTATGCATGCATATGAGCATAACCAATGGACACAGACAGTAGGGGGGTGAGGGCATGTGTTGGGGGCTGGGGGCAGCCAGGAGAGGTCAATGGGGGGGAAAAGAGACTTATGTAATACTTTAAACAATAAAATTTTTTTAAAAGCTTTAAAAAAATATAGTTTGCTACTATGTTTTTTCCTATACATACCTATACTAAAGTTTAATTTATAAATTAGGCACAGTAGGAGATTAACAAAATAACTAATAATAAAATAGAAATAATTATAACAATATACTGTAATAAAATAAGGGTTACTTGAACACAAGCCCTGCAGTACCACCCCAGTTGATCTGATTGATCTGATCTGATCTCCTAGATAACTATTGAGTGACTAATGGGCAGGTAGCATATAAAGTGTGGAGATGCTAGACAAATGGATGGTTCACTTCCTCGGTGGGATGAAGCCAAGGTGGGAGATATCATTGTGCTACTCAAAATGGTACACAAGCCCGGTCCTAGACTCTCGATTCCAGTAATTACAGGCTGTTGTTGTTCCTTGTGTTTAAGCCTCTATCCTAGAGGTCGGCAAACTCATTAGTCAACAGAGTGGCAAATCCGGGCTCGCGAGCCGCATGTGGCTCACGAGCCGCAGTTTGCCGACCACTGCCCTAGCCAATTTGGTTCAGTGGATAGGGCGTCGGCCTGCAGACTGAAGGGTCCTGGGATCTATTCCAGTCAAGGACATATGCCGGGGTTGCCAGTGGGGGGCATGCGGAGGCAGCCAATCAATGATTCTCTCATCATTGATGTTTCTATCTCTCTCTCCCTCTTCCTTCCTCTCTAAAATCAATAAAAATATATATTTTTTATTTTATTTTTTTAACTTTTTTATTGACTTTTTACAGAGAGGAAGGGAGAAGGATAGAGAGTTAGAAACATCAATCAGCTGCCTCCTGCACACCCCCTACTGGGGATATGCCCGGAGTCAAGGTACATGCCCCCGACTGAAATCAAACCCGGGACCCTTCAGTCCACAGGCCGATGCTCTATCCACTGAGCCAAACCAGTCAGGGCTAAAAATGTATATTTTTTAAAAAGGTGCTGTTATAATGTTATGGTCATAAGGAAACCCCTCTAATGTGTGAAATGATTATTGTGTGAAATGTTTGCTGTGTGGAGACCCCAATACTCTGTAACTTCCAAGATGTTATAAACATGGTGAACGCCCCACTATCTTGATGTAAACGCCCTAAGGCCTTAAAGTGTAAACGCCCTGCTCCTAGCATAAGGCACACCATCTGGCCCACACTGATAAGACACAAGTTGTTTACTACCGGCTATATAAGCACCGGACCTTCTTCAGTGGACCTCTCCTGCCTGATAAGAGGAGGACTCCATGTCGCTCCCTGAGACAAGCCCCTGACTGCTCTCCTGTGCGAGCCTGAACCAACTGCGGCCGCCTGTCTGTCTCCGTCTTCGTCGTCCATCTTGGCCTTTGCTGGAGCCTAGGACCCACTAAGAATAGGTAAATAAACCTTGTGTGATTGCATACTAATTCTGTCTTGTATGTTCATGTGTTCTGGTTTGGCTCAACTCCAGGGGTGGGCAAACTTTTTGACTCGAGGGCCACAATGGGTTCTTAAACTGGACCGGAGGGCCGGAACAAAAGCATGGATGGAGTGTTTGTGTGAACTAATATAAATTCAAAGTAAAGGAGCGGAGGGGAGAGCAAGAGGACCCTCCGCTCTTTTGGCTCCGCGGGCCGGATAGAACAGCCGAATGGGCCGGATCCGGCCTGCAGGCCGTAGTTTGCCCACGGCTGGCTAGACATTAAAGTACCAAGGGATAGGCCGTTATTGCTGACCCCTGGTGACCTGCGTATGTCCCACTCAATCTAGGCAGATAATTAATTAATTGGGGCATAATTGGGACAATTGCACAATTTGAAACTTATGAAATGTTTATTTCTAGAATTTTCCATTTATTATATTTGGACTACAGTTACCATAGGTAACGAAAACCACAGAAAACAAAAGTGCCACAGATAAGTAGTTAAAAACAATAAAAAACATGTATTATCTTTCACAGTTTCTTTGGGCCAAGAATTTAGGAGAGCCCTAGCTGGTTTGGCTCAGTAGATAGAGCGTCGACCTGAGGACCAAAGGATGCCAGGTTCAATTCCAGTCAAGCGCATATGCCCAGGGTTGCGGGCTCAATCCCCAGTAGGGGGCGTGCAGGAGGCCGATGATCAATGATTCTCTCTCATCATTGATGTTTCTATCTCTCTCCCTCTCTGAAATCAATAAAAAAATATTTTTTAAAAGTAATAAAAAAATAAATACTATCTGATCCCATTAAAAAACAAAAGCATTGCCGAAACCGGTTTGGCTCAGTGGATAGAGCGTCAGCCTGCGGACTCAGGGGTCCCGGGTTCGATTCCGGTCAAGGTCATGTGCTGTGGTTGCGGGCATGTCCCCAGTGGGGGGTGTGCAGGAGGCGGCTGATCGATGTTTCTCTCTCATCGATGTTTCTAACTCTCTATCCCTCTCCCTTCCTCTCTGTGAAATATCAATAAAATATATTTTTTAAAAAAATTGCAGTAACTTTAAAAAAAAAAAAAAAGAATTTAGGAGAGATTTAGCCAGGTTCCGACTCAGTCTCTCTTAAGGTTCCAAGCAGATGCTGGACTTCAGAAGACTATAGTCCTCTGAAGGCCTGACTGGGGCTGGAATTGCTTCTAAGATAGCTCAGCCATGACTGACAAGTTGGTGTTGGTTTTGACAGAGATCTCAGTACCATGGAGTCCTCTCCTTAGGGCTGCTTTAGTGTTTCCATGACATGGTGGCTCACTTCCTGCAGACTGAGCAAGACAGAAGCTCCAATACCTGAAAAACTCAAAATCATGTATTCGAACAGATATATGCACCCCCATGTTCATTGCAGCATTATTCACAGTGGCTATGACATGGAGACAACCAAAGTCCAGAGATAGAGGACTGGATAAAGAAGATGTGGTCCATACACACAGTGGAAGACCACTCAACCATAAGAAAGCAGGAAATAGCGCTGTTTGCCACAATATGGATGGACCTTTTGAACATTAGGATTGTGAAATGAGTCAGCCAGAAAAAGCTAAGAACTATGTGATTTCACTCATATGTGGAATATAAAACTGAAACTCGTGAACACAAATAGCAGTGTGGTGGTTGCCAGAGGGAAGGGGGTGGGGGGAGAAGAGGGTCCTAATAGAAGGTGACAGGAGAAGATTTGACTTTGGGTAGTGGGCACACGGTGCAATATACAGATCTTATAACATAGAAACCCACACCTGAAACCTATATGTTCATGTTGGCCAATGTCACTCCAATCAATTTAATAAATAGGAAAAAAAAAAAAGAATGTATTTAAAACCACTGAACTTACCACTTTTGGCCTCCTCCCCCTCACTCATCCTTGCTCTCTCCACCCACTAGCTCCTCCCTGCTCCCCTGAAGGTACTCTCCCCTAAAACCGTGGTCCCATCTGTCCACATCTCCGAGACCAGGCATCCCCCTACAGTCTTCCTGTCTTCGCCTCGTTTCACACCAGGCATGGTAGGCTGGCTTCTGCTGCTCTAAGGAAAGGGCTCCTGTGAACACATTAAAAACCTCCCTGTTGCAGAATTTTGTCTCCTCTACCCTCTGATGCCACCCTCCACAACTGACCCCACTGGGCCTTTGCGATTGCTCCTCCCATTCCTTCTCTAGGTTCCTACTCTCTGGGTGCCCCTTGGAAAACCAGTGTGTAAGGGGACATATGTAATACTTTCACAATAAAGAATTATCTATATATATAAAAGCCTAGGCAACCGAATGACCAGTTGCTATGATGCGCACTGACCGCTAAGGAACAGACGCTCGACACACAGGATCAAGCTCCCTTCTCTCTGGATCAGGCCGTGGGGACTGGGTTCCCTCCTGTCTGGATCAGGCCTGCGGGGGTCTGGCCTGTGGGGATCGGGCTCCCTCCTGTCAGATTGAGCCTGTGGGGATCAGGCCAAAACCGGCTATCCAACACCTGGCAAGGGGTCCTGAATTGTGAGAGGGCACAGGAAAGGCTGAAGGACCCCACCAGTACACGAATCTGTGCACCAGGCCTCTAATATATATATATATATATATATGAAAACCAGTGTGCCTTTTACTCTGCTTTCAGTCTACTCTCCTTTCCCTATACCTGTTTTGGCTTGGTGCATCTTCTCCAGCCCATAACCTCACCTATAGCCTGACTCCCCCAGAAAGGCCCTCAGTTGGATATCTGCACACTCCCTACCCTGCCTGGGGCCAACGTGAGCCTTGTCTTCCCTTAAACCTGCTCTTGCTACAGCCTCTTTGTGACAGGGGTGGTCCTACTGTCTCACTCCATCTCTTGGGCTCATCCCTCCTCATCCATCACTCATGTGTACTGAGGAACCTGCCTCCTTTCTAGCTCTCCAACCAGCATTACCCTCTGTCCTCACTCCCTGCTCACCTGAGGCGACAACTTCCCGGCTGCACCCTTGCTCTGCTTCCTCCCACTCTCCTGTCCAGGCTCTGCCACCCACCGTGGAGTCCGCCTGCCCTGGCTGAAGGCTGCTCTCAGGGTCACATCCACCTCCAGAAGGCAGGGTCTGGTCCTCAAATTTCCTTCCAGACGTAGAAACTCCTGGCAGCCTCCTGACCACTCATTTCCCTGGATCTCACCTCCGTGACCTTGCTGACACTGTCCCATTCCTGGAATGCCTTTCCCGCTCCCAAAAGTCCTCATCTGTTACACCACCCTGGGTGAGGGAGTCCCCTTTTCCAGAGAGCCTTCATAGGAGCCCACTCCCACTGGGAACCTCGGCTCCTGGAGGCCGATCCTACTCTTCTGGCCCTTGTCTGGACACTCAGGCAGTTCTCTGGACTCAGCCAGGACAGTGCTCCTCTGTCATCTATTGCCTTCCTCTTCTACAGTCCTCTCGACTTTTTTTTTTTTTTTTTTTTTTTTTAACCACAGGCCATCCAGCAGAGTAGGGGCACCCTGACTCTATCTATCAGGAGGCTCTGCTGGCTCTAACCTCCAGACACGCCCATGACGGATGAGCCTGGCAGAATGGGATCCTCTCAGAGTTAAGGCGGAGAAAAATGAATGCCAAGAGCCTCCTGGCAGACTGCTGGGACCAAGCTTTTGGACTGGGAATTGGATTTACTCCAGAATCTCAGTAAACAGGAAAACACCTGTTCACACTGGCTGCATTTAGCGCCTCTCCTCAACGTCCAGCAGAGGGCAGGCCACCGGCAAGCACAGTCGCCTTGAAGGACTCAGAGGGAGGGAAGAAGAGAGTGAGGGGAGTAGGAAGGGAAAAAAGAAGTGAAGTAGAGAATGAATGTGCCAGTGAGAGAGAGAATGAGAGGCAGAAATGAATGAATGAGTGAATGAGAGAGTGAATGAGTGAATGAGAGAAGGGAATGAGGGAGGGAATGAGTGAGGGAGGGAATGAATAAGGAGGTGATTCGTGGGAAAGGAGGGAGAGAATGAGGGAGGCAGGGAACGAGAGAGTGAGGGAGGAAACGAGGGATGGATGTGCAGGGTGCGACCCTCGCCTGAAGGCATTCGTTCAGCCCAGCCATGTGCCTGGAGCTGTGCCAGGTGAGGAGACGCACGGTCAACGGTCACCCTTCTCCTCTGAGTGAAACCGAGCCGCCTTCACGGGGGCCCTCCCCTCGTCCGGGGCCCGACGGAAGACCCGGGCCCGCGGCCCCCACTGTACCAGTCCCCTCCCGCCCTCCGGCCTCAGTTCCCCCGCTAGCCCCGCGCCTGCGCGGCCCGACCACGTGACGCAACCGAGGCCCCGCCCCACGCCCGCCCGCCCCCGCCTCCCGCGAGTGCGGCCTCGGCTCAAGGCAGCTCCAGGTGAGCTGCGAGGCGCGGGCCGGGCGGGCTGGGCGACGGGGAGCGCGGGCGGCAGAGGGGCTGGCTCCGGGCGAGGTCGCGGGGCCTGGGCGAGCAGCCCGGGGGAGCCGGCGACGCGGGGGCAGACGCCGGCGGGAGGCGCGGGGCGGCGGCCTGAGGAGGGCCAGGGGCCTGACGTGGCGGGGGCACGGCGGGCGGGACCCCCGGCTGCGGCAGGGCCGTGAGCTGGCGCTAGCTGCGGTCCGGGGACACGGCGGGGCAGTAGGGCCCTGGGGCCTCCTGGCCCCCTGCCGGCCCTGTTACCCGCAGCGGGTCCGAGCGCGGCCTTCCCAGCAGCGACCCTCCGCGCTGCGCGGGCGGGTCCTGCAACAGGCGGGCGGGTCCGGGCTGGGCTGCCGCCCCGGGTGTGACCTTGGACCTCGGCCTGCGAGCCTCAGTTTCCTCAGCCGCGTGCCCGGGCCGAGGGTCTGGGTCCCGGGCTGCAGCCAAGAGAGCCCAGCCTCGCCAGCCCGCGCGGCTTCCTGAGAGAAGCCAGAGATCGCGCTGTCAGTGCAAAATCTCTGGTCCTGAAGCTGCGGCCGCCAGTTCTACTTCCAATCCTGGGCGCGCCGGACCTCGGGGCCGCCACCACCACCAGCGGCTCCTCCCCCAGGCCTCCCTCGCCTCCCTCTCGCCGGGCCTCCGTGGGGCCGGCCGGGGCCGCAGGGTTGGCGCGCCGAGATGCTCCAACTCTGCTTCCTGGGAAGCTCGTTCCAGAGTGCCGCCGAGTGGGCACCCCTACCAAGGCTTCCCCGTCTGGAAATGAGGACCCACTTCCTCCTCTCCTCTTCCCGAACTGTCCCTTGCCCTTTGTGGCAGACCTGGCTTCATGCTGCCAACGACTGAGGTTCGTTGGGCGCTACAGAGCAGTAGGTGCCTATTCAATAGATGGTTTGAGTGGAAAAGTCATAAAAAATGCTTTGACTCTTGTCATTCATGAGTTCATGAAACTTTGTTTTATGCCCTTCGGTTTGTATCTACTTGGGACACAAAGCTTCCTGTTCTCTTCTGCAGCTCTGAACAGCACGGAATGGAGGGGCCTTGCTCATGATGAATGTTATGGGGATGGAGGAACTTAATCTAGGGAAGGGCTTCTTGATAGAGTAACCCCTGTAAAATGAATAGGAGAAAGGAGGGTGCCACCCACTAAGCTCCTAAGAACATTCTTTATTTCAGAAAAACAGGCATGGGAAAGGAGTCACAAAGCATGTACTGCATTCGACTTTTGTTTTTAGGCGTATTTATTTATTTAGATAGTTTTTATTGCTTTTTAGAGAGAGTGAAGGTGGGGGAGAGAGAAAAAAAACATGGATGTGAGAGAGACACATTGATTGGTTGCCTCCCACACAAGTCCTAACTGGGGTGGGGGATCGAACTTGCAACTCAGGTACCTGCCCTTGACCAGGATTCCAATCTAGACCCCTCGGTGTCCCGGGTGCATTCTAACCAGTGAGCAACACCTGCCAGTTTTAATGATTTTGTCAATTACCAACAGTAATTACACTGTCAGATACTGTTTTTCAACTAAGTCAGCAAAGATAAAAAAGAAACACTGTTGTGATCTAGTCAGTGGTTGGAATCAGGTTCTTATGCCTTTGCTGGTGGGAAAATAAATTGGTACAATCCCACAGGAGGGCAATTTGGCAATACCATTTAAATGACATACACTAAAATTGAAATGATTCAGTTCTGTAGCTAGGAAATTTTCCTGGTGCATATGTGGCACATCCTAATGATTTTCAGTGCAAAATTATTTGCAATAGCAAATGGAGGAAACCCAGATGTTCAGTAAAGAATGGTTGTCCATATAGAGGGCTGTGGGAGGTACATGAAATTATATACAAGACTAGTAAAAAGGGGGGAGGATGTAGATTGAGACATTCTCCTGTGACTCCATAGGTACCACCTGGAAGGGTGTTGGGGAAATAATTGTACTTTCTTCTGGTTGGCTGTAGGTGGGAAGGAAATTTAAGTTTCAAAACAACATGCCCGTTTGTGCGTTTTGAATATGAATCAAGTGAATGTATTACATATTCAAAAAAAGTTTGAGAATTCAATTATTAAATATTTCACAGTGACAGAAAAAGTACAGAGAATAACATACCACTTCTCCCTATCAGATCCTAATATTTTGTTGTTTTGTGTGTTTTTTTTACGAAAAACATTCCCTTTTTTCTTCCTGGAGATAATCATGACTCTAAATTCCTATGTGTCTATATTATTTTATACCATAACACCTATCTGTAAGAAGTATTGGACAGTATTGTTTTGTCTGTTTTCAAAGTTTTTTTTGTTTTGTTTTCAAAGTTTTTGTAAAGAAAATTGTACTACACGCATTCTGCAATGTGCTGTTCTTTTTCTGTGTGGCTTTGAGATTTCTCCATGTTGACTTGCTTGAGTTCTAGTTTGCTCATTTTCACGGTTGTCTAGTGTTGTGTGGAATCACTGAGAGTACAGGGAAGGAGTGTTTTGAGCCACATCACCGGAGCCCCAAGTAGGAGGCAGTATGGAGCCAGCATTTGAGCAGTCAGGTGGCACACTCATGGGACGTTTTGGGGAGCTGTGGAGGATGTGACAGTTGGTAGGAAACCACTTGGGATGTTCAAGGCTCTGTGGCAGGTGGCCCCTCTGCGCCGCCAACTGGCTGGCTGTGCTCTGGAGCAGCAGTCGTCAACCTTTCAGACATCGCGGACCACTGGTTGGCGACTGCTGCTCTGAGAGTGTGAAGCTTGACTACACTGTGTGGGGCAGGACTGGCCGCCCCCTGATCCGGAGCAGCCGGCTGTCCATGGTCACTTCTGGTTGGTTTGGAGAATGTGGCCAAAGTGTGTTTGTTTTACTGATTAGTTTTTGAGCCTCTTGTTCAAACTTTTTTTTTTATACTCAAATCAGTTTTTTAAAACATACTGACTCAAGTATTAGAAGGTAACCTTGACTTTATTTATTTTTAAAATATTTTTATTGATTTCAGTAGAAGGGAGAGGATAGAAAGATAGAAACATCAGTGATAAGAAAGAATCATTGATAGGCTGCCTTCTGCATGCCCCCTACTGGGGATCGAGCCTGCAACCTGGGCATGTGCCCTGACCAGGAATTGAACCATGACCTCCTAGTTCATAGGTCGATGCTCAACCACTGAGCCACACCGGCCTGGCGGTAACCTTGAATTTAAAACATGATGCAGATGATCGTGAATCTCTGAATGTCGGTTAAAAAGGCAGGTCCTGGATCACTCAGGCCTGTTTTGTGGTGTGTGTGTGTGTGTGTGTGTGTGTGTGAATCCTTACCCAAGAATATTTTTCCCATTATAGTTAGAGAGAGTGGAGGGGAGGGGAAGAGACAGAGAGAGAAACATTGAGGCTAAGGCCTTGTACATGTGTGTTTTATATAATTCACCTCCATATAACATCTCAATGAGGTAGATGCTATATGATTATCCCCATTTTCTAGAATTGCAGATAGGCTTAAAAAGAAGTCACTTATCTGAGGCCACATACTTAGTAAGCAGATTGTGAGATTGATGTGACAGTAACTACCTTTATGTTCCCAGGATTACTAGAAAAGACAGAGCAGTCAGTCACACTAGCTATTCTTGGCAAAGACCCCACTCACTAAAGGTGATATCAGCCACTTGAATAGTCCTGGGACAGATTTGGAGAGAGTGCCTCACTAGAGAACCAAGTGCCTGTTGTCATTCTTATGATTCATTCTTACGTGGAGAAACCCTGTTTTGTTCTTTCTCAGGGGGAGAGAAAGGGCTCTTGAGAACCTGGTCTGTGCTGCTGCTTTATGTTCCTCTTTTACTATTTCCCTTTAAAAAAAAATTTTTTTTTTATTGATTTCAGAGCGGAAGGAAGAGAGAGATACAAACATCAATGATGAGAATCATTGCTCGGCTACCTCCTGCACACGGCACACAGGGGATCGAGCCCGCAACCCGGGCATGTGCCCTGACCGGGAATTGAACCGTGTACTCCTAGTTCCTAGGTCGACACTCAGCCACAGAGCCACACCAGCCGGGCTGTTTCCCTTTTTTCAGTTGAGGAACCTGAGACTCAGGTTGATGATACGGTGGGTCCAAGGTGGGTGGGAGTTTCATTACATGTCTCCAGAACCCTTGTTTTACAGTGATGCTAAAGGAGACAGAGTGGATAAAGACTCTTGGCAATGAAGGAACACAGGTCATCAGAAAGAAGGTCCTAAGTTTGGACAAGTGGTGGGAGGGAAGAGGGAATTGGAGTGTTTGAGACCACAGGGAAAGCACAGGTAAGCTGGAGGGAGAAACAGGTGCTGCTGGGAGCAGAGCTGGCCCGTCGTATATGGTGTGGTGTTGCCTCCCTTACTCATTCCCGATCCCCTCTCTCTTGTCAGCTGACGGCCAAGGTGGTAAGGTCTGCTGTGGTGGTCAGAATGGCAGAGGAGCAGGAGTTCACCCAGCTGTGCAAGTTGCCCACGCAGCCCTCACACCCACACTGTGTCAACAACACCTACCGAAGCGCACAGCACTCCCAGGCCCTGCTCCGGGGGCTACTGGCTCTTCGGGACAGTGGCATCCTCTTCGATGTAGTCCTGGTGGTGGAGGGGAGACACATCGAAGCCCATCGCATCCTGCTGGCTGCATCCTGTGATTACTTCAGGTGAGTTTCAGACACCTCTTCTCCTAAGTAAAAGAATAGGTAATCCGGGCTCCACTGGGCAGATGTGTTGGCACTGACCTGACTGGGCGTGAGGGACCAGCCAGAAGCTGGCAGGCACCCTCTTCACCCTTAGCTGCTCTTCCTGCTTGTTTGGTGACTTGCTCAACAGCAGGAGAGACAGAAGGGGTGTTAGGGTTTATTTTTCTTTCAGCTGTTCATCCGTCTCTAAGATATGTTCTCTTTTCTTTTGAAGATGATATGCTTGATAAGTTTGGCTTTACTTGTAATACTATACTTTATAAAATTTCATGTCTTCTCTAAGTACAGTATCTTGGTATAAAACAGATTTTCTTTCTACTTTACTCTGGCTTCCCAACATTTCATTTTGAAAAATTTCCAGTCTGTGGGAAAGTTGAAAGAATATTATTATGAATACTTGAATACTAGTTGTTAACATTTTGCCATATTTGCTTTCTCTCTGCATGCACGCACACACACTTTTTAAAAATATATTTTTTTATTGATTTCAGAGAGGAAGAGAGAAGGAGAGAGAGATTGAAACATCAGTGATGAGAGAGAATCATTGATCAGCTGCCTCTTGAACTCCCCCTACTGGAGATCGAGACCACTACCTGGGCATGTGCCCCTGATTGGAATCGAACCCAGAACCTTTCAGTCCACAGGCCGATGCTCTATCCATTGAGCCAAACCGGCTAAGGCCACACCCATACTTTTTATTTATGTATTTATGTATTTATGTATTTATTTATTTTTATTGATTTCAGAGAGAAAGGGAGAGGGAGAGAGAGATAGAAACATCAATGATGAGAGAGAATCATTGATCACTTGCCTCCTGCATGCCCCCTACTGGGGATTGAGCCGGCAACCTGGGCATGTGCCCTTGACCGGAATTGAACCCAGGACACCTCAGTCCGTAGGCCGATGCTCTATTCACTGAGCCAAACTGGCTAGGGCAGTGGTCGGCACACTGCGGCTCGCGAGCCACATGCAGCTCGCTAGCCGCCGTTTGCCACTCTGTTGACTAATGAGTTTGCCGACCACTGTCATATACTACCCTTTACCTCTTTGCACACAATATGCCACAATTGCCTAATCCTTACAGCTTCCAACTACACGGTAACATTTAGTCTAGTCCAGTGGTCGGCAAACTCATTAGTCAACAGAGCGGCAAACCGTGGCTTGTGAGCCGCAGTTTGCTGACCACTGGGCTAGGGACACACATACTTTTAAAAAAGACATTGTGGCCCTAACCGGTTTGGCTCAGTGGATAGAGCGTCAGCCTGCGAACTGAAGGGTCCCGGGTTCGATTCCAGTCAAGGGCATGTACCTTGGTTGCGGGCGCATCCCCAGTGGAGGGTGTGCAGGAGGCAGCTGATCGATGTTTCTCTCTCATCGATGTTTCTGACTCTCTATCCCTCTCCCTTCCTCTCTGTAAAAAATCAATAAAATACATTAAAAAAAAATAAATGAAAAGACATTGTGACAGTTTACGTCTCAGTCTTTCAGTGCCACATCTCAAACATTTGGTGAGATTACCTGTCTCATTGGTTACAAGGTTTTTTCCTTATAAAATTGATAGCATATGGCCAGTCCTATCAACGTGTAAATATATATAAAGCCTTTGTCCCAACAATTGCTTCTGTAGGAATTAATCCTACAGTCACATGTGCAAAATGTGGGGATAGGGCCATTCATTGGATGAAAAAAATGGGCGATTAGAAGTAAACCAAGTGCACCCCAGCAGGAATGGGTTAAATCAATTATGATAGCCTTTTCAGTGCTCTGTATACCAATAAGAATCCATTTTCAAGGTGTATTGAGTCAAAACCGTATAGATAATGTGGACTGCCTCTAGTGCTAGTGCTGCCCTGGGGAGGGAAACTCATGGCCTGGAGTAGAGGAGGGAGAGGCTTCACCCTTCCATATATTTTAAATCTTGTACTATGTATGTGTACTAACCTAGTTGAAAATTTTAAAAAATGTAAAAATAGTTACTCTATCATCTTTATGTTGTCATATTTCAGTCCTGACGCCTCCCCTGACCACCAGCCCCTTCCCTCTGAATCGACTCTCTATTGGGATGCCTCATGAGCATATCACACTGATGGTGCCACAATAGGACTCCCGCTGCCTTCTCTGACCCTGTTCCTCTCAAGTCCCCATCTGCCCAGCTGGCTGCACCATGACCCCAGTCAAGGGCCTGATTCTTCCTGTGCTCTGCTAGATCCATTCTGTCAGCATGTTCTCTCCAGTCCTCCCCAGGGTAGTTTCAACAATAGTTCTCCAGCCATGTGGTCCTTGCCAGTCCTGGTGGAACCTTCCCACCTCTCCTCTAGCCCTTCCACTCTGGCCAACAGCACCTGAATTTGAAGAGTCAGTCAGCTCATGCCATGTTCCTGCATAAAATTCCCTGACAGCATCTCATTATGCTTGGATTTAAATCCAGACTCTACCCTGCCCTGCGGGTAGCAGGACCTGACCCTGTGTCGTATCTCCAGCTCACTTCCTCTTTGCCCTGGCTGCCTGTGTGCCAAGCTTGTCCTTGCCCTGCACAAGGGCGTTCATTTCCACCTGGAACACTGTGCCCTGGTTGGGGAGGTGCTGCCTAGTCTCATTTCAGTCCTCAGAGTGGGCCTTCCTTGCCCCCGTTGTTCTCCACCTGCTCTCCTCTCCCAGTCATGCTCTCCTCAATCAGATGTCCTGCTGAGTTCCTTCCCAGCATTCCCACAATTTGAAATAACTTGTTTCTTTGTTGTCATTCTTCCTAGCATTAAACGTTTTGTATGTAGGAATCTTGCCACAGTACTTAACTGTTACTTCTTCTCTTCTGTTCTTGGAATAGTACCTGGCATTTGGTAGGTGCTCAGTAAGTATATACTGAATGGGATGACTCCCATTCATTCATTCTTTCATAACATGCTCTGGGCTGCTGCTGTGATTCAGGAAGTATACTTACTGGATGCAGCAGAAAGCAAGCCAGACATGGTCTCTGCACCCTAGGGCCCATGAAAGGGAACACAGGGCAGTTTTTAGGATGGTTGCTCAAACTTGGTCAGGAACTTGTGGATGCCTTTTGTGGGATGACTCAGTGCTCAGATTGAGCCAACGTCCTGTCGCACAGTGGTGCTGGGTCAGCCTGCTCCTTGGTCTGGCTGCTCATGCTCTTTGCAGTCTGGGCTGGTGGCCCAATTAGTATAACTCCACTGTCTCGTGTCTTCGCTTTGCAGAGGAATGTTTGCTGGGGGATTGAAGGAAATGGAACAGGAAGAGGTCCTAATCCACGGTGTGTCCTACAATGCCATGTGCCAAATCCTGCATTTCATATACACTTCCGAGCTGGAGCTCAGCCTGAGCAATGTCCAGGAGACGCTGGTTGCCGCCTGCCAGCTTCAGGTGAGGCTCACCTCATTGGAGCAAGGCAGACACCCATGCATAGGTGTGGTTTCCCTGGGTGCCTGCCAGGCACAGGCATGGGGGTGGGTCAGGCAGGTGAGGACACGAGGCAGTAAGAGAGAGTGGAGTGGGGTGGAAGCCCCCGGGCAGTGCTTGGCTTGGCCAGCTCTGGGCACTGAGCAGAGCTGCTCTAAAGGTCATCAGGTCCAGGTTCCTCCTCTGCGTTTGGCCTCTGCCTTTCTCCTGGTTCCTTTATGTCTTCCTGGGTCTCCCTGCCCCTGGAAAGGTCCTGCACGTAAATAAATGGCCGAAGCCAAACCTGTGACATCCTGTGGATGCTGGCATCTGGCAAAGCTGAGCTTCCCCCAGTATTGCTGCCTAGGCCCTTTCTGCCCATCCTCTCACTTGGTCTTGTTGATCTCTGAAACTGCTTTCCCCTTTGTTACTGAACTTTAAGTACTTACTTTCCTACAGAATTAAAAAAAGTCTTCTGAGGCTTTGACAGTGTAATATACATTTTAGAAAACTGCATTGACTTTTGGCAATGTTGGTGCACTTACACAGGCTGGGCCTGCGCATGCCTTTACTCTTATGAAGAGCTGTCCATCAGACAGCCTGATTGGGCTTGAGAGACATCTCTTCCCATATTTCTTGAAAGTAAAGTGAAATGCTACACTAAATTCATTATCCTCACCTTTTAAAAAAATATTTTTTAATTGATTTCAGAGAGGAAGGGAGAGTTAGAGAGAGAGAGAAATGTCAATGATGAGAGAGAGTCAATAATGAGAGAGAATCATTGATCAGCTGCCTCCTGCACGCCCACATTGGGGATCAAGCCTGCAACCTGGGCGTGTTCCCTGACCAAGAATCAAACCATGACCTACTGGTTCATAGGTTGATACTCAACCACTGAACCACACTGGCCCGCTAATCCTCACCTTTTTTTAGGTCAGAGCATATTTGGGGCAGTCAGAAAAAACTCAAGTCATAGGAAAACCAACCTGTTCAGGGCATCTGGAGGCCCTACCCTGAGCTCCTTGTGCCATTACCCTCAGAGTGGGTAGCACCTCCCCAACCAGGGTACAGTGTTCCAGGTGGAAATGAACGCCCTTGTGCAGGGCAAGGACAAGCTTGGCCTTTTTTTTTTTTTTTTTTTTTTTTTAATTTCAGAGAGGAAGGGAGAGAGAGAGAGATAGAAACATCAATGATGAGAGAGAATCATTGATTGGCTGCTCCTGCACTCCCCTTCCTGAGAATTTAGCCTGCAACCCGGGTATGTGCTCTTGACCAGAATCGAACCTGTTACCCTTTAGTCCTCAGGCCATCGCTCTATCCACTGAGCAAAATCAGCTAGGCCTCCCCACCTTCTTTATTCAGAGATCTCTTCTGTTCCCACATCCTGGTCATTGTTGCTTTGGGAACTCTCATCCAGTTCTTGCAACACCTAAGTCACATATTCAGCTCTCTACTCAGGGACTCACTGTCAGCATTGTCTTCTCCTCACTGCATGCTCCTCTCCCCACTTCCTGGTCTGTGTCCCATGACCATTCTGCCAGAGCCTCCATGGCTCCTTGAGCTCTACCATCTTCATTCCCTGTGTCCATGTTTGGACAAGTCATCCTTGTAAATATTACCTGTAGCTAGCTATCTCTGTTCTCTGTTTCCATGTCCTCATCTTTGTCCTGGCCTTCACCTCTCCATTTATACCTTCCAGCTGGTCCCTGCCTTCTCTTTGAATCCATCATGCATACCAATACCAAACCATTTTCCAAAACACCACTTTCCCTCTCCCACCCATCAGCTCAGTGATCTGCTGTTTCCCTAGGTTACTTATGGCAGAGGTTTGGCCATTGCTCCTTGATACCTCTGGGCCATTCTGGGGGACGGCATGGGAGAGAGGAACCCCCACTTCATCTTGAACAGCCCAGCTTTGTTTTGTTTTATTTTTAATATATTGGGCTTCTATGCAATGATGTGTGTTTGTTTTTTTTTAATTTTTTTAAAATATATTTTTATTGATTTCAGAGATGAAGGGAGAGAGAGAGAGAGAGAGAGAGAGAGAGAAACATCAATGATGAGAGAGAATCATTGATTGGCCACCTGCTGCATGCCCCTTACTGGGGATTGAGCCCGCAGCCCGGGCATATGCCCTTGACCGGAATTTAACCCAGGACCCTTCAGTCCACAGGCCAATGCCCTATCTACTAAGCCAAGCTGGGTAGGGCTTAATATATTTTTATTGGTTTCAGAGAGGAAGGGAGAGGGAGAGAGAGATAGAAACATCAATGATGAGAGAGAATCATTGATTGGCTGCCTCCTGCATGCCCCCTACTGGGGATTGAGCCCGCAACCCAGGCATGTGCCCTTGACTGGAATCGAACCCAGGACCCTTCACTCTGCAGGCTGATGCTCTATCCACTGAGCCAAGTCAGGTAGGGTTATGCGATGATGTTTTTAAAGCAAGTTTTACTTGGCATAACAGTTCCAAGTCCATAGGCCTATCAGATCATGTTTGTTCGTGTAGCCACTAGCTGTTGTGACTTGCCCCCACCCCCACATGCTGTGCCTTGTGTCTGAATTCCAGCAAGACCACCCACACTGAGTCATCCTCGGCAAATGAGTTTCCTCCTCTGGCCCCTCGTGGCGCTCCTTCATGGGGTGGGCCTGAGGTGACTCCTCTGTGAGATTCCATCCGGCAGGGCCCACTGCTCTGACAATGAGAAGGCAACACAATCCTTATTGAGGAGGCTTTGGTTCTTCAAGAGCTGCTTCTCCAGGCCCACTGAGGGCAGTTTGCTCTCACCTTCTACCCAGGTCCTTGGTGTCCTGCCCATGACAAATCAGAAGTAGTATTTTAGGAAGAAGAAGCAAAGCAGAAGCTCAGGCTAAGAGAGAAACTGTGGTTGATTAAAGACTTTCATGACCTAACAAAGCACCCTGGGAACATTCCGTTTGGGGAAATACATGCCTGGAACTTTGCAGGTTTTTATTCAGCTCTTAACATATTACCTGGAAAATAAAAGTAAAACCATTATAAATGTGTATTTTAAGCTTCAGATGCCAGCAGAATTGCTCTATGCGCACTGGTCAATTTGTTAATGATGCTGCAAAAGTGAGGTGGTCCTGTTTTTAGAGAAATTCCCAAATCCTGTTTTCCTAAAGAATTTAGCAATACATGGGCAGCTTTTCCTAGAGCTCTTCTCTCTGTCTCCTTTATTCTGTCATGCTTTGATTATCTACTAGTAATAACCCTTTGGTTAAAGGGTTTGGTGTCCTTTAACCCTATGGCTCAATTCTCAGCTCCCACCTTAGTGTCATGCTCTCTCTTGCCCTCCTTCCAACCCTCTGGGTCTTCTGAACAGTTCAGAAAGGGAAGGTGCAGGCCACCTGGGAGCTCCCTTGATGATGAGTTGAGCAGGCCTCTGCCCTGGCAGGGTGGCTTTCAGCTTTTCAAGAACTCTGGGTCAGGTTGAGTGCTGGGTGGGTGTTTGTGCTGGTGGTTTTTTATTAATTTTTTTAGAGAGAGGAAGGGAAAGGGAGAGAGAGAGAGAAACATAGTATGTGGGTAGCTTAGGGCCTTTCTCTTGGGGGAGTGGGCAGGTTTCCTGGGCCTGAAGCTTTGGCTGGCCTCCAGTTGTGGGGGTTGTGGTAGGAGAAAGGAGCTGGGGGTTGGGGTGGAGGTCCCAGGTGCATTCCAAACCAGGGACAGTGGACACCGTGGCCATTGTGCAGCTTCCAGCTTTTCTGAAGATCCAGTACTTTTGATCTAAAAGGCAACTGACATATTCAGGGGTCCATTCTGTGCCAGGGAGTTCCTAGGCATGATGTCACTTGAAATTATTCCTTTCTACTTTATCCCTATTTTATAGATAAGCAAACTGAGGCTCAGCGAGCTTAAGAGCATTCTGCAGATCACTCCTGAGCCAGGATTTAAACCCAGTCCATCTGCAGTGAACCTCATTTGTCTCTAGTGTTGGGGAAAGTGGCTGTACCAGCCTCTGCTCCAGGAAAGGTTGGGGATGGTGAGAGGGTTGGGGGGAGCGGGAACCTGCTTCAGAGGACAGTCACGTAAGGCATGTAACTACTGTCACTGTCTTCTGCGCCCAGACACTGTTTCCCAGGCTTGAATGAGTCTTGTTTTCTCCATAGATCCCAGAAATCATCCATTTCTGCTGTGATTTCCTCGTGTCCTGGGTGGATGAGGAGAACATCCTTGATGTCTACCGGCTGGCAGAACTATTTGACTTGAGCCGTCTGACCAAGCAGCTGGACACCTACATCCTCAAAAACTTTGTGGCCTTCTCGAGGACTGACAAGTACCGCCAGCTTCCTCTGGAGAAGGTCTACTCCCTCCTCAGCAGCAACCGCCTGGAGGTCTCCTGCGAGACCGAGGTGTATGAGGGTGCCCTGCTCTACCATTACACCCTGGAGCAGGTGCAAGCAGACCAGATCTCATTGCAAGAGCCCCCCAAGCTCCTTGAGACAGTGCGGTTTCCCCTCATGGAACCTGAGGTCCTTCAGCGGCTACACGACAAGCTGGACCCCAGCCCACTGAGGGACACAGTGGCCAATGCTCTCATGTACCACCAAAACGAGAGCCTGCAGCCCAGCCTGCAGAGCCCACAGACGGAGCTGCGGTCAGACTTCCAGTGCGTTGTGGGCTTTGGGGGCATTCACTCCACACCATCCACTGTCCTCAGTGACCAGGCCAAGTACCTGAACCCCCTGCTGGGAGAGTGGAAGCACTTCACCGCCTCCCTGGCCCCCCGGATGTCCAACCAGGGCATCGCAGTGCTCAACAACTTTGTGTATCTGATTGGAGGGGACAACAATGTCCAGGGATTCCGCGCTGAGTCCCGATGCTGGAGGTAAGAAGGGACCCCTGGCCATATTTCTTCAGGTGATGCTGTAGTGTAGGAATCATGGGCTCAGAGGGCTGGTTAGGGAGGGGTTCTGCATGGGCACATCACCATGGACCAAGGTGATCAGCCTTTTACATTAATCTTGTGCTTGTTGGGGTACCCCTGTTTTGTGGAACAAATTTCAGGTTAATTGGAGAATGTAGATGGCGGTGACATAAAGAAAAGGGAACCTGGATTGCTTTCTTTCGCTCTTGTCCCCTTCTCAGAAGTACACTCACCCTGGATCACACACTGCTGTCTTGTCGGTGGGGGGCTGAGTTGTGATTCTGCACTTGGCTGAGCGCAGGGGAGGGAAGCCCTTGGCAGGAAGGGTGGTTAGGCCTCAGAAGGAACTGGGAGCATGGACAGGCACTTGCTCCTTCCATTTTGCCCTCTCTTGAATTTTGACACAACTCGTCCCAGCTTCCCTTTGCCTATCTGCTTTGCTCTTCTGACCACAAGCCAGTAGTGGAGCATGACTTCCTGTTGCTACTGCTCCCCTGAGTGTGCAGTTTTCAGCTCCGGGATGCAGGAAAGGCCAACAGGCATCGCTGAGCTTTTTGCCAAATCCCCACCCCTACCCCTAGGGTCTACTCCCTCCTCAGCAGCAACCGCCTGGAGGTCTCCTGTGAGACCGAGGTGTATGAGGAGGTGTATGTTGTCAGCAGAGTGGTCTCCAGAGAAGGAAGTTTTCTGAGGGGGTTTGGTGGACTGTCATGCTCTGTAGGAGGCTTTAGCTCTGTCAGTCTACGAGGCTGATTCCACAGAGCCAGTAGGTTTTCAGGTCCCATCCACTGTACTTCGGTTTGATTTCTTGGGATTTGACGCCTGTGGGAAGTTTCCACCTGCACAAACTGAAAGACGGTACTGCAGAGGGAGAGCAAGAGTTCCAACTGCTTCTTGCATCTGTGAGCTGGATGCAGACCAAGTTCATGTCCATGATTTTATCTTCTGGGGTGAGGATGGTGTGGGGTGTGGCCTGGCTATGCCTCTCTGAAGCATGGTGACCAGGACTGAGGTGGAGGTGACCATTCCTCAGCCACTTCTGATCTCCTGGGCTCAGGAAGTGATTACCTTTGTTGGACTGATGAGACCCAAAGCCAGGAGGCAATACTTGCACTCATACCAAATGCCATCCCCAGTGGGCGTAGCAGCACCAGGTTCAAGCCTCCCTCTAGCCAAGCCTCGAAGTTTGTTTTTTAGGGCGCTCAGCTTCCCATTTGGAGAGCCAAGGTCAGATCTCCTTGCTGAGCAACCCACAGACCTGTAAAGCAGATGTCTCCAGAATATCATGGTCTCCAGCCCTCAGCACATGGTAGGGTGGTTGTGTGCCTGCAGGGATGCTGCTAGCCCATAGTCTGTCCTGTTACATGCAGTTTCACACAAGATTGGTCTAAATTCCCCTTTCTTGAACATGTGCTATGAGACCCAAGCTGGACTCTGGAAAATGCTAATATCAGCCCTGTGATTGATAATTATAGCCTCAAACTTCACTCAGGAAGTGGATCACTGCGACAGGTGGGGTTGTGAGACCTGCCTAGTGGGAGCAGGCAACACTGAGGGGCTGGGGTTTAGAGCATCTGGCAAGGTGGTGGGAAGGGTCCTGGGGTCTGTCATCTCTAAAGAGCGAATGTTTCCTTAATCTCCCAGTGGATTCTTTATATATATATATTATTTATTGATTTCAGAGAGGAAGGGAGAGGGAGAGAAAGATAGAAACATCAATGATGAGAGAGAATCATTGATTGGCTGACTCCTGCACGCCCCCTACTGGGGATCGGGCCTGCAACTCAGGCTTGTGCCCTTGACCCACATCAAACCTGGGGCCCTTCAGTTCTCAGGCCGATGCTCTATTCACTGAGCCAAACCAGCTAGGGCTCTCCCAGTGGATTCTTAAAGCTGCTAGATGGAAGATGGATCTTAATTTGATCTAAGAGTTTGGTTCTCTCCCCTTCCCCCTTCCATTATTTCACCAGCCTTTGAACCTATAGGCTCTCATTATATAAGAAAACAAGATTTTGCAGTAAATTAGGGTTTGCACTTTAAGGAGCTAGGGACTTACCAGGTTATATCTTAAAGCATTGGTACAGAAACTATATAAAAAGTTACCTCTTTTGGAGCAAATTGTATTTGCCTCCAAGATACCACTGTTTCTTTCTTTGATTGCATCTTTAGTATCCACCTTCTATGTTTGCACCTTTTCCATAGCACTGGGCTTCTGAAAACTGACTGCATGCCTTACCTGGTAGTAGCTGGTCTCATGTTGCCACATGTTCTGACCCTACTTAGAATAATAACTTTTTTTTCCTTAGGCATTCCCATGACCTGTAGTATATTTCAAATAATGTTTTAATTGTAATAAACTTCATTATTAGATTTCACTTCTGAGTTTGCGGTTGGATGATCCACAATCTGCATTAAAGTGATTAAAACTGATTATATCCTTATATACAATAATAAAGCTTATTTTTATTAGAAAAAGAATATTACTTGGGGGTTTATTCTAACAAAGTGGAAAATCAATCCAATAAAGAGGAAAGTGTGGAATTTAGGACACAGTGGGGAGATAAGAAATCAGTGAAACTGTGGTTCTTGTTAAATTTAGTAGACTTTTTCTTTGGTGCCTTTAAATTATTGATGTGGTGTGTGTGTGTGTGTGTGTGCGTGCGCGCGCGCGCATGCCCTTAAATCTGAAGCCACAAATCCAAGTGAACTGTGCCTAGGAAGCTGTGAGGGCAGGAGACCAGAAGGAAGTAAGCAGAAGCATCTAGAGGGTATTGTGTCACTCTAGTGGAAGATGCTGACTTATGCTCAGAATAGGGAAGAAGAGGATGTGAGGGCGATCTGGCTGTGACATCTGTCACCTCATTGATTGCTAGGATTGACTTGGCTGATCTGGCTGGTGTCCCCTTCCTCCCTCACGGCTCCATGAAGCTGTGCACTCAGTTGAAGAGGAAAAATAAATATTTTTAAATAGGGAAAAAAAGACATGTACATGACTGAGTGTCATGCACAGGAAAGGCAGTAGAAGGCACCATCCTAGCTAGTTGATGGCCTCTGAATAGTGCACTCTGGACTGAACTGGCTATCTGTTCCCAGCCTGACCTTCACCTGGCTGTGTCGCTGGTCATTCAGGTCTCAAATGTCACCTTCTCAGGAGGCCCTTCATCTCTGTGAGAGCCTTGCTCTCCCCAGACCTTGCTGCCAGGTGAATCACTTTCCTTACATCATCATCATCATCATCATCATCATCATCATCATCATCATTATTATTATTATTATATTTGTGGTACCTGCATTATACTGAGCACTTGTTCACTCTGTTCTCGTTAGCTTGTTTCCCATTCTGATGGAAAGCAGGGCCCTTGTCTTGAGTTTACCTCTGGATCCCCAGCACTGAGCAGTGCCTGATCCATGTTGGGTGGCCAGTACATATTTGTAGAGTGAAGGAATGATTTCACTGCTGGTAATCTTACTCCTTCGTTAATTTTTCAGCAGACAGTGCATGATGTACCTTGATCAGGTGCTACACTGAGGTCTAGGAATACAGATGTGATTTTGGTCCTTTACAAACTTCCCTCAGGTTAACAAGGATCCTTTTTATGTATGTTGTCCTTTATGATTCTTAATGATAGCTTTTCTAGGCAGATGGCATCACCTTATTGGACAGGTGCGGAGACTGAGTGAATGTCTAGAGTAAAACATGCCCAGATGCACCCAAGTAAATGGGTGGAACTGGGATTCAGGCCTGCATCTGTGTGTGACCCAGATGCATGTTCTGTCTCTTGTAGCCCTTACTCCTGAGACAGCTTGTTTCCTGGAATTCCTGGGTGGCAGGGTAGGAAGAATCAGCTGCAGAACGCGCCTAACTTGTGCTTTGGGGCAAGGATGCATCTGATTTCCTCACCAAACAGCATATGACACAGGCCAAAGAAAACTTTATTCACTCTCTTCAGAACTACTTGAAGTTTGACTTACTCTCTTTGGAGTTCGTCTTCCTGTGTAGAAATAAAAACACTTATCTGAAAGATGCTGTATCTATGTATTGGCCATTGAGCAAGGAGGCTCCAGATGTAGGAGCTCAAGTGCAGGCACCTGGGTGGATGGATGCCCTGGGAAAAGGGCCAGGTGCCGGTCAGGGAAAGAGTGGGCTTTGGACCTCAAGCTCACAGGGCCCTGGGCCCTTTAGGCTTTGTGATCATCTGTATTCACCCAAACAACACACCACGTAGGCCCTACAGAGCACCAGGCCTGGGGCACGGAAAGAAGGGGTAGAGGCAATAGGAGGCCCCCTGAAAGTGGGGCAAGCCTGGGGCAGGCTGTTGGGGCTGGAAAGTTGGGTATGGACTTGGGCTTTGAAGGGCCTGAGCTACAGTGTTAGGATTTTGGAGTGTGACCAGGAGCTTTGCTGGTGAGGGTAGGGTCAATGGATAGAGGGAGCATGGGGTTCCATTTAGGACAGGTGAGTAGCCAGCTGGAGATGGGTGGGAGGCAGTTGCAGTGTAGGTCTACAGTGCAGGAGAAAGCAAGGATTATAGTTAGTTGGTCTGGAGTGTCTGAGATCACCTGGGTTGAGAATTCGAAGCCCTTTGAAGGCAGAAGAGGGATAGGGTGGGCTTTGCCCATGAGTGCAGGATGAAGCTGCTTGGGGACTAGACTTTTTTATAAAGGTTGATGAGAAGGAAGGAGAGTGAAGGGCTGTGACTTGGGGACAACTGCATCTCCAGTCAAAAGGGAGTGAAAGTGGCCTTCATGTCAGGAGAGCAACTTATGGTAACGGTTAACTGCTCACATGGTGCTGGGGCTCAGCAGTAACTCAGTAGAGGTCAGCTTTTCTCCCAGTTGGCCCAGCAGTGCTTCTGCAGGCCAGGCTGACTCCTCCAGCTTCATGGGAGTGCATGGAATCCCAGAGGACTCCACCCTCTTGGTACTCAAGTCCAGTGTGGGAGATAGCACCTTGACTCTCACAGAGGGAGACCTTGAGAAGTGGAGAGGGCACCCCAGCTGGGGAGGTTGGGAAAGCATGAGGCGCATGAAGAGATGAAGAGGTGGGTTGTGATGAGCACGTGTGGGCACTGTGCACATGGCAGGCTCGAGCAGACCACCCATGAGGGAGTGTTGGTGTTAGCTAGAGGCTAGGAGGCTGTTGTGTCCATCCACAGTTCATGGTCATCCTGAAGGAATGGGGACAGAGCTATGGGGGCCATGAGGTGAGATGGAGGTGGCTGAAAGAACAGCCCTCAGTCAGCCTGGGGTGGATAGTAGAGTGGGCTATAAACCATGCCAGAGGTTATACCCGGAAGGGACCAGCTTTGTGGGCAGAAACCCAGGAGGCTTCTGGCCACACCTCCCAGGTGTGTATCAGCCTGCTGCCATGGCTGTGAGTGGGTGTGTGCTAGTGTGTGGAAGCAGATGGTGGGAGGGTTCAGGGGACATGGGCAGAACAGGAGGTGCTGTCTCACCTGTCAGTGATATGCTGTCCTCATGTCCCCTCAAAAGGTATGACCCGCGGCACAACCGCTGGTTCCAGATCCAGTCCCTGCAGCAGGAGCACGCCGACCTGTGTGTGTGTGTCGTGGGCGGGTACATCTACGCAGTGGCGGGCCGTGACTACCACACTGACCTGAATGCTGTGGAGCGCTATGACCCTACCACCAACACCTGGGCCTATGTGGCCCCGCTCAAGAGGGAGGTAAAGAAGCCCTTCCAAAAGGGGTTTTTTCCCACCCGCTCTCCTTTCTGGGGTGTGTAGAATGAGCCAAAGACCCAGCCAGGGAATCAGGGCCAGTGAACTGAGTCCACATCCCTCCAAAGACCCTGCACTGAGAGCAGGAGGGGGACCGCTGAGGTTCTGCCAACTACCTGGGGAGAGCCTGATCAAGCATCCAGACCGCATTCCCCAGAATTTCACCCCTTCTTGTCTTGCCACCTTGGCCCTGGGAAGCTACTTTAATCCTGAAGTTCAAATGTAGACAGAAACCTTCCCCTCATCTGTCCCTTAGCACAGCTGAGATGAGCTAGGATGTGTCCAAAGATGTTAGACAAGAGAGATGAAGGCTCAGAAGCCTCACACTTCTCCCCTAAAGGTCCCCTGGAGGGTGGGGCCTTTAAAACACCAAAAACACATGAGAATTTTTATTTTTCAAGGTTTTTTTTTAGATCATGTGCTTCCTACACAGAATCTTGGTTTGTTCCAATTTGGAGATGTTTACTTTAAGGAGGTCCCTCTTTTGTCCTATGGTTGTGGGGTACTTGGATCCTATCCCCAAAACCAGACATGAGATCCCAGGGCAAGGAGGAGGCTAGCTGATCCCCCATTTCCCAGGTTTCAGCCTCTGAGAACAGGGTATGCACCCTGTTGGTACCGGCATTGTAATTTTCAGAGCATCTGTTATACACCTTTGGGGACCCCTGAGCACCTCAGAAGTAGGAGATGGCATGGGGGATGAGTGGGGCTCTGCCTTGGGCTCTACTGAACTAGCTCTGGGACCTTGGCAGAAAGGAGCTCCTGCCTTTCTGAACCTCTTTCCACACATCCCCTCTTTATCTCTCACCCTTCCCCAGTCCCCAAGGGCCTTAGACTTTGACTCTTGGGAGCTAGGGGACTCCCTGATGAGTCCAGCTCCTCTCCAAGGTCAGGGTCTCCTACCATGATTCCTTTCAGGCAGGGAAAGCTGGCATGCTCCTTGCTCCTCAGCTTCTTTGGGGAAGGGAGCCCCTCTAGAAGGATACTCTCTACCCGCAATCTGGAGAAAGGAGCATATTTTGCATGGGAAATGTCAGGACTCCTTGACACCTGGGGGATGAGGATGAACTGAATTCCTCTCTGCAAGGGTGCTAGATGGGAGTGAGAGACGTGTGGGGGAGGGACCTGAGGGATCTTTGTTTGGGAAGCTGCCGTTCTCCAGTGTGGCCACAGAGGGGCAGCCTTATCCTTTAGGCCAGCGATCGCCAACCTTTCGGACCTGGTGGACCACCAGTTTAGTTAACTTCTTCCTGACTGCCAATGTTCCTTACTTCATACATTCATTTATTCAGCAACTATTTATTGAGCACCTACCCTTTTTGTTTTTTTCTTTTTCACCTACCCTTTTCCTAATACCTGGGGATGCAATTAGGACAGGAAATGACAAAGGTTCCCCCATGGTGTTTACATCCTAACCACTAAACAAATCTGTAAAATAATTGCCAATTGTGGTAAGTGCAATGAGGAAATTAAGAGGAGGTTGAGCTAAACAGGCTCGGGGTGGGGAGTTGGTGGGGGAGCTTTGGCAGGACAAATCTAGATAGACTATTTGGGGAAGGTCCATTTGAGGACATGTCAGACTGAAGGAGGAAGGACCTTGTAGGCCAGGAGGGGACTTCATAGTTTATTCTGAGAAAGGGAAAGTGCTTGTGAAGAGAAGAGGATTTAGAGGAGCGGGAGCAAGGACAGAAGTTCTGTGTTAGGGTGGAGGCTATTGGAGAAGGAAGAAGATGGATGGATTTGAGGTATGGTTTGGAGGTAAACTGACCAGACTGTTGGAAACTAGTAAGCGACACACTTCTAAGTAATCTATAGGTCAAAGGGGAATAATAAAATACTCTGAACTGAATGAAATGAAAAGGCAATGTGTCAAGATTTATTGTACCTAGCTATAGTTGTTCCACCAGGAAATTTTGTAGCACTAAAAGCATACATGAGAGGGGTGTGTGTGTCTCAAGTCAATAATCTAACTCCTACCTCAAAGACCTGAAAAAAGAAGAGCTAAGTATATCCAAATCAAACAGAAAAAAGGAAGTAATAAAAAGAGCAGAAACCAAGGAAATTAAAAGCAGATAAACAGTAGAGAAAATCAACCAAAGAACTGTGTTTTTCTTTTCCCACAAGATCAATAAAATTGACAAACTTCTATCAAGACTGACAAAAAAAAAGACAGAATTTCAAATATCAAGAATGAAATTGGGCATTCCTGCAAATCCTGCAGACGTCAAAAGAGAATAATACAAACAACTCTGCACATGTAAATTTGACAACTTAGATTAAATGGACCAATTCCTCAAAAAAACTACAATCTCTACAACTTGCTCAGCATAAAACAGATAAATTGAATAGCTCTATACCTGTTGAGAAATGTGTAGGCCCAGGTGATTTCACGGGAGAATTCTTTTTTTTTTTTTTTAATATATTTTATTGATATTTTACAGAGAGGAAGGGAGAGGGATAGAGAGCTAGAAACATCGATGAGAGAGAAACATCGATCAGCTGCCTCCTGCACACCTCCCACTGGGGGTGTGCCCGCAACCAAGGTACATGCTCTTGACCGGAATCGAACCTGGGACCCTTCAGTCCGCAGGCCGACGCTCTATCCACTGAGCCAAACCGGTTTCGGCTCACTGGAGAATTCTTACTCTCTCAAACATTTAAAGAAAAGTTGGCACCAGTTCTGTGTGATTTTCCCCCCAGAAAAGAGAGAAGGAGGGAATACTTCCCAATTCATCTTATAAAGTCAATATTACCCTGATACCAAAACTGACAAAAACAGTACCAAAAAGGGGGACATCTCTTATAAATATACATATGAATATCCTTAATAAAATAGTGGCAAATAGAATTCAAAAACAAACAAAACAAACCACCACACCATTGTCAAACAGGGTTGATTATAGGGATGGAGGCTAGTTTCGTGTTTGAAAGTCAGTGTAATTCACCATATTGAAATCATATGGACATATGAAGAAAAAAACATTTCACAATAGTTATCCTATTACCAACAGACTTATGGTAAAAGACTGATTTGAATGTTTTTCCCCTACAGTGGGGAACAGGGTAAGATATCTGCTCTCACCGCTCTTAATTCAGTATAGTCCTTCCTGGAAGTTCCAGCCAGTGAAATAAGGCAACAAAAGGAAATAAAGGCATGGAAATTGAAGAGTAAGAAATAGCCCTGGCTGGTGTGGCTCAGTTGGACATCGTCCTGTGCACCAAAAGGTTGCCAGTTTGATTCCCAGTCAGGGCACATGCCCAGCTTGTGGGCTTAATCCCTGGTGGGGGGTGTGCAGGAGGCAGCCTATCAAGGTTTCGCTGTCACATTGATGTTTCCCTCTCTCTTCATCTTTCTAAAAATCAAAAGTCTTTTTTAAATATGATCCTCACCTCACAATATTTTTCCCATTGATTATTTTAGAGAGAGTGAATGGGAGGGCGAGAGAGAAACACCAACAAGAGAGAGACATTGATTGGTTGCCTCCTGCATGCTCCACAGTGGTGATCGAGCCCACAACCTGAGTATCTGCCCTGACTTGGAATTGAACTGTGACCTCTTGGTTCATAGGTTGATGGTCAACCACTGAGCCATGCCAGCTGGGCAATTTTTTAAAAATATTTTATTGATTTTTTACAGAGAGGAAGGGAGAGGGAGAGAGTTAGAAACATTGATGAGAGAGAAACATCAATCAGCTGCCTACTGCACACCCCCTACTGGGGATGTGCCTGCAACCAAGGTACATGCCCTTGACTGGAATTGAACCTGAGACCCTTGAGTCCGCGGGCCGACCTCTATCCACTGAGCCAAGCCGGTCAGGGTTTAAAAAATTTATTTTTATTGATTTTAGAGAGGAAGGGAGAGGGATAGATAGAAACATCAATGATAAGAGAGAATTATTGATTGGCTGCCTCCTACACACCCCCTACTAGGGAACAAGCCTGCAACCCAGAATCGCACAATGACCTCCTGGTTAATAGGTCGATGCTCAACCACTGAGCCATGCTGGCTGGGCTAAAAATCTTTTTTAAAAAGCAAAGTAAGCCTGGCTGTTGTGGCTTAGTGAATGGTTGAGCTCAACCCATGAACCAAGAGGTCCCAGCCAGGACTCGATCCCCAGTAGAGGGCGTCCAGGAGACAGCCAATCTGTTTCTCACATTGATGTTTCTCTCTTCCACTCCCTTCCTCTCTCTAAAAATCAATGAAAACATTTTTTAAAAAATGAAGACAAGTTGCAGAATGGGAGAAATATTTGCAAATCACATATCTGACAAAGGACTACTTAACATATCATCTGCCAGGGCTTACGAAGGGGATTCAGGGCAGGAAGGCAATAGGTGTGACTATGAACAGGCAACAGGAGGGATCCTAGTGAAGATGGAAATGTCCTGTGTTCTTAACTGTGCCAATACCAGCATCCTGGTTGTGATGTAGTTATACAAGCTCTTACCACTGGGGACTCTGAGTGAAGGATACATGGGGCCTTTATTATTTCTTAGAACTACGTGCAAATCTACACTTATATCAAAATGTAGTTAACTTTAAAAAAACAAAATCTCCCTAGTTCTCCACCATTGATGAGCAAAGGCATGCCCACTGCTCTGTCCCTGCTCTCCACTCTGTCCATGCCACCCTGCATAGTGACTCTCCCTGGACCAAACCCTGCAACCTCCACCCCTCATGGGGCTCCTTTCCCCAAAACACACAATGCCCACTGGCACAGCAGGAGGGCTGTACAATGCCTTGGGGCCCACTGGTACAGCAGGAGGGCCTACATGTGGTAGCTATGAGATAGGAGGTCCTTGGGCAGTAGTGACTAGCATGAGGAGTGCCTGTGGTGGGGGCTGGCTGGGCACAATGGAAAGCACATGAAAGGTGGAGGGCCAAAATTAAGGCAGGGTGGTGTATTCTCTTCCCACACACAATCCCATAACTAAAAATTAACTTTTTAAAATATTTTTTTCATTGATATTTAGAGGGGAAGGGAGAAAGAAACATCGATGAGAGAAACATCCATCCCCTGCCTCCTGCACACCCCTCAGTGGGGAATAAGCCTGCAACCCAGGCATGTGCCCCGACCAGGAATCGAACCAGCAACCTCCTGGTGCATGGGTCAGTGCTCAACCACTGAATAGCACTGGCTAGGCTAAAAATTACCCCTGGTGTTTTTATTATTAATAATACTCACCTGAGGGTATGCTTATTGATTTTAGAGAGAGGGGAAGGGAGAGAGAAACATCAATGTGTGAGAGAACATAGATTGGTTGCCTTTTGTATGAGCCCCACCGGGGATCAAACCCACAACCTAGGTATGTGCCCTGACTGGGAATCAGACCCACAACCTTTCAATATACAGGACGATGTTCCAACCAACTAAGCCACACTGGCCAGGGCTTGGTGTTTGATTTTTTTGACGTTTGCATCTCACTTTTTCCCTCACTGTATCAGCCATCATTTGCAAGTAAATATTTTGAAAGTGGAGTCAGCAGGTCTGGAGGATTGGCTGGCCATTGGGAATGGGGGAAAGGTGGGGGTAGGCAACTAAGGATGGGTCAAGGGTTCCCAGAACTGACAGATTCTGTTCTTCCCCTGTGGAAGCTCAGGCTCTGTAGAATCATTCCCCGTTAGGAAAGGACATGGGTGGGTGACTAGACAGTCCGTCCAGCAAAAATCCAGGGAGCTTTCTCGTCCGAATGTGAAGAGGAAATCAGTGAAGCCAGGAAGTGTCAGGCAGTTGAGGGGTAGGAGCAGGCTTGGCAAAGGCCATTGGCTGCCCTCCCTCACTGCTCTCTTGCCCCTCCCCATCTGCCCCTGTTCTCTTGGTGGCCCATGTAGGTGTATGCCCATGCTGGCGCCACACTGGAGGGGAAGATGTACATTACCTGCGGCCGCAGAGGGGAGGACTACCTAAGGGAGACACATTGCTATGACCCAGACAGCAACACCTGGCAAACTCTGGCAGATGGGCCTGTGCGGCGGGCCTGGCACGGCATGGCCACCCTCCTGGACAAGCTGTATGTGATCGGGGGCAGCAACAATGATGCTGGCTACAGGAGGGATGTACACCAGGTAAGTGCGGCTGGGCTGCCTTACACACGTGTTATTATTCTGCCCCTCCCAATTGTTATGGATGAAAAATTATTTGTAACATGTGCCTCCTTTTTATTTATTTATATTTTTATTGATTTCAGAGAGGGAGAGAGAGAAACATCAACGATGAGAATCATTGATCGGCTGCCTCCTGAAAGCCCGCTACTGGGCATGTGCCCTTGACCGGAATTGAACCCGGGACCCTTCAGTCCACAGACTGACGTTCTATCCACTGAACCAAACCAGCTAGGGCTGTTTTTTTTTTAAGCAGTTTCAGGTTCCAGCAAAAAAATTTTTAATGATTTTATTTTGCAGTTTGGTTCACAGCAAAATTGAACAGAAACTAGATAGAGCACAGAGGATTTTTGAAAGTACGAAAATACTTTGTATGATATTAAAATGATGGGTACATGTCAGTATACATTTGTCCAGACCCATAGAATGTACACCACCAAGAGTGAGCCCTAACTATGGATTTTGGGTGATTACATGTCAGTGTAGATTCATCAATTGTAACAAATGTCCCACTCTTGTAGGGGATGTCGACAGTGAGTGTGTGTGGGAATGGGGGTATATGGAAAATCTCTGTACTTTCTGTTAATTAAAAAAAATTTTTTTTAGAGTAGTTTTAGGTTTACTACAAAATTAAGAAGGTATAGAGATTTCCCGTATATGCCCTGCTTCCACGCATGCACAGCTTCCCTCAGTATCAACAACCCCTACATGTGACACATTTGTTACAATTGATGACTCCACAGTTTACATCAGGGTTCACTCTTGGTGGTGTACATTCTGTGGGTTTGGACAAATGTCTAATGACATGTGTCTACCATTATAATCATATGGAATAGTTTCACTTATTTTTATTATTATTAAAAACCTTAATTATAAAGTTAATATAACCACATTGCAGAACCTTTAAATAATGGAGAAGGGTGAAGAAAAACACGCATAATCCAGCCCCATGCCACTATTTTTTTGTCCTTCTACCTATGCATGGTTTCCACCCAATTATAGTTAAAGAACCTCCCATTCTGCTTCTGGCTGAAGTTCATTGAGGATGTCTTCCAGTTAATATTTGATCTCCATAGACACTACTTACCCCTACCTCACTGGCTGTGCAGAATTCTTCAGACTAGTATATCATGTGGGTTGGTCTAAGTTTTAACTGTTCCAATAACATAGTAAGTAACATTTGCTTTATAGAGCTTTTCCGGTATATTGGGTTATTTCCAAGGCTAGAGCAATGGTTCTCAAAGTATGGTTCCCAGACCAGTAGCATTCACATTCTATTAGAATGCACTAGAAATGCAGATTCTCAGGCCCAACCCAAGATGCACGGAGGAAGCTCTGGGGGTGGACTCAGCAATCTCTTTTTAAACAACCTCCTTCCCCCAGTGGTGAGACCAACTGGACTCTAGTGTATTTGTTTCCTATTGCTGCCATGACAGTTCACTACAAATTTCGCAACTTAAAGCAACATACCTGTATTCCATATCCTTGTTTGCTCAGGGTTTTGGCAGATTCAGTTCTTTGTGGTTGTAGGACTGAGGTCCCTGTTTCCTTTCGGGCTGTCAGCTAAAGGCCCTTTATGGCTTCTAGAGACCTCTGCATTCCCTGGCATGGGGCCACTTCATCTTCAAAGCCAACAACAGCAGGTTGTCCTTCTCATCTCTCCTGTCACACCTTCCCTTCTGCTTTCAAGGGCTTGTGAAACTAAGTGGTTCCACCAGGATAACCTCCCTTATCCATGTTCACACCCTTAATCACATCTGCAGAGTTCCTTCTGCTATGTTAAGTAACACAAGTTCTAGAAATGAGGACATGGCCTTTGGAGGGCCAGTATTCTGCATATCCTAGCTGGAGAACCAAAGCTGATTATTAAGTCAAAAAGGTAAGATTTGTATGGCTCTTAATACATATTGCCAAATTGCTTTTTTCCTGGCTTGTCAGACAAGTGCATAGCAGTGTGGCTTCACTACATCTTCACCAGCATTTGGTTGTATGGGTTTTGGTTATGGTTGCTGGTTAACTAAAAATACATTTTTATTGATTTCAGAGAGGAAGGAAGAGGGAGAAAGAGAGAGAAACATCAATGCTGAGAGAGAATCATTGATCAGCTGCCTCCTGCATGCCCCACCCTGGGGGTTGAGCTCGCAACCCGGGGCATATGCCCTGACTGGGAATTGAACCCTGACCTCCTGGTTCATGGGTCGACGCTTAACCACTGAGCCACGCCAACCAGGCTATTTTGCATTTTTTGAGTTACTAGTAGGTTGAACATTTTTCCATGTATTTGTTTATTGTTTGGGGTATTTTGAGAAAAGAGAACAGTGAGGGTCATTAGCAGTAGCTATTTCCATATTTTATTTGCACTTCCACCTGGTGCGGGGTGCTGCCGGTGGGGGTAGGGGCGGGGGGGTGGATAAAGATATCACATGGGACCTCAGTCATCTTCAGTCTTGTGGAGGGGAGAGAACCAGTGCCACCAGACCATGGAAAATAACAGCCACCAACTGGAAGACACCCACACACTGGGGGCCACAGGCTGACTGAGGGCTCTGGAGGTGGGACAGAGTGTCAGTCTGGCCCTTGGACAGGATGTTTTAACACTGGCCCTGAACCCTTCCTCCATGGGGGCAGGGTTTGCCCGCAGCCCTGCCTGTCCCTCAGCTTTGGTTCGAATCCAGGGCCTGGCTGCGAGTGTTGTCCTGCCCAGCTGGTCTAGGCCAGGCTGGCAGCCCCGTCCCAGCAGGTGCCCCAGCTTTACTTTGACTTTGCAGGTGGCCTGCTACAGCTGCACATCCGGGCAGTGGTCATCTGTCTGCCCACTCCCAGCGGGGCATGGTGAGCCTGGCATTGCTGTGCTGGACAACAGGATCTATGTGCTGGGCGGCCGCTCACACAACCGTGGCAGCCGCACGGGCTACGTGCACATCTATGACGTGGAGAAGGACTGCTGGGAGGAGGGGCCCCAGCTGGACAACTCCATCTCGGGCCTGGCGGCCTGTGTGCTCACCCTGCCCCGTTCCCTGCTCCTGGAGCCGTCCCATGGGACCCCTGACCGCCAAGCCGACCCGGACTTCGCCTCGGAGGTGATGAGTGTATCTGACTGGGAGGAGTTTGACAACTCCAGCGAAGATTAGGGCTCTGGGGCTGGTGTCAACAGGAAGGGAAGGGTGGCAGGAGCTCCGAGGGCCGCCCAGGCCAGAGCACTTTACCCCAGGGCATGAGGCCCTTCCTTCTGCACCCCAGCCAGCTGGCTCTCCACCCTCCCTTCACACCAGCCTATCTGCCAGCTTGCAGCAGGTCTTTGTGGGGCTCTGTAGATCCTGGCTGTGGATCACCGTGCAGGGAGAAGTGTTTGAGAAGGCTCTGGTCCCCTGAAGGGGTTTACCAGGCCTGCTGCTCCTCAGCTCACACAGGGTGTGCCGTCACCAGCTGTCTTGGCCTCCCTGGTTCTGGTCCCTGCTGGGCTGAGAAGGTGTCCTCCAAAGGGATCTGTGCACTGGCACCCGGTGCGGCAGCCGAGGTATATTGAGTCCCCTCTGTGGGCAGGGCTAGGGTGGGCCCCTCACCTACCCAGTAGCCAGGAGAGCAATTGAGAGCTCCCAAGGACTGGAGAGGGAGCAGAGATGCATAAAGTTGCTTGAGACTGGTTCTAGTGATAAGAAGATCCCCTACAGCTGGGCTTTTCTGACCCCATGTTGTTGATAAATGAAATAAATCATCTTACAAAAGGTATGAATTGTTCTTGTGGCCATGGCCTTAATTTCTTGCACAGCCTGTCCGAGGCTGCAGCACTGGGAAGCACCGGTTCCCTTCTGGGGTGAAAGTGACTGCCGGCAATACCGCGCTGGTGTGGGATTTGGCAGTGGGAGGCCAAAATCCTGTCTCAAAGGCAAGAGCACAGTACACTCACCAGCTAGAAGGGTGCCACCTAGAGACCCGCCTAGTCCGGGACAGGTGGTCACCTGGTCTGCTGGAGTACTTCTCTGAGGAGGAGCTCTTTGAACAGTTGGCAATACTTGGGCCCCAAATAAAGCTCATCCTGAGGTTCAGGAAGGGGGCTCCAGCGCCAGGGGAGGGAGGCCCTGTCGGGATGGGCTCCTTCCCACTTCCTGGATCCCGGTGTGTGGCGGGAGTGGGAAGCTGCACTTCCTACGTATTCGCCAGGTGAGTTAAGTTCTTAGCTCCCTGGTGCAGTGGATGGGACCTTTCTGGGCCACCAACTTTGCCTCTGCTCATCAGAGCTTCCGCCTGAACAGTCTCTTGCCTGTCACAGGTTCTGCACCAGCAACCCGCACTGCCCTGCGGGATCTGTGACTTCCGAGGGCTCTGTCCTCTCGCAGTCATAGAGACCACTGAGCCTTCTCTGTTACTTGGTGCCTTGCCCAGAGCCTGCTGCGACTAGCACCATGCCATGGATGGGAGGGGAGCAGAGAGGCAGTGTGAGCTGCTAATGAGAGGAAGGCATGTGGAGAGGGACAGGAAATCAGTTGCTTTGGGTTCTCCTTTTTGATTCCTTAAGGACTTTGGGGTGTGGGGGTTGCTGCCTGCTCCTCAGGGCCATGCAAGTGACCTTGCTTGCTGTCTCCTGGGGCTGGGTACTCCTGAGGAAACACGCCCCCACTCCCTAACCCCACGTGACATCATACACCCCCACTTCAGGGTGGCAAGCTCAGTGTGACCCTGGTAGGTCACTTCCAATGGGACAGGCTGGCCACATTCTCCAGTGTCTTCTCCCCTGTTCCTGAGGGTGAATATGAGAACATGGGACCAGAGTAAGGACCCAGCACATCCTTTCTGCCACCACCTTACAGGCCAGGCTAGCAGTTCCTGCAGACCCCAGAGGTTTCTGGGAAGGAGAGCCCCAGAAATGCTTTCCCCACCCGTTATCTTCAGTATGTCCCAAGCTTGGTGCTGTCTCCCCACCCAGAGCCACCAAGGCCTGGCCATAACTTTACAAGAGACCTCTGGTCTCGGGAGGTGAGGGGAGTCTTTGATGCTGTGAGCATGGGCTGGGGTAAGGGATCCGGAAAGCTGGGCAGCAGCCTGGCCCTGCCATTGCAGCCTTGGGGCCCAGCCTGGCATTTGTGGCAACACTTCCCCCACCTCCTGCCCATGGGTCTCAGCAGCCCAGGCTCACAGGCCCTACATTCATGCTTTAATTTGGCTTGTGCTCATCCCTTTCTGCGTATAAAATCCTCACCCTTCAGTTGACCACCTTCAGGAAGCCATCCTGGCCAGAACAGGTCAGCTTGGGCTCTAGGCGCCCACAGTTTGCCTGTGTGATTGTCTGTGGGTACCAGGGTACCACAACTTTCTAATCCTGGTATTCACCTGGCACCAGGCCAGGCACATGGACCATCATTCATTCCACCCGCACTTCTCAGTCTCAGATAGCGTTGTGGTGGTGTCCGGGACAGATATGGACCCTGCCTTCAACACCAGATCTCGCCGCCATGGCACACACGCAGGGGGGCTCTGGGTCTGAATGAGACAAGGCTGGGATGGTCCGTGTCCTGCAGGCAGCGGGGGGCAGCCAGATAGGAGATTAGGAAAACTACAATGGTTGGTATATAGATGGGGTGAGTAGAGATCTGAGACATTCAGGAGTGGAGGCATTGTCCAGTGGTATTCTTCACAGGTGGGAATTGGGGGCGAGGAGCAGTTGTGGGGGAAGGGGAAAGAAGGTGATGGGGTCTGAGGTGCCTGTTCATGACTTCAGTCCAGCTGGGGCGAGTGCATCCAGCCCTGGGGTCTGTGCCTCTAAAGCTGGGAAGGGGGCAGGGCTGCCACAGGCAGCTGGGCGTTACTACCACCACATGGACCTCTGCTGGCTCTGTTGGTGGCAGCCAATGGGGGCCTCCCTGGGAGGGGCCCTGGTACTGGGAGGACACTGCTGAGGTGAGGGTCATGTCCAGGAGGAACTGCCCAGAACTGGTTTGGCCAGTGTACTTGTCTCCAAGAAGTGTTTGCATTTGTGATCGCAGTGGACTTCCCCTTCCAGTCCACCCAGCTGTTACCAGCATGACTGAGTGAGGGGCCCTAACCTCAGAAGCCCCCTCCCCTGCTGCTTTCCATTCTGCCCTCTGCCAGCCTGCCCTGGACAGGTCCCTGGCTCAGCCAGCCTGGTGTGTCCTCAGGCTTGGGCCTTTCGGTGGCCCTTGTTCCAAGCCTCCTCCTCCAGTCCCACCTTCCACCTTGACAGGCCTCCACATAGCTAAGGAAAGACACCACTCCTCCCTCAGGGAGTCTGCATCAGCCTGCTTCCCAAGAGAAGGCAGCTACCCTCTCCCTGCTCAGGGCCTCCTGCCAACTCGTAAGTCCTCAAAACACATGGTCATCTGTACTGGGACCTGGCTGCTCCCCTTGTTCCATCCCCAGACCTGCCTGCCTACCCTGGGCCCTGGGCGTGGACCTGCCATCCCCCAAAGCACCAGGCACCCCTCTACTTCCCAGACCCAGAGTTTCTCTTCCTTGCAGTTCGCCTAGGCCCTGTTCCTCTTAATCTTGTTCCCCTTCTTCCTTACTTGCTGCCCCTGCTTTGCTCTGTGCTGTCACCCCTGCTCTCCTGATGCAGAAGTCCTCTCCAGCCCTGGCCACCCTCTGCACTTTTCCCTCTGATTCAGCAGCCTTTTCAAGCAGAATCACCCTCCCAGGTTCCCTAAACCCTTTCAACCCCTGACAAGGATTGCAGGGCCTCTGTCCCGGAGCTCTTCCACCTGCTTCCTCTGCCTTTACCCCCACATTCTGTGGGAGCCCATGGCTGGGCCATTCTATCTCCCTGCCATCTCTCCAATTCATCCCTACGAGAACGCCCACCCCCACCCCAGGCCTCTGGTCCAGACTGAGTCTATCCACAGGCCTCAAGCATCCTGCTCCGTCTGCAGGCTTTGCACTGAGTGTGCGAAAGAAGCTGACCACCCAGCTGGGCACCACAGGGCTTCGGAAGTGAGGGGGGCAGTGTAGCAGAGGCGGGCTTGCAGCCTTGACCTGGGTTGTCTGTGGGACACCCTCCCATGACCGATTCAGAGGCGCTGGGGACAAGGGGGACTTTGGTGTGTCGCGCTCTTTTCCCCCAGCTCCCTTCCTGCCCTGGGCCTGGCCGCACAGTGAGTTCGCAGGGGTGGCTTCTCCACAAGGTCTGGGGAGAGAAGGGAAATCAAGGGGACCGAAGATTCCTCGGGTGGGCCCCTGTGGCCCCGCCCTCCCCCGACGCTTGGCTGGCCTCCTCCAAGTTCGCCCCAAGTTTGAGAGCTGCCGCGTGGGGGCGGGGGCCGCGCGGAGGGGCGGGGGCGCGGCCAGAGGGTGGGGTCTGGCGCGCGGGGCGGGCGCTGCCGCCTGGCCGGCCGCGGCTGGCCCGGGATCAGGGAGCCGATGTGGAATTTCCTGCCCGGCCCGGCGCCCCTCCTGCCGCCCCCCGCCCGGCCACGCACTCCGCTTCCGGCCGCTCTTGCTGCGGCCGCACCCGCGTCCGCGCCCGCCCCGCGCCTGCCCCGCGCCTCATGGAGGGCGCAGGGTCCCGGGGGGCTGGGCCGGCGCGGCGCCGGGGAGCCGGGGGGCCGCTGCCGCCGCCGCTGCTGCTGCTGCTGCTGCTGCTCTGGCTGCTGCCCGGCCCCGCGGCGCCCGAGGAGCTGAACCCGCGCGGCCGCAACGTGTGCCGTGCGTCCGGGTAGGAGCCCGGCCTGGCTGGGGGAGGGAGGCCGAGGAGGACGCTCGGGGCCGGGGGAGAGGGGATACCCGGCATGGGGGAGGGTGGCATCCGGGACCTCCCTACGCCCAAAGCGCCGGCCCCTTCAGCCACCCTCGCCGACGCCGGCTCCGCTCCAGGCCAAGACTGGGCGCCGGGCCACGACGGAGCATCCGAGGATACCCCGGGCAAGAAGTCAGCAGAGGGGAGAACGGAGTGCAGTGGGCGCCAGGAGGGGTGACACACGGGGTCCGAGCTTTCAGACCTAGAAAAAGGGAGGCTTGGGCGGGGTTTTGAAGGCCGTAGGAAGAAGTCGGGAAAGGCATTCCAAACAGATGGAATGGTATGTGCAAAGGCCCGCGGCATGAGTGTGACTCCAGTTAAGAGGAAGGGTGAGGGTCGGGGCAGATGGAGCTGTGCTGTAGAGAGGTAGGAGCCGGGAGGTCTTGGGGCAGTCGAGAATCGGAAGGACCGATCTGATGTGTTTCCTAGAAAGAGCGGGCGCGGTTGGGAGAAGGGCGGTGATAGAGGTGGGCACCGAGGAGCCTGTGCTCAGAGTGAACCCGAAGCGGGAATGGAAAGGACAATGACGTGCACCGGTCGGAGGACGTGAAACTCCCGGGTGGGGAAGCCAGTGTGGGACCGGCACGGGACAGGCCCTGCCGGAGGGCGGAGGGCGGAAATCAGAGGGCAGGATGCTAGGACTGGGCACAGGAGTTGGAGGACCTGGTCGGCCAGTCGGAGGCCACGGCGAGGTCAGGACATCTCCGCTCAGGGGCAAGGAGCCGGCGTGTGGGGGTGCCTTGGCGTGTGTGGGGAGGAGCCGCGCGGGCGGGAAGCTGGAGAGGCTGCCCCGGGGCTCCCAGCTGGGTCCCGTCGGGGCGCCCCGGGCCGCAGAGCTCTGGGAGGCCGCGTCCGGGGGCTCGGCCGTCGCCCTAGACAAGGGGCTGCGAGGGGGCCGCGCGGGGTTTCCGAGCTTGGATCCCGAGGCGCAGACCCCTCCCCGCTGCGAGCCCCGCCTCTGGGGCGGGGGCCGGCCAGGCCCGCCATCTGCTTCGCATCGACGCCGACACAGCCTCCCGGGCCTTCCCGGCCCCAGGAATGCAGCGGCGGTGGCGGGCGGGGCCCTGCCTGGAGAGGGGGAGGGCGCGATCGCTGCGGGCCCTGCCTCTCTGCCTCAGCTGTTCTTCCCCTTGGGGTCGGTGCTGGGGATCCGGTGGCAGGCTGGAGCTGTCGGAAGCCTGAGCCCTTCGCTCCCACTCCCCGTAGCCCTGAGACCTCCCCATTCGGCGGCCTTTTCTACTAGCCAAGAGCTCGCGTTTGAGTTTCAAATCCTGTTGCTACCTCTCTCCCGCTGTGTGGCCCTGGGCAATCGCTTCACCTCTCTGGGCCTATGTCATGCAGTGGAGGGGGTGACTTCAGTCATGGGTGGGGCTGCCCACCCCGCGTCTGGGCTCTTTTTCTGTTACTCTCCCAAGGCTCCCACCTGCAGTTCCCTTTCCCCAGAGGTCGGAGGACCAGGGGAGGGGAGCAAACAGCCAGTAAAACCCATGTATCTCCTGTGTGCCAGGCCTGTGGTTGGTGCAGGGATGCAACAAGGGAGACAAACATCCCTGCCCCGGTGGTGGAGGAAACTTACAGCAAATCATCGGCCATCTAGCAAGTGCTAGGAGGTGTTCAGCTGGGGAGTGCTGTTTCCCTTAGGGTGATCTGGGAGACCCACGGCGAGGTAATACGTGGGCAGAGGCCCACGGAAGAGGAGGCAGTGCCTTGTGGTGTCCAAGGGGAGGCTCTGAGTGCAGAGGGCCTGCTGGAAGGACCCTGGGGGCTGGGCAGAGCCTGGGAGGGGGATGGTGGTGGAGAGGCCAGAGTAAGGGTGGCCGGCCACAGTGGGGTCTGCCTACTGCTCTAAGGACTTGAGTTTTTTGAGGGCCATGGAAACTCCCCGGGGGCTTTGTATAGAGGAGGGCTGGCATCTGACAAGGGTTGACTCTCAGGTGGCAGAGGAACTAGGGCCAGGGGGGCAGAAAGTGAGGCCAGTTAGGAGATCAGGAGAAATCAGGGAGAGCCAGGGTGGCTCTTCCAGGGCTGTGGCAGAGCAGGGGAGCAGTGGCCTGTGCCATCCTAGATCCAGTTTGAGTGGTAGAGCCAATGGATGTGATGTGTGCTGTGAGAGCGCGCAGTCAGGGACACCTCTGGGGATTCAGCCTCCCAGCCTGCAAGGACAGGGCTTCCCTGTGGTGGGCGGCAGCTGGGCTGTCAGTGTTGGAAGGAGGGCCCCCTGGAGGGCTCCCAGGCTTGGATTGTCTGCATGTAGATGGGACCAGTGAGCTTCCAGAGAGGAGAGAGCCTGGGGGCGGGGAAGCCAGAGGAGGGGTGTCCAAGGGGGCAGAGGAGAGGCAACTGGTATGGGAGCCTGAAGCCTGTTCAGCGTGGGCTGGCGAGCGAGCTACAGTCTTGGCTGAGCTCTTAGTTTGTGCCACTTGCTTGAGACATCTTGGTTTAATCTTCCTGCCAAGCCCATGGGCTCCATTCTACGGATAAGGAGCCTAAAGCTCAGAGAGGTTAAGTTCTGTGCCCAAGGTCACATAGCAAGTGACAGATGCAGGCACCAAATCCAGCTTACTGGGGCCCTAAAATGGGCTCTTTTTTTTTTAATTTTAATTTAAAAAAATTTTTAAGGTATGTTTTATTGATTTTTCACAGAGAGGAAGGGAGAGGGATAGAGAGTTAGAAACATCGATGAGAGAGAAACATTGATTCAGCCGCCTCCTGCACACCCCCTACTGGGGATGTGCCCACAACCAAGGTACATGCCCTTGACCGGAATCGAACCTGGGACCCTTCAGTCCGCAGGCCGACGCTCTATCCACTGAGCCAAACTGGTCAGGGCCTAAAATGGGCTCTTACCCACAGAATCATGTGGCCAGGCAGAAGGTGGTCTGTGCTCCCAGGACCATTCCAGCAGGCCCTCTGGCAAGGCTGCCTGCAGAGGCTCTCCTCCCAGGGACTTGGGTTCGGAACTGGCAGAAAAGGCAGAGGGTGATGGACCCACTTTTAGACGGGCACCGGGAGCCCTGGGGCAGGCCTGGGGGGTGCAGGTAATGGGGGGCAGGAGAAGCCAGGCCTTAGTGTTCCCTGTGTCAGGTATCCAGTTCAATTTGTGGAAAATAAGCTGAGCCCCATTCCTCCACTTTGAGGTTTTTATGGGTCCTGTTCCCAGGCCCTACGTCTTGGGCCTGAGGGAGAATCAAGTTATTTTGTGGGGTGATGTCCCAAGGCCCCATCCAGGGTGTGCTGATGTCCTAGAACAATGGTTGGCAAACTGCGGCTCCTCGGTTTGCTGCTGTGTTGACTAATGAGTTTGCCCACGACTGCTGTAAGGCATTACCCTTACCCAGAAGTTTTGACTTCAGGTTAAAGACATTAGTACATTATTAAAATGTTTTTTAAATGTTTTTCCCTAAGGCAGTGGTTGGCAAACTCATTAGTCAACAGAGCGGCAAACCGCGGAGCCGCGTGTGGCTCGCAAGCCGCAGTTTGCCTACCACTGTCCTAGAACACCCTGGGGACATGGGGCATCTTCTGAGGGGTGTGATGTGGGGCAGCCTTTCCCTTCCCAACCTGGACCCCTCACCAGGGTCCTTAGGCCCCCTCCCAACCTCTTCCCATCCAGATTCCTATCCTTTGGAGAAGCACACTCCTTTTCTCTAAAATGTGAATGGCTGCTACGTGCCTTTAGGATTTGGATGAAATTCTAGGTTTGATGGGGCTCTATGAACCTGCGTCTGAGCGTCTGTTCCTTCTCAGCCTCCTTTGCCCCCCAAATGTGGGCACACCGCATTTCAGCCCTTGTGCAAGGTCTCCAAACCTTCATGCCCACACACCCCATCAGCCCAGAGTTTTGGACGCTGTACAACCCTGAAATGTGACAGTTCTAAAGTATTTGCCTCCGACTGAGGTGACTTGTACCTTGTAAAGCCAAATAAAATTAAACAAGATTTTAAAAACATGTAAGTAGGTGCTTTAATATCTCCTTCCTACACCTCAACTCGTGCCCTGGAGACCTCCCAGTTTTACCTCCCTTGCTCTTGTGGAGAACCCCCAGGTGTGCCCTGCTCCTCTGGGAGGCACCTCCACTGAGTGGATGCCTCACTCTCTACGCACCTCACCCAGAGGCTGCACATCTGCCTTGGCACTTCACTTCAACTGGTCATGCAGAATGCCACACTTGAGCAGGTCCTGGAGGCCCAGGGACCTCTCCCCAGCCCCTACGTCACTGCTGGCCCTCCTGGGACAGACACCTGGGGTCTCTTTCTTAGGCCTAGGGGCTGGGGGAGGAGGGTTCAGAGAGTTAGGTGGGATGGGGAGACTCTGTAGAGAGACCTGGGAAGTTCTTAGAAGTTAGGTCTATGGGTGATCTGCCCTCTGCACCTCCCGGTGTCATATGCTGGAGGGCTGGAATTTGTGTCTCATTCGCTACTACTCCCAAACCTACACTAGTCCCAGGCCCCAGTACACAGCAAGGCCATGAGAACCACTCCCCCAAGGCAGAGTGGAGGTTGCAGGGAAGCCCCGTCAGGATGGGGATTGGGGCTCAGGCTCCTCTCTCTGCCCGCAGCTCCCAGGAGCCCGTGTGCTGTGCCGGCTGGAAGCAGCAGGGGGACGAGTGTGGGATCGGTGAGTGGGACATCCTGGGGACCTGGGCAGTGGGGGTGGGGTCAGTGGGTGGGGGTACGGAGCAGCGGAGATTTTGTGGGTGCTGGATGCAGGGCAGCTCAGGTCCCCTCTCGTCCGCAGCGGTGTGCGAAGGCAACTCCACGTGTTCGGAGAACGAGGTGTGCGTGCGGCCTGGCGAGTGCCGCTGCCGCCATGGCTACTTCGGTGCCAACTGCGACACCAGTGAGCGCTGGGCAGTGGGGCTGGATTCTAGAGAGATGGGCGTGGTCTGTGAGTGGGGCGGGGTCTGATCCGGGAACCCGATCCAGCGTAAGAGCCGGTTCCCCAAAGCCGGGGTGGGGAGTCCGGGGCGGGGAGTCGGTGGGGACTCTGGCAGGTTCAGGGTGGGCCCCAGGCTCCCTCCAGAGTGCCCGGGCCTGCCACTCTCCGCTCATCCCTGTAGAGTGCCCGCGCCAGTTCTGGGGACCCGACTGCAAGGAGCTGTGTATCTGCCACCCGCATGGGCAGTGCGAGGATGTGACCGGCCAGTGTACGTGTCACGCGCGGCGCTGGGGAGCACGCTGCGAGCATGCGTGCCAGTGCCAGCACGGCGCGTGCCACCCGCGGAGCGGCGCGTGTCGCTGCGAGCCTGGCTGGTGGGGCGCGCAGTGCTCCAGCGCGTGCTACTGCAGTGCCACGTCGCGCTGCGACCCACAGACGGGCGCGTGCCTGTGCCATGCGGGCTGGTGGGGCCGCAGCTGCAACAATCAGTGTGCCTGCAACACGTCACCGTGCGAGCAACAGAGCGGCCGCTGCCAGTGCCGGGAGCGAACGTTCGGCGCGCGCTGCGAACGCTACTGTCAGTGCTTCCGCGGCCGCTGCCACCCAGTGGACGGCACGTGCGCCTGCGAGCCGGGCTTCCGCGGCAAGTACTGCCGGGAGACGTGCCCTGCCGGCTCCTACGGCCTGGGCTGTCGCCGCAGGTGGGCGTGGGCCCCGGCCGGGAGGGGGTGGGTGGAAGGAGGGCAGGCCGCCAAAGGAGGCGGGGGTTAGGTGGTTCAGGGCCCCGCCTAGCCTCCCACCCCTTCCTTCCCTAGATGCGGTCAGTGCAAGGACCAGCAGCCATGCACGGTGACGGACGGCCGCTGTGTGACCTGCGAGCCCGGCTGGAACGGCACCAAATGCGACCAGCCTTGCGCCATTGGCTTCTACGGCGAGGGCTGCAGCCACCGCTGCCCACCATGTCGCGACGGGCACGCCTGCAACCACGTCACTGGCAAGTGCACGCGCTGCAATGCAGGCTGGATCGGCGACCGGTGAGCATCCTGTGCCATAACCGGTCCCAGTCCCACGGCCCCACAGCTCCACCTCCCCTGATGCCCTTTGTGGAGGGCATTGTGGGCTTGGGTTCGCGTGCCCCCATTTCCACTAACCCACCTCCCCACGTTTTGAGGTGCGAGACCAAGTGCAGCAATGGCACTTACGGCGAGGACTGCGCGTTCGTGTGCGTCGACTGCGGCAACGGCCACTGCGACTTCCAATCCGGGCGATGCCTGTGTAGCCCTGGTGTCCATGGGCCCCAGTGAGTGCCGGGACCTAAAGGGGCCGGGGGTGTGAACCCGACACAGGGCTCCAGCCGGACGCCCAGGTGCTTCTGTGTTGGTGGGACCAAGGCTTGACCCTTCAACTTTGGCCCCCTTACCTAAGCTAAGGAATGACACCAGGCTCTTTGGAGCCGGCACTTTGAGCTGGATCCGACGTCCAGTTCAGCCTGTGGTCAGTGGGCTCCTAAGGTGAACCTGAGCTGGTGTAGAGCGAGCAGGGACCCCCACTTACAGCCAAGGGCCTGATCGGGCAGCCCCTTTCCCATCCACACAAGCGTCCGTCTCAGGGATGGGCACTGCGGCCCGGTGGCCACTGGCCGGTCCCCAGGCTCCTTCCCACTGGTGTGCACACACATTCATTTCTAAAACACTGATTGCGGAGTATGTGCCCGGAAGTGGAGGTGGGCATCAGTTCCTAGAGAATAGAGCTCCAGGACAGGGGTTAGCTGGCCGCAGGGCCAGGGCGGGACGCCTCGCGGAGAGTCGCTGTGGCCTTCCCTGAACCTGCGCCTCCATCTTAGCTGTAACCTGACGTGCCCGCCCGGGCTCCACGGTGTGGATTGCGCCCAGGCCTGCAGCTGCCATGAGGACTCGTGCGACCCAGTCACTGGTGCCTGCCGCCTGGGTGAGTTGGTGAGCGGGGCGTCAGGTTGTGAGATGTGCTGGCGGGGGGCGGGGTGGGGAGGTTGCTGGCACCCTCCCTGATCCTAACACCCGACAGAGACCAACCAGCGCAAGGGTGTAATGGGCGCGGGCGCGCTGCTCGCCCTGCTCCTGGGTCTGCTGCTCTCGCTACTCGGCTGTTGCTGCGCCTGCCGTGGCAAGGACCCCGCGCACAGGTGAGGCCCCAAGCGGTCCGGCTCTCCTGGATCAGGACGCACCCTGTCAGTCGCGCTGCGGGACCTTTCCCTACCCACCTGCCTCCGGCCCGGTCCTGGCCCCGCCTCTGGCGCGTGGCCCTGCCCCCTCTTTAGCTCAGGCCCCGCCCTTTCTGTTTCGGCTCCCTCGGCGAACGAACCACTCTCTAGGCCCCGCCCCCAACCCCGCCCCTTCACTCAGGCTCCTCCTCGCCCCGCAGGGAGCTCTCGCTTGGGAGGAAGAAGCCGCCACAACGACTCTGCGGACGCTTCAGCCGCATCAGCATGAAGCTGCCCCGGATCCCGCTCCGCAGGCAGAAGCTACCCAAGGTCGTAGGTAAAGATACCCGCACAGGGTCTCTGGGGGAACATTCTTACGCAAGAGGCTGCTGGGAAGTGGGTGTGAAGGTGTCGGTGTGGGGAAACGCTGGGCCCTGAATGTTGATGTGGGTGGGCCTAGGGGAGGTGCGACCGAAGAGAAGGAAAAGGGATGATAATGTGCGTGAGCCCAGGGAGGAAGAAGGTAGGAGGCCTAGGTGTGCAGGCAGGTGTGGGAGGCTTTGGGCTCCGACTCTGTATGAGTGCTTGCATCTGGGGTGCCATGAGGGTGTGGACATCTGGGTCGGACAGCCCTCCCCCACTCCCCAGTTTGTAGGAGTATAAGTTGGTGTGTTCACCTGGAGTTGGAGCACCTGTGCAAGGGAATTGCTGGCACCAGTTGGCAGGAGGGGGGTCCTGCCTGGATCCCCTGCAGTGCCCTGGGTCCTTTCTGGAACCCTCCACCCTGCCAAAGGGCCCTGGGTGAGGGGTTCTGCTGCTATTATCACTCTGCCTGTTGAATTGCCTGTGCCACCCACAGTCAGGGTAGGGCTGGTGCTCCATCATTTGTGACAGGAGGGCTATGGAGGGCACAGGCTCTGAGGCAGGGCAGGCTCCCTGGCAGCCGTGTCTCCCTCTTTCCCTAGTGGCTCATCACGACCTGGATAACACACTCAACTGCAGCTTCCTGGAGCCACCATCTGGGCTGGAGCAGCCCTCACCATCCTGGTCTTCTCGGGCCTCGTTCTCCTCCTTCGACACCACTGATGAAGGCCCTGTGTACTGCGTGCCCCACGAGGGTGAGCACCACTCTGCTTAAGCCTCACTCCAGCCCAGGGAAATGTTCCCGCTTAAAAGAGCTCTGTGCTCTGGGGTATAGGTGGCATGGAGAGGAATGGTGTGGTGATGCTGTTAACGGGGGACTGGACTCACAGCTGAGGCTGCAGAGCGGGGTTCTGTGCTGCCCTGCGTTGAACTGAGGCGGGGTCTGGGGGGATGGGTGGGCTCTCTTTTCTCTAACCACAGCCCAGGTTCACTTCTGGGGGAGAGACCAGGTAGAGAGAAGGTTCTGCGCCTGAGTAGGAGTTGAAGGAGGGGAGGTCTACAAAATATGGGCACACACCTTTGCCCACAAGCAGCAGGAAGGAGCCTGACTGGCTGAGATTCTGGCTTCTTTCCTACCCTGACCACCCACCTGGGTGACATTGGGCAGGTGACTAACCTGAGCCTTAGAAGCCTTCTCTCTTAAAGGAGACATAATCCCCTTGCAGGTGTTAAAGGGTTACATTTGATGATGGTGGGTGGCCTCCCTTCTGGGGGTGTGGGGGCGGGGGCGGCGTCGAGGCCAGGCTGAGCTTGGATGGAGCTTTAGCTGGGAACGCGCTTTTCACCCCCAGCACTCAGCCACAGCTCGGGGGCTAAGAACTAGATGTGTGGTTAGCGCTTTGGATGCCAGGACGAAGCACCAGCGAGGGCCTAAGAGAAGGCGAAGGTTTGTGCCTGGAGGCTGGATGGCTCAGGCACTTTCTGTTTGCGGTGACCGCCCCGCTTATTCTCTGTCAGAGGCGGCAACCGAGAGCCGAGACCGGGAAGTCCCCACCGCCCCAGCTGAGGCGCAGGCGCCGGCCCCCGCGCCAGTGACCACCCCGGCGCCATCGGAAGAGGCGCCCCTCCCCGCATCCTCTGACAGCGAGCGGTCAGCGTCGAGTGTGGAGGGGCCTGGTGGGGCGCTGTACGCGTGCGTGGCCCGGCGCGAGGCCCGGCCGGCCCGGGCTCGGGGAGAGGCTGGAGGCCTGTCGCTTTCACCATCGCCGGAGCGCAGGAAACCGCCGCCACCCGACCCCGCCACCAAGCCCAAGGTGTCTTGGATTCACGGCAAGCAAGGCGCTGCTGGCGCTGCCCGTGCGCCTTCACCCCCATCCCTGGGCCTCGAGGTGGCGCCCAGCCCCAGCAAGAGGAAACGGACACCCAGTGACACATCGGCGCGGCCCGAAGAGCCCGGCAGCTCCCGGACCCAGGACCCGACGCCACGGCCCCCGGGGCTGGCAGAAGAAGAGCCAGCCCTTGCCGCGCCCTCCCCGCCCCGGGCTCGGGCGCGGGGCCGCGGCCCTGGCCTCTCTGAGCCCACGGACGCTAGTGGTCCCCCGCGCAGCGCGCCCGAGGCCGCTTCCATGCTGGCCGCGGAGCTGCGCGACAAGACTCGCAGCCTGGGCCGCGCCGAGGGGACCCCGGGCACACACAACCCCCGGGAGAAGCCGGCGCCACCGCAGAAGGCCAAGCGCTCGGTGCTGCCGGCCTCGCCGGCCCTCACGCCCCCCGCACCGGAGGCCCCAGGTCCCGAGAAGGCGGCGGCTGGCGCACCCTTGCCCGACACCCCCCGGAAGAAGACCCCCATCCAGAAGCCACCGCGCAAGAAGAGCCGGGAAGCGGCGGGCGAGCTGGGCAGGGCGGGTGCGCCCACCCTGTAGCAAGCGGCGGCGCGGCCGCGCCCGCAGCTTCACCCGGCTTCGCAGCGCTGCTTGCCACCCCGTGCTCCGCGCCCGCTTGGCGTCTCCCTCGGCGGACCGAAGTCCTGGGTCCGGAGCGATCCTGGGTCTCATTGGCTCAGGCCCCAGCGGCGGCTCCCATTGGTCAAGGCCTGACTGGCGCTTAGCTAACGGCTCCCTTTGCATTGGCCGCGTTATGTAGGGCTCAGGCCAGCCGGGGTCTCAAAGGCCAGGACGGGAGGGTTCTGCCCGGAGACCACCTCTTACTGGCCTGGCCTGCCTTCTCATTGGCTGAGGCCAGAAGTACTTCTGCCCGGTCTGCCTCTCATTGCCAGGGCCTGGCGCCTCTGGCTGGAGTCTCCTTTCCTTCCCCGCAGCCCCAGGCCCTTTCCCCTGGCGGGGCATCAGGGTCTCTGGTTGACCTGAGCCTGGGGAGGAGGGCTGGCCTCTGCTCCTCGGGAGGCTCAGCACCCAGGGCTCAATCCTTCCCACCCTCCCCTTTCCTGCGCCCGCCGCCCCAGCCTTCCCAGCCCTGGCCCCTCAGCCGTCAGCTGGTTTTGATGGCCTCCCACCACGCCACCCACTGGTGGGAATCCCAGGGGCACTCCAGTAGTCTGAGGAGACATATTTATAGGCCCCCAGCAGGGCTGCTCCCGCCTCATCCGGGTGCCCCAGGATGGGCTCCTCCCGGCAGGGGCTTGGCCAAAGCTTTCTTAATAAAGTGCCTTTTCCCCCCTCTGAGCTCTGACTGCTTCCTATCTGCGGAGCCTAGGACAAGGATGTCGCCAAGCTGGCACTCACACCCCCAGGACCCCTAACCTAAGCAGAGCCTGGGAGTCCACGGATGGGTCTCCCGGGACCACGTTGGAAGCCAGGTTGTGTCCATCTGCCCATCATTCATTTATCAAGTTAATTTCCCACCCACCTTGGCCCTCCCCATTCTCCCAGATGACCAATGGGTCAGAACAAATCAGGTGGAGTCAGTCCCTTGATGATAAGGAGTGGGTGTGCGGGGCTGCGTCTGACCTGACCTGCGCTTTCCCCTCTGGCCACTGTTGTTACACTTGGGGGCTCCGAGCTGTTTGGTGTGGCTAGGTCAGGTCAGAGGCTGGGGCCAGGGGGCAGTGGGCCACGGGCACAGCCTCCAGCTTGGCCTCATCTGGCACAAACAAGGCAGCCGGGCACTGCACAGAGCCCCGCTGTCCGCCTCAATGGGCTCCTTGTCCTCGGCCGGAAACTCTCACCACCCGCCCCGCCGGTCCGAGGGTGTTGGGGGTAGAGGGAGGAAAGTGGGCCTGGCCCAGAGCCCTGGCTAGCCTCAAAGGCAGTCGCCCCCTCCACCGCCCCGCTTCCACACACACACACACACTCTGGCCTGACCTTCTAGCTTGCCATTTGTCTCCCAGTGTCTTCACTGGCCTCCCAAGGGCCCTTCCACAGCTACAGAGCCTTATTTCTCTGTGGTGCCCACTGTCCTCCATCTCTAGGGCTTCTGTCTCCCTGCCTCTGGCTATTGGACCTCTTTCCCAGCAACTTGGATCAGGAGATTCTGCCAGGATTCTCCAACCACCTCCCACCCCCGCAGCACCACAGGAGTCTGACCAATGCTGGCACCTCAGGGATCTCACCTGGCAACTCTCCGGCCTCTGGCTGGATACCACATTGAGGTCGACTTCAGTGACCCATACAGAGACCCAGTCACCTGAGTGGAAATAGCCTCATGCCACGGGGGCAGGGAAGGGGGGGCGCGAGGGGGGGACGTCTGGCAGGGCTGGCATCAGCACAGTCCCTGTATCTGGCCTGATTAGGCAGCACGCGGGCTCCATATCTCCAGGACATGCTGCTTCCCTCGGGCCAGCTGGGTATCCTCCCAGCTCTGGCCCTGCGGCTGGCTGGCCTCTGATTCATTTGGGCACCAGGCCATGCTGGCTGCTGGGATTGAGAACACAGGTTCAAAGTCTGCCAGGGGGAACAGATGACCAGCTGAACCCGAGGACAGGGCAGTGACTGAGGGGGTGGAGGTGGACAGTGCAGTGGCTCAAGCCACACTCTTGCTGTAACCCCCTCACCCCTAGTTAGCTCCATCTCTCCCTCTCCCCCCGGCCTGGACCGGTAGTGGTCACATCAGCCAGGCGTTTCCTGGGGCCTCTCCTCCCACTGTCCGGGGAGACTTCCAGGTGTTCCAGACCCCAACCTTCAGGCACCCCTCTGTGTGGGTGCCTCCCAGAAGAGGAGGGGTGCTTCCTGAACTTTCGGCTTCCAACCCTTGCCACTTGCCTCCCTGCAGGTCAGATGCTGTGGCCTGGGGGCCAGGCAGGACCTAGGCTGAGAAGCTCCCCCCACACAGGATGACCCAGGTGACCATCTGGGGAAGGAGCTGCTGGGACCCTTCAAAACCCCCCTGTCCGACATGCACTCCCTCCCCACCCCCTCGGGCCTGCAGCAGTGCCAGCTCCCAGGGCAGGCGCCACAAAAGGAACCGCGGCTGCTGGAACCTCCGTTGCCATGGGGACCAGGACCACAGGGCCCACATCTGGTAGCGATTGAGGAGGAAAAATTATGAGTCGTGGAAAACGCAAATATTTTTTGTAGCACAGAGCACAAAGGAGCGGGAGGAATGTGGGACTGGAGAAGGCCTGAGCCCAGCCGGGTTCCAAACAGGAACGCAGACACACACACAGACGGAGTTACACACACACACACACACACACACACACACACACACAATGCCAGACTCACAGAAATGCTCAGACACACGCAACACAAAACACACCACCAGACCCACAAAAACACTGAGACTGACACACTCACTGCAACATACACCCACACATACAACCAGCCTCAAAGAAACACTCCCTCTCCAACACAAACACACAATCTACCACATCGTGCAACTCTGTACTCTGCACACACCCCCCCAATGAATCAAGCACTGGGAGAGACATGAACTGCAACAAGCACACACGTACAACCTGCCCACAGGTACACAAGGAGGCATCATCACCCCGCAAGACACACACACAGTCCAGATGATGCGCAGAACAGAAGAGAAGACTGCACAATACACTCTATGTTTTGCAGATACAGGAACACCAGGAGAGATGCTTGCTGCAGTGCACACACACACAGCCCAGACTCACAGAAGCACCGAGAGGCACTAACTTTGTAATCACATACACCCTCCACCAGAGACACCCGGTGGACATGCGGAGACACCTACACACGTGCCACAAGACAAACAGAAACTCCGTGCAACACATATACACACCACCAGATCCACAGAACCATGAGACACATACCTTATAAACACACACATCACCTGACACAGAGATACATAGAGACAGCCCACACCAAGAAACGGACACAGCCCACAACCAACGGAAACACAGAAACAGCCAGCCAGCCTGCAACAGCCACACAGCCCACCAGACCCACTACATGCTGAGACAGGCCCTCACTCTGAGACACACACGCACGCACGCGGGTAGAAACAAAGAGATGAGTTCTGCACGTGCACAGCATGCCTCCAGACACACACAGTGGAAACACACAATCCGCCAAGCACCCAGAAACTGACGAACTGAGATTTCCCTGAGCCCCACGCATCTATTGGGGCACAGGAAAAGCAGCGATGGTTGGAAGATGCCCCCATTCTTCTGTGCTCTGAGAAATGGCTGGGCCTAAAGGACCACTTTGCCCTCCCTCTTCCTTATGCTCCTTGTTTACCTGCCTCTGGAGAAACCCAAGCCCTTCCTTTCCTGCAGATGTTCCTCATTAATGAGTGTTCTTCCTGTTGCCATAGCCTGAATAACATCATCTCCCCGAGTGTCTGCTGCGTTCCCCCCACAGTTCTGGGGCCCTGACTTGGTATGGATTGAAGCTTGCCTCTGGGTCCCCATTCATTCCCTCCAGGGAGTGGGCCTCTTGGAGGCCTCGTGTGCCACTCCTGACTGGCAAGCCTGGACCTCCCCTCCCCCGGGCAGTCCCACTCTGGTCCTGTGCTCTGGGCTCTTGTTCATCGTTACACAGTTAGAAGTGGATTTTTTTTTTAATATATTTTATTGATATTTTACAGAGAGGAAGGGAGAGGGATAGAGAGCTGGAAACATCGATGAGAGAGAAACATCGATCAGCCGCCTCCTGCACACCCCCCACTGGGGATATGCCCGCAACCAAGGTACATGCCCCTGACCGGAATCGAACCCGGAACCCTTCAGTCCGCAAGCCAATGCTCTATCCACTGAGCCAAACCGGTTTTGGCATAAGTGGATTTTTTTTTAATAGTTCTTTTTTTTTTAATATATTTTATTAATTTTTTACAGAGAGAAAGGGAGAGGGATAGAGATTTAGAAACATCGATCAGCTGCCTCCTGCACACTCCCTACTGGGTATGTGCCCGCAACCAAGGTACATGCCCTTAACCAGAATCGAACCTGGGACCCTTGAGTCCACAGGCCAATGCTCTATCCACTGAGCCAAACTGGTTAGGGCTAGAAGTGGATTTTCGTTCTTTTTTGAGGACATGTTGATTTCTGGTACCAGAGTCTTTCAATTTCATGACCTGACCACTTGGTCTTTCCTCTGTTAGTCTTATCTGTTTGTGTGTTTGTCTGTTTTGAGCTTGAATCAATTAAGAGTTTATACCCACTGGGAAGACGAGTTGGAGATGTGGCCAGTGGATGGAAAGAGTTGTGCTGCCACAAAAGTTTCCTTGAGGTCTAGCAGAGAGGCTGTAATATGAACGGGTAAGTGAGTGGGTGCCTTTGATGTGTCCAGTAATCGGTCCACTTTGGTGACGCTCACCCAGATGCTTGGCAATGCCTCCTTCGAGGACAGTAGTACGTGGGTGGGGTTAGGAGAGCAGAGGTCTGGGAAGCAGAGTGCGAGACTTGAAAGACAGGTGAGGTTGGGGCCCACGAGGAGGAAGAGGAGGGTAAGTGGGAGAGGAAGGGGAAGTCTAGGTGGAGGTGCCATCTGATGGGGTACAGTGGGGCATGAATCAGGGATGATTGCACCTGGGATCATCAACAGGGACAGTCCATCTTCTAGTGAGGTCCAGTTGCAGGGCTGAGGTTTAGTCAAGAAGTTGGTTAGTGCCTGGCCAATGTGGTCCAGTGGTTGAATGTCGACCCATGCACCAACAGGTCACTGATTCAATTCCCGGTCAGGGCACGTGCCCAGGTTGTGGACTCAATCCCCAGTAGGTGGTGTGCGTGGGGCTGCTCTTTGCTATTTGTATTGGGCTTGGAGTTGCCCAGGTGAGGCCCAGCTGTGAAGCAAGGCTGGTGCTAGTGCCGGTTGTGGGCCTTTTATTGATGGGTTTGGGGCATGCTGTCACCAGCTGCAGCTTGTTTGAGAGATTTTAGCAAAGTCTGAAGCCTGAGCCAGGAGAGGCCATTCATATGGAAAAGCTGCTGCAAACAGCTTGGGTGGGGCTGCAAATTGGATGGGGCAGGATTCAGGGAATCCCCAGGGTGGAGCAAACAGTGTGCCCCAGGCTGGTTGAGACTCAGATATGGCTGCTAATCAGTCCTGGGACAGGAGAGGTCCCAGCACAGAAACAATGACCCCTGCAGCACCCCCATCTGGGAGAAAGTCGCCCCCTCCCCGGGTTCCTGAGCCTAACCTTGAAGAGCTAAGTATAGCCCCAAAAAGCCGAGCTAACCCCACAGAACCAAGCTAACCTCAAAGAGCTGAGCCTAGCCCTCAGAGCTGAAGCTAGTCCCCAAGGGATGACCCCAGTTCCTAAGAGCCATGCCGAGCCCCAAAGAGCTGAGCCTAGCCAAGCTTAGCTCCACAGAGCTGAGTCTAACCCTGAACCGCTGAGCCCAGCCCAGAAGGTCAGAGCCTAGCGCCCTAGCCCCTAAGTGCCTAGCGTAGCTCCAAGGAATGCAGTTGGGGCCTGAAGAGGTAAAGCTAGTCCCCAACGGGTGACCCTGGCCCCGAAGAGCCCTCGCTAGCTCGGAAGAGTTGAGCCCAGACCCAAAGGGCAGAGCCAAGACCCTCAGAGGCGAACCTCGTCCCTATGGGCCGAGCCCAGTCCTGAAGGGTGGCCCCTAGGTGCCCAGAGCCGGTGCTCGGTTAAGGGATGTTTTCCTTCATTTGATTACTTATAGGAGTAGAGAGGTAGGCTCTGCTCTTCTGGGCTAGGCCCAGCTCTGAAGAGCCCAGAAAATCCAGTTCCTCCCGTATGTGTCTGGGTCCCCCAGATGGCAGACAATCCCGTTCCTCCCCTTATGTTTGTCTGGGTCCCCCAGGGCCACCCAGTGCTGGAGCGCGGAAGAAGCGGGACGGTGTAAGTTTATGCTCGGGCCCTTTAAGAGGAACACTGGGATTCCAACAGCCCCCCGTGTCCCTTAGTCACATCCCTGCTGGTTTTTACGGCCCGAAGTTACAGGGATTTCTCTTCCCAGCTCTGGAGCCCTGGCCTGGGGAGCTGGTGTGGGCCTGAGACCCCTTGCTCCTCACGGGCTCCGCAGGGACAGGGATGATCTCCCTCCTGATTTAAAAAAAAAAAAAAAAACCGCCACAGCCCTAGCCGGTTTGGCTCAGTGGATGGAGTGTCGGCCTGCGGGCTGAAGGGTCCCAGGTTCGATTCCGACCAGGGGCACATGCCTGGGTTGTGGGCTTGATCCCCAGTGGGGGGCATGCAGGAGGCGGCCAATCAGTGATTCTCTCTCATCATTGATGTTTCTGTCTCTCTATTCCTCTCCCTTCCTCTCTGAAATCAATAAAAACATATTAAAAAACGCCACATACAGGTGCCAGCCCAGCCCATTCGGCGCCTCCGCCCTTCCTATCAGTCTCAATGTGCTTTCTTTTTTACTTCTCTAGTTGTAGGACTTCCATTCAGCCAACTTTCAGGCAGTTCTGAATGAGGGTTCTGTATTTTCGTTGTAATTTTGATGTGGTTGTGGGAGGCATTTACCTACGCCACCATCTTGGCTCTCCGATAGCTTATTTCTTTTTAGCACTGAATACTGTCCCATTGTCTTGATGTACCGGTTTACTATCCATTCACCTACTGAAGGACATCGTGGTTGCCTCCCGTGGTTTTTTATTAATGGTCTGATATGCATTTTGAGAGGAGAGGTGCAAGCACAGGTCAAGAGACCTTACAGTGGACATTCTGGATACATGTGCTGCCTTCTGGGGGATGGACTCCCGGAGTGGATTTAGAACAGCCAATAGGACTGCCTCCCAACACTTTGCCCACCAGGTGGAAATGGAACAATGGTGCCATCTAGCGGTTGGCTGTGGCAGGTCGTGAAGAGCCCAAATAAGCCTGGGTGACAGGACAGCTGTGATACAGGGCTCCTGCTGTCAGATGGGGCCCCCCAGTGGGATGCGGTGTCCAAGGCCCATATTATTCCCCAAAGCAGGCTACCCAGGTGAGAAAACCCAGAAGGCCGAGGGGTAGCATCTGCCTAATGTGGGTGCTATTATCATCTGAGACACCGGGTGGACCCTGGTCAACAAGGTGTAGTGTGGACCAGATGCTATGTGAGCATCTCACTGAGGCACAGAGCCTTGTACCTCACCATCGCCCATCCCCTCTCCATGCTCTGTGCAAAAGTGGCTGCTGCATCTCCCCAGGAATGTGCTACCTGTGGGCAGTCAGGTAATGAGTGTCGTGCCCCTTCCAAAGTGTATGTGGTCGGCCACAGGACGGAAGGAAACTCGGCCACAGGCTACATCACTGAGCCTAGAGGCCCACACCTAAGCTGGGAGCAGGGATCACCTTTAGCAGAATCGCTGAATTTTGGTTTGTTTTGCAGTGATTCCCATCATCAGGCCCTTTAGGAAGGCCCCAAGGTAAAACACTTAGGTCAAAGTTGTTGTGTGTTTTTTTTTAATATAATTTATTTTTTTAGAGTAGTGTTAGGTTCACAGCAAAGTTGAGCAACAAGTAGAGATTCCTATAGCCTCCCCGACTGTACCTACAGAGTGAGACATTTGTTACAACTGATGAATCTACAGTGACACATCATTATCACTAAAGCACAGAGTTAACATTAGGGCTCACTTTTTTTAAAAAATATATTTTTTATTGATTTCAGAGAGGAAGGGAGAGGGAGAGGGAGATAAAAACATCCATGATGAGAGAGAATCATTGATTGGCTGCCTCCTCACGCCCCCTTTTGGGGATCGAGCCCACAACCCGGGCATGTGCCCTTGACCAGAATCGAACCCAGGACCCTTCAGTCCATAGGCTGACTTTCTATCACTGACCCAAACTGGCCAGGGCAGGGCTCACTTTTGGTGGTGTCCATTATATAGGTTTGGACAAATGTATAATGACAAGTCCACCCTTACGGTATAGCATCATACTATAGTGACCCCATATTTTACCTGCCCTGAAAACCCTCTGTGCTTTACCTACTGGTCCCTTCCTCACCGCTAACCCGGCAACCACTGATCTTTTTACTTTCTTCATAGTTTTGCTTCATGCATTTAAGTTTCCTCCATGTCTGTCCCTGGCCTGATAGACCATTTCTTTTTCTTTTTCTTTTTTTAAATATATTTTATTAATTTTTTACAGAGAGGAAAGGAGAGGGATAGAGAGTTAGAAACACTGATTCAACTGCCTCCTGCACACTCCCTACTGGGGATGTACCCGCAACCAAGGTACATGCCCTTGACCGGAATCGAACCTGGGACCCTTCAGTCCACAGGCCGACGCTCTATCCACTGAGCCAAATCGGTTAGGGCGCCCATTTCTTTTTAGTGCTAAATACGATTGCAGGTCTGGGTAGCGGTGGTCACAGCTCTATCGCAATTCATGTTTCTGGCGAGAGGGCAGCGATGTCTTTCTACCGTAGATTCTTTTCACTTCGATACCCACTCGCGGTTCTCTCCAGGACACGCCTAGTGAAGGTTGGAGGAGTCGCGGGTTTATCTAAAAGTTGGTCTGAAGCCCTAGCTGGTTTGGCTCAGTGGATAGAGCGTCAGCCTGCGGACTGAAGGGTCCCGGGTTCAATTCCGGTCCAGGGCACATGCCCAGGTTGCGGGCTCCATCCCCAGCATGGAGCATGCAGGAGGCAGCTGATCAATGATTCTCTCTCATCATTGGTGTTTCTATCTCTCTCTAACTCTCCCTTCCTCTCTGAAGTCAATAAAAATATATTTTTTAAAAAAGGTTGGTCAGAAGATAACAGGACCTGGCAGTGATAAATACCCTGGAAGTGTTACTGAGGGAAGTTTTAACACTATCCTGCTGAACTCTCCAGGGGGAACCACCTCTCATTTCACTACACAGCTTTCAGCTGTTCCTCTCCAGATAACACATCCGTGGGCATTTGGAAATTACTAAAAAGCCAAAAGAATACAACAATCTTTGTATTCCCTCCACCAAAAGTTTTTTTTTTTTCTTTTTTGAAAGGAAAGTCCCTTGGTTATAACACCTGGGACACATCACTTTTATTTATTTTTTATTATTTTAAATATATTTTTGTTGATTTCAGACAGGAAGGGAGAGGGAGAGAGATAGAAACATCCATGATGAGAGAGAATTATCGATCGGCTGCCTCCTGCACGCCCCCTATTGAGGATCGAGCCCACAACCCGGGCATGTGCCCCTGACCAGAATCGAACCTGGGACCCTTCAGTGTGCTTGCCAATGTTCTATCCACTGAGCCAAACTGGCTAGGACACCAAAAGATTTTTGTTTTTTTTGTTTAAAGATTCTATGATCTCTTAATGGAAGGCAGCTGTAACAAAGCAGTCGCTAGCCCAGCCCTAGAGTGAGCTCCATTTTGTGGAAACATGAAGGAAGGTGTCTCAGTTTTTAAAGACCTGGGTTTGCTATCTGCTGAAAGGTATGTTTCTGGTCCCAGCATCAAGATTTACAGTAATCAGGGTACTCAGTCTTTTCTGAAAATAAATGTGTAGTCTTGTATAAAAATAAATAAATACTACTGCATTGTCTGGAGGTGCCACAGTTTATTTATCCATTCCCCTACTGACAGGCATCTGGGTAGCTTCCAAGTTTTTGCAATTAAGAATAAAGCTGCTGCTGAAACCGGTTTGGCTCAGTGGATAGAGCGTCGGCCTGTGGACTCAAGGGTCCCGGGTTCGATTCCGGTCAAGGGCATGTACCTTGTTTGTGGTCACATCTCCAGTGGGGGGTGTGCAGGAGGCAGCTGATCGATGTTTCTCTCTCATCGATGTTTCTAGCTCTCTCCCTCTCCCTTCCTCTCTGTAAAAAACCAATAAAATATATTAAAAAAAAAATTCACAGTGTCCCAATCAGGGGTGAACTGAAATAAAGTCAGATTTGTGGGCGGGCGGGCGGGCGGGGGGGGGGGGGGGCGTTGTGTGTGTTTTTTTGTTTGTTTTTGCTGCAAAAAGCTGTATTGTTTCCATTCGGTCCAATGCATGGGAGAGGGCTCCAGGGTGGTTAAAAGAATGGCTGGGGGTTTTCAGGGAGAGGCTCAGGCAAAAGGCAGACCCCAGGGGGATGCAGAGGGGCCCCTCAAAGGCCTCTGGGCTCCACAGGCTCCTGGTCGTGCTTGGGGGTGAGCCTTTCCGGGACGCCCAGCCCAGCCTGGGGGCCGGCCGCCTGCGGAGGGGAGTCAGGTGTTGCCCATCTTCTTGAGGAGTTTCACCTGCTCACCCAGGAAGTCCTTCTCCAGGAAGTCACAGAGCTGAGGGTTGCGCGGGCAGAACCAGGGCCTGCAGCTCCACAAGGGCCTGGTCCAGGTTCCCCTCCACGGCTTCCATGGCGTCCTGAGTTTGGCCCACTCCTCCTGGGAAGGCCTCCGCACGTCCTGGAAGAGAATGTGGCCACCTGGCTGGTTTTGCAAATTTAAGAGACGCTCAGTGCCCTCCCGCTTCTTCTCCGCCGTCTCTCGGAAGAAGTGACCGGCGCCCTCGAGAGCCACATCGTCGCGGTGGAAATAGAAGCCCAGAGAGAGGTAGGTGTGGGGACGCAGAGGCAGGTTGGCCAGGCGGCTGACCGCAGCCTCCACCTCGGTGGAGTAATTCTGACAAATCTGGGAGCTCATGGCTGCTGGGCAATAGGAGTTAAGGTGGATAAAAACCCGGTGTGTTGGCTGGTCTAGAAGGTGGTTCTGAAGGTGGTGACTGGATGAGACGCTGGGGGTGGTCAGAGGCTGGAGGCTGGAAGAAGGGGTGTCCCTGGGTCTGTTCCGTCCAAACACTTGAAGCAGGAGACAGACCGGGGACCGCCGAGGGCACTGCCAGATTTTGGTTTTGATGTTTGACCGCTAACAATGGTCAAGTCCTACTTGCCTTCTGCCCCACAGGGCACTCCCCTGGCGCCTGTGGAACTTCAAACCTGGGGCCCCAGCCCTCACTTGAGAACTTGCCCTAATTCCACCCCAGGCTGGTCTGAAGGCCTGACGCACACTTGGCAGGAGCCGCTTGTGCCCACCTGCTCTCCACTGAGTCCGCTGTGGGATTAATAAGCTTCTTTCAAATATTCCTGTTGTGTGGAATGTCATCAGCCGCGATGGCTGAGTATTTTTTAAAAATATATTTTATTGATTTTTTTAACAGAGAGGAAGGGAGAGGGATAGAGAGTTAGAAACATCGATCAGCTGCCTCCTGCACAACCCCACTGGAGATGTGCCCGCAACCGAGGTATATGCCCTTGACCAGAATCGAACCTGGGACCCTTCAGTCCGCAGGCCAACGCTCTATCCACTGAGCCAAACCAGTTAGGGCCTGAGCTATTAATTGGGAGTGAGTCCATCGCATTTTCATGGAGTGACCACAGAATAACTGCTGAGCACTTGGCATGATCCAGGCTGAGACTGCCAACTTCTGAGATCTTTTTTTAAAAATATATTTTTATTGATTTCCCAGAGGAAGGGGGAGGGAGAGAGCGACAGAGACATTAATGATGAGAAAGAATCATTGATAGGCGGCCTCCTACATGCCCTCTACTGCGGATCGAGCCCACACCTGGGCGTGTTTCGTGGTTCATAGGTTGATGCTCAACCACTGACCACACCAGCCAGGCCTGAGGTCTTTCTTCTCTTGCTCTTGGTCTCAGAGTATGAACCTTGGCTTGTGGTTCCCCACTTCCTGGATGAGCTTCTCTGTTACGCTGAGCTGTGTTCCACTCGCTGGTCCCTCCTGAGCCTGTTATGTATTTACTAGAGGCCCGATGCATGAAATTCGTGCAAGCGTAGGCCTTCCTTTCCCTGACTGCCGGCACCGGCTTTCCTCTGGCACCTGGGACCCAGGCTTCCCTCACAGCCCTGGCTTCGTCCGGAAGGTCATCCAGAAGAACGTCTGGTCTAATTAGCATATTATGCTTTTATTATTATAGATGACCTGAGTCACTCTGGGGGAAGAGTATAAGATTGGGGCCCCCTTATCAGCATAAGGGGTCAGGGAAAGTCTCTGACTCTGTGTTGGTTGTGTGTCTCAACCGGGAGTGATCCCCATTCTGTAGGGCACTCAGGAAAACTGGTACCCTGTGCAACACGGGACCCCTGGGTGGTGACTGTGTAGTGTGAAGACCACCAGTAACTAGGTGACATGCTGGTCCATACTCTTTTTTTAAAAATATATTTTATTGATTTTTTACAGAGAGGAAGGGAGAGGGATAGAGAGTTAGGAACATTGATAAGAGGGAAACATCGATCAGCTGCCTCCTGCACACCCCCGACTGGGGATGTGCCCGCAACCAAGGTACATGCCCTTGAATCGAACCTGGGACCCTTCAGTCTGCAGGCTGACGCTCTATCCACTGAGCCAAACGGGCCAGGGCTCTGGTCCATACTCTTAAGAACAGATGGCTCATTGGGACCCTCCTAGGCCTAAATGCCTTTGCAGCTGCTGCCCCCGCCCACACCTCTGCTATTTCCGGGTTCTAATTCTCAGCATAAGTGAAAATGTGCAAGGTGTCCGGGGGCACCAATACTTAGGAAAATGGCCCCAAATGTTTCCCACTGGGCCCTCCTAGAGGGCAGAGGGTACATGGGCAGGAAATGACTCAGCCGGCCTGGGTTGCTCAAACCCACACATTCCCAAGACAGGCCTGTTTTCAAGTTACCTCTGAGCCTCTGGACTCTTCTACAGGGTTTGTGTGCCTGAGGCCTTTGCAGATTGGATCTGTATCCTTTCATGGCAACAAACTGTAGCTGTTTCCCAGTCCTGTGAGTCTGAGTGAATCATCAAGCCTGAGGTGGTTTGGGGACCCTGATACACTATAAGCTGATGGGATCAGGTGACTATGGGTCCCCTTCGGTGCTGCTGCAGATAAACATGCTAAAGGGAGTCTCTGCTGCCAGCCTCAGTCCAGGGCCCGTAAAGCCATCTATCTATAATAATAAAAGCATAATATGCTAATTAGACCAAACGTCCTTCCAGACGACCTTCCGGACGAAGCTGGGCTATGAGGGAAGCCTGGGTCCTAGGTGCCAGAGGGAAGCCAGAGCCAGCAGCTGGGGGAAGGAAGGCCTACTCTTGCAGGAATTTCATGCATCAGGCCTCTAGTCTATATAATAAGAGCCTAAGCAACTATTACGGCTATGACGCGCACGAACCACCAGGGGGCAGATGCTCAATGCAAGAGCTGTCCCCTAGTGGTCAGTGCGCTCCCACGCTCCCACAGTGGGAGTGCTGCTCAGCCAGAAGCTGGGCTCACAGCTGGTGAGCGCAGCGGCGGTGGTGGAAGCCTCTCCAGCCTCTGTGGCAGCGCTAAGGAGCAGCGAGCCAAGTGGTAAGGAGCAGTGAGCAGGCAGGCAGTAAGGAGTGAGGGGTCCTGGACTGCGAGAGGGATGTCCGACTGCCAGCTTAGGCCCGCTCCCTGCAGGCAGACATCCCCCAAGGGCTCCCAGACTGCGAGAGGGCGCAGACCGGGCTGAGGGATTTCCCCCGCCCCCCGGGGCACAAATTTTGTGCACCAGACTTCTGGTGAGGTAATAATCCCCATGAGGTGTGTGTGGCCTAATCCGATGGTATTGACTGGACTCCCTGCAGGAAGACGCGTGCTGTTGTGAGCAGAGGGAGAGGATGCCCCGGAGCCAACTCCAAAACCACCCCCAAAAGAATTACACAAGGGGAGGAACCCAAACCAGAAACAGACTTCTCTGACTTGACTCAATTGGAAAGTCAACATGTTATTGGGAGAACTGATGCAATTAGACTATGAAAAGGGTGTAACTGGTTTTGTGCCTAAGTGATCTTGGCTCTGAATTAGCTTGAACTTCTGCTGAGAGGTGCAGATTGGTCTGCGTATCTGTGATCCTCGGATAAGTAATCACAGGGCCACTGGACTTAGGGAAGTGGATGTGCCGTTTCCGCCTGCCCCAGCACTCACAGGAGTGATGCCCATCTTTTTTCTCGCTCCAGCAGGTGCTCAAGGCATGAAAAATAGCCCACCTGCCTGGCCAGCATGGCTCAGTGGTTGATCCAATTCCCGGTCAGGGCACATGCCCAGGTTGCAGGCTCGATCCCCAGTGTGGGGTGTGCAGGAGGCAGCCAATCCATGAGTCTCTCTCATCATTGATATTTCTGTCTCTCCCTCTCCCTTCCTCTCTGAAACAAATAAAAATGTATTTTATAAAGCCCACCCTTTTCCAACCCTAACTCCTACCCTATCCAACCTCTAAACACCCTAGGCCTCGCCCTCTTTCGTATCCCCTCAAAACCTAACCCAAACCCCACCCCCAACCCTGATCCTACCTAGCACACAGACGCTTTGACCGCCGGACTAGGCAAAGTGCCTGCAGTGCCAGGAAGGCCCCTGTGTTGCTGCGGAAGGGAAGTGAGAGAGGCAGGCCAGCGCCCTCCTTTCTCTTAGTGTCTGTGGCTTCCTCTGGCACCTGGAGGCAAACTGGCAAGAAACGTGGTTTGTTGCCAAACCCCAGAATCATGGAGGCCTGGCTGGGACAACATGCATGCTCTCCCTCCTGCTTCTGTCAGGCACAGCTTTGGTCAGGACAGGAAAGTGTCATTCTGGAGCAGTATCATAGGGAGTGATGGACCCTATACGTTACTGTTCAAAGTGGAAATTGCTCATTGTACTGATTGCAAGAGATAAGTACCTGTCGTTTCCATGATTCAGAGATGACAAGTCCGTCCTAAGCCACCATCTAGAAAGCGACAGCACCTGGTGCATCTCCTTGCTGATGCCCATATCAGGGGATCTTCCCAGCCACCATGCCATGGTCTGGGGGAGGCCCCCACCCCACCCCCACATTTATTTTTATTTACGTATTTATTTGTTGTTTAATCCTCACCTGAGGATTTAAAAAAATTTTTTTAAAGATATTTTATTGATTTCTTTACAGAGGGGAAGGGAGAGGTATAGCGAGCTAGAAACATCGATCAGCTGCCTCCTGCACACCCCCTACTGGGGATGTGCCCGCAACCAAGGTACATGCCCTTGACCGGAATCAAACCTGGGACCCTTTGGTCCACAGGCCGATGCTCTATCCACTGAGCCAAACCAGTTAGGGCCTGAGGATATTTTTTCCACTGCTTTTCTGAGAGTGAGGGGGAGGGGAGAAGAGAAAAAAAGGGAAACATCCATGTGAGGGAAACACATCCATTGGTTGCCTCCTGTAAGCACCCCAACCAGGGGCAGGGAGCGAACCCACAACCCAGGTATGTGCCCTTGACCGGGAACCAAACTTGTGACCCTTTGGTCTATTGGCTGACGCTCTAACCACTACTCAGTGGCTATTTTTTTTAACAAGGGGGATGACAGTCCTATCGATGAAGCCACTGAGGAGTTGGCATGACCCTTCCTCCTGGGTACGGTCACAGGTGGTTTATTTCCAGGCCAAACTTGGAGTGAAATATTGGGCTCACTGTTGGGCAATTCTGCTGGTTGCACCCCAAGTTCTAGAAAAGCGAGTCCACACATAGTAAACAATGCACCAGTGCTAAGTGGGGTTTATTCCAATAATACAAAGATGGTGTTAGAAAATCTCTATAAATTCAACTGTATCTCCGTAACAAGGAAGGAAACCCATATAATCATTTCTGAGATAAGCCAAGAAGGTTTGGTCAAATTCAGCATCGAATGCTGATTTTTCAAAGCCTTAACAGCCCCGGCCAGGTATCTCAGTTGGTTAGAGCATCGTCCTGATACGCCAAGGTTGCGGGTTCAATGTCTGGTCAGGGAACATGGAAGAACCAACCAGTCAATGTATAAATAAATGGAACAACAAATCAATGTTTCTCTTTCTCTCCCTCCCTCTCTCTCTCTCAAATTAATAATTAAAAAAGGTTTTAGCTATTAGCATAACCCAGTGGTCGGCACACTGTGGCTTGGGAACCACATATGGCTCGCGAGCCGCGGTTTGCTGCTCTGTTGACTAATGAGTTTGCCGACCACTGCCGTAGGGAAAAACACTTAAAAAACATTTTAATAATGTACTGTCTTTAACCTGAAGTCAAAACTTCTGGGTAAGGATAATGCCTTACGCAGTGGTCGGCAAACTCATTAGTCAACAGAGTGGCAAACCGCGGCTCCGGCGCTGCATGTGGCTCGCGAGCCACAGTTTGCCGACCACTGGCATAACCAATGGACACTGGGGCGGTGGGGGCTTGCCCGGGGTGGGAATGGCTGTGTGTGGGGTGTCAATTGGGGGAAAAGGAGACATATGTAAAACTTTAGACAAAAAAAAAAAGTTTAAAAAAAAAAAAAGTTTTTGCAAACTAGGCCCATAAAGGTAATTCATTAATGTGAACCATCAGTCTGGACAAGGGTTGGCGATTTCCGAATAGTGAAATACTGGCTCTGTTTCCCTTCAAGTCCGAATAAACACCCAGGTGCTGTCCCAGCGAGGAGGGCAGCAGCTGTGCGGATTGAGGCTTTCCTTTTCTTACACAGCAAGAACTCGGGACTTGAATGTCGGTGCTGAAACAGTTGCTCAAAAATTTCATCCAAGGCCTAGGATCCTTCTAGTTTTCCATTTCACTGTGTGTGGCTTTTGTCAATTGCCTCAAGGTTGTAACATGACTACCACACCTCTGGGCGTGGCATCCAAGTTCCAGGCAGAAGGAGGAAGGATAATATTTCTATCAGGAAAGCAAAGGCTTTTTCTACATCTCTGGCGGACCTCCACTTGAGCCTCATGGGACAGAACTGGGCCGTGTGACCACCCCAGCTACAACTGAGTCTTAGACCCAAAATGTTCTGAGATGGACACACATCTACCTCCGATGACCAATGTCCCCAACGCAGTGATGCTCTGGAAGTGCTGGCCAATGTGGGTGGTTTTTTTTGTTTTGTTTTGTTTTTTCTTAAAGTTTTTTTTTTTTAATTGATTTGAGAAACAGCATTTGTTGTTCCACTTTTTTATGCATTTACTGTTCAATTCTTTTTTTAAAAAAATATATTTTATTGATATTTCACAGAGAGGAAGGGAGAGGGATAGAGAGCTAGAAACATCGATGAGAGAGAAACATCGATCAGCTGCCTCCTGCACACCTCCCACTGGGGATGTGCCTGCAACCAAGGTACATGCCCTTGAACGGAATCGAACCCGGGACCTTTCAGTCCGCAGGCCGGCGCTCTATCCACTGAGCCAAACCGGTTTTGGCAACTGTTCAGTTCTTGTATGTGCCCTGACCAGGGATGGAACCCACACCTTGGTGTATTGGGATGACGCTCTAAGCCAGTGGTCGGCAAACTGCGGCTCGCGAGCCACATGTGGCTCTTTGGCCCCTTGAGTGTGGCTCTTCCACAAAATACCACAGCCTGGGCGAGCCTATTTTGAAGAAGTGACGTTAGAAAAAGTTTAAATTTAAAAAATTTGTCTCTCAAAAGAAATTTCAATCGTTGTACTGTTGATATTTGGCTCTGTTGACTAATGAGTTTGCCGACCACTGCTCTAACCAACTGAGCCACCCAGCCACAGCCCAATGTGGGTTTGAAAAAGAAATGAAATTAAAGGCTACTACTATATGGAAAGGAGAGGCAAGCTTTTTATTTCCAGCTGCTATGACTGTTTACCTAGAACACCCAATAAACTGAGAAACTGTTAGAGACCTTAGAATAACTCAGTAAAGTTGTTAGGTATAAAACAAATATACAAGGAGATATACATAATCAATAGTGGTCCTGTATATAACAAAAATACCTAATTTACAAACTCCACAAAATCAGAATAAACTTAAGAATAAATGTGGGAACACTTATGTAGAAAACTGTAAAATTTTTCTGATGGGTAGAGGTAGGTTGGAATGACGTTACCTACCACATTCTTTTATGTGAAGACAGTATTACATGGAACTTAATTTTTCACAAACTAGTCAATTCTAACCAGAATCCCAATGACATATGCAGGGGAAGGAAGAAGTTACGTTCCAAGAAAGTGATACCTGGCTCCCTGAAAGAACAGATAAAACAAGATCTTTTACAAGCCGGATGTTAAAGTGAAGTATGGAGCTACAATGAAAGGAAAGACAGGCCTCTGAACAGTGAGGAACGCAATTCAACAACGATGCAGGGACCTTAAATTTTATATCCCAGATAGATAGAGGGTTTAAGAGATAAATATAAAAATATAGACCCAAAAATAGACTTGAGAGAGGCTTTCTAAGAGCCAAAGAGAAACAGAAAGGAAAAAAATCTAATAGACCTTATTACACAGAATTTTAAAACCTCTGTACCTAAAAAAATGCAGTAACAAAGATAGAAAATGTGCTAAGGTAATATATGTTGAGTGTGTATATGTTGTATATATTTATTTGTATATGTATTTAAAAAACAAAGAATGGAATAGTGGACAAAAGATAGGAATAGACAATTCATATGAAAGGGGGAAAAGGTAGAAAAAAATGAATAACATTGTAATGTATCAAAATGCCAAATATGACAAGTGAGGAGATCGTGCGCTTGCCATGGTGCGCTTATACTAACAACTGGCACTTCAGGCGCACAGTAGACACAGGGCCCAGGACCCGTGAAGAGGTTTCCTTTCCTTTAAAAAGAAAAAGAAGAATTAGGATGATAATCATGAATCGGGCCTAGACTGTATTTGTGTTTTCCCAGCGCAGATGTGATGTGGAACGTCTCCTATTTGTCACGGAGGAAGGGCCCAGGACTGCCAGGTGTCCCCGGGACCGCAGGGTGCCAGGCCAGCTCAGACACTCGGAGGAAGGCGATGGCGCCCAGGCCCAGGCTCACGGCTGTGTCGTCACCGTGCCCTGAACAAAGGCCGTCCGGGCATCCACTCTGAACGGTGCCTGTGTCCAGATGACGTGCAAGGATGTTCCTACCTGGCGGGCGCTGCTGATTGGTTCCTTGGTAAGGAAACAGGATTACTTCGCAAACACACAACCAAAAACATACTGAGATGATTCCTTAAGCCAGTGGCCGGCAAACCGCGGCTCGCGAGCCACATGCGGCTCTTTGGCCCCTTGAGTGTGGCTCTTCCACAAAATACCACGGCCTGGGCGAGTCTATTTTGAAGAAGTGGCGTTAGAAGAAGTTTAAGTTTAAAAAATTTGGCTCTCAAAAGAAATTTCAGTCGCTGTACTATTGATATTTGGCCCTGTGGACTAATGAGTTTGCCGACCACTGCCTTAAGCTATTCGTTTCATCTCAAAAATTGCACTTTTCGAAATCTACTCTCCGAAAATGCTGAAGAAGTATAACCCAAAAATGCTCCATGAAGAATGATTTGTAATAGTGAGAAAAATAGAAATAGTGAGAAAAATAGAAATAACTCAACAGCCAACAAGAGAATATCTAACAGAATACTATGCTTCCACTTAGAATTATGACTCCACAGACAGTGCAGTCAGTCACTTGGAAAGAAGTTCTATGCAGCTAAGTGGGGAAAGGAGATTAAAATGATATATCCACTAGGTTTAAAGTGATGTAAAAATGCAATATGAAAACAAATAATGCATCAAAGTGCAAAAGGCAGCTTTATTAAGAATTATGGGTGTTTTCTCTCATTTATTCCACATTCTCTGAAATGTGGTTATCTTGCCTCCGTAATTTAGAAAGTATAAGAAAAAGCATTTCATAAACTATAGTGCTCTATACAAATGTCAAGTATTATCACTGAGAAGGCATCTTGAAGTTGCTCAGAACTGAGTAGAAAGAATGTTAATTCCAGATGAACCGTGTCCTCCTGTCCCTGCAGGGAACATGGGGATGGTCTCGGGGAGGGGCTTCTCCCTCAGGGTTGCACTGATGAGCTGAGCTTCATGGTGAGGGGAGGCCCCGCAGGCAGCCCCAGCTTGGGGGGAAGGTGGACTTCCAGGCTCATCTGTCCCGACACTGCACCCATCCTCCCCGAACGCACCGGCACCGCCTGCGTGCTCCGCTGCCAGCATGACCCGGCGGCCAGGTGTGAGGCCTGCACGTCTGATGCTGACTGTGCTTCTGTGACGTGGGTGCGGCCTCTAGCAAAGGACTCGGCGGTGGAGCCACTTGGAAGGTGAGTCCAGGAAATTCGCTTTTTCCCAAACTCCCGCCTCTGAGATTATTCTCCTCGCCAGCAATACAATAATGTTTGCTTGGAGGCAACACTGTTCATAATTCTGGTTTTCAAAAAGTCTTCATATTATTCTAAATATAATAGTTCACAGATGAAATTCTTGATCTAACTCATGCCAGGAGCCTGAGGACATGATTGACAGACCTTTCTTTTATCTGCAGGAAAGATGGAATCCCTGGTCAGTGACTCCCAAACCCATCAGAGGAAACGGGACCCTGGGACATCAACTCGACTCTCCTGCAGGGCATCCCTTCTCCGGGAGGTGAGACCGCTCATGAGAGGGTGTCTGTGGCGGCACATACGCAGGCGTCCCTGTGCTTCCCGTTCACCCGGGGAAGAAGCCAGAGGACAAGCACACCATGTTAATTTCCAGGTTTGCTACCCAGGGGGAAGTTCCTGCTGGCTGAGGGCTGAACCACACACAGGAGCTCTGCCATGTCCAGCGAGTTGATGGGGTCCATGCCGCTCACATCCACGCCACCTGCACCCAGCAGGCTGCCGGGAACACAGTATGTGCTCAGCAAGTGCTTGTTGAACTGGATGGCAAAGGGCTTCTCTTCGCGGTGTGTCCTCTGGTGCTCAGTGAGGTGGGTGCTCCAGCTGAACACTTCGCCACATTCGTTACATTTAAACGGCTTCTCCCCAGAGTGGGTTTTCTGATGTTTAATGAGACAGTGATTCTGGCTGAACGCTCTGCCGCACTGGCCGCATTTATAGGGCTTCTCCCCCGTGTGGATCCGCTGGTGCACGATGAGGGACGACTGGCAGCTGAAGGCCTTCCAGCACCGACTGCAGTCAAACGGCTTCTCCCCCGTGTGGACCCTCTGGTGCACGATGAGGTAGGAGTGGGAGCTGAAGGCTTTCCCACACTCGTTGCACTTGAAGGGCTTCTCCCCGCTGTGGATCCTCTGGTGCACGACCAGGTAGGAGTGGCAGATGAAGCCCTTCCCGCAGTCGCCGCACTTGAAGGGCTTCTCTCCCGTGTGGATCCTCTGGTGGAGGGTGAGGCGGGAACGGTTATTGAAGGCCTTCGTGCAGTCGCTGCATTTGAAGGGCTTGTCGCCGTTGTGGATCTTCTCGTGCACGGTCAGGGATGAGTGGCAGGTGAAGGCCTTCCCGCACGCGTCACACTTATATGGCTTCTCTCCCGTGTGGATCCTGTGGTGCCGGGTCAGGTGCGTCCTCTGGTTGAAGGCTTTCCCGCACTCGCCGCACTTGTAGGGCTTCTCCCCGGTGTGGACCCGGAGGTGCATGCTGAGCAGCGAGCTGCAGCTGAAGGCCTTCTCGCAGCCCGTGCACTTGTAGGGCCTCTCGCCGGTGTGCGTCCTGTGGTGCACGTTCAGCGAGGAGTGACAGCTGAAGGCCTTCCCGCACTCGCCGCAGAGGAAGGGCTTCTCCCCGGTGTGGATCCTCTGGTGCTCGATGAGGTTGGTCCTCCAGGTGAAGGCCTTGCCGCACTCGCCACACCTGTAGGCTTTCTCCCGGGCATGCCAGCGCTGGTGCAGGGTGAGGGACGAGCGCTGGCGGAAGGCTTTCCCGCACTGGCCACACGCGAAGAGACCCTCCCCGGCCCCCGCGCTCGGATGCCTGTTGGCGGGGGGTTGCCTGTGTTCACTGGCCTTGCAGCTGTTTCTCCCTGTGCTGGGTGACAGCCCCTGGTGCAGGGTGACAGCCTCACTGGACTGGCAGTTCTCGGGGTGTCTGTGAGGAGACTCTCCCTCGGTAGGAATGAGAGTTCCTGTGCTCTGCTGGGCGGGGAGGGGGCACCTGAGGGGCAATGCCTCCGCAGACGCCTCGTGTCCCTGCCGGCGCTCCTCTGTGGAAACCTCCCCACGGCCGGGGGGCACGCACCTCCAGAGCACAGCCTCACCTCTAGACAGAGCAGCCACTGGGCCCTCCCAGGCCCACCCAGCGCCTGGACCGAGGCTCGCCGGCCCCTCCACCATCGACTCCTGTGCTGGCTCTTCCTTGTGGATACCCTGCTGCTGACACAGCTCCTTCATTTCCGGCCTGGGCTCCCCCTCTGTAAGAAGCGGAAATGCAGTTTTCTGTAAGCAGGCGAGGTGTGGCACCGGCACTCAGACTTGAGATCTGGCCTGGAGGTGCAGGTAAGCATAGAAAAGAGAGCAGAGACCAACAGAGGGCGCTCAAGAGCACAGGTGGGAGGGGCACATGCAGGGTAAGACAAGCTGGTAAGAAGGGCAGAGAGAGAAACAGGGAAAGGAGCCCCCGAAAGGGAATTCCAGAAAGAGCCAGGGGGTCAAGGGCTCATGGATATGATTCACTTTTTAAAAAATATGTGTATTTTTGGTGATTTCAGAGAGGAAAGGAGAGAGAGAGAGATAGAAACATCAACGATGAGAGAGAATCATTGATCGGCTGCCTCCTGTACGCCCCACACTGGGGATCAAGCCCAAAACCCAGGCATGTGCCCTTGACCGGAATCGAACCAGGGACCCTTCAGTCTGCAGGCTGACACTCCATCCACTGAGCCAACCAGCTAGGGCTACGATTCACTTATTGAAACATCTACTGAGAGACTGCTGTGTGTCAGAACCAGGTCAGTGCTGGCTGGGATAAATGCAAGTCCAAAAACCATAAATTTAAAATGTCCCGTCCTGGCCGGTTGGTTAGAGTCTCATCCCAATATGCTAAGCTTGTGGGTTCGATCTCTGGTCAGGCACATATAAGAAGCAACCAATGAATGCATCAATAAGTGGAACCACAGCCCGGCTGGCGTGGCTCAGTGGTTGAGTGTTGACCTATGAACCAGGGGGTCATGGTTCGATTCCTGGCCAGGGCACATGCCCAGGTTGTGGGCTCGATCCCCAGTGTGGGGCGTGCAGGAGGCAGCTGATCAATAATTCTCTCTCATCATTGATGTTTCCATCTCTCTCCCTTCCTCTCTGAAATCAGTAAAAATACATATATTAAAAAAATTAGTGGAACAATAAATTGATGTTTTTCTCTCAAGTTACTAAATTAAAAAAAGAGACTCATTTACTTCATACCCTATTAAAAAAAATTTTTTTTAAATGTCCCTTGTTCCAGCCAAAACCGGTTTGGCTCAGTGGATAGAGCGTCGGCCTGCGGACTGAAGGGTCCCGGGTTCGATTCCGGTCAGGGGCATGTGCCTTGGTTGCGGGCACATCTCCAGTAGGAGGTGTGCAGGAGGCAGCTGATCGATGTTTCTCTCTCATTGATGTTTCTGACTCTCTATCCCTCTCCCTTCCTCTCTGTAAAATATCAGTAGGGTATATTAAAAAAAAAATAAAAAATAAAAATAAATAAATAAATGTCCCTTGTTCCAGAGGGGGAAAAAGAACTCCCCCACCCCTCCCTCTCTGAAATCAATAAAAATATTTTTTTTAAAAAAGAAAAATTACTTCTGTCTCCTGCCAACAGAAGGCAGATGTCTTTGCCTGTTTCCTTGCTATATTCCCAGCACCGTGTCTGGGAAGGGAAGAGGGAGGGTTCTAGAAGGGGCAATGAGCAGGTGCAGATGGAGCTGGGGCAGTGGACTGTGGAGGGAAAAGGGCTATGATGGGAGGGCCACATGGGGTGGTAGGAGGGGTGCTGGGGGTGGGGGCTCCACATCCTTCCCTTGTACCCCCCTCTCACCTGGACGAGCCCCTCCCAGGACTTCTCTGGGCACCTGCCATGGCTCTTCGCCTCGTTCCAGATGGGAGATCACTTCTGGCTTACAGACCGGAGGCCCTGCTTGTGGGGAGGAAGTGGCATGGCTGTGTGCTGCAGCTCTCTCCCCAGAACCAGTGATGGGGCAGGAGAGCTCCCAGAACAGCACGAGCTGGCACAGAGAGGTGTGTGCCATCCCCGAGGATGGGGGTCCCAGAATGGGAACTCAAATGAGGCATGCATTCTGAGGAACCCATGGGTATTCCTCCCCCGCCCTGAGGAATCCATGGGTATCCCACGCCCCCCCATCTCCCTTGGAAAGCTCCAGGGCAGGTCAGGCTTCCAGGACGCTATCCACCCTCTCCCTCTCGTTCTGGCTCATCTTGTGTCCAGCCACACCTCCAGGCAAGGATGCCAGTAGCACCACAGAGACCACAACCCCCACACCAGGCTGGTGCTGAAGGGGGACTCGGTCATACCTGTGGTGTGGCAGAATGCCCAGACCACAGACTCCGAGCCTCGGGGAGCCTCTTACCCAGGGCCAGAAGGTTCTGGTAGTTCTCCAGCATCACGTCCCGGTACAGGGCCCTCTGAGGCGAGTCCAGCTGGCCCCACTCCTCCTGGGTGAAGTCCACGGCCACATCCTTGAAAGTCACCGACTCCTGGGATGACACACATTCTCAGTCACCCGGGGTGGGAGTGATTCCCACTGGGTTCATGCTTCCAAGGGAATTAGGGTTGACCTCTGTGACCTCCCAAGCGTGGAGGTTGTGCTTAGACGTCATCTGTCATACAGTCCCACGTACACACCACAGCTGGGCCAGGAATCACCATCTGGACCTGGCTTTCTGGACCCGAAGGGCCCGGCTCACTGGGCAGCCCCTGTGCCTGCCACGCTGGACGGAAGCTGCTGTGAGAAGTTCTGGGTAAGAATGTCAAACTTAGAGAACTTGAGAGCATAACACAAAGAACCCAGAAACCCTGTGCGAATCTCACCGCTGCCAAAGGCCCTGACCCTAAGGAAGCAAACCCTGGGCTTACCAGCAAGTTCCGAGCCTAAGAGACCAAAGGAGCTGAAGCATCCATCTTACATAAAAACTGCTGTTTGAAATTTTAACCCTGCTATTTGGCTTCTGTAGATGCTTGCTTGCTTAAATAATAAGGAAAATAAGACTACTCCCACTTCAGAGAGGCCATTAAACCTTCCCCGGACGAAGTTATCAGTGCTGGCACCAGGCCAGGCCTTTGGTTGAGGTCTCAAGGCCCCAGCACACAGGGGCTCTTTAAGAACTTGCAAAGGGGGCCGGAAACACCCCATATTTGGAAGACAAGGTAAAAACATATAAATAGGGAAAGTTCCTCCATGTTGGGGCCCAGAATTTGAGAGACATTTTCCTCTGGACCCGCGCATAATAAATGTAACTCCATCTCTCTAAGTATTGCTTGGTTCTTCTCCGGTTTTCTGTAACAGAGCTATTCCACGTCCTTCCTGCCCGCCCCTCCCTCCTTCCTACTGCACTCCGCTCCCCTGCCCTCCCAGGCCTGACTCCTGGCCCATCCCTCCTCCAAAGCCGGCCACTGAATGCAGGGTAACCCCTCCACCCACTTGGTCACTCTGGTTCCAAGTGTCACAAATGCCCCTAATGACTCTACCAGTACCTATGCCCTCAAATCCTAGGCTCTTCTACCACCCGGGGCTCCTCACCTGCCCTGAGCCTCCAGGCTGTGGCCCCTAACAGTCTCCACACTCATGCTCCACCCGGTCCCCACCACCCCCAACCCTGACAATAAGCTCTCAAGGCCGCCAGAGCTCTGCCCTCAGGCAGCAAGGGTGGGCGGCTGCTTTCTAAGCAGCTGCTGACTAAATGCTGTCTTTTTCAAGATGCTGGTGCCCTGGCCGCCTGGCTTAACTGCAGCTGGGATGTAGTTACGTTAAACGTAAGAGTGAAAAATAAACCAAGGGAGGGAAGTCTGGTTCCCACCTTGTAAGCATTTGCTGGGGAGTGTCTGGTGGGGCCACGCTCCCAGGGGCCACCAGACTCCTCGAGAAGCTCTGGACCCACATCAGCACCCAAAGTCAGGCGAGGGGCGCAGACTGTCAGCCTTGAGAAGAGGCCTCACGCCTACCAGGTGCTTACCAGGTAGTCAGCAAAAGTGGGGACCCCCTCCGGGGTCACAGGAGTTTGACCTTTAGTTCTAAAAGTGGCTTATACTTTTTAACTTATTTGATTTTAGAAAGAGAGTTGATTAGAGCGGGGGGGGGGGGATATTGATCGGCTGTTCCACTTACGAATTCTTGGTTGCTTTCTTGTATATGCCCTGACAGGGATTGAACCCACAACCTTGACGTATCAGGACGATGCTCTAACCAATGAGCTCCATGGCCAGGGCAGAATACATATTCTTTTCAAGTGCACACAGAACATTTACCAAGATAAACCACATTCTGGGCAATAAAATAGGTCTTAGTACATTTGAAAGAATTCAAATTATACCAAGTTCCTTTTCTGACTACCAATGAATGAAATTAGAAATCCATAATAGAAAGACAACAGGAAAATCCCACAAATGTTTGGAAATTAACACGCTACTAAAAAAGGCATAGCTGAAGAAGATATCACAACTATTTTGAACTAACAATGAAAATGCAACATAAAATTTGTGGGATGTACCTAAGGCAGTGCTTACTAAGGGGGAAATTTCTAGCAATGAATGCTGTATGCAGAGAGAAGAGTGTCAAATCAATATCCAAGATTCAACCTTAAGAAATCAGCATAAAGGAAGGAAATAATAAGGATCAGAAATCAACAAAAGGAGAACCAAGATGGCGGCATATGTACTCGTGGCCTCCCACGACCACATCAAAATGACAACTATAAAATACAGAACCACCATCACTCAGAACCGCCATCGCTCAGAACCGCCTGACAGGTGGCTGAGTGGAGGTCCCACAACTAGAGAAGGAAAGAAGCAAGCAGAGACTGGTAGGAGCGGGGGAGGCGCAGAATGAGCTGGTCCGGGACCACGTGTGGTGTTTTTGAATCAGGAGGGAGATCGTATCTGCAGAGGCCGCCCGTGAGGAGCAAGGGGTCCCAGACCCACACCAGACCCCCAGCCCAAGGTCCCAGAGCTGGGAAGAGAAGTCCCTATAACTTCGGGCAGTAAAAACCAGCAGGGATATGGCTGAGTGACATGGAGGCTGCTACAATCTCAGGTGTCCCTCTTAAAGGGACAGCACACAAACTTACCCAGTCCCGCTTCTTCCAAACTCCAGCACCAAGGGACCCGGGTACATGCAGGGAGGAACTGGATTGTCTGGCATCAGGGCAGGAACTCAGGGGTGGCCCTCACCCAGATGGGGGTGCTCACAGGGGTTATTATTCCTGTGCTGCGACCTCTCCTTGTCATAGGGCTGACTGGCAGCCATATTTGAGTCTCAACCAGCCTGGAGCACACTGTTTGCTCCGCCCTGGGGATTCCCTGAATCCTGCCCCACCTAATTTGCAGCCCCACCCAAGCTGTTTGCAGCAGCAGCTTTTCCATATGAATAGCCTGTCCTGGCTCAGGCTTTCAGACTTTGCTAAAATCTCTCAAACAAGCTGCAGCTGGTAACAGCATGCCCCAAACCCATCAATAAAAGGCCCAAGACCAGCCCTAGCACCAGCCTGCCTTGCTTCACAGCCGGGCCTCGCCTCCTGCATAGCAGCTCTCCCACTGTCTTTGCAGCTGGTCCTCACAGCCAATTGGCCTGGAGGTCAGCTCCTCCCAGACACCAACAGCAATCAAGGCTCAACTACAAGACTGTGCACACAGCCCACACAGGTGTGCACCTAGAGTGCCCAGCTCAGGTGACGGGAGGCTGAGCCAAAAAGCTAAAGGAGTTCATCACCACCAAACCAGTATTATATGAAACGTTGAAGGACATAATTGAAGAAGGAGAGGGGAAGAGGAGGAGGAGAAGGAGGAAGAGGGATAAAAAAATACGAACAATAAAATGACAACAAACATATTTATCAACAATCTAATCTACTAGTCTGCAGAGGCAAGATTTTTTAAAGGAATGAAATGGGGAAAAAATAGATACAGAGGCAAAGAAGCATTGAACAGACTGTCAAACTACAGTGGGAAGGCAGAGGAGGTTTCGGGGGGGGGGGGGGGGGGGCTGTAAGAGATCAACCGAAGGACTTGTACGCATGCATATAAGCATAACCAATGGATAAAAAACACTGGGGGGAGGGGACAGGTAAAGGCATGTACTGGGGGGAAGGGGAGGCCGGGGGAAGGTCAATGGGGAAGGAAAAAAAAAAAAAGGAGACATATGTACTACTATTTGTAATACTTCAAACAATTAAAAAAACAATCAAATCTAAAAATCAAAATAAATGAACAAGAAATCTAATGAACAAAATAAATTGGTGAATAAAATGGAATCAGAGGCATGAAAGCATAGAACAGACTGACGAATCTCAGAGAGAAGGGGAGTGGAAAGAGATTAACCAAAGATCTTACCTATGGACACAGTAAGGGGTGAGGCCTGGGGTGGGGTGGGGTGGGAACCGGGTAGAAGGGTGTGTGTGTGGGGGGGGGGGGGGTGGAGGACACCTGCAATACTATCAACAATAAAGATTAAAAGAAATAAAAGGAAACCAAGATAGATTTTTTCCCAAAGATAGCTTTTTCTAAAAAATATTAGATTTTTTAAAAAATGTTTTTATTGATTTTAGAGGGACAAGAAGGCAGAGGGAAAGAGAGATGGAAACATAGAGAGAGACATGGATCGGCTGCTTCCTGCATGCCCCTACTGGGGCTAGAGCTCACAACCCCGGGCATGTGCCCTGACTGGGAATTGAACATCGACCTCTTGGTACATGGATTGACAATCACTGAGCCACACCAGCCAGACAAAAGATAGCTTTTTTTTAAAATCAGTAACATTGATAATCATACATATATTTAATATCTGATGGAAATGTTCTATGTCATGATTGTGGTGCTGGTTACACAACTGTATATACTTGCCCAAATTCATCAAATCCTACACTTAAAATTGAAGAACTTTATTGTATATAAATTATACCTCAATAAACCTGATGCAAAAAAATCCCACTGAGAAGGTGGGTGTGAGGACAGACGCTGAGAACACATCCATAACTGAGGCACAGGAGAATGAAGCACAATGGTGGTGGCATCAGCAGAGGAAGGAGAAAACGGGCAGAAACACAGCTCCAGAGACCTCAGAATGTAGTGCTGCCCTAACTGGTGTGGCTCAGTGGATAGAGCGTTGGCCTGCGGACTGAAGGGTCCCGGGTTCGATTCCGGTCAAGGGCATGTACCTTGGTTACAGGCACATCCCCAGTAGGGAGTGTGCAGGAGGCAGCTGATGGATGTTTCTCTCTCATCAATGTTTCTAACTCTCTATCCCTCTCCCTTCCTCTCTGTAAAAAAATCAATAAAGTGTGTGTGTGTGTGTATACACACACACACACACATATATATATCTGTGTGTGTATATATATATATATATATATATATATATATATATATAAAAGAATGTAGTGCTGCCCTGACCGGTTTGGCTCAGTGGATAGAGCGTCGGCCTGCGGACTCAAGGGTCGGGTTCGATTCTGGTCAAGGGCACGTACCTGGGTTGCAGGCACATCCCCAGTGGGAGGTGTGCAGGAGGCAGCTGATTGATGTTTCTCTCTCATCGATGTTTCTAACTAACTATCCTCTTCCTTTCTTCTCTGTGAGAAATCAATAAAATATATTTTAAAAAAATAATAAAATAATATTTAAAAAAAGAAAAAAAAAGAATGTAGTGCTGATGAGAGGGGCCTGTCAGAGTCCACATGGGGCTGTCAGTGAGCAAGAGTAGGGTACAATCTGGGCCTTGCACAAGCCCTTCTTGGGAGGGGGTATTCCCAACCCACTGGGAGGAGACCATGTCAGGTGCGTCTTCATTCTTCGGGACAGGAAACAAAAAGCCCAGAGCATCTATGGAAATCAACGCACACGTGATGACCAAACTAGCGGGGAAGGCGGAATGGACCCTGAGGATGTCCCAGGACAGCAGAACACTTGATCGTGAGTGTGAGTGAGACTGGAGAGGAGCACTCGGGAGAGGAGGGCCAGTTACTCATGGATCTAAGAAGCTGGTATTTTAAGAATAATTCCTATGCACAAGAAGGGCATTACCTCGAGGTAGTCACTCACATGCATGTACACACACGCACGCACATGTTGCGCTTTGCTAAATCATCTGAAGGTAAGATGCAGATACCATGACATCTCAGCCTACATTTTTCTGCTTGTATCTCCCAAGGAACTTCTCTTAAAAAAAAAAAAAATCCCCCTTTATTGATTTTTAGAGAGGAAAAGAGAGGGATAGAGAGAAAGAAACATCAATGAAAGAGAAACATCATCAATTCACTACCTCCTGTACGCGCCCCCAATGCGACTGAGCCTGCAACCCAGGCATGTGCCCTGACCGGGAACTGAACCAGTGACCTCTTGGTTCATGGGTTAACGCTTAACCACTGAGCCACATCAGCCTGGCATCTCCTAAGGATATTCTTTTACACAATCACAGTGCCATCATCACACCCCCAAAATTTAATATTGATACAATATGACCTAAGATACAACCCATTTTCAAATTTCCTCAACTGTCCCAAACTGCCTTTGATGGAATTTTTGGGTCTGTGAGGCATTGAGAATCATGTATTGCATTTGATTGTCATGTCTTCTGAGTATTTTACAGAATTATAGAACATAACACGTTAGAGAAGCTGAGCACATCTCACAGTACGTGTTTGACAGCTATTTCTAGCTGTCTGTAATCTTTCAAGTGGGGTTAACAGAATCACAAAATCCTAAAAAAGACAATCCTCTAAGGGGCTTAATCACAAGGAACAACAACAGCCTGTAATTATTGGAATCCAGAGTCTAGGTCAGTGGTCGGCAAACTCATTAGTCAACAGAGTGGCAAACCTCGGCTCTCGAGCCACAGTTTGCCGACCACTGCTCTAACCTTTTCACTACCCCACACTCTCCTTATCAACCGTATCCTTCTAAATACTATGATGGGTAGGGGTAGTGTAGGTGGTAGAACCCTAAGTCTCTAAAGAAGGATTTGGGTCCTGCTTAGCTGCGGAAGTGGCCCCAGAGCCAATTCCTTGCTGAGCCCCCAGATCCTCTAAAACTCCAAGTTTTACATGAAGGTCCCATATCAAGGGCCCAGTATAGAGGAAAAGCACACAGGGACATACCCCCTACCATCACTCTTACCCCAGCACTGCAACACAGCCCTTCCTTTAGCGGTCCCACACCAGATTTCATCCCGGGAAAGCTCCCCCAAACTGGTACAACCGTCACCAACCTCGCCTGGGTCTGCATGAGGAGATGAGCAAAGTGATCTCGTGTGACCTACTTGCTGGAGCTCTGCTAAAACCACTCTTTGGAGCTCCTGGCATAGTGTGGGCGTGCAGGTCCTGGGCACTGACCCACCCACTGGACTGAACTGGGCTGGAAGGGACACTCATCTTGAGGGCACCCTTGGGGCATCACCTGAAACTGTTCCCAAGCCCAGAGCTTCCTGAAGAAAGCTGCCAACCCTCTTCACAAAGAACAAGACGTTAAAAAAAAAAGACGACCAGCCTTAGCTAGTTTGGTTCAATGGATGGATAAAGTGTGGGCCTGCGGACTGAAGGGTCCCGGTCAAGGGCACATGCCTGGGTTGTGGGCTCAATCCCCAGTGTGGGGCATGCAGGAGGCAGCCAATCAATGATTCTCATCATTAATGTTTCTCTCTCCCGCTCTGAGATCAATAAAAATATATTTATAAAAAACACCACCACGGAGAAACCAAGATGGCGGCATAGGTAAACACCTAAACTGCTACCTCGCACAACAATTTCAAAACTACAACTAAAAGACAGAACGGACACCATCCAGAACCACAGGAAAGCGGGCTGAGTGAAAATTCTACAACTAGAAGGAAAGAGGAAAGCTCACAGAGAATTGGAGGTACGGCAAAGGGGCTTTGTGCGCGCAGAGAGGAAGGGCGGCTGAGAGCCTGGCTGACTTTCTCTGGCGGAAGGGGGAAGGAAGCTTCCGACCGCACTGAACCCCAGTTCTGACAGCACTGAACCCCAGTTCCGGGCGAACCCCTGGGGACCCACGCTCTTACGGGGGGAGTCTGGACTCTCGGGCGGAGACTCGGGAGCCAGGGAAGGCGGAGGACTGAAAGTGCCCGCGTGCGCGCGCCAGTGCGCACAAAGGCTGTGGAAGTTGCCACAGGCTTTCCCTAGTGGAAGGGAGTCAGAGGATTCTGACTGCACTGAGCCCCAGTTCTGACTGCAGTGAACCCCAGTTCCAGGCGAGCCCCTGGGGACCCACGCTCTTGTGGGGGGAGTCTGGACTCTCGGGCGGAGACTCGAGCTGGGGAAGGCGGAGGACTGAAAGCGCACATGCGTGCAAGGGCAAGGCTGACAGGAAGCCAAAACTGAGACTCCACCCCATCCAAGCTGAGCACAGAGGCTATTGCAATTTGGCAAGTCTAATCCTATAAGGCTGTCTCCAGCACCGAACTTCTCCCAGCATAGACACAGCTGATCCTTACAGCCAACTGGCCCGGAGGTGAATTCTTCCCAGTGATACCAACAACAATAAAGACTTAATTACAACAAGGCTGTACACACAGTCCACAAAGGGGTGCACCAAGAGTGTCAACCTCAGGTTAGCTGGGGAAGCAGACCCACTGGGCCATATTGGAAACCTAGCACAAATATCTACCTTACCAACTCAGGGAATCAGTGAAAATGCGGGGTCAAAGAATCAGATCACAAACGAAAGAAATGGAGGAAAACAAACGACTGGATATAGAATTCAAAACCACGGTTATAAGACTTTTTAAGAATATCCTAGAAAAGGCCGATAAATATAACGAGACCCTCGAAGATATGAAAAAGGACCAACTAGAAATTAAACATACACTGACTGAAATAAAAAATATTATACAGAGACCCAGAAACAGAATAGAGGAACCCAAGAATCAAGTCAAAGAATTGAAATACAAAGAAGCAAAAAACACTCAACCAAAAAAGCAAAAAGCAAAAAAAAAAAATCCAAAAAGTTGAAGATAATGTAAGAAGACTCTGGGACAACTTCAAGCGTACCAACATCAGAATTATGGGGGTGCCAGAAGAAGAGAGAGAGCAAGATACTGAAAACCTATTTGAAGAAATAATGACCGAAAACTTCCCCCACCTGGTGAAAGAAATAGACTTACAAGTCCAGGAAGCCCACAGAACCCCAAACAAAAGGAATCCAAAGAGGACCACACCAAGACACATCATAATTAAAATGCCAAGAGCAAAAGACAAAGAGAGAATATTAAAAGCAGCAAGAGAAAAACAGTTAATTACCTACAAGGGAGCACCCATACGACTGTCAGCTGACTTCTCAACAGAAACTATGCAGGCCAGACGGGAGTGGCAAGAAATTTTCAATGTGATGAATAGCAAGAACCTACAACCAAGATTACTCTACCCAGCAAAGCTATCATTCAGAATTGAAGGGCAGATAAAGAGCTTCACAGATAAGAAAAAGCTGAAGGAGTTCATCACCACCAAACCAGTATTATATGAAATGCTGAAAGGTATTCTTAAAGAAGAGGAAGAAGAAAAAAGTAAAGAGAAAAATTATGAACAACAAATACATATCTATCAACAAGCGAACCTAAAAATCAAATGAATTAAAAACCTGAGGAACAGAATAATCTGGTGAATATAATAGAATCAGGGGCATAGAAAGGGAGTGGACTGATAACTCTCAGGGGGAAAGAGGTATGGGGGGTTCATGAAGAGAATGGACAAAAATCATACACCTATGGATGAGGACAGTGGGGGGGAGGTAAGGGCAGAAGGTGGGGTGGGAAATGGGTGGAGGGGAGCTATGGGGGGAAAAAGGAGAAATAATTGTAATAATCTGAATAAAGATTTATTTAAAAAATAATAATAATAAAATAAAATAAAAAAATAAAATAAAAAAAAACAACACCACCACAAGCCCTCACCGGTTTGGCTCAGTGGATAGAGTGTCCGCCTGCAGACTGAAGGGTCCCAGGTTCGATTCCAGTCAAGGGCATGTACCTTAGTTGCTGGCACATCCCCAGTAGGGGTGTGCAGGAGGCAGCTGATTGATTTCTCTCTCTCTATCCCTCTCCCTTCCTCTCTGTAAAAAGTCAATAAATAAAATATTTTTTAAAAAACAATACAAGATGTTCAGAAGTAAGAAAAGACAGCCACTCACCTCGGACCTGGCTTCCAGGAGACCCTGACCCCATTTATCCTCTGGATTATCTTTGAGAAGAGCAAGGTCCCGAGAGGACAGAGCTGGGAAGGAGAAATGAGTAACGGGCTGTTCAGTCATAGCCCTCAGGTGCACTGACTGAGCTAAAAACCACTCCACACCTGGCACCCAGGAGAATCAGAGGAGTCAGGAACCACCCCCGCAGGTGGGGGGGATCGAGCCCCAGTATGTGGCATAATCTGATACAGAATCAGGGGTTAATTCTGCCACTCAGTGTCAGACACTCCCATTAAGAAGGAAAACATTGCCATTTCCTCCCACTCATCAGCACGCTCCGGACAGTGGGAACGAATGGTTGGGCACGGTAGAGGCAGAAGCCCGACTCTCCTGGTGCTCTGGGAAACCAGCCTGACCTCTCTTGTCAGTCTCCTCATTGCAAACCCACAGACCCACTGACTGAAAGAGCCTATTGTACCTGTCTCCGGGGGCTTCGGGGCAGGGGTCTCCATAGCGGCCCTTGGTAGCGTCCCCCGGAGGCGTGGGCAGTTCTGCAGCCACCTGGGCCCCAGGCCAGGCCCAGAGGAGCGGGTCCTGCTCCTGGGGCTCAGGGACAGCGGCCTGTAGGGGGGCCCCGCGGGGTCGCGCACGCACTCCCGGCTGCACGGTCACACAGGCCCTGGGCTCCGCCGAGGTCGGGGCCAGGCAGGCTTAGCAGGAGCCCCGCACCCCCGGCTGCGCTCACACCCCATCGCCGCGCCACACTCCTCCCGGGACTGCGCGCGGGGCCAGACAGGCCTGGGGCTCAGCCTCTGGAGACAGTGGGCGCGGAGCGGGGCCGGCAGACGGACCCCGGGGCAGATGGACAGACTGACCGACGGACGAACGGATACGCGAGAGAGCCAACCTGCCTCCCACAAAAGGACAACGACCACCACAAAGGAGCAACCTGGCGTCTGCCGTGGGAAAGTGCGCCTGCGCGGACCGGATGCGAACTACAATTCCCTGGAACCTTTGTACCACGAAGACAGCGCACTCTATTTCCCAGAGGGCGTCGGGGCACCAGAGTAGCCCTGACGTCCGGACTCCGACGAGTGTGTAGCACAGCCTTCTGGGCAATGTAGTTCCGGGGCCTGAAACCATGCGCCCTGGCCCCGCCCCATTCACCGCCCTCCATTGCTGTGGACGTTTCTTGTGTTCCCCGGAGGCATGGGCAGATCTGCAACCACCTGGGCCCCAGGTCAGACCCAGAGAAGCGGGTCCTGCTCCTGGGGCTCAGGAACAGCACCCTGCAGGGAAGGCCCGCGGGGTCGCACACGGACTCCCGGCTGTACTATCACACTGGCCCTGCGCTCCGCCGAGGTGCGAGCCAGGCAGCTCAGCAGGATCCCCGCACCCCTGACTGTGCTCACATCCCACCGCCACGCCCCACGCAACCCGTCGCACACTCCTCTTGTGCACCATGCGCCGGGCCTGTAGCTCAGCCACCTGGAGCCAGCGGGCGTGGAGTGCGGCCAGCAGAGAGGCCGCGGGGCGGACGAACAGAGCGAACTGACTGCTTCCCCACAAAAGCAACAGCCACAAAGGAGCAGGGCGGCGGTCGCCCCGGGAAAGTGTGCCGGCACAGACACGACGCAAACTACTGCCCCCGGGAGCCTTTGCGCTTCGCTCTCGGCCGACTCCATTTCCCAGAGGGCGTTGGAGTGCCGAAGCTGCTCTGACGTCTCGACCCTGTACAGCCTTCTGGGAAATGTAGTTTCGGTGTCGGAAACCATGAGCTCTGGTCCCGCCCCCAATTGGAGGCGTTACCAGAGAAAGGTGCCCTGAACGTGGAATTGTCCTTTGTGTGTGTGGCTTTCCTATCTGTGTTGGCTCTGGCCCACCTCCATCTTTTTTTTCTTCTTTTTTCTAATATATACTTCATTGACTTTTTACAGAGAGGAAGGGAGAGGGATAGAGAGTTAGAAACATCGATGAGAGAGAAACATCGATCAGCTGCCTCCTTCACACCCCCTACTGGGGATGTGCCCGCAACCAAGGTACATGCCCCTGGGACCCTTCAGTCCGCAGGCCGACACTCTATCCACTGAGCCAAACCCGTTAGGGCGGCCCACCTCCATCTTCGCAGGAATGTCTCAGGTCCCTCCCTTAGGACACTAGAGGTGGTGAGTGGGACCATCAATGGTGTTTTCCAGAGGCCTGCCTAGGGACCCTGCCCGTTCTGGAGAGAAGTACTTTGGAACGACCCCCCCCCCCCCACCGCCCCCATGGGGGGAGGTACAGGGGGAGGAGTTAAAGCTCCAGCTCTTCTCTCAGACCAGGTGCCTCTGAGCTCGCTCTCTCTCAATAAATAAACATTTAAAAGACAGACCATCTGCTGCTCAGCGTCCAGACAGCAGAGCATTCCCGAATAGATAGACCTGCTCTTTAGGTCATAGGCCTCCCCTGCCACTGCATGTCCTCTCAGCCTCTGTCACCTCTACTGCCCTTATCATCTCCTGGCCAGCAGTCTCATTCTGGGATCTGAGAGGCGGGAACACAGGCGAGGCAGCAGGGGTTGCAAAAGGTGAGCTAGGAGGGACTAACCCAGAACTGAATCCCGAGTAATGGCTCAAGCCAGACTTTCTGGCTTAGTCAGCAGAGGCCCTGCTATATGGCCTGTACTTTGGGAACCCAAAGGACACAGTAGCCTTCCCTTCTTCTTCTTCTTCTTTTTAAAAATATATTTTTATTGATTTCAGATAGGAAAGGAGAGGGAGAGAGAGATACCGTAAAAACATCAGTAATGAGAGAATCATTGATCACTGCTTCCTGCACACCCACTACTGGGGATTAAGTCCACAACCCAGGCATGTGCCCTTGACTGGAATCAAACCAGGGACTCTTCAGTCCACAGGCAGAGGCTCTATTCACTGAGCAAAACCAGCTAGGGCGCCTTCCCTTCCTAAGAGTCCAATGCCCAGGGTCCAGGCCCTAGCCAAGCCGGCCTCATTCACTCACCCTCCAAAGACCCAGCCAGTCTAACACAGCCTAACAGTTGTGTTATGGTGGAAATGGAGTTCTTTGGGTTCCTTGAGGAAATAAGTTTCCTGAGTCTCCCACGGAGGATGGGGTTTCGTGGAAAGCTTTATTTATTTTTTTAACTTTTTTTTTAATTGATTTTTTACAGAGAAAAAGGGAGAGGGAGAGTTAGAAACATCGATGAGAGAGAAACATCGATCAGCTGCCTCCTGCACACCCCCTATTGGGGATGTGCCCGCAACAGAGGTACATTCCCTTGACTGGAATCGAACCTGGGACCCTTCAGTCCGCAGGCCGACGCTCTATCCACTGAGCCAAACTGGTCAGGGCTCGTGGAAAGCTTTATTGATGATGAAAAATTAAAGGGGTTCTCCTCCAAGGTCCCATCTATGTCCACCCTTGCCTCTCCTGGCTCTCATAGCCACGCCTGTTGTCTCCCACAGCCACATCTGCTGTCAGCAAATCTGGAGTCTCTACCGAGCCCTCTCCCCACACCCCTGGCTGCCTTGTTGATCCCTCCTGGGGTTCTTAGGGGTCTCCTTCATTTCACAGAACAGAACTTAATTTGAGCTCAGGGAGGGCAGAGCCTACAGGTCACACAGCCTGGATCTCACGGGCTCAGGAGGGAATCCAGGACTCTTTTGTCAGCAGTATTTTAATTACTGGGGCAGAGGGCAGGGGATGGTTAATGAGGCTCAAGGGATCAGCTGAGCCAGATGCTGGAGGGCCCAGAGGGCCAGGTGACTCAGGAGGAATGGGGCCACCTGAGGGGTTGACAGAGGGCCAAGTTCTCATCTCCTCTGCACCTTCAGAGAGACAGGCTGCAATGAACAAATGAGTGAATGAATGAACTAATAAACAGAGGGTCTAAACAGAATGAACTAATACCCCCAGATTGTACTAATGAACTAATAAACCCAGGCCTCTTACAGTGGTTGGGGCCAGGTCTGCCAATGAACAGGATCCACAGCACACCCCCCGCACCCCCCCTACACACACACACACACACACACACACACACACACACACACACACGAAGCTGCATAGAGGCTAGGCCCCTGTAGGCCCTGAGATCCCAGTCCAGCCTGGATCTACGCCAGGCCCTCCCTCTCCACAATTTGCTGGGGAGGCCCCATGGCACCCAAAGTCCTAACTAGCCCCTAGGGTGAAGTGAGAACAACATACTGGGTGGGGATACTGCCCCCCAGGGAGGCCCACAGTGCACTGTCCATGGCCCTGCAATGGGCAGCATTGCACGTGTGAAGGCACTAGGCAGCAGGGTGAGAAAGTGGCACAGGGCAATGGTGAGAGGCTCCCATGGAAGGTGGCAGGGACAGGAAAGGCAGCAGGAATGGCCATAAGGGCCTCAAATGCCAGGTAGAGGAGGTACACTGGCTGCCCTGGATGGGTGAGGGAAGGGGGAGGAAGTCCACCCCATAGAGGACCCTCAGCCCTAGGCTCCTTCACCCAGCTACTCCTCCATCCATGATTAGCATCAGTGAGTAGCACGTGACCCAGACCTGTGCTCAGGGACCCTTCTGTGGATCCAGGTGGACAGAGAACAGAAAGCCCATTAAACTGACTGTGAGAGATGCTGTGGGGAAGGGGCCTGAATTACCTGCTTGGTGTGAGGTGGTCAAGGAAGGCTGCCAGGCAGAAGTGAGATGAATGAGATTGGCCAGGCACGTGGGGGCGGGGAGGACATTCCTGCCAGGAGAACTGGCCTAAGCAAAGGCCCCGAGGGGTGAAGGTAATTGGGTTAGAGGAGGTTTAAAAAGTGTGGCTGAACATAAACAGTGTGAGATGGGCTGGGACCTCCAGCGCCTCCTGAGGGCAGGACACAGCCCAGAGCAAGGAGACCCCTAAAGAGTTTGAATGGGCCCTAGCTGGTTTGGCTCAGTGGATAGAGCGTCAGCCTGCGGACTGAAGGGTCCCAGGTTCGATTCCGGCCAAGGGCACATGCCTGGGTTGTGGGCTCCATCCCCAGTGGGGGGCGTGCAGGAGGCAGCCAATCAATGATTCTCTCTCATCATTGATGTTTCCATCTCTCTCTCTCCCTCTCCCTTCCTCTCTAAAATCAATAAAATATATTTAAAATTAAAAAAAAAAGAGTTTGAATGGAAGTGTCCATGATAGATTCCTGCAGCTGTGTGTGGGCTGTGGGGGACAGAGTAGGGAGATAATAGTGGCCTGGACTATGCTATGGAAGGAGGTGGCTCTGTGAGGAGGGCTGCTGGGTCCATCACCACGCCTGCTTTCCTTGACTGTGATGTAGAGGTTATGAGCTAGAATCCTGACTCTGGTCTCAACACCTGGGCTTCTGCAACTCTTGATCCAAGCCCTGTCACCTCTGCCCAGAGGCTGGTCCAAGCCATTTGTTGGGACCCACGGACAGCGTATCCGGGGAGGGGGAGGGGGCAATTCCAAAACACAAAGCCTGAGCTGTGACCGCCCCCCCACCCCGCGCCAATGCCCCCTGGGGCTCTGCCACACCACGCGGGTCTCAGCCTTGCCGGGGATCTCCCGGCCCCAGGCAGGGTCCCTCGAGGCCTCGGAAGTCCCCACAGCCGTCCCGGGGGCCCTCTCCACCGTGTGTTGCTCGGGCCCCATGGTTGCTAGGCTGCGCACTGGGGCTCCGGCGAAGCTGGGCGCTGGTGTCACTGGCGCTGGCGGCTACAGTGCGGATGGCGGCAGACTCGGGGCGCCCGTGGGCCCAGGCTCGCAGAGCGTACGGTGCAAGCCAGGCCCTGCGGCGCGGCGTGGACCGCCGGCGGGACCCCGGGCCCCAGCCCAATGGGCCGGGCCCTGAAGAAGCCCGCGCCCCAGGGCGTCTGGCTCGCCTGCGCGGGCAGCTCCGGGCTGAGGCGGAGGCGCGGGCCAACGCTCCCCGGCTGCTCCGGCTGGTGGAGCGCGCGGGGGCAGCGGCAGGGGCCAGAGACGAGGGTGCCGGGGTGCGGGAGGACGCGCGCAGCCAAGGCTCTGTGTGCTCGGTGTGCGGGGAACCACGCGGCGGGGCCACCTACCCGGCAGGCGTCCTGGAGGTGAGCGAGCGGCGGCTGCAGGAGGGCCTGGCGGCCGTGCGTGCGGAGCTGGGAGCGGGGCTCGAGGCGCTGCGCATGGAGCTGCGGGCCGAACTGGAAGCCCTGCGCGCGCTGCTGCCGCCACCGCCACTCGTCCGCCGCGAGCCCCGCGCCGCGCCCCGCGGCCCGGCCCTGCTGCGGGCGCTCGGCACCGTGAACGCCCTGGCCGCGATCACCAGGCCCACGGACGACGCCTCGGACGGCCCCGCGAACCAGGCCCCTGCCCGGAAGAACCTGAAGAAGACGCCGGTGCCCCCCGGGGCCCCGCAGGGTGGTGGGGATTGAGGGTGGCCGCACAGAGGGTGAGCTAGGAGCAGTGCTGGCGGCCCCACTGGCGGAGGGGTGAATGGACAGATCTGTCCCCTCGTGGACCTGGCTCAGTGCAGCCAGCGATAACTTCTGGAGATAGAGTCAGGGCTGGAGGAGGTCTGGAGCCCCGTTTGGCCTTTGAGCTGGGCAATGTTTGGTCCTGGGGTATGTCAGCCTCCAGGGAGAGCCAGGAGCTTGCAGCCAGTGGACCCCTCGGGCTAGGAGGAGGGGGTTGCAGGGTGGTTTTTTCTTTTTTTTAAGGGTTTGGGGAAAAGGCCGGGCCTCCATGCACTGGGATTTGGAGTGTGACCACACACCAAGCAGCAGACACCTGGGACACATGGGCTGCTGGAACACTGTCACCTGGATGCAGTACCACTCAGATCAGTGTCACCTGGATATACAACCACATCACAGGCACCAACTGCACAGCAGCCTGACTCTGGCCAGCTTCACTCCACTGACCAGCAAAACTGGCCTCCCACAGGACAGCGTGGCTGTACAGAGGCATCGGGTCAGCGGCCACACCTGCACTCTCAGCTTTGCTTTGGACAGTGACACCTAGGACACCTACCCCCTCATTTAGCCTCCCACAGGCAGTCACCTGGACGCCGGTGTCTCTTCAGAAAGTGTCATGTACACTCAGACTCCACAGGCTAAGCTCCCAGAGTGTCATCTGGGTGCAGCTGTCCCTGTCCCCAGGACCCACCCACCCAGGGCAGCCTGCAGTAGAACCTGGACCCAGTGCTTCTCCCCTCCTGGCCTCCAGGAAACGTTACCTGGAGTCTTCCTTTAACCACTCAATGACCTGGGGTCAGCGCCTGCTCATTTTTGAAATAAAATGTGTAATCTTAGGCTTTAGCAGGTGGTGGTGTTTTAATCTATTTTATTCATTCATTCATTCCTTACCTGAAGATATGTTTTTATTGATTTTTAGAGAGAGAGGGAGGAGGAGAGGGAGAAATATCGATCCGAGACAGAAACATCGATCTGTCTGTATGTGCCCCAACTGGGGATAGAACCCACAACCTAAGTATGTGCCCTGACAGGGAATTGAACCCACAACCTTTTGGTGCACAGGATGATGTTCCAACTAGCAGAGCCACCTGGCCAGGGCAGGTGGTATGTTTGGAACCTGCTAACGTTTCTCCTTTCATCTAACCAGGGATTCAGACAGTGTGTAGGTTGGGAGTGGGGGTGCTTCTCCCTCTGAGAGAGACCTGGGGGTTCTGGATGGGGCTCTGAAACTGGCTGTGGTGGGGTAGTGGAGGGTCACTTAGGGGTCTCTCTCTTATATGAATAGCATGAAGGAATGGCCAGCCCACATGTGAGTTGGTGGTGGGAGTCCCCACTGTGGGTATGTGGCCATGTGCCAGGAGATCCTTCCGCCCTCTTTCCCTGTGGGGCAATCTGCCTGCAGGTGACTATGGGTCACCCTGCGGGGCCTAGGTCAGGAGGTGGGGAGCGGGGATTCAGAGTCCCTGGTGCTCACCCTCCGAGTTCGCACACACCACCTGCAACACCGTGAGGAAGGTGAGCGTGAAGCAGGGGACATGGTGCGGCTGCTGTAGAGACTTGGCAGGAATGGGAAGCGTGGAGGCTGTGCAGCCAGGCGGCTGTATATGTATTGGCCAGGTGGGCGTGGCTACATTCTGTAGGCTTTCGATGTGGGTCAGAGGGGCAGTGCCCAGGCAGGGCCAACAGCAGGGAAGAGGGAGCTCTGGGCTCACCAGGCTCTGATACTAGGGATACATGCCAGTAACAATTGCCATTTCCTGGAGCTGAAAGCTCATCCCCTATTAACCCTCCTAGGAGTGAGAGCTCTAAAGATGCCCATTTACAGGGACCAGGAGTGACAAGGCAAGGCCATCAAGATGGAAATTCAAGGGAAAAGGCACCTGGATCTTAGTGGCCTTGACTTGAGGGGCTGGAATGGGGAGGGCATACGAGGGTCTCCTACACTGGAGCAGCCTGGGACATCCCAAGACCAGATGTCCTCTGACCAGCTCCCCCACTGACCCAGTGTGTGATGGAGCTCTGCTTTACCCTACCTCCTTCGGAGGACCACCCCAAAAACAGGTCTCCAGGAAGCCCAGGTCAATGAGGGGACTGGGCTTCCTCAGCAGTTGTGGAGAGGACCCCAGGCTGGGTCCGAGCCACAGTTCACTGTCCTGGAAAGTGAGGCTCTGATTTCTTTCAGGGTGGCCAGGAGAGAAGGCAACACTTTCTGGAAAGGGCTCGGTGTGCCCACAGGTGTGAACATGACTGGGTGTGTGTGAGGTGGGGGATAGGTCTGCACCCTGCGCCTCTTTCCAATCCCCAGAGAGCTGGGCTCTTCCCACTTTGGGGAACAGCGTGTTGTACCCAGGGGAGCTGTCCTCGGTGCTGACAGCACCCAGGGCGCCCAGGACAGCCTGCCATCCCACAGAAGTGTTCAGGAACGAGGAGCCACCTCCTTGAAGCTCCTATCCCCTCCAAGGGACTCACTGGCTCCTTTCCTAACCCCAGCCCTGCCTGAGGCCCTCTGGCCAGGAGGCTGGGTTAGGAAGATGAGCGCGAAGACCTGCCAAAGGTTGAGTCCCCTGGATGCCCTCTTGTCCCACATCACATACGAGGAAATTACTGAAAGGACCACTGAGGAAAGAAGAGACAGAGGGGTCTCAGAGCCCCAAGCCAACCCCTTCTCCCCATCTCCGCCCTGTGCCTTGGCGCCATCTTGGCCAGAGCCTCCCACTCCCAACATGAGTCACACCAAGGACTGACTAGGCCTCTTCCAGAACTCAAATTTATTTGGCATTTGGATGAAATGGTTCTCACAGCATCTTTAGGATTAGTGCCAACCTAACCAAAAATAAACCCAAACTAAAACCCTTAGTGAAAGGAAAACATAAAAAACAGGCATTGAGACAATGTACAGATTCGACTCCCACCTCCACTAGGCAGGTCAGGTCCTGGGGGAGGAGGCCCTCCCGAGACCTTAGCCTGTCCCTCTGGAGGCCCAGTGTGCAATGGGGTGGGGAGCCCTCCTCTCACAGGAACACAAGAGTCTCAGCCAGGGTTGGACCTGGAGCACAGTCAGATCTTACAAAGGGCGGTGACTGGACAGAAGGCCCAGGTCAGCCGGGTAACCACAGCTTTCCCCGATGCCCTCACAACCACCTTCAAGCAGAGCTCAGCTCTGGGAGGCACAGTGGGCAGCAGGCAGCCTTCTGCCCAGCCCAAGAATGCCAGTAGGCTGAACACTCTGGGCCCACCCTCTGCAGCCCCCATGATCTGATTCAGGGCACCCTCTCCTTAGTACCTCCTGCACACCTGTCCCCAGCAATCTTTCAGTCCACAAAAGTTCCCCAGCCCCACACCTCTAGTACCAGCCACTGCCCTGTATACACAGGTGAAGCCTGGGCCAGAGACACTGGGATAAGGGGACCTGGTGCTGTGGGGGCCAGACCCTACAGGATTCCATTGGGGTGGTCATTTCAAAGTAGGTCCACTCAGGACCCTAACCCAGCACCCACAAGGCTGTGACTGCTGCTCTGGAAATTAGCTGCCCTGTGTCCAGCACATGTTGGAGGCACCACACACTTCCTGCTTTGCTTTCAGCAGCCAGCATGGGCACATGTGCCCAGGATGCCCTTCTCAAAGTAGCAGCCCTCTGGCAAGGGGAGCAAACACTCTGTCTTCTGCAGGCAGAGCCCAAGGACAGGCAGTTCAGTGACAAAACTCACATCTCTGGTCAGCCTTGTGGGACAACTCAAGAACAAAACTGGTTTCCAACCAAAGTATGAGAAAGTGCCTAGAACTGGGCTATGCCTGTGAGGTCTGTCGTCAGACCACCATGGAAGTAACCCACAGAAAGCTCTCCCCTTGCTGCATGCTGGTACAGAAAGGTGGAGAGGAGGACCAGGAGCTGGGCGGCTGGGTTAGGAAGATGAGCATGAGAACCTGCCTCAAGAGGCACAGACCCGGCCATGCCTCAGTGCCCCCAAGAGGCCATGTTGGCCCAGGAAATTGAAGATTGAGTTCCTGTGTACCATCACCACCTGCAAACACTTGGACATATACGTACACACACACACACACACACACACACACACACACACACACACACAGACACACGCAAAAAAGATCTAGACATTCAACGTAGAAAAGATATGGATGTGCTAAAAAATCGCACAGAACCCGCTTAATCTCCAAACCTCAGAAATGCTAAAAGCCTGGTGTCAGGAGACAAGACCACTGCTCAGGAGTAGGCAACAGGGTCCCTCAGTCAAAAGGCCCCTGAGCAGGGCACCCAGCACCCTGTGCTAAGGACAGGAAGGTGGCATGCAGCCACCAGGCACTCAGCTCTAGTAGTGATGGTGATGTGCAAGAAGTAGACTTTCAGGAGGTGGACACAGCCCAGGATGTTAATTTCAGCCACCCTTCCCCACAATTAACCCTTTATGGCACAAAAGAGGGGGGTGGGGACAGGCCTGGTCCAAGGGCAAATTCAATAGGAGGGGGCTCCAGAGGGTAACAGAGAGGAGCTGGCTCAGCCCTCAAGCCCCAGTGAAGGATCCAGGGCCAGGACACTCATGCATGGCTAAGGGCCTTAGCCCAGCTCCAGAGCTGCCTCCTGGGGGCCATGCACAGTAATGCTAGGGAGAAATCCAACAGACTAGGGATAGGGCTTTCTGGCACGGAACTGGGCTTTGCAGAGCCCCACTGGAAAGACAGAGTGGAGTTCAACCTCCTTCCAAGCTCCCCTTCTTAGGGCCTTGGGCACCAGAGCTAAGGCAGGGTCACCCTCAATGTTCAAGCTAGACCTGTGAGGGGCCATCCTCAGAGCAGCCACTGGAGCAACTCTCAAGGCTGTCTGCCCTGAAGCAGACTCACTGCCCAGAGAATCCTGACAGTCCACAAACACTGGTGCCCGGAAGTGCCTTCCTGAGCAGTGGCCAGCGAGGCACACTGTGGCAGCTCTGGGGCTTGCTGGCTGGGCAGCAGGCTCCTCTGAACAACGTGCTGCCATGAGCAAACCCACCAAAGTCTGGTGTGGTTTGGCCTCCACCCAGGCCCACAGTACCTTTTTTGTTCCCCACTTCTGAAACGTGTGACATGAACAAACTGTCATTCTTCTGTCATTTAAAAAGAAAAAGACAGTGACCCAAAGCTATGCATGTTTTTGAAGCCCTCAAGGAGACTTGATGCAGGTGCTCGCTCCCTTGGGAGGCTGGCGCAGTCTCTAAACGCATGTGCACACCTACAGGGGAGTGCGTGCAGCAGTGCAGCTGAGTCCAGGCTCACATAGGGCCCTTCAAGTCTCCATGGGAATCAGTTTCCTTGACAGCAAACAGGTGATCCGTGCTCCTTGGGGCCATGGGCTGGGCATTCTCTACACCACGGTATTGAGGGAACTGCGGCTGTGGCAGCCAACTCCTGGCAGTGCCTCTGTGGCTGGGGGCGTCCCACTCTGGGCAGGGTCGGGGGGCACGAGCAGGATGCTGCTGCTGTCGGCTGAGTCTTCCAGGTCTGCCAGGGTGACCCCTGTGGAGGGCGGAGGCTGCTCCAGGCACCGGGGTGACACACCTTCACTGTCACCATCCCCTGGGGTCGGCGGGCTGGCCTCTGCTGGCTCAAAAGCATCATCATCTATAGGAGGAGACAGAGGGGTGTCAGCAGGGTGGTGGGTGGGCCTGGTACGAGGGAAGAGGATATGGAGACAGAACTGGGGGATGCTTATCTTGCCTGAATGCTCCCACTGAAGCTGTGGCTCTGCTGTGCTCACCCCTCACCCTTGCCCCGTTCGCAGCTGTCATGGTGCAAGGTGCAGGAGGACAGTTATGACCAAGCTCCAGGGTGTGGCTGGTACACATTTTGACAGAGTTAGGAGAATAAAGGTAGGGGATGAGGAAACCCTTTCAGATTCAGTGGGGGTTGAACCAGGACCCACGTGACATTAGGGCATTACTGGGCTGTAGGTGGGCAGGTGGAACAGTGCTCACAGCCCCCAGACCAGAAGCTGCAGCTGGAATATGGGAATAAGAGCATGAGAGCATGAGAGCAAGAGAGCATGAGAGCATGAGATGGGGCCCGGGCAGGCAGCCCTGCAAACTGTGCAGGGGCCTGCGGACAGCTCTGGTCTGACAGCCGCTCTACAGCAGCCCACTCCTTCACTCCTTTTGGCGTGCCTGCTCCTTATCACCACAGGCTCTCTCTTTCAGCTCAGGGCACGGGGCCCAGTCTGTGTCCCTCTCCTGGCCAATTCCCCATGGGCTCAGCAGTCCTGCTGCCCTGCCCTGGGACCATTTGCTCCCCTGCAGCCTGGTCCATGGAGGCGCTGGGTCCCCAGCAGCATCCCTGGTAGGAAGCTTGTTCTATCCGTGTCCCCTTGACAGCAGATGACGACAACCCATTCCTAGGTCTGGCGTTAAATCCAAACTTCTCCTGCCCACACAGACCAGGAGAGGTACTAGCCGACCACATGAACAACCAGCACACAGAACACAGCAGTGCTGGCCTCACAACACCTTCCTGCGGTGGGTGCTGTGTGGGTATGCAAAGCGCCAGCAGCCCAGGGTGGGGCACTGCCTGCAATGTACGATGGGGTGTGTGTGTTACAGGGTAATTCACAGGGAAAAGAGTGGGACATCTGCACTACACACCAGGGTCAGGGGCAAGCCAAGCAATGGGCAAGGCTCCTGCAGTCCCTTCTTTGTTGCACAGCCCTGGGAGGAACACACTCAGGTAACTGGTCCAACATCACCAAGCCAAGGCTTTCTTCCCATGCCACAAGCTGCCTCTTCAGCTTACCACATGTGCACGTGTCTTTACAGCCCAGCAGTTGGTTCTGTGCCAGCCCTATCCCCGTGACTGCCAATGCCCGGTTCCCAGCTCTCCATAGAGCTAGGATTGGGTGTCCGAGGGCTGCTTGCTAATATGTGCTCCCAGGCGAAGTGAAGAGGCAGGGTATCAGTGACCACTGTCAGTAGTCATTTGCACCTGCACCCCTGGGAAAAGCCTGACAACCCACAGGTGGCAGTTCCACTTTAGAGGGAAAACCAGAGACAGCAACAGAAGGCTTGGAGGAAGCAGAGTTCACAGCCCTGTGTGCTGGGGAGGACCCCTGAGACTCTGGCCCTGCAGGCCAGGTGGTTGGAGACAGGCTGCTCCCTCTCCCTGTGGGGGAAGCACCTGCAGGGTCGTAGAACACGCTGTCAGGGTTGATGGAGGCCTCATAGGGTGGCGGTGGGTCATCAGGCTGGTCAATGTCTGGGTACTTGTACGCAGTGTAGGGGGGCGGAGGATCATGGAAGTGGAAAGTCCCGCCTTCTCCATCATCAGAAAGGTGTAGCGGCGTGAGGCCTGTGCCGAACCCATCTGGGCCATAGTCAAAGCCGGGGATCCTCCGGCCAAGGTTGAAGTGGTGCACTGGGCAATGGAAGTGAGAAACAAGCAACAGGGTCATGTCACTGGAAGATGCACCACTCAGCTCCTGAGCCCTGCCCTGCGCTCGCCCCCCACCCCGGCCAGACATTCCGACTGTCACACTTTTGTGCCTAGCTGCCCACCAGTCCTGATACTCGCCCAGTGCCTCCTTCCGCTCGTCACTCACATGCAAGAGGTTTGCCTGCTGTGCTCCAGCCCTCGCCACACCCCTCCAGCTCTAAAATGTTTCTGGGTGTCTAGCCCACGATTGCCTGGAAGTTCTGCCCACCCTGCAACTCGTGAGAACTGAAGGAGGTGGAAAACCTGGTTGGTCCACACTTCAGACCTGACCTGGGCTCTCCAGGGACACCAAGGCCCCTAATGGAAGCTAGTGAGGGCCTTCAGCATTCTTGCCACCTTGATTCTGAATCCTCTCCTGCCTGCCCGCACCTGTCCTGCCCCACACAGGACTGGGGAGCCCTGGCTTGTTCGCTGACACAAGGGATGATTTCAGCTCTATTGGGGGCATAGGTCACTGCAGGCAAATTGGACCGAGGGTGGGCCGCACTCTCTAAGTTGCCTTATGTCCATGGGCATTAGCTGATCCCTTCTCCTAGCAGGAGGCCCGCACTCATGGTCTAGGCCAGACTGCTTCAGAGAGCAAGGGCGGGGAAGCGCAGAGCCAGCGGGCACTGGAGGTACGCCCTTCTTCCACGTGCCTGTGGACTCTGATTTCGGTCCTGCAAAGAGCTCCTCTAGTGCCCCAGGTGTGCACTCAGCCCAGGAGCGGGTGGGTGGGTGGGACAGGGATGCCTTTCGGCACCCTCCATCATGTCCTCCACTTCCTCCCTGCACCTTCCTGCTTCCTGTGTCCCCATTCTCCGTGGGGACACAGCCAAGGGCAGGCCTGCACTGTAGCCATCATAGGCAGGGGCTGGGGCACTCACGGTTTGCTCCAATCAGGGACTCAATGCGCTCCCGGCGCCTCTGGCGTAGCCGGTGGACCATGAAAAGCAGCAGGGACAGGATGAGAAAGGAGGAGATGCAGCTAACAATGAGACGCATCCCACTGGCCATGGAGTCGAACAGGCTATTCCCATCTGTTAGAGGAGAAGGGAAAACCCCCGCTGCTCTCAGAAAAGGAGGTCCTGATCCCAGATGCTCAGTGCTATGAGAAGGCCATGGCCCTCCACCACACAACTATGTGGACAAGGCAACTTATTTCCCGACACAATCTCATGATGATAGAAACAAGAAAGCTGAAAATTGCCCTCGCTGGTTTGACTCAGTGGATAGAGCGTCAGCCTGCGGACTGAAAAGTTCCAGGTTCGATTCCGGTCAAGGGCACATGCCTGGGTTGCGGGCTCCATCCCCAGTAGGGGACGTGCAGGAGGCAGCCAATCAATGATTCTCTCTCATCATTGATGTTTCTATCTCTATCTCCCTCTCTCTTTCTCTCTGAAATCAATAAAAATGTGTTGTTTTTTTAAAAAAGGAAAGCTGAAAATCAAGAATCTATATATATATTAGTAAAAGGCTAATATGCTAAGTGTTTGACCATCTGACCAGTTGCTATGACACACAGTGACCACCAGGGGGCAGACACTCAACACAGGAGCTGCTGAGCTGAAATGACTTGGCAGCAGCGGTTCTCGGGTGATGCACCCTAAAACCAGAGAGGAGGGAGCCCAATTCCTCGTGGGGCCATGAGATTCCACCTTCGGCCGTGGGTTATGTTGTTGCTGGGGCGCTATCGGTCCAAATCTGGTTTACTGCACACTTGCGTTCCACACCCTGTACGACAGCAACTTTGCAGAGTGCCCTTGGGGGATGTCAGAGTGCCGGTTTCAGCCCGATCCCCACAGTCCAGGCCGAGGGATCCCACTTACTCTGCCGACACAGGGGAGGGACCACGGGAGTTTGGCTCTAGTGTGTGTCTGGCCTGTCTCACCCAGTCCTGCCCCACCAGCCACCTTCTAATTAATATCCTTTCAATGTGCATGAATCTGTGTACCAGGTCACTAGTACTATAATACCACCACAGGAGAGAAGCAGCTCATGGCCAGAAAAAGTTTTTAAATATGAGATGGGTGATGTGGCCTGCCCCCCCCTTGCATCAGGTGTCATGGGAGCCATCTCCCTGGTCAGAGGGGGCTTGTGCCTCCCTCAGTCTTTCCCTTGGCCCATGTGCCCACTCATCCCTATTGCTGGGTGAGCCCCTGGAAGCCACAACAGGAGCTTGATAGGAGGTGCCAAACAGAACAGGACTGTACATGAGGCCACAGCATCCAGCACCTCTCTGATTTCTCACAACCCTACAAAGGAGGAGAAAAGTCCCTATACAGGGGGAACTGAGGCTTAGTGGGGCAATGTGCCTGGCCCCAGTTCAGACCTGGGCTCCAGCCCCATCAGAGTGCTCCCAGAGTTCTTTGCTCCTCCCTAATACTCAGCAGTGCTCAACGTGGAGGCCGGTGATCAGGGAGGAGTGTGAGAATGTGGCCTCTACTGGGCCCTCAGAGTCCGTTTACAGCCCCTCTCCTTCTCTTGTCCATCAGTGGCTGTTCTAATTCTGGATCTCCCCATACCCTACATCTACTAACCCTCTCTGTTGGTGGGGAACCCTGGATATATCAAAGTGTGTTCAACACTGCCAAAGGCTCGATTTTGGCACTCATGATCTAGAGCAGCAGTCACCAACCTTCTGGACCTCACGGACCATCGGTTGGCGACTGCTGATCTAGAGGACAGTGAGGAGAGAGTAACTGGGAGCAAGTCCTCACACAGGGATAAACCTGAGATGTGGCTGATCTGCTCACCCTGCTCATCTCTACCCTGGGTCATAGTCCCTGCTTAAGCGAGGCTGAGGTCGTGTCCCTGCTGTTGGCCAGCTCCATGATGGAGGACCTGGTGTTCCACAACAGTTTCAGCAGAGCTGGAGTCTGTCAAAATCTTTGGGCAGAGGCAGTGGGGTCTCAGGGCCCAGGCAGCATCTCCGTGGAGGGCTCTGGCATCACCCTCCATCCTAGCATTCTTTTTTTAAAATTTGTTTTTACTGATTTCAGAGAGAGAAAGGGAAGGAGAGTGAGAATGAGACAGAAACATTGATGAAAGAGAAACATCATTTGGCTGTCTCCTGCACATCCCTTATTGGGGATCGAGCCAGCAACCCAGGTATGTGCCCTGAATGGGAATTGAGCCAGCGACCCCTGGGTGCATGGTACGACACTCAACCAAGCCACACTGACCAGGCCAGCCTAGCATTATTATTATTATTATTATTATTATGTATTATTATTATGTATTAATATGTATTTACTTTATTTAAAAAAATTTTATTGTTTTTAGAGAGGAATGGAGAGGTAAGAGAAAGAAACATCAGTGATGAGAGAGAATCATTAATCGGCTGCCTCCTGGGCATGTGCCCTGATATCCCGTACAACCCTGATCCAAGTAGTGAGAGCAGACACTCTTGCCTTGTTAAAAGGGACACTTCCCAAGTGTCTCCAGTTTTGGTGGCAGTACCTCTATCCTTGGGGAAGTGTGGACACTTCCCAGGAGAAGGCACCTGACGTGGAAGGCTGTCAGGAGCCTGCAGCAACAAGGCTGAGGCAAGGGGCAGGGAAAGGCCCTGGCTATGCTGTTCTGGCTACACAGGAGTGGCCTGCAGTAGCTCTGAGACTACCCAGACGTCCTGAGGACCCTGGTCTCCTGAGAAGTCCTCAGGGCTGGGCGGGCTTCACAAGCCACTCAGCCCACAGACTGGTCATTCGTGTATATCTACATCGGGTCATACATGGTCTCTGCACTCTCCACAGCCAACTGTGCACCTCTGATGGGATATGGGCCACAGTACCCCCTTTTGCTGAGCCTGAAGTAGCTTCTGGCACTGATCTGCCCTCTTGCCAGCAGCCTTCCTGACAACTCTCTGCAAAACACTGACAGCTCTCTGGAACAGTGGTTGTTGTGGCTCTCATGTGCCAGCTCCAGTTCCCACTAGCACTAGGCAAACCAGCTTTCATCCATGGGGGCCCCAGGGGACTGAGAGAGCTACCACGCCCACCCAAGCTGCTTTTCTGCAGGGCCTATGAGTCCAGGGCCTTTCACAAGTCTCTGCCCACGTCTCTCTCGTACTGTGGCAGCCAAGACAGAAAACAAATTTATGTTTTTTGTTTACATTTCTCCTGAGATTGTGAATTCATACAGAGATGTCAACTGCATTGGTGTGGTGAACCATCCAGTATACTATATGAACCGTGATGTGTCCTAATGGTCCCACAGAGCAGGAACCCCACCTGCTGGTCTTTTTTGAAAGTGGAAGAAATATCACCCAGAGACCATAAGGTTGCATAGTGTCCACCTGCAAAGCGCCACCTAGTGAGGAGATTTATATTTAATCTTTTTCTTAAAGATTGTAACAGCAAAAATTGATTACTGTTAAATAATGAAAACTGTCACTACCCACCACATCACCATACTCAGAAAACAGGAAGAGCTCAAACTGGGATATAAGTTGGAAGTCTTGCTCTTAGTCTTAAAAGAAGAGGAGATAGTTCTGAAGTCATTAGTTGATTTGTGAACATACAGCCACATTCAAGTTCAAGTTCATCAGTGAACACTTGTAACCCAAGAGCTAAAATGAGCCAACTGAGAGATAGCAGTTAGAGGGGGCCAGGTTGTGTGAGAGACATCGGTTCATTAGAGTATTTGCCCATCAAAGCCTGTGAGACAGCTCTGTGGGCAAATGCTGCCATCGCGGCTATGCCATGTGTTGTGAACTCTACCTCGCACAAGCCCCTGCCACTGAGGAAGCAACGGGCCAGGTAGCCTCTGGCCCTGAATGGGGAGGCTGACTTGTGACCCAGCATCAGTCTCACCTGGGTCCAGACACATGAACTTGCAGCACTCCTTGGGGTCCTTGCGGTACTGCTGGCAGCCCTGGGGCCGTTCGCAGAGGGCAGCCACGCACATCTCTGGCTCCCCTCCATGGCAGGTGCAGCTCAGGCACGGGTCATCTCCTTTGGGGGTGAAGTAGAGCCCTTCATCCACCACATTGTCCTTGATGTCAACACACGTTTGACCTGCAACAGACACACACAAACACAAATGTATGTTACCAGAACCAGCCCCGAGTCTCCCCACAAACAGCAACAGAGGAGCTGGCAAGATCAACCTGAGAACCCCCTCCTGTGAGTGCTGTTCAAGAGAGATCACTACAGCACTCTGTTAGGACAAAGCACACCTGGCCAGGGCACACCTAGCTGCAAACCTAGACAGCTAGAACAGAGAGTGCCAGATTCCAGGGGAAAGCCCATGGAAGTGTCTGCTTTTATGATACCTAAGCCCTAGCTGGTTTGGCTCAGTGGATAGAGCGTCGGCCTGCGGACTGAAGGGTCCAAGGTTCAATTCCAGTGAAGGGCACATGCCAGGTTGCAGGCTCAATCCCTAGTACGGGATGTGCAAAAGGCAGCCAATCAATGACTCTCTTTCATCACTGATGTTTCTATCTTTCCCTCTCCCTCCCTCTCTGAAATCAATAATAATAATAATAATAATAATAATAATAATAATAATAAAAGATGCCTAAGCAGTTTAGTTTTGAGAGTTTCTCAATTCTAAGATGCATCTGCTGCAGTATTAACCATTTTAAAATCAGAATGTGTTTTGAATGAGTCTCCCAAGAAGCTGCTGCTACTGCTCGGGCAGACAGTCCATTCAGTCCATTACTGAGGCACACACAGTAAACTCTGTGCAGGGATAACCTGGGATTAGAAGAAGAGGAATGACCATGGTTAGAGAGTAAGGAGGAAGCTGAGAACTCAGAGCCTTAAGCTGGCAGATATTACAGATGCTTGGGAAAAGAACTAGGGATGAGGCGGAGGTGGTGTCCAAAGGGATGCATGCTCATTGAAAGACAAAGGGACACGAAAAGAAAGTTAGCGTCTGTCTCTAAATAGGGTAGGAATGTCTACAAAAATTTCAGAAATTCAACCACCATTGGTCTATGCCTCACTTAAAACTGGAGTCAAATCTACACAACTCAAGTGCTCACGAACTTCCAGGGCAAGAACCTCAGATAAAATTGTTTTGAAAATCTAAATCCTGTACATCTGAGAAGTGCAACAAACTTCAATAGAATCATTGCAAAGAGCTAACACAGCAAACAAACCCAATTCAGAACCACAAAATAAATTCTAACTAAGAAAAAAAAAACACATAATGTTATCTGACCACAGTATGATTAAGCCACAACATTAGAGACTATTGTCAATACGGTATTATAATCTGTGATTAACCTATGAGAGCATGGCTTCCTAGAAAGGGTAAACATAATGACTAGGTAGGGGCATCAGCAGGCTTCTTCTGGAGTGCCAACAATACTCCACATCCTGATCTGGGAAGTGGTTCGTATGTGTACACATTAATAAAACTTGCACTTAATATTTATGCACTTTGTTTGCATATCTGCATGTATAGAAAAAAACTGAACCTTAAATGCCTCTCATTAGAGGAACTAAAAATTAAGAATCTAACTCTAGAACTCAGAAAAAGAAAATAATAAACCTAATGATAGTAAAAGGATGAAAATTTGCAGCAGAAATGAATGGCACAGAAAACAGATGCAAAGCACTGAGAATCAATGACCACCCAAAGCTGGTTCTTTGTAAAGATGAATCAAAGAGGCGAGCAAGACTGAGCAATACGGAAGGCAGTATAAATAATATTATAAGGCAAAAGGAGGGCATAATGACAGGCATATAAATGCCTCAAAAATACAAACAGAATGCTAAGAGAATTTTGTAGCAATGAGTTAGAAATTTTATATTGCATGGGCAATGCCCTAGATGAATATGATTTACCAAAATGAACTAAAATATAACTTGAAAACTTGAATATGTTTAAATGATTTCTTTAATCATTAAAGGAACTAATCAATATGAAAAATCTGTACCCAAGACATATGTATACAACACATGTGCACATGCATGCATGCACACATACACATCTTAGCTCTGTCCACTGAGACGTTGTAAAAGCAATGAGCATAATTAGTGCATAGGTCCTCGCTTGGAGAAAAGGCTAATTCCACAGAGTACAAATTTAACCTGAATGATAGGAACCTGTCAAAAGGACAGCTTGTGAAATAAAAACCAATAGAACTCAAAGGAGAAATAGACAATTCCACAATTCTGCTTGTGAACTTCAACACCTCCCTCTCAACAACTGACAGAACTCCTGGACAGAACACTGGCAAAGATATAGAATATTTGAATACCACAATCAATCAATAGAATCTAATCCCCACATACACACACACTTGCTCTCACTCTTTCACTCCCCACCCAATAGCAGAAGCCACATTTTTCTGAAGCATCCATGGAACATTCACCAAGACAGACAGTAACCTGGAGGCATAAAACATATCTCAACAAATTTAAATAACTTATCATATAGAAATTCTCTGACCATAATGGAATCAAACTAGAAATCATTAACAGATAACAGGAAAATCTCTAAGCAGATGGAAACTGAACGATGACCTGCCCTTGCCTCCCAGTTGCATCTGGGCATGACTGCATCCTCCACTCATGGCAGAGGGGACGGGGTGAGGCTAGGGAGCCTCCCTTCGGTCAGCACAACCACACTGCTAGCCCCCAAAGCTGGAAAAGAGCTTGATGTGGAATGTGGGTGAGAGAACTGGCACAGGGACCAGCTGAAGAGGGGAAGCGGTCCAGACAGGACAGAGTGAGGGATCCAGAGTGAGGAATCTTACAAAGACCCCAGGAGAGGAGGGGGAGGTGACCAAAGGAGTCAGAGGCACCTAGACACCACAATATCTAGCAAGTCCTGTCACCATTCTCATTTAGTTTACTAACATCCAGGTGGGGAGGGCAGGAATTATCACCTCTGTCCTGGGAAAAAGAGAAACAAGGGCCAGAAATGGCAATCGCTGCTTAGGTAACAGAACTAAGTGGCAGGCCAGTCAGGCTCATACCAGCCCTGGGTCCCAGCCCAGGCTCTAGCCCTCACCCCCAAGGCACCTGTGCACCTTCAGAGTAAGGTGTGAGCCAGGCACAGCGCGCCTGCTGCCTGCTGCCTGCTATAAAATGGGTTAAGTCCACTCAAAGCTGACATCAAGGTCCAGAAATTAGAAAGCCACATTGTCACAAGAAGCACCATCCCTTCCAGCTCACTAAAGGAGTCAAGTTCAAGGTGGCTTACTTCTTTTACAAAGAAACGAAGACTTCTCGTAGCAGTTCTCCGCATGCCAGCTGTGCAGATCGTGGTTGCGGAGGGTGGGGAAGTGGAAGCACTGGAGCTGGGCGCAGAACACATTGTCACTTTCAGACATGGCCGAGGCGAAGATGGGGTCTGGGGGCAGGAAAACCTCTGAGGAACCTATAGGGGAGACAAAAGGGAGGGCTGGCCATTGCAACATAATGTCAACATCCGAACCATGTGCAGTCTTCACAGGGACTGAGGCCCCCCCTGAAGTGGACCATCAATCAAAGAGCTCATGGACTACCAAACAGAGCTGTACTAAAGTTACGGCATTAATTCACAACCTCCCTTAGCTCCACAGAGCGCAGGTTTCAGCACTGGGCGAAGGGGGCCATGCTCCGTAGACCAGGGAGGCAAGCACACAAATAAACCCTACTGGGCTGAGAGCCAGAGGAGGACTATACTTAGTCAGGGATGTTTAAAGGCAGAACAACAACATGAAGATTGAAGCAATGGGTTATAACACAATAATGAAAATGTGTGAGTTCATATGAATAAAATGAACAAATAAATAAATAGGGGAGAGGCAAGTTCTCCTTTACAATAGAGTATTGACTGATAAATAGAGGACTTAAGAAGAAGCCCATTGCTTCTGCCATGAATGCATAATTTAGGCAGAATCGTGGCCCCTACACCCACTTGGAGCATCAGCTGGCCTGGTGAACTCCTGGAAGGCTCCTTGGGACCCACTCCCAGCTCCAGGGCGACTGTAATCCACTCAGCTATTGCATTCCAAGTTGGAAATCAGGTGATCAGAAACCACGCTACCACTGCACCCCAGGGTGGGGGTGCAGGGATGTTGGGGGAGGGGGCCATGAACCTCTAAGCCTCTTTTCTAAGTCCCATAATCTAGTACAGTCTCCTGATCATTCTCCCTCAGATATAACAAATATTGGCAAGCCCTAATCCTGTAAACAGGCACTCAGGGGACACTGTATGACAACTTGGCTTGTGGAGCTGACATTTGAGTTGGGGGGGGGGGAGTAAACAGTGAAGACAGATTCTGAACAACAGAATAAGTATACATGTCAGTAGGTCATGGCTGCTATAGAAAAAAAAGCTGCAGCACAGAGGTGAAGGCAAGCCTCAGAACAGAGAATGGAGGAAGAGGGCTACACTAACATTCCTGACTGCTTGGGTTTGGGGTGTCTCACGTCACCCATAGGCTCACTGTTTTGCTAGGATTCAAGGCATCCTGCATCTAGCCACAGTCATGGCTAAGATTTACTACAGCGATGCAGCAAGATATACCAGCAGCAACAAAAGGGACAGTTCAGGTGGAGTCTGGAAAAATCCAGGCCAGGCTTCCTCATCCTCCAGGCAGGAAGGTGCCATGAAGTGCGCCGCTGCCAGCAGCCCTGCAATACATTTCTGATAAGAACAGCCTGGGTGCTGACCTCCGGCCCACCGCAATTCCAGACTTGCCAAGGGAAGCAGGTGTTCACCTTAAATCCCTGTTTGTCCCGTCCAGGCAGCTTGGCACAGCAGGCTCCACTTAATCCCCAAGCCAGTCCCAGACACTAGCCAGGGCCGGCACTGCACTGGAATAAGCCTGAGCCAGGAAGCAGTGGCCCAGGGAGGGCTTCAATGGGAACAAAGGTGACCCAAGGGAAGAGAAGGTGGGAAGAGCAGGCATCCCTGTGGCTGAAGAGGAGGGCCGGGAGAGTGGTGGAAGGGGATGGCAGAGGGCAAGGGCACTGCAGGCCTCAGTGAGGACAGTGTCTTTGTGGGAGGAGAGTCACAAACAGCTGGGGCAGAGGAGTAGAGGACTCTCACGCAGCCATGTGAGGAGACTGGGCTGGGTGGGGGTGGGAGCAAGGAGACCAGGCTGGCAGCGGTGGCTGCAGTAATTTAGGAGACTAATGGCAGATCTGGTGGCTGCAATCTGGCAACAAGTGATGAGATTTTGGACACGTTTGAAAGGGAGTGAAGTATGAGAGGAGTCAGAGAAGATCCCTATGTCTCTGGCTCCAGAAAACTCTATTTTAATTCTATCTGCCTGACAGCTTTATTTCAAGTTTTGGATTTCCGAACTTCTCTGTCCTAGAAAGCTTGAACTTCCCTCCCTGGCTCATGCCAGCTGCACACTTTGTATGCTCATTTTTATGCCCTAGTTAAAGTCTTTAACTGTAAAAGGAGGATGGTGAGTCTAAAAATTTGGCCAAGACCCCAGCCTGGAAGAGGGCCTGCTGGTCATCAGAGCCCTCCCGTGATGTGGGGCCCATTCATCTCCATGTCCCCTGCATCAGGTACCCCTAACAGGCCAGGCACCATTGATGAGAGGGGGTGGGGGAAAGAGAGGAGACCCTAGCAATATATCCTGTTCAGGATGGTAAACCTCAATTTCATACTCAACAACTCTTTTCAGAAGAGGCTTACCCTTTTTTCTTTTTATTTAAATTTATTGATTTTTAGAGAGAGGAAGGGAAACATCAAATTATTCTACTTATTTATGCATTCACTGGTTGATACTTACGTCTTGATTGAGGACCAAACCTGCAACCTTGGCATTTTGGGACAACACTAACCAACTGAACTATCCGGCCAGGGTCCAGAAAGGCTTACCTTTGAATGCTACCTCCCAGTGGCCTTCTAAGGAGCTGTTCCGGCTGGTGACGACATACTGGTAGCCAACCCACAACCTGCGAGAGGGCAGAAATGCAGGGAACCTTAGCATGGCAGCAGGAAAGCAGCCATTGATTGTGCATGAGTGTATTTTAATAGTTACACTGACCATTAAAGTACTGAGCCTCCAAAATGCTAATGACTTTTAAAAGTTTTTAAATACTTTTAATAAAATACATTAAAATTCTAAAGAATAAATTCACAGGTCAGAAAAAGTTTTATCTTGAGTGACTCCAGCCAAGACTGTCTTATTAGTTGATCCAAGAAAGCTTTCAGCCCGGCCGTTGTGGCTCAGTGGTTGAGCGTCGACTTATGAACCAGTGGTCACAGTTTGATTCCTGGTCAGGGTCATGCCCCGGTGTTGGCAGCCAATCAATGATTCTCTCTCATCACTGATGCTTCTATCTCTCTCTCCCTCTCCCTTCCTCTCTGAAATCAATAAAAAACATACTTAAAACAAAACAAAAACACAAAAAAGCTTTCAATTTCTAAGCAAGACCAACCTTATCTGCGATGGACATAGAGCCCTGTGAATACACTAAAGCAGCGGTCACCAGCCTTTCGGACCTCATGGACCACCAGTGGTCGGCGGACCCCTGGTTGGCGACCGCCGCACTAAAGGCACAGAACAGTACCCTCTAAAGGAGTGAATTTTATGGCATGTGAATTAATCTCAATAAAAAACAAACACCTGTAAGTATACACTGCAGGGGTGGGTAAAAGCATGCTCACATGCTCAGAGCCAGCTTGCCCAGGCCCGCAACTGCTCCCCAGAACACAAGTCACAGCACTGAGGGGCGGTGTAAGCGAACCTGGTTGACTGCCACAGCCACCTGTTGAGTGTGCACCCCTCATCCAAGCCTTCCAGTCCAGCCCTGGAGATGCTTTCAGTAAGTCTACCACCACTGGGGGAGCCATGGCATTGTGCCACTCTGCCCCTTCAGCCTACTGCCATGCACATGCCCACCTGAAGGAGACAGGGTGCTTCCCTACCTATGGGGCTGAGCCCTCTTACCTTCCATGAACTTACAACCACCCTGTGAACTAGGAATTATTTTTCTCACTTGGTAGCTGCGGTATCATGATTTGCCAGTGTCACAGGATATGATGGCAGAGCCCAAAACCCAGCTCAGGTCTTAAAATGAAGGCTCTCTGTCCACTTGACATGGTCCTCTTGTTAATATGGCAGCCTGTGCCATTGCTGGGAGGGAGTACTGGCAGTCGGGCAAGCTCTGCAATTCACACTCCTGCCCCCAGCAGTGTGGATGGGGCAGCATGAGGCCACACATCACAGGCCAAAGCACATGCCTGTCCCCACAACCTGGGGACTGGGAGATGCTGGCAGTTGGCCAGTTTCCACACTTTCTCCTCAGTGCTACAGAGCCTGGGGTCAAGAGCCAGGTTCTGGAGTTAGACTGCATGGGCTGGAACCCAGACACACCCAGCTAGTGTGTGCCTGTGGTCACATGCTTGTCCACTGGTCTCCTGTGGTTTCTGGGAGGACCGAGTGATCGAGCCCATTGAAAGTACTGAGCAGCGGGCCTGGCAAAGCCCATTTTCTCGGAAGGAACTACCACCCACCTGTGCACCCCTTGTGCTGGGCCTAGAAAAGCCCACACTGAGCAGCCCCTCCTGACGCAGGCCGGGTCCCTTTACAGGTCAGCAGACGCAGCTGAACCTACAGAGGACCAACAAAAGAGACTGGCCCAAGGTGGCACCCCATCTCTGCCCTTCCAAGACCCCCCACCCCATCTCAATGCCCACTCTAAACCACTGAATCTCTATTTCCAGTGGGTGGAGCTGCTCTTCCCCAAAATGCCGGCTGCTGGCTATGCCTTAGGACTGCCACGGCGGCCAAGAGGCCATGTGCTTGGTGGGCATTGGCCTGAACCCCAGCCCCTGGGTTCCCACCCAGGACTCACTTGTGCTGATCCTGCCAAGCGAAACTCCGCTCTGGCTGGTCCCATTCTTGGGCCAGGACGAAACGCAGCTCCTGGTCGGTGGAAAAGGTGGCAAGGGAGCCATTGACGCGCTGGCAGGTCTGTGCAGCGTCCCAGTAGTTCTCTCCACTCAAGTAGACTCTGTAGCAGCTGGCCGTGCCTTCATAGTGGTGCCACCCTGTCGGACACTTCCCTAGGAAACATGAAGGACAGAAGGGGAGTTGTCCCCCCAAATTAGGATCCTCACTCGAAAACAAAATGACATATGTTGTTCAGAAATCACCCTAGGGAAATGGGGAAACTGAAGCTCAAGAGGAAAATTTCTGTCCCCTAAGGACCACATACTTTGTGGCATACTCAAGTTTCTCTACAATATAGATGCAATCTAAAGTACAAGTATATTCAGTGGTGAGTCTTCCCATCTGTATAAGGTCTTTAATTTACTCGGCAGTAACGACTGACTGCTGGATTCTTTGAATAAAGTAGATTTCATTCTCTGAATAAGTCTGGTTGACAAGATGGCAGAACTGCCCACACCAGCTCACTGCAAGGCCTGGTAGGAGTGAGCAAGGAGGTTCCCTGCCCACTTTGCCCCCACTGCACAAATGCTGGCTCTCTGGTCACCCTGCCAGCAAGTCCACAGCTTCTTGAGCCTACTCCTTGGTTCTCTGTTCACATAGGTGCTGGCTAGCATTCCCCTAGAACAGAAGCTCAGGAGATCATAGCTGGAAGGGCCACTGAGGTTGTGGGAGCTACTCCTGCCTTCTACAGATGAGAAAATGAGGCCCAGGTGGTTCCACGGTGGGCAAAAGCCAAGTAGCCAGTTGAAGTCAGAGTCTCCGCTAGATGAGATGGGCCAGATATCTTCTTGCCAGGTGTACCCACCCTGAGGGCGGCAAGGCTCCATACCCAATGGCTGGCCTTGGGTAAGGGCAATGACCTGTTCTACAGGATGTATAACCTTCAAATGCCAGGTACCTAACTCCTAACTAAAAGTACATTGATGGGCCCTAGCTGGTTTGCGTCAGTGGATAGAGCATTAGCCTGTAGACCAAAGGGTCCCGGGTTCGATTCTGGTCAAGGGCACATGCCCGGGCTGCGGGCTCGATCCCCAGTAGGGGGCGTACAGGAGGCAGCTGATCAACGATTCTCTCTCATCATTGATGTTTCTATCTCTCTCTCCCTCTCCCTTCTTCTCTGAAATCAATAAAAAGGTATATATATATATATATATATAAAAGTAGACTGATGAAGACTAATACTTTTTTTTTACAAAGCCAGTTAACAAAATGCAATTTTTTAATGCCTCAACATCTTGTGGAACTAGTAAAACTTCTTAAATATTGATGGCTTGTGTTATTATTTTTTAAATATATATATTATTTAAAATATATTTTTATTGATTTCAGAGAGGAAGGGGGAGGGAAAGTTAGAAACATCAATGATGACAGAGAATCATTGATCAGCTGCCTCCTGCATGCCCGACTGGGGATTGAGCCCGCAGCTGGGACATGTGCCCTTGACCGGAATCGAACCTGGGACCCTTGAGTATCCACTGAGCCAAACCGGCTTGGGCTTTTAAATACATTTTACTGATTTCAGAGAGGAAGGGAGAGGTAGTGAGAGAGAGAAACATCAATGATGAGAGAATCATTGATCGGCTGCCTCCTGCACGTCCCACATTGGGGATCAAGTCCACAACCCAGGCATGTGCCCTGACTGGGAATTGAGCCATGACCTCCTGGTTCATAGGTCGATGCTCAACCACTGAGCCATGCCGGCTGGGCTATTTTTATTATTTAGGACACACGTGTGTGTGTGTGTGTGTGTGTGTGTGTGTGTGTGTGTGTGTACCTTATTATGAACAATGGGATCGAGATTACATGAGAGGAAAGGTACCCCTGGGCCACAGAGCCGACAAGGCATGCCGCAGCACTGCTGCAACGCCGAGAGCGGGACAGCACCATCGGCCACGGAGCTCACAGGAAGGCTCACTGTAGGCAGGAGCCAGCCCTCAGGAACCACCAAGCAGGAGAAGGGGAGGTATATGGAGTTCGTGGAATGGGTGTAAGGATAGGGGGATTACCAGGTGGCCTTTTACTATATGTTTTCTAAGCTCCCTACCACCACGAAGTGTTTAACCTGCCAAAGCCCCCATATGTGGGTTCCATTCTGTCCCAGGTTAGAGGTGGGGACACTAAGGTGTGCAGAGGCCAAGCATCTCAACTGGCGAGTGTCAGCTCGAGCTTCCATCTTGGCTCCTCACCCACATCTTGGAATGGGCTCAGAGGAAGCCCTCTGGGGACAGAAGCCAGTGAGTGGGGGCAACAGAGAGAGGAAACATCTTTTTTTACCTGTTGAGCTTTGTGGAATTATTCCCTAGGTAGATTACCTATTCAAAGAAAGTAGGTGAAATGAAAAGACAGAGCATGGAGCTGAGAGCCACGATTCCAGGGGCTGCCCCACTGGCTGTGTGAGCTCTCAGAGGCTCAGTTTCCTCACGTGCCAAGCTTGCACTACATCCCTGTGACAATCCCTGGGTTCACAGCTCAAAGCCGAGGGGACCTGAGTGTCTGTGTGGTGAGAAGACTTCTGTAGCCCAGCTCTGAAAGGCACCCATCTTGTAAGCAGCTGGTTCCACAGCCCAAGTTGGTGTCAAGGATTCACCATTCTCAACCTGGATGGCCTTGGCTGGGTTACCGTGCAGCCTTTTACTGAAGAAGGATTATGCCAGACTGCCCTGAAGGGCTGTTTTAAAAGACACATTGTACCCCTTGCTCAGCCAAGTTGTACCGGAAGAGCCAGGGAACATATAGGGTTATGAGGCTTTATCACAAACAGGGCAGGTCTGCAACTTACTGCTGAAGCGAACAGGCTGTGCCACATTCACTGTGTGGAAATGCGTGGGGTCGCCACCTCGGGCCCGCCCCTGCCTCGGATCCACAGCTTCCTTCCCATGGTAAGATCGAGAATCCCCAGTCACTTCTGAAAACAAAAAGAAAAGTGGACTGTAAACTCTGCTCTCACAGCAGACTGGGCAGACTACTTGAGGCTGGGAGACCAGATGTGATGAGCATATATTCCATTTTTCAGGTGTGTTTTTTTTTTAATATTCTTAACAGAAGACCCATTTTTTAAAAAAAATTAATTTCAGAGAGGGAGAGAGATATATAGAGAGAAACATCAATGATGAGAGAGAATCATGGATTGGCTGCCTCCTGCATGCCCCCTACTGGGGGGGGGGGGATCAAGCCCACAACCCGGGCATGTGCCCTTGGCCAGAATTGAACCTGGGATCCCTCAGTCCGCAGGCAGACACTCTATCCACTGAGCCAAACCAGCCAGGGCTATTCAGGTCTTCTTAAGAACATTATAAAATGTTGCTGTTTGTATCAAATGGGTTATATGCACATCTTATTAAAATTATCCCTTAGCAGTCTTCATTTTTTTACTACTATCGTGAAATGAGGTTTCCCCTTCATTGCATTTTCTAACAGGCTACTGCTGGCACAGCACAGGGTCAGCCATTCCTGCTGCAAATCCTTCAGTAGCTCTAGCCCAAGTATGTCAAACTCACGGCCAGCGGGCCACATGCCTCATTTAACCATGCTTGCTATAGCCCCTTGGGGTTTCTTCCAGAGCATAGGCTGCCTTCCTGCCCCCAGACTGGAGCCTCCCCTGGGAGCATGAAGAGGGAATCACTGTGTGTAATCTTTGGCAAGGGGCATGGCATGGCATGGGGGGGTGGAGGAACGTGGTGGGTAGGGGCAAGTGGTTGGAAGGTGAAGTGGTGTCCCACAGACCCACCTTCCCAGACTGGCTGGCAATTAGCCCCACTGACTAAAGTGTCTCCAGCCATCTGGTTCTGCTATTATTAAAGACTCTGATATTATTTTTATTTCATAAATAATCTATTTTTTCTCATTATAAAATAAATATTCCATGCAAAATATTTGAAAAATATGTTTGAAAAGACAAAGCGTATTAACCCATTACTATGTTAGGGCCCACCCTTCAGTCTTTTTTTTTCTACATAAATCCTTAAAACTATTTTAGGATTTGCTTTGTAAGCTTAAGACTATAAACAGCTTTCCATATTCTGAAATAAACTTAAGAAGACCATTTTTAATGGCTGCATGGTATTCTGTGAATGAATTTCTTTAATTACCACCATCTCCTATGGTGCAAAATTTAGGTTGTTTGCATTCTTCCAATACTCTAAGAAGGGTTGCACTGAACGACTTGTACATAAACCTGTTTGTGCCTCATTATTTTCTTCTGAGACCCTGAGAAGTTATGAGCCCTATCAGATTTGGCTCTCTGACCCACTAAGTATTGAGGAGAGGATTTCCAGCTCCTTCTCAGGCATATGATGGGGTTCAGGTGTCCTTTGATTGCCAATCATTCTAAAATATAAAATGTACTACCAGTGTCTGAGATAAAGCAAAGACCTCAAAGGAAAAGCATCTTCAAGGCCTTGGAGTGATCTCATCATCAACACAACCACCTCGTTTGCTGCTGACCCTGTGGAAGGTGGTCTGAGGCTGCAGCTGCTCTCTTCCAACACCCAGCCCTAGGGGCCACTGGCACCATCTCTCTAGGACTGAAGTGCCCCATGCACACACCCTGAGCGCCACTGCTCCTGGGAGGAGACTGACAGTTCTGGCACAGGGACAGGGCTACAAAGCTCTCCTCCACCCTTCTCCAGACAGTGCCTGGCACACTAAGGGGAAGATGCACAGTGTCTCCTGAGGGAGGGTGGATTCAGGATCGGGAGATGAGGGAAGGGAACAGAAGGGCTTCCCAGCAGAGGGCACAGCTTGGGCAAAGGCAGGCATGTCTGGGAGAGGCTTCAGGACAAGCTTGGGTGTGGTAGAAGCCGCACCTAAATTTCACATCTCTCTTCTGTCTGCTCAAACGAGTAAGACCTGTGATTCCACTTTACGTCTTGGCCTCTTCCCCAGACCAAGAACAGCATCTGGTCTATGACAGGCCACAATGCTCACAGACAGATGGATCCACGACAGCGATTTTCAATCCTTTTCATCTCATGCCACACATAAACTAATTATTGAAATTCTGTGGCATAACAAAAAATATATATTTTTTTGCCCATCTGACAAAAAAAGATATAATTTTGATTCATTCACACCGGATGACTCTTGTTGTGTTGATTGCTGTCATTTTTAAATTTGACAATCTAAGGGAAAAGAGGTCAGTTCCCCTGACTAAATATTGCATGCTTTAAAATTCTTGCAGCACACAGGTTGAAAATCGCTGATCTAGGACAGAGGGGGAAGAGAAAGAAAGGGTAACAGTGTTCTGCTGGGTTACATAGGTACTGACTATCACCAGGTGGCCTGGATGCTGACTTTGCAGAAGAGAAGCCATCTGCAGCAAGGGGGTGAAGGGGCAACAGGTGAAATAGTTAAGGAAAGAAAGCCTGGTGGTGATGGAAGAAGCTACTTTGTGTAGAGCAGGCTTCTCCAAAGTTCAGGAGGCAATTTTGAGCCCTTCTCTTTTCTATCATTTCTCTTACTATCCAAATGCCCACATCCATCCCCTCATCACTCATTTATTCAGTGCCCATTACATGCTGCCAAGGAAACCTACCAGCACAGATATAGGCCTTTGCCAGCAAAAAGGGGAAGGGCTTGGCTAAGGAGGTGAGGGCAGTGGGGGAGGATGCAGAGCACAGGATCAGCATCCTTACAAACCTATCAGGACCCCCTCTGACAATAAAGAATTTGCTTCTGAGATCCAGTGTTTCCCCATTAGGGCCAGCTGGAGGGTGTGCAGCTCTCACAGCTAAGCCGATTCATGTGCAGCTATGTAGACACCCCACCGTCCCCTCTCTACCTTAGTGTGCCAGGCACTGTCCGAAGCATGGGGAATACTGTAGTGGGGAATGATCCTGTCCCGCTTAATGATAAGGCATGCCCTCCTCAGCCTTCCTCTTCCATCTAGCAACTGGCCGGGACTGGGACTGTGACGGGGCCCAAGCCCAGTCCTGCAGTCCTGGAAAGAGTGCTCCCTGCACCGCAGGCTGCCACTTGTGCTCTTCTCTCCTCAGATGTCCTCACCAGGACTCCAGAGCAGCTCCGCCCACCAAAGACTGAGTGGGAGCCCACCAAAGGAGATGTGAAGCAAGGAGAAGCCAACATGGTTGACTTGCTATTGGGAAAAAAACCCACAAGGTAAAGGGAAATGTTTTACAGATGGGAAAGCAGGCTCAGAAGTGTTATGAGACTTGCTTCAGAGCAGAAGAGGAACACAGGGGAGGTGGGCCCTCCTCCTCCAAGTTCACAGGACCTGAGTCACCCTGTCTCACAACCTGGCCACCTGAAGCCTGTCTCCACCTGACCCCCTGGGCAGCTGCCTCCTCTCCAGGCTTTCAGACCCACTAGGCACCAGGCTTTCTGCTTCCCCAGCACGTCTCAAGGAAAAGTTGGGCGGCCGCTCGAGAGCCTCAAGTCCAACAGGGAAATTGAGTCAGGGCAGGTACTGGCCAGAAATGAGTATTATATGTAAACTAGAGGCCTGATGCACGAAATTTGTGCAAGAGTAGGCCTTCCTTCCCCTGGCTGCCAGCACTGGCTTTCTTCTGGCACCTGGGACCTGGGCTTCCCTACGGCCACCAGCAGGCACCCGAGACCCAGGCTTCCCTCGCAGCTCCGGCTTCATCTGGAAGGTCGTCCGGTCTAATTAGCATATTATGCCTTTATTATTATAGATAAAATACAAATATGAGTGATTCTAATTTGTGTTTCTAGAACTTGAACAAATATATTAGGTCCAGATGAGCTTATAATTTCTCTAAATGGAGAGGGCAAGACTGACTGGAGCCTCTTCAGCACACACATCACTTTCCTACTTTACACCAAAACAGGTTTAAAATCATGGTAAGAAATCAGACGTTACTCAGTAAGTCAAATAACACTTACTTACCAAACCGGGATTTCTAACATAAGAGAGCCTAAAATGTGTATTCTGCTGTTGTTGGGTGATCCTTTAAGTCCCCGAGGCTCTGTTCACATTCTTTATTGCTACCTTTTGATAAAGGGAAGATCTTAGGTGTTCTATATTATCTTCTAGAAGTTTTTCTTTAACTTGAAACCAAATTTCCTGTATGTTGTACATTAGGGATCCAATTTCCTTCTTTTCCGACTGTCACAGCACTACATCCTGAAGAATCTAACCTTTGCCCAGTGACATGTAATTCCACCTCTGCCATATCTTGTGTTTCTGGCAGCTCTTCTGTTCTACTGGCCAGTTCATGCTACCCTGAGCCAACTGTAAAGTAAGCCTTGATACTGGCAAGGCAAGTGCTCACTCCTTACTCTTCTTCAAAGTACCCTAACAATATCAGGACATCATTCTTCCAAACCTTTTAGAAATGATTTGCCACATTTCCCAAAAAAACCTTTTGGAGATGCATTGAGTCCACAGATCAATATAAGAAGAATAGGCAGCTTTAACACATTGTCTTCCTAGCCAAGAACATCCTGCCTCAAGTCTTCTTTAATGACTCTTAATAAAGTTGTAAATTTGTCTCCATTAAAAAGTTTACACATCTTCTGTTAGTTCCCATTTATATCAAAGATGGTTCAGTTAGGAGAGCAGAAACCATGCCAGCTATTTCAAACACAAAGGGGTTTAATACAGAGAAGCAGTACTTTAGAAACAACTGAAAAGGCTAGAGGTTTGTGTCAAGTGGGCCACCTCTAACTGTCTAGGTCACCACTGTAGCTGCATCCAGAGAGTCAGGAAGCTGCTGTTGCCATCCACCGGTGAGGAAACTGCAGGAAAGCGCTGCCAGACCACAGCTGCCCTGCAGCCTTCAGACGGCTGGCCAGTGAGGGATGTGGAAGCCACTGCACTCACTCACCTCAGTCTACCACACATCCACATCAGGGTCAGGGGAAGAAGGATTCTTCTACCTCTTTTCCACTTTCCAAATTTCATGGGAAGGATCTCATGGGCAAATGATACCCACAAGCCTACTGGCAGGGGGTCTGAGCGTTCCAACCCCAAAGACAGGGAATGTACTACGGAATGCCCAGCCTATACCTAGCATACTACCCATTTTCTATCTGACAAAACCATACTGAAATTATGATTTACTGCTACATCTTCCATTTTCTCTGTCCCTGTGGCCTTATATCTTATTGCAATTTTAGCAGGCTTTAGCAGGGCAATGAAATAATCTCCAGAGTCCTGAAGTCTATGTTCAAAAGCAAACTGACTAAGCTCTGGCTGGAGTGGCCCACTGGTTAGTCCTTGGTGAGTTTGCGCATGCACACTTGTCATCACACACTCAATGGTCTGGGCCTAGAACAAGCATGTCAAACTCACGGCTGGTCATGAGTTTGACATGCTTGGCCTAGAACATGCCATTTACTCAGAACTCTGGGCTCTGTAGGATAGACTTTATTTTTCTATCTGGGGAGAAAATACAGGAACCTATGTAACTTCAAGTCAACACACTGAGCAGACTTGTAACCCTCTGTGCCAAGCAAGTAATCTAAAAGAGAAATTAGATCTAGTTCCTGCCTTCAGCAAGTCCACAGAGCACTGGTAGATGAAGCTGAACCATAAGAGTGCCTATCATTGTTTTCAATATCTATAACAGGGCAGTTATTACAAATAACCTTCAAAGCTAAGCCAAAAGGTGCTTTGAAAACAGCAGATAAACCATGCTCCCATTTTAAAGCAAGCCAAGAATCATTTGGTTCTTTGTTCAGAAAACTCTCTAGGAGGCTAGATATGAAGCCTCACCCTGTAAATCACAGCAGGGGAAGCTCCCAGGCACTATCACCAGTCCTCACCAGGCTGACCCAGCATATAGGAAATTCTCAAACACTGGGAAGTTAAAACTATCTGGGCTGTGACCCAAGGAATGACCAGGTGGTCTCCCAGACACAGAGCTATCCCAGAAGCTCCTAAACCAGCTACGACCATTCAAACTCTCATTTGGAAAGGTAGGCACCTCAACCAAAGAAATGCTCACCTAGTGAAGGAAGAACAGGCGTAAGGGATGATTAAAAAATGAGTCCCACCCTAGCCAGTTTGGCTCAGTGGATAGAGCACTGGCCTATGGACTGAAGGGTCCCGAGTTCGATTCCTGTCAAGGGCACATGCCTGGGTTGTGGGTTCAATCCCTAGTAGGGGGCGTGCAGGAGGCAATCGATCCATGATTCTCTCTCATCATTGTGTTTCTATCTCTCTCTTCCTCTCTAAAATCAATAAATATATATATATATATATTTTTTTAAAGAAATAATTATTTTTTAAAATGGGTCCCTTTACAGGGGTCATTTTTTAGACAAATAAAGTCCAAACAGACCACCTTTATTTCTTGTTTTGGAACCATCCCTCAGTGAACTGTACCAAGCTCAAATGTCAAATTCTAATCGATGTCCCACCATGATGCCCTAGTTGGAGTTTTTTTCAGCATCTGGCCTATAGGAATTACAAGACTCCTTTCATTTACTGAATGCTGAAAAGGACCTCGTCCCACTGAGGAAGAAGACAGATCTCCTGCCCTCAGGGAACTCAGTCTGGAAGGAGAGATCAAGCATGGGCACAAGTGATGTAAGAATTACCAGCGGTTTCCTATATGCTGCTATAGAGGGATAGAGCAGGTATTAGCAGAAGCCAACCTATAGCCATGGAGCCCACAGATGCCTTCTTGTTGTGGAATCATCTAGCCAAGCCTTGAAGGATAGGCAGGATCTGTCCACACAGAAACAAACCAAGAGGATCCCAGGAAAAAAGAAAAGCATAAACGAAGCATGTGGCTAGGAAATTCTTTTTTTTTTTTTAATTTTTTAAAAATTGATTTCAGAGAAGAAGGGAGAGGGAGAGATAGAAACATCTATGATGAGAGAGAATCATTGATCGGCTGCCTCCTGCACATCCTACACTGAGGATCGAGCCCGCAACCTGGGCATATGACCTGACTGGGAATTGAACCGTGACCTTCTGGTTCATAGGTTGACAATCAACCACTGAGCCACCCTGGCCAGGCTAGAAAATTCTTAATGGGGGGCGGGGGGAGTGGCACAGGAAATAGCCTAGCTGAGTCACAGAAGGGAAAATAATGATTGGCAAAAAAACAAACAAGCCAGATTGTGAAGAAATTTGAGTGTGAGGCCGAAGAGTTTAGGTCTGAGATTCCTTCCTCTTAGGGCTTTTATCAGAACCACCTGGGTCTTAAACATATTACCGTGTGTGTGTGTGTGTGTGTGTGTGTGTGTGTGTGTGTGTGTGTGTGTCTCACATACTCATGCAGGAGTACACGCAAGACACTACACTGTCCATCTTAACCAAGTTGAGAACCTGGGGTGTGGTGAACACCATTACTCATGGGGTATTATATTCTTTGAGGGTACTGGAACAGAAACCAGGTGGAGAACCAACAATTTAGACTCTTTGTGGCATTCTGTCTTTGTGAGCACACACATCACCAGGAGAAAGATTGCTAGTGACTGAGTGAGCAGGACAGATAGGCAGAGCCAAGGCCAGTCTAAGTGACCCTTGTCAGGATTCTAGCCAAGTCTCACAGACACCTACTTCCAAAACCAGGCAAGAGGGAGGGGAAGAAGCCACCATACTTCAGGCACTGCTCTCAGGTCCAGCAGTACCTCCCAAAATGTGGCATCATGGACACCTCTCTTGCCTCACAATGCTCACCCTGCCATCTTAAAACTTCTGAGATCTACCTGTGTTAGGCATCTATTTTTTTTAAAAAAGAAAGAGGACAAGAGGAGCTCAAAATAACCTTCCAGGTCACGGATACAGCATTGGGTACCAGTTGACACCATCTCCCCTGATGGGAAGCATGGGCCACATGCATCTGCCTGCCCAACACTCACCTGGACAGTTGGCTTCGTCGCTCTCATCCTCACAAGTCACCCAGCCGTCACACTGCCAGGGGAGAGGGATGCACTGGATGGTGCCACTGCGACAGGCAAACTGCCCAGGGTTGCACCGCAGCTCTGTGAAACCAAAGGGCAAGAGGCCATTGAGGAAGTGGCAGTAGCAGCGGAGACCTGGAGTGGCCAGGCCTGCAGCCGCCCGGCCCTGCCACCACCCGGTCCCCATGTGCATGGGCCAGGCAGCCTGCCTACAGCCCACCTCCTTGGAAGCTTGCATGCACACCCCAAAGAAGAGCCAAGAGCTGTGCCCAAAACGCCACAAATACCCAGAGCAGCGTACCCACCCCCCAAGATGTTGACCTTTATGTGCAACCATTCAAACATACACTGTGGCATCTCCTCTGTTCTGTGTCAGGCTATGCAGTGCACTGCAGAGAGGACAGAAACAGGAGGGTACACCTCTCACCTCCTGAGAAAACACACATACACCCGATAGACATCCTATATAATAAAAGCCTAATATGCTAAGTGTCCAGTCGTCTGGTCGGCCGCTCAACCAATCCAAGTGGAATATGCTAATGATATGCTAAGGCCACTCAACCACTTGCTATGACAGGCACTGACCACCAGAAGACAGAGTCGACCAGCCGCTATGATGTGTGCACTGACCACCAGGGGGCAGATGCTCTGACCAGTAGGTTAGCTTGCTGCTGGGGTCCAGCCGATCAGGACTGAGTGAGACAGGCTGGACATGCCCTGGAGCCCTCTCGTGGGCCCTCCCCAGCTGGCCAACCTCCCACATTCTTCCCTGGCCCCAATCGTGTACCGGTGGGGTCCCTCGGCCAGGCCTGCACCCTCTCACAATCCGGGACCCCTCAGGGGATGTCGGAGAGCCAGTTTCGGCCTGTCGGTGGAATGACCAGTCACTATGACGCTCAATGCAGGAGCTTCCCCCTGGTGGTCAGTGTGCTCCCACAGGGGGAGTGCCACTCAGCCAGAAGCCGGGCTCATGGCTGGGGAGCACAGCAGTGGTAGCGGGAGCCTCTCCTGCCTCCACAGCAGTGCTAAGGCTGTCTGATTGATAACTTAGGCCCGCTCCCTGCAGGAAGCAGGCCTAAGCCATCAGTTGGACATCCCCCAAGGGCTCCTGGACTGCAAGAGGTTGCAGGCTGGGCTGGCTGGGCTGAGGGGACCCCCCCCCCCCGCCAAGTGCACAAATTTCATGCACTGGGCCTCTAGTATATGGATAAACACACACACTTGAGTTTCTGACAAAGCATAAATGGAGGTCACCACCACAGAAGCACTCTAACAATATGCTGAAACAACATGAAGGAGAAACTGCCTCCATCTGGGGGGGCTCAGGAATGCTTCTTAAAAAAGGTGGGATGTAAACAGGGTTCCCAAGGCAGATAAATGGTTTCAGAGGTACATAACGTAATAGAAAGGGACGAATGATCCAGAAAAAGTAGGGCTTAAGGAAATATCACAAGGCAGGAGAACATGCCAATTAGACTGTGTGAGCTGACAAATGCAGAATCACTGGAGAGAAGATTGGAAATGTAAGAAGAATCAGACTGTGGTGGCTTTCAGGGTAAGATAATTCTGACCTTCATTTGGTATGTTGTAGGGGACCAACAAGTAATATGGTAAAATCCGTATTTTAAGCAGATATCACTAGCAATGATTTCTGGAAGCAATTAAAATAGAAGGCCAGACAAAAATATTAAATAACTCAGCCAAGTAAGGTCTTGAACTGAGGCAGGGGTTGGCAAATATTACCGAGTTCATGGGCCAACTCCTGCCCTTCCCACCGTTTTTTTTTTTTTTTTTTTTTTAAATAAAGTTTTCTTGAAACTGTGAGCTGTGGGACAACTGCACACTAACATACTTGTATTTGGAGGGGGGAATCAGACAAAATATTTGAAGAAACAATGGTAGAACAACTTCCTAATTTGATGGAAACTATAAACCCACAGTTCCACAAGCTCAATGAACCCCAAACACAAGACATATAAAGAAAATTACTCCGCCCTAACCGGTTTGGCTCAGTAGATAGTGTTGGCCTGCGGACTGAAGGGTCCCAGGTTCAATTCCGGTCAAGGGCATGTACCTTAGTTACGGGCACATCCCCAGTAGGGAGTGTGCAAGAGGCAGCTGAATTGATGTTTCTCTCATCATTGTTTCTAACTCTCTATCCTTCTCCTTTCCTCTCTGTAAAAAAATTAATAAAAAATATTTTAAAAAAAGAAAAGAAAATCACTCCAAGGCACATCATAATCAAAGTGCTTAAAACCAGCAATAGAGAAAATCTTAAAAGCAGCCAGAGGAAAAAAGACATCACACACAGAAAAACAGATAAAGACAACAGATTTCTCATTATAAACAATACAAGCTGGAAGACAGTGGAGAAACATTTTTAAATTCTGAAAAAAAGAAAGAGCTGTCAACCTAGAATTATTTAAAGCAAATCATGTATACTACATTGTAGGGTTTATAACGTGTAGCAGTAAAACTGTGACAATAGCACAAAAGCTGGAAAGAAGAAGGGAAGCATACTGTTTTAATGCTTTTATATACCACAGGTAAAGTGGTCTGTCATGTGAAGGTAAACTATCATAAGTTAAAGAAAAATATCACTAAACTAACATAAGAGTTACAGCAAGTAAGCCAACGAAGACAAAATGGAATAACAATAGTCAACTGAAAAGAAGGCAGAAAGGGAAAAAGAAATTAACAATAGATGGTACAAAAAATAAAACAAATAATCAATTTTGCATAATCAGTAAACATATGGGATGATCTAAACACCCGAAAAAAGAAAAAGGAAAAAAAAAAAAAACAGAATCTGGCACAAAGGTAAAAAAACAAGACCCTACTATGTATTGCCTAAAAAAAACACTTTATACAAGGACACAAATTGGTGAAAATAGAAGAATGGAAAACATGCTGACACTGATCAAAAGAAAGCTGGAGTGGCTATATTAATGCCACACAAAGTAGACTCCAAAGCACTTAATATTACCAGGAATAAAGGTCATTTAATAATGATAAAGAACATAATAATCCCAAATGTTTATGAATCTATTGCAGAGCTTTAAAATACAGATGAAAAATTGCTATAACTGCTAATAGACAAATTCACAATTATAGTCAGAGATTTCACTCTCCTCCAGACAACCTGAACACTATCAACCAACTGATCTGAACCAACACTTATAGAACTCTCCACCCAAAACAGCAGAATACATAACTATTTTCATAAACATATATAACATTGACCATAATAGAGAATGTTATGGCCATAAAACAAACCTCAAGTTTATAATGACTGAAATCATACGAAGTATGTTGTTTGACCACAATTTAATTAAAAAATTAAAAATCAACAACAGCCAGGCTGGTGTGCCTCCGTGGTTGAGCATTGGCCCATGAACCAGGAAGTCATGGTTTGATTCCTGGTCAGGACACATGCCCGGGTTGCAGGATTGATCCCTAGTAGGGGGCATGCAGGAGGTGATGTTTCTCACTAGTGTTTCTATCTCTCTATTCCTTCTCCCTTCCTCTTTCTAAAATCAATAAAAAATACATTCTTAAAAAAATCAACAGCAGAAAGATACCCAGAAAATCCCCCCCAACTATATGGCAACAACTCACACACTTCTAAAGAGCCTATGGGGGGAAACCAAGATGATGGCATAGGTAAACACCTAAACTACTGCCTCGCACAACAATTTCAAAACTACAACTAAAAGACAAAACGGACATCATCCAGAACCACAGGAAGGCTGGCTGAGTGGAAATTCTACAACTAGAAGGAAAGAGAAAAGCACACTGAGACTCAGAGGAGCTGCAGAAGGCAGAGGTACGCAGACGCGCGTGTGCAGAGAGGACTGGCAACTGAATACGCAGCTGGCTTTATCAATCGGGAGGAAGACAAAAGCTCCTGACTGCGCTGAACTCCAGTTCCGGGAGAGACTCTGGGGACCCAGACTCATATGGGGAGAAACTAGACTGTCAGGAAAGAGAAAAGCACACTGAGACTCAGAGGAACTGCGGAAGGCAGAAGTACGGAGGCGCGCACGCGGAGAAGGCGGGCAACTGAGTACGCGGCTGGCTTTCTCAAGTGGGAGGGAGACAAAAGCTCCCAACAGCTCTGAACTCCAGTTCCAAGTGAGACTCTGAGGACCCAGACTCATTCGGGGAGAAACTGGACTGTCTGGCAGCAGGCGGAACTCGAGGGCGGCTTTCTCTCAGAGGTGCTTGCAGAGATTACCACGGGACACTGAGACCCAGGGGCCTATTAGGGCAGGGCTGATGGAAAGCCAATGCTGTCTGCTCCGCCCTGAGACTCCGCCCCATCCATGCTGAGCCCAGAGGCTTTTGCAAGTCTAGTCTCACAAGGGTGTCTCCAGCACAGAAGTTCTCCCAGTGTAGACACAGCTGATCCTCGCAGCCAATTGGCCTGGAGGTCGATTCCTCCCAGTGATACCAACAACAATCAAGGCTTAACTACAACAAGACTGTGCACACAGTACACAAAGAGGTGCACCAAGAGTGTCCACCTCAGGTAACTGGGGAGGCTGAGCCACTGGGCCCTATAGGACACCTAGCACACAAAGCCACTCTATCAACTCAGGGAAGCAGCCAAAATGAGGAGACAAAGAAACAGGTCACAAATGAAAGAAATGGAGGAAAGCGAATGACTGGATATAGAGTTCAAAACTACGGTTATAAGGTTTTTCAAGAATTTTCTTTTCTTTTTTTTTTAAAAATATATTTTATTGATATTTTACAGAGAGGAAGGGAGAGGGATAGAGAGCTAGAAACATCGATGAGAGAGAAACATCGATCAGCTGCCTCCTGCACACCTCCCACTGGGGATGTGCCCGCAACCAAGGTACATGCCCTTGACCGGAATCGTGACCGGAATCGAACCTGGGACCCTTCAGTCCGCAGGCTGACGCTCTATCCACTGAGCCAAACCAGTTTCGGCATCAAGAATTTTCTAGAAAAGGCCGATAAATTTAGTGAGACCCTCAAGGATATGAAAAAGGACTAACTAGAAATTAAGCATACACTGACTGAAATAAAAAATAATATACAGAGATCCAACAGCAGACAAGAGGATCGCAAGAATCAAGTCAAAGATTTGAAATACAAAGAAGCAAAAAACACTCAACCAGAAAAGCAAAAAGAAAATAGAATCCAAAAATATGAAGATAGTGTAAGGAGCCTCTAGGACAACTTCAAGCGTACCAACATCAGAATTATGGGGGTGCCAGAAGAAGAGAGAGAGCAAGATACTGAAAACCTATTAGAAGAAATAATGACCGAAAACTTCCCCCACCTGGTGAAAGAAATAGACTTACAACTCCAGGAAGTGCAGAGAACCCCAAACAAAAGGAATCCAAAGAGGACCACACCAAGACACATCATAATTAAAATGCCAAGAGCAAAAGACGAAGAGAGAATATTAAAAGCAGCAAGAGAAAAACAGTTACCTACAAGGAAGCACCCATACGATTGTCAGCTGATTTCTCAACAGAAACTATGCAGGCCAGACGGGAGTGGCAAGAAATATTCAAAGTGATGAATAGCAAGAACCTACAACCAAGAGTACTCTACCCAGCAAAGCTATCATTCAGAATTGAAGGGCAGATAAAGAGCTTCACAGATAAGAAAAAGTTAAAGGAGCCCTGACCGGTTTGGCTCAGTGGATAGAGCAGGCGTCCTCAAACTACGGCCCGCAGGCCACATGCGGCCCACCGAGGACATTTATCCGGCCCGTCGGGTGCTGCTGCCTGTCCTGCTTAGCAGCCGACTCGTCCCGGGCCCACAGTGTGCATAGGAATTTGTTCAGTTTTTTTTTTTTTAAACTATAGTCCAGCCCTCCAACGGTCTGAGGGACAGTGAACTGGCCCCCTGTTTAAAAAGTTTGAGGACCCCTGGGATAGAGCGTCGGCCTGCGGACTCAAGGGTCCCAGGTTCGATTCCGGTCAAGGGCATGTACCTTGGTTGCGGGCACATCCCCAGTAGGGCGTGTGCAGGAGGCAGCTGATCGATGTTTCTCTCTCATCGATGTTTCTAGCTCTCTATCCCTCTCCCTTCCTCTCTGTAAAAAATCAATAAAATATATTAAAATAAATAAATAAATAAATAAAAATAAAAATCAAGTGAATAAAAAATCTGATGAACAGAATATACTGGTGAATATAATAGAATCAGGGGCATAGAAAGGGAGTGGACTGACAATTCTCGGGGGGAAAGGGGTATGGAGGTTGCGGGAAGAGACTGGACAAAAATCGTACACCTATGGATGAGGACGGGCGGGGAGGGGGGTAAGGGCAGAGGGTGGGGTGGGAACCGGGTAGAGATGAGCAATGGGGGGAAAAAAGAGGAACAATTGTAATAATTTGAACAATAAAGATTTATTACATAAAAAAAGAGCCTATGGATCAAAGAAAAAATATGGATCAAATAAACACATTAAAAAATTCCTTGAAAGTCACAAACTACTAAAGCTCACTCAAAAAGGAATCAATAACCTGAGTAACCTTATAGCTATAAAAGAAACTGTATTTTTAGTTTAAAAAATTCACACAAAGAAAACTCCAGGCCTAGATGGCTTCACTGGAAAGTTCTACTAAATATTTAAGGTAGAAATAACACCAATTCCATACAAACTCTTTTTTTTTTTAAATATATTTTATTGATTTTTACAGAGAGGAAGGGAGAGGGATAGAGAGTTAGAAACATCGATGAGAGAGAAACATCGATCAGCTGCCTCCTGCACACCCCCCACTGGAGATGCGCCCGCAACCAAGGTACATGCCCTTGACCGGAATCGAACCTGGGACCTTTCAGTCCGCAGGCCGACGCTCTATCCACTGAGCCAAACCAAACCGGTTATGGCCAAACTATTTTTATTTAAATATTTAAAATTACCATAACAATAGCATCAAGACCAAGAAACACTTAAGGATAAATGTAATGACAGGTGTGCAAGTTCTATACACTGAAAATTGCAGACTATTGCTAAGAGAAAAATTTTAAAGATCTAAACCTATGGGGTTATATGAAGTGGTATGGATCAGTAAGCTCAATACTGTTAAGATACCAATTCTACCCAAATTCATTACAGATTCAATGCAATCCAAATCAATATTCTAGCAGGCCTTTTTGTAGAAATTGACAAAGTGATTCTAAAACTCATATAGAAATGTGAAAGACTTAGAATACTCAAAACAACTCTGAAAAGTAAGAACAAAGCTGGAGGATTCACACCACCTGATATAAGCACTTACAAAGTTACAGTAATCAAGACAGCAGGGCATTAAAAAACAAAACAACAAAAACAGCGTGGCATAAGCATCAAGACATACATTAAGGCCAACGGAACCAGAACAGCATGTCCAAAAATAGGCCCACACATATGTGAGCAACTGATTTATGAGAAAGGTGCAAAGGCAATTTCCTAGAGAAAGAATCATCCTTTCAACAAATGGTACTGGGACAACTGGATATCAAATTTTTAAATTGATTTTTAGAGAGGAAAACCTAAAACTATAAAATATCTAGACCACATAGGAGAAAATCTTTGTGACTTTGGCCAAGATTTCTTAGACACATATACCAGAAGTTCAATCCCTAAAAGAAAAAGTTGATAAATTGGACTTCATTAAAATTGAGAACTTTTTGCCCTGGCCGCTATGGCTTTGTTAGGTGTCGTCCAGTGCACCGAAAAGTTGCCAGTTCGATTCCCTGTCAAGTCACATGCCCGGGTTGCGGGCTCAATCCCTAGTGTGGGGTGAGCAGGAGGCAGCCATTCAGTGATTCTCTCTTATCACTGATGTTTCTATCTCTCTCCCCATTTTCCCTTCCTCTCTGAAATCAATAAAAAAATATATTTTTAAAGGGAGGAAATTGACACATGCCACAAAATGGATGAACCTAAGGACATTATGGTAGGTGAAATACACTAGACAGAGAAGGACAAATGCTTCCACTTATAGGAGTTCCCTAGAGTAGTCAAATTTATAGAGATAGAAAGTAGAACATAAGTTACCAGGCGCTGGGGGAGAGGTGATGGGGAGTTCCCTTTAAGGGGTACAGTTTCAGTTTGGGAAAATGAAGAAGTTCTGGAAATAAACACTGGGTGATAGTTGCACAACACTGTCACTGTACTTAATGCCACTTAAATGTACACTAAACAATGGTTAAAGCGGTAAGTTTTGTTATGTGTATTTTACCACAATTTTTTTTTAATCCTATTTTTAAAAAAAGGAGAGAAGAAATCCCAAGCACACATCCCATTAGCCGTCAATACATGTCATGTAGCCTTTGGATATGCTACTGTGCATTTGTGAGAGAACGAGAGGCAGATGATACCTTGGTATTATTATGAAAATAGTTTTGACCTCCTGAGTCCCTTCCCCTAGAACCCTGGCCACAATTAAAGAACTACTGCTTTAAACTATGCATTGTGTGAGGTTTAAAGGACTCATGCCTGTAGAAATGTACAAGTCTCTGCAATAAAATCTTTGTCTACATTCCATTTATTCTTTGTCAGCAAGCCTTAGCCTCATTTTGAATTATGTAAACTGAGCTGTCTCGAATTACTGTGTGAAATTGAATATGCTGCCTAAATTGTTTGGAATTGATTTCGCAACATTTGCCCACAAAGAAATAGAGGAAGACTTAGTATAGCAGAAGCACACACATCCAGTCACGTTGCTCAGGAAATAAAAAAACTTCCTGCCAACAAATGCAGGAGAGAATTCTACCCCATCTCTTCCCACTGCCCACAACCCACTCCATGGCCTCCACCAGTGGATGGAGATCTTAAGGCAGCCACTACACCATGCTGGAGCGCCCACCCAGGACCAGGAGGATCCAGCTTCCCCGTGGGCAGTATAGCCTCCATCAGATTGCTGCAACATTCTTCCTTGGAAAGCGCTAACAGCTGCTTCCCAGCAGGGCAGGATGTTCCCATGGGTTCTCCTTCCGCCCACTACACAAGGCAGTGCTGGAACAGAGATATTTATCCAGCACAACACTTAGAACCAGAAGGGAGAAGATGTGAAAATAAGGGCGGGCTGGGCCCGCTGTACAAGTGACATGACAATTCTAGGAGAACAGCTCTCCTGGGAACAGCAGCACAGAACTTGGGCCAGTTGTCTCTTCTCTGGACACCTTCAAGAGGGAACAGAGATCACTGATGATAACACAGAGCACTAAAAATACACAACAGCCGAAACCGGTTTGGCTCAGTGGATAGAGCGTCGGCCTGCGGACTGAAGGGTCCCGGGTTCGATTCCGGTCAAGGGCATGTACCTTGGTTGCGGGCACATCTCCATTAGGAGGTGTGCAGGAGGCAGCTGATCGATGTTTCTCTCTCATCGATGTTTCTAGCTCTCTATCCCTCTCCCTTCCTCTCTGTAAAAAATCAATAAAATATATTTAAAAAAAAAAATACACAACAGAGGGCCATCCCTGCTAAACAGGCCTTCTCAAGAAGAGTTACCTGTGTCCTGAGGTAAGAAGGTGAGAATAAGGGGCTTGAATTCAAGTAGGATGGGCAGCACCTGAACCACCAGCAAACATAAGAAGGCCAAGGGCTCAGCCTGGATAAGTGCCACTGAGCAGGAAAGGAGCACTTTGCTCGGCTGGAGCCCAGCAGGATTCAAAACCAAAAGGTACCGCAGGACCAGATGGCTTCACGAATGGGCTATGGCTCTGGGAGTGGATGCCGCTGGCAGTGGAGGAGCGCTTCGCCAGAACACCAGCAGCAGGACAGAGAATGGACTTGGGAGGGCAGAACTAGGTGAGGGAAAGCATTACCAGGCATTTGAAACAATTCACAGGAGATCATTCTAGTAAAAACTGTGATTATGTTACAAACTCCCCACCTTCTCTAAGTGTTCTAAATGCCATTTGCCCTTTCATGAGATGAAGAACCACCTCCAGACCTCCCCCAACACCCCCATCCACTCAGGTTCTTGGGATTCCCTGGCTCAGCAACCTTTCCGTGCACAGAATGATACTCCAACCAACTGAGCCACCTTGCCAGAATGATGAAAAATTTTCATAAGAACCACACTCCAGAGACAAAACAAAAGAAGACTGAGGAAAGTTTCCAGTCTTACTAAAGAAAAGATAGAGAAAATATTATGAATAAAGTTTTTACAGCCCCCCCCCCCCCGAAAAATTAAAAAGAATGAGGCAACTTACAAAGATCCCCAAACACTGTCAAATGAAAACGTCAAAAAACTGTGTAAAAAGTACTAATTCCGCCCTAACCGGTTTGGCTCAGCGGATAGAGTGTCGGCCTGCGGACTGAAGGGTCCCAGGTTCGATTCCGGTCAAGGGCATGTACCTTAGTTGCGGGCACATCCCCTGTAGGGGGTGTGCAGGAGGCAGCTGATCGATGTTTCTCTCTCATCGATGTTTCTAACTCTCTATCCCTCTCCCTTCCTCTCTGTAAAAATCAATAAAATATATTTTTTAAAAAAAGTACTAATTCCATTTATGTAAAATACTGTGTATGAATGTTTTCCCAACTGTCCTGGGCTTTCACTGCGGGTTGCCACGCGGTCTGCATCCTCCACACCAACAGGGTAGAGGGGAATCTGAAGACTGTCTCCCCTTCCACAGTTGGCCAACAAACCACTAAGGGCTAGCAAAAGCCCGCCTGGGCCACAAGCAAGCCTCATTCCTTTCAGGTACTTCTAATCCTCTTGTTCGGTCTTCTAAGACCACAAAACTTTGTAGCTACTCTAACTGACCCTGGGACTCTAGAGGTAGCCAGAGGCACTCAAAAGGACTGCAACAGGAGACGTGAAGTCAATCTAAGTGTGCAGGGGTCCTGGAAGCTCATGTCTCCAGACTGGCCCTCTGGGATGCCTGTCCTCTGTGGTGGTTCCTAACCCTTGTTCAACACCCTGGGCAGCCCCAAGCTATTTCCTTCACAGAAATGAACTCCAAAGGAAAGTCCCCCAGGGAACAAGGCTTCTGTGACAAGTGGGAGTGCAGGGTGGACCTGGAGGCCGTGTTGGTCCAGCATATCCCACAGGGCTCTGCTCTCACTCTGTCCTGTCTAACATGGAGCAGTCAACAGCTGAGACCAGACAGACAAGAAGCTGATCAAACTGATGGTTGGCTGCCAGGGATCCAGAAGTCAGCCTACAGAGAGGGACTGGAAGGGATCAGAGACACTGACTAAGGATAACGACTAGCCTAGGTTCACTGAAGCAGTCCAGGTTCACTGAAGAGACAGTCACCAGGCAGAGAGGAGAGGAAGAAGGCCCAGAGGTGAGTGTGTGCAGTCCCTGCACCATCACCTCTCAAGAAAGGCTTGTACTGTGCAATGGCCTATGGAAGGGCAGGTCACTTCCTCAAGCAGGGGGCAGTCCAGTTCTAAAGCCTCAGTGTCAGGCAAGTCCATCAGAGAGGCATCCAGGCCCTGAGGCTCCAAACTGCAGGAGCCCTCAGCCCCTCTAAATCCCAGTCTGGGTGGCTGGTGAACTTCAGGTGAGGATCCATATTTGTGAGAAGCCCTCACCTGCCCTCAGCTCTCAGTTCAGCCAGTATCTGCAGAAGCAAGCTTCCCCCAGTGTGAGGCCAAGGCCAGCTGGCTCTGCAAAAACTCCCCTACAAGTCTTCCATAGGCAGGCAGCCACAAGGTCCTTGTCCTCAACCCAACCCCCACCTAGGGACAGCTGCAAAGCCTGCTGGCTAAGGGAGCTGTTGCTCTTTATGTAAAAATATAAATAGCCATTTGTGCATTTATTCAATAACTGATTTCTGAGTACCCACTCTGTGCCAGACCAGACTCAGGAGACACAGCATGAACGTGACAAAGAGCAAAACATGTCAATGTGAACAATCCTAGCCCTGTCCAAAGTGCTGCGGCTGTTTGGTGGGCTTTCAAAGACTATACCCCCACCCCCTGACCATCAAAAATGGCTACTCATTCAGCTGTATGTATCAGACACTGCTGAAAGCCACTGTGCTCTGCTGCCTGGTGGAGGGGGAAGGAGGGAGGACATGAACCAGACCCTCTCCTCATAATATTCCCTTGTGTGTGTGTGAGGAGTCCTGCTTACAGTTTAAGGTGAGGTCCTTACACTCCCTGATGTCCATTCGTGGATAACATTTACTGTTGGCCTTTATGAAGCATTTGCTTTATATCACACTAGAGGCCCGGTGCACGAAATTCGTGCACGAGGGGGGGGGGTGTTCCTCAGCCCAGCCTACTCCCTCTCCAATCTGAGACCCCTCTAGGGATGTCCGACTGCCCGTTTAAGCCCGATCCCAGTGGGTCCCTCCCAACTGCCAGGCCTGGGTCCCTCCCAACTGCCTTTCCTGCAGGCCTGGTCACCCCCAACTTCCCTCCTCTGCCAGCTGGGTCACCCCTAACTGCCCTCCCCTGCTGGCCTGATCGCCCACAACTGCCCTACCTTGGAGACCTGGTCCCTCCCAACTGCCCTCCCCTGCTGGCCATCTTGTGGTGGCCATCTTGTGTCCACATGGGGGCAGGATCTTTGACCACATGGGGGCAGCCATCTTGTGTGTTGGAGTAATGGTCAATCTGCATATTACTCTTTTATTAGATAGAATAGAGGCCTGGTGCACGGGTGGGGGCCAGCTGGTTTGCCCTGAAGGGTGTCCCAGATCAGGGTGGGGTTCCCTTGGGGCGTGGGGCGGCCTGGGCGAGGGGCCTGTGGTGGTTTGCAGGCCGGCCACACCCCCTGGCGACCCAAGTGGAGGCCCTGGTATCTCGGGTTTATTTATCTTCTACAATTGAAACTTTGTAGCCTAGAGCGGAGCCAAGCCTTCTGCTTGCTCTGTGGCGGCAGCCATTTCTGTTGGGGTTTATGTATCTTCTATAATTGAAACTTTGTAGCCTTAAGCGGAGGCCTGGGACGGCCAGGGCTGCAGAAGCTTGGCTTCCTCCATCACCACGGGCAACCCTAGCCTCCTGCTCTTTCCAGCTCTGTGGCTGCCGCCATTTCTGTTTGGTTTTATGTATCTTCTATCATTGAAACTTTGTAGCCTTGAGTGGAGGCGTAGGCCAGCAAGGGCAGGTGGAAAGCTTGGCTTCCTCCATTGCGGGGGAAACCCAAGCCTCCCTCCTGCTTTCTGTGGCAGTAGCTATCTTGGTTGGGTTTATTTGCATATTTGCTCCTGATTGGTTTGTGGGCGTGGCTTGTGGGTGTAGTGGAGTGATGGTTAATTTGCATATTACTCTTTTATTAGATAGGATTTCTTAGAACTTTACACTTAACCCATTTAATTCTCACAACATCTTTATGAAGTTATGTCCATGGCACAGATAAGGAAACTGAGGCACAGAGAAGTCACAAAGTGGGTAGCAGAGCAAGATCTGACACCAAGCAGTGCGGCTGTAGGGTCCAAGTTCCTTTTTGTTGTTGTTGAATCATCGATCAGCTGCCTCCTGCATACCTCACACTGGGGGTTAGGCATGTGCCTTAACCAGGAATTGAACCATGACCTTCTGGTTCACAGGTGGATGCTCAACCACTGAGCCACACCAGCCAGGCTCTGGTGTTACTTTAAATGAGCTGTCTGTAGAGGAGCAGAGCAGCTGCAGTTAGATCAAGGGGAGTCCAGTGTTGTGGTTTGAGAACTTGCACCTTATGGCCTTGCCACTGTTGCTCAAGGGTTAGAGCGTTGGCCCGCACATCAAAGGGTTGTGTGTTTGATTCCCAGTCAAGGGCATGTACCTGAGTTGCAGGTTTGCTCCCCGCCCCTGGTCAGGGCATGTACGTGATGTCTCTCTCTCACATCGATGCTTCTCTCTCTCCCCCTCCCTCCCTTCCTCTCTAAAATCAATAAACAGCCCTAGCTGGCTTGGCTCAGTGAATAGAGCGACGGCCTGCGGACTGAAGGATCCCGGGTTCAACTGAGGTCAAGGGCACATGCCGGGTTACAGGCTCGATCTCCAGTAGGGGGCATGTAGAAGGCAGCCAGTCAATGATTCTCTTTCATCATTGATATTTCTATCTCTCTCCTTTCCTCTCTGAAATCAATAAAAATATATTTAAAAAATAAATAAGTAAAATAAAATCAATAAACATATCTTTGGATAAGGATTAAAAATAATAATAAAGTAATGCCAGACCTGGGCTTTCCTTCCTCCCAGGTCATTGCCCATAAGCCACAGATCCCCAGCCATCTGTACTCTGCCCACTGCCCACATACCATTCACCCTCCCCTGGACTTCCCTGGCCAAACTATGGCCCATCTTTAGTGGCAGGACTGTCTTTTACTAAACATCCCAAGTCAATAGGTAAATCACACAGAAACCAGTATATCGATGTTACATAAAAACCACATTGTGATCCCACCCTTCCCTCTGGCAAAATGTTGGCCCAAAATTGGGCTCTTCGGATTACTGACCTGCTCAGCATACAGGAAGGAGAAAGGACTGATCACCAACTCTTCAGCAACCCAAACACAAAAGCACATGTGACAAGGGAACAATCTAGCAGCACACCAAGGAAAAGACATTTAATCAGTCTGTTGCTATCTACTAGGTTCTAAATGTTGTCACTGACACATTCCACTCAGGGGGAACAGAGGTAAGATATCATGGGTACAGGAAGGGCCCACAACTAGGCCACCTCCCATGATGTATGCATGCATTAAGTGCTGCGGAACTGTCAGAGGAGGGCAGGGGGAAGGTAGTGCCAAGGAGCTAGGTCTGGGAAGCAGGACCAGAGGGCTGCAGGCAAGAGCAATCTGGACAGAAAGAGGAACAGGAAAAAAAACAGCCTAACAAGAGCGAGAATGTACAGACCCATTGGCCAAAGTGTACAACAAAAGCACATTCTTCATTCCTAAGACTAGAACCACTAACTGAAATATTAACCCTGCCTAGCTGCCACCTGGGCAAACCGGAGCTTTAACCACAGCACATCCTGTGCCCGCAACACCATCTGTGATGACACAGTGCCTGGCACACAGCAGGTGGCAGTGAGGGTTTGTTACAGGGTGAATGCAAGCAATGGGATGGGGAGCATTACCTTTCATCTTTCAAGGAAGCTAAGTACCAGGCGCCTCCTCCTGCTCTCTGAAATGATCAAAGTGTTCAGGGGGAAGGGTCATGCCATACGCAACTTACTGTGAAATGGTTCAGAAAAAATATTTTGTGCATGCATACATTTCTATGCATGAGTATAAACACCCAGGGGAGATAAGGCAAATAAAATAAAATGCTAACAATAGGTACATCTATTACAGGATATGCAAGTGTTCTTGCACTAATTGTATTCTTGCAACTTTTCTATAAGTTTGACATTTTTTTTAGGAATATATTTCTTTATGTATTTTTATTGATTTCAGAGGGGAAGGGAGAAAGAGACAGAAACATCAATAATGAGAGAATCACCAATTGGCTGCCTCCCACCAACTGAGAACTCCTAGTTTATATAAACATTTCCTACCAAATGTTTACTTTAAAAGCAACAACAAAACAATTAATTAGCTAGTGAGGTTGGAAAAGTGTTACACTACTTTCCAACTAAAAAGAATGAAATTATAAAAACCAAAGCCCAGTCTGCTAGTAGGGCAAGGTGTTACAAGGTGGTAGGCTGTGGAGGAAAGAACTCCAAACTCAGAAGGCACTTGGCCAGCCTAAGTGCAGGCTCAACTTTCCAGCTACTTCTATAAGCTTCGGCCAGTTCTGCTTATAAAATATCCACGTTTCCTATTTGTTAACCCGTATGCTGCTCCAGTGCTGTGGCCACTTCTCGGCTCACTGAGGATTTATCAGTTCAGCATACCCAGCAGGTCCCTAATGCCTTGGGGAAAGAAACCTGAACTAGGAGCCAGCTCCTAGTGGGTCTGAATCCCAGCTACTCTGCTCTCCAGCTATGTGACTTTATACAAGTCACTTGCCTCTCCCAGCCAGCTTTCTTTATCCCAAGGCACACAGTTCCAGTCCTGCTACATCACCTATAGGGCCGGGAACTCAGCCAAGACCATGCTCACTCAGGAAAGGTAAATGTTTTCTCAGCTAAGTATGGTGGAGTCACCCTGGATGGAGCTATGGCTAAACCCATGGCATGATTTTCTTTCATAATTGATGCTTAGAAAAAAAACAGTTTTAGAAATCAGTAATTGATGTTGCATTCCCTGTACAGCTAAAGGGTCAGGGAGATGATACTGCAGTCAGTGGCCCTAAATGCCCCTGTATGTTTGTCACCCGTCAGCAGAGATCCCCAACCTTTCTAACATCTCAGGGAGACAATACACATCTCCACTGGTCATTACGGTTAACCACAGAAGGAATTTGCGGGGAGGGCTGGTCCTATCCCTCAAACCAGGGTATTCAGATGGAAAAAGCTTCAGAATCCCCACCTGGTGAGCCACTGGGCCCATCAGAAGAAAATCGGCCTAGGGCTCCATAGCAGGGGTTAAAGATAGAACACATAAGCCCCTGGGAAAGGTGCACAATGGAACTAGGCCAGACTTCTAGGATTGAATCTCATCTCAGCCACTTAGCTTTATGAGCTCTCTGTATTCCACTTTCCCTATCTATAAATGGAGCTAATAAGAGTATCTAGCCGAAACCGGTTTGGCTCAGTGGATAGAGCGTCGGCCTGCGGACTGAAGGGTCCCGGGTTCGATTCCGGTCAGGGGCATGTACCTTGGCTGCGGGCGCATCCCCAGTGGGGGGTGTGCAGGAGGCAGCTGATCGATGTTTCTCTCTCATCGATGTTTCTGGCTTTCTATCCCTCTCCCTTCCTCTCTGTAAAAATATCAATAAAATATATTTTTTTAAAAAAAAGAGTATCTACCTCATAGGGACCACCTGAGCGTTAACACATGTTCTTACTACAAAAGCTCCTATCATGTAACACATCCTCAATCAAGCCACATCAGACATGCATTTAAAATAAACTTTGGCGAAAGGTCAAGTTCAGCACTCTAGTGTTGCCCATTGCCCCACTCTGTGAAAGGCCTCATGCCCTGGCCTGCATCAGAGAGGAGCCAAAAATGGCTTGGTCCCCGTCCTCAGGGGTTCCCCCTGGCAGAAATCAGAAGACACCCTACTTGCCTGCCTCCCTCCCTCCCATCTGGGAAACAGGTTCTGACAGGTGCCCTCCTCACACCCGAGTATGAGTCTAAGTCAGGATTCCAATAGAAGGAATGCAGGCTACGACCAAAGAAGCACCCCCTCGAAAATGCCAGCCAGCAGAGCCCTGCCTGGAAAGGAGGCACAGCACACAAGAACATCTGCCCTTGCTGCCCAAACACCATCAGGGAGCCAGGTGGAGTCCCCCAATTGTAAGGCAAGTCAAGATACCACTGGGGGCCGCCGCAAAGCTCTAATATGGGGTGTCATGGAATGAAAAAGGTAACTTTGCTCCCTCTGCCACAGGTGCCTCCCTGCCCCAACTCAGACCTAAGTGTGATGACGTCTTCTGTGAAGCCTTCCCTGCTTCACAAGTACAAATGGTTGGCCATCTCTGACACCTGCCTAGGTCAACACACTTAGTGGACCGATTTACACCTTGACTCTCTTTCCACACCTAAAGGGCACTCCCAGAGGAAGGGGTTTACTCTATTTGAGCATCCCTAGTAGATGGGGAGGTATCAAACACTCAGACGCTTGCTGAATTACTGCTGGCCAGTTGGCAGGATATGTGGACAGACAGAAAAGGAGTTGGGGATATTGGTCACCTCTATCATCCAGGTAGGAGATGCTGGACCTGGAATCAGAGGCACCCCAAGGAAGATAGTCATGCATGGTACATGGCTTCACTCAGTGCAGTGACCTAATGTGCAAAACTGGGACCCACAAGCCAGAACAGGATGATGTCTCACCTTTCTACAGGTGTAGACTTGTGTTTTGTTGTTGTTTTAATATATATTTTTATTGGTTTCAGAGAGGAAGGGAGGGTGAGAGAGAAAGAAACATCAATGATGAGAATCACTGATTGGCTGCCTCCTGCACACCCCTACTAGGGATTGAGCCCACAACCCGGAAATGTGCCCTTGACGGGAATTGAACCCTGGACCTTTCAGTCCGCAGGCTGACACTCTACCCACTGAGCCAAACCAGCTTGGGCTAGACTTGTTTTCTAAAGCATCTCATCACAACCCACAATCCATTGGCTCTGGTCCCCAAGAGCCCATACAGTACCCTCCTAGATAGGTGGCCCTTTTCCTGGCTTCCTTTCCTACCAAGGCTATCCCAGAACCAGTCATCCTGCTGCCCAGAGAAGTATCACTGGAGAGACTCCAGGCTGAGTGTGAGCCTAGGGTCTTAGCCACTAGGTAGTCAAGAGGTTCAGTGTATCTAGGGTGGGAGCCTGGCTAGGGCACCATGGAGGATCAGCCACATACCACTGTGCTCCCCAGCCTGCCTTCACCCACTGAGGCCTGACAGCCCTGAGCACTTCCACCTTCATGGAACCCCCTTCCTGCTCCTGGCTACCTGGCCCCAGTTGGCGTGTGTGCGGGAGGCAACCAATCCATGTGTCTCTCTCACATTGATGTTTCCGTTTTTCTCTCTCTCAAATCAATGGAAAAAAATATCCTCGGGTGAGGATTAACAAAAAAAAAGTTAAGAATCATACTTTTCACCCCAGCTGGGTGGCTCAGTTGGTTGGAACATCCTCCCATACACCAAAAGGTAGCAGGTTTGATTCCGGGTCACAGCACATCCCCAGACTGCAGGTTCAATCCCCAGTAGGGGCAAGGATGGGAGGCAACCGATCAAAGTTTCTCTCTCTCTCTCTCTCTCTCTCTCTCTCTCTCTCTCTCAAGTCAATAAAAACATATCCTTGGGTGAGGGTTAAAAATTAACAAAAAAATTTTATAGTTAAAAGGAAATCATACTTTTCAACTGCATTGTTATAAAAAATGAATGCCTATATGTGTACATTACATTCTCTTTGACCTAAAAGTTCAATTTTCCTGCTGACTTGAGAAGAAATCAAACATTTTCACGAACTCCTAAAAGCACTGTGAGCCCCCAGCATTGCCTCTCCCGGGTCTATTAGATAAATCAGCCCTGAATTTGGGGATTTGAATTTCTTGCTGCAGTTCAGATGGGTACACCAGAAACAGGTAGAGATTAAAAAATTGTCTGGGACCTTCTAGCTGCCATGAATGATCTGAACCCCACCACAGGCTTTTTATAGAAACACAAGTTCCAAGGGGAGTTCTAAAGGCATTTAATCATCGCATACAAGGAGCAGTCCTAAGTACCTGGCACTGTCCAGGCTCCCACGACTGCGACACACCTGCGGGGCAGCGCGTCAGTCTCTGCCCCAGGACAGGCCCGCGCGATGCTGGGCGGCCTCCTAGCACCTCCTCGGGTCCAGTCTCTGAGCTGAGTACTTCTCAAGTGTAACACCTCACTGAGTGGCAATGAGCGACACGGCTACTGCCTTCCAGCCGAGGGGTTTCCCGGACTGAGAAGCTGGCATCAACCCACTGCTGGGAGGAAGCAATGGAAACTAGGAGCCTCCACGAGCTGCTCTCTGGACCTAACCCCAGCCTAACTCCAGCCGCTGGACCAGAAATGAGGGCGCAGCTTCTTGGCGAGAAAGAACTCCATCACTCTCGCTTCCATCAACCTCAAAGCATGTAGTGGCTCCACGGACGTGGACCCAAAGGCCATAGCCCTCGAGAACAAAGTTTCTTGATGTACGAGGCGCTCGAGCCCACCAGGTAAACTCACGGCATGGTCCCGGCGGTGCGTGGTCCCGGGAAGGGGGACGCGGCGGACCGCGGGTAGGCCTCAGTAGGCGTCCGCCCGGGACACGGCCCCACCAAGTGGAGGGAGGTCCGGGGCGACCCCGGCCCTGTTCGCCCCGCCCCCGGCCGCCCGCCCCGCCCCCCCCGGACCGCGCACCTGGTCGCAGCGGCTCGGTGACGGTGAGCACGAGCAGGAAGAGCAGCAGGAAGGCACCGCTGTCTGCCTTGGGCACCATTTATCCTCCGTTCATCGTCCCCGGGGCGGCCGCGTGACCCCGCGGGGAGGCCGAACCGGGCCTGGCTGAGGGTCGGGGGGCCGGGCCGGGGCCGGGCGTGAAGAGGTGGCGGGAGGGGGCTCTGGCTGGGCCGCGGCTGAACTGGACCGGGGGTTCTCGCGCGCACTCAGCTGCAGCCTGAAGTTCCGACCGCAGCCTGATGTTCCGACCGCAGGCTCGCGCGCACTCTCAGCCGCAACCTAGGGTTCCGACTTTGGCTCCGCGCAAGATGGCGGCCGTCCTGTTCGGCTCTGCGACTCCTTGCCTCCCGCCCCCGACGCCGGCGTCGACCAATTAGCGTCGAGGAGGGGGCGGGGCCTGCGCGTTCCCAATGCTTGCGGACCTTTGGCCGAGCTGAGGCGGAGCCTGGGCAGTAGTGCCCGAAAGGGGCGAGGCGTAACGTCGGGATGGTGAGGGGCAAGCCCGACGGGAGGGCGGGACTTAAGGAGTGAAGTGCCATTGGCTGAACAGAGAGGTGGGGCTCGGGGGTGTAACCTGAGCTGAAGGGCCTAGAGGAGGATCTCAGGGCGCAGGGGAGGGGCGGACGATGGGACCAAGTTGACTGGACACAGAAAGGGCGTGGCCCAGTGAAGCCGGAAAAATGGGGAGTGGCCCCGGGGTGGGGGGTGGGAGGTGGGGCAGCTTGTGAAAGAAGAGGGGCAGGATGAGAGGGAGCCAAGGGGGACTGGGACACAAAGGGTCTCACATCTTGCACATCTGCAGGCCGAGGTCCGGTCCGTGGGCCGCAAAGTGGCCTTTTTTAGAAGGTTTGCGCCCTGGCTGAGTGCCTGTTTGTTGGAGCATCCTGCCGTGCATCAAAATGGCTGCAGGTTCGATTCCAGGTCAGGGCACATAGGTTTCAGGTTCCATCCCTGGTCAGGGCCCAGGGATCTATGTTTTTTTCCCTCTCTCCCCCTTCTTTTCTAAAATCAATAAACATATCCTCGGGTGAAGATAAAAAGTAAAAATAATATTTTTTAAAAAGAACTGCAAAAAGGGAAGAAAAAAACTGGAAGGACCCAAGTTTGAGGAGGTGGGAAACGAAGATCGATGCTGTCAGGCACAGGCTGGTGTGGCTTCACTGGCACACACAACTAAAAGGAAGTAGTCTAAAGGAGTATCATGCTTACCCCGCCCCCCTCCTAGCAGGTGTGGCTCTGGGATTGAGCTTCGACCTATGAACCAGGAGGTCATGGTTTGATCCCTGGTCAGAGCACACACCCGGTTGCAGGCTGGATCCCCAGTAGGAGGCTTGCAGGAGGCGACCAATCAATGATTCTCTACCATTGATGTTTCTATGTCCCTTCCTCTCTGGAATCAATCCTATCCTATATATATATTAAAAAAATCCTATCCTATATAATAATCCTATATAATAAAAGGCTAATATGCAAATTGTCCCCTCCACCAGGAGTTCAACTGACTGGAGGCGGCCCAGCCCACCAACCGCCTGGGGCCCCTCCCCCTGGCTGGCTGGACCCCACCAGTGCACGACCGGGCCTCTAGTAAAAATATATTTAAAAATAAAAATAAGGAGTCATTCTAGAGAGACCCTGTAGTAAAGTTGGCCTCTGGAGAAAGGGCACTGCCTACACAATGGGGGCATAGGAGAAGGACACTGGGCACATAAGACCAGATCTGCATAGTATAAAGCCACTGGGGACAATGCTCTAAGAACTGACTTCATATCTGTTATCTGGAACAAGGAGACGATGGGAGGGGACCCAGCAGATAAGGTGTTCTCAGTAGGAGAGAGGAGCAAGCTGTCCAAAGGAAGCACCACCAGCCAGGCACACAAGACCTGGCACAGGGTGTCAGGGCTGGAAAAGAGGGTGAAGGGCCAGCGTGACTCAGTTGAGCATTGGTCGTTGCAACAAAAGGTCCCTGGTTAGATTCCCAGTCAGGGCACATGCCTGATTTCGGGTTCGATCCCTGGTTGGGGTGCGTGCCAGAGGTGATCAATCAATGTTTCTCTCTCACATCGATGTTTTTCTCCCTCTCCCTAACTCTCTTAAAAAAAAAATCAACAAAAAGATTTTTAAAAAATAAAAAAGAGGCCCTAGCCGGTTTTGCTCAGTGGATAGGGCATCAGCCTATGGACTGAAGGGTCTCGGGTTTGATTCCAGTCAAGGGCACATGCCGGGTTGTGGGCTCGATCCCCAGAATGGGGCATGCAGAAGGCAGCCAATCAATGATTATCTCTCATTCTTGATGTTTCTATCTCTCCCTCTCCCTTCCTTTCTGAAATCAATAAAAATATATTTATAAAAAATAAAAAAGAGGGTGAAGGTGGGAGCAGAGAAAGGGGAAGGGCCAAGGCTAGTGAGGACCCATCCTGACCTGGCCCACCTCCGCTCCACTGACTCACTCCAGGAGCAGTCCTCTCAAGCTAACTCAAGGCATGGTTCTCCTGAGTGTCCCTTAATCTTGGGACACTCAGGATCATCTGAGAGAGAGGCACCCACTTCCTCAGGGTGGATGTAGCCAAGGTTAAACCCAAGACTAGGCCAGACATGCCTGCTCCTGCTCCTGCTCCTGCTCCTGCTCCTCAGGGTGTGGTCCTGAGCAGGTGCTAGCTAGACAAAGGAGCTGTCACAGCTGAGGCACTCCACTGCTGGCAGAAATTGGTCCCTGTCCAATGCTGACCTCTCCACTTGCACCATCCTCAAGGAGCATTCCAGGAGCAGCTGATGGCACTCAAAGCAGGATCAAGGTCCAGCTTCTGTCCCAGCCCCAGATCTGCCCTAGGAGCCCAGCCAAGGCTATGGTCTGGGCAGACCCCCAAGAAGGAACACACAGCCAAGAGCAGAAATCCCTGCCAGTTGTCCCCGCCAAAGCCACTATCAGAGAAGCAGGCTGGCCAAGTTTTGGATGAGGAAAGGTAAGTACAGGGAGGTGAAGAGTCCAGCTAAATCTTTCAGGAGTGGGCAGAGCCCTGGCTTCCTAAAATCAGTGACCCTGGGCCTGGAGTCTTTGCCCCACCTGATTCACCTCCATTCTTCACCCTGCTGCATGGCCCGCAGGCCATCTGTGTAGACAAAGGCAAGGACTTCCAAGACTGAAGGGGAAAAACCAGGGACGTTTCTCCCCAGCTCCTTACCTGTGGGTCACTGTGGCCTCTGCCTAAGGTCACTGCCTCTCTCAAGGTCACCCTCTCTATACCATCCTTCCCAGGTTCCAATGACCATCCCTCCCTTTCTCCAGGAATGTGACTACTGTTGGGGTTTCCTGCACTCTGCTCCCACCTTTGTAAATTATGCCCTTATTATACCCTCAGACTGCCCCAACTGGAGTATGTCCTGGTTTCTGCTGGGACCTGGACTGATACAACCACCCACCCTGAATTTCCAGGATTGCAGTCATTAGCCCCACCACTGGTCAAGCAGTCCTAGCTCCACGTTTGGAGGCATGGGTAGATGAAGGTGTCCCCCCAGCGCCCTGCTACCTCGAGTCCCAGCCAAGTGTGAGGTCACTCTCTGTAGGCCTTTGGTCTGCAGCCTACTGGCCAGCCTTCCAGGATTCTGAGTCCCAGGGGCTCAAGTCAGAACCTCATTACCCCAGATACTCCTCCTTTATGACTTCACCCACTGAAGTCATCTGGGAGACAATGCTGAACGTTCCACCCCAGAGTCTGGGCCTCTGGGAGGCAGGGACAGCAGGCCAGGCCAGCCTAGAGGACTATCCGTCCACAGTGTAAATGAGGACACTGCTGGCCCATGTCTTGCAGGGATGTAGAGGGCAGCCTCAGAGGCACTGGGTGCTCCTGGCACTATGGATGATGCTGCCATCCTCAAGCGACGAGGCTATATCATGGGGATAAATTTGGGAGAGGGCTCATACGCAAAAGTCAAATCCGCTTACTCTGAGCGCCTAAAGTTCAATGTGGCGGTCAAGATCATCGACCGCAAAAAAGCCCCCACAGACTTCTTGGAGAAATTCCTTCCCCGGGAAATTGAGATTCTAACCATGCTAAACCACCGCTCCATCGTCAAGACCTATGAGATCTTTGAGACATCAGACGGCAAGGTCTATATTGTCATGGAGCTTGGGGTCCAGGGTGACCTCCTTGAATTCATCAAAACCCGGGGAGCCCTGCACGAAGATGATGCTCGCAAGAAGTTCCACCAGCTCTCCTCCGCCATCAAGTACTGCCATGACCTGGACATTGTCCACCGAGACCTCAAGTGCGAGAACCTTCTCCTTGACAAGGACTTCAACATCAAGTTGTCTGACTTTGGTTTCTCCAAGCGCTGCCTGCGGGATGATAGTGGCCGACTGACACTGAGCAAGACCTTCTGTGGGTCAGCAGCTTATGCAGCCCCCGAAGTCCTGCAGGGCATCCCCTACCAGCCCAAGGTCTATGACATCTGGAGCCTGGGCGTGATCCTCTACATCATGGTCTGTGGCTCCATGCCCTACGACGACTCCAATATCAAGAAGATGCTGCGCATCCAGAAGGAGCACCGCGTTAACTTCCCTCGCTTCAAGAACCTGACCGGAGAGTGCAAGGACCTCATCTACCGCATCCTGCAGCCCGACGTCAACCGGCGGCTGCACATCGATGAGATCCTCAGCCACTGCTGGGTGCAGCCCAAGGCCCGGGGCCTGTTCTCTGCAGCCACCAACAAGGAGGGGGAGACCTCAGGGGCCCATGAGGCCCCAGGGGTCCATGAAACCCCATGGACCCCTGAGCCTGGCTCTGACAAGAAGTCTGTCACCAAGCTGGAGCCCCAGGAGGCACAGCCTGAGGTGAACCCAGAGTCACAACCCAAGGAGGAGATTCTGCAAGAGGTGTCGAGGCCGTTGGATACCAGAAGCGCAGCCCCTACAGAGGGGCAGCCAAGCAGGGACACAGCGGAAAGGGGCTCCCTGAAGCCTCCAGACACACACACCTAGTGAGCCTCTCACATGGCCCAAGGGCTGGCAGGGAATGAGGCAGAGCTCATAGCTTCAAGCCTGAGCTCCAAAAAAGCCAAGGGACAAGCCACTGAAGGAAGACTATCCGGGATGAGCCATTATTTTCGTCAGTTTCTTTTCCCTCCCTTTGAACTTGGTAATCCACATGGTAAAAAAGCAATAAATAACTATATTAGTGCAGACTGTAAGGTGAATGTCTTTGCCCCAGCTGACTGCGGTCGTCTAAGGAGCGGATCCACCCCATCACACCCCAAGTTTGGAAAATATATCCCAGTGTACCCAGCCATGACCATGACCTGAGGCCTTCGACCACAGCAGAGAGCCGAGTGAGGAAGATGCTGCTTCAAGAGGGAGGCTATGAGTGTGGTGCTGGGGGAGATGGGACATGGAGAGGACAGGACCAAGGAGGGCTGCCTGTAAAGGAGGGGTGGGGAGGAGGATCTACTAGCCTACTGGTGAGGAGGGATCTGCAGAGGGCAGATGCACCAGCTTCCCAGACTCTCTTGATCTCCCCACCTTAAAGGGCAAATTAATGTTTCTGCTTGGTCCACCAGGGGTTCTCTTATGTCCAGCAGGCTCCCAGTTCTCAATGGTGCCGAGTCACCCCACTCTGTGGTCATTCTCCCAGCTCAGGTGAAGCAGGAGGCTCTGCTGGACAGCCCAGCCACACTCCAGCCCACATGTCCCACAGCTGTGTGGCCTTGACCTCACCCTGTTCCCCTCTAGTCCCCGTCTGTCCCCAGGGGTGATGCTCCCTGCCAGAGTAGGTAAGCTAATACTGGTAAGAGACAAGACAGGTGTTCTCACAATGCATGCCTGACCACTGTGGCATCTACATCCCATAGCGGGAACAGGCTTGCACGTAACATCACCAACCACCGTGCTCTGCAGGGCCCTGCTTGGCCTTTTCTATGCAGTCCTCACCTCTGCTGTGGTGGCCCTTTCTCTTCCCGCTCTGCACTCACTGACAACTTCTTGTGGACCTGTAGGGTTAACACACCAAGAGGGCAAGAGCCTTCAGACTCACCCCACCCCAACACCTCTGTTTTAGGAAAATCTGAACCCCAGCCCACTGGGAGAAGTGAGACCCAGTGAGTGTCCCAGACCTGCCCTCTGCAACCCTCCCCACAGTTAGTCCATTGCTCTGCCTGGCTCCTCCCTCCCCACAGCCCCCTTTCCCACAGTGTTCTCATATGCCCTGCTATTGCCTCCCACAGCACCCAGTCTGGCTCCCTCTGCTGAGGGGAAGGATCCCAGTGTCTGGCCTTTGAGGTCCTCCCAGGTCTGACCTCTTCCTGGCCGCCTAGCCTCTTCCCTCACCCCCACCCCCCACATACATGTTATAATCACCCCTTCAGACCTGGCCTCTCTCCAGGCTCAGCTGAGGGGCCATGGCCTCCACACGGCCTCCTGGGGGCCCCTACAGCACTCAGCAGCCAGTCACTGAGCTCCACCAGGCAGGCCAGTGAGTGCCCAGGGTTCAGGCACAGAACAGGCTTAGAGTAACACTGGAGCTGTCCCCCAATTTTCTAGTGAAGACTGAAGGCTCCAGGAGCCCAGTCATGCAGCTTGGCTGATGGTGGAGTGGAATTACAGAGTACAGTTGAGTGCAACCGAGATAGGAACATCCTGAGGAGAGGCTCCCGAGCATCCTCCTCTCGGTCATCTCTGCAGCCTGCTGCAGTCCTCGAGGCAGCGGGCAGTGTGCGGCAAGAGGGCCCTGAGTCTCACTGCAGCCCAGCGAGGAGGTGAGCCTGGGTAGGAGGGGCTGCAGGAAGGAGCACCTACTGTATGCTTTGCAAGTGGGGAAACAGCTGAGAGAGGGGAGACTTCCTGAATGAAGCCACACCTCCCCAAGTGGCCTCACTGGGCTCGACCCTGGCATAGAGGCTTTAGGATCAAGACCCTCAACATGGACGCTGTGGCCCACAGTGCTCGCTCCCGCCCCTGCACACTCTCGCCACATCATGTGCACTAGCAGTCCTTGTCCTCCTCCTCCTCCATGTGGCTAACTCCTAAGACCTCAGTCTTCCCAGCCTCCTCAAGTCCCATTCCCAATTCTGTCCTCACAGCTCATGTTCCCAATGTCAAAGCACAGTCACTACCGGGTATTCCCACTCATTGGTGGGACACTGAACCTCCTGGGCTCCAGGAAGGCCTAAGTCCTTTCTAGTTCACCAGTGAGGCCCAGCACCTGGAACGGACCCTCAAATGCCTATGGGGTGAATGGACAAATGGGTACCCAAATTTATGGAGAAAACCAAAGCTCAGAAGTGGCCTTCCCAAAGTCTACAGGTCTCTGACCCACAGGACTGCCGGTTGAGACTTCCGCTGGAGGTCCTCTGGTCCAATCTAACACTCCACCTCCAACACACCAGGAGTCCCTGCCTCCGCGTGCACATCCTGGGCAAAGCTGCCTGTTCCATATCCCTGCACAATGCTGAGACCTGCCTCCTCCACCATGTCTTCCAAGAACCAAAGAAGCCACACTGTCCGGGAAAAGAGCAGGGTAAGGGGCAGAGAATCCACAAAGTGGGTCGGTGGATCAGTCAAGAATGAAGACATCCAGGAGCATTCCAGATAGAACACTGGGGGCACAGTAGAAAGTGGGAAAAGAGTTAGCCACGTGGAGGAGGAGGAGGACAAGGACTGCTAGTGCACATGATGTGACGAGAGTGTGCAGGGGTGGGAGCGAGCACTGTGAGCCACAGTGTCCATGTTGAGGGTTTTGATCCTAAAGCCTTTGTGAAAGGGTCACTCAGCTGTGAGCACAGAACTGGGTCCTGGCCTGCAAATCCTCACAACCAGCCCCTTCTGGGACACAAAGGAGTGAGTACTGGTCAGTTAAGCCTGAAAGACCCCCCAGGAGAGAGCAGGCCTCAGAGGGTAAGTAGGCCCCAGGGAGGACTGGCTGCTGGAGGGCAGTCGCCCATGTGGGCTCACCCTGCTGGGACCAGTCACTCCTGCCTGGCACCTGGGCTCTGGCTGTCCAGCCACTGCCATCTTCAACATGGACCTCCAGACACATGCTCCAAGTGCATCCATAGAGCTGTGCTCTGGGCAACATGTTACATCTGCCTGCCATGCCTTGCCCCTTGTCACCTGGTGGATGGAGCGGTGTTGATCCTCTGCATGCCAGCTCCACTGTCAGCCCCTGACCACCCACACAGAAGCAGGTCTTCCTTCATCTCCCCTGAACACAGAGTACATGGCACACCTGTCCTGACAACTTGCTACGTGTGGGCATGGGATGCCCGTGACAGAAAACAAATGAACAGCAGGGCTTTCAAACTACCTAAGGTGTATACAGGAGGCCATATTTTCCAAAGCAGCCCTCCATACACGCCCTGAAGGAGGTTTTCACATTGTTTCCAGGCGCAAAAGACGGTTTCAGTGACGCAAACGATGCTTTCCAGGGTTCCAACAGCTGCGACGTGCCACTCCTCACAAAGGCCCACACTGACATAATCCACCCAGGTGCTTGCTCCTAACAGGATGCTGGCCCTCAGCATCCCCAGGACCGCCAGCACCCAGGTCCTGCCCAATCAGTGACCAGCACACTAGCCCGTTGACTCTCTGTCACCCAGAACCCCCAGGCCCACCCTAGTCCAGCCTCCTGTTGCCTGGTCAAAGGTACTGGCCTCCACTCGCCCCAAAGCCTATTCTCTATGCTGCCATCGCAAAATGTGACTTGGGCCACAGCTCTTCTTCCCTGCGCCCTGCAATGGCTGCCCATCCCTCAGGGAAGAGCCCCCACTTACCTTTTCCCCCAGCTCCCTCCTGTCTGTGGGACTCAGCCATTCTCAGAACAAGCCCTCTCCTCTCTCAGACTCCTCCCTACCTGGATGCCTATCACCTCCTCTACCTGACTCTCAACCCATCCTCCAGGCCTGCCCCAGTCCTCAAAGCACATCTGGGGCCTGCAGCACCCCACAGCCTGCCTGGCCTTCCACCCCCACACGTCCTGCTCATTACAGCACTCATCCACCCAGCCCTCTACCCCAAACAGAAGCTGTTCTTGTCCACTAAGCTTGGAACCACTGCCAGACTGGCCAGACCAGAGCAGTCCCTCCCAGACACCGCCAGTTCTGAGGACACAAGCCATAGATGGAGTTTTCTTCACACACCAAAGAAGCTGCAGGAAACTAACCCTAATGAGACAGGAACTAACCCAGGGTCAGTCCCCACAGCCAAGAAAGGAAAACTAGCATGGGATTGGCACTCCTGGGCAGCCCCCACCTTCGGCCTGACTCGTGACAGGGAAGCCGCGGCAAGGAGGAGCAGGGACGGTTACCACAGTCCTAGGTGCTGGCTCCTTACAGTGGGTGGGGAATAGGCACTCCTGCCACATCAGCCTGGCTTCCAGGGTTCCAGGGGCCCTGTTCCCCCCAGCCCAGTTCCCACTCCCGGCTGCCTGGCTTTATGACTTCACATGCTGAAGTCACGTGGAGATAATGCTGAGCATTCCACAAGTCCAGGGAGGCCCAGCCAGACGGCTCCCCACACTGTAAATGAGGACAATGCCTGCTGGCCCACGTGGGGAGGGGATGTAGAGGGCAGTGGCGCCAGCCACTCCTGGCACCATGGATGATGCTGCGGTCCTAAGGAAAAAGGGTTACATCGTGGGTATCAATCTTGGCAAGGGCTCCTACGCAAAAGTCAAATCAGCCTACTCTGAGCGCCTCAAGTTCAATGTGGCGGTCAAGATCATTGACCGCAAGAAAACGCCCTCCGACTTTGTGGAGAGATTCCTTCCTCGGGAGATGGACATCCTGGCAACTGTCAATCATCGCTCCATCATCAAGACCTACGAGATCTTCGAGACCTCAGATGGGCGAATCTACATTGTCATGGAACTTGGGGTCCAGGGCGACCTCCTTGAGTTCATCAAGTGCCGGGGAGCCCTGCATGAGGATGTGGCACGCAAGATGTTCCGCCAGCTCTCCTCAGCCGTCAAGTACTGCCACGACCTGGACGTTGTCCACCGAGACCTCAAGTGCGAGAACCTTCTCCTCGACAAGGACTTCAACATCAAGCTGTCCGACTTTGGCTTCTCAAAGCGCTGCCTGAGAGACTGCAGTGGGCGCATCGTCCTCAGCAAGACCTTCTGTGGGTCGGCGGCATACGCGGCCCCTGAGGTCCTGCAGGGCATCCCCTACCAGCCCAAGGTCTATGACATCTGGAGCCTGGGCGTGATCCTCTACATCATGGTCTGTGGCTCCATGCCCTACGATGACTCCGACATCAAGAAGATGCTGCGCATCCAGAAGGAGCACCGCGTGGACTTCCCGCGCTCCAAGAACCTGACGGGTGAGTGCAAGGACCTCATCTACCGCATCCTGCAGCCGGATGTCAACCGGCGGCTGCACATCGACGAGATCCTCAGCCACTCATGGCTGCAGCCCCCCAAACCCAAAGCCATGTCTTCCGCCTCCTTCAAGAAGGATGGTGAGGGCAAGTATCGGGCCGACTGCAAACTGGACACACGGCCAGGCTCATGCCCCGAGCACCGGCCTGAGCACCGGCCTGAGCACCGGCCCGATCACAAGCTGGGGGCCAAAACCCAGCACCGGCTGCATGTGGTACCCGAGAATGAGGACAAAATGGAGGACAGGCTGGCCGAGACCTCCAGGGCAAAAGACCACCATGTCTCCGGAGCCGAGGTGGGGAAGGCAGGTACCTAGGGTGCGGATGGCTGGGGGGCGTGGTGCACGGTGGCGCCCACGTAAACTAAGTAGGCAGATAGGAGCTGAAGAAGGCACAGGTGCAAGGAACAAGTAAAATCTGTCAATTAAACCACTATTTTGATTACGTTCTATTAGCTTTCTTCTACTTAGTAGCAAAGACATTAATTACTAACCAGCAAATAAACCACAAAGTGTAAACAATCATCGAGAGTGCCCCCTGAGGAGTCTTTCTCTCCAGGACTCAGCCAACCACCCTCCTTGCGGCGCAGCGTCTCCAGCACAGGGGTCCAGGGACCGGGGCTCAGGCACAAGTTCTCACGGAGAGGCCTGTGGACAAGGCGATCGCAGCCATGGACCGTCTTGCCAGGATCCCACCGGTCTCCCTGACTTGCTGGTGCCCAGAGCCTCCAGGGCTCGCCAGGTGCATGTGTCCCCCACCTCAGGTGCAGCACAGCACTCTCTGACCCCATCCCACTTCCTCAGACAGCTCTTCCTCAAAGTTCTCCTCCCCCTCCCTCCCCTCGCCCCTGGAGGATCCCCTTCATCCTCCAGGCAGGCAGCCCCAGCCAAGACCTCTGACCTGCACCCTCTCCACTGCACCCAGGTCACCCCACACAGCAGCCCTATTTTGTCACCCAGAGCACACTCCCAACAGGCCAGCCACATACTGGAAGTGGTCAGCACCTGGCCTTAGATGGCCTTGACTGGACAACATCTCTCTCTGCATCGCACTCATGCCCGCTCAGGCCTCTGCTTTCCCATTTCCTGGGGGCACCCTCAAGCCCAAGGAGACTCTTCCCCATGCGGGAAAAGTATCAAAACCCACACTTTGCGTCCCAGACCTTGGTCCAAGCTCACCTGCTAAGCCCACCCCAGCCCCATTGGTGGGCCCCAGGGCACAGCCAGGACTTGGCCCCTGGAGTTTGCAGGAACTCACTGTCGAGAAGTGCAGGCTAGCGGTGTCCAGAAGGCAGCAGGCCCTGCACCAGCCTCCGGAGGCTACTGGCAGTCAGGAGGGCAGAAGCGGACCAATGCAGGAGTACTCGGGAAGATGGTCTAGTGCGAGGGCTGGGTGTGCTTGAAGCAGGACTCGGTCTGAGGGATTCCAGGTTGCCTCCCTGAGCAGCGAGCCCCCAAGGGCACAATCTGATCCCACTTGAGGCAGAAGAGACCCATTTGGCAAGCAGCCATGGTCTTGGGCCCCCCAACTCCATGTGAAGCAGCTGGCCCTAGGCCTTCTGGGGGGTTGGGCACCAATACACTCAGGCTGTCAAGCAAGTGCTGGCTGGTGGTATAAATGGTGCTGCATGAGCCAGGCCCCATTGCTTGACATTGTGGCCCAGGTTACTGTTACCTGGGGCTACTACTGGTGGGAGTAACTGGTGGGAGATTGGTGACTGAGCATTCTCAGACTGGCAGTGCCTGCAGCATGGGGGGTGGGGGTGGGGGAGCAGGAAGATGGAGATAGCCCTGCCCCACCTGAGCTATTAACCAGGGGCTTAGAAGTCATGGTGAAGCCACTGGGAAGGAACCTCACACAGGAGTGTGGCCTGACACCTATGTAGGACCCATGCAGCCCAGGGCCCAGAGCCCCAGGTGAACCCTAGAGGCTCAATTCCCAAGGGCTCCGTCCTTCCCTCAGAGGAACAGAATTTGAGGTGGGAGTCATAGGGGACCAATATGCTGTGAGCTCAGCTTAGGTTTTAAGCCCAGGAGTGCCACAGAAAGCAATGCAGGTGGTGACAGGAAAGGTAAGACACCTAGCCCTCCAAGGATCACCCCATACAGCATCTTCTCCCGTAATCCTGAGATCTCGATGCAAGCAAAGGGACGGCCCTGCAGACTGTGCTAGGTGTTCTTTAATTCCTGTTAAATAGAAATGGGCAGGGGTTCCATAGAAAAAAGTATCAGCAAAGCCCTGGGATGCATCCAAGGGCCATGGGGTGGGTCCAGTGCCAGCCTGGCTGTGACATGGCACCTTTCTTCTGTGGCTCCTGGGACAGTCACTGCTTTTGGCCCGGGCCTGGGTCCCCAAAAGGCCGGAGTCCTCTGCTGAATGGACAACTGCCCTGCAGGCTCCACAAATATCCCATGAGCCCAGCCCGGGCCTGGCCCTAGAAGAAGTCTGAGGCTTTGCGCCGGGCAGGGAGCTGCAGCAGGTTATCTGTAATGGAGGCCGGGTCCTGGCTGAGGGGGGTGCGTGTGGCCGAGCCAGGAGCTGGTGTGCTCGTCGGGGTCTGGGGCCCGCCGGCCGGGGTCTTGAGGTGGGCAGAGCGTGCTGGGGATGGTGTGTAGCTGGCCCGCAGGGCCCGGTCTGTGTACTTGCTGGCTGTCCTGCTCACAAGGCGCTGCAGGGCTGGGGACATGGCTGGGCTCAGGCCTTTGGGGGTGAGGCTGGAATAGAGGGGGTGAGCAAGAGAGGTAGATTAGGCCTGATGGGGCACCGCCAGCAATAGGGCCTGCCACAGCTCCATAGGAAGACACACGGGAGACTCATGGTCACTCTGGGCTGAGGACACCAGTGACCTGGCATACAGCAGTGTGGCCAAATTTGAGGTAGGGTGCTGGTGCTGCCCTTGGCCATGGGGCTGGGGTGGACCCCAATTTTCTCTAAGGGGAATGATGACATCCATGATCACAGGTCTTACAAGAGCTCATAGTGGGACAACAGGCCTTAAGGTACCTTTTAGGGATGTGCCTAAAAGGTTGAAGAAAAAAACGAAGGGGGCCCCCACATCCTGGTTCATACAGGGCCTCACTCCGGACCAGGGGAGCTGCCACAGGACCCATCGAAGGACACCTGGGACTGCCCTGAAGACCGAATGTCCACACTGTTGGGGGTGGGACCAAGTGGGAGCAGGGAGAACCCCACGAGGGTCAGACAGCCCTCACCTGGCCAGGTTCTCCGTCACTCTCCGCAAGGCCTCCTGCTTCTTGGCCCGGTTCTTGGCAGCAGCCTCGTTGGCCATCTTCAGCCCCAGCCGCTCCCTGCGGCCCGGCTCCAAGATCTACAAAGTAGGTGTGTGGGTGCTCACTGAGCTGGACAGTCCCTCACTGCTGGAAGGGCTGACTCTTCCCATGGCCCCCACGATCTCAACAACCCAACATCACCTCTCCTAAAAGCCCCTGAAGGCCTCCAACCAGCTAGGCCGAGCTGCCCACCTGCCATCACGGTGCCCTCAAAGCCAGCACTGCTGAGTTAGGAACCTCACAATCTTTTAGAAAAGAGGGTCTTGTTTTAATCTGCTTCCCTCTGATTATCTTTCTGTCTTACCAACTTTCTGTATTTCTTTTGAGAACTTCCCATAATGTGTCCTTGGCCTATTTTTCTAACAAGGTGCTTACCTTGGTTTTTGTTTGTTTAGCTTTACTTACTTACTAGAGGCCCGGTGCATGAAATTCATGCATGGGTAGGGTCCCTCGGCCTGGCCATTGATCAGGGCCAATCGGGGCCATCTCGCCCAGTCTCTATCTGGCCAATCTGGGTCGGCCAACCAGCGGAGGCCGGAGGGGGGTGGGGGAGGGCGCGGAGACTGCAAGAAGTTGGCTGTGGGAGTGCACTGACCACCAGGAGGCAGCTCCTGTGTTAAGCGTCTGCCCCGTGGTGGTCAGTGCATCGTCATAACGACCAGTCGTTCAGTCAACCAGTTGTAACCATCACCAGGCATTTATATATAGAGATAGGAGCTTTATCTATGTTGGTTATATTAGGCCAGTGGTCGGCAAACTGCGGTTTGCCGCTCTGTTGACTAATGAGTTTGCCAACCACTGCCTTAGGGAAAAACACTTAAGAAACATTTTAATAATTTTAACCTGAAGTCAAAACTTCTGGGTAAGGGTAATGCCTTACGCAGTGGTCGGCAAACTCATTAGTCAACAGAGCCGCAGTCTGCCGACCGCTGTATTAGGCTATGCCATACAAATTTCCTTCCAGTTATTTGATTTCAGTTTTACGTGTGACATTTTTGGCTGCACTTCAGTTTGTCATTTCCATAGAACGTAAGCTAGACATCACTCCTTTGTGATTTCTTCCTTTGCTTTTATGTGTACAAAGCCCTTTGTACCTTAAAATCATATTAAATATTGAGCACTATTTTCTTCTCATTGTTTTATACTTATTCCCTTTCTACTTTTCCACGTTTCTGGAATACATTCTGCTATACAGATTAAGGACCTAGTTTACTTCCTTTCCAAATTACTACTCAGCACAATTTGAGTTAGCATCTCCAACACACCCTAAATTCTGACTTGAACTGAGGTTTGTTTCAAAATGTTTCTTCTTTTCTATTGACCTGTAGGTTCTAGGACCAGTGACACTCTTCTGACATATCTATTGCTTTCATATGGGAAGGCTCCTCTCTGTCTTTCCTCTCAAGTTTTCCTTGCAACTCAGAAAATTTCAGAACCGAGGTACGAAAAACCTCTGTGCACATACCTTCTAGATATGCTACCTCTCTGAACTATCAAGGCAACATGAACTCTACTACACTGGGGAGGCCACACGGCAGAGCCCACACCCTCAGGGAGGAGGGGAAGTTAGTGGTGTTCTCCTGTGGTTTCTTTGAAAGCTAAGTTACTCCTGGTTATTCTAAATTTCTGCTGCTACAGTGAGTGATATCAATTTTTTTTGTTGCATTTCAAACTGATCATTGCCAGCATTTAAGGGACTGGTTCAAGATGACTGACCCAGCCTTTTAGGTAGGCCTTCTGCATCAATCCCAAACTCCAAGCCCAATTCTTTGGGGTGTCAGAGCAGATGGGGTAATCCTGCACTCTTTGTCTCTGTGACACCACCAACCTGTCTCCCTCGACCTCCCAGCACCCCACAGTTGGTACAGGCAGCAGCCCAGCACCCAGACAGCAGAACTGCAAGCTTCCTCCTTTCACACCCTGCCAGTCACTCAGTTTCCCCAACAAACTGCGTGTAGACCAGAGAACCTCATCTTCCCAATACTTCTCTGGGACCCCACCTGCTTGCCCATTTGCCCACACCATCCTGGGCCACCCCCATCTCTGCAAGAGGCCTCTCTGTGGAAGTGCACAGCCCTTCTGAGGACATACACCCCACCCCACAGAATGCTGGGGTTCCGAGACCCTTCCCAGCCCTCAGGCCTGCAGCATAGCCCGAGCTCCGGGTCTGCCTCTGAGACCCCCAGTCATCTCTGGGCAGTCCCATCCTCTGGGACTGCAGGCTCGGAGGAGCCACAGCCATTCCCTGCCTCAGTGCCTCAGCCCCACCCAACCAGTTCCTCACTGGCAAAACCATCCATCCACCCACTGTCTTCACTGCCCTGGCACCATTTAGAAGTGCAGCGCCTGAGCAGGTGTGTGGCCTGGCACGTGGCTCGGCCCACTGGTCAGTTCTGCTTTGACAGTAGCAGCTGGGCCATCCTCTGTGCACTGAGCTATGGGTGCTCAGGAGACCACACATCCACTTGGGGTCCCATCTGTGCTCCCCTCACCACAACTCACCTTGAAGGCTGGCCCTGGTGTCCTGTCCACGTAGGGGGTTTCTGATCCTTCAACTCTCACTGGTGTGTTCTCAACCTCTCCCCAGGTCATCAGCGGAGACTCGTTCACACCTGCAGATGGAGAACCCACAGACACCTCAGGCTAGGGAACCCAGGTGGGAGCACAGCCCGGGCCCTCCCCCCCAATATAGTCCCCTCACCCACCCCCAGTGTACATTCCAGCTAACAAACACCAAGGCTGGCAGCTGACCCTCTATTCTTCCCCAGGACTCTGGAACCCTGGCCTCTCTGCCCTCTAAGAGGGAAACAAGGCCACTATGAGCCCAAGGCAGCCCCAAGCCCCTACAGCCAGGCTTAGCTTGGAGGAGGGGAGCTCCCTAGAGAAGCTGGGCTGGGTCAGTGAGGTCCCCTTCCTAGCACAGGGCCACCCCAACGGAAGAGACACTCAGGGGCTTCCAGAGATGCCGTTTCTCCCAGGACCCTGGGCAAACCCCCACATGCCCTTGCCTATGCCATGGCAACCAGCTCCCCAGAGCACAAGGGCCAGTGCATGGGAGGGCAGAGGGACAGTGTGTGTACTGCGAGGCTGTCCCCATGGCTCATACACCTTCTGTGTGAGGAGATGCAGGGCTGGGGCCCAGAGACCCCTCCTTGCAGTGCTCTCTGGATTTAGGCTTGTAAGCATGGTGCTAACACGAGACCCAGAAACATTACCCCAGGACTGAGGGCACATCCAGCCCCAGCCCAGGCCAGTGGCAGGACACAGGCTCCTGCAGCTCCCCAAGGCCTATCTTGCCCACCCCGCACAGGCCAGGCACGGCCCCTTCAGGCCCCAGGGGTAACCAGCCTCCTGCAGACAACTTGCCTTCCATGCACATCTACACAGGAAGATGTCTGCCAGGCAACCCACTGGACTACACTGCCCTCACTGCAAATCAGGCCCCAGGCATCCCCTGCACCCCTCAGCACAGCATGCTCACCACACCAGTATGTCCAGCAGAGCCCCAACACCCCTGGTTCTGACAAACTCAGTCTGTCCTGCCCAGCTCTGGGTGAGGGACAGACCACCTGGCTAAAGAAACCAGGTCCCACACATCTCAGGTCGGTCTGCCTTATAGTCCAGCCCTGTCCTTGTGGATGGGACACTGGGTCCGAGTCACACGAGGTGAGGGGCAGACCCTAGGGGAGCGCCAAGAGTGGCCAGGAACAACCGAGCAGCCCACCTCCCCCCAGGCCGTCCACAGGTGGGCCAGCTTGGCAGCAGGCGCATTTCTCACCAGGGGCAGGAGAAGGGGTGGCAACAAATCCAAATCCGCCCACTCGAGGGGATTCCTGGGGGATCAGCTCCTTGCCATCGGGGCCCACCTTGCCCTGTTTGTGCTGGAACAAGCGGAGAGACTAGTGTCAGGGGGCCCCAAACCACTCTCTCCCACTGGCAGATGGGCAGGTGCACAGGAACACAGTGGAAACACTTCCCAACCCCCGAAGAGCAGAGCCGGGTCTCTGTGGCTGGTAGCCCCATTGGGGAAAAGTAGGGAGGCCCCTGGCCCCTGCAAAGACCTTGAAGACCTGTCAGAGCAGGCATCCAAAGAAGGAAGCTCCCCTCAATCTCCCCCTCCATGCAGGGTGGGGCTCGGCCACACCCCACCTGGGATATTTTCAGGGGCTACACTAACTATGGGTGCCTGTACTCTGATTTCTTCCCATAAGGCCCCTGTAAGAGCCTCCAGAGCAGTCTCCCCACCTCCTGTCTCCCACCCTTCAGCCCCATGACCACCAGAACCGCCGTCACACGGGACTCCCACGCTTGGAAATCTGTGCTGTTTGCCACACCAAGCCCCCCACCACAGCCTACCCACTCCCTCCTTATCCCCTCCCACGCCCCAGCCCTGCCTGGTGCAGGGAAGCAGGTCTGGCCAGACTGGCCTTGCTCTCAGCAGCTGACTTTGTCTCATGCCCTTGCCCCCAAGGGAGCTGGCACCGATCTGGACCCACAGAACATGTCTGACAAAACAGAGCCCCAATGGGAGACCACATGGGTCGAGAACACACAGGACCCTGCCACACAGGGGCCCCAAATACTTCTGCACTGCTGAGCTCTGCCGAGCCCAAGAACTCATTTAAGAGGAAGAGTCAAGATCAAAGAAGTCATTTCTGCCCACAGCCAGCCCGCTGTTGGCTCCCGCCACTCACCTGGGCATTGAGGGCAGCAGCCTGCTGCAGCTGAGACCTGCTCAGGGCCTGGCTGAAGGGGTCCCTGAGGAAGCGAGTATTCTTATGCACCACCTGCCGGGGCTTCTTAAACAGCTGCTCCTCATCAGGGACGCCTGGCAGACCGAGGAGAGATGGCAGCAGGTGTCAGAGGGGTGCTCAGGGCCTGAGAGAGGCCACATCATTCCCCGCTGAACAGACACATGGAGCCTACTTCAGTCTCCACATCACAAAACCCGAACAAAGCTGGGGAGAGCCTCACTCCCTCACTGACTTCCCACACAGACCCACCTGCCCCAAACAGACCAGGACCCCTTGGAGGCCCAGAATACTAGGGAACAGATACACGCCTCGAAGTCCAGATCCAAACACCCAGCCCTGCCCACACCGACTGCTCACCCTCTGGGTAGTACATGAGGGAGTTCTTGGCCTTGTATTTCCAGGTCTCTACGCCGGCCTGGCTGCTCTCAATGGCTTGGTGCTCTGCTGATGGGAGTGCAAGATTATCTTTCTGCCTCTGCATCACATAAGGAAAAGTGAGGGTCAGAGCGCCCTAGGCACTGTGCCCTGGCCCTGGGACTTCCCCACCCCAACAGAGGGTGCTTCTGCCCCTGCACCCAGGCATACCTTCTCAAACTCTTCCTCGGCCTGGTAGAGCCAGGCATGGCGTGCCCGGCTCTTCTCCTTGGCCACCTCCATGATCTCCTGGAAGGAGGCGTTGTCCTCGCTTGTGTACCGGCTCAGGAAGACATCCAGGCTGGGCAGGGGCTCCTTCTCCTCCTCCTCTCCAGTCTCTCCTGCTCAGGGGTAAAGGGGGGTGACACAGAACCATAAATGGCACCAACACCACTTTGCAGACTGTGGGTCCTGGGAGCCGCACTTACCTACAAGCAGGGCTAGAACTCTCACACCTGATCCTGGGTCTGGTTGTGAGAGCCCACACTGCCAGACAACTCCCCACCCGGGAGCAGAATCAACCACCCCAGGTGCCCAGGGAGCCTTCAGTGGCTCTCCTCATCTGCTGGATGCCAAGTGAAGTGTGCGATCTGACTCAGACCGGAAGGGGAGCACCCACGGGTTAGAGAAAGAACAGGTTTGCCCAGGGTCCTGGGAGATATGGCAGCTCTGGAAGCCCCTGAGTGTCCCTTCCCTTGGGATGGGGTGCCATCAGTGACCCAGGTAAGGGTGAGCCCAGGCTCTCCCACCCACCGCAGCCATCCCTCCCAACCAGTGTACATTCCAGCTAACAAACACCAAGGCTGGCAGCTGGCCCTCTATCCTTCCGCAGGATTCTGGAACCCTGGCATCTCTGACCTCTGGGAGGGAAACAAGGCCACTATGTGCCCAAGGCAGGCCCAGGCCCCTACAGCCATGGGGCCTAGCTTGGAGGAGGGGCGCTCCCTAGAGAAGCTAGGCTGGGTCAGCGAGGTCCCCTTCCTAGTGCAGAGCCAGGGTAGTCTCCTAGGGGGTCAATGACCACGTGACAGAAAGAGGGCACTCACCATCCCCATCCTCCAGGCCCTGGCCCCGGCCCTGGGGCTTGTGGCCCACCACTCCAGTCCCTGTGTGCACCTCAGGGGTTTCAAATGTGGCTGGAGTCACATCTGGGGAAAGGGAGGAAATGGGGATTAGAGTGAACCTGAGGCAACAGTTCAGAGGTTGTTCCCGTCTGTGCCACCCACAGGAGTCCTCTTACAGGGCGGCGGGGGCTCTCGGGACATCTTGCCCAGAGCAGAGCCAAACTTGATGGCAATTTGCCGCATCCGTTCCAGGTCTCCATTCTCCTCAGCCTCCAGATATTCCTTCTGTGCCTGCAGCTTTTCCACGTCAGGAAAGAAGTCCCTCTGGATGACTGTCTGGAGGCCCTGTCAGGAGAGATCAGAACAAGAGTCAGAGCTGCCATCTAGGCTCCCCTGCCTCTGTCAACTGCTGCACGTGCTGAGGCCATTGCTGACCATCCACCCCCAACCTCTGTCCAGCCCAATGCTCCCGAGTTTAGGGGCATTTTCTGATGAGGACAACATCCCCGCCATGGTCGAGCAGCTCAGTTGGTTGGAGCGTCCTCCCAATGCTCCAGGGTTGTGGATTTGATCCCGTTAGGGAGTCAACCAACGAATGTATAAATGGGTGGAACAAGAAGTCCATGTTTTCTTATCTCTCTCAATAAATAAAGTTTTTTAAAAAGCATTTTAAACAACATCCCATGTGGACTTGCTGTAACATCTGACATTACTAAATGCTCCTCTGATTTTCATGAAGCCGTTCTCTCTCCCTTACTAACTGGTCATTCTCATTTGCTGGCCCCACTTCCACACCTGCTGGACCGAGGTTTTCATCAGGTTGGTGCAATTGAGGCTGGGGAGAAGGTAGATTGCCACCTTCACTCCTATTTCCAACGTAAGTCCTCGGGGCAGACGCCAGTGACTTCTGGGTCTTCCTTTACCTGGATGACTTCAGTCACTCACCCCCCACCACCAGCACGAATTGTGGTCCCCAACTCTGCACCTCCAGCCAGACCTTGCTTCTCAGCTGTACGTTTGGGCACCCAGCTGTTCACTAACGCCCCCTGTCTGTATGGCCTAGAAGCCTCCCAAACTTAACCGGTCCCACACCAAACTGACATCCTCCAATCTCCTCCTCCTGCCTGTTTGCGGCAGGATTTCAAGATGCTGCCAAAATCGCAGGACTCCCAGCCTTTGCACTTGCCATTACCGCTCTCTAGAAAGTCCTCTTTGCCACTAGCCTTCCAAACTCTCACTCATACTTTAATGGAAAACCTTGTTTCCCTAATCCCCCACACATACAAGCAGAACTGCCTCCTCTCTCACCTACAACACTGCTTCCTCCATCAAGGACACCCAGCCCCTTCTGCACTGTGTTTATTTGGCTCTCGTACCGTCCAAACCCCAAGGGCAGGGACTCGGGCTGCTTCACCTCTGCGAGAGGAGGAGAGTGCCTCAACCAGTGAGGAGGTACCCCGGAGGAGCGCGAGGGGGGTGGGGGTGGGGGTGGGGGTGGGAGGGGAGGACCCAGAAGTCGCGGGCGTCCGCACCGAGGGAGGTCTTACCTCGATGTACTCTTCCTCGTCCAAGACCTTTTGCTTCCTCGCCACAGCCCCGGCCTCCCCAGCCGCCCGCTTTCTCCCGGGCCCGGACGCGGTGGAAAGCAACAGGGCCCGGGGAGACGCACTGGGCGTCTCCATCGCTATCCCAGGACTGCTCAGAAGGCGCGTCACAGCGTCAGAGGGGCGGGACCATGCTGGCTGCACAAGCGCTTCCAACAGTTGGCCAATGGGAGAACTGCGCGTTTCGAAGGCCGACCGCGCTCCGCAATTACGTCACTACAAGCCCTCGCCCTTATGGGAATTGTAGTCTTCTCCCCACCCTTCGCTATATTCTTACGTACCCGAGCTGTGGGCACTAGGCGGCGCTGTGTTGGTGGTGGGGTTAAGGGGCGTGTCATTCACTTTAACAGTGAAAAGTTCCTGCATTAAGTAAGGCCTTGGCATTCCAATTTTTGGCAAATAATCGCTGCATATGCTTCCATATTATCAACAAAAATACACACTTCAAGAATTTTGGTTATATACATGTTTCAAAGCTTTTATTAAAATTTTATGCAAGAGGGGACCCTTTTCCCCTCCCTACGTGGGAGTCCATTCTATGGGACTCTTTCCCTCTCCCCACGTGGGAGTCTGTACTTATTCTTCAATAAATCTCCACCTTTGCCATAAAAAAAAATTTATGCAAGAAAAGAACTCTAAGACAATTCTTTCTTGATAGTTATCTAACAAAAGAAAAAAGAAAGCAAAATATGATGGTTCAATAAAGAAATATCTGGTTTAAAATGTTCAGGTCCCTGGGGGCGCAGGAGAGGGCAATGGGGAAGAAAAAAAGAAAATTAAAAAAAAATTCAGATCCCTAAATGCCAGAGTGGGCTCCCAGAAGAGGGTTAATTCTCATTGAAGTGGACCAGAAAATTGCCTAAGCATTTTGCAGGACTGATAATTTCTTCTCAAAAGGAGGTTGAGAATTAATGTCAAAAAAGTGTTATCCCAAAATGATTTAGTACAATAAGCAGTCATTCCTTTATTCACTGGGGATTCCATGGTGATGGTTCCTGCCCTCACAGAGCTAACAGTCCAATGAGGAAGACAGACTCTGGTTAGGTCACTCCAAGAATAAGCTTAGAACTGCAGTTGACAGGAACAAGAAAAGTTTGTACTTGAGGAATCTCCAGTCAGGGGAAGTTTTCCCAGGCAGGGGGTGATTGCAGATCCAAATGATGAACAGGCATTGATCAGGTGGAGAGGGAAAAGCATGGGCAAAGAGCAGCAGGAGAGAGAAGACCTTTGTGGTGTTTTTATTTTTTTAATATATTTTATTGATTTTTTACAGAGAGGAAGGGAGGGGGATAGAGAGTTACAAACATCGATGAGAGGGAAACATCGATCAGCTGCCTTCTGCACACCCCCTACTAGGGATGTGCCCACAACCAAGGTACATGCCCTTGACTGGAATTGAACCTGGGACCCTTCAGTCCACAGGCCGACGCTCTATCCACTGAGCCAAACCAGTTAGGGCGGGAGAAGACCTTTGGATATGCAGAGTACAAGGAGCAGTGAGGTGTGAGATGATGCCAGAGAGGCAGGCCAGGCTGCAATCGATGGAACCTTGTGGACCATGGGGCAATGGGAAGCCCTTGGAGTGCTGTAGTCAGGGGAGAGGCAGGTTCAGACTTGCAGACGTTATGCAGAATAAATGAAAAAGGAACCAGAGTGGATAGAGGTGGCAAGACTGAAGGTGGCTGCAACGGTCAAGGTGAGAGATGATGGAGGTGTTTATCAGGTTGGTGCAACTGAAGCTGAGGAGAAGGTAGGTTCTGGGATTGTTTTTGGAAGTTGAGATCAACTTGCTGTTGGCATGTGTCTGGTTAGTGAGAAAGAGGCGGGGGCAGGGTAATTGCCCACCTTTGGTTCATGCACCTGGTACGTACGGGGGAAGAGCTCACCTTCCTAGGACAAGGTGACTTAGAGGACCTGTGAGCTTCCAGGTAAAGTAGTCAAAGGGCCCTGACCAGTTTGGCTCAGTGGATAGAGCGTTGGCCTGCGGACTGAAGGGTCCCAGGTTCGATTTTGGTCAAGGGCATGTATATTGGTTGCGGGCACACCCCCAGTGGGGAGTGTGCAGGAGGCAGCTCATCGATGTTTCTAACTCTCTATCCCGCTCCCTTCCTCTCTGTAAAAAAATCAATAAAGTATATTTAAAAAAAAAAAAAGTAGTCAAAGGGACAGTTGGCCATAAATATCTAGTTTTGGGGAGAGGCCTGGGCTGGGTATGTAAATGTGGCAGCTGAGAATGGAAGAGATAGACCAGGGTGAGAATGGAGATGAGAGGGGGGTGCCTGAGACTCAGCCTCAAGGATACCTACTAGTATGTTAACAGCCAGCTGTGAAGGTGAGCCTGCCCAAGAGCAGCTAGAGAGAAAGGAGAAAAATCGAAAGGGCAACATAGCCACCCGTCCCTTGAAGATGGAACTCTAATCCTGGCTGCCCCGCACAAAGACAAATAACCACTCGGCCAAGGAGGACAAAGGTCCAGTAACCCAGCGAGATGAGCGTGTCCCAGCCTGCAGGGGAGCTCCACAGGACGACTGTGCAGTGGCCAAGGATAAGGCCAGGATTCAGGGAAAAGAGCTTGGTGACAGCCAGAGTGTGCGTCCTGGGGGTGAGGCAACAGCTGCTGTCTTGGCGGCACCCGGCAGTTTTAGGGCAGCCCTGGCTGGGAACACCATGCCTGCTGGGTGCTATCTGAGCTGGCCAGCCTTGGACAGTCCCAAGAGCTGCAGCCCTGACTTCTGTGACTTTTATGGAAAGTAAACTGTGTCTCCTGCCAGATACTCCTCCCATACTCCCCCCAGGACCTGTGAGGGGTCAGAGCAAAGTCCTCAAGCCAGAGGACGGGGGTGTTAGGTTCCTTGGGCCCACTGTTGGGTCTACTTGGGAGCTGAAGTCATATTTCCACACTATCCTTCAGCCAGGGGGCAGGATGATGGAAGGGAAAGCAGACATTTTCAAGGCAATGTGTGTGTGGGTAGGTCTCCCCAATTGAGCTTCCTCTTGTCCTACAGGGTGGCAGAGATTGACCGCTGAGAGGGAGGCAGACACCACAACATGGAAATCTGCCCCCAGGGAGGAAGCGAAGGACGCCCCCAACCCGCCATGAAGCAGCATGTAGAGGCCAGTGCAGGCCTCCAGGGTGCCAGACCAGTACTGGTAGGGCAGTCTGCTCTGCTGAGGGGCACCCTGGTGCAGGGGCTGAGTACTTACCGGACTGTGCTCCCCAAGACAAGCTGCCCGCCCCCCTCCCTGGGAAGGAGAGAGAAGGGACAGGTTCCTGCTGGGTGTGGGAGTGGAGCCAGGGCAGACTTCGGACTCAAATGCTTTTTGTTTGTTTGTTTTGTTATCCTCACCGGAGGATTTTTAGAGAGTGGAAGGGAGGGGGAGAGGGGGAGAGAGAGAGAGAGAGAGAGAGAGAGAGAGAGAGAGAGAGAGAGATCCGTGTGAGAGAGACACATCAATTGGTTGCCTCCCATCCAGGGTCAGGTCTCGAGCCTGCAACGGAGGTACCGCCCTTAACGGGAATCGAACCTCTTCAGTCCAAGGGCTAACGCTCTATCCACTGAGCCAAACGAGCTAGGGTGTTTTGTGGTGTTGTAGTTGCTTGTTTGTTTTCCGTTGTTGCAATAGGCTCACAGGAAAGGTCTGAGCATGGAACCCAGTGCACTGTCTTCGAGCTGGCAGCAACCCCAGGATGCACAGACACCACCCACCCTGCCTCCAGGTCCGGGGGTCACATCCAGGGTGCAGAGAGGAGGGGGGCCAGCATGCCCAGGAAAAAAAGGAGGATTCTAGGTCCCCTATCGACAGCGGGCGGTTCCTGTCCTCTGGGCGGGGTTCGTGCCTGGGAGGAGGGGTGAGGAAGCCGACCTGCTGTGTCCCCCTGCCCCCAGGCCTCTAGCCCGCTGGCCATGGGACAGCAGAGCGCACCTCGGTCCTCGGAGTTCTCTCCAGGCGGCGCAGGGACACACACGATCCTGCTGCCTCGAGCACTAGCTCCAGGAGACAGGAAGCTGTGCAGACGGCAAGAGGCAGGGGTCCTCCCTCAACTCCTTTTCGGGCAGGACTGCCCTCTCTCCGAGCCGCCCCGGGGCCAAGCCGAGGAGCAGCTCGCGAAGGATGAGCAGCTCGCGGAGGATCAGCAGCTCTCCTTGGGTGGCTTCTTGGCTCCGGGCAGGAGCCTCGCAGCCACAGACGCCCGCTTCTGGTGTCGCCATTTGGCCCGGCGGTTCTTGAACCAAACCTGAGGAGGAGGATGAAATGCTCAGGCAGGACCTGCGTCCCGCCGGGCTCCCATAGGTGGGGGTCCCGACAGGCGTGTGGGCGGACCAGCGCTGCGGAGCCGGCGTGGGGTAGCAGCTGCGGCCACGGTCCGGCTCGCGGGACGGGAACCCCTTTCCCACTCGGACCAGCCATCCCTCCCCAACCCCTTCCCACCCCCACCTCCGCCCCGCGGCGCCCCTCCTGCCGCTCTGTGGTCTTCTGAGCTTCCCAAATTCTGGAACTGGAACGCGCGCCTCATTTACCATCAGGGGAAAATAAAGTTTAAAACAAAGGAAAGGAAAACTAGCCTCACCTCTCCTCTAGTTCCAAGAACATTTCCCCACACGTGCCTGTCCCCGCTGGCTCCTCGCCCCTTGGCTGTCCCGGTGCCTCCCGCCCCTCCTCCCGCCGCGTCCCCGCCCCTGCACCAGAGTGGACTTTCTGAGAGGAGGAGGAGGAAGCCAGCCGCCCGGACCCTGGGACCCTCCCGCAGCCCAGCAGGCGGGCCCCACCTCCACGCGTTCCTCGCGCAGGCGGATGCGGCCGGCCAGGCGCTCCCGCGTGCCCACGTCGGGGTACTGGTTCTGCAGGAAGAGCGCCTCCAGCGCCTGCAGCTGCTCCTCGCTGAAGATGGTGCGGTGGCGTCGCGTGCGCCGCTGCGGGCCGGGGCCGCCCGTGCCGGGCAGTGCCCCGGAGCTTCCGGGCGGCACGGCCAAGGGCAAGGGCGCCGAGGGCCCCAGCCTCAGCGGCCACGGCAGCCGCGCGCCTGCGGGGCGAGGGCGTGGTGAGGCGCGGGGCGGGGGTCGCGCTCTGCACCGACCTCGCGGTGACCCCGGACCTCCCTCGCCCGCGCCCCGCGGCCACTCACCCAGCCTGGCTGCCGGCTCCGGGGGCCTCAGGGGACCGCAGCAGCAGCAGCAGGCGCAGGGCGCAGCCTCGGGCGCCCCAGGATCCCCGGGCTCCGCAGGGCTTTGGCGGCCGGCTGGCTGCGGCGGGCGGGCAGCCCGGGCCGGGGGCCTTCTCTCGGGCAAACTGGAGAGGATGTGCTCGATAGAGAAGGGGCAGGGCCCTCCGGGGCCCCTGCGGCTCGTCGCGCCCCCCGCCGCCGCCATTTCGGCCCGGCCCGGCCGCCGCCGCCGCATCTGGAATATATATACGTCGGGGGTGGGGGGAGCGCGCGATAATCCCCGGGCCGGGCGCCTAGTCCACGCGGGCTAATCCCGCCGCGTGGCCAGGAGCTCGTTAATCCCCGACAGCGGCGGCGGGAAATGCTGTCTCGCCACGGCGCGCGGGGGCTAGCGAGCCTTGGGGATGGGACCCGCAGGAAGTTCTGAGAGCCTCCCACCGCCCCGGAGCCTGGCCACCTCGCCTTGCTGCTAGGGTAGCGCCCCGAGGACGCCCTCACCCTGGCAGCCCTCAAAGCGTAGCGGCGCCGCTGGGCCAGACGCTGGGTCCCCTCCTCCTGTAGCTAAGGAGGCCGGGCTGCTCCTAGTCCCCATCGGGACCCTACCGAGGCGGATGAACTGGTCAGAAGAAACCCACCCCAACTGCGCAGCCTCCTAGCCCCATCACTACTGGGCCCCAACCTCAAAGGGGCCTGGCACTACGATCCCAACCAAACTCTTGGGCCCCAAACTTCCCACCCGCTTCGGGGCCCAGTCTTAGCCTCCTGGAGGAAACGGGTGAGGGCAAGAGCTATGTCCCCAATTCCCTGCCTTCTCTCCTGGGTCAGGGGAGCCTATACAAGCCCTAAATCACATGGCATTGGTTTGGGGGCTGGGCAGTGAGTGGGAGCTGGAAGAACCTGCTGAGACTGACAGTGTGTCATAGAGGAAAGTGAGGAAAATGCTATTGGAACATGGAGGGAAGGAGACCCTTGTCAGAGCGGCAAGAATTTAGCAACATTGTGACCTGCAGTAGAGCAGGAAATAGGAGATAGAAAATGTACCTAATGAATGAGATGATCTAGCTAAGGCAATGCCCAGAGGGCATGTTGAAGGAGCTGCCTGGCTTCTTCTAGTTGCCCTCAATGAATGGAAAGGAGAGAACTGAGCGGCAGAGGGAAACGTTAAATACAAAGAAGCCAGCCTACTGAGTTAAACACAGTCACCTGCATGAACCAGCAGTTCCGTTCCTGGGGATTCACCCCAGAGAAGTGAAAACTTCTGTTCATACAAATGCTGCCTACGAGTGTTTTAGAGCAACTTTATTCATCACCGCCAAAGCGTACAAACCCAGAAGCCCATCAGCTGGTGAGTGGATGCATGCACTGAGGTCCACCATGCCAGGGAGGAACCAGAGTGACAGTGACACACAACACAGTGTATCTTAGAGACATGTGCTGAGTGAAAGCCCATCGAAAAAGGCTGCATCCTTGTGATTCTATTTATGTGACACTTTGGAAAAGGCAATGTCAGAGTGACAGAGAACAGATCATTGGTTGGGGTGGAGGGGGACCAAAGTGAGTTGTTTAGGGTGAGGGAGCACCCAAGGGAGACGGAAGAGGAGAGAGGAAGATGCTGAGAGGGAGGCCAGCTCCACTTTGGCTTGGGGTGTCTGGAGTCACCTTGAGTGAGGTCTGGGGTGCACAGCTTACCCCGTCAGGGTGCCTCCCATCTGGCCAACGCTCCAGTGAGTCACCAGCTCACATCTTGGGGGTGGAGGGGTTCTGGGTGTGTCCAGCCCGCTGCTTCTCAAATTAGACTCGCTGCATTCAGACTCCCCAGGATTCTGGTGGGGCACAATTTCCGAGCAGAGGTAGGAGAGGAAGGATGATAGACAGGCGTCGGCCTCTGATGCACGAGTTGGTTGTGAGGCTGTACCAGGCTCCCCTTCTCCCAGGAGTGGCAAGTGCCTCTGAAGGTGTAGGTGGCTCACCTGATGGGTTGAGCCCGATTCTCATCTTTGAGGTCATCCAGTGGATGGGGAGATCTAACATCCCGCTCCCAGGACCTGAGCTTGGTACCCCTGCCAGGGCGGGGACCCCTCTGCTGTCTTGAGAGCCGAGTGGCCCGGCAGCTATCGTGGTTTCTGTTTTTGTGCCACTTTTGCTGTGTTCCTGGTGAAAGCAGCCCCTCCAAGACCCAGAACCTGAAGTCACAAGGATGTGAACACAGATTCCCCAGCTGGGTCCCTGTGAATACTGGGGAGTGGGGCTCCCCATCTTCATCCCCAGGGCCAGCCCCATGTTTTCCAGCAATTGGAAACCCAGCACCATGTCACACCAGTTCTCTACGTGCCTCTTCCCTCTACTTCCTTGTCTCCGAAATTCTGTTCTGGCTGTCCCGGCCCCAGAACCAACCGACGCAACTGTTTGCTGTGGCCCCGGGGTCCCTGTCTTCTTTCCTTCAGCACTGTCCCTTCCACACCATGTGGATGATGTGCTGCTCCATAGAAGCCTGCCCTTTGGGGACTTTCCCCTCATCACTACTGTTCAGGGCCACCCGAGGTGTCAGCAAAGGAGGCCACATGGGTATGGCAGTCATTTGCTCAGGCAGCTTACTTGTGTCTGGGTTTGCTGGGAGCTGATCAGGCAAAGCCTCTTCCATTGTGTGACAGTACCTTAAGCTTTGGTGGTTCAGACAGTCTCCAGCTCTGATGAGCCATTTTGGCCACATGGTCACTTGATAGCCCAAGGTCAGATGCTCAGTTTCTGCCAGGGGCCAGTAACGTGCCAGGAGGTGGTTTGTGAATGGCGTGTGGTACAGCCTCACTCCAGAACCCTAGGAGTTTACACTGTAACTCTCCCACCAAAAACTATCCAAGACTCCACGTGACAACTTTCTCTGCTGTAGCATTCGCCAGGGGTTCTGCCAGGTCACAGAGCTGCTTGTGCTAAAGCCTGGGCCTGCTGCAAACTCCTTTTCTGCTCTGGACTCTACTCAGCACAGGCATGCTCTGTCTCATGCAACAAATGGCTGGGGCAGTATTCCTGAGCTCAGAGCATGCTGCCTCCAAAATCCAGAGAAACCTGGATAGGGCTGACACTCTATCCACTGAGCCAAACCGGCCAGGGCAATAAAGATAAATTAAAAATATATATATTATTCTTGCCCTAACTGGTTTGGTTCAGTGGATAGAGCGTCAGCCCTCAGACTGAAGGGTCCCGGGTTTGATTCTGGTCAAGGGCATGTACCTTGGTTGCGGGCTCAATCCCCAGTAGGGGGCGTGCAGGAGGCAGCTGATCAATGTTTCTCTCTCATCAATGTTTCTAACTCTCTATCCCTCTCCCCTCCTCTCTGTAAAATCAATAAAATATATCCTATATAATAAAAGCCTAATACGCTAAGTGTCTGGTCATCCAGTCCGCCGTTCAACCAATCAAAGCGTAATATGCTAATGATATGCGAAGGCCGCTCAACTGCTCGCTATGTTGTGCACTGACCACCAGGGGGAAGATGCTCCGACCGGTAGGTGAACTTGCTGCTGGGGTCTGCTGATCAAGACTGAGCTAAATGGGCTGGACACGCCCTGGAGCCCTCCCACAGTCCCTCCCAGGCTGGCCAACCTCCTATGTTCCTACCCAGCCCCGATCCATGCATTGGTGGGGTCCCTCGGCCTGGCCTGTGCCCTCTCGCAATCCAAGACTCCTCGGGGGATGCTGGAGAACTGGTTTCGGCCCAATCCCCCAGGCCAGGCCAAGGGACTCCACTGGTGCACTAATTTGTGTGCGGGGCCTCTAGTTAAAAAAAAAAGATTATTCGCCCTGACTGGTTTGGCTCAGCAGATAGAGCGTCAGCCTGCGGACTGAAGGGTCCCAGGTTCGATTCCAGTCGAGGGCATGTGCCTTGGTTGCGGGCACGTCCCTAGTGGGAGGTGTGCAGGAGGCAGCTGATCGATGTTTCTCTCTCATCGATGTTTCTGGCTCTCTATCCCTCTCCCTTCCTCTCTGTAAAAAATCAATAAAATATATTTTTTTAAAAAAAGATTATTCTTTTCCCTGTTGTATTGTTTTTGCACTCCATAAATGAGAGGGACTTCTTTATTCTGAATTATTGATCTATGTGCCTCCCCTATAGCAGTACTACACTGTTTTGATCACTGTAGCCTTGCAGTCAGTTTTGAGACAGGGAAGTGTGAGCTCTCCAACTTTGTTATTTTTCAACATTGGTTTTTACTGTTCTTGTTCTCTTGAATTTCCATATGCATTTTTAAATATTTTTTTTTTATTTCAGAGAGAAAGGGAGAGGGAGAGATAAAAACATCAATGATGAGAATCATCGATCAGCTGCCTCCTGCACACCCCCAAATGGGGATCAAGCCCTCAACCTTGGCATGTCCTCTGATCAGGAATTGAACCTGGGACCCTTTGGTCCTTGGGCCAATCAATGCTCTATCCACTGAGCCAAACCGGCTAGAGTGGAACCAGCCTTTTATGCCCCATGCTCCGCTGTCCTTGTCTGAGCTCTGCCTCCAGCTTTGGAGGGTTCCTGTGTGAGCGGCTCCATCACCCAGGACAATGCTCCAAGATGGAAGCTGTTGTGTGCCATTAGCTACCAACACTCAGAGAAGCAGATGGATGCACTGACCACTGAAGGGGTCCGGACAAAGTCCCCAAGACAATACCCACCAGTGTCTACTTCTCCCCTTCAGTGAAAGGCCCGCCTTCCCACCTACCTGCCTGGGTAGACACACACCTAGACTCCTGTTCTCCTTGGTAAATGCACAGCTGTCTACCCAGGAAAGTGGTCCACCCACTCACCTGTGCACCTTGGTAAGCCTTCACCTGCTCCAGAGCTGCTTAAGCCTCCAACCCTCCAACAGTGCTTGGTATTTCCCTTGCGTTCCACCCCCAAGTCTCATTGGTTCTCTTGTTCACATCTGAACCTCTGCACTGCCCCCTTCTCAGTGCCAGCCACCGAGGCCTGCCACCTGTGCCCCCACCATGGCCGTCCAACCCACTCCTGGCCACTTTCCCCTCCTGACACCCTCTTCCAAGTGAGCCTGCTACAGAAGCAGTGATCTCTGCAAACACATCCAATCATGATGCTTCCCTGCTCCAAACTCTCAGGATAAGAGGATCAGCTGTCCATCTCCGTGGTCCCTCAGTCCTTGCACTTTGCCACCTCTGTCCATCTGCCCCATTGGGCCTCTGCCTCCTCTCTCCAGCTGTCCAGGCTCCAAGTCAGCTTCTCCAATTCGCACAGCTTGCAGCCAGCTTGGCTCCTCTCAACCACCCTGGGGCTCAGTGTAGCCTCCAAAGAGGGGCCCTGCCATCTTACTCCACCTGCCTTCCACCGGAAATCCCAGGCTTCCTCCGTCTGCACACCCTCACTGACAATGCTAGCTGCCGTCACTTCTGTTTCCCAGGCTGAAGAGCAGGCCCAGCTGCTTCCAGGACTGGTCAAAGCGGGTCAGTGCCAAAAGGGAGGGGCAGGGCCTGTGGGGGGCTGAGGGACCATCAGGGGCCATGGAGGAATGGATGTGCAGATTAGTCCTGAAAGACCACTGACTTTGGACAGAGGCCAGGACAGAAAGGCAGGCCCAGCAAGGTCCAGGGGGGTTGGGGGTTAAGTCCCAGCAAATGCAGGAGTGAGGCTAGAGGGGAGTGGGGTGCATGTGGTCCCTCAGCATCCAGCTGAGATGGCAGCCAGGATGGAGGTGGGGAGGGGGTCCTGGGTGCAGCTCAGGGCTGTGGAAGGAGGACATGGGATGGAGGTGGGGAGCTAGGGATGCCCTCTGTTCTTGGAAACCTCCTCCCTCCTTCTTCTCCCACCCCCACTTGGGCCCTCTCTCCCACCTTCCTCTGCAGCCTGCAGCAGGCGATGCCATCAGGATTCCCGATTGCTTTCTTTCATCCCGGTGCCTTTCTGTGCAGCAAACGGCCAGCTAATGCCTCCTTTATCACGGAATTAGGGGATTTAGGACCTATTTCACAAAGAGGCCCTCGATAGCGGCCCTAATCAAACGCCAATCAGCCCGATCTCCAGCGGGACTGGAAAGAAAGCGAGCGAGCGCTGGAGATTAGCGCAGCCCAGCGGCCAGGCCCGCAGGGCGAGATAGCATCGCCCAGCCATGGGGCTGAAGCCGCCAGGGAGGCTGGCTGGGGCCTTGGAGAAAGGCCTGAGAAAGGCCGGCTTAGCTGCTCGGCGCTGGGGATTCTGAAGCCATTAGAGGGGATTAGCACCTGGGTTAATCTACTTTGGCCGCTCAATTGTCCGCAGGGAATGGGAGGTAGACACCTCAGCGGAGAACCATGGGACCTCTGCAGTGCAGGCCCTGAGGCTGGTCTCGGTTTCCCCACCGTCACCAGGCTAAGCCCTGTCCTGAGGACCAGAGGGAGGAATGAAAGCCACGGTCTGTCCGGCCAGCGCTGATATGTGGACCCAGCCCAGCAGGTGTGAGTGAATCCTGGCTCTTGGCTCCAATCTTTGCAAACCCTGCCCGCCTTCCAAGGAAATCAGGGATACCTTTGCCCCTCTGCCCAGTCACCCCTCCCTTCTCCCGGCCAGCAGGGGGAAGGACACCTCCCTCTCCCCACTCCACCGTTGTGACTCGGTGTCAGCCTACCCACGGAGCTTGGCTTCTCAGCAAGGCATACACCCCTCCCCGTCACACATGGCCAGGAAGCAGGTCTCAGACGGGGGGGGGGGGGGGTGGTGGTGGTGGTGCGGGATGATGACAGACACCAGCACAGAGCCACCGCTTGCAGACTCTCCTTCTTTCCCTAAGGGACATGTTTGTTGTTTGTCTTTGATCCACTAGCTGACATCTGATTAATGCTTCCTGCCCCACCCCCACCCCCTTATCTCCATCCACCTCTCACCAGGTGGGACTGGGTGGGGCTGTGCAAGCCTGGGCTCCCAGAGCTCCCAGATGGGTCCTTTTTTTTTTTTTTTTTTAAATATATTTTATTGATTTTTTACAGAGAGGAAGGGAGAGGGATAGAGAGTTAGAAACATCGATGAGAGAGAAACATCTATCAGCTGCCTCCTGCACACCCCCTACTGGGGATGTGCCCGCAACCAAGGTACATGCCCCTGACCGGAATCGAACCCGGGACCCTTCAGTCCGCAGGCCTACGCTCTATCCACTGAGCCAAACCGGTTTCGGCCCAGATGGGTCCTTTGTGTGTGCCTGGGTTTTCCCATCTGAGAAATGGGCTGGCGGAGAGGAGGAAAGGTCTATCCAGGAGGTACCACTGTCCAGTTGTGCAGCCTGTGCTCACTGCTGCCTCCTGTAGGGCCCCACCCAGCCCCCACTCCTCTTGGGTGGAAATGACAGACTCCCACAGTGGGGGACTCAAAGGGGTGACCCTGCACGTGGGGAGGGGTGAGCAGTGGAGAGAGGCTGATGGAGCCCTCCTGCCCCCTGGCCCTATCTCCTTTCCCATGGCTGAGGCTGGGGACACTAGAGCAAAAGCTACAGGGGGAGAAAGGTCACAGCTGAAGTCCTTCCTTCCCGTACTTAGCAGTGACGGGCGAATCCCTAGCCCAGGCCCTGTGGAGGGACAAGGTTGAGCCACAGACCAGGCTCTGCCCTGGGAGCTTAGCTCTGAGGAAACAGGAAGGGGGCCGGGCGGGGCCTGAAGGGCTTTAATTACAGGTTAAAATTAATTACAGGGTGAGGAAAAATGTTGAGGAAGAAGGAACGGCGGTGCATAGTGGTCTAGGGAAGGGAGGGCAGGCCGGCCTTGGGAAACCGGCATCTCCAGGTGGGGGCGGTGCTGAGGGGGTGTCCCTTCAGGCTGGCGCGTCAGGAGGGGCCCTTGGCAGCGCCAGCGCGGGCAGTCGGTCGTCGGGGCAGGCGCCATCAGTCACTCGGAGAGCGGCTGGGTGTTGGGGGATTGCAGGCGAGGTGGGGGGCACTGTTGGTGAAAAACGAGGACCAGGGGCTGGAGGCAGTGACCGTAACCCGGCCACCCAGCAACCCAGTCCAGGGTCCGAGCGCGCGTCCGTGACGTGACGTCATCAGCGCGCGCTGCTCCGACTTCCGGGAGAGCGTTGGCTCCCCAGGCTCCTCCCGAGCGCCACCGGCCAGGGGAAAGGCCATGGAAATCTGGCTCCTTCTTCAGAAATGGCCCCGGGAAGCCTCCTGGGTACCTCCCGCGCCCACGGAACCCGGTTTCCGGACCCCAAAACCGGGGGCTGAGAGAGGCTCTGATGGTCTGCGGCCTTTCCCAGCCGGCCGGGGGATGGCGACCCTCCCCTCAGCCCCGACAGGCACAACCCCTTTCCCGCCACCTGATCCAAACCGCAGGATAAGCCTCAGGCCACGATCGCGGGCAGTGGATTTACCTTCCCCGCATCACAGCCCTGGGGGGGGGGGTCTCCTAGGCACCGAGAGCAGGGGCGCCTCGCCAGGTCACCGGCAGCGGGGAGGAGGGGGCTCGGCGGCGCGGGCTCCAGGAGCCAACAGCAAGCTGGTGAGAGCCTCGGCGGCTCCTACCCGGTCAGCCTGCGAAACTGCCCAGGCCTCAGTAGCTTCCGAGGCCGTGCTTTCCAGCCCGGGGTGGGCAGCTGGCCACGGTAGGCACCTGAGTGGCGAAGGGAGTGGCATGGTTATCCCCTGAGGTCACTTGAGGAGAGGACACTCCTGTGGCCAAGTGGAGCCTTTGCAGGTTAGGCTCGGGCCAATGGAAGGTTAAGTGAGAGGTGGGCGTGGCTGGCAACGGAGACTAAGGTGACAACAGGGAGGGTCAGAGGTCAGGGCTTGGCCCAGTGTGAGCAAAGGGGAGGTTGCTCTCTGGGATATTTGCCAGGTGGGTGTGGGAAGAGGGAAGCTACAAGGCCACACCAGGGACCACCTTGTTTTCTGTAAATCACCTACATAGTTGGTCTACGCAATGGATCCTCCCATGGTCCTTTGCAGCCAGTTCTCCACTGGGCCTGCATCTCCATGCTTGTCCTGGTGTTTCCAGTCCCTCTTCCAGATCTGGAGGAGGCAGGAACTCCTTAGGCCCCCTAATTTTGTGCCTCTTACACGCCCCCCCCCCCCCCACCAACCCCTACCAGGGAATCTGTGAGAACTGCAGAACGTCCAGAGAAAATACTCTGGCATCAATTGAGGTCGTGTCTGCTGTGAAGGCTGAGGGCACAACCTGAAAAACAGACTTCTCTGTTGACGGAAAGCAGACAGACCATTTGTCAGGAGTGACTGTGTGTGTATTCTAAGCTCTGATTGCCATTCATCACCTACACAAGGATGTGGGGAAACCCAGGGAACACCGGTGCAGTCGTGTCACCCAGTGAAGGAAGGGTTCAAGGAAGGTGGGGTGGGGAACTAGAGGGCAGCTGCCTGAAGGCCTTTGCCTAGAGAGGCTAGCCATATAGTGGTGAGGACAGGGCTGGAGGTCGGCCAAGCCCTGCCCCAGAAGCGGCCGCCACACACCCTCTATTCCTTTGCCCTGTCTCTGAGGCCATTGTCCTTCCTGGGCACATTCTGTGATCCCAGGCGAGACTCTGCCAGATGGTGAAGGTTGCCTGAGGCTGAATGGAGGCTGGCTGAGGCTTCCAGGTGGGCACAGAGGGTCTGGTTGTGGAAGGAATATGGTCTCCACACTCAGCTCACATCTCTCCTGATAGTCAGACACAGCCATCTTCTCCCTGACACTGGCCTGTGATCAGGCTGGAAGTCTAGTTTGTTCTGTTTCCTGATAACTTGAAGGTCTGCCAACATCTCCGCTCCTTTGCCCCTATAGTCACAAGGGCAGGCAATGATTCTAGTCCCGGTGGTCCCATGTCTACACGGTCCCTGCCATTGGCCTCCTTTCTGCAGCCTTTGGGGTCTTGGCTAAATGCAGCTAGGTTTTCTCCAGGTCCTTACTTGCCTTTCCGGCTGCTCTCCCTCTGCTACTTCCCTCCAGCCTTTATGGCCCTCAGCCCAGACACGAGGTTTCTCCTGCCCCTCCCCCCCCCCCCCCCACTTCCCTCAGGTCTCAGCCCCAAGAACTGAGGTTGCCTAACTCTTCAGGCAATGCCTAACAGGGAGTTCCAACAGGGCAGGTGGCAACTCTGCTCACAGCCCCCAGGGGACTCAGACCCAGCTCAATCAACTTTTGTAGCAGGGCTACCTACTTTCTGTCCACATTGTGAGGCACAGCAGAGGACCCTGAAGCTATGGCAGTGTTCCTGCCCCTCCTGAGTACAGGTCCCAATGCCCTGCTCTTAGCCAAGGGTAGTCTTGGTCCCTTCGTCCCTGTGAAGAGGGACAGGACCCTGGGGTGCTGGTGAGCAATGATTAAGTGGCTACCATCCCAGGAGATCAGTGTTCAAGGGCATTAGGGCCCCTTAGGGTCCAGCTGCTGGGCTTTGCCCACTCTAGGAACTACTTAGAACCAGAGAGACTACAAACTACCTCTTGCAACCCAAAGAAAAAGCTACCACGTGTGGGCTTACTGTATTAAGCATTGTTCTAAGCACCTAACACGGATATAATTTCATTCTCATAACCCACTGGAGTGGGTTCCTGTGTCACCCCATGTTACAGATTAGGAAATTGAAGTTAGGTGATTTGCCTAAGGTCACACAGTGAGCAGATGAGGAGCCAGGGTCCTGCCCCCTCATGGGTCACATGCTGTGTCCTGGACAGCAGATGCCAAGGGGCTATGTGCCCCTCTAGCCTCAGTAGTCTGTGCTGTGGGTCAGTGCTGCCCAGCACCTGCTTTCATCCCCACAGTAAAGCTTCTGAGGTTGAGGTCCCAGCGAGTGCCTGCCGCACATAGTACTCCTAGTGTTCCCCGAGTTCCTGCACCCTGGTGCGTGTACGTGTGGGGTGACGGCCCTTGACCCCTGTGGGTAGGCAAGCTTTGCTGCTTGGACCTTCTCCGTCGTGGGCAAGATTGGCAAGTCTCCTGTGACTATCAGGAGCACATGGCCCAACCCTTCTAAAATCTGTGTTCCTTGCTCTCCAAGCCCACACTCGGCCCTCAATTCTACCCCAGAATTTTCAGATCCAGGTGTTGTGGGAGGTTTCCAGTGGGGCACTCTCTCCCAGAAGCAGCAGTTCCAGGGAGGGGACCGTCCTACTGGGAGGCTTCTGCTGGCAAGTTATTGTCCAGCCCCAGCCTGAGCCAACCCTTTTCATGACTCGTATCCATGACGTCAGCTGGACAGGAAGGCACCTCTGCCTCCACACAGCCAGGGGTACTGGTTCACCCCATTCTGCTCTGGGTCTCCTCCACTTGGCTAATGGGTGACGGTTCCAGCTCCTGATATGAGGGGGGTGGGAAGAGCCCTGGGGATCCTTCAGTTCAGAGCTTTGTATCCCCCAACCTGTGCCTGGATCCTGGGATTCCAGCAAGAGGCACACCTTCCTTTGGGGGGTGAGGCACCCCTAGCGCCCTGGTCAGGGAGCTCCACCTATTCCTGCTCCAGGCTTCCCAGTGCTCAGAGCCTCAGGGGACTACATGCCTCACTAAGCCCTTCACCTCAGACCACTGAAAAGCCAGGAGGGAGGGAGGGGCCTAATCACAGGTTGAAGGATAAGAGCCCAGGAGCACTGTCTCCCCAGGCCCAACCAGCAGCATGGGGCAGCTCTCCATTCTGCCCACTCAGTGCTTTCTTCCAAGTGACCCTACAGGATCTTGGCCACAGGCCACAGGCCACAGGCAAGGCCTGGATGAAGCCCAGATGTTCCCTGGCCCGGTGTCAGGTCTGAGGGTTGACACTGGCTACAGCTGGCTTGCCCACCTGCCTGCCAGTTGCCTGGCTGCCCTGGCCCCCTGCCAATATCCTCAGAAGGGCTTGACCTTCACAGAGGCTTGGCCATCATTGCCCACCCACAAATGGGCCCAACACAGGGACAGGAGGCTGTGACAGTATCCGGTTTATTCTGCCTTGGGAGGGTGGTCCTGAGAGCGGCGGGTGCCACCCTGTCCCAGGCGGAGGGAGGGCCCAAGGGCCAGTTAAGGCCAGTGGCAGGAAAAGCGGGGGGCATGCAGCCCCTGGAATGCAGTGAGGCCAGGCTGAGGCCCGGAGGCAGCTGTGGTATGCAGGGGTGGGTGCACCTGCTGCCCAGGGTGGAAGGCACCGGGCTGGGACCAAGCCATGGTGACAGGGCTGTGGGCCCAGGCAACACGGGCACCCTGGGAAGTGGGACACAGGGTCACAGAACACAAAACATGAAACACAGGCACATGGTGCACGAGTAAGGATATGGGCAAGGGGCACAGGTTTACAGGCCAGAGGACACCCAGCCTCTGCTGAACACACAAACACAATGGTGGTGTCACTTGGACCACAAGGGACACAGTACTATGGGACATATGGACTCAATGGCTGTGAGGAATAGGCCCAGGCCATGGAATGCAAGGGACAAGAGAGGGGGGCCTTTTGGCACGACTGCACTGGAATCATGAGAAGAGGGTGGAGGGGGTTGGTCTGGAGGTGCCTGAGGGCAGCCCCAGTGCAGACCCTTGGGGCTCAGTCTGTCTGCCACACTTTGTTGAGCAGCTTCACCACTTCATCGTAGATGATGAACACGATAGCCACGTCCGCACAGACCCGGCCCAATCGGGGAACAGTGCCCTTGTAGAATCTGGGGTTGAGTGGGAGAAAAATCCAGGTGAGGAGGTAGATGAAGGACACTGCCCCTAGACAGGGCAGGTGGGTCCAGACATTGGAGGGGCAAGAACAGGGACCTAAAGGTAAGGACTTCCGAGGGGATGGCCTGGGGCAGGCAGGGGTTTTGGGGTGAGGCCTAGGGAGGCCAGGGAGGGCCTGGGGTGGGGAAAACAACCCTGTCACTCACGCCTTGAGCCCCTCATTCCTCAGAATCTGCATGCCGCAGTCCCACGTGTTCCGGTATTTGTGTGCCTCTAGGCCCTGCAAGACACCAGCACCCCACAGGACTCAGCAGCCAGCCCCTGTCCCACACTCCCCTCCCCTTCTCAGCTCTATCCCACCTGCATCCGGGTTTTGATCACGTCCAGAGGAGTGTTCCCGAAGACACTGGCTGCACCCGCAATAGCTCCAAAAACTCCGGTGATCAGTGGGTTCATGGGCTTGTTGGGGTTGTCCCCTGGATGTGGGTGGGGGTTGCAATCAGAAAGTGATGGGAAGTAAAGGGGTCAGCTCTGATGGCTGGGAGGAGTATGAACTAGGGCTCATGAGGTGGGGTTCTGGGGCAGCACACATACCTCGATACCAGTTGCGTAGGGAGGTCATGACGAAGAAGCGGATGGCCTGGTTGGAGCCCTGCTTTAGCACGGTGGCTGTGAGGCCCTGGTATGTCCCCTTCAGCCCTGGGGGCAGGCAGGAACGGAGGTTACACTTGCACACAGGCCCAGTGGGGACTGGGGGAAGCTGCACACAGGAGTGCCAAGGCAGAAAGAGGAAGGGCCCTTTCATTCTGGCTGAGATCCCTGATCCTACCTGAGGAGGAAGGCCCAGTGGCTCACCTTGTTCCCGCACAATCTCCCTGACCCCGTGGAAGAATCCTCTGTACTTGGGGTTGGGAGAGGTCTGGTCATGGATGAACTTCACCTGAGAGAGAGGGAAGCAAAGGAGCTGGCTCCCATGGTGCCATGGGAAGGGCACACTTGGCCCCTTGGCTTACAGGTCCAGAGCCCACCGAAGTCAGGCCAGGGTTGCAGATACAGATCTTCATCTGGAAACAGGGCCAATAAGGCCACTGTGCGACTTGAGGCCAAAGAGACAAGAGGGCCCGCCTCACTAAGTTGTATTTGTGGTGTTGCCTGTATCTCAGGCAGCAAACATGCATTGTTTTGTGTATAATAGTGTTTTTAAAAAATTTACCATCTTCCTACGGCTTTCGGAACAGAGTCCAGCCTTCACAGGAGGCCCATCCTGCAGGCCTCCTGCATTCAGCTACCCATTCACCCCTTGCTGCTTCTGCTGGACCCTCCCACCTCAACATCTCCATTGGACACAGGGACACAGCATCACCCCAGACTCCACCACCTCCTCCCCTCTGCATGCTTTGTTCCTACAGGGAACCTCCCTACCTTCACGGTCTCCATTGGACACACTACCACCACGGCCTCAGCCACTCCTGCGCCCAGGCCACACAGCAGCCCTCGAGTGCTATCCAGCCGTCCCTGGGCGTCCCGCATGTGGTTGCTGAGGAACTCAAACATCCCGAACCTTGGGGCGGAAGGCAGTGGGGTGAGAGGGGCCGCCACCACCCTTGCCACGTTCCAGAGACCGCCTCCACCCCGGGCCCGCCTCACCTAACGGCCGCCTTGGGGATGGAGCCGTAGAGCAGGGAGCTGAGGCCTCGGTACAGGCCCAGGACGCCATGGCTGCGCACTGTCTGCCGCACACAGTCCCCTGGGGAAGGGGGTGGTCAGCGACTCCAGCCCCCCCGGGGCCCGCCCCTCGGGGCTCCCCGCTGCTGCCCCCTGCTCACCGATGCCCCGGTAGCGCGGCGGGTGTGAGCGCTCGTCCAGCTGCAGCTGCGTCTTCACGTACTCGGTGGGGAAGGTGATGCAAATTTCGATGCCTCCTGCCAAGCCGCCTGCGGGAACCCGGACTCGTGGTCTGAGACCCCCCGCTCGGACGCCCCGCCCCCGCCCCGGACTTTGTCCGGCCAGGACCCATACCCCACCCCCGTTCCCCTAGCGAGGCTTCGAGGGGTGACACGCAGGGTGAGCTGGAGATCAGCGCCGCGCCCCCCGCCCAACCCGGAAGTGGGGAGGGGCCTTGGCGTCCCGGGACGCCCGGAAGCGCAGCGGGACCGGTGGACTAGGGTTCGCGCCCCTGAGGAGCCCACCTGCCAGGATAGCCTTCCCCGGATGCGTCAGTTTGGCCTTTCCGGGCGCGGGCGCAGCGGCCGCCAGAGCGCGAGGCGTCGCCATTGCAGGGAGGCGGTAGGCGAGAGGCGGGGCGCCCGGCGCTGGCCGCGGGTCCGAGCCTCCGGTGCTCCGCGGAGCCTGCGGAGGTGGCGGCGGCTGGTTATGTCCGGGGGCGGGGCGGCCGCGTCAGCTCCAGGACTCCGCCCCGCGTGGTTCGAGCCGGGCCCCGCCCCCGGTCCGCCCCGTGTGGGCCGGGAAACTGAGGCCGGGGCGGGGACGTCAACCCAGCCAATGGACGAGCCCGACTCCTGGACCACCTCGCTCGGCTGGGCCGGGGTCCTAGGTAGGCGGCGCTGCGCCGGCCCGGAGCTGTGGGTCAAAGTGCAGTCTCCTAAGCCTGTCTGGGCCTTGAGCATAGCTAGGCGCGGAAAGGAGCGAGCTCGGGGTCTGCATTCCCGACGCGTGCGGCAGGACCCCGGGGATGGCGGTGGAGAGACACGTGGGCTAGCCCCATCCTTGCTGTTTGAGGGTTTGGCCTTCCCACACCTGCGGGTTCAGCGGTTACCACTCCCCTTCCGGGATTTAGAACTCCAAGCAGTGCACACGGTCCATAAAAGACCCCAAACACACCTGGCTATATCTCCCGGGGCAGCTTCCCTGTGTGGATGCAGGTCCCCCAACCCCAGAGCACCCAGCAGATTTCTTGCCCCCTTCTACCTACACCAGCACCAAGCAGGGAAGCTTTGCCTTGATAAACCGACTTTAATATTCATGATCAGCAGGAGCTCAAGGCCAGATCAGACGGGTGGACTAGGGGTTCGCGTCAGCTGTGTCTGCGAAGTGACCAGGAGAGGGCAGCTCGCAAGTGCCAGCGCCAATGAAGAGAAGGCGCCCCTCCCCCAAGTGCTGGGGACTCATTGCAGATAAGAACTCCTCAGGATGCTGGCGGGTCTGGAGACTTGAGCTGACCTCCCTGCCTGGCACGTGGAGCTGGTCTTCTTAGGTAGTCAAGGGTTACCTTGACACCCCCAGGTTCTGGGATGGCTCAGTGGCTGCAATCAATGGGTCTCAGCAAAAATAACATCTAGGTGTCTCCACCTTGTATCCGGGTCCTCTGTGCTCCTTGAGGAGGTTAATAAATCGGTAGAGGGAGTGTTGCCACTGAGTGGCCACTACAGACTGCAGCCATACACAGGAGGCTGGGCAACGGCAGGAACAGCCATAGGGGGAGCCACGGGGGCTGGTCCAATAGGAGGGCCTGCTGTCAGCATCAGCTGCAGACTTGCAGAAGGAGAAGCCAAGGATGAGCAGGGCTCCTGCTGCCCCCAAGTGGCCAGGACCTCAAGGAGCAGGATTGCAGCCTAGTCCTAACGATCCCGAGCAAGCATGTCAAACTCAAGGCCCACACGAATATTTTTGCCGCCCAGCCAATATAATGGTATGTAAGAAACGTTTTTCTTTTTAATATATTTTTATTGATTTCAGAGAGGAAGGGAGAGGGAGAGAGAGATAGAAACATCAATGATGAGAGAGAATCATTGATAGGCTGCCTTCTGCACGCCCTCCATTGGGGATCGAGCCCACAACCAGGGCATGTGCCCTTGACCGGAATCGAACCTGGGACCTTTCAGTCCTCAGGCTGATGCTCTATCCACAGAGCCAAATTGGCTAGGGCTGTAAGAAACGTTTGAATAAAAATTTCAAAACTGCCCTGACCGGTTTGGCTCAGTGGATAGAGTGTCGGCCTGCACACTGAAGGGTCCCAGGTTCGATTCCGGTCAAGGGCATGTACCTCAGTTGCAGGCACATCCCCAGTAGGGAGTGTGCAGGAGGCAGCTGAATCGATGTTTCTAACTCTCTATCCTTCTCCCTTCCTCTCTATAAAAAATCAATAAAATATATATTAAAAAAAATTTCAAAACTTAATTTTACAATATTTTGTTATACGTAATTAATAATGAACTACAACGTTCGCTAATGACTGATTACTATAATCGTGTTGCATTCATTTTCCTTATGCGCTTTACGCGCAGGCGCACCATTTCTCTCCACTAATACTAGCAGCAAATATTTTAGCAGCCGGTTGCCATGTCATTAGTCTTGTACTGACTTGTTCGGTTTGCGCAACAGGAAATATTTCGCTTTTGGAGAACAAGAAAAATAGGTTTATTTGTGTTAAGCTTATTAATTTGTGCAGTTACTCAGTGTCTGGTAAGCTAATGTGCAAGAAAAAATATTAACTTTTATTAAAATGTTCTATTATTTTATGTTAACGATTACTCATTTATTTCAGCCCTTTGTATTCAGCATGTCTCTATCGAAATAAAAGCTTTTGTTTTTTTGTGGCCCACATAAACTTAAACCTTGTTTATTTGGCCCGTGTTTGCCTTTGAGTTTGACATGTTTGATCCAGAGGCTGAAGTTCTAAAAGCAGATGCCAGAGGCAGGGACTGTGGGAGCTGTTGTTGTAGGGCCAACTCTAGAGGGTAAGCTCATCCCCAAGTAGGGCACTTACTTAGCTAAACTGGTTGAGTCTCACTAATGCCCATCGATATCTAAAAAAAAAACCAGACTGAAACAAACAAAACAAAAGAGTTTGACATTAATGGGAGGTGGGCACCATGACCCCCGAGGAGCACACAGGTGGTGGAAGACTCGCGTGTTGCGTGCTCACATTACACCCTCAGGCCTATGTTAGTCCAGCAAATGCATTCTAGGGACCATTAGCCTCTCTGTGCAGTGGATAACAAATAACCTGTCTACTGAATGGCCAGGCCATCTAGGCAGGTTCTCAAGCGCAAAGGCAACAATAGCCTGTCAGGGGCCAGACAGGTGCACACAGCAGTAGCTCGAGACAGGGCAGTTGCCAGGCACAAGGAATAGGCAAGGGCACCACCAGAAGGTATTTGTCCTCAGAGAAGGGTGGACAGTGGTGGTGCCTCTTCAACATTCCTGGATCACTGACCTTCTGCCTTCTCTACATCTGGTAGCCATTGTGGTCCTCATCCCCCACCCTGTCCATTCCCACCCCAATCGGAATCCTAGCCAGGGACAGGGGACAGGAACTATGGGATGCCACCTACTAAACAGGAGAGGGGTGGGCTCTACCACATGCTTCTTTCACGTGTGCAGACTCTCTGCGGTGTCTAGTCTGTCCCTGCAAAGCAGAGCAAGAGGCAAGAACATGTGAGTGCCTGCCTTACAGGCCTCATGCAGTCCTGGCCTGGAGGTGAACTTGGGAGGCAAGCACATAGCCTCCAGGAGAGTGAGAGCTGAGGACAGGCACACAGAACTCTGCTGCACTGACAGTGACCACCACTTCATTCCTCAAAGCGAAGCCTCTCTAACTAGGTGGAGTAATGAGTGCCCACTGGGGCCCCGATGAACCCCAGGTGCTATTCTATCCCTGTACTTCCCAAGTGGACACTTGGCCACCAGGTGCACTGGAGCAGTGAACTGTGAGTGGGCCATGACTCACAGGGCTGGACACAGGGACACTGCTGAGACAATGCAGTAGCTCCTGCTTCTAGAGTCCAGGCTGCTCACCCCTTCTAAGGATACTCGTCACCTTACACCTGGGACCCTCCACCTGGCGAAGAGGATGCTCCATCTGAGAGGCAGGGGCTGTGATGGCCATCTGAAGACAAACTGCACTTTGCCTTTCTTTGAGGCTTCACCAGGTGCAGTGCCCACAGGCTGGAACAGACAGATAGATGGAGAGGGAATAGAATGAGGTGGTGCCATGGGGGATGTACTGTGCTAGAAGGAGTGACAGCAACTGTGTGTCTGGGACCCCCCCAAACAAGCACATGGGTAAGAAAGAAGAAACAATAAGTGCCTGTGTGCACTCAGGTCTGGGAGAGCTCAGGCAAGGCACCAGAAACCTAGCAGAGACAGCTCTGATGCCAGTCCTGTGTGCTCCCTTACCTCTTCCCTCCATGGGACCTGCGCTGAGGAAGGAGCAAGAAAGCTGTCCTCTCACAACCTGTCCTCTCTGCCTTCATCTGGCTGTACTGGGAGAGCCCTGGGGAGCAGACGGTTCTCGGCGAGGGATGGCCATTGAACTTCTCAGATGAGTCAAGAGGCCTGGGACCAGGATCTCTAGTCAGGAAGCAGCTGTGGCATTCTTGTCTGGACCCCTCTGCCTCACAACAGTGTCCAGTCTGCTGGGCCCCAGTCCCCAAGAACCAGCTATACTCTACCACTGCCAGAGAAATCCCTCGTGAGCACCCTCCTCTCCCCACCAGGTGACAAGGCATCTGGCTGAGGGCTAGCAGAGGCATGTGGGGCAGGACTGAGGGCAGGCACCATGGCAGCTCCTGCCTTCCAGGACTAGGGAAGGTGTCTGGGGACCCTGGGCCAGGGACCAGGGTCCTTCCAGCAAGAAGGCACACTCTATGGGTCCCTCCTCCTGCAGCAGGGCCATGGCCTTGAATGGCCTTGGGATGGCCCAGAGGAATCCCTTGCAGGCCAAAGCTGGTAGCACCAGACCCCACACCCTCCGTTTTTTTCCTAACCCCCATACTAACCCTGGGAGGCTCCTCCCTTCCATGCACACTGCCAGAAGCCTTGGCCCGTGGCTTGTTGGCATTGTGGGGCCTCCATCTGGCTGGAAGAAGGTTAGGAATGTGGCTCGATGGGCAAGTAGGCACTGCTGAGCTATTACTTTTCTGCAGACTTAGAAACAAATCGGACCGGATGACATGGGTCTCTGGAGAGTGGCTACAGCTAGGCCCTAGACCAGCCGTGGGCAAACTACGGCCCGCGGGCCAGATCCGGCCCATTCGGCTGTTCTATCCGGCCCGCGGAGCCAAAAGAGCAGAGGGTTCTCTTGCTCTCCCCTCCGCTCCTTTACTTTGTATTTATATTAGTTCACACAAACACTCCATCCATGCTTTTGTTCCGGCCCTCCAGTCCAGTTTAAGAACCCACTGTGGCCCTCGAGTCAAAAAGTTTGCCCACCCCTGCCCTAGACAGTGACTCCTAGGGCTTCAACTCACAGGGAGTTGAAATTAGACACTGTCACCTCATTAAACAGCTCATCAACCTGCAAAGAAAGCCAGGATGGGACACTAGGGACACCAAGTGATATCTGGAGTGGCAGAAGTGATGTGCCAAGACATAAGTATGGCCTCTGGGCCAGGAAGACTTGTGTCTAAACCCCCCAACCCATTCACCTGTCAGCTTTGGACCTGAACCCCAGTGTCTGCAGCTGTAGAGGGGATGACTGTTTCCCTCATTAGTGTTAAAGGCTTAAATCCAGGTTAACATTCCTATTAACTGCTCCTCCCATTGCCAATAGCTGGTGCTGAGAGGTAGTTGGCCCACACCAGTTGTCACTGGGCCCTCTGGTGGTGGGTGAAATCACTGCATCCCCCTCAGGCCCCCCCTCCACTGTGTGGGCAAGTGCTCAGTTCTATCCAGCTCCCCACCACCCCACGGTGATTTTCTAGAAATAATAACACTGGGCAGAAAAACAATCAAGTGTGAAGGCAAGAGGCTTCTCCCAACAGCAGCCTGGGCTGGTTGGGCAATCTGGGCTGGCCCCGAACCGGCCTGGGCTGGTTGGGCAATCTGGGCTGGCCTCGAACCAGCTGCTGCAGGGCCTCTGCAGATCAGAGCCAGAGTCACAACCAGGGCCAAGGAGCCACAGAAGGGCAGGCACTTACTTTGCTAAGGTACTCCCTCATCACCAGGGTGAAGCAGGTCATGGCCAGGTCTACCAGGTTGTGCCTCCAGGCCAACTCCAACATCACATTTGGGGAAGCAGGCTGTAGCAGGTGAAGGGAGAGGCTGCGAAGCACTCCTGCTCGCCCTCCTCCGGGAACCACTGCAGCAACTTCTCAGCCGTCTTGGTGTTGATTCTGCAGCGTGCTGCATGGCGTCCTGCAACTGAGGTAGATGCACAGCTTGGCCTCCCTGCCTTTCTGGGCTGACAGGGTACAGGAGCAGTGCCAAGCTCCAGGAAGGCCCTCCCCTCATCCCCATAGGGTTCCCTGTGCTCAGTGGTTAGAGCATTGGCCCACAGACTGAAAGGTCCTGGGTTTGATTCCGGTCAAGGGCGTGTACCTCTGCTGCAGGCTTGATCCCTGGTCAGGTCATGTGCGGGAGGCAACCAATCGATGTGGCTTTCTCACACTGATGTTTCTCTCTCTGTCTCTTCCCCTCCCTTCCATTCTCTCTAAAATTAATGGGAATGCCCTAGCTCGTTTGGCTCAGTGGATAGAGCGTCGGCCTGTGGACTGAAGGGTCCTGGGTTCAATTCCAGTCGAAAGCACATGCCTGGGTTGCGGGCTCAATCCCCAGTAGGGGGTGTGCAGGAGGCAGCCAAACAATGATTCTTTCTCATCATTGATGTTTCTATCTCCCACTCTTTTCCTCTCTGAAATCAACAAAAATATATTTTAAAAAATCAATGGGAAAAATATCCTCGGGTGAAGATTATCCAAATAAATAAATAAAATAAATACAAAATAAAAATTTTAAAAAAGGGGCTTAGGGACAGTAAGTAGTCTGTCTGAGAGAGTTACAGCTGTGTTTACACAAGACTCTTGGTGAAAACACCAACTGACTGTATCGAAGAGCTAGAACACGTTAGGTGCACTGAACATCCCCCATGTTTTCATGCCTCTGTGCCTTTGAAGATGCTGGTCATTTTTCCTTTTGTATCTGTCTTCTCAGGCTCATTCACAAACTTATCCTGGTGCCTAGCATGTTAAATAATTTACTAGGAAAGAAGTTACTTGTTTTAGGAAGTCAGATTTAGATCATCTGAAGATATATTTAAGAAAATATATTTAAAACTTACCAGCAAGCTTTTCTAGCTCAAAGAGAGAGCTTTGTAAATGAGGGCCTATGAAGAATGATGACACCAAGGTCTTTTATAGAACTTACTTAAAATTCTAGGACTACAGGTCAATGGGGGGAAAGTAGACATATGTAATACTTACAGCAATAAAGAATTAAAAACAAAAAACAAAAACAAATTCTGGGACTAGGTTAGTTTAGGATAGTTTAAAAACTACACTTTTATAGTGCTTTACGGAACCTCTCTCAAATTACACTACTGCAAGTTTTCTGTATTTTAAAACCAATGCATAAGACCCTACATTTATCCCTGTTAAACGTCAACTAGTTGGATTCCAGCCTGTGAAGATCTGTTCGGATTCTAATTTTGTCAATGAACTTTGCTATCCCAGCTCTGTGGCATCCTTATTGAAGCGGCCAAGAGTGATGGTAATCTCCCCCCTGGCATGGAGGCCACCAGCAGGCCTCAAGCAAGAGAAGCAGCAGAAGAAAATATAGAAGAGACGGAATGCAGCACATTAGGTGAAGCAGCAAGGGGGGAAAATACAGGAAGACCAGGGGAAGCAAAGAAATACTTACAGGATGTGGGGCAGGGTGACAACTACCGCCCCAGGAGGATATTAATAAATAATACTGTCAAATAGAGGCTGTGATCTGTATGTGATCCTAAAAGAAAGATCTTTCAAACTATAGTAAGTTACAAAAGCAAAGGGCAGGAGAATATAGTAGGATTCTTTTAATCATTTTTTTGGAAAAATATAGTGGTGTCTACTGGAGAGAGAGACCCAGAAGACACCACTATTAAGTATACTTCATTTATACTTTCTGTATGGGGCCATTCTCCTGTGTATATGTATTACTTGAAAGTCTGTTCCAGATAGACTTTTGCCTCAGCTACAGAATGCTCAAGAACTGGCGGAGAAAAACATTGCTAAAGATCTTCCTAGGACTTGATAACTCTTTCAACCCAATTAACTAAAAAGATACTGGGAATCTTGTGCAGTTTAGGGATTTTGAACATTTCAACATGTTATATAGTGATGACTTGTTTTTCCAAGGAAGCCCTATTCAAATTCATTTATCATTTGGTCACTAACCCTGCCACTGTTGTGGGCACTCTCACAAAGGCTCACCCTCCCACACACACACGGTGAACAGGTGGTTACTTTCCTCAATCCTATATAATAAAGAGCTTATATGCTAATTAGACCAAACAGCCGAACAACCTTCCAGACGTCCTTCTGGACGACTTCCAAAGTTGGGGCTGCGAGAGCCAAGCCCCTTGCATGAATTTCACGCATCGGGCCTCTAGTTTGTAAATAAGAAAGTCAGAAGGTAAATGATTGGCCCAGTATCTATTTCCAGAACAAGGATCATAAGTCTGCCAATAGGCAAAATTTCATAGGTTACACAAGACCTTAGAAAGTTTTACATAGAAGTACAACAGTTTTAGGACATACTGAACCTACTGTTTGTCTCAGTATATCCAAAGCCATTTCACAAAACGAGATGGCTACAAACACATACTGGGCTGTGGGCACACTGTCACCTTTCAGAGTGACTTCCCAGGGGCCTCTACAGCAGACACAGGGGCTCACGAACTGTTTTCAGTTCAAGCTCAAGCTACTCCTTAAGAGTTCTGCCTTCCCCACTCACATGTAAAAGGCTTCAAGCATCAACCTCTTTCCTTAATGATAAATAAGGACCAACATCTAGATGATTGGTTCAACCCAGCTGCGTGTGAAACTCATCTGGCAAGAAATGCCAAAGTCCCACCCTCACCTCTAAGAGATTCTGATTTAACACGAGGTAGGTGCCTGCGTACGTGTTTTTAAAGTCCAGTCTGGGCTGAGAAGCACTGATTAAGACTAGTGACCACCTTGTTCCTATAATTTGCATAGACTGCCTTGGAAGACTCTGTATCTATTAAGAACATCATCTAAGAGATATGCTACATAATCAAACCTTAAGGGAACATGTTTTAAGTTCTCTGTGAATTGAGCTGTGCCATATTTCAAAACTCTTACAAACTAGCAGCTGCTTTTTGATATACCTGGGAGAAAATTCCCTTGGGGTCATAAATGAATTTCTAGGCCACTGAATGGTTTAGCCATTCCTCTTCTGAATCAAGGTGTCATCAGTTCTTAGCCCTTAGCATTTTTCCATTCTCAGATATCACACACAGCAACAACCTTCCAACTCAGATATCAGAATTTTTTTTTAAAGTTCAAAAAGTATAAATAATATAAGAAAAATATTTCTGCAGAACCAGTCCTCCTCTCAAAACCAGCATGACAGCCAAAACCGGTTTGGCTCAGTGGATAGAGCGTCAGCCTGCGGACTGAAAGGTCCCAGGTTCGATTCCGGTCAAGGGCATATACCTTGGTTGCGGGCACATCCCCAGTAGGGGGTGTGCAAGAGGCAGCTGATCGATGTTTCTCTCTCATCGATGTTTCTAACTCTCTATCCCTCTTCCTTCCTCTCTGTAAAAAATCAATAAAATATATTAAAAAAACAAAACAAACAAACAAAAAAAAACCCAGCATGACAGGAATAAACAAAGCTAAATAAATTGCTACCATCTTAAACTGAAGTGGAAGGAATGCTGTATTACAAGGCACTATATGTAAAAGTGCAGTTTCTGCTCTAGGTGCAACCCTAAAAAGGTGATTGTAGACTAAAAATTTCCATACCCTGGTTTCTATTTTCCCATTGGCCATTATAAAATCACTGTTTTTCCTCTGGGAGAAATCTGGCCTGAGAATTTTCACATGCAACAAACTGAAATTGAAAACAGAAAAATATTAATATTCTTGGAATGCGATTCACAAACGTAAAGTGTCTAGAATTATTTTTCTATGCATGGCATGGGAACGAAGATCTAGAGAAAAAACAAGTTTAAATGAAGAGTACGGATGTTTTATCAGTCACTAGTTTACTAGTGTATTTCCCCCTTCCTAATAGTATACAACTGAAGAACTGATTTCTACTTTTCTCAAGGAATTTTTGGTTTGGGGGACTGATCAGGTGGACAGAGGAGAGGCAGAAACAAAGCAGAGTCAGTGCCAGTCACAAGTGAGCGGTCTAGAGAGCCTGGAAAAGCCTACAAATCTTGTCAACAGACAGTCTATATTATAACTAATCAGTCACAAACATTTTATTATGAAATTGACTTCAGAGACTGGAGGGCCTATTACATACAGGCAGTGGGAATACAACTGCAAACAAGAGGAGATCCTGACCTCTCTGAGCTCACAATCCAGAAGGGAAAATGAGGGCCATCAAAATGAAAGTCCCAAAGGCCACAAGGACACAGAGGAAGGGCCCTGACAAGTCAGGGACATCTTCTGGAGAGAGTGTCATTTAAGCAGATACCAGAAGGCAAAGTAGGAGTTGGTTGGGTAATGAGAGGGGCGAGGGGATGACTGGGTTCTGGAAAGAGGCAATAGCATATTGAAAAGCCCATGAGCAAGGGTGTCGGAGTCCAGAGAAGGTCCTGGAGGAAAGAAGTGGGGCAGGGAGAGCTAAACACAGTGAGAGCTTTTCAGAGCCTTTCACCGACAGACTAAGCAGCTGTTTATCTTTTGGGATCTTTTTGCCTGTGTGCTAGAGAATGGACTGGAGAGGGGCAGGCAAGCCTGGAGGCAGATTTCAGAGAGGAAAGGAGAGGGAGAGAATAATGGATCGGCTGCCCCCTGCACGCCCCACACTGGGATCGAGCCCACAACCTGGGCATGTGCCCTGACTGGGAATCAAACCGTGACTGGTTCATAGGTCGATGCTCAACCACTGAGCCACACCAGCTGGGCAATAAAAATATTTTTTCAAAGGAGAAAGAATATATTATTTAAAGAAAGTGCACTGTATTGTGAAAACATGACCTTTCAATCCATCACGTTCCTTGCTATACTGTCTAGTCAAAAAGACCTGAATCTGCCCTAGCTGATCTGCTCAGTGGATAGAGTGTCGGCCTGCGGAGTGAAGGGTCCCAGGTTCCATTCTGGTCAAGGGCACATGCCTGGGCTGTGGGCTTAATTGTGCAGGAGGGAGCCAATCAATGATTCTCTCTCATCACTGATGTTTCTATCTCTCTCTCCCTCTCCCTTCCTCTCTGAAATCAATAAAAATATATTTTAAAAAAAGACCTGAGTCTGAATCCTGCTCTTATTCAATGAATGGCTGAAGACAAGTTACTTATTTAACATCTATGTGCCTCAGTTTCTTCAACAGTATCTCACGGACTGTAGTGATTTAACATAAAACACTTAGGACAGAGCCAGTGGTTACTTCTTTTTTTTTTTTTTTAAATATATTTTATTGATTTTTTACAGAGAGGAAGGGAGAGGGATAGAGAGCTAGAAACATCGATGAGAGAGAAACATCGATCAGCTGCCTCCTGCACACCTCCCACTGGGGATGTGCCCGCAACCAAGGTACATGCCCCTGACTGGAATCGAACCCGGGACCCTTCAGTCCGCAGGCCGACGCTCTATCCGCTGAGCCAAACCGGTTTCGGCAGTGGTTACTTCTTTTCATCCAGCTCCATCTCACCCATAAAATGAGAAGTACAACACCCTTCACAAGTGTGACACATGCATGTGATTGAGTGAAGCACTGTGCACAGTGCCTGTACTGAACCTTTGTTCAAATACAGGCAGACCACGTTTATTTTTTCAAGGCAAAACTCTTATTAGCAGAGTTATACTAGTAGGCAGAACAAAGTAGGACCTCATTTAAAAAGCTAAACTTTGGCCCTAGCTGGTGTGGCTCAGTGGTGGAGCATCAACCTATTAACCAGGAGGTCACGGTTCAATTCCTGGTCAGGGCACATGCCCAGGTTGCAGGCTGGATCCCCAGTAGGGGGTGTGCAGGAGGCAGCCAATCAATGATTCTCTCTCATCGTTGATGTTTCTATCTCTCTCTCTCCCTTCCTCTCTGAAATCAATAAAAAAAAATACTTAAAAAAAAAAGCTACACTTTGGGGGTGCTGTTGTATTGAAAGGATCTTATGATAACAAACCATAATAATTTTGCCCTAACCGGTTTGGCCCTTGGATTGAAGGGTCCAGGGTTCGATTTTGGTCAAGGGCATGTACCTGGGTTGCAGGCTCCCACCCTGTCAGGGCATATGTAGGAGGCAACCAATCGATGTGTCTGTGTCTCTCACATCGATGTTTCTGTCTCTTCTCCTCCCTTCCACTCTCTCTAAAAATCAATGGAAAAATTTCTTTGGGTGAGGATTAACCAAAAAAATATATTTTTTTGATTGTTGACCCTAATGAATATGCAATTATTCTTTTTTTAAAAAATATTTTTTATTGATTTCAGAGAGATAGGGAGGAGAGATAGATAGAAACATTAATGATGAGAGAGAATCATTGATCAGCTGTCCCTTGCACTCCCCACACTGGGGATCAAGCCCATAACCCGGGCATGTGTCCTGACGGAGAATCAAACCGTGACCTCCTGGTTCATAGGTTGACACTCAACCACCGAGCCACGCTGGTAGGGCTATTCTTTTTAAAAAATATATTTTTATTGCCCTGGCCGGTTTGGCTCAGTGGATAGAGCGTCGGCCTGCAGACTGAAAGGTCCCAGGTTCGATTCCAGCCAAGGGCACACGCTGGGGTTGTGGGCTCTATCCCCAGTAGGGGGCGTGCAGGAGGCAGCCGATCAGTGATTCTCTCTTATCATTGATGTTTCTCTCTCTCCCCCCCCCTCTCCCTTCCTCTCTGAAATCAATAAAGAAATATATATTTAAAAATATATTTTTTATTGATTCATTGATTTCAGAGAGGAAGGGAGAGGGGGAGAGAGAGAAACATCAATGATGAGAGAGAATCATTGATCGGCTGCCTCCTGCACCCCTCCCACTGGGGATTAAGCCTGCAATCTGGGCATGTGCCCTTGACCGGAATGGAACCTGGGACCCTTCAGTCCGCAGGCCGACGCTCTATCCACCGAGCCAAACCAGCCAGGGCATGCAATTATTCTATAATTAAAAAGTAATGATTTTCCTGTTTGGTCACACAATTTGAAGAGCCTTCCCCCATGAAGTCACCCTAATGTAAGGATCACAAGATACAAAAGGGGAAATTTAAGACTGGATGCAGATTTTGGAGTTATGAAGCTTGGGACAGAAATATATGTGCATCTCTAGTCAGTCTAGTTCAGCGATTTTCAACCGGTGTGCCACAAGAATTTTTAAAACATGCAATCCCCGACTAGTCGGGGGCACTGACCTCTTTTCCCTTAGATTGTCCAATAAAAAAAATAACAGCCAACACAATAGCCGTCCCGTGTGAATGAATCAAAGTTATACCTACTTTGTTGTCATTTCGGCAAAAATATATATATATACTGGATGTGCCGCAGAATTTTAGTAATTAATTTATGTGAGCCAAGCGATGGAAAAGGCTGAAAATCGCTGGTCTAGGTACAGCTTTTCAAAGGCACTGACACGAGGCATTCCGGCAGTTCTCGGGTCCCATCCCTGGAGCCTCGGGAGCGGCAGCCCAGGCGCCCCCGTGTCCGCCCACCGTCGCCAGGGGACCTCAGTTTCCGCGACCAGAACACCTGGCGGTCCACATCCCTGGCCGTCGCGTCCCGATACCGAACCGCCCGCCCCAGCCAACCGAAGTCGGCGCCGTCTCTATCGGGGTCAGGTGGAGCCGGGGGGTGGTCGGCGGCACCCCCAGGTCCTCAGGGAGACAGGGGGTGGGGTGGGAATGGGGGTGGGGGGTGCGACCTGCCCTAGAGCCCGCCGAGTCTCCGCAGAACCCCGGTTCTCACCTGGAAGTGCTCCAGGAAGCGAAGGGGGAGGACCTGCGCGAAGGCGGGCGGGGAGCTGAGGCGGCGGCGGCTCCTGTCGCGCGAGCGGCCCGGTGGACAGGCAGACACGCAGACAAGCTGGGGGTGTGTGTGTGCGCGGGGGCGGCGGCGCAGGCGCACTGACTCGGGGCGCCACAGACGTTCCCTCCGCCGACGGTAGCGGAACCCCTTCGTCCTCCGCCTGAGGGTCCGCGCAAAGTAGTCCGCGGGTAGTCGCACTTCCCAGACCTCTGAAACTTGGCGAGTCCGGAGGTGCGCGCCAGAAGGCGGGCCATGCTCTTGCTGGGGGTGAGCGTGGACGCCAGACTAGGTGTGGGCTGCCCTCAGCAAGGTCTGTGAGGGATGGGGTTTTCAGGAGAGGTAAACTGAGTCACCGGCTGCCCTTGCCCAGAGCCTTGCATCTCTACAGAAATTCTACCTCAACTTCTGGACAGTTGGGTTCAGGGACACTTTTTAAAAATAACATATTTTGGTTGATTTCAGAGGAAGGGAGAGGGAAATAGAAACAGAAACTTCAATGAACAGAGAGTCATCGTTGGGCTGCCTCCTGCATGCTGCACACTGGAGATCAAGCCCGCAACCCGGCATGTGACCTCCTGGTTCCCAGGTCGATGCTCAACCACTGAGCCACACCGGCTGGCGGGTTCAGGGACAATTTCTAAAATTCAGTCAGTATATACCCCAAACTAAAAGGAGGCTTCCAAGTGTGAGTGTGACCGAAGTGTTCCTGCCGCAGGCTCAGCACCTGCTCCTTTAGGAAACATCCTTCATGGCTGATCCGATTTCTAGAGAATACTGTGTCAGAATATCAGTGTGAAGAGTCTGCAAAGATTGCATCTAGCGGCAGATGACCAACTGAGAGTCACCTGGCTTGCTTGTGGTTGCACAAGAATACATAACAGTAGCAGGTCCATAACTAGAAGCCACACCTTTGCCCAGCAGCCTGTTGTTTTCAGAGGGACACTTGAACATGCGTTTTGAATGCAGATGGCTCAGCTGCATAAAAGATGTTTGTCAGGGAAGGGGAAGCCTTTGGCATTCTGCGTTGGCACTCCCACAGAGTAACTGCTCTCCTTCTTGAATGCTTCAGGTTGCTCACTGGTTATTTTCTACCACGAATAACACAGCGATGATGTGATTATTTGCACAATAGCTTTACAGTCTAGTGCAAACTACGGCCTGCGGGCAGGATCCGGCTGTTCTATCCGGTTCTCTTGCTCTCCCCCCACTCCTTTTCTTTGAATTTATATTAGTTCACACAAACACTCCATCCATGCTTTTGTTCCGGCCCTCCGGTCCAGTTTAAGAACCCATTGTGGCCCTCGAGTCAAAGTTTGCCCACCCTGGTAGTGGCCAAAAATGTTAAATAGACTGTTCACTTTCAAATTAAAATGGTTTTCCCTGTAGTACCTCTGCAGACTGCCCTTTCAGCATCCGTGTAGCCCCATCACCTAATAATAGAGTTGATTTTTGCAGTCGTAGGGCTCATCTTGATGGTTTTCCATCTCCCAGGGATCACTGTCCTTTGTTTTCTGATAACAGTGTCTTAAGACCATTGTTCCATGCCATTTGTTCCATGTATTTTGTTTTTAGTTGTTTCAGACGGGAGGGTCAATCGGGCTCCTTACTCATCTTGGCTGAAAGCAAAAGTCTCCAACTTTGTTTCTTGTCTTCCTCTCCAAATAGTAGTGTAGTAAAAACACTGACTGCCAAAGTTTTCTTCAACAGAGCATTGCCACGTGCCAGGACATTGCCTTCATGATCCCAGTTAGTTCTCACAACCATGTTTTCTTAACCTCAGCTCCATTTGACAGCTGAAAAGTAAGGCCCAGATTTTTGCTGGTTCAGACCCCAGACAGGCCTGTCAGTTCTTCAGCCATGGATATAATTTGTAGGCCCGAAGTTCTCAACGTCTCACTGCGGAGTTGTTGAGGGAGGTGCCTGACCAAAGAGCACCTTTGGTTCCTTACTCCTTAAAGAAAAGTTCACACTTGCAGCCTGGCTTTTGAGGTGTCTCTGCCCATATCCGCCTGTGTGCTCGCCATGTGAGGCATGCATATGTGCCTGGGTCTCATCCAGCCACCAGACATATGAGTGAGACAGGCAGTGAGATGGCCTCTAGGCAGAGAAGCTGTCAGGTGCCAGTGGCCAGTCACCTAGGCTTTCTGATCCCAAGTCCAGGCCTCCTTCCTCGGATTCAGGATCACACACAGCTGGCAGGGAGGTGACAATGAGGTCCATGAGCCAGGGGTGAAGGTGCTCAGCCCTTACCATATTTGAAGATTCTGTGATTCTAGCTATCTACTCTCCTGTGGGTCAGCATCTTAGACCACTAAGAAACTCTCAGCTTCCAGATAATACTTCAGAAAACATGTCTACTTACTGATATCCTTCCATGAAATCAGCAGGTCTGCCACAGTCCTTGGTGCCCAGCATGATCAGGGATCTGGGGCACAGCCCAGCCAGAACCAAGGACCTCCTCAATGGCTGGTTTGGAAGAAGAACCATGCAAGGTGGACCTCCTGAGAGCCCCAGCTCTGCCTAAGATGCTGCATGACCAGGGAAGTGACCTCCCTGTGAGAAATTAATTTCCACAAGGAGGGGCTGGGGTGGGAGTGGTGGTATGAGATGACACCGAAGATCCCTTCTGGCTATGATGTTGTCATTCTCCATTTCAGGAGGGATCCGCAGTTGTAGGAGAAAGGTGGAAGTTGAAGGAGAGACAGGGGGAATCAGGATGATTTGGTATCCAATGTGTGTTCATTTATTTTACACTTACAAAAGAAATCACCCACCCTCTGCCCTATCCCCCCCAAACAGTCTCTTTTTACAAACATTTAAAAATTAAAACCAAATGAAGATAGACAAGTTAATTTCAGTACAATTATTTTTCAATGTAGCTGTCATAATTAGAATTTAAATTTTTTCCTACAAGTAACCAATGTCCAAGTGACTTATAGGGAAATCCTGATTATTGGCCAAAAGGAAAATTCTGTATTACAAGTTAGCAAATTCTAGTACAAAAATAGTCTTTGTGTTGGAATAGTCTTTCCTTTTACATAGATCTCGGGTCAGTCTACTGACTGCATAATACACTAATACATTTCAGGGCTCTCTCTTCACAAATGGCTCATTCGTCATAGCTGAAGCAGCACGGCACCTGCAGTGGCAGGGCTAGTGTCCACCTCTGGACCGTGCTGAAGACGGTCGGTCTGGGCGTGCCTCGCTGATCCCAGGGCAGCAGGGCAGAGCCCCAGCCCCTGCTCTGCGTGGGGGTCCTGGAGAGAGGGACGAGTTGCCAGCAGAGCTGCCCCCTTCCACGGGAGCAGCAACAGACCCAGGACACAGGGGAAGTCTACCCAGGGACCTGGGCTGGTGCTGGTGCAGGACAGCCCACCTCCTGCCAGTGTCTCCTTGTCCTACTATAGCCGGACAAGGGGAGAGGTGCCCCTGCCCTGGCTGTAGTTGGGGCAGATGTGGGCAGGCTACTTGTCCCTTAGGATGTCGAGCTGTTCCTGACATTCGGTGAAGAGACGCTGGAAGCGGAGGTTCTGCCCGATGACTGGCAGCAGTTCCTTCAGTAGCTCCCTCTTCCGTAGACCCTGTGGGCACAGAAATGACGGCTCAGTACAAGTGTCAGTGAGGAGACCTAGACTGTGGGTGGTTTCCTGGCCTAACAGAGACCCTTGTGTCTGCCCATCTGACCCCTAAGCACCCCTTGGAGAAACCAGAGATGGATGAGAAAAAGTTCTCTGCACGCTAAGAAGCCCTGGGAGAGCTGAAAGGCTGACCTGGGGCGTGTGGGGTGGGTGGCAGGGTGCAGGGGAAGGACATAGTGCAAGGATACTGCAGAGAACACCAGGGTAGGTCTGTGCCCCCTAAGTCTGCTGGCACAGTCACCACTAGCCTTCAACTGCACTGTTCAGTGACCACAGTAGCTTGGCCTTCCAGAGTAGGATGAAAGTAGAGTATCAGGGTAGAGGGACAGGTAGATGGCCACCTGAGGGGGGCTGCTCCCTCATGCATGCTCTCCAGGGATCTGAGGTCAAGCCCAGGGGTGAGGTGGCACCTGGGAGTTTTACAGTCCTGGGGGGAGGTCTGCCCTTGGCTGTTGCCCACACCTCCTCCATGCCTGGCTGCACTGGCACCAAGATCTGACTAGACCCCTCTGCAACATGCACTGCCAGGCAGGGTCTCCGCTGCAAAGGGAAAACCACTAACCGACAATACTGACAGTTAGAAGAGAAGGTCCAAATGTTAAATCAGCATGGTAACAACACACAGAATTACAGAAAAGAACAAAGTGTAGGTATTAAGTTTGAGCAATACAGTGGTTAAAGGAGATGGAATTAGCAGGAGAATGGAGCCTGCTGAAGACCGAGTCAAGTGGGTCAGATGGAGGAGCAGCCAGTGCTCGAGCAGGGAGGCATGCAGAGGGGAAACTGTAAGAGAAGAGATTGTAAGATAAAGTAAGGGCAGATGAAGTATGGAAATGGGCCCAACATCTACATGAGACCCACAGGAGAGAGGCACAAAAGAGAGAAGGAAATATCTGAAGAAATAATATGGGTAGATTTCACATAACTAAAGGAAAAGGAACTGCCTTAGGTTGAAAGGCTTCATTGAGTGCTGATGAAGATATGGAAAAAAAAAAAGGTATTTTAGATACACTAGAATGAAATATACAGAATCTATGGATATCAAACACAAAAAAATTCTGAAAAGTTCTAAAAAACAAGAGCATATCATCTACAAAGGAAGAGATACCAAGAGGCACAATAAAGTAGTATTTTAAATATACTGGGAAAAACTCATAATCTACTTTTTCATCCAGCCAAACTGTTATTCACTTAAGAGGATGTAATAAAAAATATTCTTAGGCTTGTAAGATCTCAGAATGTTTACCACAATAAAGATCCACCCTGAAAATGTTCTAGAAAGTACTCAAAAATAAGAAGAAATAGAGATGATGCTAAAAGAGATATGAAAAGTAATGTGATCAACCTCTTGCTGAAGTTTGTGTTGGTCTTTAAAAAAAAGTAAACAACAAATGTAAATGATTTCAATTTATGATTTAAAAAACCTTAGTCTGTCCAACAAGAAGAAATAACTCTGGTAAACATATATGCACCCAATACAGGAGCACCCAAATACATAAAAAACCTTAGTCTGTCAGATTAAACAGAAACCAGACACATGAGGTTGGCAAAAAACACATAAACATGGATACAGAAATGTTAAAAGTTAAAGATGGAGGAAGATTATGTCAGTAAATAAAAAAAGTGTGTGTTTCACAATTATCAAAGTACGTAGACTTTGAAACAAAGACATCATTGGAGAAAGAGAAAGTCAGGAGAGAGGGACAAAACCAAGCTTACAGGGAGCTTTTAATACATTCCATTAGGGATGTGTCCAGAAAGGCAAAAACCTGCAGATTCAGGTAATTCAAACGGAACATTGAGTAAACATGACCATTAGGACATTAAGGCACCCAGAACTAGAGAACACAAATTCTTCTTTGGCACACACGGAAATATGAACAATTGGTCTAAAAGCAAACCTCAACAAAATAACAGTCTCATGTAGATTGTGAGTTGGCTTGGGCCAAATCCATCCTACCTATTTAGTGAATAATTTTATGAAAATGCAGACATACCTACCTATTTGTTTACATATTATGTTACAACGGCAGGGTTGATAGTTGTAAGCTATCATATTAATTTGTAAAGCCTGAAATTTTATTCTCTGGTCTCTAACAAAAAAGTATGGGCTCGGCTGGTGTGGCTTTGTGGTTGAGCTTCAACCTATGAACCAGGAAGTCAAGGTTCGATTCCTGGTCAGGGCACATGTCTGGGTTGAGGGCTTGATCCCCAGTGTGGGGTGTTCAGGAGGCAGCTGATTGACGATTCTCTCTCATCATTAATGTTTCTATCTCTTCCTCTCTGAAATCAATAACAAAAAAAATTACCAAGAAATTAAAAAAACCACCAAAAAATTTTTTTTTTTAACGAAAAACTCTATTTAAAAAAGACACGAAAGGGTATCAAGCAAACTGCTATTAGCAAAGTAAAAATTTCAGCTGGTCTATGGCACCAGGGGCAAGCTACAAGCGGATCTACCTTCTGGCCTGAAGGCTAGTTTTAATACCAACAGCTATCAAGCATCATCTCCTGCCCTGGGCTCAGTAATAGGTGATGCTCCTCCCTGTTTCAGGCGGCAGCCTGGTAACAGCTCATCACCCTCTCTCTGCCAATGACACAGGTCCTACAATAAAGACCTTTGCAGAGGGAGGGTTCCAATAGTAGGCCCTGGCTGAAGAGACAGTGGTGAGCACAGAGCTCAGGTACCTGAAGGATGGCTGCTTAGTGCCTCAACTCTCTGTTTCCACCTCCCTCCTATGCACACTGAGTCATGATCCTTGTCATGATCCTTGAGGGAAAGAAGCCTGGATCTTTGGAGGCATACTAGCAGCTCATATCACAAAGAGTCATTTCCCTAATACATAAGAATTCCTACAAAGCAATTTCTAGAAATTTTGTCATGGATTTGCTCACGCACTATGAGCAGACCAGCTATTCTAAGCAGTTTACAGGAAAAACAAGTGGGACCACACTGACAAGTGCTTCCTAGGAAGGAAGCCACAAACTCTCCTGGGCAAATCCCTAATAAGGTATCCTACTTAGAGATAGCAAAAACAACCAGCAGGGAGGAGGAGGCAGGGAAAGTGCATGGCCATGAATTAGTGGCTGTCTGTGCTCCCTTTTGCCTGTACCACACTAGCCTAGAATGCTTACCTTCAGGCTGAGACAGAGAACTGTTAGGTAGAGCTCTTCCTGACATTTCGCCCTAAGGCTCCCAGAGTGAAGCCCTATAGGAGTGGTTGGCTAGGCGCTGGCCCACCCATCTCCCACCTTAACAGATGCCCATCAGGCTGCCTGGAGGTGAGGTGTTCTTATAGGGAATTCAGAAAAGCCCTTCCCACTGAGAAAGGGGACAAAGCTGGACAAAGAGAAAAAGACCTCAGAGAGCTCAAGTGCTAGCGAGGAAGGACTGAGCTGGAGTGTGGAGAAGGTAGAAATCCAGAGAGAAACACCTTTGCCTTGGGAACACTTATTTTTTTTATTTTATTAAAATATATTTTATTGATTTTTTCCAGAGAGGAAGGGAGAGGGATAGAGTTAGAAACTTCGATCAGCTCCCTCTTGCACACCACCTATTGGGGTTGTGCCTGCAACCAAGGTACATGCCCTTGACCGGAATCGAACCTGGAACCCTTCAGTCCGCAGGCCGACGCTCTATCCACTGGGCCAAACCGGTCAGGGCTATTTTTATTTTTTTTTATTTTTATTGATTTCAGAGAGGAAGGGAGAAGGAGAGAGAGAGAGAAACATCAATGATGAGAAGAGAATCATTGATTGGTTGCCTCCTGCACACCCCACATTGGGGATCAAGCCCACAACCCGGGCATGTGCCCTGACCGGGAATCAAACCTGGGACCCTTCAGTCCACAGGCCAACGCTCTATCCACTGAACCAAAATGGCTAGGGCTTGGGAACACTTATTGATGAGGAAGAGGCTGAGCAGAGCATCTACTAGACTTGAGGGTGTCGGGGGACCAAAGCAGGGGCATAGGACTCATGAAATGTGGGGTCCCTTTCCTTTGTGTTAGTCTCCAAAGAAATGCACTCTAGAATAAGGGTAGACTGGTAGTAAACCAGTTCATGCACTAATTAGTACCCAGCTTTGAGTTCCCAGGTAGCCCAGAAGACTTCAATCCCTGAATTGGTTGAGGGAGCCTTGTAGGGCTAGGGCCAAAAGCTGGTAGCAGCAAATAAAAGTGCTCTGTTGAAGAAGGTAATATTACTGAGGCTTCAAAACATTTCTATAAATAATTATTAAAATACCAAGTCTAGCAGACAGTCAAAACAAACCAGGCACATAAGGAGATAAGACAATATAAATGAGAACTAGCAGAAATATGTATAGGAAATGGAAACAGATCTACAAGGGCTCCTCATAGTAGAACTATGCTCAAGTAGATAAGACTAAATTGAAAATATGGGGAGAACTGAAACTATAAAAATAATATAACAGATTCCAAAAAGAGGGTATTATATATCTCATGATGGGGAAAATGGAATATAATCAAAGAGAACCTAGGAAAATACACAGAATGAATGAAAGACATAGACTTAGCGCTTTGTGAAACTTCAAAACACCAAGAAAGGTCAATCCCAAAAGAATTTACAAAATAATGGAAATCAGATTCCTGGTAGTTTTTAGCAACAGCAGTGGATGCTAAAAGGCATAGCATAATACATTCAAAGCTCTAAGATTTTATTAGCCAACCAAATTAAGATCTATTGTAACAAAATAAAAAGGGAGCCCTAGCTGGTTTGGCTCACTGGGTAGAGTGTTGGCCTGTAGACTGAAAGGTCCCGGGTTCTAATCCAGTCAAGGGCACATGCCCGGGTTGTGGGCTCGATCCCCAGCGGGGGGCATGTAGAAGGCAGCCGACCGATGGTTCTCATTTTTGGTTTTTAGCTCTCCCTCTCCCCTGCTCTCTGAAATCAATAAAAAAATATATTTTTAAAAAGGGAATAAAAAGTAGAGGAGGCTAAGTATACACCAAGGTCTTTAGAACCTCGTGAGATTGACTCTCCCACTGCCACTCTGCTCAGCTGTTCCTTTTACGCTGCAAGACGCCCAACCCCAAACTCAGGGCCTTTATACTTGCTGTTCCCTCTGCCTGGATATTCTTTCCCCAAATATCTGTGGGGCTTCATCTCTCACCTTTTCTGGTCTCTGCTCAGTCAATTAGGTCATCCTTGATCACCCAATATAAAATTGCATCCTGCCAGTACTCCCTACCCCGTCCTATATAAAGTTTTTCCATGGCACCCATCCCCACCCAACACTTTATATGTACTTGTTCACTTGTTTTGAATCTGCCTCTCTCCACAAGAATGAAGATCCATAAAGGCGGGGCCCGGTCAGCCTTAGTCACTGCTGCCTGCCCTGTGCCTAGACCAGGGGTCCTCAAACTTTTTAAACAGGGGGCCAGTTCACTGTCCCTCAGACCGTTGGAGGGCCAGACTATAGTTTAAAAAAAAAACTATGAACAAATTCCTATGCGCACTGCGGGCCTGGGACGAGTCGGCTGCTAAGCAGGACAGGCAGCGGCACCCGGCGGGCCGGATAAATGTCCTCGGCGGGCCGCATGTTGCCTGCTGGCCGTGGTTTGAGGACCCCTGGCCTAGATTATGCCTGGCCAGAGAAGGTGCTCCATCAGTCTTTGCTCAGTGACTGAATGAAGCACTGAAGCTAAATCTTGGACCCACAACTTCTCCCATTCTTCACCAACCTGCTCCTTTTCCAATTCAATCAATACTCTACCCAAAAGAACCTTGAGCTGACCACATGTTCATTATTCTCTTTTCCTCACCTGCTCTATATCCAGCCACCCAAACACCAACCAAGTCTTTTTTTGTTCTGCCTCCAAAATACATATTGAATCTGTTTTCTTTCCCCTCTTTTTTAAAAATTTTTTTTTTTTTATATTTTGTTGATATTTTACAGAGAGGAAGGGAGAGGGCTAGAGAGCTAGAAACATCGATGAGAGAGAAACATTGATCAGCTGCCCGCAACCAAGGTACATGCCCTTGACCGGAATCAAACCCGGGACCCCTCAGTCCGCAGGCCGACACTCTATCCACTGAGCCAAACCGGTTTCGGCTCTTTCCCCTCTTGATAGCCATCACATTGATCCAAGTCATCTGCATCTATTGCCGGAACTTTTGAAAAAACAAAAACAACAAGCCCTGACCAGTTTTTCTTTTTTTAAAAAAAATATTTTTATTGATTTCAGAGAAGAAGGGAGAGAGAGAGAGAAACATCAATGATGAGAGAGAACCACTGATTGGCTGCCTCCTGCACACCCCACACTGGGGATGAAGCCTACAACCCGGGCATGTGTGAACTGTGACCTCCTGGTTCATAGGTCAAGGCTCAACCACTGAGCCACGCTGTCTGGCCTGACCAGTTTTCTATGTTAGTTCATGTCACCTCTGCTGACTGGTCTTCTATATCAGGTCACATAATCTCTGCTGATTGGTCTATGTCAGGTCATATCACCTCTGCTGTCTGGTCTTCTGTCAGTTTACATCACATCTGTGTAAAATCCTTCAATAATTTCCACTGCCTAGACCCGTGGTTGGCAAACTGCAGCTCGCGAGCCACATTGCGGCTCTTTGGCCCCTTGAGTGTGGCTCTTCCACAGAATACCATGGCCTGGGCGAGTCTATTTTGAAGAAGTGGCGTTAGAAGAAGTTTAAGTTTAAAAAATTTGGCTCTCAAAAGAAATTTCAATCGTTGTACTGTTGATATTTGGCTCTGTTGTCTAATGAGTTTGCCGACCACTGGCCTAGACTAAAATTCTGGATCTTTATAAGCTTTCCACGATCTGCTTCCTGCTCACCTCTTTTGCCTAATCTCATATCACCCTCTCTTCTGCCTATTATGTCCCAGTCACAGTGGCCTCGACGTACCAAGCCCTCTTTGCATGTACTACCACCTCCACCAGGAAACTCTCCCCAGGGCTCTGCAGAGCTGGCTCATCCTCAAAGTCCTCTTCTGAGGTCTTCCCTGGTCACTCTTTCCCAGGCATGCTTGTCTTACTGATCTGCTGTTTCCTTCTAAGCATAATCCATAGTCTAAAGCTATCTTGTTGACTAAATTGCTTACTGGCTTATATCTGCCTCCCTACCACACTGCAACCTCCATGAGGGCAGGGAAGGATCTTTCATCTTCATTACTGAACAAACCCACAGCCCTGTGCAGGCAGCTTTCCTCCCTTGCATGGCTGAATCCCCCGAGGCCTCATGCTGAGGGCCCAGCTCTTGCTAGATTGTGCAGTGCAGGCATCTCACCTGCTCACTGACGTTGGGACCCAAGGCATTGTGCTATAGACATCTAATGAGAAAGAATTTCAAAGCACTTTGGCTTTTTAAATTTCCACTTTCACTTTTCAAGAGAATTCTTGTGGCAAGAATGAAAGAAGCACCTACCACTACCGTTGACTCCCACTGGCTTCCAGTGGAGTAGTGAACCGGACCCAGTAAGTCCTTGCATATTTCTCGGAGTCGGTATTCAAACCCTAATTACAGAAAAAAAAAAGAAAAGAACAAAAACAAAACAAAACAAAACAGAAATAGGAACACATTACAAAAAGAAATAAAAAATCAAGAATATGCTAAGTTGTTGGGTATATCAAAACAGACTGAACAAAGGCTTACTATGTTGCCTATAATGGGCAAAATGCCTCCCTGCATGCCTCTCAGTTTGGGGCACTGAGACTCATAATGACAGATTCTCACTCACTCACCTACTCCCTTGACAATGCATGCAGTGGCCCCTCTGTGTGCTGGGCCAATGAGAAAAAATGAGATGTGGCCAGTTTTGGGATGAAACCCCCAAGGTTATGGGAAATTGTAGAAGGAGCGGAGAGGGTTAGTCAGATTTGTTTGAGAGAAGACATCTTGGCAGCCAGTGTGAGAGGAGATCAGCAGGGTCAGGAGGTAAGAGATGGAGAGGGGATGAGTTTAGATTGAGGAGATGGTGACTAAGCAGAGACAGGAGAAGCAGGCATGGGCCTATTAAGTCAAGTGTTATGGGCACAGCCAAGTGGTATGCCAGAAATGCTAGAGGCAGGTCTGGAGTCTGTAGGCACTGGGGGCAGCTGAAGCCACAGGAAACGGATGAAATCACCCAAAGATGAGAGTGCAAATAAGAGGATGAAGCTGGAATCTGAGGAATTTCAAGGAAAGGGGTCTCCTGTTAAAACCTGAGTTCTCCTTTTACAGTCAGAAAGCAAGGGATAAAGAGAGGAGGTGACTTATGTATGGACACTGGAATAGATACGTGAAAGATGAAGAGGAGCAAGTGGCAGAAGTGATTTCACAAATGGGTGCAGGCCCCAGAGGAGGCAGTGGCTTTATTCAGGGCATCAGGGTGAGTCCTGATCAACAGCCAGGATGAAGGAAACCGGAGGAGCCAGAGGAGGCATTTCCTCAGCAGAATGGGGTGTGAGGAGCATCCCAGAAAGGGGGGGAGGGGCTTGTGAAGATTGAATATTTAGAAATGCCAGTGGCTACACATGCTGGGTGACCACACAGACTGGAGAGTAAAGATCAAACTCATTACTGGAGTCTGCTGGGGAAGGGAGAGGGGCTTCGAGCTGGTCAGTCATGCTTGTCCTCAGAGATGTGTGTGTGTGTGTGTGTGTGTGTGTGTGTGTGTGTGTACACACACACACACACACACACACACACTAGAGCAGTGGTCAGCAAACCGCGGCTTGCGAGCCACATGCGGCGGCTCTTTGGCCCCTTGAGTGTGGCTCTTCCACAAAATACCACGTGTGGGCGCGCATGTACAGTGCGATTGAAACTTCATGGCCCATGGGCAGAAGTCGGTTTTAGGCTCTCAAAAGAAATTTCAATCGTTGTACTGTTGATATTTGGCTCTGTTGACTAATGAGTTTGCCGATCACTGCACTAGAGGCCTGGTGCATGACATTTGTGCACTCAAGGGAGGGGAGGGGTCCCTCAGCCCAGCCTGTGCCTTTAGCAGTCCAGGGGCCCTCAGGGGATGTCCGACTGACAAGCCGTCAGTTGGACATCCTTAGCGCTATCGCGGAGTTGGGAGAGGCTACAACCACTGCCGCTGTGCTCACTAGCCAGCCATCAGCCAGCTTGTGGCCGAGTGGTGCTCCCCTTGTGGGAGCATACTGATCACCAGGGGGCAGCTCCTGCATTAAGCATCTGCCCCCTGGTGGTCAGTGCACATCATAGCAACTGGTCGTTCTGTTGTTTGGTCAGTTTGCATATTACCCTTTTATTATATAGGATTGCAAGGTGTATAGAACATGTAGTTGCATCAGAGGAAACATAACATACAAAGTTCTGGGAGTAACATTTGTAGGGGTTTGACCTTATTTCCCCTGTCTTTTCTATACTTCACTTTAACCTCTAAATCATAAACAAAATGCAGAGGGTGATGTCAAAAGCAAAGCAAGGCCAGGAGAGGCTGTGGGAGAGGCTGCTCAGTAACCTGCATGGTGACACAGGGAGAACTTAGGGAGGGCCAGTTCCCAGCCACATCTCTGGAGGCCATGTTCAAGCAGAAGGAAGACTGGTAAGGCAGGCTCCATGCTTGCCTAGCAGAGAGGATGAGAGGTTTTGGGAGGTCACCCTAAGAACAGGACCGTCACTTCCTGTAACACACCTTGCTTTCTGCTGAACAACAGGGCAAGTGTGGGTGGGCGTATGCTGGGAAGGAGATGCAGGTGCAGAGAGTCCTGGCAGGGAAAGCTAGGCTGGAGGGACACGGGGAGGTGCTGGACAGCAGGACAGCCTTTCCAGGGCATGTGGGGGCTCAGAAAAGGAAGAGGAGCGCAAGCACATTGGATGCTACAAGACACCCTCCCTGGGGTTACTGACCACTGATGCTCCAAGGGTGTGAGGGAAGAACAGAAGTCTGAGCATCACATTTGCATGTCTTTCTACATATCCTCTGCCCTCACCCTCTCCTGCTGCCAATCTTGCTGGCCCTCAGGGAACACTCCATTCAGGGGCTGGGAGCCTGTAATGGGCTGGATGCCTGCTGAGCTGGCCTGATCACAGCTCAGGATAGGAGATGGGGGTGGGGAGGCTGAGGGTCCATCATGTTGACGGAACTGGAGACTAGGGCCTCTTGGATGACCATGGCAGACTGAGAGAGAAGAATATAGGGAGCCCTAGGCCACTCTACCTCTGCCCTATCTCATAGGCTTTTAGAAGGGTTGTGTTGGGACAGGGATTGAGCTGGGCCCAGGAGAATGGAGGAACCACCAGGGACCTCACCTTCGTTCACAAGGTACCGCGCGTAGAGGAGGAGCCAATGGCGATACTCATGGCTGGACTGCAGGGTGAGTGCTGCTGCCACCTGGTTTTCTAGGTAGGCCAGGGTAGTCTCCTGCTGCACCACGTGAGGCACGGAGAAAAGGCGGGCCGCCTGCCTCCCTGAACTGCAGAAACACATCACGAGGCAGTGTGTACTGTGTGGGCAGGAGGCTGCCACCATGCACCCCAGGGCACCAGCAAGAAGCCAGCAGGGGGGCAGATGTCAGTCTCCACACTGGCCCACCCATCCCCACGTTCCAGCTGCAGACTTCCTGGATGCTCTGGCACCCCAGGTGTACCCCACTCTGTACCTCCCGTTTAGACCCTTGAGGTGACAGACCCCCAACCAAAATACATGAGTGCCCATGACCCGTGGCACCTCAAACTGCATCTGGGCCCTGAAATAACAGGGCTTGCATCCAGCACCCTGAGAAATCATCTGATGTGGCCCCCAAACTCTTGGCGCCTATAGTCTGCCTGTGCTGGGCAGCAGCTGAGCACAGGGGACAGCAATCAGAGAGCTGGCCTGGGTGGGTCTGTACTTGCAGAACCCAGTCACCTCTCCTGGCACTCGGTCACCTACGTGGAGGCACGGCCCTGGACTATGGCTAAGGGTCCCGAGCACAGCATGGCATCCTGGGGAGGCAGGCTGCTCCTGAAGTCCGCACACTGGGCCAGGGAGTCTTGCTTGTCAGAAACCAGGTTCCTGGGGAGGCAAAGGCAGAAGGTGAGCTCAGAAAAACCAGGAGGTCCAGAAGGGTAGGCTGGCAGTGAGGCTGCTGAGGAGCAAGCACCACATGACCTGTTACCAGAACACCAGCGAAGGCTGAGGGTCATTGCATTCTCACCACAGGTCTCTCAGACAGCTTTCATTACAGGGAACATTAATGACAGTGAAGGTCACTGACAAGGCTCCTGGGGCCAGGAGGCCTATGTGTGAAGTGGTCCAGCCCTTCGAAGCTTCGAGGAATGCCAGCATCCGGCCTTGGTATGCTTCCACAGCATCCGAGGCAGTCAGCTTTTTACCTTCTCCACACCCTTCACATCTTTTTTTTTTTTTTTTTTTAAATATATTTTATTGATTTTTTACAGAGAGGAAGAGAGAGGGATAGAGAGCCAGAAACATCGACGAGAGAGAAACATCGATCAGCTGCCTCCTGAACACCCCCCACTGGGCATGTGCCCGCAACCAAGGTACATGCCCTTGACCGGAATTGAACCTGGGACCCCTCAGTCCTCAGACTGACGCTCTCTCCACTAAGCCAAACCAGCTAGGGCCCCTTCACATCTTTGTGAAAACTTTCTTATGCACTTTAAAAACAGCCATGTGCCTTTGTAAACATGCCCAAAATACAAAGGGTCAACATTTTCCTTCTTAAATACCTGGCTTGTTTCCATTATAACAGTAATCTCATGTAATACACAACATCTTGCAATATGGAAGAGCAGGCAGCGGGAGTCTTTTTTTCTTTTCTTTTCTTTTTTTTAACTCAGGAAAGAGATCTCAGTATGGGATAAATTTGTGCCTGGCAACTCTGAACAGCAAAGTGCCAGAAGAACTTGGGTCTGAGGGACCAAAAAGTGCAGGCAGAAGAATTTCTCAGAGTGGTTGGTATACAATGCACACAGGTTACATGTTGGGGTTGAGATCTCTGATGTAGAAAGGGATTTTACAAATATAAAAACGGGCTCCCAATTCCAAATGGGTTGAGGAAAGGTATAGACCAGGGGTCCTCAAACTTTTTAAACAGGGGGCCAGTTCACTGTCCCTCAGACCGTTGGAGGGCCGAACTATAGTTTTAAAAAAAATATGAACAAATTCCTATGTGCACTGCGGGCCCAGGACGAGTCAGCTGCTAAGCAGGACAGGCAGCGGCACCCGGCGGGCCGGATAAATGTCCTCGGCGGGCCGCGTGTGGCCCGCGGGCCGTAGTTTGAGGACGCCTGGTATAGACCATCACATGTGCTGACGGTGCAACCGTACTAATTTACAAAGTCGAAACTGCTACTGGACTTCAAAAACCGCTATGTGCTGGTGAAGGTATTGTGAAGCTGACTCACTGATGCTGATGATGGCTAAGGAAGCCAGGCTGGAAATATACACTGAGTGGCCAGATTATTATGATCTCTGAACGCATAATAATCTGGCCACTCAGTGTATTTGTATCTCAAATGGGTACCAAAAGTATTCTAGACTTTTGCTGGAGATCAACCACCTATTTGCCCTGAGCTTTCTATCAGCCAGTGCAAAGGGGAAAACTGATCAGGTGCACGATTTATAGTATCTTTGATATCAAATAAATAAGGTACTCAAGAGAAGTACACTGAGTGGCCAGATTATTATGCGTTCAGAGATCATAAAAATCTGGCCACTCAGTGTATATTTGCAACCATAAAAATTTTCAAATGCCTATTCCAAACAAAGTGACCTCAGAGAACAATGCAGACAAAGCAAAGCACCCCTACACACGGGCTCTGAGAGCAGAGAGGCTGTGGGCTTTCAGCCTCTCACAGGGACAGTAGGGCCTATACAGGTGCGTTGGAGTTCTGTCTCCTCCAGCAGAGAGCACACCAAGCTGTCATTGTGACATCTACTCCAGGGCTCAACTCTCAGGAGAAGCCAAGCCAGGCAGGCCTGAGGAGCAAGCACCACATGACCTGTTACCAGCTGAGACGGACACTCGCCTCTGGGGCTGGGCCAGGGAAGGGTGGCTTGCTTACCATGTAGAAAGTGACGGATTAAAGCAGTAGGCCTTTCCATCGGACAGGTTCATCACTGGGATTCCATGCTGTGTAAGCAAGATCTGTGACACCGTCATATCACTTCCTGGGGAGACACCATAAGAATGGATTCTGGGTATGTTCTGATCAGCAAGTGCTTGCACATGCACCGAGGGGAATCTGAACATGGCACCCAGTCCCAGAAACAGGCGCCTAATGCTGACTCAGCAACTAGGAGTCTCTTCCCTGTGAGTGCTGTTTTCACCACCACCCACAGGTTCTTTGTCACCACACAGGGAGACAATGAAATGTGCCCCAGAGAGGGTGCATCTCCCTGCAAAATAACTGTGACCCCTTGTCACACTGAGTACCTTGGGCTGAGCAAAGAGACTGGCTCTGGCTCTCTGTCTAGGCTGAGTGGAGCCTGAGACTTGAGCTGCCCTGTCTCCCTCCCTCATCAGGGCACCAGGGGTAGCCCACCGCCGATTACCTGCCAGGATGGAGTGTAGAGATTCTTCTTTTACCACAACCGCCTGTCTGTGAACATCCCTAGGAGGGAGATAGGAAGCAGCTTACTCTCCAATCTGAGTAAATGCCTAAAAGTGTGCCGCGGTGCTCAGACCCCTCCTCTGTGGTCTCTATGCACACCCTGCCCTGGCATCCCCTGAGAGGAGCTCTGGGCCACAAGTGGCTTCTGCTCCCCATGAGCCACTTTACCTTCTCCACACGAGGCTATAGCAGACGCTCAGGCAACAGAGCTGTGGGGCTTGTCGCTAATGCCATACCAACTTTGGGAGCAGCATGGCCACACTGTGGCAGCTGAGATCCCATTCTGATGAACCCCCGTTAAGGACCCTGGCACACTGTGCTTTGCCATGTGGTTTGCTCCTATAAAAGTGGTAGCAGGGGTAGGCAGCCTGCCCCACTTCCACATGCATACCTGCCCCCCCCCCCCCCCCTACACGTACACACACATGTGTGGTGGCCATCACAAGCAGTGTCCAACTGCTTGGGTCTCTTTGGCTGTTAACACCCCCATGCTAGCAGGGCCCAAGGGCATGTCTGCCAGGCGGCTTCCTCCACTGCCTCCCCTGTTCCTGCAGTGAAGAGGAACCTGTACAGCCCTATCCTGCCCTGCCTGGAGCCCACCTCACCCCAGGCCTGTCTCTCACCAGACAGATAACGTGGCTGCAGCAGTGAGCGCCATGACGTAGGAGCCTGTGCAATGCAATGTGGAGATTGGGGATGACAGGAGGATGGGAGGGAGGAGGCGGCGACCACAGGTGGAGAACACTGACAGCATCCTCTTTTCACAGGCGACACATACCACATCACTGAGAAGGCAGAGAGGGGATAGGTGTCATGATGATCAGGTGCTGTGGCAGAGGTAGGAGCCCCAAGGCACAAAGCCTTCCCTCTACCTGGGCCTGGGCCTGAGTGGGTGCAGCAGCAGGAGAGGCAGGGAGAGGGCCGGCCAGAAGGACTGGGGGAGGGCGGGACAGTAGCGCTGACAGAACTGAGATCTCTCATTAGAGACTATGTTCTCCTCCCGCACTAGGCTGCTCAAGCTTTTCCGAATTCACCCTAATGCTAACTTGTGGAGGGGGGTGCTTCAGAGGACCACTGATGGTGATCCAGAAAACACACCTCACCTGTCATATGAGGCCACACAGCGCCCACTCAACAGTCTGCTGGCTACAACTAGCTGGACTAGTCCTGAGATCTCTGCCGAGAAAGGCCAGACGTGTGGAAACGACAGAGCATGTCTCCATAAGGGACACCAACTGTGTGCTCAGAAAGCCTTTCTGGCTAGGGTGGAGGTGAATACAGGGACAGCTTCAAAGGACAGAGGCCCAGAAGCCCATTGTGAGACACTGTGTGACTAACACTGAATGAAGGTCTCCCCTCAAAGTGCAGAATCTCAAAAGGGCTGGACTGGGAACTCAGGGGGCACAGTCAGAAATCTATCTTGACTTCCTTGGATTAAAATCTGGGATCCAGAGAAAGAACCAGGCCAAGTTAGAGCCAGGCAGAGCTCAGCCTGGGACCTGAGACTTCAGGAGTCTGGCCAGACAAGGGAATCAGAACAACTGGGTGAAAAATTCAGGCATGGGTGAGCCTCTAGGACTCAGTTTTCCCAGCTGTACCATGGAGATAATGACGCCAACTTCAATGGGTGTTGCAGGGACTGAGATGGTAGCTGCACATACTTAGCCCAGAGCAAGACCTGCAATCTCCATGGGAGCTGGCACTTGGGGGGCAGTGCATCCCCTGAAACAGCATCAGCACCTCACAACACAACACATGGTGCTTGTTTTACATGAAATGCTGGGCCAGGTGAAGACCCTCACCCTTACCAGCTACCGGCAGCAGTGAGGATCCGGCTAGTGAGTACCGTCTCCCACTCCTTCCCTTCCCGGTTACACTTCAAGCGGCTCAGCTTCACTCCCCCAACGGCTGTCACTTCATTCTCCACCTCAATGTACATGGAGGGGTCGGAGCTCACCTTAATAGAGGGAAGCAAACACAATGTTCTTTCCATGTAGCAGAGCAGAGAACTGGTGTCAGAGTGAGAGACTCCAGAGCCTCCTAACCCCACCATCTCCTCTCACAGGGAACATGCAGAGAAGGCATGTGGCTTATCTAAGAGCACACTGCAAATGAGGCCCACAGCCAGCTGGACACAGTTGGGGGTGAGACGTGGCTCCTAGTTGAAGGTCTTAGAGATCGCAGTGCTTGGCAATAACCAAGGAAAAGTCTAGAAAACCCAAAGTCCTCTCTAGTTCCTTTTGTAGTGAGCCCGTCTGCTCGTCTGAAACCAACCTCACGGAGTGTCCCTAGAAGAGCATGCACATGCACGGAAGCGCTTAGTTCAGTGCCTGGCTCCACAATGGGCTCAACTTTGTCTTTTGTGTATGGGGAGATGACTGATAATCCGTATAAAAAACCGGGCAGAATGGCTGGACAGTTTGCACTTGTGTGGCCACATAAGTGGGTTACCTGGGGCAGAGGGCCATATAGAAACCAAGAAGGGCTTCAAGTAGCACTCAGTGGTCAAACTCCCAGGGGAAGCTGGAGGAATTGGGGAGAGGGGTTGTGCTCTTTGCCTCTGCTCATATCAGCAACAAGAACAAAGCATGTGGGTCCCTGTTCTTAGGCTCAGAAGGACCTGTGGCAGGCAAGGGCCGACACCCCATGAGGACCAGCCTGGGTTGGGGCAGTGTGCAGACAGTGAGAAGTGACCTACATATGGAGTCTTAAAGGGTTTCCAATCGACATGCACCTGAGGTACAAAGGGCATGAGGTGTGCAAAGGTCTGGCATGGTTGCTAGACTGAGTGACTACAGGGCCTCTGCATATAAAGGATTTTTTACAATAATATTTAAAAAACTGTGTTTTGAACAAGCACATGGTTAAACTAGCCCTGATGAAAACTCTGTGCTGGGCCCTGGAAAGTGAACAGGGCCAGTGGGCTGGTCGGGAGGGAGACCATTACCACACAGTCCAATGGGCACTGAGGCAGGTGGGCAGTTGGGAGCCAGCAGTCCTGGATTGTGAGAGGGATGTCCGACTGCCCATTTAGGCCCAATCCTGGTAGGGGTGCAGGCTGGGCTGAGGAACACCCCCCCGCCCCGTGCACGAATTTCATGCACCGGGCCTCTAGTCTTGCTAATAAGACTGATGGTTACCATGATCAACTACAACTTCCCTCAGAGGATGATGGTGAGCCAATGGGAAACAGCCCTGTTTTTGACAATTTAGGGTTTACACTGGGGGTTGGGGAAGGAGTGGGGCTAGGGAGACAGAGAGAGAACACGCTTGTGAGGGAGAGGCAGGGGGCCGGCTCACCTGGAGGGTGAATGCTCTCTGGGGGCTCGGCATGGGCAGCTTCAGTGTAGGCGCTGGTACAGACAAACACACAGTGTCCTTTTCTGCGGTCAGAGCAGCTGGGGACTGCAAGAGCAGAAATGTCCCTGAGCCCCTCCCATCACTGGAGGGCAGTGTCAGGTAAAGGGGAGTCACCTAGAGGTAAGGCTAGGCCAGTTCCCCAGGTATTTCCACCCACTCTGGGAGGACAGTACAGATGAATGCTCCAGTGATCCCACTTGACAGATGATGTAGCCAATGCCAAGGAGCTGCTCAAGGACTCTGGGTGGGTCCAGAGCAGGTCTGAGGGGGAGTGTGCCTCCATGCTACACCCAGGGGAGTGCATGTCTAAGCCAGCTGTTCCCACACTGATGAGGCACACTGTGGTGTGCAGGGCCTCCCTTCTCCCACCTGGGCACATGCAAGCTCCAGCACTGAACTCAACAAGTGGCCTGGGGAAGCTAGCACAGACCTGCTGGCCTCACCTGGACAGACAGAGACATGGGCATGAGCCGTGAGTCCTTCCGAGGTCGCCCTTTCTTCTTTTTCTCCACTGTTTCCACCTCAAGCTCCAGTTTTCGCTTGGAGAGGGAGGAGGACTTGGCCACAGGAACCTTCTCATCGCTGTCACTGCTGCTCTCGAGGAGGTCCCGGGGCCTCAACTCTTTCACAAGATTCTGCTCTTTCAACCTGCACAAACACAGATACCCATGGCTTTTTCCATATGATTATTAACTTATAATTATCAATAAAATCCCCCAAAGCTGAAACATTAAAACAGTAGGTGAGGACTTCTGGTTTCTGTCTGAACATTCACACAAACTCTGGGCTCCATTCACACCGTTATTCTGAGCACATCTCCCACACTGTCCAGCTGCCATGCTGTTGCCCTCATGTCCTTGGGCAGAGCTGCTCTGTCCACCTCCACGCTCCTTCCAGCAACCTTCCCACTTGAAGCAGGCACTCCTTTCTCCTTGAAACAGGGGCTCCCAAGTACAGAGAGACTAGTCTGCTCCCGCAGGGAGGGCAAGCTGCTTGGTAGGAGAGAGGACGCTGCACTGCTGGCCTGAGACTGTACTCACCTGGTCTCTCTGAGCCCCACACAGTCACCACCTACCTTTCTACGGCCGTCGGTGTCACACTTGTCAAGACAGGAGCACCAGGTGTGGCTTTGGACCGCTCCGTGAACCGGGAGTCAAACGCTTTCATGGGTTCAATCTTGGATGGGGTTGTTAACACAGAGGGGGATGATGCTGCAGGAGCCGAGGTAGCGTTCACGCTGGGGTGGGGAAGAAGATGGGAGAGCATGTCAAGCACAAGCCGTCAGGGATTTGGGAGTCTGGGATTTACATTACCTGGAGTCAAGTGAAAGGGGCACAAATATAAAACTTCTAAAAACACAAAAATTTTGAAGTATAAAGTACTATTTAAAAATATTTTCACATGTTAAAATTCTGGAAGTTTGCCATGGCCAGGTGACTAGAGCATTGTCCCAATGCACCAAGGTTGTGGGTTCGATCCCCGGTCAGGGCACATAATATAAGCAACCAATGAATGTATAAAAAAGTGGAACAACAAATCAATGTTTCTCTCTCTCTTAACCAAATCAATAAATAAAAATGGTAAATATAAAAAAAGTAAACATTTACAAAAAAAATTCTCGAAGTTTGGCTATCAGAGAATGCACTCACATTTGCCCCACTGCATTGTTCTGAGAGCTTTGGAGGTTAGCATGAGGCCTAGAAAGTGGTTCTTGCAACCCTTTTCTCCTCACCATAGGCCCCATCTCCAAACCACTCCAACCACCAGCTTTTCCCACTTGGACAATGGGTCTGATGAGAAAAGCCCCATCTGGGGTCCTGAAGCCACTGTCTATTCCTGACCTTCAACCTCCTGCCCCGGAAGCCCCTCAATGTGACAATTTCACATTCTCCACACTCTCCTCCCAGTGTGTCCATCCCACAGCCCTTGCCTTCTCCTCCGAGAAAGGAGAGCCCAAGCATGAGCCTGCCAGCTACCCTGTGGTCATCTGCATCCCTCACACTGGGTCCCCAAACCACTGGGCCTCCTAATGACCAAATCCACTGGACTGGGCCCGACACCAGATGCCTGGCAGGTATCCTAGACAGCCTCTCCTCCTCTCCAGGGAATTCTAGGACCAACTATTGAAACATTTTGCAAATCTGGAGCTTTCTGTCCTTCCCCAGACACCCTTCCTCCCCAGATGCTTTGCTTTCTAACTGGTCAAGCTGCTCCATCTCCTCTTCCCATCTACCCTCACACTTCCCTCAGCCACGGGACACTTGACACTTGGTGCATGCCTCCATGACCATGACATCAGAGCCCAGGAAGGAGGAGGCTGTAAGAACACAAGACCCTGTCCCCACCGATGGAGAATCACTCTAACAGTAATAGTTTCGTGTGCTACGTGGCAGCTATATTTGGGTACCAGTGCCTCCTGGAGTGATCTAAGGTGCAAGTCCAGAGCCTTCTGTGTCTCCATTCTAAGGAGAAGCCCAGGATATCTGATTCAGCACCAAAGCCCAGCTTTCCCCCCCTTTACTGACACTCCTCAGGGACTTGGGGTTCTGCTCTTGCTGCTGTCCCCTAACCCTTCCCCTGGGTGGCCTATATGGGGCCTGGGTAGGGCATCCTCTAATATGTCTTCTTGAGACCTGCCCAACAACCCCTCCCCCACTTTGGATGTCTAGCCATTTCTACACAGGAGACCCGAGGAGCCATCCCTATGCTTCTGTGTTTGCCCCTTTCTCCACTAGCCTACACACTTTCTGGGGACAAGGACCCACCAATCAACCCCATGGGGGTGCCTGGGCACTAGCAGTGTGTAACCCAGAGCAGGTACTGGGCAAATGTTCACTGAGTGAATGGCTCCTGGCTCTTATTCATGCTCCTCTGGTTCTTACTGTCTTTTTTTAATTTTTTTAAATATATTTCTTTATTAATTTCAGAGAGGAAGGGAGAAGGAGAGAGAGATAGAAACATCAATGATGATGAGAGAGAATCATTGATTGGCTGCCTCCTGCACGCCCCCTACTGGGGATCAAGCCCGCAACCCAGGCATGTGCCCTTGGCCAGAATCGAACCTGGGATCCTTCAGTCCGCAGGCTGATGCTCTATCCACTGAGCCAAGCTGGCTAGGGCTCTTACTGACTTCTAATTTGGTGTCCAGGTAATGGTTCGTGAAGACACGGGCTCCTGGAGCAAACACAATTCGGAGAGTGAAAGATGACTCTGCCCCAGCACACTAGCACTCTGCCTGAGATGGCTGGTGCGGTGATGCTACCAATAATGCAGTGATGCTACTAATAATGCAGCGGAGGCTCAGCCACCTCCAGTGTAGACCTGCCAGAAGGTGGGTTGATCCTGTGACAGGTGACATGTCCTTGGCTGGTTCCCACCCTTAGGAGCCCAATCCTGGGACTGCTCTTCCCCAGGATGTGGAGTCCTCACAGCCCTGTGCATCAGACTCAGCTGAATGAAGGCCTCCCTTCCGAGCAGGCCCTTATCTGAAATCATCTCTTTTCTTTCTTTTTATTGAAGGGGCCATGAAGTGTCCCTGGAACTGTGTCCAAACCCAAACTTTCCCCAGGGACAGGAAGAAGCTTTGGTGCCCACTCACCTGTCCTTATTGACAGAATTGCCCGCAGGCCTGGTGCCGGCTGCTGCCGCAGGTTCCGTGGAAGGCTTTGAGGTGCCGAAGGAGTTGGGGGTACTGGTGTCCAGTGGCAGTAGCTGTGGACTGCTATGAGAGGATAGCATGCTGCCTGCCAGGGAGCCCGACAATGGGATGCTGTTAAAGAACGCCGTGGAGAAGTCCCTGTGATCAGGAAGAACAAAGTCAGCCTCAGAAATCAGATACCACATCAAGTACTTTATATAATTCTAAGTAACTTTTTTTCTGGATCCAAAGGTAATTTATTTTCATAGAAGAAAATTTGCAAAATTACAAAACTAAAATCATTCCATACACTCTGTTTAACTGACTCTAAGGTGAACTGATACTTTATGTACCACTAAGAAAAAATTGCTACAAATATAATTGTCAGATGCATCCTGTTCTTAGAGGTGTTAAAATGTAAAAACATGTGTCTGAGAACTAATGAAATATAGCATACAGAGTGGACCTCCCTTTTATTATGGGCTATATGCATGTACCATAATTTACCTAACCAGTCTTTACTGAGGAACAACTGGGCTGGGCTGTCTCCCAGCCTGTTCAGTAATAGACACTGCTGCAACAGGAGGCAAGATACTGCAGTGTTAAGACTGAGGGCCCTGGGCCAAACCAGCCAGGTTTCACTCCTCTGCCATGCACCAGCTCTGGGACCTTGGGTGCTTCAACCACTCTGTGCTTCAGGTTCCTATCTGCAAAACAGAAAATGACAGGACCTTCCCCATGAGGTTGCTGTCAGGACTAAAGTTGTTAGTGTAGCAAACACTTAGAACACATAGTAGCTGCTCAAAGATGTCCACTGGCATAATTGTCATCACACCTGCTGTTGCAGTTTTTACATGAAATAAATTCCTAGAGGTGGAATTGCAGCAGCCAATGAAATGTTCATTAATGATTTTTGACAAATAGCTCTAAAGTGCCTTCCTTAGAGGTTTAAATTACAACCCGTCTATGAGTGTCTATAACCCCACACCCTCACTGACAATTTTATCAAATTTCTTTAAAAAAAAATACATTTTTATTGATTTCAGAGAGGAAGGGAGAGGGAGAGGAGAGATAGAAACATCAATGATGATGAGAGAGAATCATTGATCGGCTAACTCCTGCACACCCCCTAATGGGATTGAGCCCACAACCCAGGCATGTTCCCTTGACTGGAATTGAACCTGGGCCCCTTCAGTCCGCAGGCTGACATTCTATCCGCTGAGCCAAACCGGCTAGGGCTTATCAAATTTCTTGATAGCAGATAGATGAAAAATAGTATCTTACTATAGTTTTAATTTGCAATTATTTTGATGCAATTATTTTATAAGATTGAAATTTTTTCATATAGAAACACCTGATTTCTTTTTGTGTGAAATGTTTGTTCATATCCTTCATCTACTGTTCCATTTGGTTATTGGCTTTTATTATTGATTTTAAGGCTACAAACATATAAAATAATTCCTTATATGAGCAGAAAGTCTTTTCCCCAAGAATATCGTGTTTTGATTCTTTACTGTGTAATTTTCTTTGCCAAAAAAGTTATTTTTGTGTGGTATAAATTTTGTGTCATTTATAGAAAATACTTTTTTACCTCAGAGATTATGAAAATATTCTTCTATGGAGTCTTCTAAAATTTTAAACAAAAAAGTTAAACATTAAAAAAAAAATCTCTTAGCTGTTCAGATGTTCTCTGAAAATCTCTCAGCTGTTCAGAATTTTAAGTGAGGCAGGGCTCCAATTCTGTTTTTAGAGTATCAAATAGTCCTGACTCCCATTTATTGAAGATACTGATTCACCATGGATACAAAATATTACCTTTAAAATTTTCATAAATACTTGAGCCGATTTCTGGGTTTTCTATTGCATACCAATGTTCTGTCTATTCCTGCCCACCCTCACTTGAGGATATTTTTTCCATTGCTTTTCAGAGAGAGTGGAAGAGGGGGGAGAGAGGGAAGGAGAGGGAAATGAGAGAGAGAGAGAGAGAGAGAGAGACAGAGAGAGAGAGAGAGAGAGAGAGAGAGAGAGATCAACTGGTTGCCTCTCGCATGTGCCTAGACCGGGGGTGGGGAGCGAACCCACAAGCCAGGTACATGCCTTTGATCATAATTGAACTTGCAACCCTTCGGTGTGTAAATCAATACCCTAACCACTGAGTGAAACTGGCCAGGGCTGTTTGCTTGTTTGTTTGTTTTGTTAATCCTCATCTGAGGATATTTTTTCCATTGATTTTTTAAAAAATTGATTTTAGAGAGAAAGGAAGGAGAGCTAGAAACATCAATGATGAGAGAGAATAATTGATTGGATGCCTCTTGCATACCCCACACTGGGGGTCTAGCCCACAACCCGGGCATGTGTCCTGACCAGGAATTGAACTGTGACCTCCTGGTTCATAGGTCCATGCTCAACCACTGAGCCACACCGGCCAGGCTCCATTGATTTTGAGAGTGGGAGGAAGGGAGGGATTGAAGGGGGAAGGGGGGGGGGAGAGAGAGAGAGAGAGAGAGAGAGAGAGAGAGAGAGAGAGAGAGAGCGCGCGCCATTGACTGGTTGCCTCCCACACACACACCCACCCCCGACTTGGGCCAGGGCTTGAATCTCCAACCCAGGTACATGCCCTTGACCAGGAACCAAACTTGAGATACTTCGTTCCTCGGGCCTATGCTCTACTCTAACCACTGGGAACACTGGGCAGGGCCCAATGTTCTTTTTTTTCATGGGTCAGTACTTTAATACTTCACTGCTTTAATTTCTGGTAGGGCTAGTCTTCCCTGATTTTCTTGTTCAAAAATATTTCAGCTATTCCTATTTCTTTTTCCACTTAAATTCAGAATCAGATTGTCTGATTCAGAAAACTCCTGTGGTTATTGGTATTGACTCATTTTATATTTATAGATTAAGAGAAATCTGTCATCTTTATGATGTTGAGTCATCTTAGCTAATACATGGTATGCATTTTGTGTAATTTCTTTGAATTTCCTTTTAGGTCTCTCAGTAGGGTTTAAATTTTTTTCTTCACCAAGATATACATTTCTTCTTACATTGAGGTATTGCATTTGTGAAAGTGATTTCTTACTTCTTTTTTTTAAAAAAAAAATATTTTTATTGATTTCAGCAAGGAAGGGAGAGGGAGAGAGATAGAAACATCAATGATGAGAGAGAATCATTGATCGGCTGCCTCCTGCACATCCCCTCCTGGGGATCAAGCCCACAACCCAGGCATGTGCCCGGGACCTTTCAGTCCACAGGCTGACGCTCTATCCTCTGATCCAAACCAGCTAGGGCATTTCTTACTTATCTTCTAAAAGTAGTTGGTGGTACTTGATCTCATCATGTAGGTTGTGTATAGTCACCTTATTTTCTTCTTTTATTGCCTATGGCAGTTTTTCCAGTTGATTCTCTTATAGAGATCATATCACATTTAGATAACACATTTACCACTTCCTATCCAATTTATTGTTTCTCTTGACTGAGCAAGGATCTCTAGGATGTTAAATTATAGTCACAAGAGTAGACATTTTAGTTCTTTAATTTAATTTGAATAAGATAGTTTATGAAGCATCCATCTATTCCTGTTTTAAATAAGAATGATGTTGAATTAAATAAAAATACCTTTTAAGCATCTCTAAAAATGATCATATCATTTTTGGGAATATATTAACATGTAGAAGTAGATTAAGTTTTCCAAAATTTGAACTACCTTGCTTTCCCAAAATAAACTTTACTTGGTCATAGGGCGTTAACATTTTAACACACTGTAAGGTTCTGTTTGTTAACTATTTATTTAGGATTCTGCATTGACATTCAGAAATGAGATTGATCAGTAATTTATTATGTTCTATCTCTGTCAAGTTTTGATGTAAATATTGTGTTCACTTCAAAGATAAAGATTTTGTAAGCTTTCCTTCCTTTTCTATGCCCTAGAATGTTTTCAATAGTATTAGAATGATTTGTTCCTTCAAAGTGCTAGAATTTCCCTTATTAGTCCTGGTGGCTTTTGACAGATTAACTCTCTGACAGTGTCCTCCATAATAATTCATCTGTACAGATTTTCTTCAGTTTGCTAATTTTATTTTCCTCAAAAGTCATCCATTTTCAAATTTATTTGCATAGAGTTCAGCAAAGTTTTCATCTTTTTAATTTATTCTTTATTTGTAGTTATTTCCCACTTTAAATATTTGTGTTTTTTCTTTCTTGATTAGCTAAGCTTATAATTAGCTATTCTGTTACTACTTGTTTTAATATGGGTATCAAGAGGGCAAAGAAGCCTTGGAGACCAAAAGAATCAAATTCTGGTGCCAGAAAATGAGTTCTATAGCAGAAAGCTGGCTCAAGTCCAGGCAGGAAGCCATCTACTCCCTCTGCCCCCTCACAAGGGAGGGATCTACAGAACAAAAATGCCACCACCACTGTCACCTCCACGACCCTCACTCCCACAAGTCTTGCAGTGTCACATACTTGGTCTGAGTTGGTCCTAATAAAAGGTGGCAGCAGGTGGCATGGGAAAAGGCTTGATCAAAGGAAAACCACTCTCTGGGAGGAGCCAGGAAACTGGTACTGGCTCCATTGGGTCAAGTCTCTGTCCTCCAGGGCCTCAGTGCCCAAACACCTAACATGAGGTCAATCAGCACATCGTATGACTGAAGGTCTCTTTAGACTTCTAAGAAGATTTGGAACAGGCTCATGGATGAACAGTTGCAAGGTGCAGAGGACTACAGTGTGTGGTTGCCCTGAGTAGGCTGACTGCATGAATATAACCCAGAGTGAATCACCTTTATAGAGGGGGAGGGGGATCTATTTCTTTCACACTGGGCTTTATCATTCTTTGAATCAACATACATAATTTTGGGGAGAATGGCCCATATAAAAGCAAGCCAAACAATAGATGCTAAGACACAGCAAATGGTGACTGAGGCCACTTTCCCCCCTCTCTGCCTCCTCAGGGAAATGTGCCTCAGAGCCCCACTCTCCACCCAACAGTTCCACTTTTGGGAAGTAGCCTGAAGTAACAGTCACAGGTGTGCTGTTACTCATTTATAATAAAAAAAACTACAAGTCCACAGTTAAGGGGCTGGTTAAGTAAATCATGGTGCATTCACAGGCTGAAAACCTGGACAATCAGCAAGCTAATGCTTCAGAGGACTATTTATTAAAATGGATACAAGGTCAAGATATAGGAACAAGTTGGGAAAAGACTGGAGATACAGATACCATAATATTAACATTGATTATATCTGAGAGACTGAATTAAGGGTAAGGGTTATGTCCTTCTTTGGGCCTTTACTATTTTCAGTAATAAATATATGTATTATGTTCACAATAAAATTTTAAAAAGAAGGCTATACAAGGGAAAAAAGAAACGCAAGAAAAAAATCAGTCCAACTTCTCTACCTCGAGTCTTTCAATGCCCTGGCAGGATGAAGCAGGGTTGGCTGTGTAGACATGCTGACCCTGTGAAGGTGCCCTTGGCTGCTGGCCTGTCACAGGCTCTTCCCAGCCCACCTTCAGCATAAGTTTGCGTAAGGGCTCTGTGAGAAGCACTGGACTTTGAGGCTGGTGAAAAGCTGGGCTCAACTCTCTCACTTCCAGATTCTATGGGTCAGATCTGCCCAAGAGCCTGTGAAGACCCTAATTATGAAAGTGCTAAGTGGTGAAAGGCGAGAGGAAGAGCTCCCACACAAGGCCACAGAAAGCTCGGTGAATGAACGAGTACCCGGTGTCCAGCTGTGCTATGCAGAGAGGTGTGATTCTTCTCCGACCATCTGCTGTCCGAGTCTCAACTTGTTTCTTCAAAAGATTCTGGCAAAGTAGAGTGATATAAATGAATGGAAACGTTTATGTGAACCATCTCCAATTATCAAAAAATAAGGTTTCTAAGGAAATGTATTCTAACTTTCCTTTCTATAGATTTCTGGTCCAACTAAACTAAGCCACTCAATCAAAGAATAAATGTTTTTATCAGGGTACATGCTCCACTTCCGGCACAGAAAGGACAGAAAGCTCCAGCTGAACCAGCTCAGCCCCGTCCTCTCCATCACCAGTATGCAGGCTTGGCCAGGTTCCAGGGGAAAGTGAGTGGCCATGGGGGTCAACAAGGGAACTAACAGATGGGACCTGCACCCATGAGCCACACTTTTGTCTCTAAGCTGTGGTTTGCAAACTTTCTTCCACTAAGGGCTCATAACCAAGGGTCACACATTGTGTCTGAATCACCTGTGGAGGTTCATCACCCTTCACAAACTCCTAAAGATGGTTTAAGCACCCTAAGAAATTCTAACCTTCCTGCCCCATCTCTACCTTCCACCTCTCAGAGAGAAGAAAGAGGAGCCCACAGATGTTTCCCAAGGGCAGAGACTGAAACTTAATGTTCTCAGCACAGTAAGTCCTCACTTAATAGGTCATCGATAGGTTCTTGGAAACTATGACTTAAAGTGAAACAACATATAAGGGAACCAATTTTACCAGAGGCTAACTGATATAAACAAGAGTTAAGTTCCTATGACATATTCCGGTCACAAAAACACCATCAAACTTCTAAGTAAAGATCCAAAATACTTCTACTATTTTTTTTTTTTTTTTTTTTAATATATTTTACTGATATTTCACAGAGAGGAAGGGAGAGGGATAGAGAGCTAGAAACATCGATGAGAGAGAGACATCGATCAGCTGCCTCCTGCACACCCCCCACTGGGGATGTGCCCGCAACCAAGGTACATGCCCTTGACCGGAATCGAACCCGGGACCCTTCAGTCCACAGGCCGACGCTCTATCCACTGAGCCAAACCGGTTTTGGCACAAAATACTTCTACTATTAAATGCTGAAATATATGTGAGCTACACATACACTGAAGGAAGATTAATAAAAACAAGTAAGGTGATTATTTTCCAACCCACTTATTTCACGGGTGGCTGGAGCCCTATCTCGGCAGCTTGGGCATACCTTGGACAGTAAACCTATCATGCACATCTTTGGGATGTGGGAGAACACAGGGGGAGAACGTGCAAACTCCACACAAGACTCAATTTTTTATTTTCTCACCAAGGCTGTAATGACAAAAGGATGTTATTCAAAGACTACCAGTATATAGAATTTCCTAGAAAGGCCAAATTCCTATAAGAAATGACCCCTTCTAGAGCTCTTTGGGGCAAAAAGGCCTTTGATAAAGGTGGATTAAGCACCATTACTTCCTCATGTAATTGAGGGTAACGGGCCAAGTGGGCCCAAACTGGCGCATTCTTGGGTCCTACACCAGACCCAGCACACACCCACCTCCCCACCACTCATGTCTGTACCCTGTCCAGACTGCCTGTTCCCCTTGCCCTGTCCCTGGGCATGTGCCGTGTTCTCAGTGCCACTGGGCCAAGCCCTCACCTTCCTGATGTCTTCCAGACTCTCCCCATTGACGACACCAGCGACTGAGGCAGTTGAGCCCGTCTCTCTGGCCACGGCACTCTTCTGGTCCAGCTGCTGCTGTTGCTGCCTCCGCTGGTACTTGAGCATCTCAGGGTTCTCGATGACAGCTGTAGACAGCTGGGCCTCGGTCATGATAGCCAAGCTTTTCCCATAGGTGGATTGGTGAATGTGGCTCTAGAGAAAGCAAAGAAAAGTACAACAAACCAGCTGTGAGCAGCCAAGTGATAGATACTGCTCACCCATGGGTGAACTGTGTGCTGGCTCTCCTGGCTCTGGGAGCAGAAAGGGCCCTGGGCAGGGGTCCCAGAGTGCCAGATGCCAGTTCTCCATTGCCTCCCACCCTATTCTGCCTGTTGCCAATTAGATGACTCTGGAGCAGTCTTGTATCTTTCCTAGATGTCTATGGTCTCCTGTGTATCTATACCTGGGGGCAAAAGTGAATGAGTAACCAAGCAGAAAAAACCTACATGTCTGATGCAGAACAAATGGCAAATGTTTGTTGAACTGAAGTTAAGACACTCAAATTGCTAACTTAAGGCTCTTAAATCACCCCAAGGACCCCAAACACTCTTTGGGAATCAGATACTGAAACCAGAGTCTGCTTTCATTGCTCTTATCTACAGCCATCAGCCCCATTTGGTTGGAGGTCGCCATGGGGCTGCTAACAGTGTTTCTAAGAACAACGGGAGGCCTAGCACAGCTGACCTAGGGAAATCCTTCTCTGTCCCTGCTGTCTCGATCCTTCTGAGCAGGGTCCCTCTCTCCATCTTCCCAAGTCTCATTGGTCGCATGCCAAAATAAGTCAGATCGGACCCCACAAGGGCAGGGATAATGCCCCCAGAACACTGGAGTGACTGGTGCGATAAAGAACAGATTCACATAAGGATGTGCAATGACCAATGTGGAGGTCAGTAGGACATCTGCCTCATAGCAGAAGATGCTGGGTGGGGGAAGTGGCAGTTTGGGACTCACTCCTGCAGGGCCTGCTGTGCCTATATGTGGCCAGGAACCTCCTTCCCTTACCACCCTGGCTCCTGTCCCCTTTCCCCTAAATCCCTCCCCTGGAATCTCGAGGCAGAATTCAGAGTTTGGCCAATATTTCCCTAGTGTTCTTTATACACGGGGTCCCCGCCTGTCATCTGGGAAATGGTAGTTAGACAGGTTATTACATAGTCTCCCACTGCGACTCTACAAGCGGGAAGGGAGTGCACAGTGGATCCCAGGTTACCTGAGGACTGTGAAAAGGTGGAAAGAAGACCTGAGACCAAGATACTCATCCTCTCATTGACAAGAGACTGCCAGGGTGCCAGGCCCTATTCTAGGTGCTGTCAACAACTCAGACTCTTACCTCCAAAAGATTTACCTCGTGGGGAAGCGGGGTGGGGGTGGGGGGGTCCACATAGTAGCTTAAGAGGAAGCTTCTACTAGTAATTGAATCACTGTGGGGAGAGCTGCCCACCTACTCTGAGCTTTCACAGGCTCCTTTCAGACAAAGGCCATTTGTAGAAACACGGGTTCTAAGTCTAGGGTAGTGGGAGCAGAGCCGTTCCTGAAGCCCTTGAGGAAGGGCCCATGGCCACACTGTCCTGGGCAGAGCACAGGGAGGAGGCCTGGCCCAAATCGGTGGGTCTGGGTCAGGCTTCCGTTCTTGTACCAAAAGGTCACATATGGTCTTGGCAAAGGGCCATACTATTTTCCGTGGCTTAGTTACCTCATTGATGAAACGAGTAAGTTCTGCCTTAAAGGGTTTTGTGTATTTTAAATAAAATATATGCAAACCTATGGTCCAGAGACTGGTACATTAGTAAGTGCTGAAAAATGGTCAATATTACTATTTAGTTGCTGCTCCATGGCAACCTTGTTAGTACAAGACAATGGAGAAAGTGAGGAGAGTGGGGACCCTTGGGAGCTCTCTCTCTGGCTCTCTCCCAGGGTGAAACCTCCCAGTGTGTGGCTAATTATCAGTTTAGGAAGAGATGTCCAAAATTGTTTTATTCTTCATTTCAGAACTGATTTCTGACATGAACCGAGATTCATTTTTAAATTAATCTATTTTCCAAAGAAGACAAGGATTACAATCTATAAAAGACGAACACCCAATAATACATTAAGAAACAAAGTACATATTCAACAATAAAGAATTATTTAAAAAAAGAAAAGAAACAACGTATCTATGTATATCACAAGATGAGGGTCCAATTGAAGGGACCTCTCAGAGCTACCATGGCCATTTCTGTGGCCTCAGAGCATGCGCAGCACATAGGTCACTACCCCGCAGTATGTTATTCTCCTACCTTCTCCTCCTCGCTCAGGGGGTCTCCGAGCTCATCCTGGGAGAAATCTAGGAATGCCACAGAGCCATCCATGGAACACACCAGGATGCCCAGCCCATTCAGAGTCCTGAAAGAGATGACTATTAGCAGCCTGGGAGCATCACGCATGCCTCAGTGGTTGGCGCAAGAGGACAGCAGGGCAGAGCTCTAGGTAGACAATGAGAATCTCTGATTCCCTTTTGTGGCATTGTGGGGATGGGGATGCAGATAGGGCAGACAATAGATTCCCAGAAGGTTCTGGCATCCTTTAGTTCTAAGCACATGCACAAAGTATCTTTCATCATGTACTTTGTAAGAATTTTATTTTTCTTTATCTTATTTTTGAAACCATTAAAAAAAAACCATGTGGGGGAGTACAAATCTAAATGAGGTCACTGAGAGGCAGACTGTGCCTCCACACGTATGCTAATCTGGTTCATGCAGGGACAGAGTGAAGTGGAACCAAGATCACAGCATTCTCCTTTTCCTAAATACCAGTTTGTTGGAGAAGGCATTTTCCAGGGCAAATTCCAACAGAGCAAAGAGCACAGCAGTATACACTCTCCCACAAGCAGGACCACGCTGCCCTTTCTTGAATCGTGTACAAACAGCACGCTGGGGTCTGCTCTAGTGTCAAAACCTGGGGTGGGTCCCTGGCTACCTGACACTAATCACATCCAGGGGTCTCGTGTTCCAATGTGTGGCTTCTCCTTTCCTAGCCTAATGTACATCATTACAGGAATCCACCTTACCAGGAAATATCCATGATGGATTTGTCAAACAGCTCATGGATGACAACCAAAGGTCGTTTTAGACACGTGAGCTGGAAAGAAAGCAGCAGCAAAGATTAATAAAAGGAATGAAAACCAGTTTTTGTTCACTCAGCTCAGTTAACATTATCAGTCCAGAATTTCAAACAGCAACGACCAAGATCCCAAACTGTGGAAACCAAAGCTTGCTGAAATATGCAAACTAGAATGCTCCCTGTCTGAAGGGATCTGGCGGGGGAGATGACTTCATATACAGACAACCAATGACGGAGTAGGGGACTCTGGAAGGGCCAGGACCTGAGCAGAGAAGGTCTGCCAAGCAGGGGAAGCATGCCAGGAATGAGGCAGGAAAACAGTTCCAGAGAAAATGCAGCATATCTTCTCTGGGCCCAAGGAATTGTGGTACACATTTGTACAAGGCTTGGTGTAAACGGCTACATATATCACACAGGCTCATTCTACACTGTATGTGGACAGTTCAGAAACACACAAAAACAGTTTATGTTGCCCTAATCCAGACCCAAAGTTAACCACTATTAATGTTGGATGAGTAATTTTCTTCTGGTCTACAAAATAAGGCACATGGTTGTGCCTGCCTTTTCATTTAATACCCACGGAGTATGTCATTAAATATCCTGTAAACATCTGTTTTAGATGACTGCAGAACATTCACACGTGCATATTCATGATCTAGCGATTGTAATGTTGGGCCCTGCACTGTCTGTATGCTCCCACGGTTACAGTGAGATCCACCTCTCAAACACTAGTGTCTTGACTTCCTGTTGACAGGTCCTGGGGCCACAGAGAGGTAGGCTGGGTGGGAACACCCTTCTGCAGGGCTCCCACCAAGGACTGTGGAAGCTTCCAGGAGGCTGGGACTGTATTTGTGGAAAAGGAGTTGCTTCGACCATCCTATCCTGAGGAGAGGGCTGGAATCTGAGCTACCTGGAATCCACCAGAAAAATCTTGCCCCTACCCTAAATGTACTTCCAGAAAAAAGAGCTCTGCCCCTCATCCCAAAAATGTGTCTACAGACCCCTCAGAAATCTGGACCTGTGTGAGCAACTGACCTCAATTTTATAAGAAACATGAGCACACGATCAGTGATGTTTTGGTGAAAGCACCATGAATGGAGCCCCAGGCCAGGAAGAACATGCCTGGAACTGCCTATGATGGCACTAGGGTTCAGGTTCTGGAATGGATGTAACATGAATACTGGGCCTGAAAAAATCACAGTGTACACAGCAATCAATTTCTGTGACAAATGACCATAATAAATGCAGTCAGAGGATAACCTTCAAACCTTCCGCTTATGGGGACATTAATAAGGAATAAACTATCGTTAAATGTAATAGCATACACAAATCCCAACAACACTGTGCTGAGTGAAAGCAACACAAGAAAAAGTAAACACTGCACAACTCCATTTAAATAAGGTTTAAAAACAGGCAAAACGCATCGATGTGACAGATGTCATTAGAATGGTTGCTCTGGCAGAGGGTTCTGGGGTGGTGGTTACATGTGTAAACATGTTCTGACAATGCTCTGAGCTGTATACTTCATCTAGGTTGTATGTCGATATAGGGTTTTTAAATGAAGCAAACACAACATGCCAACTAAAGTGTTCCCTGAGTCTGGACACAAGAGCTGCTCTGGCTGGGCTGAGGCCCAGGCTTCAGTGCTTGCCTTTAGGGGTAATAGGTGGGCCTGACTGCAGGTACAGGGTGGAAGCAGGGTCCCTCTTCTGGCAGGCTTCCAAACCTTCACCAGCCCTGTCTCCTGTCACCTTGCAGGAGCAGCAAAAGCTCATGATGGGGGGCTCACCCAGACAGAGAGAGAACGGTCCTTGCTGCCAACAGCACAGCAGCAGTATGGGCAGCTGGGCTTCGCAGAACTCCCATTCTTCTGCTTCTTTTTGAAGATTTTTGGGTTGAATTTCTAAAGCCAAATAACAAATGCTAAAATAATTGATCAAGCATCAAGCATGTACCGCATGCCAAGTATTACAAATATACCACAGTTGCAGTCCACCAATGGGTAGTCCACACAGACATCTTCCTGGCCCAGGCACTCAGCATATGTTGTTTGATCTTTACAACTACCCAGGAGGCATTTTGCTGAGGCTGAAGTGAGATTCAGAGAGGCCAAAACACATGTGCTGAGTCACCAAATGAGTAAGTGGTGAGAGGAGGATTTGAAACAGGCTCTACCAACTCCCCAGGCTGGGCCCACAGTCAGGTCCATGGCAAGGGATCTACTGAATCCCTCCCGGCCTGGGCAGGACCAGCTCTAGGACCTGAGCTTTAGGGACAAGGTCCTGAGGGGAGCTGTTCCAGTGTTCCTTTCCTTTCACTTCATTTCTTGCTCAGTCAATACTGTCTTACAAAGATTGATCAGCCCTGCTTTGACCTCACAAACAGGGATGATGGCTACATCAGGCTAAGTGTAACTAGGGCATCATTTTTGGAAAGGTTGGAAGCACACATGGAGGTCCTTGCTGCTTTCCTGAATTGAAAAGGGTTGGGAGCTCTAGACTCAGAGCTGAAATCTACTAAGCCAGGAAAACTGAAAGGCAAGGGTATGCTAGGTGGTCCAGAAGGGTTCTAATTCCAGAGGGCAGGCAAGAATGGCCAGGGGTGCACAGAGACTGGAGAACATGGAACCCAGAGGCATGTATTCTGGGCTTGAGTCTTCACAACCATCTCACACAGTTGCTCCATGAGGTTCACTTGAGAGAGAGTCATGTGGAAGCACTATGCTAACTACGAAGCAGTGAGTTTCAAACATTTTAGCAACATGGTCCTAGTTTCAAACAAGATCTTACATGGACTCCAACACAAAAATATTAAAGTGATACTTTATTTGCATTAATTTAAGTCACACTATATGGTATATATTATCACTTTAAACAATGGGAAGAAGCCCATTTTGATAAATAAAAAAACTGAGGTCAGGGGCCTGGATGATCCTTCACTTCTATCGTCCTTAGCCCATCAATCTATTGACTTAGTTGTGGTACCCAGTATTGAGGAAATTCTGGTTCTCACAGTGTTTGCCTTGGGCACTCTCAAGACACGCTTCAATGAAAGTCATCCCAAAGCATAAAAAGAGTGTTATTCTCTGAAGCCTGAGAGAATGACAGTAGCTCACATCTTCTGGCACTCTCCCCGCTTCCACATCAAAACTGGGCCGGCAGCTCCAGAATCAGACAAGCACTCCAGTGATCCAAAGCACAGCCCTGAAGCTACATTGGCCACTGGCCGAGCTCCGGGACAAGTGCACGGGCTCCATGGACGCACAAACTGCACCTGTGTCCTCCAGAGCCTGCTGGGTGGGGCACCTGTCAGGACCACCATGTGTGAGCACCCACCAGCAGACCCGAATGTGTAAAGAGACTAGTGCAGAGCTAGTGTTATTAATCAAAGGCTGATTTTGGTGATATTCATTATGTAAAGTTTGCCAATAAACACATGAGTACGTATTCTATTTTTTAAGTTTAATTTTTAAATGCTGAAACATAAGTATTTAAAATGAAACAAGAACATGACATGTGCTGAATCTCAGCCTTGGTGACCCAGCCTTGCTGAGCACAGCACTGCCCAGGCTCTGAGGGGACCACTCTGAGCACACTCACCACGACAGTAACAGCTTTTCGGTGTCCGACAAAGTCCATGTTGGTCTTCCAGCCCTCCCGCTCGATGATCTGGGCGGTGGGGCCGGAGTTGTTCATGGCATGGGCAGACACCAGGTAATGTCCATCAGGTGACCAGCTGAGCCGCAACACATGGGTTGTCCCTCCACACTGAAAGAAACATCTGTGCTTAAAAGGAAATCAAGGCAACCTTGTGACCAAAACTGGACTCAAGAAAAAACTTGAGAATCGGTTACAGGACAAGCGAGGCCCAGGCTACCGGGGACACGCGTACTTCCTCGCGCCCACTTGCCCACCTGGCTGCATCACCCCTATCCGGTGGACCCCACCCCAAAAGGCGACCAGGTGCTGGTGTTCTTCTCTTTGAAGTAGTGTTCTCTTTTTAAGTAAGATGTGGAACAATGGTCTTACTTTCTCCTGTTGACCTAGATTGGACTATGAAGAAGCAAGGAAGCCAGAATGGGAACCATAGTTTCAAAAAAAAAATTCTAAGATACCAAATCTAGTTCATAAATAAAACATACTAATACCTAAAAAAATAATAATAATAAACTTGAACTCTGATTTATAAATGTGTGATGGTGGAGCCTGTACCCAAGCTTCTGGCTACACAGACAGCTGTAACTCCAGCCTCTCCAGATGACACAACTAAAACGGTTCTGTCAGATGAGAGTTGGAGCCATGGCATACTCCACTCCCACAGGAGCTGAGCACAGCACAGTGGGGTAGGCCCTGAGGGGATCTGTAGGACGGACAACTCTCATTTTAAAAAAAATTTAGTAATTCTTTATTGTTGAAAGTATTACATATGTCCCCTTTTCCCCCAATGACCACCTCTAGCCCTTCTTCCACCCCCCGCCCCAAGCCTTCAGCACCCTATTGTCTGTGTCCATGGGTTATGCATATATGCTTACAAGGTCTTTGCTTGATTACCTCCCACCCACCCACCCACCCTCCACGGCCCTCCCTCTGAGATTCCGCTTGTATGGACAACTCTTTTAACCATCAACTCTATATGGGCCAAATCTATCTGGCCACTGACCCCCTTTTTCCTGCCCAGCACCTTTTAATTCCACTCCATAAGGCCTGTAGAGCATTCACTGCAGTGGAGAAAGAGCCCTGTTGACCTTCAGAAACCTGTCTCTGGGACCTTGAGCCACATCACCTGTTCTCTCAAAGCCCATCTCCTCATCCAAAGCCTGGTTATGCTACCAGCAAAGGAGAAGAGGTTTGTAAAGTCTGAATAAACCACTTATTTCCTGTACACAGTACTGCCTTGTACATAGTAGGCACTTAAGAAATGTCTAATGAATAATGGTGAGTTTGAGTGCTGACCCCATATAAAATGAGAACTCAAATAGAAGAGACAGGAAAATACTAGACAAGCCACTGCAGTCCGACCTCCAGACATTTTGCAAACTGTACTGGTAACTCGACTCAAGAAAGTCAGCTGGCCTGCAGTGGAAGTCAGTGAGCAAGGCCACAGCAGTCAGGAAAAACACAAGAGAACCACCTCCATCCCCTGTCCTCCCATACCCCATGGGCAGAGCAATATAAATGTCACATGGTGAGAAATATTTTCATCCATGTCTGTGGCAGCCAGCTGTGTGGCACAAGGTTGTGGGGTATCTCCTCAGCTTTAAAACTTTTAAATTATGTTCACTCCAAAAGTAGACTTTTGATAATATCTGAGAAATGAAAGATTTTTATCACCTGACTCTTAGGGCCGAAGTGCCCACACCAGAGAACTTTGACAGTTTGCTCAGGCCACCGGACTCTGATTTACCCACCAAGCCACCCCCCACCCCAGCCAGCTCCTCTGTGCACGGAGGCCAGGAAGGGTGCTGGACTGAGCTCTCTGTCTCATTACCTCATCAAAAGGCTTGGTGATGCTGGTCTCCAACTGCCAGTCCAGCGTCCTCCACACCTTCAGGCTGCGGTCATCAGCTTGAGAGGCAATATATTTACCAACAGGGTCCCAAGTCAACCCCTTTACCAAGCCAGAATGACCTCTCAGAGTAGCTAGAATTTCTGTGAAGAAAAATAAGAGATTGGAAAGGTGTTACCTAGAGGAAACGATGACTCCATACAGAAACATGAACTACAATCCATGGGCTATGGGATGGCCAACCAAGAGAAGGAACTTGAGGAGTGCACTTGGCCAGCCTCACTCCTGTACACAAGCAGAAGAGCACCCTAATCTAATTTCCACGAAGGCAAAACCCACCTGAAGACTGCACCAAGGAGGCGGGCATCACGATCGCCCTTCACTCCTAGCTAACTCTTGTGGGTTGAGGCTGCATACGCCCCTGGAGGGGCAGGCAATCAGGGACCTCGGCTTGGGCCAGAGCCAAATTCTGCCCCTTATCTTGTCTGCAGTTGGCAGTATTGCCTGTGGTTTGCCTTTCTGGACAGAAGCCCATGCTCACCTGGGTCGTCACATTGGCATTTCTGATGTGAACCTCCCTGGCAGCACAGGGGACTGGGCACTGCACTGAGTCCCCTGTGAGTCATCACCAAGGACAAAGTGTGTGAGACACTACCTCCTAGAAATCCTCACCTAAATGTTAGCCCAGCCTCTAAATCTGCCACTTGGTGGCCAGGTTGAGTGTCACCACACATACTGGTGGTTTATAGGGAGAAAAGGACTTGGATTAAGTCCATGGACGATGCTTTTCAGCCCATAAGGAAAACATATCCAGATATGAAGCAGGAACATAAGAAGTATCTTACTAGGTATAAACTGCAGTGCTATGCCAGGTAATGCCATCTGTCATGTAATTTTTCAAACACATTAATACGAAAAATTAACCTTTTGCAAAACTGGATTTGCTAGCCTGCATCTGCTCAAGGGTGTCACAGAGGAGGTGGCAACTGAGCTGAGGCCAGAGCCCAGTGGTGGAACGGCGACCCTTGAGGGCATATGTGTGGAGATGCCGGGGTGCATGTGAAGGCACAGCATGGGTGGGGATGTCAGGGCAAGCTGAGCCCCAGCTGGGCGAGATCCCCTACGCCAGTTGTCAATGTACCACCCTCATGATTTGTGGCACATCCATGTTAGCACTCGGTTACTATTTTTCTTTAACATAAAACTCTTTTAAAACCTTAAACAAATATAACTGATGAAGAAAAATAACTGAATTACTGACAAGACACATGGATCCCTGTCCACTGTGAGACACATGCTGCCACCAGCCAAAGAGAGAGCCATCCTGCTCCAGACACCAACAGGCAGCACAGATGATGAGCAACCCATTCTTGCCACCCCCAGCCAGAGAAGGCCCAGACCTGGGAACTTCACTGCATTCCAGATGACGACAGTGTTATCCACGCTGCACGAAGCCAGCCAGGCGTCATGAGGAGACCATGCTACGTCCATCACATCTGGAAGACAGAGGGCTGGAGTTGAGTCTCTTACCTGGAGTGCAGAGTCGGCAAGGGGGGCAAGCAGTACCACCCATCTGCCAGCTGGTGTCATGTTTGAAGAGACTGACCTAGGACCATCATAAGTAAACTCTTTTTGTAACCAATCTGAAAAACTTCCCCACTAATGATTTTCAATTGTTCATAAATTTTGAAGGATCTAACTGATCCCGCCCTACCCATGAGGCAACTAGGGGCATGGCTGAAAGCTTGGTGTCTTGTGGCATTGCACCCATGTATTAAAACCACAGCTCTGATACCTATCGGGCCTGTGGTCTGGGGCTCGCACCTCAACCCCGCTAAGCTTGCTTCCCCCATTCTAACTGGGCCTACCTCACACAGCCCTTTGAGCATTGCAGGTTCTACACTCAGTAAAGTGCTTGACACACAGTCAAAGCTTAATAGCTACTGACTGAATGAGAGCAAAGCCGTCTTCAGACCCTTTTCCTCATTAATTAGCTCTCATCTCCAAGATCCTGACAGGAGTACCCCTTCCCTATGGAGCTGCCAAACACAATTAATCATGCTCATTTCTTTGTGACTCAGTTTTCACATCTGTAGAATGAGGATTTAAAATAGCACCTATCCTAAATACATACATAAGCAAGCAACTATCCTCAGAGGGTTGCTGTGAGGATTAAATGTGAGAAATTGCTGTAGGAAGGCATCAAGCACACTCCAAAGCATCTATAAAAGTCAACGTGATGGTGACGATGCCCATCTCACATGCAGGTGTGACGGGCACGGTCTTACTGATTGAGCTACTCTCATTGCCTGATGCAGTGCTAGGCGCACAGAAGAATAGCTGGTGAGATGAAGAGAAACACAGCAGCAAGTTATTAGCTTTCGAGTTCTTTCCTCATAGGATTTTAAAAAAGAGGTATAAGCAAAATATTCAAAATTTCTATTGTATTTTTTTCTAGTTAAAAAAAATCTTCAGTGACAGCTGGATGAATTTTTCCACACTGTAACTAGCATCTGCATTTCATGCTGCATGCACTGGTATGCAGCTGTAACATTCTAACAGTATATGTGATCTTCAGGGCTTATTTTGATTTGTTCTGCATTCTGTGTCGTTGAGAGCATTTGCTACCATTAACAGACCTAATTTAACAATGAACTTTGACTGGGTTCCCGTTTTTCATACTAATGAGCATCTGAGAATGTGTCACTCTCCACATCCTGGATCGTTTCTTTGAGCCCATTACCCCAAAATGGGAATCTGGGAAGAAAACTGAACATTTTCCTAAGTCTGGAGTCTCTTAACATTGCAGACTGCTTTTCAAAGACCTCTATGACTTCACACTTTTATAAGCAGAAGGTCCATTTCAAGACTCTCCTAATAACTTGAGTATTATGATTTTTTTCCTTGTAACTTGTTATATTTTAAATTTACTTTGATTAGTAGTGAAAGTGAAGGCTTTTCACATCTGTTTGTCTATAGTTGTCTTGTCCTTAGACGACACTGCTCCTGTTTTTGATGAGCTCTCCTGTGCAGCGGTCTAACAAATACAAGGACCCAGAACCTCCTCTAGGAGCTGAGTCCAGGAGGGCAGACATGTGAACCCCAGGACTTCACCGTGGTGCCCAAGTCCTAGAGCAGAGAAGTGGTTAGCTGGGAATCCAGAAAGGAGACGTGATTTTCTTTGCCATTTCCATGGACTATTTCTAAAAAATATATTTTTAGTGATTTCAGAGAGGAAGGGAGAGGGAGAGATAGAAACATCAATGATGAGAATCACTGATCGGCTGTCTCCTGCACGCCCCCTACTGGGGATTGAGCCTGCAACTCAGGCATGTGCCCTGACCAGGAATGGAACCATGACCTCCTGATTCATAGGTTGACACTCAACCACTGAACCACACCAGCTGGGCTCCATGGACTATTGATACTACAGGCATTAGCTGCAAATTCCATCAGTGTGCCTTCCTATATTGTAGATTTATGTAGCAAACTCTTATTCTTTTTTGTGACATCCTTTACTGCCTGCTAACCTTAAAAAACATTCCTTCTGCTAGAGGTTTGATACATATTCAATTGTTTTTCATCTGTTTTAATTATTTAGAATGTTCCTCTCTTTAATATCTGAAGTTTATTTTGGTGTATGCTGTATTTAGTGAGCTCTAAATTACTTTCCCCTCACCAGGAACTGCTAATGGTTACTCTATCCCAATGGGGAATAATTCTTTCTATTTAGGTACACTGTAGCCTACTTCAATTTTGTTAGTTTTACCCAATGTTGTTAGTTTGTCACTCTGTGACAAATACTGTAGCTTCCACAACTTTACTTATTCTTTCAGATGCCCTTTGGAGTCACTGCTGAGGTCTGCAATCCGGGACCCCTTGGGGGATGTCGGAGAGCTGGTTTCGGCCCAAACCCTGCAGGCCAGGCCGAGGGACCCCACTGGTGCACAAATCCATGCACCCGGCCTCTAGTATGCATATAAGATCTTTGGTTAATCTCTTCCTGCCCTCCCCTCTCTCTTCTTCCCCCCGAGATTCATCAGTCTGTTCCATGTTTCCATGCCTGTGTGTTGAGTGTCTGCCGCCTGGTGGTCAGTGTGCGTCATAGCTACTGGTCGAACTGTCGCTTAGACTTTTATCTATATAGATGCCTACACAGCAGGTCCACTTACACTGCTGCTAGGCAATGCAAACAACATGCCCAAAATCCAGCAAACATTTCTGTCCCACCCACCCACACAACTACCATCTCAAGTAATGGCAACTGCATCTTTTCCACTGTTCAGGCCACATTCTGATCTCATCCGAATTCCTCTGTTTATCTCACACCTCATATCCCATCCACCAAGAAATCTGCATCTGAACACTTCTCCCGACTTCCACCATTATGACGTAGGCCCAAGCCACCATTGTCTCTCACCTAGATTGTCAGCAGCCTCCTCAATGATCTCCCCAGTGCTGCCCTTTAGTTTCCCACAATATGAACTACATACAGCTGTCAAGGTCTCCCCACTCCTCTCCTCAAAACCCTGCTCAGCCCCCCTGCCTCACTAAGGAAAGAGCCTTCATCATAACCCATGCTCCCCACCCTTTCACTCTCTCTACCCTAGCTCTGTGCTTCCCTGGACACACCAACCACACATCTACATTCCAGCGGGCCTAAGCCATTTGCCTGGAAAGCTCTTTGGAAGACTACATAGTTGTCCCTTCACCTCCATTTGATCTCTCCTTGGATGGCACCTTCTCAGCAAGGCCCTCCCTGTGAACTCTGGGTGAAATGGCAACCAACCTCATTTTACCCCCTGGCACTTATCTTCCAGTTTCCTGCATGATTAGTTTATCATCTGTCTCTCTGACAAGAATGTAAACTCCCTGAGATAGACAGAACAGCACCTGGAACATATAAGGTGTTCAATAAATATTTGTTAAATAAATAATAAATACTAATTTGGGGAAAATTAAGTATTTATTATAGTCTTTCCATTTATGAAGTAGTCATTTTTTATTTCTCAAAAAAGGTTTTTGGTTTAAGTCTTAGAGATCTCGTACATTTCTTGGTAAGATTATTCCTGAGTTACAATTTTTTATTCTACTGTTTAAGACTTCTCCTTTTATCATTAGACTAGAGGCTTGGTGCACAGATTCGTGCACCAGTGGGGTCCCTTGGCCTGGCCTGCAGGAATTGGGTTGAAACCAGCTCTCCAACATCCCCTGAGGGGTCCGGAATTGTGAGAGGGCACAAGCCAGGCCGAGGGACCCATGCACCAGGCCTCTAGTATGCATATAAGATCTTTGGTTAATCTCTTCCCACCCTCCCCCCTCCTTCCCTGAGATTCATCAGTCTGTTCCATGTCTGTGGTTTCTGCTCCTGCATTGAGTGTCTGCCCCCTGGTGGTCAGTGTGCATCATAGCTACCGGTCGGACGGCCGAATGGTCAGCAGGTCACTTAGGCTTTTATATATATAGACTAGAGGCCTGGTGCATGAAAATTCGTGCACTCGGAGGAGGGGGGGTCCCTCAGCCTGGCCTGTGCTCTCTCGTAGTCCAGGAGCCCTTAGAGGATGTCTGGTGGGGAGCGGGCCTAAGCCATCAGTCGGACATCCCTAGCGCTGCTGCGGAGGTGGAAGAGGCTCCCACCACCACTGCTGTGCTCACAGTCGTGAGCCCGGCTTATGGCTGAGCCGAGCTCCCGCTGTGGGAGCGCAATGACCACCAGGGGGCAGCTCCTGTGTTGAGTGTCTGCCCCCTGATGGTGAGTGTCATAGCGACCAGTCATTCCTGGTCGTTCAGCTGTTAGGGTCGATTTGCATATTACCCTTTTATATATATATATACACACACACACACACATATATATATGTATATATATATATATTCTAATAGGCTATTACTATTAGAAAGATAAGTAATTACAATTTTTTATATGAGGCCAATTAAATAACTCATTTTTATTAGTTCCAAGTGTTTTTCAAGGCTTTATGAGTTCTAAGACCTTTCTTCCTTAGAGTTTTCTTGATATACAATAATACCATGCTCATATCATTTCATTTTTGTCTTATTTCCAGTGTGTTTATCTCCTTCTGATTTGCTTCATTGTGTTGCAGAAATTCCAAAGTAACAAATTAAATGATAGCACCCATCGTCTTTTCTCAATATAAATGGGAACAAGGCTCAATTGTGAACTGTAGTATTTGCTATTGGTTGGAAAAAGACAGATGACTCTGTCATTTTAAGGAAATAACTTTCTATGGCCATTTTTTAAAAAGCATTTTTATTAGGAAATGATGCTGAGTTATCTGTCTTTCAGAATACCTCATCAGATGACTCTGTGCTTTTTCTCATTTAACCTCCTAGTATGCTGAGTTATATTAACAGATTTCCTTTACACAAGTTTTCCATTATAAATCATATTTAGTCAAAATGAATTAGTTTTCAAATATTATGAACTTGTGAGTATTCCCTTTCTGACTTTTCTATCTTCATTCATATTTATCTATGCTTTTGTTTCACTGTTATTTTTATTACATTTGGGAACAGGGTTAGAGCTTCCTTTAAAGAATAACTATTTCTATGTTCCAGAGTCATTATTCTTAAAAGCTTAAAACAATGCATCAAAAAATAATTTAGGACCAGGAATCATTTCTGAAGGTAGCTTCCAACTTCTTCATTGGTTACCACTTTGTTCAGTTTTTCCTAACCTTATGTTATCAATTTTGAAAATGTTTATTTTCTAGAAAATTATATTTATTTTAGTATTTTGTTTTGTTTTTTAAATTTAATACTATGTAAACATTACATTTTGCACTCTTTGATGATATTCTTTCTCTAGGTTAACTGTTTTTTGTTTTTTTTAATCCTTACCCAAGGTTATGTTCTATAACGTTTTGAGATAGAGATAGATAGATAGAGAGAGAGAGAGAGAGAGAGAGAGAGAGAGAGAGAGAGAGAAATCAATGAGAGAGAGAAACATCGATCAGTTGTCTCCTGTACACACCCCAACGGGGGATCGAACCCGCAATGTAGGCATGTGCCCTGTCCAGGAATCAAAACCGCAACCTTTTGGTGTATGGGATTGATGCTTCAACTAATTGAGTCACCCAGCCAGGGCTAGGTTAAATGTTTTTCTAGACCTTTTATTTCTAATTTCACCTAGGTTTCTTTCCTACCCCTGATTAAATATGCCAAGTGTATGTTTTTCACACTTTGCTTTTAAAGACCCAGTGCTTTCTATTCATTTATTTCTTTTTCACTAATTTTTTCTTCTTAAATGGTTCCACCCACACCTACTATCAGGACCACTGAATAAGAAGTGTCAGGTACCCCTGTTGAGGTGGGCAACCCTACCTGCCTGGTAAAGGAGAACTCTGGCGTACTGGGCCAGGAGAGAAGTCAAGGTTATGGCTCAGCCTGGGTCTCAGGTTAGGAGCCCCATAAAAGCCTGAGGCCCCACCCCATGCTTGAACACCCTCATAGTCATATGTGCCAAAGTTCCAGAAGCCCATCTAGACTCCACTGTGAGCAGCTGTGAACAGTAAGAGTAAGTTACAGATTTTTACTATTATTAACAATAACAAAAGGCTACTGTCAGCTTTCACAAATTTAGAATCAATCTGGTCACCAAGAGGTGGGTTTGTTCACCTTCAAAGTGTCTGCAGAGTATTTGCCGAGCATACACTGCCAATGGTTTATAGCTGATGCTTTCCAAACCTCTCACTCCTGCCCCATGTTTCCCCCACAGCTCCAGGCTCAATTCCAACAGTCTCTTGACATTCTCCCAAACTCTCTCAAACGTAGCCTACCTAACAATGAACTGGTGTCCATCCCCATAAGCCTATTGTTCTTATGATTTCAGTAGAGGACAACCACTGGCTATTCATGCACCCAGCTAGGACTCTCCTTCATCACTCCCCTTGCTCTATCCTAAGAATTTCCCAAATAGTCTCTTCCTCTCTATCCAATTATCATAGGCCTATGTGAGGCCCTTAAAGTTTTCATCTGAACCACTGACACAACCTTTTCCCCACAGCTGTCAGAATGATTTCCCTCTTGGCTTCAAAGCTTTTAATGACTCCCTGCCTCTTCCACAATAAAGGACACACTCATTAAAAGGGAGCATGAGGCTTCCATGACCTGGTCCCTGCGCACTCAGCTAGCCCCACTCTGTGCTGTTTCCTGCCTTGTATATAAAGATCCAACAGTGGTGAAGAGCTGCCTACTAATTCACAGCAAACGTCTCACTTCTGCTGTCCTGCCTGCTTGGGAAACCCTCCAGGATATCCCAGGGCTAGACCACAGGCTTTCTGAGGTAAGACTAAGTGATATTTGCTCTGGCGTCCCTCGTGCCTAACGAAGTGCACATCACATGGTTTTAGAATGCTACTGACTGACTGACATTCCTCCTCTTCAGTCCAAATTGGCAAAATGTGTCTTTCCATTCTAAGTCTATTTACAACACTTTGCAAACATACTCAGGGTCAAATAAAAAACTTCATTGGGCCCCTGTATTCTAGTTTCTGTGGAATAAATAAAGTGCGCTTACGGACTTAGTGATCCACTGATGAAGGTAGTGACTCAGTTCACCAGGATAAACAGCAGAACGTGGGGAGTTCTACATTAAAAATATAAACATATACCCCATGAGGGCAGGAGTGGGGGCACTGAATGCAGCTGGAGGCAGGCAGTGGGGACGATGACTGCACAGACCTTGAGGGACAGGCAGGGTATGACCGATGGCGATGGGGAGGGGTGACCCAGACACAGAGCTGCTGAAGGTACTGCTGCTGGTCTCAGACAGCTGCTGGGGCCGCCCAACCCAACAGGCAGCCCCACTCACCGCCTGAGTGACTCCGGAGGATGGAGACACATCGCCACTGCTCCACGTTGGCAAGCTTACCACTGGAGCCGAAGACAGTGCTGGGGCCGATGTACCTGTGTGAAAGAGGAATCAGAAAGGCACTCCAGGGAGGCTCTGGCACTGCACAGAGATGCTCACTGCAGCATGGCTTATCATGGCAGACAGAACAAAGCAAAAACAGACAATGGCTGGAAAGCACTGAATTGCTGAACAGCAGGAGCGGATTGATAAATTATTTGCACTTGATGAAATACTACAGTTATCACAAAGCGTGTGGTAAAAGACTAGCCACTGCATGGGAAAATGTTCACATTATATACTAAGTGAAAGAAGGAGGCCACAGGACAGCATATACAATATGTCACTATGTAATGAAAAAATTACATGTACGCATGGAAAATGGATCAGGACACATGTAAATAACATCAAAATATTAACCATAGCTTTCTTTAGGTGGTGGGATTATCATATTTTTCTTTCATATTTTTTTAGTTTTCCAAATTATATACTTAATATTATTTATGTTGGCTAAAGCAGAAGAATCAACAGTAGTTTTTAAGCCCTCTTATAAAGAATTGAAGGCCTCGGCCTTAACACCTGAGGCAGAGAAAGCACTCGGATCATGGGTACTAGCTCCTGGCACTCAAGGAGTCACGTGGGATCCCATGGAGGTGATGCCTACACCACTGACATGCCTCTGTTGACAGCCTTCACTCTTGTAGAATTCTTCACAAACTCACAGAAAGACCTTGCTGGGGCATCTGGGTGGGACAGTGTGCCTCTGCTCTCAAAGCCACGGCCATAGGGCCACTCTGGCTGAGTAGTGGGGTAGGTCTGAGTCCCCAGCCTGACTAGCCCGAGTCACCTGGGGAGCTGGTTATGGAAGAGTCCCAGGACCCACCCTGAGAGAAGCTGCCTAGGTGTAAAGAAGAAGAGTTTTCTAGGTGATGGTTAGCTCACTACTGGTGCAGAGAAAGGGCTTTCAAGTGAAGACTCCTTAGAGGTCGGGGTTGAGGCAGACAGAAAATGAGGTGAATGGCTAAGAGGGCAGGCTCTGGACCCCTCCTCAGATTCCATCAGTGCACCTTGACTTTTCACCACATTGCATGTTGGGAAATCGCATTTAAAGAACAAAACAAAGGAAGCCACCAATATCAGCATTGGAAGGGATTCGCCCTTTCTTTTTAGGTGGAAACCTTGTTGCCTGGCAAGGGACAGTTGAGCAGGTCACTAGGGAGGCTGGTGGCCTTCTGACTCCCTGGTCAGGCCCCAGCTGCTCCTGGCCTATGTGTGCTTCCTGTTTCTTATGAAGTTGGGACTCTGGGGACTTCAGTGCCAGGGTAAAGAAAGTGACTGTGATAAAGACCAGCAAAGAAGCTTCTAAAAATAAAATGTGAAGAAAGGAAAATGATGCTTACGTAGCCCGCTTCCACACCATAATCAGTTTGTCATCTCCCCCAGAAGCTAAATACATCCCACTGTTTGACCACCGCACACAGTTCACACATGCTGGGAAGAAAAAAAAAATAGGGTGATGAAAATCCAATAGTCATTTGTTTAAGCAGAGTTTGGCAAGATGCAAAGGGTTTATAAAGTCTAATCTATCTAATCTATTCAAGGCATCTACTATGTGAGAGCCCTAGAAAAACATTTCGGTTCAAGCACTAATCTACTTGTGCTATAATAACAAATGACCAGAATAGAGCCTGGAGGGTGAAAGGCTACATAACCTGAGAAGTGTTAGTGCTGGATGAAGTAGTCAGTAGGAGGAGGCTCACTGCCATGAAAACTGGTAAATACCTAAATCTCATTATTTAAAAAGGGCTGTCTAATGATGAGATGTATTTCTGAAGAGGGATAACTCTTGACAGGAAGACATGTGCTAAAGAGGCCAAGATGCCTTCTCCAGAGCTTTCAGGAAGCAGCTTGGGTAAAACATAAAACTCTGACTTCATTCCACCTGTCAGCAATTAAATTCGGATTTTCCAAACTCATCAGTACTGCAGGTCGGTTGATCCTGCACTCATAAACTGAGACCAACAGAAATCCCTCTTGGATCCTGTTGTGCTGCAGCCTCTGGGAGCACTCACAGCTCAACCTTTGGAAGCCCAGCAATATGAGGGACACTATCCAACTTGTGGCCCACACAAGGCTTATGAGTGACTTGAGCTCCAAGTTGGAGGACGCCAAGAGACATGTTGGGAGAGCAAGAACATACAGAGCAAAGGCAGGGATGTAACTGTTAATGGAGCATTTCAGGGGAAGCAGCCAGGTAGGAAACCAGAGCCAAGTACAGTCACCCTGATGCTCAGGGGCGGGAAACTAAGGCACTAATGCAGGAAAGAAAACCACATACTGTCCAGCAACCAAAAGGGTCCTGGTAGAGGGTCTCTGAGTGACACAGTGGCAATCTGAGACATCTTGTAAGTTGTCTTTTACACACCCTTCCCAGAACCCTACTGCTTCCAGGTTGCTGGCCCCAAAGCCCCATGGAATCAGGCAGTAACGACTCATGAGCAGGAAATCACCAGAGGTACCTGCAGACTGTCCAAAGATGGTTCTGTGGGCGGGCCGAGTCTTCTGCCGAATAACTCACCCAGGTGTGCAGCCAACATCTGTGCCTTCAGACAGCAGGCCGAGGGGAGTTACCGCCGCACGGGGCCTTATCTTTCTAATTACAAACACATGTGCTAACCTTGGGCACTCTGCCAACACGAAAAGCCTGCAAAGGGCCACTCTGTAATACCTAAGTGATTGTCCATCTGGCAAAGCATCTTGGGAATATTTTCATCCTTCTCGTCATCCTCCTGGAGGACTGGAGACATATTCCAGATCACAACCTTCCCAGAATCCTGTCCTGGAACGAAGGGGCAGAAATAACTCAATGCACAAGGAATAGACTATTAACTATGAGACATAGTCCTCACTTAGCTTTCATAAATCACAACTAACTAGATTGGGGGAGACTGAATTTGAATTACTAATATAAGTTACAGCAAAGATGAAGAAAAACAAGTGCTGATGGGGACTCAAAAAGCGTGGATTTAGTACTGTGCTGAGGCCAACCTGACTTTATGAAAAGAATTCTAGACCAGAATCAAATGAGGACCAAGTTCTGGTCTGGCCTCTAACACGGGTCCACCAGAGGCCTGCCCAGTAACCAAAAGGGTCCTAGTAGAGGGCCTTCAAGTGACACAGGGGCCATCTGAGACATTTCATAAGTTGTCTTTTACACACCCTTCCCCAAAACCCTACTGCTTCCAGGTCGCTGGCCCCATCTGTAAATGAAGAGGCTGGAAAAGCCTAGGCCCCAACACCCTTTCAGGTCTCTGCCTGGGCTTCTCTCCCTTCTCAGGTGCTGTCTGCAGTCCATGGCTGTTCTCACATGGGTGCTTTAAGACCACAGTCTGAAATGTGCCTTAAACACTGGAAAAGGTCCTCATTATCTCACCGGCTCTTTGCCATCTACAGATGAGAGATCAACCAAAAGAGGGCATTTCGGGGGCCTGTGGTCATAGGCTGATGTAGTATTGGGCTAAAAAATATATCTATGAATTTCAGTAATGATTTCTCTTTCTAAGATTTCCATTACTGATAACTAACAAAAGTCCAGCCCCTCATTTAACTTTCTGTTATAGAGGGGCTGATTGCTCTATCCACCAAGCCAAACCAGCTAGGGTTTAAACATATTTTTCAATCAGTTCTTCTGGAGTGTACTATGCCGAGTAGGCCAGGAAGGTGTGCCTCTTCTTGTGGATGAGGAGAAATCTGTTTCCCCAGCTAAGTCCACTGGTCCTAGGTGACGCCTGTGGACACCTTCGGGTGCAGCCGGCAGCACGCTGGAAGGAGATCAAGGCTTCCCTGTAAGCCCTGCAGCAGGAAGTCTTCAGACAACCTGCTCTGTAGCACCTGCAGACCTGGAACTCACAGCGGCACTCTCCAGTCCTGTCCAGGGAGGCCTCAGCCAGAGGGAGACCCTGCTCTGCAGTGAAGCTGCTGGGGGACTGGGCTCTGCGGGAATGCTACTTTGTGTGACCATATATACATCTTGGTGTCTTGGCCTCAAAGTGACTGCCTTTCCAGAGTTGTTACTGCAATATTGCAGCAGACACTGGGTGAAACACACCAACAATACCATGGATCATCTTTTCAAATGGTGTGCTGCACATTTGTACTTGCCCTCTATCGCAGTGGAATTGCTTTGAGTCTGGAGAATGGGCCTGATAACTACATGACTGACTCCAGAGGTTAACCATCTCCTCCCCCTTTACAGATGAGAAAACACTGCCAGAACCAAGATGAGGACCAAGAGCCCTTGCCTCTGGGGCTGGAGCTTTGTCCATGAGACTACCTGCCACTTTTCACGCTCAATAAGCTTGGGCTCAGACATGCAAATTGATTTTAATATCAACCCAATAAACAGAAATGAGAAAGATAAACCTGTTATGGAAATATCTATACAGAGCACACTCTAGTGCCAAAAAGGGATTTTGATGTGACTTGTTCAGACTTAAACTGAGTCACATCTATACTGAAAACAGCAAATATTCTTTCTATAGCTCAATGGGTGACCAGGAGAAGCAGAGCTAGGCGCAGGGCTGTGAGTATTCCTGGTATTCCATGAACATACCTTGTCCTCCAGTTGCGAACTTGGTCCCGTCAGGGTGAATATCAACTGAAAATATTGGCTTGCCTGGAAACAAAGAAAAAACACACACAACATTGCCTTGGCTTCTATTCATTGAAGAATAGCAACAGACTCAAACTTTTAAAATATTGGTTATTCAAACAATATCCCTATTACTGATCCTAGGGAAAATAATATTATCAATGTACACTCACCTGAGCGTGAGGGCAAAGTGATCTAAGTTTTATTTTTTTTTTTTTTATATTTTATTGATATTTTACAGAGAGGAAGGGAGAGGGATAGAGAGCTAGAAACATCGATGAGAGAGAAACATCGATCAGCTGCCTCCTGCACACCTCCCACTGGGGATGTGCCCGCAACCAAGGTACATGCCCTTGACCGGAATCGAACCCGGGACCCTTCAGTCCGCAGGCCGACGCTCTATCCACTGAGCCAAACCGGTTTCGGCAAAGTGATCTAAGTTTTAAAGTATAAACTGCTGGAACACTCTTCAAGTGACATTAACTAGATGAAAGTATAAAAGGGGGACAAAGCAATCTGTCCCTAGAACGACTGAGCCCATAGGTCACCTGGGCATTTACACAGGGGTCTACTGGATAAGAGCTTGACACCTTCTGGGGATGCATGTTTGTAAAGGCTATTCATGACAACAGCTCTGAGTCACAGAGGCTAATGAAAATCCAATGTATATACTAGTACATCCAGCCATCTCCTCGTCCCATGGATTAGCCTGGACACGGGATGCATGCCCTGGCTTCTCTGCTGACTGAGAGCTGGGTAGGGCCAGTGGGTTGTCTGCAACACACTGCTTCCCTCATCATGCTTCTGCTTCCAAAAAGCTTCGCCCCCATACATTTGTGCTGTATCAATGTCCACGGAGAGTCGGCCTTCTCGGCATCTCCTTTTGCTGATCCTCCTTGACGGTACATGCCTGATATCCAAATAGATGTTCACTGGTGAGTGGTAGCTCAGTAATATTTGTTCAGTGACAAATTTAGATGGCATGACAATGGACTGAGCACGAGCAATTGCTGTTGCCAAAGAGTCTCTTAGTCAAGTATGCTCAACTGCTGTCACCCAAGGAAAGGTGGTATGGGCACTAGGACAAGAGTTACCGGCTCTAGAATTACAAGGTAGCAAGTGTGGGCAGTGGCTGCTTAAGAGCTGAAAGTCTTGCCAGGGCTCACATCCATGTGTGGAAATCAAAAGGCAATGTCAGCACTGGCCCCGGTGGCACCCGCTTCCCTCACTTTTGGAGCCAGGTCTCACAGTCCAATCTTGCAAGAGCTGCCACAGGCCAGGGGAAACGTGCTCCCTTCTCACTGGTCATTACGTGGTAGTGGGAGACACAGCTGTGCAAGGCCACCAGCAAGCAGGTACAAACACCCTATTTTGTCTCAGGGAGCAAGTAGAAACCTAGGAAAATTTGACAACCACACCACATGCTATTTCATCTCTAGTATTTACTGAATTCCAAAACAACGAAGGCTACCACAACAGGCCATGCTAGCAGCTCTGGCCTGGTCTCTGAGCCCCTTAGTCACTTCCAGGCCCACACCCAAGAGCCAGAGTTCTATAGTGACAGTCCTATAGTAGCTGCGGACTGCACTCCGGGAGCACTGCAGGGTGCTCAAAGCGGTCCCAAACACATGAAATTTCAGCCCTGGTCTGCTCTGAGCTCTCATTCCAAGAGTTCACAAGACAAGCCCTGACACAGCTTGGTACTGCATAATCTTTAAGGAGCCAGACCCAGCAGGGGAGTGCAGTCACAGAGACCTGAAAAGTAAGCCTGCAAGTTATTATTCTCCAATAGCCTAGACAGGGCAGACCTGATCACTCCCACCTTCATCTTCAAGAAAGGACTCCAGAAACTATTATACAGGGTGGGCTAAAAAAGGCAGGTGTTGAGAACACAGGTAAGGACTGAAAGTGCTCCAACTGGTCCTTCCATGCATGTGCACTCAGGCCCACGCTGGCACACCCACACCCTTCCTGGGCTTGGTGGCTGCCATGTATGATAAGCCAGAGTCCCACACGCTGCTGCTGAGAATGTGCCAGCTTTTGCCATAGGCTGAGGGCCTGGGAGGGAAGCAGTTGCGTAAAGGTGGGTTTCTTGCCCATCTGGCTGTGGGAAGTGTCTCACAGGTGAGCCTCAAGAAACAAGACAGGACAATTGGGCTGTGGGCCCAGCCTTGAGTGGTGCAGATGCCACTGTTCCAAAGGCTGTAAGAAATGCCGAGACCATGGCTAGTGCTAAGACCGAGGTTTGGAGTACGCCCAGACACCAGAAGACAGTGACCAGTTAGCACCATAGGAGCCTTGGGAACTTCTAAAGAGCAGATATCTCTAAGCATAATGAGAACAGCAGCAGGAGCCTAGATCTCATCAGTGCTGCCATCTCCACTTGGAGCCTCCTGGGGCATCTGTGGCAGGCCAGCCCTTAGAGGAGCCAGCCAGCCACTCCTTCTAGGAGAGCCAGAGGCATGCTGGGGGATGTTCTATGGAGCTCTGCCTTTCCAAGGCCACCTCATGACATGCTCTCGAGTATCTCAAAACCTGCAGGCAGTCCAGGCCGGGCCATTCTATAAATCTCACCTGGCCCTCTGAGGTAAATACTTCTGACACCCTCATTTTACCATGAGAGGGAAACTGAGGCATACAGAGAGGTTAAAAAAAGTTGCCCCAAACCATACAGCTGCGTGGAAGAGTCTAGGTATCTGGCTCCAGAGCCCAAGGCATTAAATACTGTGGTTTGCTGCCTCTCTAGGGGATTAATGTCCAGAACATATAAAGAACTCCTAAAATTCAATGGCAAAAATAGGAAAAAAACTCCATTAAAAAATGGGTAAAGGACTTCAACATACATTTCTCCAAAGAAGACATACAAAATGGCCAACAAGCATATGAAAAAATGCTCAATATCATTAAACTATTAAGGAAATGCAAGGCAAAACCAGAATGAGATCATTTCACATCATTTCACATTTATGAGGATGGATACTATCAAGAGAAGAAAAAAGAAAAGAACAGTGCTGGTGGAATATAGAGAAACTGGAACACTTATCCATTGCTAGTAGAAATGTAAAATGGTGCAGCCACTATGGAAAACAGTATGGTAGTACCTCAAAAAATTAAAAATAGAATTACCTAGGATCCAGCAAATCCACTTCTGGGTATATATTCAAAAGAATTAAAGGCAGAGTCTTGAAGACATATTTGTACACCCATGTTCAGAGCAGCATTATTATTTTTTAACATATTTTTTAAAATATATTTTATTGATTTTTTTACAGAGAGGAACGGAGTGGGATAGAGAGTTAGAAATATCGATGAGAGGGAAACATCGATCAGCTGCCTCCTGCACACCTCCTGCTGGGGATGTGCCCGCAACCAAGGTACATGCCCTTGACAGGAATCGAACCTGGGACCTTTCAGTCCACAGGCCAATGCTTTATCCACTGAGCCAAACCGGTTAGGGCCACAGCAGCATTATTCACAATAACCAAGAGGGAAAGCAATCAGTGTCCTTTGATGGATAAATGGATAAGCAAGTTGTAGTATATCCATAAAATGGAATATTATTCAGTCTTAAAAAGGGAAATTCAGACATGCTACAACATGGATAAACCTTAAAGACATTATGCTAATTGACATAAGCCAGCCTCAAAAGCACAAATACTGTATGAATCCACTTATATGAGGTCTCTAGAGTAGTTAAATTCATAGAGACATAAAGAAGAATAGTGGACAGGGGAGGGGGGAGGAGAGAGGGGGGAGAATTTAAAAAAAAAAAAAAAAAAAAGAATAAGAAGAATAGTGGTTGCCAGGAGCTGGGAAAGGGAATATGGAGAGTTGTTGCTTACCAGGCATATAGTTTCAGTTTTGGAAGATGAGAAAGTTCTGTAGATATTTTACACAACAATGTGAATATACATAACATTACTGAATTATACACTCAAAAGATTAAGATGATAAATGTCATATGTATTTTACTACAACTTAAAAAATGCTAATCAAAACCAAACCAAACATATATCTATAAGGTAGAGGGGTATGGAAAGGTGATAGGTGTGGGTATAGAAGGTGTTGGAACTGCTCAGTGTCTTGACTGTCGTGGTGAATACACAAACCTAGACAGGTAAAATATTGTATAGAACTAAATACCCATCTACACACAAATTAGTACAAATAAAATGGGGAAATCTGAATAAGATAGGTGGATTGTGTCAATGTCAATGTGGTATTATACTATAGTTTTGCAAAATGTTACCACTGGGAGAAAATGGGCAAAGTGTACAAAAGATCTCTCTATTTCTCATTATTTCATTCAATTGCATGTAATTCTACAATTATCTCAATGAGAAACACACATATACACATATGGTCTGTTTTTTAAAAACCAAATATATATATTTTTGTGTGTAATAACATAAAGGTAATCAAGGTAAACAGCAAACCACCTGTGATTGTCATAACAAAACAAATTATTTTCTTGTGCAGGTGATAATGTACATACTCGACAACCAGCAGTCTCTCTGGAGAAACTCTTGCACCTAAGCACTCTTAATATGCAGTTAACACCTCTAGCCAGCTGCCTACCAGACATCTCATCCTTAACTTCTCCAAGACAGAACTCCTGATCTTCACACCCATACCTGCTCTACTGGCTGTCTGCCCAAGACAGTTAAGGCCATGCCTTAGACAGAAAAAGCCAACAGGCTGGGCACAACAGCCATACTGCCTGTGACTTTTCTGGCCTCATCTCCTGGTCCCCTTCCCTCTAATCACTGGTCCAGTGCCCTACCCTCCTCTCTGTTCCTAGACTGCACCAGGTGCACTCCCACCCAGCGCCCTGCACTGGCTCTTTCCTGAGCCGGAAGCTCTTCTCCCAAATAGTACAGACCACGGCTCCTTCCTTGCCTTCTCCTAGCATTTACTCAACGTTGCCTTCTCACTGAGGCCTACCCTAGCTATCCTACTTGAAAGTGTTACTTCCTCAGCCGGGCACAACCCATCCCGCTAATACTGATCTATTTTTTTCTTAACTAATTTATTACATAGTATATAATTTCCTTTATTGTATCTCTGCTCACCCTGCCCACCAGAATGTAAACTTCAAGAGCTCAGCCATTTTTGTCTGTTTCAGTCATGCAGTCATTCCCAGCTATGGCTTGGTACTTAGCAAGCACTCAATAAATATTTGCTGTTGTTAATTGCTGGAGAAAGTCCACGGCAAAGGCCCAAAATTCAAACACACCTTCACAGTGTCACTAGCATCCCAGTCTTTGGAAGGTAGGCTTCTCATCTCCTGAAGAGGGGACACAGATGTCACCAACCACTTCACAGAGCCACCTGCTGTTATTATCTCTACTGCTTTCAACCACAAAAACTTCTCCAGCCTTAAGTAAGCAGTACCACGACATCTAATAGGTGTCAGGTGGCCACGAGATTCAAAACACAGCAAAGGAAGGAAGCTGTAGCAATCATGCAACCGTTACCCCTCCCCTCCCCCTGACTAAGGTAGGAGAAACTGACAGGTATATTATATCATTTATAACCCTTAATCACTTCTCCTGCAGCATTTGCCAACCCATAAGCAAGTTTTGGTAACATTCACTACTTGTTTCTTTCTTTTTTTTTTTTTAATATATTTTATTGGTATTTTACAGAGAGGAAGGGAGAGGGATAGAGAGTTAGAAACATCGATGAGAGAGAAACATCGATCAGCTGCCTCCTGCACACCTCCTACTGGGGATGTGCCCGCAACTAAGGTACATGCCCTTGACCGGAATCGAACCCGGGACCCTTCAGTCTGCAGGCTGACGCTCTATCCACTGAGCCAAACCGGTTTCGGCACTACTTGTTTCTTCATACTTTCTCCTCTCCTCTAATTTTGCAGAACGTAGATATTCCTTAAAAGTTATCTGCAATATGGATTTCTGTAAATATAGTAATCTCTTCCAGTTCTATTAGAAAATAAAGAGCATAAGAACCACATTCCCACTGGAGGGCAGAGATATATGTTAGCTTGACAACGATAGTTAAGAAAATAACACTGTGTTTATAATACTGTGTTGCATATTTGAAAGAAGCTTAGAGAGTAAATCTCAAACATTCTCAACAGTTAAAAAAAATTTCTGTAACTATGTTTGGTCAGGAATGTTAACTAGATATTTGGTGATCATTTTGCAATATATAGACATATTGAATCATTATGTTGTACACCTGACACTGATATAATGTATTTCAATTATACTTCAATTTAAAAAAAAAAAGAAAATAACAAACGTACCATATTAAATGGAAACTACACAGCAACATGTTAGCTATTCACAGTTATATGTGCAATGCAAGGTCTGAAGGGAGGCTACACAATTAAAAAACTGGATTTGCTATGGTATCAGGGATTTGGCTAAGGTCTTAAAAATTTAGATACTTTTTAAACAAACAAAAAATAGAGACACTCTTATAATGTGGTATGTAAACTAAACGTGTTTTTTTTTTTTTTAAAAAAAGCACCAAGCCACCAGTTATTTTTTTCTAAATGGTCTGACAGACAATTTTAACAATGTATTTTCTTTTTTGCATTTTCAAAATTTTTCTAAATTAAACAGGTATTACTTTTATAATAAGAAAAATAATTTTACATTTTACAAATTAAAAATATCAAATCACAATATGCTTTGTTATCCACATCCACACATATACCATAAGAAGTATCCTAGTATAATAATATATGGCAATTGTCACGCCAAAAATAAAGGTATTTGTCCTGTTCCTTAATAGCTCTAGAATGCAGCTCTAGGGTTTTTCGAAAGGGAGAAGGCAGAGAGGCTACTACTCATCAAACAGATGCTTTGGGAAGGCACTATGTAGTGGCCTCACCTGGCCCCCTGTCCTGTCTAACTGAATCTGGGCTCTCTCTCCATCTGCTTTCGCAGTCTTACTGATCTCAGTAGACAGCACGGGAGTCACCCACCCTTCAGCCCTCCCTTATCTCATACCCCATATTCTACCGTGGCAACTCTACCTTAGCAACACATCTGTAACTCAAACTTTCTGGGGAGGTGTAAATGTTCCATATTTTGAGTGGGGAATAGGTTTACAAAGTGTATTTGTTTGTCAAAAATTCATCAAATTGTACACCTTAGGTCTGTGCTCTTGCCCTTGTGTTGCTCTAGTCCAGTGGTCGGCAAACCGCGGCTCGCGAGCCACATGCAGCTCTTTGGCCCCTTGAGTGTGGCTTTTCCACAAAATACCACGGCCTGGGTGAGTCTATTTTGAAGAAGTGGCGTTAGAAGAAGTTTAAGTTTAAAAAATTTGGCTCTCAAAAGAAATTTCAATCGTTGTACTGTTGATATTTGGCTCTGTTGACTAATGAGTTTGCCAACCACTGCGTCTCACTCAAATCACAAGACATCCTTGCTGTTTCTCAAACCCACCAGGCTGTTCTCTCTGCCTGGAATGCTCCTCCCTCAGATGGCTGCCTTCCTCACCTCCATGAGGTCTCTTGTGAGTGGATGCCATGGTACCTTGTCCAGGTCCCTCCCTCCAGGAATGAAGTACATTGCCACAGCTGCAAAGTGTGTTTCCCCCACCCATTTACTATCTATTCTGTTTCATCTACTCCCCTTCCTAAAATGGAAAGCTCTAAGACACAATTATATAAATAGGCTCCTTGGATAAGGACTTGGGCAGAATGCTTCCCTCTCACCCTAGCCAGTTTGGCTCAGTAGACTGGGTTTGATTCCGATCAAAGGCATGTACCTTGATTGCAGGCTCCCGGCCCCGGAAAGCAACCAACTGATGTGTCTCTCTCACATTGGTGTCTCTCTCTCTCTCTCTCTCTCTCTCTCTCTCTCTCTCTCTCTCTCTCTCTCTCCCTTCCACTCTCTTAAAAAAAATAAATAAATAAAAAAATCAATGCAGGTGAGGATTATAAAAAAAGAATGCTTCCCTCTCATTGTTGGAATCCCCAGCAAATTCTACCACAAAGTGTAATCTTTAGAAAAGCCAGCCAGAATGAACAAGGAGTTTGTTGAAGCAAATCAAGTCTACCAGCCAAGGACAGCAGACACTGTGGGCTGCCCGTCCACCAGCCACCTTCCATCAACCTTTCTCCAGTATTCAACACTCACCTGACATTTACTGAGAGCCTACTCTGGTGTGTGCCACACACTGTCCAAGGCCCTGGGAATAGAGCGTTAGCAAACACAAAGCCTCTCCCCTTCAAGAGCTTACTTTTGGTGGGAAGGTCTCCAACCCCAATTTTAGTCAAGTATCTCACCCTCCCCTATGTAAGCCAGCAGGCAATGGTGACTAGTGTAAGAAAAGGCAAGAGAGCCCTAGCTAGTTTGGTTCAGTGGATAGGGTCTCAGGTTCGATTCCAGTCAAGGGCACATGCCCTGGTTGCAGGCTCAATCCCCAGTAGGGGGCATGCAGGAGGCAGCTGATCAATGATTCTCTCTCATCATTGATGTTTCTTTCTCTCCCTTCCTCTCTGAAATAATATATACATATTAAAAAAAGAAAAGAAAAGAAAGAAAAGGCAAGAGGAAGACTCAAAGTCCATGATTGGGGCACAGGCCTCTCCCTGAAAGCATTCTGTTGATACTCCATGACTGAAGAGCTCTTAAAAACCAAATGCCAGAAGAGTCGCCAAGCACACCTCAAGAGCAATCTGCCAGGTTAGAAGCCTCAAGGCCCTGTGTGTGGCTACAGAAGCAGCCATAGAAAAATATCCAAGCACAAGGGGACTCCTGGTACCAAGATGAACCACGTGGTTTCTGGAAGCTCTCTGCAAGGAGGAAATGGGTACGCTACCTCCCTGGGACAGAGGTGCCCAGCACAGAGACCAACACTTGGTAATTAGAAAGAGTAAGCCTGGGCTCGGACTGGAATCTGGGTGTGACCCCTAACTCACCCCCTTTACATTTAGTAGGTCACCTCATTTTATGCAGCCTGTTTCCACCTGCAAATTCTGCTGCAAGTCAAAGAGAATTTCAAGGGTAATCGATATAACAAATCCTGAAATGGGTCAGCTTTGGGTGTGTTAATTTAGCATCTTAAGAAGCCATGGCCTTCCACCTACCCGTCCTGTCATCCTCATGGTTACAGGCTGACTGCCACGTGCAAACCTAGTGAAGTCCAGGAGAAGAAAGAAAGGCCTCTCACATAGCTCTTCTTACCTGACTCCAGAGGAGCCCCCAGCACACATCCCCGCCCAGTCTTACTGGCTAGAATGGCATCAAATGGCTGTTCCTCAACAAATCTCTGGCACTCACCCACATACCAGCTTAGGGCTATCAAAACTTGCCCCTGCAGCTTGGCCTGCAGAAGAGGGCAGACACCTGAAAAACACTGGGATTCTGCTGGACAGAAATAGGGGCAGACAACCCACAGTATGTGTATCACTCCCTTTTTGCTATTTAGTAATGTGGACACTACAGATGGACCCACTCGCCTCTCTAGGAGCTGCTGTTCATCTTGGTAGGATAATAAAATGTGCTTGCATCGATTTTTGGTCCCAGGGCTCATTCCAGACCTGTTTCATGTGCTAGACACCTCTGCAGCCTATAGGCAAACACCCTGATAAACAGGAGAACCTAGTAACCTCTGGGGCAAAGGAGAGGTCAAAGGAGACAGCCCTCTCTCCATGGTCACTGATAGGACCCACGATCAGTGCAATGGCAGCAGGTCCCCTCAGTGGCCAAAGCCAGGTGCTTCCCAGAGGTCCCTCCAAGCTGTAAATTACAATTCTGTTCATGAAGTGAAAACATCTTTTCAACAACTTCTTAGATAAAAACAAATGTTTAAGAAAATCCCATTTTTTAGTCCTCATTCTTGCTTTCTCTAGCATACTAAAGAAATAAACTCAGAGAGTGACCCAAATCTACAGTCACCTGCCTTTGCCCTGTTTTCAGTGCCTATCCATTCCTTACCTCCACCACTCCTGACCTCCCTCATCATCTCTCACCAAGACTGAGGGAACAGCCTCTGAACTCCTCGGGGGCCTTCTGGAGGCAGCCTCCTCAGAAACCTCAATGTGCCCCTCCCCCAGCCCCTGGAAGGAAGTCTAAGCTTCCATCAAGGTGCTTAAGGCTCTGCATACCAGCCCCATTCTCCCCTTCACCTGCTAAGTCATGCCCTAACATGCTGTCTCCTCTTAAGTGCTCTCAACCCTCCCTGGGCCTTTCCTCCTGATGCTCTCACAGCAGTGGGGCCTTTTCCACCATCACAGTCCTCCTGGAGTCAAGGTTCAGCCCAAGGGCACACCACAAGCCAGGCCCCCCGACCTGGGGCCATGGCAGCTCACTCATTTAGCGCTGGTTTCCCTCTGCCCTGCATTCTAGAATGTGGTATAGGTCCCTCTCTCCCACCTACTGCACAGCTTTCCATACATAGGGATAACCTTATGTACCATGAACTTCTCTCCAGAAGGGTTCAATGTTTGGTGTATAAATCAGTGAAAAATCCACATGTGTATTATCCAAGGCAAAATCCCACCCAGTTTTCTTCTGAATCCTCTTGCAAATGTATTCTGGTTGTTTTCTTAAATCGACCTATTGTCATCAGGTATAAGTCAGTGAGAGACACTGTAAAGAGAGCTCACATTTCCTGAGCCTTCACAGGTAGAGGGAAGGCAGGTGTTACTGGCTTCATTTAACAGATCAGGAAAAGAGATCAAAAGGACTTTCCCTGACACATTTGGTGAGCAGCAGAGCACAGACTCAAGAACAAGACCGACTTCAAAATAAGAGGCAAAACTCTTGTCCTCAAGAATCAATTTAATTGGAATGATGAGACAAATACAAGAAAAGGCAAAAAAACAATGAAGATATTCTTATCTAGAGCAGGGGTTCTCAACCCTGGCACTACTGACATTTTGGGCCAGAGGATTCTTTGTTGTGGATGCATGTCCTATACGCTGGAGGGTATTCAGCAGCAGTCCTGTGCTCTACCCACGAGACACCAGTAGCTCTCCACCCCTCTCAGTTGTGAGAACCAAAAATGTCTCCAGACATCAGCCTGTTTGAGAACCCCCAATCTAGAGTAACTCTAAAGTGTACCTTAACAACCACTGCAATCATAAAATATCTCTGTTAGGATCCCTCCCATCCTGTTCTGAAAGACAGGTCTGCAGGGCCCCTCCAGTAGCTGTGCAGGGCCTTTCCACACCCAGTCCTGACTTCATTACTGCACCATCCTCTCCGAATTTCCCCTTCAAGCTGACTTATTTATTTTCACCCAGATGCAGAAGATGTCTCAATAGGATGTCTCAAAATCCTTTCTGGGATGAGACAGGGTAGGGGGAAAAATAATGCAATCACAGGACAGGAGAGAAAACACACCACAAAGCAATGTGATTAACTGACAAATTATCCCATTACTGAAAATTTGCCAAACACCTTTTACAACACTGCCATCAAAGTGTGAGCCAGAGGCCAAAGAAGGATGAGAGTTCTTCCAGTCCTGGTCCTTCTGAAGAGCTGTGCATGAACACTGCCCAGGAGTGAGAATTCCAGAAAAACTCTTAGGAACAAAGGCCAAGGGATGGGAAGAACCCATCTCAATGAAACTTCCTAAACACACAAATACAGACTACATTTTCCTACAACCAAAATCCCAATCGCTTTCACTTTCTGACCAATATATGGTCATAACCTAACTAAGAAATGAACCTTTGGCCAAGCCTAAAATAAAATGAAATATAAAGAATACTATATCTAAGAACAGAGAGTAAAACATGTAAGTATGAACAATGCCTGGCACCTAACTTCTATATAAGTTATAAATATTATTAGCTATTATACACCTTAATGCACTCTTTGGATACGGGATGAAATGATAGGGGTGAGATTTTATATTTACTCAACTTTACCAAGTTCCAGAAGTGAAATCACAATCCCAAGAATTTACAGCTAATAAATAATGGCATCTTGAACCCAGTCTGATTCCATTTTCAAGGCTCATTTCACTGGGATATGACAACTTCAACATTTATTAACTTACCACAGAGCAGATTCTCAACTGGGGGTGATTCTGGCCACCAGAGGACAATGGCAATGTTTGGAGACATTTTTGATTGTCACAACTGGGTGTGTACGGGGAGATGTGTGCCACTGACATCTGGGTAGAGGCCAGGGATGCTAAAATCCTACCACAACAGAACAATTATATGGCCCGAAATGTCAACTGTACTGAGGCTGAGGAACCTTATCTTAGAAGAAAGGTCTTACTCCTATTATCAGCCAGAAAAACGAAGACTAAAAGTATGCCTACACCCCAACATATACTTCTCATTTTGCCTTAAACAGGCCCTATTCTAGCTGCCTTTTCCACTTGTCTGAATGGATCCTCACCACAGAGAAATTGCTGTGCTCTCTTGCTCCATCTCTCTTTGGACTCTCAGATACCAGAAAAAGTATGTTCAAGCCATGTAACAAGTCAGGGAACATAAATGCAGAGTAAGGAAGCCAGAAAGTGAAATGATGCCCTCTCCAAAGCACCATGGTCTTTTTTGTTTGTTAATCCAAAGTAAGCACCACCCACCACTCTGGCTTCTGGCTAAGCAGCTCCCGCCCCCACCAGCTTTCATTATTCACCTGTTTTTAAAGGACTCATCAGTAGGACTGGTCAGTAATCCAGACAATGATTATTTCCTTCAGGATAGTGGTAATTTACCCTGACAGTTCTTCTGAACACTTGATAAGACAAAGGTTGATTTCAGGAGATTTTAAAAGAAAGGAAATTTAGCAAAGAACAAGTTTAAAATAAGTTAAATTCCATCTTAGGTTTCTAAAGTATTTTATAATCTGGGGTGCACTTTTGTGTCTTCCTTCCCAACCAAACATCATAATTGTACTGTGAATAAGGCGGAGCAAATATCATCAGGTTCCATCCTAAGACTATGGAGAAGCCACAGCAACAAGAGGCCCCACCCACTCTGCCAGGGTGGGATGTTTGGCTGTTGGCCTGATTGTAGACTCTCATTTGTTTGTACCTAGATAATCACTTAAGCACCTTGACTTACTCTTACACAGCACAGAACTTGTGTCCTACAAAGGAGCTTATCACAAAGTTAGAAATTATATGGCAGAAAGTCAGAGAGAGACTGGAGAAGGGTAGGCTGACTACACCCACAAACTGATCTAGGCAAAATTTTTATTTTAAAATAAAAAAATTCCTTCAGATCTTCACTTACACAACAAACTAGTTCATAATGAGATATTTCCTTTCCTAATTCACAAGCCCCATAATTTATAATTACTGAACATTTCCCCAGGTCTCCAGGGAAAGATCTACATACTACACATCAGAAAATCAACTTAGGAGAAATGAAACTCTAGTTCACAGCTTTGGGTTTCATGCACATAAACCTAGTGTGTCTTCATAAATTACAGAAACCTCATCTTTCTTACCTGTTTCAGCCAATATTTATCATGCATCCTTTATGTGGGAGACACTGCTGAGTGTGGCAGGGATAAGGAGGGGAATGAGGCAGTCTCTGCCCTGGGGGCATATGGAAAGGACACAGGGACAGAGCACATCTAGTGGACTAACTCAGGAGGAATGGTAAAAGGGCCCTGGAAAATGACAAAGATATCACACAAGGAGAGAAAGGGAGAGCACTTCTGTCTGAAAGAACATAGATGTTCAGTTCAGTTGCAGTAGTGGAGAGCAATCCGCAGATCAGGTTCAAAACTGAAAAGCTACATGTACAAAAAAGGCAAAAGCATCTACTCTACTTGCTCTAAAAGAAAACGATAACTCATTCTAGCTGCATGCAAAGTAGAAATGAGGAACAAGGGGTGACCCTTTGCCTACCAGTAGTCAGAGGCAGGCTGGGATCAGGGCTACAGGCCTTATGCTGGAGGAGTGCTCCCTGGGCTTCGGTGCTGTCAGCAAGGGAATGGGGGACTCTCTTCCCTCACCTCCCTGGGGTCTGGAGACAGGGGTGGTGAGGAGGACCAACTCCTGCAGTTGTGCCCACAAGGAAGAACTATGACAAAACTGCTGGTTACTAAAGGCTTCTCTGTGCCGCACACAGCCTGTTCTCAACTAGAGGACTGGAAGAGTCAGTTTCCCCGGGGATGTGCTTTGGGGCCACTGCCACAGAACTAAGGAAGCCTCTCTCCTAGAACACACCTGTGTCGGATGGACTCCAACCCGTCACCATGATGCCCCAGCTCAGAATAAACGGGATTCCTTCTGCTGGGGGGCCTCAGCCCTCAGCCATAGCCCCCCAACTGGGGGCACAGTCACCAGATCTAGGCCTCAGCCGGAGCAGGAACAGCTCCTCCAGCAGGGCAGAGACGTGCAGATTTCAGGTCTTCACCCCGCCAATCAAAAGCTACAAGAGGGGTTGCGCCCAGGTTTCACACACATCGAACCATCTGAGCACATCCTGGCTGATGCAGACGAGTGGCAGGAACTGGCTAGCGCCCAAGGGCCGCTCCCCAAAGCCAGGCCGCGGCGCCTTCACGGACCACGGGTGGGTGGCTGAGGGCTCAGCACAAGAGCTGGGGGCGGAGGCGGACTTCGCCGCAGCCGGGCGGGAGCACGTGCCGGGGCTCGCCGGTCTCCCGCTCCGAGGACAAAGTCCGTTACCTCCCGCTCCGCGACTCTGGCACCGGGCACCAGGCGTCGGGAGCGAGGCGGGCACGGCCCCGCGCGCGGCTCCGACCCGGCTCCAGACCCCGATCTGACGCCAGGCGTGGCCTCCAGCGACCTCAGTGTTCACTCACCATTGTGGTTGACCCAGGTCGGCTTCAGGAGCTTCATTGTTCGGGCGCCGCCGGGCTGAGGCGAGAGCCGCGTCCTTCAACACGCGCGGGCCATGGGGCCACCGCCGCCGCTTTCTCCCACGCCGCCCGCCCTCCAGCCGCCGCCCGCCCCGCGCCCTCAGTGCCGCCACGCCATCGCCGGCTCGCGCCCCAGGCCGCCGCCACAGCCGCCCCCCGCGCTCGGCCGCCACCGCTGCCGCCACAGCCGCATCCCCTGCGCCGCTCCTCCTCCGGCAGCTCCCGGGCAACGCCGGAAGTCACGGCGCGCACCTGCCAAATCGCCCCGGCGGGAAACCGCTCCCTGCGCGGACAGGGCCGCCCTGGCTCCTCTGCGGGTAGGGGCAGCGCAGGGAGGCTCCGCTTTGGGTCCAGCCCGGTCGCAGCGATGGGTGAAGGGGAGGGTCTGCTGGGACCGCGGCGGGTAAGCGGGGTCTCGAGTTGCAGCCCAGGCCGGCGGTGCCACACAGGGTCGGAGTAGCGTGGACCGCCTCTCCAGCTCTACATCGCTGGTTACCAGTTCGACTAATTAGCTAGCTTCCGTCATTCATCAACACGCTTTTATTGGGCATCTCGTGAGCGCCAGGCCACGTGCCGGTGCCCAGGTACAGCCGCCGGCAGGCGGGCGGCCACGGTCCCGAGTTTGAACGAATGCAGGGGGATTACCCAGCCTCACTGAAGGCCACAGGGGAAGCCGAGGCGGCGCGTTTACTGGAAGATTGGGGACCGTTTTCACAGATGTGGACACTTAAGACCTGGAGTAAAGGGACATTCTCTTGGCCACTCCGGCTGCACTGCGGAGTCTTGGCGCTCCCAAGGGTGCAGGCCAACTAAGTGGGGGGATGACGTGTGCGGTCGCGGCGCCCGGCGGAAGAAAGGACCCACACCGGCGCCTGGGGCAGGGCCAGGCGTGATCCAGCCCTCCGTTGGGGGCGTGCCCGCGCGCCGTCGCTACGGCCGGGCGGGGCCAGGCGTGATCCAGTCCTCCGCATCTTGCACCCCAGGCCGGAACGCGATCGTGTGAATCGACGGGACTGCCGGACCGTAGCGCGAGGCACCGTGGGCCGGACCGCCGAGGTGCGCGCCCGGAAGCAGCCGGTGGCTGCCTTTGAAGCCATGACCACCATGGTTTTGGGAGCTACCGCGCGTGCTCTGCGTTCGCCGTGCTGGTGAGTGCGGACTTCAGACCGTTCGCGGGGTGTCCGGGGCGCGCGCGGGGGATTTCGCGCGGGCTGGCCAGGGCCTCGCCTTTGCTTCCTCCCTGACCGCCCTTGTCCACGGACATCTCAGTTATAAACGGGCTGATCCACCTTTACCCGTGGATGAAAATTCGAAGACCCTAGCGAGCAGGGACCCTGCCCAACTGCTCTCTGTTGTGAACGGGGGATTTTGAAAAATCTCGCACATTGACCTTGCTGTCACATCTAGTAGTTACAAGTACCTTAGATTTTGAGGGCTTTATAATTTTTTTTTTTCTGTTTAGTGGGGAGAATCAGATATTTATACATACTCTTCTCTTTCAGGCGTCTGGGAATTTGGCAGACACAAGTTAGAGACACCCACCAGCGAGCTTCATTGTTGTCTTTCTGGGAACTCATTCCCATGAGGTAAGCTCAAATGTGGGCCTCGCCTCTTTGGGGGTGTCAGCGGGAGATAGATGTGCACTTGAACAGCACAAATCAAGACTACTCTTTGGTATGCAAAATTAACAGCTTACAAAAATTCTGTTAAATTTAGCTAGATGTTTTTCTGTCTCTGTATGGAATACTGGTGTGTCTGTAATCAGAAAACAAATTAAATATAAAGGCAGTTTAAATTACTTTGGATTCTTGTGTTTTTTACAGGGCAATGCATAAACGTCTGTTCTTCATGGGCCTTCCATTTCTGACTTCCTGAGGAAGTGGGGGGAAGGTGTGAGGACTAGTTTTTCCATCTGGAACTCTGGATGCTTTCTAGGGCCTTGATTCACAAAATTTGGTTTTGATTATTCTTAATACTAAATTATCACCATAGGAGATGTGTTCCTGAGAGTAAATAAGACTTTTGTTAATGCTCTAGGATGGGAATATTTGTTAAGAAACCCCCCAAAGTAGGGACAGGCCACTTTTATTATGCTTTCTCTTAGTCTTACTGAAATATTTTTTATAAATCACAAATCCATTTAAGATGTAATTGACTTCTAATTCATCAATTTGGTATTTTCACTTTTCAGTGCAATCCCAAGGCACGCCTGAACTCCGGCACTAAAGATGAGCCCTTCCCTTTAATTTACACCCGGATGCCCCATGAAGCTTTTCCACCCCTTCCTGGGTTGACAGTGCCCAAACAGTTCTCACAAGGACCCTGGGTTGGAAGACAGCCATCTCCCTGCCACTCTCAGCTTAGGAGTTTAGGACCATGCAGTTCATTCCGCAGTGGAGAGTTCAGTACAAGTTTGGGGTACTTTACCTGGTGCCATGCCTCTAGTATGTTTGTGAAACTGAAGAGGAAACTTTTTTACGTTTGCTTTATCCATTAGAGCAGAACCTCCGAGAAAGAAGAAGAAGATAGATCCTAAAAAAGACCAAGCTGTAAAGGACCGTTTGAAAAAGAGGATCCGAAAACTAGAAAAGGCTAGCCAGGAGCTAATTCCCATTGAAGATTTTATTATACCTGTGAAGTTCATGGATCAAGTGAGGTAAGAGACCTCTAGGGTTGAGGTCCTCAGGGCAAAGGAGGTCCATCACCTAAAGATAGTTCTACTTGCAGTTTATGCAGGTAATGGGAAGGGGGTCAGTAGGCTTGGGCTGACTGGGCCCTGGGCTGAGTCCTCTTCTTGATCGTGTCTCATGGGAGTTGAAAAACATTCCTGGGTGGTGCTCTTGAATGGCTGAATGTGGGAAAGAAATTCAGAGTAACTGTTTGATAAGCCAGGCCAGATGCTAGAGTTAGTTCGTATCAACACTGCTCAAAAGTTCATATTGTTGCTTCTTTTGCAAGTAGTAGTTGTGACAACTTGGGCTTTGCCCATCCTGATGGTAGAAACCCTTAGCCTCTTGCTTTGTGATACAAAATGCTTGTGATTGGGATGTGTCATGTGCAGGGTTGCTGTCTTATAAAAGTGTGTACTATTCATAAAGTTGCACCTTGCCATACAAGTGGGACATGGCAGGTGTCTTTTGGTACTCCAGGGCTGATAAGAGGCTCTTGATTCCCTGGGATTTTGGTGTTCGTTTTCATTATACCATTTCACTTTTCTCCAAAGTCACCTCTCACCAAAGGTAGCCTCTGCCTGGGAAAGAGGAAGTGCTACTATAATCTTCTCCGAGGATCACTGTCTCCTATTTCCACATAAAGCAAATGGGCCTGGTTCCTAGTGTCAATTGCAGCTGCCACCCCATTCAACATTGCATTCCTTAATGTGTCCCTTTCTTTTCTGAGTTTCATCTGTGTCTGGCAGGGAGGGTGCTTGGGCCATATGCAGTCACCCAGACCCCTTGGTCAGTGAGGTCAATGCTTCCCAGCTTCACACCTTTGGATTTGTGTGTTCTCAGACAGCGGCCTCAGGTAGAGCTCTCCTTTGAGGAGGCAGAACGGAGAGCTTTGCTCCTGAAGAAGTGGTCCGTGTACAAGCAGCGAGAGCATGAGATGGAGAGGGAAGCCATCAAGTCTATGCTTGCGGCCCAGCAGGAAGCTCTGCAGGAGCTACAGCTCACTTCCCAGGAACTCTATGCGGAGGCCATCAAGCGGGACTACAGTCTGTTTCCCTATGAGAGAGAAGGGCCAGCTTACACACCACCAATCTCCAACTATCAGCCCCCTGAAGGCAAGTACCATGACATCACCAAGGTGTACACACAGGTGGAGTTCAAGAGGTAGAGCTGCAGGCAGCTGTCTGAACACGCTGCCCTTGAAAGCCAGAATGACCAGAGCTCAAGACTCCTTGTCACAGAATTAGGCATGCTGAGAATAAATGTAAGTGTAATCAAGTGTCTCTTTGTCTTATTTAAGAGTCAAAATTAATTCATCTGAGGATGGACAGGGGTGAGATATGCTGCCCTTCCTTTACAAAAATTTTATTTTCACTTTATTTTGATTGTTTACACGATTACAAATGTCCCTATCACCGCCACCCCCCCCCCCGCCCCCGCCATGCCAGGTACTGGGGATAGGATGATCGAGACCATTTCCCCCCAGCAGGAGGCAAGAAACAAAGGTGAAGGATGTTCGGGCTGTATGCTCTGTGTTGTATGCACAGGTGGGACAGACAGAACACATGAATTTCCTCACATCATCAGCAGGACCAGCTTAGCATTTTAAGCTGGGGAGGGAGGCTGAAGAGTGTGGAGCAAGCCAGGGACACACTAACAAAATTGCTGTGTCCCACAGGAGGGTGGGACAAGCGGGGCTGAGCTCTCTTACGCTGGGATGGTGACTGTATTAGGGTGCTGGGGCTGCCAGAACTAAATGCCACTAAATGGTTGTGCGGTTATAAACACCTTGTGGGGTCTAAATGCTATTTAGACTGCATGGCTGAAACACATTTCTCACAGTTCTGGAAGTTACCAGCAGGGTCGGTTTTTCTCTGCTTGGCCTGTAGATGGCCACCTATTGGCTATGTCCTCACAATGTCGGTTTGGATTATGACCTCATTTCAGCAGTCGGAGTACAACGTCAGATGTGAAATTTAACAATCTCAACAACGAAATTGTTGAATTTATTTTTAGCTTCTATTTGGAATCTAATGTGTAAAATGGCTTTTGACATTTTCTAAAAATTTTGAGGGAAGCAGACCAAAATTCCATTCGTCCTGGGTTTGGGTTTCTTCAGCCACGAGTCCATGAGCCCTTTTTATGCAAGGTGGTATATTCTGTAGCCGTGTGCATTTCTGAAAAACTGGAATCTCACCTCCTGAGCCTAGAAGGTGCAGCTTGCTGGTCCAGAGGTCACGCCCCACCTGTGTTTGCAGAGGAACTGAGCAAGTCGGCCATAGCCAAGTGTGAGCACCAGTGGTGGCAATGCATGGTCATCACCAAACCAGGGTGGCACAAAATGACCCCACAAGGTGTTCATGACTGCACAACCACTTAGTTACCTCTACATGTCCACACGGGTCAGGGCTACTACTCAAAAGTTTACCTGAGAATTCTAGGCCTTCGGATGGCCATCTTCTGTGCTAATGTCCCTGGTAGGGGAGCATGAGACAGCCCACCGTGGCTGTTCACAGCAATATGCAGTGGTGCTTGGCTTCCTGGGAGCTGTGCAGTGGACAAAATTGTCTCCCAGAGCGTGGCAGCGGCGGGGCACCCTGAACGCAGGTGAGGTTGGGCAAGTAGCGCTGGAGACGTCGAGCTCCGTGTTCCAAGCCAGGCAGAAGCTCCCAGGTACCTACTGGAATATGTGGGCCAGAGTCCTTAGGACCGTGCAATAGCTTCACTTGAAACAGACTGCAGGAAGCCGTGCAGGGGTGCTTGTCACTCGTCTTTCTCCTCCAGAGGGAGATGCCAGTCTGCAGGGGGGCTCTGTCTTGGGGTCCACACTAGGGTGTGCTTTCTTGCAGCCTGGACTCTCCCACGCTCGCTCTCACAGAGGGATCGCTGTGCAAGGGAGACCCTGGTCACTTCACACCTCACATAGCCCTTGTACCTCCCTCCTCCTCAGCAGACTCCCAAACACAGATGGACAAACAGCGAATGGTACACACTACTCTGAAACTCTACTTCCATCTAATACACCTTGGGGGTGGTTCCATATTAGCACACACATATCTAGATCATACTTTCTCCCAAGCTATTGTGAAAAATTACAATTGATCCTTGAATATGGGTTTACAGATGCCAACCCCCCACACAAATGAAAATCTGTGTAAGTTAAGTTGCCCTCTGCCCAAATGGATTCCCAACGGTGGGTGGAAAGTACAGCTGACCTTTGAAGGATACAGGTTTGAGCAGCGCAGGTCCACTTAAAAATCCACAGTAAGTGGAGGCACACAGTTCAAATCTATTTTGTTTGAAGGGTCAACTGTGTAGATCTCCATAATTTGAGGAAATTTTAAAAATAGCTTCTCCTTGGCCTCAGGGCTTAATGCCCTTGGTTGACCGAATCAGATTTACCTCCTAAGGCTGGCGGGGGGCTGAGCTGGAAGAAGATATGAGTCGGAAAGAGTGGTCAGAGGGAGGAAGATCAGGCAAGAGATGCTTGTCCAGGGAGCCCTGGATGGGCGAGTAGGAGTCCAGACCACAGATGCCACTCTCCTCAAACACAGGGCAGTACATCACAACTGTCATGGGCTCCTTAGCAGGTGGCTATGCTGGCCTCTTTACACATATTACTTTCACCTTCTCAGTCTTCTTCTTAAGCTCTATTGTCTCAAATAGATGTTTCTGTTCTTGTTTAAAAAGTGATCAGAAATGCAAAGTAGAGTATGAAAGACTCCCAGACCTCCATCCCTGAGGTGAAGTGAACAGCTTCCCTAACACAATTTTTAGGCCTAAGGTTTTTTAAAATACATTTTTATTGATTTCAAAGAGGAAGGAAGAGGGAGAGAGAGAGAGAAACAACCACAATGAGAGAGAATCATGGATTGGCTGCCTCCTGCAAGTCCCCCACTGGGGATCGAGCCCACAACCTGGGCATGTGCCCTTGACTGGAATCAAACCTGGAACCTTTCAGTTCCCAGGACGATGCTCTATCCACTGAGCCAAACCGGCTAGGGCGGCCTAAATTTTTGAGCCATCACATGTTTCCCTAAAGATAGAATCTTCTGCCTTAACTGGTTTGGCTCAGTGGATAGAGCGTCGGCCTGCGGACTGAGGGGTCCCAGGTTCGATTCCGGTTAAGGGCATGTGCCTTGGTTGCGGGGCACATCCCCAGTAGGGGGTGTGCAGGAGGCAGCTGATCGATGTTTCTCTCTCATCGATGTTTCTAACTCTATTCCTCTCCCTTGCTCTCTGTAAAAAATCAATAAAATATATTTTTTAAAAAAAAGATGGAATCTTCTACTGGCTAGTGTATACTTCCTGCTTTTTTCACTGAGGCAGGATATGTTACTATCTATTGTTTTTAACCAGAATATGTTATCTATTCTTTTTAATGGCTATGTAATACTCCACGGTGTGGAAGAAGTTACTTGGTCAAGTGTCTATTAGTGGAATTTAGGACACTCAGTTTTTGCACTCTCACAGTGACAAAATGGCTATTTTGAATTTTTAAACTATGCTCTGTTATCCAATTATTCCCCTAGGATAAACTTTCAGAAGTAAAACGGGTCATGTGACATTTAGACAATCAGAACACCTTACACTCCACCAACAATGCACAAGGACCCCTGACTTCCAAACCCCTATCAACACTTCTGACATACTGCTAGGCTGAAACCACCTATTATCATTTTAGCTTCTATACCAGGCCATTTGGTTTTCTTTTTTAAAGAATTCCTTCTTTGTGTCCTTTGTCTACTTTTCTATTCTGAAATCATCCCCATTTTTCTTACTGATATAAGCGCTCAGACATGTATAAAGGTTACTAATCTCCTGTCATATAGGCTGTAAGTTATCTTTTTCATTTTTTGCACTTCACTTACTAGGTATGGAATTGTCACATTTTCTTTTATATGGTAGCTTTGTTTCCACATCCGTTTGTCTGCTTCAATAATAACATACATTTAACAACATCGAAGCAGCCACCGGTCAATCCCGCAGGCTCCCCTTCCCCATGAGCACTGCACCCTCACAGCTTCTCTCCATCTCCCCACCCACAACAGCTCCAAGGCACCACTGTAGACTAGACTGAAGGTGCTATGAGGGCAGGTGTTGTCATCATTTCTGTATTCCAAGAGTACCCAACATGACAAGTATCTGCTGAAATGGGTAGACAACTAGAACCACCTCCTTACTGGTCTCTGTCCCCCTACATAATGTACCCTCCCACTTTGGCAGCCAGACTGATCTTTTAAAGGTATAAAACAAATCATGCTGCCCTAGTTGGTTTGGCTCAGTGAATAGAGAGTAGGACTGCGGACTGAAGGGTCCGGGGTTTGATTTCGGTCAAGGGCACATGCCCAGGTTGCGGGCTCCATTCCCAGTTAGGGGCGTGCAGGAGGCAGCCGGTCAATGATTCTCTGTCATCATTGATGTTTCTAACTCTCCCTCTCCCGTCCTCTCTGAAATCAATAAAAATAAAATAAATATATAAAAAAGTTGAATTTAAATAAAAAAACAAAAAACAAATCATGCTTCCTAGCGCATGTTTAGACTACAATCTAAACCCCTTTTAAAAGACCCAAGAGGTCCCTGGTACCTCTGCAGCCTCATACCCTACCCTCTGCAGCTCACCCTCCTTCTGAACCTTGTTTCTCATGTAAGTAACCCCCTGGGACTGGGTAAAGGTTGCTAAGGCTGGTTCCTGGTCTTTCAGGACTCAGCAGTATCACCTCCTTTGCAGGTCAGCTGACAACCCTAACACTGTCTTCCCAAACCACTCTCCCCTCCCCTCTTTGTCTTTCAGAGTCTGAAAACCCAGTTGATAGACTAATTTTTGGTATTTATCGAAAGAAAAAAAGCACAAAAAGAGGAAGGCCCTCAGCAGTGCTCTCCAAAATCCCGGGACCTGGAACGGGGGCAAGGGTGGCCTGTGCACTCAGACGCCCTGTCAACGCGCCCAGGCGGCTCAGCGCCCCCCACCGCACCCACCCCCGGGTTCCTGGGCGCACCTGAGCCTCCGCGCTCCGGCGCTCCTCCCACTCGCGACAGCTGTCCAGGTCGCGTCGCCATTGCTCGCACGCCGGCCGCTCTCCGTGGACGTAGTAGTGGTGCAGGAAGTGCCCGGCGCTGCGGCAGAGCTTCCACTCGGCGCGGTAGGCTTCGCAGGGGCGCGGCGGCTGCGGCGAGAGGGGCGCCTGAGCCGGGAGCCGCTGCGCCGCCCACTCCGGAGCTCCAACCCGAATCCTCCCGGGAGAGACCTCGCTTAAGCCGGTCACACGGTCCGACGAGGTCCCCACAGGTCCCTGGCGCCCACCACACTTACCTGCCAGCCGCCGCCGTCGGCCATGCTAAGGCGAGCACCTAACTCCCGCCTTCCTCAGCCCGCTAGCCAATGACCAATGAAGATTGACTAGGCCAGCACCGCGCGAGACACCAAGGAACTCAGAGATCTATTTAAATCCTCGCCACCTCCTGGAGACACCCCAATAAACAGGACGTTCGGGTGGGGCAGCCAATAGCAGCCGGGGCGGGGCGCAGGCGGGAGGGGTGGAGCCCAGAGGGCTGGGGGCGTGCCGGGAGGGAAAGAACGCTCCGCGTGGAGCCCGCGCCCACACAGTACTGACTGAGGACGTCTGCCCGGTGTTGGGTGCGCGTCCCGGGCTGCACGGCCGCCACGTTAAGTTGGCTGTTTGTGAAACCCCGCGGATCAGACCAGTTCTTTTCAGCGACTATTATTTTCACAAATCTCAAAGATCGGGCTTACTGTCGTAAGCACATACTGTGCAGCAACCACCGCGAAGCTGCCGAGTCTACTGCTGTAGTGACCACTCGAGGATGGAAATGAACTCACAAAATAAGGGGGTTGGCTGGGCATAACGTGTGTAGGGGTAGGGTATCTTTTTTTTTCTTTTATATATATTTTTATTAAGGTATTATATGTGTACATATCTTACCATTGCCCTCCCCCCCACCCCACTTCCATACATGCCCTCACCCCCCAATGTTTTGCACCCGTTGGTTACTCTTATATGCATGCATATAAGTCCTTCGGTTGATCTCAGCGTAGAGTATCTAAGGTGCGGGATAACCTCTCGAGGGAACTCTGGCTGGAAGTGGAGGCGAGAAGGGCATTCTGAGCACAGAGGCGGGGTGGTCCAAGGCATGGAGGCTGCGAGTGGCATTGGGTACAAGTCCAGGGCCGCTTGCATATCTGATTAGGAGTGAAAGCTTTACTGAGACAGAAAGCCCTGCAATAGCAATGCAATGGTTCCCCAGCCTATGCAAACCTGATCATGTGCAGGGGAGCCCCTTACAAGGCAGCTGCTGAGCCCCTTCTATGATTGAGACTGGGTCAGAGGCCCTGCAGGTGGTTCAGAAAGTTGCAATTTTATCAGGAGTCCTGCCAGATTGGCTCACAGACCAAGCTTGGAGAAGACACTGTGTGACAATAAGGTTGCGGGCCAGGGTACAGCAATAATAACCAGGAGTTTTGCTCCAGGTGATCCCACTGTGTCACCAGATCCATCATTGGGGTCCAATCCTGGCCCAGGCAGGGGAATGTGCCTCCAGCAAAAGAACAGGACCGATTTCATTACATATACAGGTGATACCTAGGGAAGAGAAAAACCCAGGGCCAGCGTCTTTATTATGCATAAAATGACAATATGTCAGGCAATGTGATCCTGCCAGTGGAGGTTGCCTACCCATCAAGGGCTTCTACCTCTGTAGTGGAACTGAGACTCCTTAGGTCAGGGGTGGGGAACATCTGGCCCACGGGCCATATAAGGCCCGCAAAATCATTTGGTCTGGCCCTAACTCACTCATTAGGGGTGAGTTAATTAAATGTTTGACCAAATATAGCAGGCTAATTTTTTAAGTTGATAATTTTATATGGCCCGCAAATGTTATAAATAGCCAAATGGTCCTTGGCAGGAAAAAGGTTCCACACCCCTGCCTTAAAGAGTCAGGTAGGTCACAGTGGTACTTTATGCCTTCTGAAACTACATCTATCATCATGATGGATGAACAGCCCTGGTCATCATGATAATCTTCAGTGCTCATTCTCTGAGATACATGGGTGGACCCTGGTATGGTACATCCTTTCCTCTTCTGAGTGTTGGGAGGAGCCTTGTTCAGAGAAGGACTCCCTGCCTACAAGGGGAGATCTGGGCCTGACCATCCTCACCCCAGGGGTCAGAAAGCCTCGTTTCTCCATACATTGAGCCACTCCCTTGTCCCCAAGTTCTTTTCTAGCAGTACTATGGAATGAGGGGTACCTGCAAGCAGGCCTTCCTCCAACTCCTGCTCAGTGGCCCAAACATCAATCCCTGTCGACATCTAATCAAACATTTAGAGGCAATCCAGGTTTTAGTCATTCCCTGTTTTTATTTGAAAATTTAATTTAGAATTACTTTCAAGGAACAAAAGAGATGAAAATAATTGGGTTAACATGTCAAAAGATCTCACTTTATACAAAGTGAGGATCTGAGACCAATACAAAATATGCAGGCCAGTGGAACATTGGATAATACATTAAACTGGGAGTGGGAGATAGGGAAGGAGAGAGGACCATCTTTAGCTCTTATTTATTCTAATATTCATATTTGTGCTTCTCCATGAAGTTTTGTTGTTCCCTCTCTCCCCCTAATAGAATAGATTCAGGGAGCCAGTTATTTCGAAATGAAAACTCAAGTAGAAATGTTTTCAGATCAGGTTTTCCTTCTGAGGAATAATTCTTTTGTGGAAAAAAAAAAGTAAAATAAAAATAGAAAAACCCATCCTCAAATACTTAATTGTAGCCAGTGGAATGGCATAACCACTATTTATAGAGCACAAATCTATTTAAACCACTTTTCTTTAGACCAAAGGCAACATCTAAGCTACAGACCCACAAAAAGAAAGGATAAATAAAAAGAACATCACAAGTTAGAGCAATTCAACCCCTTCCTTTGATTTTTATCAGGAACTGGGGAACTCTGCTCCAGCTGGGTCCGTAGGAGTGCTCCCAAGGGCTGAAAGCAAGAAGTGGTGAGGAGGCCGCCTATGGGACCTCAGAGACAGCTTTCTCTTTCCCCAATTCAAGCACATAACCACGAAGTCCTGCATCCCACTTCCAGATTAAACTAGACAATTCTTAGGTAACTCTAAACAAACCTAAAGTGACAGAGCATCTTTGCAATAGTTTCAATCCTGTCAGAGCCAGTAACTAAAAGCCATTATGTTGCAATTGAGCATTTTATTTTCCAATCAGCTAACTTATGGCTTTCTTCCCTTTTTACGCAATGACTGTCCTTCTCCAGAGAAAGCGACGAATCTGCCTCCAGCTTCATCCTGTGTGAAGATAAAATACTATTTTCAGAAATTTCTTGGAGGTTTATAGAAATTGCTTTATTCTGCTGACTCATGTACCATCCACCCATTTTCCTTACTTCCCCATTATTGATAATAAGAAATGTTTTTGAAATATAAATACAAAGCATAATCAACTGAATTGAACACATGCCCACACAATCACAACTATGTGTCTACCACTGCCTTTATTCTCAGGGTGAACATATATCCTTTTGCAGAAGCATCACATTTTCGATATATAAAGTATAAAATACACCCCCAAAAGAAAAGTCACCAGTAACTCCACCACCCAAAAATAACACTTCTAGTCACTTTTCTGTATGTGCTTATATAAACTATTTTGAAAAAAATATATATTTTATTGATTTTTTTACAGAAAGGGAGAAGGATAGAGTTAGAAACATCGATGAGAGAGAAACATCGATTAGCTGCCTCCTGCCCACCCCCTACTGGGGATGTGCCCGCAACCAAGGTACATGCCCTTGACTGGAATCGAACCTGGGACCTTTCAGTCTGCAGGCTGATGCTCTATCCGCTGAGCCAAACCGGTTAGGGCCTATTTTCAAACTTAATTCCCAAGTCTCAAGACAATGGATTTCTTATCTAGTACATTCTAAAACCTACAGAGAATTTCATCATGTGGGAGAGGCAGTCTCTACCACTGGGTATTACTTCTACATTTGCAGTATTTTAAATTGCTGTGGTGACCAGCTTAATGTGTTTGCACACAGCTCGATATTTCCTAGAAGTTGAATTCCTTAGTAAGCTAGTCTCCCACCAGCAGAAAGAGGGCTTGTTTTTTCTGAACCCTCAAAAACAGGTATCTTTCATGTATTCCTTTTGTTAGTCAGCCAGTGGTGTTATCTATAGAAGATGAAGATTCTGAGCTCCCCAACACACACCTCTACACCCCGCCCCACACAGCCTCAATAGCACAACCAGGCCACTGGAGGGAGGAGAGCCCCAGGAATGAAGAAAAATATGACAGAAATACCGATTCAAAATGGAAAGAATTCCCCCACTCATCATTAGAAAATAAAACTTCTCACCTCTTCAACCTTTTTGATCAGTGGACGTGAATTTCTGATGAAAGTGATCTTCCCAAGTTTAAATTCATAATTGGGAATTCCTCTGTAAAGATGCAAGAGGAGAAATGTTAGCTCCAGAAGAAAAGACTCAAATTCTCTTTTGACAAACAAGAGGAAGGCAAGCCAAAGAGAGGAAAGTATCCTCTTGGTGATTCTCATTCTGAGGTAAGCGGCTGTAAACCACCCTGGCCATGGGCCAGCCCTCTGGTGTTCCCCAGCATCCTTACAGGAGAGAATCAGAAGGCAATGGGGCAGGGGCTTTCAGATGGGACCTAGCCTGCAGCGAAGGGTCACCTAGGGGCTTGGGAGGCCCTCATCAAATCTGTCCTCCAGCCTCACGGATCAACCTTGAAGGGGTACACTTGTACCAAACTCAGAGAGTGGGTAAAAAATCCATTATAGCATTATCCTTCTGCTCCAACATATAGTAGAAAGGTGACATATGACAGGTGACACATCTCATCCCTGCCACCACTGTGACAGCCACCAGAGCAGGGAATCTGCTCTGAGTCCCTGGACCAAACAACAGAAACACACCTGTGAGGCAGCTCCTGCCTCCTGTTTGAAGGAAGTTAGATACTGTGACTTGATGAATAAAACAGAACAACAGATTAGATAGAAACTAGAAAGGTTTTAAGTAGGAGAGAGATCTGATGAGGGGCCAGCTGGAGGCGGGTGGAGGCTGGACTGCAGTGGTTCTGGACTGGAGGGAAGATACTGACACACTTCCACTGGGAAACAGCAACTCCTTGTCATGTTTCAGTCCCCCAAGGAGAGCAGGTGGGGGTGGGGGTGGGGAATTCATCCCTCTGCTGGATTCTTTGAGCTGGGCTTTATTATCCACAGCTGGAGTGAGGCTGCCCACCCCAGAGGTCTGGCACAGACCTTCCCTAGATGAGGATAAAGCATAAGGCTGGAGCAGAGACAGGGCAGACCCACCTTTTGATGTCTCCAGGCTTGATTGGGGAGGGGCTGGGCTCTACACCTTTCTTCTTCCCGTCCAGTCTATTCCCGGAGCCGGAGAAGGCCTACACAGGCAAGCAGGAGGGTGAGCACATGTACGCCCTTTGCTGAGACTGCTGCAGGGATATGTTCTGAGGGGTGCCATCCAGTCCCCCTCAGGAATGAAGCCCTCACTCCCCAGCTGCTGAATTGTGGGCAGCTGAGAACTCCGTCTCAGGACTACTGTGAGATGAAGGCAGTCTCCTGGCCCAGGAGCAACTACGGCCCAGGGGTAGCCAGTAGCCAATAGCCAACGACAGGTTAAAAGGTCTGGCCTTGGCCTCTGCAGGACCAGTCTGGGGCCCTGTGGATGGACTAAGACCTCGGCTGCAACTGCCGCATAGCTCAGCTTTCCAGTCCTCCACTGCCACCCGGTGCCCTGACAATAGTCATCTTTTTTCCCAGGGAGCCAGGCCGGCAGCAGTGCTGAAGGGTCATGTTGCAATTTATTTTTAAGCAGTGTAGGCCAGGAAAAGGAGAACACATTCTTAGAGATAAAGCAAATGTGGCCATGTTGTAAGGGAGAAGGTGTATGTGTGTCCATTGTACTATTTCAACTTTATGGTAGGTTAGAATTTTAAAAAGAAGAAAGTTGTGGCTGCCTTACAGATTTGTTAGGAAGATTCCATGAGAAAGTGGATGTCAAGTGCTATGTAACTGAGAGAGTGGCAGATACATGTTTGAACAGATACCAGAGGCCCAATCCCTACTGATGTCCATGGAGTGTTATAGAGTGGCTGGGAGGACAGATGGCACGGCAGGAGCACAGGAAGTAAAACACATGGTCTGGTACTCACACGGAAGCCCAGCTCTCCAGCATAGCCGCTATGGTCAGCTTCGCCTTCCTGACAGGGGACAGAAAAATGAGAGGTAAGCTCCCCAGCAGGGATACCCCAACTTTTCCCTTGGGCCCCTCATTTCTATTGCTGTCTCTGCACCGGAACAGCTGGGCCATCCCCTGGGAGCAGGGCTGGGAGAAAAGCAGGGAATGTGGCTACACTAGCACCAGTAGAGACCAAATACAGGCTGGCAGTCAGGTCAGACCAGGACATGCTCCCAAAGACCATTACCAAAGAGGCCAAACCTGCCAGGCTGGGGAGGGAAGAACAACTTACAGTTGAGTCCTCATGCTGGACTTGTCTTTCGGGTTCTTTGTAGCCCAGGGGAGCATCAAAATCCACCTGCGTTCCCAAGATGAAAGGGAAAGTTGTGAGACATGCTGGCACTTAGCATTCCTTAGCTTTTCTGTTTGTAACGGAGACAACTGTAGATTCACATGCAGTTTTAAGAACTAACACAGAAAGATGCCCTGTACACTTTGCCCAGTTTTCCCAATGGTGATATTTTACAAAACTATCCTATCTAATAAAAGAGTAATATGCAAATTGACCATCACTCCAACACACAAGATGGCCGCCCCATGTGGTCCAAGATGGCTGCAGGGAAGGGCAGTTGTGGGCAATCAGTCCAGCAGGGGAGGGCAGTTGGGAGGGACCAGGTCTCCAAGGGAGGGCAGTTGCGGGGGACCAGGCCTGCAGGGGAGGGCAGTTGGGGGGGACCAGGCCTGCAAGGGAGGGCGGTTGGGGGGGACCAGGCCTGCAGGGGAGGGCAGTTGGGGGCGACCAGGCCAGCAGAAGGCAGTTAGGGGTGACTGGGTCAGCAGGGGAGGGAAGTTGGGAGGGACCAGGCCTGCAGGGGAGGACAATTGGGGATTACTGGGTCAGCAGGGGAAGGCAGTTGCGGGAGACCCAGGCCTGCAGGGGAGGGCAGTTGCAGGGGGGGGAACAGGCCTGAAGGGGAGGGCAGTTGGGGGGAACCAGGCCTGCAGGGGAGAGCAGTTAAGGGTGACCAGGCCTGCAGGGGAGGGCAGTTAGGGGTGACCTGGCCTGCAGGGGAGGGCAGTTAGGGGGGACCAGGCCAGCAGGGGAGAGCAGTTAGGGGTGACCTGGCTGGCAGGGGAGGGGAGTTAGGGGCAATTGGGCCAGCAGGAGAGCAGTTAGGCGTCGATCAGGCTGGCAGGCAGAAGCGGTTATGGGCAATCAGGCAGTCAGGCAGGCGAGTGGTTGGGAGCCAGTAGTCATGGATTGTGAGAGGGATGTCCAACTGCCCATTTAGGCCCGATCCTGGTGGGAGGGCAGTTGTGGGGGGACCAGGCCTGCAGGGGAGGATCGGGCCTAAACGGGCAGTCGGACATCCCTTGAGGGGTCCCAGATTGGAAAGGGTGCAGGCTGGGCTGAGGGACACACACCCGCTGTGCACGAATTTCGTGCACCGGGCCTCTAGTAGTATAATATCACTACCAGGATATCGACATCTATACTATTCAGAATTCCTGTTTTACAAGAATTCATTGTGTATGTGTGTGTATGTGTGTATTGCGTAAGTTCTCACAATTTTACCATCAGTGTAGGCCCACAGTTAAGATGCTGAACAGTTCCAGCACCACAGGATCCCTCCATGTTTTCCCTCTACATCCACATCCACACCTCTGCTGGCCACTTTCTCCACCACCCAGGGCACCTTGTAACCACTATTTTGTCCTCCCTTTCTGAAGTATAGTTATTTTAAGAATCAGCCCTGGCCAATGTGGCTCAGTGGTTAGAATATAAGCTTGTGCACTGAAGGGTTGTGGGTTTGATTCCTAGTCAAGGGCACATACCTGGGTTGCAGGTTCAATCCCGGGGCCCGGTTGGGGCGCATGCGGGAGGCAACTGATTGATGTGCCTCTCTCACATCAATGTTTCACTCTCTCCCTCTCTCTTTCTCCCTTCCACTCTCTCTAAAAATCAATGGAAAAAATATCCTCAGGTTAGGGTTAACATACACACACATAAAAAAAAACAAAAACAAAAAATGGAATCAGTTGTAACCATTTGGGACTTCCATTTTTTGCTCAGCATCATTCTCTGGAAAGCCACCAAACTATTGTGTGTCCCAGTAGTTCCTTTCTACTTAGGAGCTGAGTAGCCTTCCTTAGCTTTTTAAAAAAATTGAGCTTCCTGCCCTAGCTGGTTTGGATCAGTGGATAGAGCATCGTCCTGTGGACTGAAGGGTCCTGGGTTTGATTCCGGTCTAGGGCACATGCCGGGTTGCAGGCTCGATCCCCAGTAGGGGGCGTGCAGGAGGCAGCCAATCAATGATTCTCTCTCATCATTGATGTTTCTATCTTTCCCTCTCCCTTCTTCTCTAAAATCAATAAAAATATTAAAAAAAAAATTGAGCTTCCTTAGTGTTTAAGAAGATGTACTTCTTGGCAGGTCTGAGATGCCAGTAGATTTAGCCATATCAGAACTGGAGGCAACTGTGCCACCTCCACTGGCCCTGAGAAGGATCACATACAAGGTCAGTGGCCTTCTCATGATGCTCTGGCAGCATTTTCCTCCTCTCTCACCCAAACAGTCCTGGGGACTGTGTGATAGTGACATCCTCTTGGGGCACTGGCCTACAGGTGCTACCAAATGCCCGTCTCCCCCAGGTGGAATGCACTATAAGCAGCAAAGTTACTCACATTCATGTCACACTCGATGATGGACACGGCTTTGTCAGGCTTGGTCTCCATCACCCGCAGTTCATAGATCTGTGAGAACACAGAAATCAGTTGGTTAGTTTCATGGCAGCACTGGGAACTGTCACTGTTACTGTGACTCCCTTCTGGGCTCTTGCAGACACATCATTCACCTCCACAACACCCTCCTCAGCATCTTACTGCAATGAAGAGGCCATTGGGGTGGACTGCCTTCATGCCTGTCCATCACTCAACAGAAGCTATTCCCTAAAAGTAGTTCAAATCAGACAAGGGAATTATGGATCAAATTGAAAGACACTCATAACCTTATTCCAGATTGTACACTCCTAGGAATTAACTCTAAGTAATTAATTAGCTTAAATATTCATATATAAATAAATTATAGCCACCAGGAGAATACAATGTAGCCAAGAGATAAGAAATTAAGCCAGTAATTTTGCTGTGTGTTTAGGATAATCTCAGGTACATAAAAACATACATTAAAAGTGGCTAAATCTATTTTTTTCAACATTGCTTGTGGTTCAGAGCCTGGGACAAGCTGCTGCTGTCCACTGCCCCCCTGGTTTCAAGTCTCGTGGTTGCCCTCATTCTTTAAAGAAGGCTTGGTGAGTTCCTTTCTCTCAGCCTCTAAAGATATTCTGCTATTTGGGGACTATAAATGGTTGCTATTTGCTCTTTTCCTGGAATATTGTATTTTCTCTCTGTTCACCTCCCTTTATCTGGTATTTGATATCTGTAACTTCTCCTGTTTGATGTGCATATTACTTCCTGTAACTATGGGCTGATGACCACTTGTAAAACAATTTCACTTATTATTTCGTTACAATATTTCCATTCCCCCATTCTTTCCTGCTGGGATTTTTACAGAGCATGTTTGACTTTCTTAGTATCTCCAATACCTCAAGCTCTCATATATTCTACCTTGCTTCTCAGTGCAGAATTCTAAGTCAGTTTTCCAGACTCAACTTTCATTTCATTAATTCTTTGTCAGCTATTGTTTAACTATTGTTTTTCAAATCTTCCTTTTTTTTGTAGTCTTTTGTTGCTTAATAAATTTTATAATTCCATTTTTTAATTTCTGTAACTATTTTACACATAATGATTTCATATTTACACCTGAAAATCCCAATGCTGATCTCCTTAAGGGTCTAAATCTGCTTTTGTTGTCTCTGCTTTGTGTGTCTGGTGGTTGTATTATGAGTTCCTGCTTGCTTGTTCAATCTTTAGCAGTCCTGAGGGCTTAAATAAACTGGGGGGCCTTTCCCAAACAGAATCTGAGTTCCTTCTTTTGAGATGAGGATAACATCCACCTCTGGATCTATTATGGCCCCTTTAAGCGATCCAGTTTAATGTGGAAGTCTCTGATTCAGATCTCCTACTATACCACTGACTGATATAGTAACTTACCATCAGGATGGCCCTGCTGAGATTCTTGAAAACCTCTTATATTTCTTGCCAACCCACCAACACATTTATAACCTAGGTTTTATCCTGATTAAACTGGGTTTTATCAGAAGGGCCCTTTAGAGTACCTAATCTTCTATATTTCCGAACTCTATGTAACTCACCTTCCCTTTCAGTGCAAAAATATCATCAATTTAGTTATATTTAGTATTACTACCTTAATAAAGAACAACATTAAGGCTACCTGCAATTAATTATGGAAGCTTATAAAGTATTCAGTTAATGTAGACAATACTTAAAATGTTCCCCACAAAGCTAAAGGCAATAGGATTATTTCTTAGTTTTATATAAAATTGTGATTTAAGACCCACAAATTGAAAAGTAAGGATTCTCAATATCAGATGCTGCAAACAGAAGGAAATTGCTGGAGAACAGTGGATCCCTACACTGACACCAAGGGAGTAAGTGTCCTCTCGATCCTATAGGAAGGGACATCCCACAGGCTCCTGTTCATGCATGAGGACCCCAGGCCATGAGGGGACAAGAGAGTGTGTGAAGGAGTTAAGAGCTGGCCTCAGGGAAAGGCATGCCAGGGCTGGTCACTCCTGAGGACTAGGTGGTCGACCCTGACAGCAACTCTGTGAGGGTCAATCCTGGTCATTGTCACAGTGGTCACGAAGTAGTCACATCACTGTGCTCCAAGCCTGTGTTAGGATGGCCTATCAATAGAGTTAGCAAATATTTTATCTTTCCTCAGACATGTTTCCATGAATAATGGGTAAGTGGGTGCTGTCTTGCATTCATGGGAACTCATCTGTCATTATGCATGAAAGAATGAGAAATGAAAGAAGCAGTACGGTATTTCACTTTACAGCTAAATTGTCTAGATCCAGACACCTAAAAAGCATGGAATCACAGATGAACCTAAGTGGTGTTCAGACCTGAAAGACTATGTCAAGACGGACAAGCCCAGAGGAGCTAAGAGAAAACCAAAGTGAAAGAAAACATAAGGAAGAGGATGTGGCCAGGCTCTGCTTCCAGGTGCCCCACCACTTGGAGCGCAATGCCTGGCCAGCTCCAGGAGGGCCTGTATGCTTCCAATAGAGGGAATCATAAGGACAGGGACCTACACTGGCTCATTTCTGTGTCCTGACAGCCTAGCAAAGGGCTTATCTGATATTTTAGGTGCAATGCAGACCTTTCTAACTGAGGTATAATTAGCAGGCTCACCACCATGATACACAGATATGTGGTTAATAAGTATAACAAACCCTAGCCAGTTTGGTTCAGTGGATAGTGTCGGCCTGAGGATTGAAGGGACCCAGGTTCAATTCTGGTCAAGGGCACATACCTCAAGCCCTGGTCAGGGCCCATGTGGGAGGCAACCAATCTCTCTCACACCAGTGTTTCTCTCTGTCTGTACCCTCCCTTCCATGCTCTCTAAAAAAGTCAAGGAAAAATATCCTTGGGTATTAACAAAACAAAACAAAAGGATAACAATGTTAAGCTTATTCACCTATTAATGTAATAAATCAATTACCAAAACTTAGCTGCTGAATTATTAGTATAGGGCTCTAAAAAGTAAACAGTAGGCAGCAATTAGTTGAAAAAAGTCAGGTATACACTGCTTAAAAAGAACCCCCATTCAAATACCAGAATGGCACTGCAGGCCCTATAGCCGACACACTTACCTTCTCATTGTAGTTGATGGCAATCACATCCCCAGTGGTCAGACAGGCAAAGTTTCTCAATGCGTTTTCTAATCTGCAGACACACAATGTCAAGGCATAAACATAAACTATAGCTCCAGAATCCACCACAGTGACATGGCACATCCTAGAGCAGCAGTTGCCAGCCTTTTGGATGTCACGGACCACCATTGGTCCGCGGACCACCGCTTGGCGAACGCTGTCCTAGAGAGGCTCTCAGAGCCCGAGGGGAAAAAGCCAGGCTGTCTAGGTTCAGTTTTCTTGGTCACAAATCCTTCCAGGGTGACAGCAACTTTGTGTAAAGGGCCTTTTGTGGGATGCTGTCTTCATTCCTCGTGTGAAATGCCATGCTTCAGGAGGGCCCTGCCCTTGAAGCCTCCTGAGGACCCGAGTTGTCAGACCCAATCCAATCGGCCTCTGAGAATGGAAATGGCTCTCTCATCGCTGCTGTGCACCCCCCACATTCTCTGCTCTATGCTGACTACCTTTATCCAGACTACCAGCTAGACAAGGGAGCATTGGGTTGACTGTAGCTGATGAAAGTAGTGCCCTTTCTACGAGAGAAACTGCTTCTGAAAGCAATCCAGTAAGTATGCATTGCAAAAAATGTAAAAATCCAGAGAAAATCCTGAGGGGCTACGGTCAGACGCAGGCCTCACTCCTAGGCACTGACAGTCAGACAAGCACCTCCAAGTAGAGCTTTGAATGACAAGGGACCAGACCTTGCCACAGGACACTGATGGCTGTGAGCAGAGCCTAGCACCCCTGCATGTCCAGGACCCAGCTGTAAGGGGCTCCACACGCCAGTCCACAGACACAGTCAGTGGATGGCTCAACATGCCCACCCACATAGGACACGACTGTCAGCAACTTGCTCCTGAGCTCCTGCCTGGGAAGAGTGTGTGGGGAGACAGGTGGAGGCAGCTTTTCTTTTACTGTCCACTTACCTGTATTTTTTTCAAACATGCATTTAAAAAAAAACAAATAGGAGACAGAGTGACCACTCTATCACATGACATCAATGAGCCAAAGTGGGGCCTCTAAGCTATTGAAGTCCACACACAGCACATCCCTCACCCACACTGGTCACTCCTTAAATTATAAACACATACGTCTGGCTACTGTTCAGAGAACACACCAAAAAACCAAGAGAAATCACTAGAACCTAAAACCTCTCCTTTCCTCTTGCTAAGACAAAGAAAACTTATTAAGCCAATCCTCCCCACTGGTTTGGAGTAAAAAGCCCTAAGCTTGAGTGGCAAGTTTACGGGCACCAGTGGCTCGGGAGCTGAGAGGCAGACCAGCTGGCTCCCTTCCACCAGAACATACTGGGCTTTGGGGCAGGTGTCATAGTTCACCTGAAGGAAGGGTTCCACGCTGCCCATGAAGTATACAGAGAGTGTACAGAAGAGGCACACACAGTGTCTAGCACACTGGTCAGGCCCAGTCCAGGAGTGATGGCAGATGTGCTGGCTGAATGTCATTATTCTCAAATTACAACGCCAATCACAATAAATATGTGCTCCTCAAAGTAGGCACACGTTCAACAAAGCGCTCTGTAGACTGTGTGCCAGCAAACCCCTTTTGTCCAGAAGAACCCTTCTTACACTGCTTTTGGGTTGGTGATGTCCAAGAAGTCAGGGCTCTGAGGCTGAAATTTGGAGTATGTAGCCACTTGAAGGTTGACACTTTCCACCTGAACCAGGCCCCCTTCTTCCAACAGCAAATTCTGCATCATCTAAAGGAAAAAGAAGACCACATGAGGCTTCTGGAAATCAGGGACTGTCAATGACCCATACACTGGGCAGGCTAAAGTCTGACATTCAGATGGCCTCTTGGAACCTTGTTCCAGGTTGACTCACCCTGAAGCAGCCCGGGAGCCCGAGGTGAGATGGAGTCAGCCAATAAGCCAACATAATGCATGAGCATGGGGCTGACTCAGCGGCAACACCTGAGAAACCCCAGGCAAACACCTATTCTTGCCAGGAGCTAGAAGACCAGCTCAGGAAGAGACAGGCCAGCAGCTCCATGCTACCTAAAGAGGCATCCCAGGAAATGTGATTTTTCTCAGAAAAAAGAATTCAATTAGTTTTCTGATCCAAAGTGGCCTAAGAACCTAGACAAGGGGCCACCCAAACTCCAAATCAATGGGTTGCAGAGAACCTTTGAGGTACAGCGTATCCCAGTATCACCACCTCTTCTCTCACTTCTATAGAGGGGTCTCTGCAGATCCATAGTGGCCTCAGGAAGCTGTCACTGTCCGACACTTCAGCCACCCACAGTGCTCTACTGGATTAGCAGGAGAAAGCCTCAAACCAAGAAGAGGGACCTCCAAATACACAGGAGAGCGAGGCACTGAGAGGCAAGTGCTGGGGAGGGCAAGTGATCAGGAAAGCAAGTTGGGTCTGGGCTTTGAGGTGTAAGAGCTCCCCATTGAGAGCAAGATGGGGAAACATCACAAGAGAGGCCAGGCAGCAGGTGTGAGGGAGTGGAGGGCTCCTGTGGTGCCCTCGGGAAGGACAAAGGCTTAAGGGAAAGCCCAAGAGCTCTAGAGAAGGTTTGTTTTCATGGCAACAAAACTGAGTGCTTTAAAAATACTCAGTTATAGGCAAAAGAGTAAACACATACCTGTTGCAACAGAACTGGGGGGAGAAACTACTGAAAATGGGGAGAAAATGTTTAAAAATCTAAAATTTTGTACTTAGACCATTTCAAATATACTCCTGCTTCATTATGGTAAAAAAGCCTTACCCAGGAGATCACAGGTAAATGGCATGGCTGTGGTATCTAGGCTACCAGCTGAGCAATGAACAAAGAAAAGGATATTCCAAATGCCCTCCCCCACTCTGTATCTGGGGGCAAGACACTTGCACATGCTGGGCGGGTTGGTGTCCCTGCCTGAGGTCCCACCCGAGACAGGCTCACAGACTCTCCAGAGACCAGGATAGCCCCACTCACCCAGTGTGGCAGGTAGCAGATACCCTCATCAGCCACAAATTCCAGCACACCGCAGTGCGTCATGCGGTCCGAGTTCTTGTTGGTCAGCTTGAACAGCATGGGGTAGGTAATGTTGAGTCGGCCTAGAAACAAGAGAGGTTATGAGACAAAGCTTCTGCAAGGGACAGAAACGCTGTTCCCCCAACATGCTCCCCTAAAAAGCGGCCTCCTGGGCACTCACTATGGCTTCACACAGCCTTGCTCCCCAGAGTAGGTCCTCGGACCTGTGTGGTGCTTCGCCCTTTAGAGTCTGCCCACCCACAAGACCCCACATTCCCTGCGAGATCACAGAACTTGGCCCAGAACTGGGAAATGTTCAGTGACTCAAATTTTCAGCAGCAGCTTACACTTGTGATTTTCTGAAATTCTAATTTTGAAAAGTGGCATGTTCATTCATTTATTTGCAGATAATTTAAGTGCCAACCATGTGCTGGACAAAACTGCCACCTTCAAACGTTTCTAGTGAGCAAACCAAGAAAGGAAACAAGTGCGCCCTGATGCGTGGTGCTGTGGGAGGGGTGGAGTAGGGCGGGAGGAAGCAGGGCTCCTGGAGGATGTCCTCCAGGTGAGTCAAGGTGGGAAGGCCAGGAAGGGAATTCTAGGCAGAGGAAGCAGCCTGAGCAAAGGCATGGAGCGAAGGGGAGCCCAGCCAGTTCAGGAATGGCTGACCATTAGGTGAGACTGGAGCATGGGTACAAGGTATGGAGCGGTCAGGAGAGGAGGCTGGGTGGGACACCATGCAGGGTGACTGACACAGTGACAGTGTTTGTCACATGCCAGGCCCTCACTTGGTCTTCCCAGAACAGTGAGGTAGGTACTGTCCTTGCCAATTTTGTCTACGGGGAACAAAAGAACGCAGGTTCAGCAACATGCCCAGGACCCACAGGCCAGAAGTAGTGACACTGGGATTCAACCTAGGCTACTGGCCCAGGTCGGGGACTTAACCATTGAGGCCCACTTCACTGTCAATTTAGAAAAACATGGCAATAGAAGTTTCATTTAGCAGTCAGGAGGTATGGCAGACTCATTTGGGATCTCCCTAAAAATTCTGATAAAGCAGAACAAGATATGAGTTCGGGAATGACACCACAGATAGGGAAGGAGAGCTCCAGAAGTGGCTCCTCACTGCAGAGGTAGTGGTGGAAGTGGGTATTGCCCCCTGCACATCAGAGTGACTTAAATGCTGATAGATTTCAGTTGGACAGTTTCTCCCACAACATAAAAGGTTTGAACAGCACTGATCTAAATACTACAGTCCCAATCCCTAAGTCTCTTCTTAGACACTTGTGCCAAGGGTCACACTGGTGCTCAGCTCCTGGGTCAACTCAAATGGAAAGTAGGCTCTCTGGGGGCTTTGACCCCTCCTCTGCTATTTCAGGGACTTGTCTGAGGGATGTGAACCTCTCAGCTCTATCCACCCACTGGCTGAGCTGAGGTCAGGATTAAAGGCCTCCACTGGGTACGGCCACTGCTGATGTTGGCATTGGTGAAGCCCTGCTGGCTAAAGGCTACCACCTCATGCCTCTGACTGGTGTCACGTGAGTTTAGGCTGTTTACAAACACACCATAGGGCACTATTTAAGAGGTACTCTTGCCACACAGCAGCTCTGATGGACAGGTGCTGTGTGTCCCCATTTAAAAATGAAGTCACTGAATTTCAGAGAGGCAAGTCATTAATCAAGAGTCAGGCTAGGCCAGGTGCAAAGTCCAAGCCAGAGCGACACCAGAGCTGGCACCCTTTTTCCAAGTGTACTGAACACTAATGTATGGACCCTCCTGCTGGTGGCCTCCAAGCCTGCTTCAGATGGGAAGAATTCACACCAGAAACACCACTGAATCTCAATAGGCAATGACTGTGCCTGTGCGTAGGGTTTTATGTCTAGGTGAAGTGGAGCTGGGGTATGAAGTCTCCAAATTGTTCTGATGGGTTGAGGGGGCCAGGGAAAGAGGCAGGAGCCAGAGGAACAACTTCTGAGGCAGAAGACTCCGTTTTTGACATGCTGCAGATGTAATAGGGCAGAGGGGGTAGAAGTGAGGGCCTGGAGCCGAGGAAAGATGCTTGGGCTGGAGTTGGGAGCCTTGCCACACAGCTCCCTCTTGAGAACTGACCATCGTGCTCTAGGAGAAAACCTAGTGAATCCAGCAATAGCATCAACTGCCCAGGCAGTGATAAACACTGGTGCTCCAACCTTCCTTTAGTCCTGATGGGATCAAAAACAGTGGGCGGGTCAGGGGAGATTCCCTTCACAGGAGAGACCTGGAGCTGAATACGTACTGGCCTCAGGGCCACTTCACCGGGGCATCTGTGGCCCCAGCTCTCCCAGCTTAGCGTGCATATTCCAGGGACAATTCCTGGTCAGACATGGCATCCATTTTTATATTACCTCAGTCCTCAAGTCATGTAGAAAATACTTACTGAGTTGATCGAGGGCTGAAGGTGGCATAATAACTGTGGAAAGAACATTTAAAAAACATTAGAAAATAAAAAGGACAGAAATCAAAATGCAGTTGCTGTTAATCTTTAAAAAGTACTAAATGATACTTATATGGTAGCCAGAATTAATAATAATGATCTGTCATAACGAATTTTACTTGCTATAATTTATTTTGGGGAACTGAATGGCTACTAGCCATAATTTGGACCCCACCCCAGCAAATCTGGAACAAGCCATGTTTTCAGTGTAAGTAGCTACTGTTACACATGTAAAATAAAAACTGTTGAAGACTATAAGCACTGCAGGCTGAGGGCAGGAAAAGTTACTATTCAAAATAAAAGTTACTATTCAAAATAAAAACAAGCACATACTCTTCCCGCCTTTCTCCACATCTGACCTGTCATTAGGCCCTGCAAGCATGGACACGGAGAAGCAGCGGTACTGTGTAGAGAAGCGGTTCTGGAAGACCCGGGGAATCGGGTGGTCAAACATATTGAAAGAGAACTAGAAGGAGAAAAGAGATGTCAGAGTTAGAACAGAACAAAGACACATTTATTTTCATCAAAAGCCAAAACAGATCAGGGTAGTTAATGCTGCTAAATGTTGTCGAAGAACAAGATACACTACCAAAATCCTGATGGACCACAGGGGTCTGCCTGAAGCACTTCTCCGTACTACAATGAACCTAAAGTCTGTTTCCACCCTTTCTTTCTTTTTTTCTTTTTAAATTATATTTTATTTATTTATTTTTTACAGAGAGGAAGGGAGAGGGATAGAGAGTTAGAAACATCGATGAGAGAGAAACATCGATCAGCTGCCTCCTGCATACTCCCTACTGGGTATGTGCCCGCAACCAAGGTACATGCCCTTGACCGGAATCGAACCTGGGATCCTTGAGTCTGCAGGCTGATGCTCTATCCACTGAGCCAAACCTGTTAGGGCTCTTTCTTTTTTTTAAAAAAGAGAGTTGAGAGTTGAGCCCAGCTGGTGTGGCTCAGCAGTTGAATGTCGATCCAGGAACCAAGAGGTCCCTTCCTCTCTCTCTAAAAGGAGAGGGAGAGATAGAAACATCAATGATGAGAATCACTGATCGGCTGCCTCCTTCACACCCCACACTGAGGATCAAACCCAGGCATGTGCCCTGACTGGGAATTGAACCAGTGACCTCTTGGTTCATGGGACGACGCTCAACCACTGAGCCACACCAGCTGGGCGCTTTGTCTCTTAATTTTGTTCAGATGTTTTTTCCCACAGAATATTTAAACTTTGAATTAATCACTTTTTTCTCTGTTTTTTGCTTTCATGGTGTTTTCCTTTTTTTTTTTTGACGAGGGGGCTGTTACACAGCGACCTGGAGTCTTCTCAAAGTACTGCAATTATTATGACATAAAAAAAAAAGGATATAATAGCACAAGCGGGTATATATCCAAAAGAATGGAAAGCAGGGTCTTGAAGAGATATTTGTACCCATGTTCAGAGCAGCACTATTCACAATAGCGAAGAGGTAAAAACAAGTGAAATGCCCATCATGGATGAATGGATAAAGAAAATGTGGTACATACACACAATGGAATATTGTTCAGCCCTAAAAAGGAAGGAAATACTGACATATGCTACAACATGAATAAGCCTTGAGGACAACTAAGCCGAACACAACATGACAAAAAACTGTGTGATTCCCCTTATATAAGGTGCCTAGAATAGTCAAATTCATAAGAGACAAAAAGTAGAATTTTGGTTTCCAGAGGCAGGGGGGAGGGGGGAAATAGATGTTTAAAACATAGATTCAGTTTTGCAAGATAAAGTTCTGTAGACCCATTACACAACAATGGGAACATTATTCAACTGTACACTTAAAAATGGTGAAGGTTTTTTTTTTTTTTTTACCCCAAGTTCTTAAGAAATTTCAAAATTCCAGAGACAAAGAAGCATAGAACAGACTGTGGAATCTCAGCGGGAAGGTGGGGGAGGGTGGGTAGGTGGGAAGAGACCAACCAAACTGTATGCAGTATGCACACACAACCCATGGACGCAGACAATAAGGTGGTGAAGGCCTGGGGCGGGGGTGGGAGCGGGTTAGAAGGGGTCAGTGGGGGAAAATAGGGGACATATGTAATACTTTCAACATAAAAGACTTAATTTAAAAAAATAAAGAAATCTCAAAATAGACAAATATTTCTTGACTTGATTCCAAATATACATTAAGTAGAGGGAAAGCCATCTATTGATAATGTAGTTACCAAAACTGAATCAGCCATCTTCCTAAAATGCAAATATAAATCTCAAATGATTCTGCTTAAAATTTCAAATGATTCTTCACTCCCTGTGTACTGGCACAGTAGTTTAAAACCTTTGGTTCTTCTTTTAACCAACAGAACTCTGTCTAACAAAATCTTGGCCAGAAACCTAACAAAAGAAAGTGTTTCTGGGATAAAAGGAAGAAAAGTGGGGGCCTCCCTGAGCGCCTCTCACTACACCACCCCGTCTAAACCATTTCTTCTCTTTGCAATATGAAAGAGGAAAATGTGCAAAGTATTTAACACCCGTACCAATCTGCCTTCAAACCACTCGGGAACCTGAATTTCTGCTCTTTCCTACTGCTCCCCATCCCAAATCCTACTTTCCTTTATAATCCCAATGCCTAGCTAGCATATTGCCTACCACACATCAAGTATTCAAGGTCTGTTAATCGGATAAACTTGAGAATAGAAGTATGATTCGACAACAACACACTCAGGATAAAATCTAATCATCATTCCTTGTTTTTTACAAAAAGGAACGGGCCACACTTAGGCAATGCTGTTAGACTGAGCTTTGCAGCCAGCTATCCAGGCTCGGTTTCAAATTTTCACTCCCCACTTTTGTGACCTCTGTAAACAATAAGTTTTCTCACGGTTAAAACGATAATAATCATCCTTGTCTCCAAGGTCACTGTAAGGATTAAATGAGATAAGGTTTAAGGAGGGACTGCAGGAGTTAAGATAAAAGCTGTGTTATCGGGAAAAGCACCAGCAAATATTAGCTACTACTGTCATGTTTACTGAATCGCTTACACAGCCGAAGGCATGATCACCACCCAGGCAGGACCCAGGAGGTACTGGGCTCCAGGAACGGGGGAAGAGCGGAGTGTTCCCGCTCACCGGGATGCCCCCCGCCCTGGGTATTCTTTCTGGGAAGCCCCTCATTCTGTTCCTCCCCACAACAAACTTTCAATTAATTCGGTATTCATGGAACCTGTTAAATGTCTACCACTTGCAAAAACCATGGGTGGACACAAACACGGAAGGAGCTCGAGTTCAACTGAGAGGAAATGCAAACCACCTCCCGAACTAGTGGGGATGACCCGCGACCGTTTGCAGTCAGGGCTACGGCTCTTCCCTGATGCTCCCCGGACGGACAGACGGGCCTGACTTAGGCCGGGTGACTCGGCATCTCCGCAGCCGTTAGGTCCACCTTGCCGGGCCCTAACCACCCTCCTTCCCAACCCCGGCCCCCAGCTCCCGGGCCCTGTCCTGCTGCGCTCACCATGATGGCACCTCTGCCACGCAGACACCGCTGTGTCCGGGAAACGTTACGACCCAAGCCCTCGGACTCGCTCTCCTCACAGCCGACTTGCTCTTCTCACCGAGGCCGCCGCTGTCGCCTGGGCTCTGACGTCCCGGAAGGCTCACCGGAAGTTCCGGACTACAGCCCGGGGGGAGGTGCCGATCACAGGGCTGGGTTGCAAAAGAGAAAAAGCCAGGCAAAAGCGCCAGGGCCTAAAGTTTCCCCGGAATGAACAATAAAGTACCTTTTTAAAACTTGTTTCCACTCTAGAGGAATTTTAAAAAGTGTTTTAAATTAATTTTGATAGTACCCCTCCTCCCCCGACGAATTTACTAGGGCCATTTTCCTTACTGACTACACTACCCAGAATGCAGCAGTCCTGGGAGACTCGGGCGGAAGTAAGCTACTCATCCGCCTTGGAATTAGATCGCGAGTCTATTGAAATCATAAACTTGACAACTTCGTTCGATGTATATTTAACTTAAGGTGATATTGAAATAATAAACTGACAACTTCATTCGATGTATAAATATATTTAAGGTGAGATAGCTTCTTTTTCCTGGAGTTCCTGTGGGAGAGTAATGGGCTTCACTGCCCAAAGTAAAGATGTCCACCGACCATATTGTATCTGGGCAAACACGAAGGCATTCTGCTTGTCGATGACGCGATTAGGGGCGGGCCAGAATTTTCCAGCAGTGAATGGCGGAGCGCTGCAGCCGCCGCAATTTGAACTAATCATACAGGAAGAAAGGCGGGAACTAAGTAGCTATTGGTTGGCTTGTGGGCCAATTGGAAAAACCCTGATTTGGCGGGAGCCTTGATCGCAGTCGGGGCTCCGAGTGTCTCTGCGCGAGCTCTGGGTGTCCGGCTACCGTGGTCATGTTCGTGTCCGATTTCCGCAAAGAGTTCTACGAGGTGGTCCAGAACCAGGTGACCCCCCCCCTTCCTTGGACACGGAGGCCTTTTCGCGAGGAAGGGATGAAGGGGAGCGGCCGTGGGAGGGCGGGAGGGGCCCGGGTTAGGGGCGCTGCGCTCAGCTCTCTCTCTCTTTCCCCCCGATAGAGGGTCCTTCTCTTCGTGGCTTCGGACGTGGACGCTCTGTGCGCTTGCAAGATCCTTCAGGTGCGACTGCGAACCCTGGGAGGGTGGGGCCGGGCGAGAGCTGAGAGTGCCGTGTGCGCGGGGGCGGGAGGTGGGGGTGTAGCGTCCGGAGGGAACTTGGGGTAGGGAGCAGGGCGGGCGGTGAGGAGCAGATAAGGAACCCCTCTCAGGTGAGAGCTCAGGTTGGGGTAGGGGGCTGAAGCAACAACAACTGAAAGCTGGGAGGAGGCCTCTTGAAGTTTCTTCCCTGGCAGGTTGGTATTGGGTGGGTTAGAGAAGTTTTAGGCAAAAGTCAGGGAGACTAGTTAGTATTTTTGCAATAACCTAGGCAAAATATGGTTGCATTAGAGAGACCTGTATTGGCTTTTCAGACGTGGGGTTTGAGACAGAAATCTGTGACAACTGAGGACATAGTGATGCCACAAGTAATGCTGGAAATATAGGATTCCTTAGTCTATTATGGAAGACTAGAGGCCCGGTGCATGAAAATTCATGCACTGGAGGGGGCCTCCCTCAGCCCAGCCTGCCCCCTCTCACAGTCTGGGAGCCCTCAGGGGTGGGAGGTGACCCGGTGATCAGGGGAAGACAAAGCCCATCACACCTCTACTGCTGGCAGTGCAAGCCTAGGCCGGCCCTGGGCAGCTGGGGGCAGAGGAGACTGAGGGACTCCGGATGCAGGCGCACAGAGCGGCAGGGCCTGCCGCCCCCGGTGGAGCTGAGGGGACTGGGCGCCGCCATCTTGTGGCTGTGGGCGCTGCCATCTTTGAGGGTGGGACAGGCAATTAGCATATTCCCTCCTTATTGGCTGTGGGTGCCGCCATCTTTGCGACAGCATGAGGGTCAATTAGCATAGTCCCTCTTTATTAGATAGGAACATTGCTTCAGTTTTTTATACGGTACAGTGGATGTTTACATGAGCTTTGGTCAGGCCCTTGGTTCAGGAACTACTTCTCAGAAGAACTATAAATAAGATCGGGTTTTCTCCCAATGTTTTCCTTTGGTAATTTTCAAAAATTCGGCAAAGTTTACAGAATAGTGTAGTGAACGCTCACATTCCCATCTCCTAGTTTTTTCCATTAATATTTTTCTAACCTTATTTTATCACGTCATTTGTTTCTCAATCCATCTTATTTTTTTAAGTGCATTTCAAGATAAATTAAAGACATTCCAAATATGATGGGCTTTGAAAATAATCTCTCTCTAGGCCCTGTTCCAGTGTGACCACGTGCAGTATACACTGGTTCCCGTTTCTGGGTGGCAAGAACTTGAAACTGCATTTCTTGAACATAAAGAACAGGTATGCAAGATGTATTTTGGAGTACTTAGGCTTCTTTTACTCAATTGTAATGTCTTATTTAAGTATCAAATATGTTGCACAATATGAAAGGGAAAAACAAGCATTATGTCTGGGTGACATACCTTCAAGTCAACAATAAAAGTCAATATGGACAGCTTCTAACTCTGAATTTGTGTTGCAGACATTTCATTGTAAGGTGCTTGGAGTTTAGCAGTTCGTTTTAGATATGGCCTAGTTAAAATTATTAGACTGCTATTCCCATTATCTCACCAAAAAAATGTGTCCCAGTTTCCAATTTGGAATCCAGGAACATAATTTAAACAGTGGAAGTCAGGATTCCTCCCACCTCTGCATGGGACTATAATGAGAGTTGGGGCACCTGAGACCCCACTACGAGGGGCTGGAGTATGGAAGAGGGTCCCGGGAGTCTGGCCATATATATGACAGCCTGGCAGAGGTACATTCTCACCTGGGGCTCTTGTCATGATGGGACGGACCTCTGCCAGTTCTATATTTATAAGGAAAGGATTTTCTATAGTGACAGGATGTAATGAAAACTTAATATTTAGGTGTCCATTAAGTATGGACTACCCAAGACTTGCTAAAATTTTTAACCTGTAGAATGCTATTAGCATGGAGAGGTAGATAAGCAGAGTAGAGTGATTGAGATCTGAAGAGGCCCGGTTACACCTTTGAAGTCTTGGTCTGCTCCTCATCAACTTTGCTTTTGTTTTGTTTTAATTCTCATCCGAAGATATTTTTCCATTGACTTTTAGAGAGTGTGGAAGGGAGGGGGAGAGACATAGAGATAGAAACATTGATGTGAGAGAGAAACACAGAAGTACATGCCCTTGACCAGAATCACACTTGGCACCCTTCAGTCTACTGGCTGATGCTCTATCCACTGAACCAAACCAGCCAGGGCTTTCATCAGCTACTTGACTCCATGTATGACTCAGGCATGCTGAGCCTCTGCATGCTCCATGGTGAAGCAGGGACAACCACAGGGCCTACCTCACAGTGTTGTTATGTAAGTGAAATAGTATATGGAGTATATGAAAGAACTTAGCACAGGCTAGCTGTGGGCTTATTTGCAGCCCCTTACTGTCAGGGCCTATTAGGGGTTTGACATATCTCAGCAGAAGGACTCAGAGGCCTAGTGTGCCCTGTCCATGTACTTACTTCACAATGTCTCTTCTTTTTTCAGTTCCGTTATTTTATCCTCATAAACTGTGGAGCTAACATAGACCTATTGGATATCCTTCAGCCTGATGATGACGCCATATTTTTTGTGTGTGACACGCATAGGCCAGTCAATGTTGTGAATGTGTACAATGATACCCAGGTAACTAGGCCTTTGGGCCCATGCATCTCCTGTGTTCTCCCATCGATCTGTCTGTTCCTTTTTATGCCAAGGACAGCATTGCACCTGGTGTCCTTAGCAAGATAAGAACCTGGTTTTGTCCATCTTTGATGAGAAACATGACACCTAACCCTTGGAGTTGCTCAGAATGCATTTGTGGAATGTGCATGACCTGAAAGGTGTAGGGACCAGAACCCTGCACTGAGTCTGCCCTCAGAGCTCAGGCCTAGCTTCATTAACTATCAAGGGGCCTCAGAGACGTCTGCCCTGCCCTTCCAAGGGGTGGCATGAGGACCAGCAAGGCGGTGGTGCAAAAGGCCACTGTTAACTTAAATGGCTCTGCTGCGTTTACTTTTTGAACTGAGCAGAACACGGAGCCTGGTGCAGAGCAGCCGCCTAACCTTTCTCCGAAGTGATCTTTTCCCACCCACATTAACAAAGTGACGGCCTGGAATTTTCATGTGAAATTCGCCGGCCTGGCACTGCTTCCACAGGCAGGAGTTTTACTCACTTTGGGGTTGCACATCTGCGTGTCCGCTGTCAAAGGCCAAGTTGTGGAGTGTTTGTTTTGTTGGCTTGGTGTGTGGCAAAAGAGGGAGCCTTTTCCAAGACTTAGTGACTGTAGATAGTTTTCAAGTTTGTTTGTAATTTCTGCAGACAGTGTGGTGTAACCCTAGCACCTCACTTAATGGAAATGAAAGTTTTAAAATGCCTGAGAAGTTTGAAATTCTCAATCATGTGACCATGTGTGCAGAAAAGTTATGAGTCGACCAATTAGGAAATAAGATTCTTCAAGACACAAACATGTGGTGCATAGTTTTCTGTCAAGAGAGAGGAGAGACTTGATGGTTCTTTGTTTTAATCTTAGATCAAACTACTCATTAAACAAGACGATGACCTTGAAGTTCCCGCCTACGATGATATCTTTAGGGACGAAGAGGAGGATGAAGAACATTCGGAAGATACAAACGATGACGGATCAGAGCCTTCTGAGAAGCGCACACGGTTAGAAGAGGTGGGTTTGGGCCTCTCACCAGTGACAGGGGAACCTGTCACTCCAGGAGGTCAGAGGTGAGTCTGAAGCCTGCTGGACCCAGACATAGCTGGGAGGTAGCAGGTGTGGGCATGTACAGGAGGTAACCAATCAATGTTTCTCACATCAGTGTTTCTCTCCCTCTCATTTCCTCTCTCTAGAATGAAACACACACACATTCCCTCGAGTGTGGATTAAAAAAGATTAATTAGAATAGTAGCTGATGCATGATAGGATGTAAGAAACATTAGCTCTTATTAATCTGCTGGGGAAGCCAGTATGAGGCAGCTGTGGGTTATCCAGATGACCTGGTGGTGGGGGTGTTGGAAACTGAGGTAGACAGTGTACCCTGAGCAGGCATTGTGAAAGCATCACTCTTGTCCTAATGTCTTCAGGGCTGATGGGTCAGAGGAGTCCTGGCCATCCCTTGCCTCATCTCTTCCCTTCTGCCGGAGCAGACTGTGCTCAGGGCACAGGAATGGCCCCTATTTTGGATCTGAGTCCAGTGGCTTCTGTCAGAACGTTCTCGGGCTGTGGCGATAAATTCCTGGCTCATTTGCTTACTGTTGTTCTCTTTGTCCCTGTATCAGGAGATAGTAGCGGAAACCATGAAAAGGAGGGAGCGAAGAGAGTGGGAGGCGCGGAGGTGAGTGTGCACTTCAAACAGCACCTTGCTCTGCCTTTGGGTCTGTGGCATCTGTGTTTTCCCCTGGGAGCCGCATGCAGTTTTCTCCATTTGAGGGTAATACAGGGGTGGGCAAACTTTTTGACTCGAGGGCCACAATGGGTTCTTAAACTGGACCGGAGGGCCGGAACAAAAGCATGGATGGAGTGTTTGTGTGAACTAATATAAATTCAAAGTAAAGGAGCGGAGGGGAGAGCAAGAGAACTGGATAGAACAGCCGGATCCGGCCCGCGGGCCGAAGTTTGCCCACGGCTGGTTTAGAACCTCTGGGCCTTTGGCTCCTCGGGTGAGCATGTGATCCCTGCATTGGAGAACGTGGTGTCCTTTTTGTAGTCCTGGTCCCATGAGTGACAGGAGCAGGCCCAAAGGTCTCCCACATACATCACCAAGCATGATTGCCTCTGGTTCTTTTATTTTTATTGTTTTCCAGATGTAGATACATTTATTTACAGACTTTTACAATTGATTCAGATGCCAATTGTGTAAAACTTACAATAGCAATAGAAGTACTACATAGTACTTAATTGGCCATTCTCCTCTTTGAACTGTATCTTACTTCAGTGTCTAGCCATGACAAGTAAGCTGCAGTGAACAACCTTGTGCACATAGCAAGTTTGGTCTTGCTTGTTCCTTTGAATTGTCTTGGGATAATTTCTCAGAAGTGGGGTTCTGGGACTGTTCCGTTGCACATCTCCCATTGCCACAGCGGTTTATATTTATATCACTCCCTTCCCAGCCTTGTGCCTATACATTCTGAGAAAGGGTCAATAAGTGAAAAGAGACTACCATGCCTTTATTTGCATTTCTTTGAGTACTGTAAAATTTTAGCGCCTTCCCCAAATGTTTGCTGTTTCCTGTTGAAGACTCGCATTTTATGTCGCACTTTATTTTGTTTCAGAAGAGACATCCTCTTTGACTATGAGCAGTATGAATATCACGGGACATCAGTGAGTATGGATAGGTGGAATTCACCACAAAGTTCTGACTCGGGGTCATTGTCCTGGAACATGAGGAGGAATGCATATAGAGCCACAAAAATCTGGTTTGAATTTGAGCCCCATAATTTCCTACTGTGTGAGCTTGGGGAGGTGGTACAGTCTCTCTGAGCCTTAAATCCTCCACTAAAGGAAGAGAACAATCTTCATTTCAGAGGCAGTTGTTAGGATTACCCTTTGTACCAATCCACTCACACCCTCTGGTCGGGCAGACTTGCTGCAGGAGTTCAGCTGGGCCCTGAGCAGCTCAGGTCTGGGCTAGCTGTGGCCTGGCCCCAGTGTGTGCCCCTTCCACAAATGAGCATGGCTGCCTCTGGACTCAGGCTTCCCTCTTTCTTTCAGTCGGCCATGGTGATGTTCGACCTGGCATGGATGATGTCTAAGGATATGAATGACATGCTGTGGTATGTAGCCTCTAGTCAAGGTCACTCCCGTTCGTGGCTTCCTTCTAGCAGCTCTGTCCGCCCAGTGAGGGCAGGGTCTGGAGGAAGATATCACCATGTGCACCTCCCTTGTCCCACTGGGAGCACTGGATGCAGACCCCTTCCTGGGAATGTGCATGGCCCTGGTTTTCTTTCTAACCGTGAGGCTGTCAGGCAGCACGAGAGCTCTCAGGTGTGGAGGGAGCATGGCCAGTGCAGAGGGTCGGACGGTGGGGCTTGTGTGCAGCTCCTCCCTTCCTGCTCTACCGCTGAGCCTTACGGAAGGAGCGTGAGATTTGAACAAGGCAGCCCTGCTAGGCATCTTGGCAACCCTGGCATGTGACCCCTCTGAGTTTGCTTTAAGCAGGAACTCTTGGTACACTGGGGTGGAAAAGTCAGGAGGTGGGTGGGGTTGGTCCCAGGGATGACACCCCAGGTGGTATTTTATGAAGAGGTCCCTGTGAAGTGGGCGCATGCTGCGCTGAGAGATGTGGTGGGTGCTCCAGTGACCCGTCTTCCACCCGCAGGGCCTCTCCTGTCTCACTCTGTGCCCAGTGCCAGCTGTTTTCAGCTTGGCCCTGGAGGGGTGTCTTGAAGGACGTTGCCTGGGACCAGCAGTTAGCACACACCTCGGGTCTCGGTCCCTCCTGCTGTGGGCGGGCTGAGAAACCAGGGAGGTCGGTCCAGCCTAGATCTCCATGATCTCATCCACAAAAGATAAGCTTGGAGAAGGAACCTTGGAAGGTTACTAAGGAGCCTAAATGCTGGTACTTTGTGTGCCACCATTTTACACAGGAAGGACAGGGAGCTGTGGATGTGACAAGGGCATATCTCAGAGAGGGGTAATGTGAGGGGCTCAGAGAGGTAGAGTGAGGCACCAGCACCTGAGCATGGGTGTCTGCTGCAGTCCTGCACTGGCAGGACGAGGGCGGAGAGTGGCGGGCGAGCCAGGATACAGAGAGTGGTGCCCTGCGCCCTTGTTCTTGATCTCCCTCCTTGTGTATCAAAGGTTCCTGCAGTGGTAGCACTGAACCAGGAGCCCCGAGTCTCCCCCATCACCTCTCCACCCCGAAGAGGGACTACCTGTCTGAGGGTGGGCCTGGGTCTGGCCATGATGGCAGGGACGTTTTGTCCACCCTCGGGGACCCCAGCAGGTGGAGCCAGAGGTGAGAGGAAGGAGCCCAGTCCCCCCAAGCTGGGTGCTGTTTTCGCCCTGTGCTGTAAAGGTGTGACCCATGCACAGCAGACACAGGGCAGGAGGAGGAGGTGAGGGCCCCAGGAGTCCTGCCAGGGAGGGTCAAGGCCTCATTGCCTTCTCCTCTTTTTCCAGGTGGGCCATCGTTGGACTAACAGACCAGTGGGTACAAGACAGGATCACTCAGTAAGGATGTACTCCCTCGGGCTGTTCAAGGTCGGCCTATGCTGGGAGGATGTCCACGGCCCAGCCCCAGGCTCTGAGTTTGCAGTGGCGACATGGGTGGCAGCATCACTGTAGAGCCCCACTGAGCGGGGGCTGGCATTGGGCCTGAGTCCTTGTCACCGAGGAGGAAGGGCTTAGTACAGGAACTCTGTCAGAGTAGCATGTGGCCTTATGTGGACGTTTTGTCCACCCTCGGGGACCCCAGCAGGTGGAGCCAGAGATGAGAGGAGGGAGCCCAGTCTCCCCGAGCTGGGTGCTGTTTTCGCCCTGTGCTGTAAAGGTGTGGCCCATGCACAGCAGACACAGGGCAGGGGGAGGAGGTGAGGGCCCCAGGAGTCCTGCCAGGGAGGGTGGGTGAGGGTTACAGGGAGGGCTGGCATGGAATGAATCCTTTTTTGCCCCTCAGTGGGCAGACTTTGGTGCTTGCCATTGGAATCAGACAAGCTGAAAGGCTGCTGAATGCAGATGCCAAGGAGGGGCAGGGTGCTGGTGCCCTCTCTCATCCCTACTCTGGTAGCCGTCAGGTGGGGATTCCAAGGGAATCAAAGGGACCTTGGCCCCAAGACATTAACCTTTTCCCAGGGGACCTGAGTCTGTCACCTGGCACTACCCCAGGCACAGCCTCCTTGTACAGTTTGCAAAGGTCCCCGTGCCCCCTATTTTCTGCCTCCCCTACCTTTCTAAGTCTGTAGTGGGGCCGAGGGAGTGGGAGGGTCCTGAATTTCACAGGCCCTGGGGCACTTCCTGGATCTGTCATCTGGGCCCAGCCTGCTGCCCTGCTGGTCCTCACTCCCCTTCCCGGTTAGGGTAGCATGGGGTGTGTGCAGTGCTAGGCGCCATCCCTGGCCTGTGGCTCCCCCTTAGGTGAGGCCATACTATTACTGTCCTGTTCAGTGGCCCCTTTAGGTGGACCTGGACTCAGGTCTCTCCTTTGCTCAGAAGCACTTCCTGTGCCTGGTCCACACCCCCTGCTGCGGACCACTGTCACTTATGGGGTCTGCCCACTTGACCGTGGCTGGCAGGCAGGGCTGTGGCCTTCTGCAGTGCCCACTCTCAGAAGGCCTCAGTAAGTAATGGCAGGGCAGCTGATGCCCAGAGGAGAGTGCAGGGGAGGTGGGGGCCTGAGCTCCCCCCCTGCCAGCTCTGTCTGCTCAGCTCCCCAGCACCCAGGCCTGCCACCCCCTTTGCCATGATTGCTTTCTAGGCAGAGGTGGTGGGCTGGCCCTTGAGCCTGTGAGGGGAAGCCCTGAGGGAGGGGGAAGCCGTGGCAGGCTGCGCGTGAGGAGAGGGGAGAGCCCACCCAGGCCAGCAGTGCTTCCTTCCCAGGATGAAGTACGTGACCGACGTTGGCATCCTGCAGCGCCATGTGTCCCGGCACAACCACCGGGACGAGGATGAGGAGAATGCCCTCTCTGTGGACTGCATGCGCATCTCCTTCGAGTACGAGTATCCTTGTGGCTCAGGCCTTCGGGGTGCAGGCAGCGCCCCTGCCCTCAGATACTTTGTTCTGTTGTGCATTGTTGTCACCTCTGCAGACCCTAGCCCATGTCCCTTGTGTTTGGCGTGCTTGCTGGCCAGAGCTTCAGGTTGTGCAGCTGTGGCCGCCATGTCCCCAGGATGGGCATCAGACAAGAGGCTTCGAGAAGAGGGATCCCATGTGTCCCTGGGCTGGGCAAAGCACCAGGTACTAGGGACGCAGGCTCTGCCTCACCTTGTCTGTGTGGCTTCGGCTCCTAGGCACCACAGCTGTTTTAAGAAGCATCTGTATGTATTTAGAGCTCATTGTAGGCCTGGTGCTAGGTGTATGCAGGTAAGGGCATGAGGGACTGCCTATGTGGTGGAGGCAGTTTAGTGACATTTGCAGAGTTCTGTCAAGTCAGGAAAAAAGTGAACTAGCATGTGATCACATAGTGGGCATTTCATGAGATCATTTGGGGGGGTTGATGGAGTAAGTGGCCCTGTGAGCCCAGAGCAGTGACTGAGTTCACCTTTTAGTGTTTAAAAGGTTCCTGGACTGCCGATTCGAGGAAAGGAGACAGGATAGTGGCTTGGGTCAGACCACAGAATGAGTGTGAGGCATGATGGGGTTGCTGCTTAGGTGGCAGAATAATGGCAAGGACAGTGCCTTCCTTTCCCAGTGCCGAGTTGACTGGGAATGAGTAGAAACATGGATTTGGACAGGTCATGTGGAAAGAGTCCACGACAAGTCTAGGAAGAGGTGCTGGGTGCGGGGCGGCCGAATTCCTGGGAGAGGGGCCATAGTGTGCAGGAACCCACTGGGAATTGAGTCCAGACATGTAACATTCAGGACCAGGGCTTGCTGGGGTGTGGGCAGAGAGGTCGGTGGCTATGGATCTTAGCCCTCAGGAGGGGCAGCAAAGAGAACACAGCCTGCCATGTGCCGGGAGGCAGGTGTGTTGGCAGGAGTGGTGGCACTTCGATGCAGGCAGGGCCAGCCTGGCATCCTGCCTGAGACCCTCCAGTGAGAGGAGAGGCCTCGGAGTTGGGAATATCCTTGCACATAGCCTCACTATTGACCCCAGGAGCAGTGAGGGGTGTATTCAGGAAGAGAGGTGAGGATGGGGCCTTTGCTGAGGGAGTCCAGGCAGGGCGGGGCTGGGTGGGGTGGAGGGCAGGGTCAGGTGGAGGATGCAGGGAGTCACAAGTTTCTCTATAACAACAGTAAGGTTCTCAGAACCCCTTCACTTCAGTTTCCCTGTCTGTCACACAGAGATAATGGTGTACACCCACAATCTCACAAACTCTATATATGGGTTAAATTAAGCAAGAAGGTCAAAGAGCTCCAGTGGACTCAGGTGTTGACTGGTTGTGCCTGGTGAACGGAGCAGGCCGTCTCCTGGAGCATCAAAAGTGGGCCCTCACAGGGTGGGGGGGCCCAGGTCACAGTGCAGCCTCCTTGACTGCAGGCCCAGCCTCCGCCTGGCGCTCTACCAGCACTGGTCCCTCCATGACAGCCTGTGCAACACATGCTACACTGCAGCCAGGTTCAAGCTCTGGTCTGTGCACGGGCAGAAGCGGCTCCAGGAGTTCCTTGCGGACATGGGGTGAGTGACCCCCTTGACCTGAAGTCCCCCAAGAGAAAAGCCCCTCCCCTTCATTGTGACTGACTTGGTTGTAATATTTAGCTGTTGCCTGTTTCTGCCAAAAGTTCCTCACTCTGAGTTCCCAGAATATCATCTGAAGGCCCACGCTAGGATGTCCCTTGTTTACAAACACTGGGGCCCTTGCAGGGTTCTTCCCGACCCCCCACCTTTGGTGTTCAGCATCAGCGTTCTCTATTTGAAGTCAGCTTGTGTATGACTAGTGCTTGCCACCTTTCCAGTCTCCCCTTGAAACAGGTGAAGCAGAAGTTTCAGTCTATGGACATCTCTTTGAAGGAGAATTTGCGGGAGCTAATTGAAGAATCTGCGAATAAATTTGGGTAAACACATGTTTTTCTGTCCTGAGTTTTGTGAAGGTTTCAGTTTTAACCACATTTCCTAAAATAATGTAAAAAAACAGGAATGCACAAATGAGCATGACCTGCCGAGCCTTTCCTGAAATTTTCAATTCTCTTTGGGTTAAAAATAGGGCTTCATGAAGTGCCCAAAAGGTCCAGGATTCTTAAATCCCGGGGCTGAGGTCGACCCAGTGTGTCCCTCACTGGACACAGGGAACGCCTGGGAAGAGCCCACTGGGTCCAGACTCAGGCGAGTTCTGCCAACCAGATTCTCCAGCACTGCCGCTCCTGGCATCCTTGGGCGTGGGAGAGGACAATGCACAACCGGCCTGACAGCTGGTTAATTCTGCTGCCAACCAGCTGAGCAGCTTTGGACCAGGCGTTCAGTGCCAGGTTACAGGCCTCTCCATCAGGCCTTCTAAGCCCCTTCATTCTCTGACCAAAATAGCCATACTGCTGCTGGGCACTGGAGAGGGGGGAACAGCAGCACATTTTGCTGTCCTGGCCTAGTGGTAAGAGCTCGCCCACTTGACACTCCCATGTGCCCCCGGGGTGACAGCCATGTTGCTTCCTCCTGTTGCAGGATGAAGGACATGCGCGTGCAGACTTTCAGCATTCATTTTGGCTTCAAGCATAAGTTCCTGGCCAGTGACGTGGTCTTTGCTACCATGTCACTGATGGAGAGCCCCGAGAAGGACAGCTCAGGGACAGATAACTTCATCCAGGCTCTGGACAGTCTCTCCAGGTAGTGGACATGGCTGTGGCCTCTAGCCCCTCAGGCCATCTTCTGCCCTCAACCTCACACTGCCCAGGGAGGCAGTTCTCAGGGACCCTGGGGTGTGGGTGTGACTGTGGCCTGCAGAAACTGCTGACATACAAATTAGAATCACATATAAGTTGTGTGTACTTATGTTTTCATTTCTCTTGGGTATATGCCTAGGAATGGACTTGTTGGGTCATACACTGCCCTCATCCCAGGATTGATGGGTCAGTTTTAGACATTGTCTGCTGACTTCCTGCTATGACAAAAGAGCATTTTTCTCACCTTTGTGCTCCTTCCCCTCCTGTTGTTAGTCTGCCACTATTTTTAGCTCCTTTGTAACTTCAACATACTTAAGTCTTGTTCTATCACCAGTGTCTCTTGTCTCCCTTCTTTGTAAGAAAAGGATATCAGCATTCCTACCTTTCTCCTCCCCTCTTCCCTGTGCGCGCCCCCCCCCCCCCCCCAATAAATCTAGGCTTTTACATTTTCAAGGTTGAGAACACTTAATCTTGAGTTAGAGAAGGGAATGTGAGTCACCTCATTTTTGGCTATAGGTGGATTCTAAAAGATGAAAGTCAATAAATAGTGTTACTTGACTGTGCTGGCAAAATATTTCAGAGTCGGTAATGCGCAGTGGTTACATTATCTTCTGGTCTAGGGCTTTGTTTTTCCTGGGGCTCTTATTTGCCTTTTATCACATCCAGTTTTTCCTTAGCTCTCCTTTCAGCAGGTTTTCCCCAAGTCCTTTTTGTCTGTGAGAGCCTGGCAGTCTGTCTTTTCACTCCAACCTGGACCTGCAGTTCCCAATGCCTACTGTCCGCTGCCATCGTGGATGGCCCTTAACTGCGCCCCTGGTTTGGAGCCAACATTTCTCGGCATCCTCATCTTCTGTGTTTTATTTTACTCCCTCATTTTGCTAGAGCACAATCTCGAGTAACTTTTAAAGAAAGAGCACGTGAGGAGTATAAACGTTCTGAGTTGCACTTCTGACATTATCTCTTCTACCCCCTTCTGATTGCTGGTTTAGCTTGTATAGAATTCTAGGTGGAAGGTAATTCTTGTTGAATGTGGATTCCATTGCTCCCCTGTCTTCCAGTAGCCAGTGGTGCTAATGAGAAGTCTCAGCCATTTTGGTTTCTTTCTTTTTTTTAAAATTTATAAATGTGTTCCCAGCCCATCTGAAGAAGCTTACAGGATCTTTTATTCTCAGTGTTCCAGAATTTCTTAGTGATGTGTCTAGGATGGATCTTGTTTCATGTATTATATTGGGTTCTCAGTTAGTCCTTTCAATCTGAGGTTCTGTGTCTTTAAGCTTGAGAATGCTTTTGAGCTATTTCTTTTTTTTTAATTGTTGAGAGTATGTGCTATTTCTTTACTGTCCCCCAACACATATATGTTAATGTTTTTTATTTTCTTTCCAGACTTCCTAGAATAATCTCTAGCTCTTATTTTTGTCTTATATTTCCATGTCTTTGTTTTGCTATTGATGTTAAGGAAGCTTTTCTTTATCCTCTTGTCTTTGAAAGAGAATTTTTTATTTTTTGCAACTATTTTACTTTCCACAAACATTTCCTAGTATCAAATGGTTCCTTTTTTATAGCGTGCGGTTCTTGGTTTATGAATAGTTGCCCAAATCTCTCTGAAGATACTAGAGTTCATTTTCTTTTGTTCTCCAAATTATCCCATTTTCCTCTTGGGTTGTTTTTTTCAGGCCCCAGGTGTTTCTCAATGTCTGATGGTTCTTCACATTCAAGAGGGGGGCTCTAGAGCCCTGGGTTTCTGGGCACAACCTGCTAGCCAGAAGGCATCACTTCATCTTGAGGGGTGGGAGTCAGTGTGACACTTGGGGAACCTTAACTTCTGGGTGCAGCGGCTTTGCTTGAAGACCTCACTTCTCCACGAGGGTTCATTTTGATGTACTCAGAGGGGAACCCTCCTTTTTGTGCCAAAAGGTAAAAATCCATTTGTCAGGTCCTCCCTGCAGCCCTTGCCCAGGGCTCTCCGATCAGAGCCCTCCAAGCACCTTCCAAGGCTGCTGGGCAGGGTCTTCCCCCGCTATTGACTTTTAGTTTCCTGCCTTCTGATGCCAGCACACCTTCCCACCTCTCCTGTCCATCACTATGGGTTTATCCATGCGTCCTCAAACTACGGCCCGCGGGCCACATGCGGCCCGACGAGGACATCTATCCGGCCCGCCGAGGACATTTATCCGGCCCGCTGGGTGCCGCTGCCTGTCCTGCTTAGCAGCCAACTCGTCCTGGGCCCACAGTACGCAAAGGAATTTGTTCATAGTTCTTTTTGTTTTGTTTTGTTTTTTTTTAAAATATATTTTATTGATTTTTTACAGAGAGGAAGGGAGAGGAATAGAGAGCCAGAAACATCGATGAGAGAGAAACATCGATCAGCTGCCTCCTGCACACCTCCCACTGGGGATGTGCCCCCAACCAAGGTACATGCCCTTGACCAGAATCGAACCTGGGACCCCTCAGTCCACAGGCCAACGCTCTATCCACTGAGCCAAACCGGCTAGGGCCATAGTTTTTTTTTTTTAAACTATAGTCCGGCCCTCCAACAGTCTGAGGGACAGTGAACTGGCCCCCTGTTTAAAAAGTTTGAGGACCCCTGGTTTATACAGTGTTTATTCCTTCCTTTCCCGTGAAAGGGAACTCAGGAAGGCGAGAAATCAGTTGTCATCCCTACATTCCCTCCTGACCCAGGAACCAAGCATTCTGTTTGACTCTGTGCTGAAGCCATGTTTCTGCCACGTTATAGGGGTAACCTGGACAAGCTATACCACGGCCTGGAGCTTGCCAAGAAGCAGCTGCTAGCTACCCAGCAGACCATTGCCAGCTGCCTTTGCACCAACCTCGTCATCTCCCAGGGACCTTTCCTCTACTGCTCCCTCATGGAGGTCGGGCTTCCTCGGATACGGATGGGCACCGGCCACATCTGCTGGTGGCCCCTTCTGACTGAGTGTCTTCTCCCTGCAGGGCACTCCAGACGTCGCGCTGTTCTCCAAGCCAGCCTCCCTGAGTCTGCTCAGCAGACACCTGCTCAAGTCCTTTGTGTGTTCGGTGAGGAGGAGGGTGGGTGGGTGCCAGAGGGCAGACTTCTTGGAGCAGTGCTCAGATGGGCACTAGAAGCTGGCCTTGGGTGCCTGTGGCTCTTCACCAGCTACAGGGTCTGGGCAAACCCTTCCCTTTTTCCGAGCTGTGTTTTCCTCAGCTGACCCCTAGGAACCTCCCAGCTCCCATAAGCTCTGATTTTGTCACTGGCCATTCTGGTCACTCAGACAAATGGGGAGGGCCTCAGGGAGCATGTGGGACTGGGATTCATGTTCTGCTGTTGCAGATCAGGGAAAGATGAAGTTGGTTGGAGCAAACTTGCTTCCCAGCACAAGTTTGTTTTCTGGGCTTACTTTCCCTTTGCTGTGTGTGGTTCTGTCTTCCCTATGACCTGACACCCTTCTTTGCCTTGGCCTGGGACCCCCGCTTCTCCCCCCCCCCCCCCGCCATAATTCAGCTGGCATTGGAACAGGGACCCTACCCTGATAATGTGAGCACTTTCCCAGGTGTGATCACGGAAAAGATTATCCCTCACATTTCAGCAAACAGTCTTCTTCCAGGATGAGGGTTTACACTGGAGGCTACTTTAGACAAATATTGAATAGAAGGTTGAGATGACCTCATACCAGTCAACTGACAAATAAAATTGAAAACAGTCAAGTAATAACAAAAGGTATACTAGGGACAAATTCTGAAGTTCTCTAGGCTGTGTTTAAATCTCCCTCTTCATTTATCAGTTGTGTGATGTGAAGTCTATTATTTGACCTGAGTCTCAGTTTCCCTATCTGTAGAATGGGTGAGGTCCATTCATTTTTCAGATGTTTATTAAGCATCTACTGCCTGCTGGGCTCTGATGTCATAGGGTAACCAACCATAAGGTTCAAGTCCCAGAACAGCCCTCACGTCTGGACAGACCAGGACAGTTGGTCACCTTGGCTGTGGGATGTGGGTATCGTGGACATAGCAGTGAAGGAAACACTCGAGTCTCAGTGTTGAGGAAGCACACATGCTAGCGAGAGAGACAGACGGGGAATAAGTACATGCAGTGTCAGGTGGTGGCACACACGGGAAGATGAAGCAGTATGAGGGAGAGGGCTTGATTGGGGAGGGCTTCCTGGAGGAGGTGATAACTGTGTCAAGACCTAAAGGAGGTGAGGGAGAAAACAGCTAAGGGGTAGTGGGGCCTTGACCATCAGCATAGAAGGAAGCTGAAGCAGCCAATGGAGGCTTGAGCATCTCTTCTGGTGAAATGGAGCCCCTGAAGGCTTTTGGGGAGTTGAGCAGTGGCTCTGTCGGGTCCTGGGCGCTGAATGCTCCACTCCTCCTTCAACACCATGACTGGGGATGTTTTGCCTCCACAGACAAAGAACCGGCGTTGCAAGCTGCTGCCCTTAGTGATGGCTGCCCCACTGAATGTGGAACAAGGCACAGTGACTGTGGTGGGCATCCCTCCAGAGACCGACAGCTCGGACAGAAAGAAGTGAGTCTTGTTCTACATGTCCTGGGAGCTTGGGGGGTTTAGGGGAGTGCAGGGGTGTCATTAGCTCGTGAGCCCTTTGGAGTTGGGTGAGGTTTGTCCTCAAAGCCACACCAGGGAGACCCTTTCTTCGATGAGGCAAAGCTTTGAGGGCTTCAGTCCACGGGTGGCAGGTTACCCCCTCTCCTGTTGGACATTCATGCTGTTTCCAACTCTGTTGTTATTATTTTTAAATATATATATTTTTTAATTGACTTTTAGAGAGCGAGTAAGGGAGAGGGGGAGAGAGAGAGAAACATCGATTGCTGCCTCCTGCACAAACCCTGCAACCTTTCAGTGTATGGGATGATGCCCAACCAACTGAGCCATGCCAGTTGAGGCCAACTCTGTTATTATTAACTAGAGGCCCAGTGCATGAAATTCATGCATGGGGAGGGGGAGGGCCCTCAGCCCAGCCTGTGTCCTCTCGTAGTCTAGGACCCCTCATTCCTCACCGCCCACCTGCAGTGGAGGCGGGAGAGGCTTCTGCCACTGCCACTGCACTTGCCAGCCATGACCCCAGCTTCTGGCTGAGCGGCGCTCCCCTGTGGGAATGCACTGACCACCAGGGACAGCTCCTGTGTTGCGCATCTTCCCCCTGGTGGTCAGTGCGCATCATAGTGACTGGTTGTTCTGGTTGTTCTGCTATAACGGTTACTTAGGCTTTTATTATATAGAAAACACACCAGTGGGTCTGAGCCAGGCTCATCTTACACTTCTGCAAAGCTTTCCTCACATCTAAATGTATTTCTGGCCCTTCCCTGCATCTTCAGCTTCAGCACTGTGTTGCTGCCCTTCTCTTGCATCAGTGTTAGGTTTCCTCCGGGCCACTCCTTCCAGGCCAGGTGTTGGCCAGCAGGGAAGGCCAAGGGGGCTTCCTGGCTCTCCCTGCTGCCCCTCCATGCTGTGCAAACTGGAGAACTTGGTGACTAATCTCAGGGGCTGCCTGTCACCATCCTTAGGTATCTTTGCCTCCTAAGCGCAATCAGTGCCCCGGGTCAAGTGCTCCCCAGCAAATCCCATAAGGTGGTCTTAGGTGGACGCTGAGTGACAGCAGGTAGCAGGAAGCTGCCACCCAGCTTCCTGGCAGGGCAGCTTGGGTGGCCAAGGACCAACCAATATTTTGTGCCCCTCATTTTTCCCAACTAGCCTTTGTTGGCCTCTGCCGTAGAGGACAGATCAATCATAGCTCCACTGTCGTGAGCATTGACCTCCTGTGTTTGCAAAGACCATTTAGTAGGAAATTGGGTGAGGCAATGAACTTTTTTAGACAAGTGCTTCTAAGTGGCTAAGCTGCTCTCCAAAGCTTCTCCATGGGTCTCCAATTCATGATCACACAGGTTGTAGCTGGCCAGGCAACCAGCAAGCACCTCCCTCGTGGTGTCATCACAGTCATCTTCATTCTTCCTCCAGTCAGTTTGTCATTGTATGTCATATGTGTAACCATGCTTAGTGCTAGCTCTGACTGAGCGTGCACAGTCCCTTGTGAGAGTTGCCATGGCAGTTTGAAGTACTTGTCCTTCTTTTTGCCTCCACTCTGTGGTGTGCACAAGAGCCCCTTCCCCACAACTCCCTTCGTCTGCTGCCAGCCCTTCACTGCCGCAGCCCTGAGCCCCCAGGGGGTGGGCCCATGCTCTATGCTATCTGCTGCCCTGTGCTCTCAGCAGCTCGGTACTCCTGCCTCCTGCCCTTGTTGGCCAAGTTCTAGCTGCATGCCAGAACCCAGCTCTGCAGCTTCCTCCCAGTCCTGTCCTACTGTGTGTAACCTGGTCTCATTTGAGACCCCCATCCCAGCAGTTTTCACTGAGCCTCTGCCTCTCACCCGCTCCAGCTGCCAGCACAATGACAGGCATGAACGAGGCTGCAGTCAGAGCCCTGGGCATGAAGCCCTGGGGGTTACAAATGGACATTCACTCCCTGAGGGCTGAGAAGGGCTCAGTTGGGTACAGATGGGAAGCAGCAATTAGAGGTGTTGCCAGCCCAATGAGTGGTGAGGCCTCAGAGGGCAGTGGCCCAGGAGGGGCATGAGTCCTTATGGGAGGAACTGGCAGCTGGGAAGGAGTTTGGGCTGAATCTGGTGTGTGTCCAGAGACATGGGGAGGGTCTGTCACAGTGGCAGGGCCTCCAATGTGCCTGTTGTGTGTCTGCAGCTTTTTTGGGCGGGCATTTGAGAAGGCAGCGGAGGGCACCAACTCCCGGACACTGCACAACTATTTTGACTTCTCAGGTAAGAGTCCAGTGTATTGGGGCCCAATCAAGGTCAGCACTGGCCTTGGAACCAGGGAAGCTGGCATCACCAGAGATACCTTGCCAGCAGCCCTTTCATCCTGCTGGAACCAGTCCTGAGCCTGGCTTCTCTAGGCAGCTCAGGGAGCTCTGGAATGCTTCAGACCCTGACAGGCTCCCAGGAGAAGAAACAGGTGTTGCCCAGGAACCCATAGGCCTGGCCCTTGAGATCACTTCACCAACAAGCCGAGAGGACTGGCCACTCACCAGAGCCTCCAGGGCCCAGCCTCACCCATCATGGTCTACAACCCTTCTATGGGTTGTAGAAACACCAGCGCCTAAGCTCTCAACCCCCAAGATGGCGAAGTAGGTACCCCTCCCATGACCACATCAAAATTCCAACTAAACTACAGAGCAACCATCATGGAGAAGTGCTGGAAGTCTAGCTGAACAGAAGTCCTTTAACTAGAGATATGAAGAAGAAGCCACATGGAGACTGGTAGAAGGGGTGGAGACACAGAATGGCTAGTCCCACACCCACCTATGGCAGTTAAAATTCAGGACTTAGATGGTATTGTGCTGAGTGAAATAAGTCTGACAAAGAAAGACAAATGCCATATGATTTCATGTATATGCAAAATCTAAAGAACAAAACAGCAGAAACACTCATAGATACAGAGAACATTTTTAACAGTTGCCAGAGGGGAAGAGGGGTTTGGGGGCTGGGTGATAAAGGTGAAGGGATTAAAAATCACAAATTGGTTGTTAAAAAGTAGTCCTGGGATGTGAGTATAGCATAAAGGAAATAGTCAATGATATTGTAATAACTGTATTGTGCCAGATGGGTACTAGGTTTATTGGGGGGATCACTTCATAAGTTATATAAATGCCTAATCACTGGGTTGTACACCTGAAACTAGTTTATATTGTATGTCAAGAAAAAGAAACAGCTGGGCTTGTGGTGACTCGAGGGCACCACCTCCCCCATTGTGCAGGCCAGCAGCTCTTGTCTGTGTTGTGAGGGGCCCACCTGAGGCTTCAATGTGGTTTGCATGATAGCTCCGGCACTGGCCCCACCTATGTGTTGCACGAGCCCAGAGAATGGAAGAGCCCTGCCCAAGTGGTGGCTTTAGGAGAATCATATCTGTAGGCCAGCCAGTGGCCCCTGCACTACCCTTGAACTTCTCCAGACACCAGCATGGAACATGGCCTACATTTGGCCATATTTGCTTTTTATTTTTGCTGACAGATTTTAAAATAGATGTGTTGACACTTCACCCCTGTATTAGTCTGCCCAGGCTGCCATAACACAGACTGGGGGGTTTAAACAACATAAGTTTTTTTATGTATTTCTCAACTGTTCTGAAGACTAGACATCTAAGATCAAGGCATCTACAGAGTCAGTTTCTTTTGAGGCCCCTCTCCTTGGCTTGTAGATTGCTGTCTTCTCCCTATACCTCACATAGCTGTCCCTCTGTGCCCCTGTCCAAATCTCTTATGGGAACACCAGTCAGATTGGATTAGGACCCACGATAACTGCCTTGTTTAATCTAATCACCTTTTAAAAAGCCCCATCTCCAAATATGTAGTCACATTCTCAGGTGCTGGGAGTTAGGCCTTCAGCATAAGAATTCTGGGAGGATATACTTCAGCCCTTCATACCCATCTCTTTTATTTATTTTTTAAATATATTTTTATTGATTTCAAAGAGGAAGGGAGAAGGAAAGAGAGAAACATCAGTGATGAGAGAGAATCATTGATCGGCTGCCTCCTACACATCCCCTACTGGAGATTGAGCCCCAACCCAGGCATATGCCCTTGACTGGAATCAAAACCGGGACCCTTCAGTCCACAGGCCGGCGCTCTATCCACTGAGCCAAACCTGCCAGGGCTCACCACCTGATTTCTTAATGACAATGATCACTGTGATCAGAGACCCAGTCTTCATTCCAATTGCCTCAGTGTCTAGAGCTGGTTTCTTCATACTGGGCCCACTCAGGCTGTGGCTCAGTTGGGTGGGTTCACCTCCAGCAGCAGCCCCCTAATTGCTGTTTCGTGTCTGAGAGGTGGGAAAGATTGATGCTGGCTGACCTGCAGGATGCCCTAGCTATACCTGGGGAGGGTTTGTGGGCCAGGAGCTGCTTGGCTCCCCTGTGGGTGGAGATCATGGGTAGCCCTGGCTAGTATGCCTGGGTGAGCTGAACTTGAGGTTCCTGGAGCCCTGGCTTATGGCACAGGCAGCTGCAGGACCAGGCCAGGACAGTTTGCCCTCTAATGAGGGCCCATGTGTTTGTCTGAGCCTGATGGTCCCCCAGAAGTAAAGGCAATTTGCAGTGTCCCCCTTCTACAAAAGAGGACACTTAAGCTGAGGGACTGGCCAGAGCAGGACAGAAGCCTGGCTTCAGGGCCTCTCACAACCCACTGTGGGGCAGCACTCTGTCCAGCAGGGTGGAAGGCCTATCTGTGTCCAGGACTATGGTGTTAAAAGTCATCAGATCCCTGTGTCCCCTCTGTTGCCTGTCAGTGCTGTTCCCCTGGCTGCCTGGAGGGTCCTACCCACAGACCACAACCCCAGCCTCACCAACAGGGCAGCTGGAGGTTTCTGAGGATTAAATACAGTGGGATGGGAAAGTAATTTCTTAGTCCAGAATATTCCAGGCCATCAGGGAGCCAAGTCCATTTTGGAATGTACTGGAGGGTTCCAGCCCTGGATGGTTGGAAAGAAGTTAATGTGCTGTGGCTTGTTTTTCTCACTTCTCCCTCCCGTCCCTACTCCTCCCTTCTCACAAGATGTTTTTCTTTCATTACTGCAGTAATTGAACTGAAAGCGGAGGATCGAAGCAAGTTTTTGGACGCTCTTGTTTCCCTCCTGTCCTGAGGGTGAGTGTGGGGGCAGGGTGGGGGGCCCTGCCACAAAGCCAGTGCTGCTAAAGGCCCTGCCTGATTCCTGCTGTGGTTTCTCTGCTCTTTTCCTCCTCAATCAGGGCTTCTACTTGGGTTTCAGACCATGGCGGGGCTTCTGAGGCGATCTGGGGCCAACACATTTTTTCCCAAGAATGTCTGTCTCTGTGCTGGCGGCAGTGCCCACAATGGGGCATTTTGGGGAGCTAATTGCATTAAGTTCCTGAGACCCCTTCAGAAACAGCCAGCATTTGCCCTCTTCCCAACCATACTGTGGGTTGGGCAACAGGCAGGGACACACAGGCCACCTGGAGCCTTGTTGCCCCTTCAGCCTGGCTTCAGGCCCTGGGCTGGAGCCCACAGGGCCTCTATTCAGGCTCTTGTGTGCTTTTGAGAAAGCAAAGCTGTTGTCAGCCACTCAGCTGAGAATTATGAAATGGTGGCTGTACGCGGGCCTGCACCAGCATGTGGCTGTCACTGACGGGCTCCTCAGGAAACGGGCCACAGCTGACCAGGTCAGGGGCTGCTCTGTCTGGTGACCATTTCTCAGCACATACAGTGGATGCCCACACCTAGTCCTGCATCTCCCTGAGCCTGAGCTGGGGCTACTCCTATGGCAGATGGGCCTGTCAAGGCTCTGACATAGGAGGGGGCCCTCATGCCGGTCCAGGGTCCCCCTGTTTCCCCATCCATGATAAGTGGAAACTAAGAGCAGATGATCCAATCAAAGGTTACAAGTAGGGCTCCCAGGCAGTGAGGCTGGCATTTGAGGCAGTCGCTCTCCTGCAGTCCGCTCAGTGATATGTCCTTCCACAAAGACAGGGTGCAAGGTGGCTCAGCCAGGAAGGGTGAGAGGCAATGTGCTGGGGGTGGCAGCGAGACACTCCAGGCAAGGGGAGGGTCACCATGGAGCTGAGGATGGACAAGCCACTGGGTAAGATCTGCAAGTAAGAAGGTGCTGGGGGTCCATAAGGCCTTCAGGGGTTCTCGAGCAGATAACAGCCTGGACCTGGGCAAGGGGTACAGTCAGGAGGGCAGGGTCAGGCACCTTGGTAGTTCTGGGGTGGCCCTCACCCCTTGAGTGGGGGGGCTACTCAGAAGCAGCAGCCTGGCATGTCAGAGGGAAGGCCCAGCAATGTATTATTTACTTTGGGGGAGACATAAGAATTGTTTGAAATTTCTTTCTTTTTTTTCTTTTTCAGAGTTGGATATCTTCAGAAATGACCTCCTTCTCCTTATTTATATTAATAAGCTTTTTATTTAGATTATAAGTTATGGATATAGTTTTAAATGCAGGGACGGTGATTTTTAATGGAATAAAAGGCTTATTTTAGGTTCCGTGTGCCAACCTTTGCTCCAGTCATAGGGCAAGCACTTAGTTGTGCCCTGAGCCTTCTGTGGATTCATAGGAGCCTTGATCATGTGCCCTGGACACCCTCAGGCCCTACAGGAAATCAGCACGGGCGGGGGGTATGGGGACAGCAATGGGCAGAGGCCGAGCACCTGGGTGTCTATATAGCATTGCGCCAATCACTGCCCAGCAATGCCAGCCAGAACCTGGTTGTGTCCACTCCCCCACCACTTCCTCTTGGCCTTGGCAACATCTCAAGTTCACCCTCTTGATCATGTTCCACTCTCGTGATCAGCCACCCTACCCCATCCCCAGGACTGTCATCTCACACTTCAGCACCTATTTGTCCATGCACCACCAATCTCACAGGCACACAGTGAGGCCCAAGTCAGGAAGGGCTGCTGATAGAGACATGATGACCCCAAGGTCAGCTTCACCTACGTCTTTGTCACATTAGGTCCGAGCTGGACAGGACCGTGGTGACCTAAGTCTTCAGAGCAGCGAGAGTTCTCCGGGAGCCATGGGATCCACTGGTCCCACTCTCCCAGATGTCTCTGGAGCATGATCTGGAGGCGAGGATGCTCCCTGCTCCCATCTGTTCCTGCTCTTTGGGAGGTCTGTCAGATATATCACCTGTTTCAGGGGAGGAGAGAGTTCATACAAGTGGCTGAGCTTGTCTGTGGTTACCACCTGGAGCTTGGGTGCCAGGGAAGCAAGCAGGCTGGAGGGACATGGCCACTTGAGTGCAGCACCTGAGACCGTGGGCAGGTGGAGGCAGAGTAGTTTGAGCAGGCTATAAGTTAGTGGAGGGGAAAGCTTAGAGTGGCCTGAAATTGAGGATGTGGGTGGGTGTGGCCGAGACTCAAAGCAGCCCTTGGGAAAGGGTAGTAGGCACATTGAGGTTGGCTGCAATGGGGGCCAGCTTCTCTCTCCTGACCTCTGGCTGTGGACTTTGCACCCTGCTCTTGGCATGGGTCAGGTGGCAGCAGCCTGTCTCTCCAGGGCTTGCCCTCCAGCTTCCCACCCTGGCTGTTTGCAAAAGCTGTCTGCAGCTGCCTTCAGAACCCCAGCTGAGACCTGAAAGAGTTGGAGAGCTATGGGTTTGTGTGGGATGCAGACTGCTCTTGGGCAAATACCCTGTAGCCAGCATTAGCTGGCCCCAGCAGCCAGGAGCTGTTTTTGGTCCCTGCTGCACAGGCCATGGCAGGCTGCTGAGGTCCTTTGTACTGTGGGGCCCATCCTGCTGCAGCCATTGTTGGGAGCTCAGGCCACCAGATGTTTCAGCCTCCTGGGAAGTCCCACTCATTGGCTCTGCTGTGGCCACCCTGAGCCCATGTCCTCAGGTTCTCCCTATCCACTGCTCCCACTTCCCCCAAGAGGCCTGACCAAGCCTGGGGGACTCTTTGCTACTGGACATGACACTGACATTTCTGGATAGGGCCCCTGAGGCCGGGGTTGGGGGCAGATGCCAAACCTTCCTGCTGGCCAGGCTTAGAACACCATTGCTTCTGTCCACTGCTCTCTTCTGCCCTAGTCTGGCAGAAGGTAAAAATACATTAATTTCAAGTGCCTAGAACAGGGCTGGAAGCAACGAGCTTTCAGTTGCTTTAATAGCTCTGGTTTGCTCTGCTCTTCTGGGATCTACCACCACCACCCCCAGGTGCCTGACCAGGGACAGCATAGCTCCCAGGGGTCCCACCCACAGGAGGGTCATACAGGGGGCTCCCAGCAGGTGCTGATGGCACAACTCTGGGATGGTCATCAGGTTGGGCACAGTGGAACAAGACTGGCAGAAGAGCCAGGATGGGCTGGAGCTCAGCCTGGCACTCTCCAGGCAACTGGCCATGGGGCCTCCTCCCATGGCAATAAGCTTAACCTGCAGCTAGCTCTGCTGGAGCCCACCCAGCACACATCCTGGATTCGCCCCTGTTCCCACTGCACCCAGTTGACAGGCCCACTTGGTGTACAGACGTCTGTGGCCATTTAATGTGACACAGAGATAGGTGAGCCCTGAGAGGGCAGGTGGAAAACACCCACCCTGTGGAGCCCAGCCTCTTCTAAACAAAGCCAGTAGCAGCCTGGCAGCCCAGCCTCAGCACTTCCTGCATCTCGAGCCCACCACTCACTGGCTTGAGGGAGGGAGGAGGTGTCCACTCCCCCCGCCCCCCTCCCCAGGTCCCATGGCTCAGAGAGGCTCTTCTGACTACAGGGTCTTCCTGGGTTGCAGTGAGCTTTGGCTGTTCCTACCCAGCAAGGTGATCACATGGCAGAGAGGACCCAAGGAAAGGCTGTGGGTGGGATCTTATGGACTTGGGAGCTAGCTGTGGAAGGTCCCCACAGGAGCCTTTCAGGGAGGAGTCCATGTGTGGGTGGATGAATGGGGGCTGCTGGGCACAGGACAGACAACAGAACACAGGTGGGAGGATTTTCAAACCATTTACTAAACAAATTCTTACCCTCCCCCAAACCCCACACTCAGGATCTTAGCCTGAGGAACTGCTGGGTTGAGGGAGGGAGGGAGGTCCAGACCAAGTCTCTTGGGCCCCCTGGGCTCAGGGACTGCTGATGGGGTAAAGGCCAGCTGTACACATCCTTCATGCAACCCAGGCTGGGGGCCCCGGGCCCTCAGTCTGCCCCTCTGGAATCAGCAGAAACCGCTGCAAAGTACAGTGGCACCGAAGACCACCAGGGACGGGGAGAGAAGTGGCATCTTTGGTCCAGCGCCCACACAACCAAGGAATCTGCGCCCCACCCACGTCGGAGCCAACAATGCCCCCAGAAAAAGAAACCGAGCAAGTCCTCCCAAGTGCGTGTCGCCTGTTCAGGGCGGGCACCGCCCAGGACCCAGCGAGTAACGGTCGGAGTGGACGGGCTGCGGAGCTCCATGGCCAGTACTCCGGCTTGTGAGCGTGGCTGACACGAGGGGCCCCACCGTGCCTGGCGCCCTCAGACGTAGTTTTTCTTGTCGTAGTCACCGCCCGCCGCGGGCCGTCGCGGCACCGAATACTTGACGGGGAAGCTGAGGTCCGGGCGGCTCGCGCAGACCCAGGCGCCGCAGCACACGAGGCCACCGCCGCACATGAGCAGTGCTGAGGCGGCCCAGCCGATGTACAACGCTGCTCCCAGTTCGTACTTGTTCGACACGGATACATTCGGGTCGTAGAATTCGCGGACGACGATGTTGGCGAACCAGCAGAGCGGCACGAGCGCCAGCAGCCCGCAGAATGCGTAGAGCGCGCCGCCCGTGAGAGCCACGCGCGCCTTGTTGGGACCCGGGGCCACGCAGGTCGTGCACTGCGCGCCCGCCAGGGTCAGGCAGAGCGCGAGGAGCGCCAGCAGTGCGGCGCCCACGGTGAGCGCCCGCGCCGCCTGCACCTCAGTGCTCAGCGCCAGCACCGAGTCATACATCTTGCACTGCATGTGCCCGGTGCTCTGCACTACGCACGACATCCAGAGCCCCTTCCAGGTGGTCTGCGCCGTCACGATGTTGTGGTCCAGGAAAGCGGTCACCTGCCACATGGGCAGCCCGCACGCCAGGATCAGGCCCACCCAGCCCATCAGGCACAGCACCAGGCCGAGGATCTCCAGCGCCGCCGACCCCATGGCTGGAGGTGAGACGCACGCCCGATGGCCCCGAGACCTCCGCGGGGGGCGCGGCGGTGCCTTGGCCGAGCAGATCGGCGCCCTGCGTGGATTCTGGTGCCCTTGCGCCCGCGCCGCCGGCTCACTGCCCTCTCAGCTTGCTCCCCCAGCCTGAACACAGACTTCGCATCTGCCGGCACCTCCCGGGGTCCCTCCCCTTTGAAAGTTCGGGGGGCGGACTCGGGTCCGGCCTCCTGGCCCGAGCAGCCAATCCGCGCTCAAGCTGTCGACCCGCAGCCAATCATGACGCCCCCCAGTAGCCGGCAGGTAGTAAAATTACCGCGAGTGAGGATAGCGGAGAGCCCGGGGACCGCTCCCCGCACGGTCTCCACCCCCAAGCCCCCACCGTGGTCGGTTGTCTAATTGTGGCCGAGCGCATTCTCTGTTGGCCTGGGGCGGCTGCCACCTCGCCTCCTCGGCCACCCCCTTGCATGTCCCGCCTCGCCATTTCAGGAGCTACATGATCCCCAACTTCCCCCGCCACTTCCTGGAAAGAGCCCTGATGGTCCCCACCCCCAGGCCAGCTCCACTCTTCCCTGGCTAAGGTCTGAGGGAGTCCCCATCATCACCACCGCGTAGAGGCTTGCGTGTGGGACTCTAGTGGTTTCTTCTCCCAAGCTCGCCCTGGAGTCTAAGCGGATCCAGACCCTTTCACCGCATCCTTACTGCTCGGTGCCCCTCTGAGTCTTGGCGCAGTCTCTCCTACAGGCTGAGAGGCCAGGCAGAATTGTGCGAGTCAGGCTGGCCTCCTGCCTCATCCAAGGTACTTCCCAGCACCACTGCCCACCCAATCACTGCCTTCCTGGGGCCTGAGGCCCCAGCTCGAAGCAGGAGGACAGGCACGGTCTCTCATGAAACCCCTCCTCCTCCCATTCTGCTGCCGCCCTGGAGGCTTCCTAGACCTCCCAACCTTAGCAGACTGCTCCTCTTCCTAAAATGCTGCCCATCCCCCATCCTGGGAGGCCTAGCTCAAGCAACACCACTTCAGAAAGTCCCCAGTGTTCCCCGAATGACCCAGCATACAGGTTGTACTGCGGTGGCCCAGCTCCAAGGCCTACTCTGGCCTCAGACAGGAGATACATAAAGGGACAGAGGGGCTGTGCTCTGCCCTCCCACCAGTGGTAACTCTGGTACCCCAGCCCCCAGACCAACCTCCGGAAGCCAACTTGGAGTTTCCTGGCCAGGAGGAAGAGCCTCCATCCTCACTAGAGGAGGGAGGTTCGGGATTTCCGGGCATTCTTCTGCACAATGGCCCAGCAGTTTCTCGAAAGGCCTACCAGGATGAACACAGGAGCCACACAGGTGGGGCACCAGCCCTTTCTGGCAACCCCCTCCTCACTCTCTGTCAGCCCCCTTGTTTCCAGTAAAGTCTACTTTGTCCTGGACTGGGGCCCCTGGTATGCCTGTGCTTTCCTATGGTCTGAGGTGCTTGACTCTGCTAGCCAGGGCCCTCCATAGAGAAGACCTGCTATTCTGAGGTCAACCACAGCCTGGGAGCTTTGACAAAGTTGTCGCTCCGGATCCTGGTTCCTTCTCCTTCCTCAGGTGGCTCTGAGGTAAGGCCAATACTTGTTCCTCCAGCATGGGGAGGAAGGCAAGTTTGCTGGGCCCTGCGGGCAGGGGTGGGATGTGGAGGGAAGTTTTACCCCCTTCCTTACCCATACCTTACCTCCCAGCACCAAGAACCACAGCCTCTTCCCAGCCACCACCTCACTGGCTGCTACCCTCCTGCTGCAAATTGTACCCCCCCCCGCCACCCCCAATACCCTGCAGACCCTCCTGGACATGCCCTCTGCCATCCACTCCAGGAGGCCCAGCTATATGACTCACCCCACCCTCTCAGTCCTGCTTCCCCCAGTCCAAGTCCAGGGACCTTGCCCAAGGCCCCCCTCTACATCCACACTGCCTTCTTCCCAGGATGACCTCTGCGGCCTCAGACTGTCTGGGCCCCACCCTTGCCCACTGGGCTGTTCTCAGGGTAGCTGGGCCATCCCAGCAGGCCCCTCCCCGACTCACACTCTGCCTAACATCCTCCACGGCTTTCTTCACTGCCCGAGGACAAAGTGCTGATTACTGGGAGTGGCCTAGGGTGGCGTGTGTCTGGCTGTGTTGGGCCTGGCCGCTCTAGTAGCATACACTCCACGCTCTGCCCAGACTTGCCTCGCTCTGGGCCCTCAGGCTGGTCTGTCTCGCAGCCACAGCCTTTTCTGCCTTCAGGGCTTGTCCCTTGCCCATCTTCTACACTGTGTTGCTGAGGCCACTTCCACTCAGAGGCCTTTCTGCCACGTCCCCTAGCTTTGCTCCCAGAGGTCCAAGCTGGAACTGTCCATCTGCTTGTTGGTTTTCCCCACCAGTGTCCAGGAACGAATCTCAACACAGTGGCCATCTTCATGCCTCTGCACCAGGTAGGGGCCTGTCTGCTGCTCCTTCAGCCAGCTTGGGGTGCAGCCGCATGTGGCTCTCCCCCTTCACCTGCCCACCTGCCTCCCTCGATCTACCACTTTGGGGCCCATCCTTGGGCCCACCTCCAGCCTGGCAGCCCATAGTGTCTCCAGAGATCTCATGACTCTTTGGGACAGCCCCACAGTGTATTGGGGATCATAGTATCTTGGGACTGACAGGTTCCACCTATTACAATCTGATTTCTACCTCAATACCACAGTGGAACCAGAGCTACCACAGACAGGCCAGCTCATACCAAGGGCAGGGTGGAGGAGGGGTTAGGGAGGGGAGGCATGAGGACAGCCCACCCTTCCTTCCACTCAGGAGGAGCTCCTGACCTATTGCACGCTGAGCACATTCTTTAGTGGAGCACAACCCAGGGAGCTCCCACCCGCAACCCAGTAACTGGTAAGGTGTGCCTGTTGCCTGGGGAAAGAGACAGCCATGTGGTGCAGTGATGGCCTCTCTGAGGAACTAAGATCTGGGAAGAAGTTCTAGCAAGAGCCCAGAAGTAGGAAGGAGTGGAACCCCAAGAGGGAGCTTGCTCAGGCCAGATGGAAGGGGGAGGGCCTGGAAGCCCAGTTCAGAGAGGGTGCAGGGCTAGGCAGGGACGTCAATCCCTGATCTGTGGCAAGGGGCTCCCACCAGCCAAGGCCACCTGCTCATTTACAGCCATTGTTCTCTTTCCCAGGGGAAGTGCAGCAGGATCTCATTAATTGTCTGAGGGAAAGGCCCGAGTCAGCAGAAAAGCAAAATTATCTTGAGCAGCTGCTGGCTGACCCCGAGCCAGGATTATCCGGTGACCTTCCAAGGACAATCTAAACTTAGGCTCCAGAGTCCTTGGGGTTGAGTTTTGGGAAGCTCCTAGTTAAGGGATTTCATTTCAGGGGAAGGGAAAACCAACATTTCTTCTATCTTTCGGCTTTGAAATAGGTAAGGATGTTTTCCTCCAATGCAGCAGATGTTTCTTGGAACAAGACAGTGCTTCAAGAAGCAGCTCTGGTTCCAGGTGTCACTCTGCCCTGCTCTGGGGGCCTGAGGCGCTTGCATGGGAGGGACACCACCTGCACTCATGCACAGAACACCCTTTGGCAAACAGCCAGCGAATTCACAGTTCAGACTAGTGAGTTGGCCTCTCCTTGCCTTAGTTTCACCACTGTTACAAAGTCCTCAGTGGGGAAGCCTGCAAGATTGGAGAGGAGGCTATCACTGATCCTGGGTCCTCTGCTGTCTTTCCTGAGCGCCTCCAGGTTCTTGAGACGTCTTTCCTGGCTCCCTTGACCTTCCCAAATCATCTGACTTTAGTCCCCTCCCTGAGAGTGGGCACCACTGGCTGTTTGTCAGATTGGAGGGCACTGTGGCTTTACCTTCCCTGGTTGGGGCAGAGAGCTCTGGTTGACAGAGCTCCAGGGTGCTGTAGACCCCTGGGCCTTCACAACTGCACCCCTTCCCCCTCCCCAGAGCCTGGGGAAGGCCAGCCAAGGCTCTGTGAAATAACAGCAGTGCCCTCACTGCCCCCCACCCCCTCACCCCTTGTGCCTGCACTGCCTCTGTGGCCTCTCTCTCCCAACCTTTTCCTTCTCAGATTCCTTTCTTCTCTGCATTTTGCAACAATTTTATACTCTTTGCACTTAATCATAGAGTGATTCTTGATCCTCCTTTTTCATTTTGCATCATATTGTAAACATGTTCCTACTTTGTTAAAACATCCTCTGGATTATTGTTTCTAACTGCCTGCAAGATGGCCTTGGGAGTTGGACAGAGCCAGGATGCAACTGCCTATCTCAATCACTCCTGGGGCGGGGCGGGGCGGGGCAGGGCATGGCCAGGGCAATCTGTTCTGAGGTTCTGTAAAATGGGGATGCAAAGGATTGTCAAGGGGATTAGTGGACATCACTTTGTGGCTCAAGGTAGACAATGGATTGATTTTGATGATGATTATTTTGGTTATGCAACTGTCCCTCAAGACAGTTTTATAAATGACAATTTTTTATTATAAATAATGCTGCTATGAATGTCATTATTCATAAGCTTTGGTATTTTTGGATGATTTCCCCAGGAACAATTCCTTGATGTAAAATTTCTGGCTCACACCCAGGACCTAGACTACTTATCTGATTATGCATTTTCACTGCTTATCACCAGCGATGGGTATTCACAGTTTAAAAATGTTTCTAATTGGATAGGTAGAAAGTGGTATCTTACTTTAATTTGCATTTCTTTGTATAGTAATGAGTTTATATTAAGTTTATTTTATTTTTCAATTACAGTTGACTTTCAATATTATACTAGGGGCCCAGTGCATGAATTCATGCACCTTGAAAGGAACTGTGGGCTGCAAGGCTGCGGTAGGCACAGGGTTGGGTCTTGGCCCATCCTCCGCGCCCCCGCCTGGACCCTCTCCCTGCGGCCCCCGGTCCCCTGTCTGCTGGCAGCCCCGCTCCCACCACCGCTGCTCCCACGCGCTGGCAGCACGGGCCCCCCTTGCACAAGCAGCTGCTGCCCCGATCACCCCTCAGGAGCAGGGGGAGGTGGAGAAGCCCTCAGGGGCTATCAGGGCCGGCAGCCGCCGCTGGCACTTGCTGATGGTACCGAGTGATCAGGACTGGCTCTGGTGTCAGCTGCGGGTGTGAGTGGAGCTGGTACCAGCAACAAGTGCAAGCGCTGGGTGGGGTGGGACCAGACCGTGGCGTGTGGGAGCAAAGAATTTTCAGTAACCACCAGAGGCTTGCCCCGATGACAGCAACTGGCACCTGCCTTGGTCTAGCGCCCCCACTCACCTGCTCCACCATCCCGCCGCGGCCAATGCCCACCATGTTCCGCACATGCCCCCCGGTGGTCAACACACGTCATAATGACCGGTTGTTCAGTTGTTCCACTGTTTGGTCTATCTGCATATTAGCCTTTTATTATATAGGATTAGTTTTAGGTGTTAAATTTTATTTTCCAATTCAAATGGCTCATTTTTATTTCCTCTTTAATGAAATGTCTATGTACCCACATAGAATATTGATTTTTTCTCACTATTTATGTTAGAAACATTACTTGCTATCATATATGTGGCACATCCTTTTGCCATTTGCTATCTAATCTATTGATTTTTTTTTCAAGATGTTATAGATGTTTAAATTTTTGAGTATTTAAATCTATTAAGATTTTTTTCTGTGTGATTTCTATCTTTATTTTTATTTGAGAAAGAGAGACAGACAGACAGATAGACAGACATCAATGTGAGAGAGAAACACCAATCGGTTGCCTCCTGCATGTGCCCTGACCAGATTAAACCCACAACTTGGGTATATACCCTGACTGGGAATTGAATCCCCTACCTTTTTGGTGTGTGGGACGACACTCCAACCAACTGAGCCACACTGGCCAGGGCTCTATCTTTATTTTTAATAATAAAAAAGTCCTTCTATATCCAGAAGATATAAATTAAGTTATATTTTCTTATAGTTTTCTTCTGCATTGCCTCATGCCAAGGAGAGCTTCTGATTCTGACTGAGATGGATGGAACTAACAGCAGATTAGAGTTTTGCTCAACCTCAAAATGGGGGAAGGGCAGAGGAAATAATCAGTAAACTTGAAGATAGAATAATAGTATTATCACATATAAACAAGAGAATGTGAACTAAAAAAAGAACAGAGTCTCAGGAAATGTGGGATCATAACAGAAGATCTAACATCCATGTCACTGGAGTTCCAAAAGTAGAGGAGAAAGAGGATGGGGATAAGAAAAAGTACTTAAAGAAATAGTATCTGGAAATTTCCTAAATTTAGCAAAAAGAAAATTAAAAAAAAACCCCTACAGATTCAAGACTTTGTCCAAACCTCAAGCAGGATAAACACAAAGAAATTCATACCAAGACACATCATAAACTAAAAACTGAAAACTAAAGACAAAGAAAAATATTGAAAGGAACCAGAGAAAAAGGACACTTCACAAATCAAACAACTAAGAATTTCTGATCAGAACATGGAGCCCAGAGAAAGTAGCACTTTTTTTAAAAAAGTACTGGAAGGAAAAATGTCAACCCAGAATCAATATCTAGTGACTATATCCTTCAGGAGTGAAGGCAAAAAAAATATATTCTCAGGTGAAGAAAAACTAAGAAAATCTGTCATAAGCAGATGTACTCTAAAAGAATGACTAAAAGATGTTCTTTAAACAGAAAGGAAATGGTAAAAGGAGGAATCCTGGAACATCATAAGAATATGATAAGCAAAATCTTGGTAAGTACAATAGACTTTTCTTCTCCTCTTGAGTTTTCTAAATTACGTTTGATGATTGAAGCAAAAGTTATTACACTGCCGAAAGTTGTTCTCAGTATATGCAGAGGAAATATCTAAGATAATTATAATAAACAAAAAGGAGAGTAATGGGACACACATAGAGGTAACGTTTCTATACTTCATTCCAAATGGTAAAATGTCAACACCAGTAGACTTTGATGAGTTTTGTTTATAAAAAAAATCTTAGAGCAACCGCTATAAAGCTATGCAAAGAGATACACTTAAACATACTATAGATAATTCAAAATGAAATTCTCAAAGATGTTCAAGTTAACCACATGAAGGTAGGAAAAAATAAAAAGAGGAACAAGAGGGAACAAACAGAAAACGAAAATAAAATGGCAGACTTAAGCCTTACTATATTGATAATTACATTACATGTAAATGATCTAAATACAATAATTAAACAATAGATATTGGTAAACAAAAAAAACATGACCCAAATATATGCTATTTAAAAGAAACTCACTTCAAATACAATGACATTGTAGGTTGAGAGCAAAAGGATAGGAAAATATATATTGTGCAAAACTAATCAAATAAATGCAGGAGTGGCTATATTAATATCAGATAAAGTAGACTTCATTAAGAAAATTACCAGGGACAGAGAAGACATTACATAATGATAAAAGGGTCAACCCACCAAGAAGACAGAGCAATCCTAAAAGTGTGTACACTAAACAGAGCTGGAAAACATGTGAAGCAAAAACTGATAACACTGAATGGGAAAATAGACAAACTGACAGTTATAGTTGAAGCTTCCACACTTCTTTCTCAGCAATTGATAGAACTTGATGAAAATCAGCAAGAAGATAGAATCAACACCATTACACAACAGGATCTAATAAACTTTTATATAACATTAGCCAACAACAGCAGAATACACATTCTTTTAAGTGCCCAGAGAACCTGCCAAGACAAATCATATTCTGGGCCACAGAAACCTCAAAATCAATCAAAGCAAAAATTGGTTCTTTGAAAAGTCAACAAAATTAACAAACCTTTAGCTAAATTGATCTTTAAAAAAAGGGAGAAGACAAATTAATGAAATCAGAATGAAATATGAGATAGCACTAACGACATCTTGCTAATAATAAAAGTGAACAATTGTATGCCAACAAAGTAGATAACCTGATGAAATGGACAAGTTCCTTGAAACACAAACTACCAAACTTGACTCAGGAAGAATCAGGAAATCTGAATGAATATATAACAAGTTAAGATATTGAGTTAGTCATATTAAAAACTTCTAACAAAGAAAAGTCTAGGACCAGATGTCTTCACTAATAAGTTCTACCAAATGTTAAAAGAATAACAAACATCAATCAATTTTAAACACACACACAAAATATCGGGGAGGAATACTTCCTAACTCACTCTACGAGGCCAGAATTGCCCTGATCCAAAGTCAGACAAAGATATCACAAGAAAACAACAACCAATGATTCTCATAAACAGAGATGCAAAAAGACTCAACAATATATTAGCAAATTGAATTCAACAACATATAAGAAAGGTGATCTAACATGACCAAATGAGATTTATTCCAAGAATGCAAAATTGTTTTAACATCCAAATATTAACTAATGTAGTACACCATTTGACAGAATCAAGAACAAAAACAATGATTATCTCAATAGACACAGAAAAAGCATTGGACAGATCCAGCATCCTTCCTCTTTTTTAATATATATTTTTATTTGATTTCAGAGAGGAAAGGAGAGGGAGAGATAGAAACATCAATGATGAGAGAGAATCACTGATTGGCTGCCTCTGCACACCCCCCACTGGGGATCAAGCCCGCAACCCAGGCATGTGCCTTTGACTGGAATTGAACCCGGGACCCTTCAGTCCACAGGCCGAAGCTCCATCCACTGAGCCAAACCAGCTAAGGCCAGCATCCTTTCTTGATAAAACACACAGCAAACAAGGAATAGACGGGCTCTTCTTCCATCTAATAAAGGGCATCTACAATGATGAAAGACTGAACACTTTCTCCCTAAGATCAAGAGCAAAACAAAGGTGTCTGCTCTCACTATTTCTATTTAATTGTACTGGTGGTTTTAAACAGGTCAATTAGACAAGAAGAGAATTAGAAGGTCAAGAGTGAAAAGGAAGAAGTAAAACTAACCCTATTTATAAATGAAATAATATTGTATATTATTTCATTTATAAATAGTAAACAATCCACTAAAATATTATTAGAATTAATAAACAAGTTTTTTATTATTAGAATAAACAAGGTTTTTTTTCCCAAAAAACAATTATATTTCTACATACTATCAATGAATAACGTGAAAATAAAATTTAAAAATAAAAAAATCAATTACATTTACAGATGTATTGAAAAGAATAAGATATTTAAGAGACTAAAATAAAAAATTAGAAAGTTGGCTTTAATCACAATTTAAAACTTTTGTGCTTAACAAGACATCATCAAGAAAATGTAAAGACAACTCTCATAATAAGACAAATATAAGCAACATATCTGATAAGAAGCATGTATCTAGAATATTTTTACTTTGTAGTTCAATAGTTAAAAACAGATAACCAGATTTTAAGAATGGTCAAAGATTCAAATAGATAGTTCTTCAAACATATACAAATGGCCAATAAGCATATGAAAAGATGCTCAACATCATTATTTGTTAGGGAAATACAAATCAAAACTACAATGTGATACAACTTCACACCCATTAGGATGATTATTATAAAAAACAGAAAATAACAACTGTCCACATGAAAACTTGTATACAAATGTTCACAGCAGTATTATTCATAATATCCAGAGTGGAAAAAAGACAAATATCCATCAACTGATGAAGGGACAATGTTTGTATGGTATAAGCTGCAACATGGATGAATCTAGGAAATATTATTCTAAGTGAAAATCTAGGTACAAAGACACACTTATTTGGTTCCTTTTATACAAAATATGCAGAAGAGCTAGTCTATATAAAGATAATTTGTTTAGTGGCTAGCCTAGGACTTGGAGGGGAAATAGGAAGTGACTAGAAAGTGACTGCTAATGAAAGTGACAGTTTCTTTTTGGGGTGAGAAAATTGTGGCACAACTGTGAATAGGCTAAAAAACACTGTAAATGAGTGACTTGTATGGCATATAAATTATATCTCAAGAAAGCTGTTTAAAAAAGATTAAGAGTAGACTAGCATGTCTATCTGAATCATGCAAAAAAAATTCCCTCAACAAATTTAGAAGAAATTTAATGGTACATTAAGTAAAAAATTGATTCTGTAAACAGTAAATCAATCACTAAGAAAAAAAAAAAACAGAACAAAGAATAGTATAGCTAATAAGCAAACAAAGGGGGTAAAATGGATTAAAGTGCTTAGGGCAGTGGTTCTCAACCTTTCTAATGCCGCGACCCTTTAATACAGTTCCTTATGTTGTGGTGACCCCCAACCATAAAATTATTTTCGTTGCTACTTCGTAACTGTAATTTTGCTGCTGTTATGAATCGTAATGTAAATATCTGTGTTTTCCGATGGTCTTAGGCAACCCTGCTGCTGTAGAGCCTAAGACTGTAGAGCCTAAGACCATCGGAAAACACAGATATTTACATTACGATTCATAACAGCAGCAAAATTACAGTTACGAAGTAGCAACGAAAATAATTTTATGGTTGGGGGTCACCACAACATGAGGAACTGTATTAAAGGGTCGCGGCATTAGAAAGGTTGAGAACCACTGGCTTAGGGTAATAATGGCACTAAGAAGTGTTGCAGCTATTATTTTACTATATGACAGGGTTACATTTCTTTTATTAGATTTATTCTAAAATTCTTTATATTTTTGTTGCTATTTTAGATTGTGTCTTTTTAAAATTGAAATCTGAGTTTTGCTAATGTATAAAATGCAAATGAATTTCACTTTGAATCCAGCACCCTTAGTTAATGCTAACAATTTATTTGTAGATGCCTTTGGGTTTTCCATGTAGATAATCATATCGTCTGCAAATAATGAGAATTTTGTGTTTTTCTTCCCAAACCCTGACCCTTGTATTTCCTTTCCTTGTTTTACTGCACTGGCTAGGATGTCCAATGGAGCACACCGTGTAGCAGTCTCCCCACCTGGCAGGGATGGTTCATCATTGTGTTGTTTGCTGTAGTTTCTTAATAGGTTCCTTTATTCTATTAGCTTTTATTCCTATTTTTGTTCTCTGAATTTTTTTATTATAAATGAATTTAACTTTATTGGATAGGTGTGGGGTTGTTTTTTTTTGCATCTATTGAAATATTACTGCGGTTTTCTTTCTTTATTCTGTTAATATGGTGAGTCACATTATGTGATTTTATGCTATACCAACCTTGCATTCTAGGGATAAACCAACTTGACTATGATAACTTATATTTCTATAATTGGATTCAGTTTGTATAAAGGTTCATGAGTGAGATGGACTAGTAATTTTATTTCTTGTCCTGTTCTTATTCAGTTTGCATATCAAGATTATATTAGCCTTGTAAAAATGAGGTGTGTGTTTCCTATTTTTCTATTTTCTGAAATAAGGTGTACAAGACTGGAACGATCTGTTTCTTGAAAGGTAGAATTTGCAAGCAAAGCTATTTTTAAAAAATATATATTTTTATTGATTTCAAAGCAGAAGGGAGAGGAAGAGAGAGAGAGAGAGAAACATCAATGATGAGAGAGAATCATTGATCAGCCACCTCCTGCATGCCCCGCACTGGGGATCGAGACCGCAACCCAGGCATGTGACCCTAACCAGAATTGAACCCTGGACCCTTCAGTCCGCAGGCTGATGCTCTATCCACTGAGCAAAACTGGCTAGGGTGCTAGCAAAGCTATTTGAACATGAGGGAGGGGTGGATTTCAAATTACTGATTACATTTCTTTCATTGTAAGACAATTAAAAATTTTAAATTTCTTTTGGACTCCATTCTGGAAAACAGTTTATCTGTTAGGCATACAGTTGACTGACAGCCTCTTACATTTCTGTTCACTTGCTGGCTCATCTATGGTTAAATCTCCTTTATTTTCCTAGTGTTTTCATTTGTGCCTCCTCTTTTTCTTGTTAATATTACTAGAAGTTTGGCTTTGTATTTCCAACAAGTCAATTTTGGGCTTTGCTGCCTTAAATTGTATTTCATCTGATATTAACACAGCTCACAAGTTCACTCTTGGTTAGTCTTTGCATGGTATACCTTTCTCTCATGACTGTCAATATTGTGGGTTTTGTTTTTTTACTTTGTAGGAGGGTCTTCTGTAATTTCAGAGAGCTGGATCTTCCACCTTATAATGTGTCAATCTTCCTGTATCTAGAGCATTTGGTCCCTTTACATTTCCCGTGATTATAGGTATATTAGGATTCATTTGTAACAGCTATGTCCAAGCGCCCCTTGCCTGCTCCCCCTTTCTGTCTTCTTTTAGATTAATATTTTTGATTTTTCTTATTCTCTATTTGCCCTTTTACCTGTCTGGAAATTATGCCTTCTGTCTATTTCACTGGTCACCTTCTAAAAGGTAATAACCTCTAAGATTAGCATCTTTTCCCTCTTTCCCCAAAACACCAACTTCAGAATGTTTTAAGCCTGTCACCTGCTGCCAGCTCCCATGCTATTGTCCCCAGTGCCCTGTGGTTGCTCTGTATACTCAGGACTAGTGTGCAGGGTGTACGGGAGAGGATCCCCCCCTCCGCCCCCTCCTCAGACGGTGGCCACACCCAGCTCTCCAGACGTAGAGCCAGGAGCAGGAAGCAGCTGTAAACACAGACCAGGCACCCACACTGTTCCCAGGAGCTGGTCCTCAGATCCAATCTCTGTTTGACCTGCCTTTGTTAAACCCTGGGGACTTGGCACTCAGGCCAGGGTTTGCCCAAACAAGGAGTGAGTCAGAGCTGGACATCCAGGGCCAGGCTGACCATGCCAAGGATGTGAGGACACTGCCCTGGCCCTTAGCTCTTCCCAGAATCAGGAGGATGTCGTACCTCCCGACCCACCCGCCTGCCCAGGGAGACTGGCAGGGTCTAGAGCAGGGGTCCTCAAACTTTTTAAACAGGGGGCCAGTTCACTGTCCCTCAGACCGTTGGAGGGCCGGACTATAGTTTAAAAAAAAAACTATGAACAAATTCCTATGCGCACTGCGGGCCAGGGACGAGTCGGCTGCTAAGCAGGACAGGCAGCGGCACCCGGCGGGCCAGATAAATGTCCTTGGCGGGCCGCGTGTGGCCCGCGGGCCGCAGTTTGAGGACGCCTGGTCTAGAGTGTGCAAAGTCACTCTTCCACTGCCCTTGTTCACCCCTGCAACCACCCTCTTCTCTTTATACTTTCATCAAAGAGGCAGTACCAGAATGCCCTTGTGACTGGCCTTATGACTGGCCGTGGCTGGGTCTGACTCCTGCAGCAAATGCTTGTCCAACTGAACATCCACACAGCTAAGGATGCTGCCTCAGACTGTGTCTTCTCCTGCTCTCATTCCAGACTCCACAGACTGAGTGATGGGGTGGGGAAGAGCTGGGCAGGTAGGAAACTGCCACCTACATGGGAGACTGGGAAGTTTTGGAGAGGGACTGCCCTTAAAGAGGGTGCAAGCATGCCCACAACGAATATTTTTGTGGCCCAGCCAACATAACGGTATGTAAGAAACGTTTTAATAAAAATTTTGTAACTTAAGTTTTACAATATCCTGTTATATATAATCCTATCTAAGAAAAGGATAATATGCAAATTAACTGTCACTCCATAACAAAGATGGAGGCGCCCATAGCCACAAGATGGTTACACCCAGTCCTCTCAGCCCCGCCGGAGTCCCCCAGTCCCGGAGGTGCGGCCGCTGAGAACCGGCAGCATGAGCGGCCTGGTGGAATGCTTGCTTTGTTGCTGCGGCGACAAGGCAAATGTTCTGCACCCGGCTGCGGATGGGCCTCCGGGCCGTGGAGAGCCCTCTGGGCAGTAGGCGTGGGGCGGCCAGGCCCCACGGAGAGCTACTGGCACATGGATTCGTGTGCTGGGCTACTAGTTATTAATAACGAACTACAACGTTCACTAATGACTGATTACTATAATTGTGTTGCATTCATTTCCCTTACGTGCAGGCGCACCATTTCTCCCCACTAATATTAGCAGCGAATATTTTAGCAGCCAACTGCCACGTCATTAGTCTTGGACTGACTTGTTTGGTGTGAGCAACAGGAAATATTTCGCTTTCGGAGAACAAGAAAAATAGGTTTATTTGCATTACGCTTATTAATTTGGGCGGTTATTCAGTGTCTAGTAAGTTAATGTTCAAGAAAAAATATTAATTTTTATTAAAAATGTTCTATTATTTTATGTTAACGATTACTCATTTATTTCAGTCCTTTGTATTCAACATGTCTCTATTGAAATAAACCTACATTTCTATGAAAATTGAAGCTTTTGTTTTTGTGTGGCCCACATAAACTTAAATATTGTTTATTTGGCCCATGTTAGCCTTTGAGTTTGACATGCTTGGTTTAGAGGAATGAGCAGGAGTTCACCAGGGCAAAGGTGGAAATAGGCATTCCTGTGCAAGAGCAGTAACAGTAGCAGTGTGGTGGGGGGAAGGGGTGGGACACAACAATAGAACAACTGAAGCCCCACCCTCACCCCCAGATGCTATGTGATGCTGGGAAGAGATCTCACAGGAACAAAGCCAAGAGCCCAGGTTTTCAGGAAGTTAACGTTTCCCAGAAGCTACCATTCTACTGTAGTCACATGGCCACATCTAGCTGTCAGGAAAGATGAAATGTAGTCTTTCAGCTGAGTGGCCACAGACTCAGAAGTCAAGGGGCCTCCTATTCTCAGAGGAAAGGGACCATCCCCAGCCACCTGCTGGGCTCTGAGGGCCCATAGATCTCAGGGCCAGAGAAACAGGAGTGAGTGAGAGACTCTGGACCTAAGATGGAGTTCAAGATGGTGTACAGAACCTACCTACAGCACTCTTCTTCCTCCCACTATAGAATGTCCCACTGCATCTAACAGTAAAGATGTTGAAAGCTAATAAACACATGAATAACTTTTAAGAGGCTTTGAAGAGTTTTTGGAAGAGAGGAAGGAGACAGAGTGAGACGGAAAGATAAACCATGATGGAGGTAAATGCTAACCCTGAGTACAGATGAGGAGCCATGACCCAGGAAGAAGGAGGGCTGCAGCTTCCAGTTGAGCCTTAGCAGCCACTTTGTCCCTCCTCAGCACATGGATAAATACAGCATGGCATGTCCACACAGGGGAATATTATGCAGCTGTAAAAGTGAGCAAAGTGGAGCAACACACTTGTGTTAATTTTAGAGATGCAATGTTGGGTGAGAGGCACAAGACCCCAAACTGTATTTATGCATGACTCTGTAGCAGACTGTGCTTTCCAAAGATGTCATAAAAGCAGATCTATCCAAAGATATTTCCTATTGCATTCTCTTCTTTTAAATTTTAAATTAAAAAATTTAAATTGTGGTAAATTGCACATAATTTTAAATTTGCCATATTAATCATTTGCAGGTGTACACTTCAGCAACATTAAGTACATTCACATTGTTGTGCAACTATCACCACCATCCATCTTTAGAACTCTTCATCTTCCCAAACTAAAACTCTGTACTCATTAAACAGAACTCCCTATTCCTCCTGGCCCCTGGCAACCACCAATCTACTTTCTGTCTCTGTGAATTTGACTGCTACATTCATAGGGATCTAGATCTGTATTTTTCTTGTGAAGTCTTTATTTATCTTTGGTAGCAAGGTAACTGGCTTCTTAGAATGAGTTAGGAAGTGTTCCCTCCTCTTCTATATTTTGGGAAAAGTTAGAGTAAGATTGGCGGTAATTCTTTAAACAACTGGTAGAATTCACCAGTGAAACCATCTGGTCCTGGGCTTTTTTTTGGTTAGAATTTTTTTACTACTAAAATTCACAAAATTTGGGAAGATTTCAGCCTTTATTTCTTATTGAGAATCAGCTGTTTTCTCAAATAAATCTTCCCCAGTTTGCCACAAGCTTTTGGTTAATTTCCAGAGTTCAAAAGAAGTTGATCCTGACAACTTTTGCCCATGTTTTAAAAATATATATATATATTTTTTATTGATTTCAGAGAGGAAGGGAGAGAGAGAGAGAGAGAGAGAGAAAGAGAGAGAAACATCAATGATGAGAGAGAATCATTGATTGACTGTCTCCTGCATACCCAACACTGGGGGATCAACCCTGGCATGTGCTCTGACTGGGAATCGAACTGTGACCTCCTGGTTCATAGATCAACCCTCAACCACTGAGCCATGCCAGCCAGGCACGCCCATGTTTTTATTATTTTTATGGAGGGATGGAATGTGGAGTTCCTTTCTCCTCTATTTTTGTTGACATCACTCCTTGGTTCAATACATACAAGAGCATACAGTAGCATCTTAACTGATAAGAGATTTATTTAGTTATAAAGGGAGGCATTAAGATGATGGTTCTTAAACTGTAGCGCACATATGAATTAACTTGAGGTGATGATTATAAGTACATATTCCTAGGTCCCACCACAAATCCTGATATTTTTGCCCAGGCCTGTGAATCTGCATTTAAGACAGTAGTTCAGAGGGCCCTCTTTGGAAACACTGGATTCGCAGGACTAAGTGTAATAACAAGACAGTTGGGAGGTTGAGAGGAAGAGAGGTCATGTAAATGTGTTCATTTCACATTTTTCATAGAATAGAGCCAAGAGAAACTGTCCAACAGTTGAGAAATCAAGACATGGGGTTCATGCTTTAGATTTATGGAGGTAACTATAGTAAGAAGTGGAAACAGAAATGGCGAAGAGAGGAGACCTCCAGAGAGAGGACTGAGGAGAGATGGGGCCACTTTGACATTTTAATTTATAGTTTGAACATTCTTTATTAAATACAGCTGTTATGTTTATAATAAAACAAATGCAAACAAAAGTAATTGGGAAGTCAGTAGGAGGGGGCTACTGGTCAACAACCCTGTCTTGCCTCCTTGGTACCTCAGCCAGCCTGGCTCCAGCTACCTGCCATCTACTGGCTAAGAGCTGTGGCTGCATTATGCAGCCTGGCCCCTTGGGAAAGGTGCCACCGAGCAGGTCTCCTCTCCTTTAGCTCAGACCACACCCTGACCACCTCACTCCAGAGAAGTAAGCCCTGGCAACAAGATGAAGAGAACACGATAATCCAAGGAAGTCAAGAGCTGCAACTTGGAGTCATAGAGGCTGCAGGAATCTTCCCAAGGTCACAGAGTGACCCAGTCCTTCCCCAAACCGGTAGTCTTTGGGGCTAAAGAACATAAGCATAAAATCAAAAGCAAACTTTGCTTGGAAGCTGGCTGTGGGCAGTTGGCTTAACTTACACCGTGGATTCATCAGCCAACTGTTTCAGAGTTCTGGGCAGGAGGCTGCCTGACAGGATGTGCTGGGGAGCCAAGAGGGGATGGCTACTTCTGGGGGAGAGATGGGTGATGACAACCGTGCCCAGTGGAGAGATGTGGTTCAGGGCTGTTTTTGGGTGAAGGTTATCTGGACCGTGCAGCTAAAGCCCTCCGGTCCAAAGCAAATGCCAGAGACTCATTGTCCTTTCCACAGTGGAGGTATTTCTCCCTTTCCAAACATCCTGTGCCAGCATGGGAAATGCCTCCAGAGAAGTAGATAAAGCTCTTCTCCATGGAGCCCAGAATCCACACCAGGGCAGGGATGGGGAGAGGGGGATCAGTGGGAGGTGGAGTTCTGGGACCTCAGCCTTCTGATATCCCAGGTAGAGTGACACCATGCTCAGAAGAGCTGAACAAAGGACTTAGGGAGTTAGTGTTTGGGGGTTTCTCACAGTGCCATGAGTGCCACTGTAGCAGGAGGCTTCTCAGAAGAAACAGCACGGGAGCTGGGCCTGCACTGGGCAAGCTTTGGATGCAGGAAGGCAGAGGAGTGCCCCTGCCTTACTTTAATGGGCAGGAAGGTGTGGTGACATACCCTTCACTCAGGCTAACCTTGCCTCTTGCTCTCTGGGTTTCCTGAAATGAGATCTGGGAGGTGGAGGAACCCCACAGGCAACACCAATTATGACCCCACCTGGAGGTCCCTGACAGCTCATTGTCCACAAGCAAATGCTATATATCTTTAAAAAAGAATTCACACCTTTGCTAGTGTAAGTTCTGCTTTCATCCCTGGCTTTGGGAGTGGTGAGAACCAGCTCTGTTCTTCGGTTCTTTGCCAGGTGGGGGTCAGCATTTCCCACCTTTAGCTTCTTTTTTTTTTTTTTAAATATATATTTTATTGATTTTTTACAGAGAGGAAGGGAGAGGGATAGAGAGAAACATCGATGAGAGAGAAACATTGATCAGCTGCCTCCTGCACACCCCCTACTGGGGATGTGCCCGCAACCAAGGTACATGCCCTTGACCGAAATCGAACCCGGGACCTTTCAGTCCGCAGGCTGACGCTCTATCCACTGAGCCAAACCGGTTTTGACGCCACCTTTAGCTTCTTTACCTCCCTGCCAAATGGGTGGATAGATGTGTCCCAGGTGTCATCAGCACAGTGACAAAAGGAATTCAAGCTGAGCAGTCAGTAATGTAATGACAGCAGCAGCAAACACCTGGCACCTGATGGTGTGCCTGGCATTATTCAGAGTGATGGACATATTCAACTCTCCAATTCTGCTCTCTGTTCTGATGTGTGGGTTTCCCCGCAACCACTGAGCAGTTCTGGGACACCAGTTGCTGTCCTACAATTTAATTCAATTCTGACACTATCTGCCTGTAAATAGCACCAAATTCTACAGGTTGAGGGCTCAGTCCAAGAAGACTATCCCACTTCAGATGCCAATCACAAGTCCAGGTTGTCACCTTTGCTTCTGACCATCTGACTATAAATCAGAGATTCCCACGACTTGCTCCTTGAGTTTGATTAATTTGCTAGAATGTCTCTTAGAACTCAGAGAAACATTTTGCTTACTAGATCACTGGTTTATCATAAAAAACTATAGCTCAGGAACAGCCAGATAGAAGAGATGCATAGAGCAAGGTATTGGGAAAAGATGTGGAGCTTCCATGCCCTCTGAACACACCACTCTTTTGTAATCCCCACGTGTTCACCAACCCAGACGTTCTCCTAACCCTGTCCTTTGGTTTTTAAAAAAATATATTTTATTGATTTTTTTACAGAGCGGAAGGGAGAGGGATAGAGAGTTAGAAACATCGATGAGAGAGAAACATTAATCAGCTGCCTCCTGCACACCCCCTACAGGGGATGTGCCGGCGACCAAGGTACATGCTCTTGACCAGAATTGAACCTGGAACCCTTCAGTCCACATGCTGACACTCTATCCACTGAGCCAAACTGGTTAGGACTGTCCCTTGGTTTTTAATAAAGGCCTCATTACATAGGCATGATTGATTAAATCAATGGCCTTGAAAAATACATTATTATATACGAGTGATGCATTATATGCTCTGCAAGTGGTTTGTTTATTATACTAATTTAATGACAAATGCAATCAAATGACTAGATTATCTCAGCTCAGAGGTATAAATTGCTCTAATTGTTGCCTTCCATCAATACCTGTCAAATTCCCCATACCTCCCTTTAATCATATTTTGGGTAGATTTTGTAACTTTCCAATGGTTAGCAGTTATTCAAAGTCCAGCCGGTTCAGTCTCAAATACCAGGTAAAACTCTGCCCACGCCCATCACCAGCTGGGTATACTGCATAGGACACAAGAGAAAGGGTGGGATGTGGCTGCCTCTGGATCCACAATCCTGCATTCCTTTCTTCGGATTTCACTTCTCTGATCTTGGGTCATGCAAGATGAATTAGGGAAAAGAGCAAATATATCTATACCTAAAGGTTCACTGCCTGTAGTTTTTTCTTAGGCCAACACTAATTGGCTTTTAAAAAATTGAGGTATACTTCACTTACAACAAAGTTTGCCAAGTTTAAATGTACAATTCAGTGGGTTTTGACAAACACGCAGCCCTGTGAACACCACCACCACAATTATGATACAGAGTTCACTCTGTGCTCCTTTGCAGTCAGTCCTCTCCCTCCACTCCCAACCTCTAACATATCTGCTTTCTGTAACAATAGTTTTGCCTTTTAAGAATTTCATTATCAATGGTATTTTACAATATGAGGCCTTTGATTTCTGGCTCTCGCACCTAGCTTAACCAATTTCAGACCCATCCATATTGTTGCATGTATCAGTAGTTTCTTTCTGTCTTTGAGTATGATTCTAGTGGATGGATCTATCGCAATTTGTTTACCTACCCATTAATTGATAGACATTTAGGTGGTTTCTAGTTTTTGACTATTATTAATAATGCTTCTATTAACATTTTAGTACAAGTCTAGTATGGAATGTTTTCATTTCTCTTGGGTAAATAACTAGGAGTGGGAGTGCTGGGTTGAATGGTACGTGTATGACAACTTTGTAAGAAACTTGCTTCCAAATTGGTTGTATCATTTTGCATTCTTAATAGCAGTGTATGAGAATCCCAGTTGCTTTCCATCATCACCAACACTTGCTGTTGTCAGTCTTTAAAATGTTGGCCATTTGGGTGGATGTGCACTGCTTTACTGGTGTCTCGCTGTGGCTTTGTGTTTTCCTAGTGACAGATGACAGGTGAGCACCCTTCATGTACTTACTTGCCATTTGTATATCTTCTTTGGTGACATATCTGCTTTGTTTGTAGTTTTATTGTAGGGTTGAGTGAGTTCTTTATGAATTTTTGGTAGAAGTCTTTTATCAGATATGTGTTTTGATTTCCTCCCATTTTGTGACTTTGCCTATCATTTTCTTAATGGGGTCTTTTTAAAAATTAATTTTCTTCAGGTTTACTGAGGTATCCTATATAATAAAAGGCTAATATGCAAACTGTCCCCTCCACCAGGAGTTCTACAGAGAGTTCCACTAGGGGGCTGGCTGAGCGCCAACCGCAGGCGGCCCCTCCCCCCCAGCCCCTCCCCACTGCCCGATGGGCCCCATGGGCTGGCTGGACCCCACCCCTGCATGAATTTGTGCACCAGGCCTCTAGTAATTTACATAAATAACATTCACCATTTAGGGTATAGAATTCTACCACCACAATCAAGATAGGAAATATTTCCATCACTCTCCGCAAATTCCCCCCTATTCTTTTCTGGCAGGTCTGGTTCTGCAGCCTTTTAATGAGCTCTGGGTGCATATACGTAAGGGATTCTCTTTACTGCGTAGTACACTAAGTGCCTCTAGGTCAGCTTTGTGCCCTGACTCATAAATTCCATGGTAACAGGAAGAGGCCCATAAAACGCCCTGTTGCACACAGCTCTAATAAAAACAGCAATAATAACACCAAACCCCCGTATAGTGCTTTCCAGGCACCTATCTCATTCTCTACTAATATCAATTCATTTGAACTTTACACCATTCCCTGTGAAGTGTGATCACTAGCCCCATGTTCCATCTGAGGAAACCGAGGCACAGAAGAGGTAAACTCTCGGGCTCTCAGGACTAGGGGACCACGGAGCTGTAACGCTAACTCGGGGGTCTGGCTCCAGGGCACACTGCCAGGCTCCCCATGGGAGAGACCCACTGAAACTACCCGCAAAGCCGTCGTTCCTGCCGTGTGTCTGGGGAAATGTATACGAATCAGGAAGTCAGTGGTCAGGGAGCAGGGAGAAGGTATACATCGTGCCTGCCGTCTCTGTCTCTGTCACTACCTAGCGCCTCACTCACCCTTTGAGGTGGGGGCGGATGAAGGGAAGCGCCGTGCATCCCTACCTCCAGGCACCGCATCCACTCGTCATCGCAGCGTTGGGACATCCCGCGGCCTGTCCAGCTCCCGCCCAGGGGCGCCGGCTCCACACATCATCGTGGGTGCTCGGGTCCCAGGCCCGCTGGGCCGCAGTCTTGCGGGAAGCCTGTCAGCACTGATCAGGAGCCTGTCAGGGACGCCGTCAGTCGCACCAGGCCTCGAGGCCGCCACAGGGCTCCGGCGCATGCGGCAAGGGGGGGCGCGCGTGCGGGAGCGCAAGCCACGCATGCGCGAGTGTGGGCCACGCATGCGCGTGGCGGGTGCGCAGCGGGCCGGGACCCCAAGTTCTCCTATGGGCCGGGAAAGAAGGGAATAGTTCCTGTCCTTCGAGTGTCGAAGGAACCGAATGCGGCTGGGGCTTTGGCTTGGACGGACTTGAGTTCTCACGAATTCAGGGGCCCAGGCGACCACTCCAAAGCCCCCTGTGTTTCTCATCTCCCACTGTCACCGCCTTAAGTGCGGGGCTTTGCTTAACGTGGGTGAATAAGATTTCTTTTTTAAAATAATATTTTTTATTGATTTCAGGGAGGAAGGGAGAGGGAGAGAGAGAAACATCAATGATCAGAGAGAATCATTGATCGGCTGCCTTCTGCACGCCCCACACTGGGGATGGAGCCCCCCCACCCAGGATTCCCTGACCCGGAATTCAACCCAGACCTCCTGGTTCATAGGTTGATGCTCAACCACTGAGCCACGCCCACCAGGCATGGGTGAATAAGATGTCTAATCCTATGGTCCAGGTCCCAGCTATGTCCAGCACCGTGGCTTTGGGCCAGGCACTTAATATTCCTGGAGCTCTTTATTCCCATTGTTAAAACGAGCAGGGTGCGCAAGTGTTCAACACCGCAAATTATTAAATTGAAGGAAACATGATGGCCGCTTGACCAACTCATGCACACGCTTGCATTGGGTGCGGCAGCGTGTGCCTGGCCTGGCTCACCTGCGGGGGTGGCGTGAGGGACAGGGTAGCCGGGACCTCGTCCAAGACCACGTGCTGAAGTGAGCAGTGTGCACAGGGCAATAGAGGACAGAGTGAAAGCCAGGCGTGAGTAACTTCTGCGTGGGAGGAGGGAGAGTCAGTGCAGGTTTCACCCATGACCTCTGAACAGGGCCTGGAAGGATGAGATGGAAGGGGGGGGGGAGGGGGGCTCCCGGCAATGGGGATACCCTGAAGCCTGCCTGCACAGCCTACTGATGCGTCTGGAGAGTTCTGGGAATGGCTGCCAGACTAGTGTTGGGCATGTGGGGAGACAATAGGTAGACTTGGTGGGGGTGGGGAGGAAGAGTGTGGAGGGTTTTCAAAGCCCCAGTAGGCAGTGAAAGGCTGCAGAAGGTCTTCAGGCATGGAACTAATAGCAGATGAGTGTTTCAGTCAAGTGACTCTGTCAGGAACCAGACAGGAAGGGTAATTGTACAAAGGGGATTTTGGAGGAAGGAAGTTAATCTCATAGTCCCTGGAGTGATGAGGGCCTGAGCCTGGGAGTGCAGTGGGGACGGGGCTGGAAGCAGGATTTCAGAGAGATTTTAGAGATAATAATTGACACTTCATTGGCCCTCCTTCACAGCTGAGTCTAGGATGACTCCTGGGTCTGGAAACCCCCCCGGGGATTGAGTCATTGAGACACCTGATTTTCTACCAAGTGTAGACCTTGTACCAGGCACTCCGATCTGAAGATAAAATAATCCTAGCCTGGTGACAGTGTGCTGGCTGGCACGAACAGAGTACTGGCATGTGTCCGAATGGCCTTGGCAAAGCCATGTTCAATCATGATGTTGGGGAGTGGACCATCTCTAAGCTCTTCCCTGGTGTTATAGCTCCTGGGAGGACCCCAGGCCTGTGGAGCTCTGCCAGGAGCCAGCCTTCTCAGTACACAGTGCGTGTTTTCAAAGTATCTTGTATTAGTTAGGTGCATAACAGCAAAACAGTGACTTTTATTATTTCTTATCACCATTCTTCAGAGTAGACTAATTGTAACCTCATTTTATAGTTGAGGAGATTAAAATGCGATGATATGAGGTGCCTTGCCAGAGGCTACACAGTTATCTGAAGTACTTTTTCTTTTCCGTAGCTGTAACCCAGAAGTATTCCATAGCTTGTCAGATCAACGTCAATAACAAATTAATGTTTTTGTAAAAAGGAAGTAACAACAATTTATCCAAAGGTAACTTATAAATAACCTTGGAGTTTTTCATCATAATTTTAAACTAAATTTAAAAACTTTGAAGGCTAATAAAAATAGTTGTTAATATTTATTGAATACTTCATAGTAAGGTGGAGTAAGGTTGGAGTGGGGTGGGGTAAGGTTAGAATGAAGGAGTAAGTTGGAGTGGGGTAGAGTAAAGTGGAGTGAGGTCGGAGTGAGTGATGTTGAAATGAGGTTGGAATGAAGTGGAGTAAGATGGGGTGAGGTGTGAAGTAAGATTGGAGTGAAGCCCTACCTGGTTTGGCTCAGTGGATAGAGCATCGGCCTCTGGACTGAAGGGTCCCAGCTTCGATTTCGGTCAAGGGTACATGTACGGGTTGCGGGCTCGATCCCCAGTAGGGGGCGTGCAGGAGGCAGCTGATCAATGATTCTCTCATCATTGATGTTTCTATCTCTCTCTCCCTCTCCCTCCCTGAAAGCCATAAAAATATATTTTTAAAAGAAGATTGGACTGAGGTGGAGTAAGTTTGAAGGTGAGATAGAGTGAGATTAGGGTAGTTGGAGTGAGGTGGAATAAGGTTGGGATGAGGTGGATTGAGGTTGGGGTGAGATGCAGTAAGGTTGGTGAAGAGGAGTGAGTTTGGGGTGTGGTGGAATAGTCTTGGAATAGGTTGGATTGAGGTTGGGGTGAGATGGAGTGTGGTTGGGGTAGTTGGAGTAAATTGTAGGTGAGGTGGAATAAGGTTGGAGGAATGTGGAGTAAGGTTGGGGTGAGTTGGAGAGAGGTGGAAGAAGTTTGGGTGAAGTGGCGTAAGTGTGAGGAGGGATGAAGGTGAGAAATGAGGTGGAGTGAGATTGGGGTGAGATTGGGGTGAGGTGGAATTAATGGCCCAAGAGCTGCTGGTCAGCGAGAAGCAGAACCCAATTTTGAACTCAGTATGCTAGGCCCAGAACCTCAGCTCTTGACCATAGGCACGTAGCCCCTTATCAGATGTGTCTTTGAGATCTTACTAGGAACAGTGGTAATCCAATAACCAAAATTAACTTGTAAGTGTTCACACCCTCAAAGGGTTGCAGGCCTTCTCTCACCCTTCTTGTTCAAGCGACATAAGCGGCTGAACTTGCTATCACTGAAATGGGAATTTGCTGGAGGGGTTGAGGGCCCGCACGCACTGTGCAGTGGAGGCAGTAAGTAGCGTTGGCCTCTGCCCTGGGGAGGGAACTCGGGTACTGAGCGGCTTCCCCAGGGGCAGCAGCTGTTCAGGGAATAGTGTTGGAGTGAAAGCTCCCCACTCGGGGAGAATGACTTGGCATGTATGTACACAGAAGATAACTTTCCTAAATTCAGTTTTTTTTTTTGTGTGTGTGTGGTGTTTTTAAAAAAATATATATTTTATTTTTTACAGCAGCGGTCCTCAAACTTTTTAAACAGGGGCCCAGTTCACTGTCCCTCAGACCGTTGGAGGGCCGGACTATAGTTTAAAAAAAAAACTATAAACAAATCCCTATGCGCACTGCGGGCCCGGGACGAGTTGGCTGCTAAGCAGGACAGGCAGCGGCACCCCCAGATAAATGTCCTCGGCGGGCCACATGTAGCCCGCAGGCCATAGTTTGAGGACGCCTGCTTACAGAGAGGAAGGGAGAGGGATAGAGAGCTAGAAACATTGATGAGAGAGAAACCTCAATCAGCTGCCTCCTGCATACCTCCCACTGGGGATGTGCCTGCAACCAAGGTACATGCCCTTGACCGGAATCGAACCCGGGACCCTTCAGTCCACAGGCTGACGCTCTATCCACTGAGCCAAACCGGCTAGGGCGTGTGTGTGTTTTTCTGAAAAATATGATACAGTGACCCAAATCCTCTGAGTTTCTCAAATTCTGGCTTAATCCAGGAAGGCTGAGGTCCACCTGTCTTCCATTACCCGATCTTACGGAGTGCCTGTCACTTCCCAGTCTCTCAGGTGTGGTGGCAGTGGAGATGGAGCACAGGTAGCGATTGGGGAGGCTGGGGCACCACTTGGAGCAGGAGCTGGGGGAGAGGGAGGGCTGGGGTAGCTGGTTCAATGTGGGCCACAGGTGAGGACAGACTCAACCTGATTTCTCCACAGTTATCCGTGCAGCATCCGGCTCGCTACACCAGGCCAAGAGTTATTTGGAAGCAATCATGTAATCTGGATTGATAAGTGGGTACAGCGTTGGTGCTAATAAATCTCTGAATTTATTAATGATTTTAAAAAACCTTTCATGTGCTCCAAAATGTTGACTGTTAAAAAAAAAAATCTTATTACTTAAAACCTAATTTTCTTTCAGACAAAGATGGGCCTTTGGCATGTGGGATTCTTGCCCGAAGTGATAATGAAGACTCGTGCCATAGCCCTCTCGCCGCCAGAGTGGTGCTTGCCAAGACTAACAGCTGTGAAATTATTTGTGACTCCTGAGGATAAACATATTTGTCCCTTTTCATTGTATGACCCAGCACATGCTAGCAGTGCCTCTTTGTCACTGTGCCTTACTCTCCCGACTGTATTTTTCAGGCTAGGAGGGACTTAGAAACCATGGCATCATTTGTTTTCTTTGGGATCTGGGTTATGAGTTTGGGCCCCACTTTCGGACAGACCTTGGCCAGTCAGTCTCTGCGAGTTCGGGCTTTCCTGTTTTTGTCACTCTCGGTTTGTGTCATAGGCACGCTTTGTGTAGGGGAGAAAAATACCCGCGAAGGAAGCTTCCCAGAGGGTGACCAGGTGCACAGTTCAGCCAAGTAGGTGACTCTGCGGGACGCTTCTCTTTGTGTTTGTTCGTGTCGGGAAGGGTGTGACAGCGTGCCGGGAGAGACTCGGCTCGCAGCCAAATAACTTTACCACCTGAGGTTCAAGGCGCCTATTCTGAGGGGTCCAGCCTGAGCTGCTTGAGAACCCAAGCCTGTGGGGAGCATCCGACCCCGATGGCACTCACATTGTATGTGTTCCTCTGAGTTGATACACAGAGCACCTCCCATATGTGCATTTATGTGTATAAGAGCGTGTCTGTGTACATACTGAAGTGTTTGTGGGCAGAACAAGAAAAAACAAGAAGGAAGAAAGGTTTGAGGGGTGGAAAGAAAAATGGCAGCACATCGAGAGTTATTGAAGCTGGATGATGGCCACATCGGGGTTCATTATATTCTTCTCTCTGTGAGCTGGGATCCCAGGGCTGAGTCCAGGGCCAGGCGCCTGGGACCGGACACCCAGCAGACGAGACCTGATGAGTCACAGCCGCCTCAGCGCTCAGGTCAGGTTCAGATGGCAACTGAGTGGAGGATGGCAGTGGTCAGGGATGGGAGCTCGTGGGACCTCTGGGTCCTGCAATCTTGAGAGACCTGGAACTTGAGCAATCTGTGTCTGTTCTGGGCCCCGGACACCCTCCTTCTCTGATGTGATACATGGCCTGAAATTTATACTGCTGGAAAGTTTACCAGTTAGACGCTGGGTGCGTTAGCACCTTCTTAAGCTTTCCTGGAGGGTTTTGACATTTGTCTTCATTCATTCACATCTTAGGGTGAATTCTTTTCATTCAGGCACCTCGTAGAAATCAGTTTAATGTGCCTGGAAGTGCCCAGCCACCTTAGTTTTGATAACCGGCCTCAGAACATAGTGAGAACCCTGATTCTCTCCGTTGTCATGTCAGGGGCTGTGCTAGGGAAGCCCGTGGGAAACATGAGCAACGTCAGACAGAGCTGCCATCTAAGGACCTTCTCTCCAATTGTGTGTGAGATTAGCCACGACTCCAGGGATCATGCTGCTCTTTGCTCTGCTCTGGCCCACATTCACTCAGTAACAGTCAGAGGCCCCAGGTGGCCATGGCCTTTGGGACCTACTGCTCTCCCCCTCCCACTGGCCCCCTTCGTCCACAGCAGACCAGGCGCGCTCCTGCTTTGGGGCCTTTGTCTGACTGTGCCTGCTGTCTGGCCCGGGTCCCCCTCATGCCCCTCAGGTCTGCTCAGATGCTGCTTTCTCGGTTCCTGGCACAGGGCTTGATGGTGGTAGGCACCCAGGAAGTATCTGCTGGCAGAAGGAGTGAACGACTCTAGTGTGAGTATGGAAAGTCAGGGCCCCCGTGAAAGAGTTTCTGATCTTGCCCTGGCTGGCATGGCTTAGTGGTTAGAACATTGGCCTGTGCACCAGAGGGTTGCAGCTTTGATTCTCAGTCAAGGGCATGTACCTGGGTTGCAGGCTCATCTCCGCCCCCGGTTGGGGCGGATGCGGGAGGCAACCAATCAATGTGTCTCTCACATTGATGTTTCTCTGTCTCTTGTCCCCTCTCCCCTCTCCCTTCCACTCTTCTCTGAAGAATCAATGGGAAAAATATCCTCACTCCTTGGGTGAGGATTAAAAACAACAACAAGGAGAAACCAAGATGGCAGCATAGGTAAACACCTAAACTGCTGCCTGGCACAACAATTTCAAAACTACTACTAAAAGACAAAACAGACATCATCCAGAACCACAGGAAGGCTGGCTGAGTGGAAATTCTACAACTAGAAGGAAAGAGAAAAGCACACTGAGACTCAGAGGAACTGCAGAAGGCAGAGGTACCAAGGCGCGAGCGTGAGCTGAGAGGGTGGGCAACTGAGTATGCAGCTTTCTCAAGTGGGAGGGAGACACAAGCTCCCGACTGCTCTGAACTCCAGTTCCGGGCAAGACTCTGGGGACCCAGACTCATACGGGGAGAAACTGGACTGTCTGGCAGCGGGTGAAACTCGGGGGCGGCTTTCTCTCAGAGGTGCTTGCAGCGATTACCATGGGACACTGAGACACAGGGGCCTATTAGGGCAGGGCTGATGGGAAACCAATGCTGTCTGCTCCACCCTGAGACTCGGCCCCATTCAAGCTGAGCACAGAGGCTTTTGCAAGTCTTCTCCCATAAGGGTGTCTCCAGCACAGAAGTTCTCCCAGCGTAGACACAGCTGATCCGCACAGCCCATTGGCCTGGAGGTCAATTCCTCCCAGTGATACCAACAACAATCAAGGCTTAACTACAACAAGACTGTGCACACAGCCCACAAAGGGGTGCACCAAGAGTGTCCACCTCAGGTAACTGGGGAGGCTGAGCCACTGGGCCCTATAGGACACCTAGCACACAAAGCCACTCTAACAACTCAGGGAAGCAGCCAAAATGCGGAGACAAATAAACAGGTCACAAATGAAAGAAATGGAGAAAAGCAAATGACTGGATATAGAGTTCAAAACCACGGTTATAAGGTTTTTCAAGGATTTTCTAGAAAAGGCTGATAAATTTAGTGAGACCCTCGAGGATATGAAAAAGGACCAACTAGAAATTAAGCATACACTGACTGAAATAAAGAATAATATACAGAGATCTAACAGCAGACTAGAGGATCACAAGAATCAAGTCAAAGATTTGAAATACAAAGAAGCAAAAAACACTCAACCGGAAAAGCAAAAAGAAAAGAAGAATCCAAAAATATGAAGATAGTGTAAGGAACCTCTGGGACAACTTCAAGCGTACCAACATCAGAATTATGGGGGTGCCAGAAGAAGAGAGAGAGCAAGATACTGAAAACCTATTAGAAGAAATAATGACCGAAAACTTCCCCTACCTGGTGAAAGAAATAGACTTACAAGTCCAGGAAGCGTACAGAACCCCAAACAAAAGGAATCCAAAGAGGACCACACCAAGACACATCATAATTAAAATGCCAAGAGCAAAAGACAAAGAGAGAATATTAAAAGCAGCAAGAGAAAAACGGTTAGTTACCTACAAGGGAGCACCCAAACGACTGTCAGCGGATTTCTCAACAGAAACTAAGCAGGCCAGACGGGAGCAAGAAATATTCAAAGTGATGAATAGCAAGAACCTACAACCAAGATTACTCTACCCAGCAAAGCTATCAATCAGAATTGAAGGGCAGATAAAGAGCTTCACAGATAAGGAAAAGCTAAAGGAGTTCATCGCCACCAAACCAGTATTATATGAAATGCTGAAAGGTATTCTTTAAGAAGAGCAAGAAGAAGAAAAAGGTAAAGATAAAAATTATGAACAACAAATACATATCTATCAACAAGTGAATCTAAAAATCAAGTGAATAAAAAATCTGGTGAACAGAATAAACTGGTGAATATAATAGAATCAGGGGCATAGAAAGGGAGTGGACTGACAATTCTCAGGGGGAAAGAGGTGTGAGAGGGGTGGGGAAGAGACTGGACAAAAGTTGTACACCTATGGATGAGGACGGGGGCGGGGGGGCGGTAAGGGCAGAGGGTGGGGTGGGAACCGGGTGGAGGGGAGCTATGGGGGAAAAAGAGGAACAATTGTAATAATCTGAACAATAAAGATTTATTAAATTAAAAAAAAAGCCAAAAAACCCCACAAAAAAACATAGTTGGTGCCACATATTTGTAAGAAAGTGTGGTTAAAATCATGAACAGCAGTAATTTGGGGAATGCTAATGTTTCAGCAGGATAGGAAGAAACAGATTTTCATTCTGGGTTCTGGACAAGTTGTTTGCTGCCTCATTGCTAAAGAGCTGCTGGTCTTATTGTGCCTCAGGTTTCTTTTGCCAAGAGGACTGTTTGGCTTCTTTATGCACCTGGCAGTTCTCACGCTGCTGGAGTGTGGGAGAAAAGGGGCCCTGAGAATTGTCCTCTGCCTCCTGGAGCCTCCTGCAGGGTGTGAGCCCTGGGCAAGGGGTTGGAGGCTGAGGGCCCTCCTCTCTGCCGCAGCAGAGCCCAGCTCTGCTCCCCAAGGACAGCCCGTGCTGCTGCCTTCCTGGGCCGGTCACTTGGTACCCGTTGCCTGCCAGCCTGTGGAGAGGGCCCCAACTAGGTTCTTCCTGTTTTCCAGTTGGGGCCTCAAGGCCCCAGTTGGGTGGGGTTCTTTTTATCCCTTGGCAAATAGCAAGCTGTGGTTAGGATGTGGTTAGTGATTAGTCTGGTCTGTGTGAAGGCAGGTGTCCACGTCTCGTGGGTCCAAGCCGCAGTCTGTCTAAGGCCTGCAAGGTCTCCTGCCCAGCCCAGCCTGACCCAGCCACACTGTCATCTCAGAGCCCCCAGCCCCTGAGGCCCACCCTCCCTCGGTCCTGCTCTCTGCTCTGCCCACACTTTGTGCCCCTGCCTCTCCCTTGTATGACACCTGCTCCCTGCTGCTCCTTGGTCACAGAAGAGGACCTGGTGCAGGGTAGTTTCCCAGTAAATATACGTTGAGTGAGCAAATATGTAGAGCTCATTTGTAAGACTTTTCCTGGCCTAGTTCAGTTAGAGTAGGGTTGAGTCAGTTCCGCTGAGATGATCACTCTTGTTTTTGTTTAGAGAGCATGATTAACATTTGGATGTTTGGAAAATACCAAGGAAGAAAAGAGGAAGGTTTTTGTCTTTTTAAAAATAACTTTATTATAGAAAAATACAAATAGAGACTAGTGTAATCACTTCCCCTGGTCCATTCCCAGCTCCAGCAGGTCTCAATTCATGCACATTCTGTTTCATCCAGCCGCGCCCCCCCCCCCCCCCCCCCCCGCCGCCCTCACCCTGGGTTAATTAGAAGCAAACCCCAGATATCATGTCATCTGCAAGTATTTCAGCTTGTATCCAAAATGAGTCTTCAGGGAAGAAAGGCCAAGGGAGAGATGCAATGTGGGAGTCTGCACCGTGCCAGCCTGGGTGGATGGTGCCTGGCGTGCTGTCAGTTACCGGCTCTAAGTGTGAGTGTGTGCTGTTTGCACGACATCCAAAGAGGCAAGCCTGCCTTTCGCCGCTGCACAGGTGTCCTCATGGTCATTTCCTTCCTGTGCTGGTCAGGAGACTATCACCAGCTTGCAAACGCTGAGGTGTTTTCCCTTTTTGCATTTCCTGTCACTGTTTTGAAACGGAGAGGAGGGAGAGGTACCTCTATTTGATAACCGCTCATTTACTATCATAGTTGGTGCCACATATTTGTAAGAAAGTGTGGTTAAAATCATGAACAGCAGTAATTTGGGGAATGCTAATGTTTCAGCAGGATAGGAAGAAACAGATTTTCATTCTGGGTTCTGTACAAGTTGTTTTCTGCTGCATTGCTAAATGTGGATTATTATATGAACGATGGAAAAAAGTAATAAATAACTGAAATCAGTGAAATAGAAAACAGACAAACAATAGGTAAAAATCAATAAAACCAACAGCTGGTTCTTTAAAAGATCCAGACAATTGATAAACCTCCAGTTAGACTGATTAAGAAAATGATCTCTCAAATTACAAATATGGGCAATAACAATAATTAATAACAGAACAGATTATACAAACATTAAAAGGAAAATAGAGGAACATTATGAACAACTTCATGCTTTTGGAAGAAAAGGGGTTCAGTAGATATAGGGTGTTCCCCAAAATGTATACATATACTTTGAATAATTATAAAGTGTTTATTAAAATACATTTCATTTTCAAAATTGAGCTATCAGCCCTGACCTGTTTGGCTCAGTGGATAGAGCGTCAGCCTGCGGACTGAAGGGTCCCAGGTTTGATTCCAGTCAAGGGCATGTACCTTGGTTGCGGGCACATCCCCAGTAGGGGGTTTGCAAGAGGCAGCTGATCAAAGTTTCTGACTCTCTATCCCTCTCCCTTTCTCTCTGTAAAAAATCAATAAAATATATTAAAAAAATTGAGCTATCAGTTGTTTTTGTTTGTTTTATTTTTACATATATTTTTATTGATTTCAGAGAGGGAGAGAGAGATAGAAACATCAATGATGATAGATAGTCATTGATTGGCCACCTCCTGCACGCCCTGCACTGGGGATGGAGCCCACAACCCAGGCATGTGCCCTTGACTGAAATCAAACCTGGGACCCTTCAGTCTGCAGGCGACGCTTTATCCACTGAGCCAAACCAGCTAGGGCAGAGCTATCAGCTGTTACAGTGTGTATACATTTTTGGGGGACACCCTGTATACATATTCTAGGACTTTTTCATCATCCCACCTGAAACTCCATCTATTGAACAATCACTCTTCATTCCCCTTCTCTCAGGCCTCTGGTAACCTGTGTTCTACTTTCTGTCTCCATGAGTTTGCCTATTTGAGGTACCTCATATAAGTTGAATCATACAGAATTTGTCCTTTTGTGACTGGTTTATTTCACTTAGCTTGTTTTCTTTTCTTTTTTTTTTTTTCCGCTTTCCCAAACTTTATTAAAGAAATAGCAATGATGGTAAATCTCTAAAACATAGTCAGTTTTCTGGGATTCTTCCCTTGAAAATGTGATGTTTGGTTTTGAAACACATACCACGGTGTGCATGCTTCCCAACTGTACTAAACAGGCGAGAGGCTGAAATCCTAAAAGGTTCACCTTCCAACTTTTCCCAGTCTGTGGTCTGTCTTTGGAAAAGCAATAATTGTCTGAACAGCTACTATGGCTTCATTAATTTTTGTCTGTAGCTCTCTGAGCTCTTCTATATGTGGCAATCACAGAATTTGAGCAGCTTCATTAAGAACTGCATCTCCGGTGTCAAAACCAAGACTATGTTTGTCTAAAGCAACAGGCAACCCCTCTTTTGCTTGATTTGCGTTACCAACTGCATCCTGTGTCAGGCGTTCCTGGACCAAAATGCAAATTGCCTTAAGCATTACCAGGTAATCATCATGACATTGAATCTGAAGGTTAGCCAAAGCCATTACACTAGCCTTAAAATCAGGATTATTAACATCCAAATTGATCAATGGCTCTGCATTTTTCGCTGCATTGTCAGCATTTTTTGTATTATCAGATACCGAGTCCTTATATTTTTCAGTGTTATCTCCATAGTCAAGTCTAACAGCTAAATCAAGAAGCCACTCAATTGCTTCGTGTCGATCTTGAATCTTGAAAGGACAGCTAACATCTGTGAGATACTTTTCAAAGAACTTGGGCCAGTTACTGTTGTGGATGTTTCTTAAATTACCTCTGTCTTCCATCTTGTAGTGTCTGATTTTCTGGTCTTCAAGCCAAACAATAAAGTTTCTAAATTGTTTCATCTTTGCAGTTGAAGTTGGCAGGGTTGTGGTAGTTGAGGCGGGAGAGGAGAGGCGAAGAGTCTCACTTAGCATGTTTTCAAAGTTCTTCCCCATTGTAGTACTTGTCAGAGTTTCCTTCCCTTTATGGCTGAATTATGTTCCATTGTATGACTAGATCACATGTTGTATATCTATGTATCTATTAACGGACACTTCAGTTCTTTCTGCCTTGTGAATAACGCTGTTGTGAACACGGATGCATGAGCATCTGTTCGAGTCCTTGCTTTCAGTTCTTTAGAACGTACACCTAGGAATCAAATTGTTGGGTCATATGGTAATTCTATGTTTGACTTTTTGAGGAACCACCAAACTCTTTTCCATCGTAGTTGAACCATTTTACATTCCCACCAGCAGTGCACAAGGGAACCAATTTCTCCAACATCTCTGATGTGATGAACCACAATTTTGAGCAATTTCAGTTCTCTGTGCCTCAATTTCCTCATCTCTAAAATATAGACAACCATAATATTATCATTCTTTTTAAAAAATATATATTTTATTGATTTTTTTTACAGAGAGGAAGGGAGAGGGATAGAGAGTTAGAAACATTGATCAGCTGCCTCCTGCACACTCCCTACTGGGTATGTGCCTGCAACCAAGGTACATGCCCTTGACCAGAATCGAACCCGGGACCCTTGAGTGCACAGGCTGATGCTCTATCCACTGAGCCAATCCGGTCAGGGCATCATTCTTAAAGGTGGCTGTGAAGTTTAAATGAGCAAATATATGTAAACTAGAGGCCCGGTGCATGAAAATTCATGCACTGGAGTGTGGGGGGGTGTCCCTCAGCCCGGCCTGCCCCCTCAGGGGTGGGAGGGGACCCGGCGATCAGGGGAAGGTGATGCCCCCATCACACCTCTGCTGCTGCCACTGCCGGCAGCGCAAGCCTCAGCCAGCCCTGGTTACCTGAGCCTGGGCAGCTGGGCAGTTGACATCTGAGGTTTGCCTGCGCCTCGGGCATTGGCTGGGCAGTCGCCATCCAAGGCTTGCCTGTGCCTTGGGCCGGCCCTGGGTGGCTGGGGAGCTGACGGGACTGGGAGACTCCGGAGGCAGGTGCACGGAGCGGCCAGGCGGGGCTGAGGGAACTGGGTTGCCATCTTGTGGCTGTGGGTGCTGCCATCTTGAGGGCGGGACCAGTCAATTAGCATATTCCCTCCTTATTGGCTGTGGGTGCCACCATCTTTGAGGGTGGGGCAGTCAATTAGCATATTCCCGCCTTATTGGCTGTGGGCACTGCCATCTTTGTGACAGCTTGAGGGTCAATTAGCATATTCCCTTTTTATTAGATAGCATGGGTTAGCAAGGGCTGGGCAAATGTAAATGCTGTAACAAGTGCTAGCTGGTATCACCATTGTCATCACCAGACATCAGTACATCTGACATCTGCAGATTTCGCAGTCCACACCTCTCACCTGGGTTTCCCAGGGCTCCGGAGGGCTGCAGTAGAAAGGCAGCACAGTGATTCAGTGGCCTGAAGCCCCTGGAGACGTGCGCAGATGCATGTGCACAGCAAATGGATGGGGGCTGTGAGTGTTGTGGAAGGGACCACGTAGTGCAGGGGCGTGGCCCCACATCCCTTTATCTTAGGGAACAGGAAGGGGAGGCTCACAGAGGCTGAGTGAGTCCTGCAGCTCACACATCCAGTGATGGCATTGCCAGGGCTTGGGAGTGGTCCTCACTCCTGCCCTTCTCTTTTCACATGTGCTTTAGGAAGTGCATCAGGCAGCAGAGCACATGGCTTCTCTGTGTGCCTGGAGTATGCAGACAGCCTGGTGGAATCATCTTAATGGCGAGAGCAAGCCTGTGACGATGCTGCAGGTGTCCCTGCCTGGGACCTGAGCCAGGGGTTCACACACCTGGTTTTGTTCAGGGCTGTTTGCAGCCATTAGTTTACTGTGCTCACAAGGATGTACATGTTCTCTCCAGATTCCTTGGAACAGAGTCTGGCCCAGTGTGACTGCTCTACGTTTCCTGGTGCCATCACCCGATCATCATTGCTGTTCCTACAGGGTGGTTCACGTGAGGATTTGTGGCCTGTTCATACGATGTAGAAAGCCCTCACATGGTCAACTTACAAGTCCATAGCAATACAGATTTCCCCTTCCTTAAAACTGGCATTGACAAGGAGAAAATGTGTGTGTGTGGTGGGGGGCCTGAGGGGCACTTTTGCAGCTCTGCATTCCCCATGCGGCTGCTGTCCTCCCAGCTCTTCCTGAGGACATGGGTGGCACGGGCTCTGCCGGCTGGGCGCACAGGAAGTCTGCCCAGAAGAGTTCTGCTCTCGCCCTTATGGGAGTTGGTGGGTCACTTCCTGGTTCTTTCCTATTATTATTGTTTGTTAAGTTTGAATAGTACTGAGAGCTGGGCGTTAGGTAGATTTTCTAAAAACCTTTGTAATTATACAAGGGTTATTACAACAACATTTTTAAAAATGAGAGAACATTTCACTCATATTCCCACCATCCTAGTATAATAGCTGCTTTCATCCCCCGGACTTCCTCCTGGTCTTTAATCATGCTGACACACATTTTGCATTGTTGGAATCTTGGTGTACAGGCAATTTAGGTTCTTTCTGCTCAGCTTTGCTTGTAAACATCTTTTACATGTCACATTATTTCTTTTTTAATAGCCATATGATAATCTGTCAGGTTAATATATCATAATTGATTTAGACATTCCTCTATAATTGGCATTTAATTTCCCACAGTGTTTCACCATTGTGAATTTTATTTTATTTCAGCAAGATTTAGTGGAGAGGGGAGTGTTTCAGCCACACTAAATATAGGTTTGAATTTCAAAGGTAAAATAAAAGACTCAATTCTAAAATGATTCTAGCCCTAGCCAGTTTGGCTCAGTGTTTAGAGCGTCAGCTGCAGACTCAACGGTCCCGGGTTCGATTCCGGTCAAGGGCACATGCCCAGGTTGCGGGCTTGTTCCCCAATAGGGGGCGTGCAGGAGGCAGCCAATCAATGATTCCCTCTCATTATTGATGTTTCTATCTCTCTCTTCCTCTCCCTTCCTCTCTTAAATCAATAAAAATATATTTAAAAAATAAAAATAAAATGATTATAAAATTTATTTGGATTCCCTGCAATCTGAAAGAAATCCAGAATTATTATTTTTAAAAATATATTTTTTATTGATTTCAGAGAGGAAGAGAGAGGGAGAGAGGGAAACATCAATGATGAAAGAGAATCATTGATTGGATACCTCCTGCACGACCCCTACTGGGGATCGAGCCCACAACCTGGGCACGTTCCCTGATCCAGAATTGAAGCATGACCGTCTGGTTCATATGTCGACACTCAACCACTGAGCTATAAAGGCCGGGCCAGAATTATTTTGAACAGTGGTAATCTCTTTAAAATTTGTGGGTGTAAGGTCTTCGAATGTATGTGAAGGACCAATATTTGGGGGGCTTTGCTATTGAAGAAGACTGGCTCTTCATTTCAGTCACCTGGTATTTTTGATCTTCTGTACCTTCCTCTGAACAAGAGGAAATATGGTTGCCAGTGTGTTTAATTTATTTTAAACAAATCAAAGCACTGATTTCTGCTTCCTGCCTGTGTAATTCTTGAACTGCAGGAGGCTTCAAAGGCAGAATAACCGTGTTCCTGCGCGATTGTGCATCTATTGTATTATTATAAACAGTTCAAAGCTCTGCATTGAGATACCATTTTCTGTGTGAGTAACTGCTCAGCAACCCTTTGATTTGTCTTGTGGTAGTCCATAGATTAAATTTAGATTTTGGTAGAATACATATTTATGTAAAGACTCAGAGTTTATCTTTCCTGTTTTCTCAAAAACTGCTTATTCTCTGAAATGTTTCTCACAAGTGGCAGGATGTTGCAAAGGACTGTGGAGAGAAAACCATATACTTCTTTAGTGCTTGGTCTTTCAGGTGCATTGGGTTTAGGAATGCACCTCGATCAGCTATCTGTTTGGGACAAGCCTCTTCCCTCGAACTACATTCTAGGGCTACAGACGTAGGAACTTCGGAGTCTAGTGTTCCCAGGGCAGGTCCCTGTCATGAGGATTGGTATAGCCAAGCTGTTACCATCTCCAGATTCCCGAAGCAAGTTCACTTGTTTTATGTTTTTATTTTTTTAGAGAGGAAGGGAGAGGGAGAAAGAGGTGGAAACGTCGATGAGAGAGAAACATCAACATCGATTGGCTCCCCTCTACACCTCCCCTCCCCACACTGGGGACCGAGTCCACAACCTGGGCATGTGCCCTGACTGGGACTCGAACAAGTTTACTTGTTTTAAAAACAGTTCGCTGAGCCCGGCCAGTGTGGCTTAGTTGGTTGGAGTGCCATCCGGTATACTGAAAGTTTGCGGGTTCGATTCCCAGTCAGGGCTCATACCTAGGTTGCTAGTTCAATCCCCTGTTGGGGCACTTATGGAGGGCAATCCATCGATGTTCTCTCTCACCTCTCTCACTTTCTCTTTCCCTCCCTCTCCCTCTCTCTAAAAAATCAACGAGCATATCCTCAGGGAGGATCAAAATACATACATACATATATACATACATACATACATACATACATACATACACACACAGGTTCTACTGGGGCTGCTCAGCCTCCTTGTCCAACCTCTGCTGCCACCCTGTCTCCTGGGGCCTGGATAGACATTAGTCATCACCTGGGGGCAGGGCACACGCATATATTCCACGGCTGGACACCCCAGGGGAGGAGCCAGCATCACCCTCTGTCAACCAACCCTGCATGCGCAGGCTCAGCCAGTGCGTGTGGCGTCCGCCTCCCAGGAGCTGGGTTTGCAGAGACTCTTGTGAGGGGGTGCCCTCTGATCTGACATGAGTTAGAGAGAGGCTGTACGACCCCTGGGCAAAGGCGCAATCCCCACGCTCTCATCAGCGACCTGAGGACTGGCTGTGTCCTTGTCCTCAGACCATCCCAGACCAGAGCGGCGGAAGCAGGCCTGACGGGAAGCAGGCTGGCAGGCTGCGGTGGGTGCTGGACACTTTAATCTTTGCTCAGTGACTGTGAGAGCACCAGTTCCCGGTTTTCGTCGTTGGAAGTGCTGATAAGAGGGGAATAAATCAAACGCAAAGTTACATATTTCCTGACTTAGGAAGCAAAAATCTAAGTATGACCTTGGAAGTGCTTCCGGACACTCTTCTTTTTTAAATTTCCCCCCAAAGTGATCTATCCTTGTTGTTTTTTCTAGTAAAACACACATAACATAAAATTGACCCTTTGCACCATTTCTAAGTGCACAGCTCAGTGGCATTACGCACATTCACATAGTTGTGCAGCCATCACCACCACCTTCTCCAGAAGGTTTTCATCTTCCCCAACAGAAAAGCTACACCGGTTACACACTGACTTCCATCTCATGCTTCTCTCGGAGCTGCCCGCGGGCTGCTTCCCTCCCGATTACCTGGAAGTGGAGCTTCAGTGGGGCCTTCTCCTCCCCAGGCGCCATCTTGACAGGCATGCTCGAGCCAGGTGGGCTCCATGTGTGGCCCCTCAGTCCTCCTGGTCTGGGCCTGGATGGAGCTGTCTGAGGTCAGTCTTTATAGTGGCCATAGCTGGCACTGATTGAACATCTGTGTGCCAAACACTGTCCTAAAGCCTGCTGCATGCAGTTCTTTCCACTGAGTCACTTTTCCTCTAGTTTTCACAGAATGGGTGCAGCAGGGAGCCAGTTTAATTAACCCACACCCCTGCCTGGCGTGGGGCTGGGGGCTCTCCGAGTCTTTTATTCTGTTTTGTCCCAATCCTGACTTGTAAGGGGCATAGATATTTCGTTCCTATTTTGTAGGTGAGAGACAGGCACTGAGAAACGAAATCTAAGGGTGTGTTTCTGGATCCGGACCTGGAGAAGGGTCGTAGAGGAGATTCTGTCACACTTGGCCATAGGTGTGTGAGCCTAGAGCCCATGGGAGCGGCCTGGCCCTGAGGTCCCGCTGCACCTGCTACAGGTGTGCACAGATGGCAGGAGTGGGGACAGGACGGGGCTGTGCGGCCATGGATGGTGCTGGAGCATCTTAGCCCTCATCAGCCCTGTGTCACCAGGGCTGGGATGCAGTCTGTGCACCTGCATCAAGGCCCAAAGTGTATGTGGAGTGTGGCTTTCCCTCCTTGGGGACAGTGACTGGCTTGTACCGTTTCTGGATTAATTTTCTAGTGCAAAGGTCTGCAAGGATATGAATCGGTTCGCAAGTGTTTCTGAGCAGCCTTGGGAGGGGAAAGAGTGATGTTAAAGACCTCGGAGGCTGAGTGACTCTCTGAGTGATGACATCAGTGCTGGGCGTGGGTCCAGGCCGCTGGGTGCGTGGGCTTTGACCCTCTGGCCCCGCTTTCTCTCTCTGTTTACCCACTCTGCTTCCTCTGCAGCTGATGTCATTGTGGCTTCATATTTTGCCCGAGGCCGATCCCTGGGGAGAGGGGCGGTGAGGGCCACCTGCAGGACACCTGCCGCCGGAGCCCACCACCCCCCTGAATGAATGGCTCAGGAGCTCAAAGTGGTTGTTGCATTGTTAAGTGATTGAAAAAAAAATGAAAAGAAAAAGATTTTGTGACCTGTGAAAAGTACATGAAATTCCAATTTCAGTGTTCATACAAAACTTTATTGGAACACGGTCCCGTGTATCCATTTACCTGTTGCCTGTGGCTGCTTGCAAGGGACAACTGAGACCGTGTGGCCTGCAGAGCAGAAAATGTTTGCTCTCAGGCCCTTTCCAGGCAGAGTTCTCCTTCCTGCGATGACAGAAAATTCAGGTTGTAGTAGCATTTCGTGTGGTCAGCTTAAACCGTTGGCTCTTAATCAGCGTGGCAGAGCCGTGTGCTGGGAGTGACCGCCGTGTTTCCTAGAGAGAGGGCAGGGGTCACGCTGCGACTCATTGTCCTGTACCCGTGGCTGCTCAGGGTCTGAGACCTCGCAGCAGTCGCCTGTACTTTACTGAGGGGACTTGAGGCTGCTGTGGGCCCCTGGTAGGCAGGCAGGCCTCTGTTCAGGGCTCACAGGATGCTCCTCAAAGGACACTGATGTGGGGACACCTCTCCCTATGCTGCCAGGGTGACTCCAAGAGGGAGTTGCCTGTGCCAGTCCATCTGTGTGACAGCAGCCTGTGTGTGTGTGTGTGTGTGTGTGTGTGTGTGTGTGACAACAGTCCATTCATGTGACCGTGGCACCAGGCCTTTCTCGGCACTGTCTGCTCCACGGGTAGCAGTTCTAGATTTGCTCTGGGAAGTGACCCCAGGCCATGGCAGGAGGAGCTGAGAAGCCATGGAAGGACTGTGCAGGGCCCGGCAGGCCTGGGTTGGCCCTTGGTGACTTGCGGGTCTCTAGCCCTCAGCTGGGCTCAACCAGAGCGCTAGCCTGCTCCCCCCAGAGGAGCTCACTGTGAGAACCAATGGGAAGGAGCCTGGGCTGCTGGACCCCATTTCTTACGAATTCATGGCATGATAAATGTCAAAAAACAAAAGCCCTCCGTGCTGTTAAAAACAACCATAGTAGCCATCCTAATGGGTGTGGGGTGGTTTTACTTTGTTTTGTTTTGAAATAAGGCACAATTTTTATCCAATGAAATGCACAGGTCTTGTTTCCCATTAGAGGAACCCGCATCCCATTAAGAGAGAACATTTCCAGAACTCTGGAAAGTTCCTCACGACCTTTCCCATGAGCCCCACCCACCCCGCCCACAGACTGCCGTCACCACGGAAGAGTTGTGCCTGTCCTTGTACTTGATGCAGGTGAGCTCACGCAGTGGGGACGTGGAACTGGGAGGGCCTGCCTGTGCCCCGTGGGGTCCGGGCCCCTCTCCCCGCTGGGGACTGAGGTGCCTGCCGTGTGTCCTCAGAGCAAGGAGAGGGTCTTTGTTTGCAGCGTGCAGTTTCCCTTGGCACAGAGCTGTGTCCCGTGGCCAAGCGCCTGGCCCCTCCTGGAGCTGCGCTGTGTTTGCCTTGGGAGGACACAGCACAGGATGCCCCGTCCTCTGCTGGATGGCAGGAGAGCAGGAGAGTGATGTCAGTCCAGGTGCTTCCTGAGGAGAAGGTTCCTGAAGAGAGGGCCGGGACGCTGAGCCAACGATGCGTCAGCGATGCTTACAATAGCTGTTCCCTAAGTATGCTCAACTTTGAAAACGGTGCAGCTTTTAGGAGCAGCAGGTTCCTGAAAAGCTTGTGTCCCCCAAGTCCAGGCCGCTGCCCTGGAGGGCCTGTCTGGGGGAGGGAGGGCGCGCAAGCTCCATCTGGCTTTAGCGTGGATTTGCTGAGTGACAGTGCATGCGTCTTTTCATTTTTCAGAGCTGCCCTTTTCCATTTCTCCTTCAATGAGGGGCTACTTCTGCTAGGCACTTGGGCAGTGGTCGGCAAACTCATTAGTCAACAGAGCCAAATATCAACAGTACAACGATTGAAATTTCTTTTGAGAGCCAATTTTTTAAACTTCTTCAAATGCCACTTCTTCAAAATAGACTCGCCCAGGCCGTGGTATTTTGTGGAAGAGCCACACTCAAGGGGCCAAAGAGCCGCATGTGGCTCGCGAGCTGCAGTTTGCCGACCACGGCACTTGGGGAATGGAACCGAGCAGGCCAGCTAGTGGGGGAAAGAGACTTGAGCAGGTGATAGCCCTGTACATAAATATTTATGTAAGTGTGGGGGAGGGGCCACATCAGACTGGGGGCCGTCAGGAAGGGTCCCTCTGAGGAAGTCACACCTGAAAGACTAGGAGGACTCACCATGACATAAGCTTAGGCTCAGGTCTCCAAGGTGATGTGTGTGAAAGCCACCAACAGCACAGGGACAGCGGAGGAGGGGTGTGCCAGCCCTGAGCTGACGGCTCCTGGGGGTGCAGGCCCCTGGTGGCCTGGGCGAGAGCTCCTGGGGGCAGGGACATGACCCGGACCAGAATCGTCCTTTCAAGACTCCGTGGCCAGATTCCAGGGCCTTTGGTGGCTTGGGCAGGAAGAGACGAAAGTTTCTATTTTAATTCTCTTCCCCAAACCACCTTTCCTAACCCTGGTTTTGATGATTATGCTGGGGTTTATGCTCTTTTTCTCCCAAGACGTCAGGCTGGACTCAAGGGGCTGGGGTCACGATCTTGTGCAGCGCCAAGCCCCGAGTCAGCAGTGGACCCCGCTGGCGATTTGTCCCCTCACTGACCGCTGAGTGTTCACACGGCCAGCCTGCCCCTTTCACTGTCACATAGTGTCCCCTCTGTGCCCGGCGCCTCCCAGCCTGGCTCTGTGGCCACTTGGTGCCTCCAGATGATGGCTGGCGACCACTTCATGCATTCCTCAGAGATCTCATGTTTGAAGGGCGGGTCGCACCCCAGCGGGCTTGGCTCAGTGGATAGAGCATCGGCCTGCAGACTAAAGCGCCCCCGGTTTGATGCCGGTCAAGGGCACATACCTGGGTTGCAGGCTCCTTCCCGGCCCGGGCTCTGGTCAGGGCGTGCGCAGGAAGCAACCAATGTGTGTTTCTGTCACATTGATATTTCTCTCTGTCTTTCCCTTCTCTTCCACTCTCTAAAAATCAATGGAAAAATATCCTCAGGTAAGGATTAAAAACTAAAAAAAAAATGATAAAAATTAAAGTGAGGGCCAGTAAATGGGAGCAAACAAAAATGGGATGGAATGCAGACAGCAAGCTGGCTCTGCTTCAGATCCCAGGCACCCCCTCTCCCCCGTTTTTCTTTAATATGGTAAAATATATATAACACAAAACGTATCATCTTAATCTTTTTTAAGTGTACAGTTCAGTAGTACTAATTATATTCTCATTGTTGTGCAACCAATCCCCGGAACTCTTTTCATCTTGCATGAATGTTAGGCATCTTTTAAGAAATAAACAAAGTAATTCTTCAAAAATCAACTGCCAGAAGCTGGCTTTATTCTCTTCTGTCATCGCCTCTCCCGGCCACTTCCCGCCCCTCCTCATGTGCACGGTTCCGGCCTGTCATGGCCCTGGGGCTTCCATGCGGCCCAGGGCACAGCGGGCCATTGCTGCCCAGGTAGGTCTGGTCAGGGGCTGTTCCCCAGTCCCTGTGGGCTTGGTCACTGACTGCCCTGGGAACTATTATAAAGCTGGGGTGGCGGGAGGGACATGGCACCCACACAGCCCCAGTGGGCACCAGCACTGTGGGAAGGCTCAGTCTCTGGTGGGGGGGGGTCCTCCACACCCTACCACTAGCAGAGCCCCCTGCCCTCCACTTCCGGTTCTTGACACATCTTTCATTCTGAATTTTGCTTCCCAGTGGGCTATATGCTCCATGTGGGCTGGTGAACGTGAAAGATGTGAGCCCTACGTTTATGGGCAGTATCAGCCCTTTTCATTTTGTGGTTTCCATTCATCATAAAACAAGAGGGGGAAATGCAGTAACACAGTGGCTTTTGGTTTGTTAGCTATTTAGTAGCAAAACCCTTTCTTTTAAGGAAATCTTTCCTGGCAGTGGTGTTGTAGGAGAAACCAGCAACATTTCTCCGGTTGAGCAAGCCGGGTGCCCTCACCCCCAAAGCCCACGCATCCTGAGGCTCCTCTGATCCACGCAGCCCAGCTTTCAAACCCTCATCAAATTGCCCAGGCGCCTCACAGGGGGGCAGCAACTGGGCCCCCCACCATGCTGACGTTGATGCCCCGTGAGGTGAGCTCACACATGAAAGTCCAGATTGGAACCACATAAAAGTCCAGATACGTGTGACGTATGAAGTAGGGTGTGTTTCACGTAGGATGTGTTTGGTAGGCACATCTGACACGTTAGGAATTACCTATCCATTCAGAAAGAAGAGACATGAACACGTCAGGTTCACACGGCAGGGGGCAGCATAGAATCTCTTTCCTAATATCTAGCAAAGTGAACAAAAACTAGCAAAATACACTTTCCAAAAATTCACCAGCAGTAACCAGTACGGTGTCACACCACGGACTTCACACTTCGGAAACGGGTGGCCAGAAAGAGAAACGGGAGAGGCTGGCGCACCATGTCTTGGGGCTTGGCTCCCCCCCTCCTGCCCTAACGCCACGGAGGCAGCAGAAGCGAAACCCAGTGTTCTCAGGGCCTTGAGAGCGTTGCTATGACCCTGCCAGTTTGGAAAGAGTGGACTCAAGGGGTGAGAGGCAGCCCTGGGCAAGGGGGGGTGTTGGGTGGAGGGACCTTGGGGACTGCTGCTCTCCCGCCCGGTGCCGATGGCTCAGCTGCAGGTCCCGATTTTGAGCTTCTCTCTGCTGCCCTCAGTCATCGTGCCCGGCTTTCCATCCTCCATCCTGTCTCCTCGCAGGACTCTTGTTCTGGGCCTCCTCTCTGCATCCTGCACTTCCCGCCACCGTGAGCCTGCCTAGGCACCGACCTCCAAGGCCTCCACCAGCCTTCCCTGTGCACCCTCTGCCTCTTGTGCCCTCCCGCGACCCACCCTGGTTCTCCCAGGCCGGCTGCTGACGATGGTCCCAGAGTGACAGTCGAGGGTCGTGTTTAGGAGTAGAGTTGAGGGCCTGCACCCACAGCGGTATATTTTTAAATCGTTATTATTTTTAAGTAGTTCTGATTAAAAACCAAAAAGACAAACACAAACATTCTGTGTTCACCATCCAGCTTAAGAAGTAAAATATTACAGATAGAATCTACATGTCAGAACTGCTGAAGTGATAGGGTCTGTGTGGTGTTAACATTGTGTGTGTATTTTTTATGTGGGTTCATACTCCTAAGTGATATATACCACTGTCTCCGGTAGCACATATATCTGTGTCGACACTCACATCTTCACCTGTGTCTACAGCTGCATCTATATCCACATCTATCTTTCTGCAACTCCTTTTCCTCACCCACAGTGTGTGAGCCCATAGTTGACATGTGCCACTCTAGTTCATGCCTGTGTGCCTGTAGAGCTGCCAGATGTACCCACGCCCGGGACATTCCACATAGAATACAACTATTTTCATTGTACCTTTTCCCCTTTTATAAAGGAAAATAACACAGGGTAGCAAAAAAAGTGTGTGTGGGTGGGGGGAGGGAGGGGGATTCAGTAGCTCACACATTTAAGTGACGCTTCTCCAATTACAGCCTGAGTGGCTCCAGTAGAAACTCCTGAGCCAGGTCAGCAGCCCCAGCCCAGTGGCAGAAAGCAGACAGAGGAGGGCGTCCTGGTTCTGCCCCGGAGCAAAGCTTTTTTTCCCCACCAAAGATTTTTTTTTTTAATTGATTTTGAGAGAGAGAGAGAAAGGGAGGAGAGAGAGAAACATGGATGGGAGAAACATTGACTGGCTGCCTCCTGTACTCCCCCTACTGGGGATCGGGCCCACAGCCGGCATGTGCCCTGACCTGGAATGGAACCAGCAACCTTATGGTGCATGGGCTTTTTTTTTTCTTCATTTTTTACTTAAATAATAATAATAATAATAATAATAATAATAATTGGGCCCTAACCGGTTTGGCTCAGTGGATAGAGCGTCGGCCTGCGGACTGAAGGGTCCCAGGTTCAATTCCGGTCAAGGGCATGTACCTAGGTTGCGGGCACATCCCCAGTGGGAGGTGTGCAGGAGGCAGCTGATCGATGTTTCTCTCTCATCGATGTTTCTAACTCTCTATCCCTCTCCCTTCCTCTCTGTAAAAAAGCAATAAAATATATTTAAAAAAAACAAACAACAAAAAAACCCACACAGATATATGAAGAAAAATAATGGTCCCTCTCTCTATCTCTTTCCCTCCAGTTTCCCTCTGAGTGGGGTTATCTTTTGGCCCGCATATCTGATGCAAAGCTCTTTCTTAAAGTCAGACAGCAGCATCTCGCACGTTTTATTGGCTGTCATTTAAGAGTGTGTGTGTGGGGGTGTGTGTGTGAGGGGGGAGGGCATGTAAAATGCAGGAAGATAGTGCTTGCAGGTTACCTAGGTGTTTGCTTACATATAATTCCTTGTTGCTGTTGTTGCCCCTTTTTCTCTTCCCTGCTCTGTGTGCCTGGAGAGAGGCAGGTGGTGCAAGCATCCTCTCTCCTCCCCCCTACTCCCCCCCGCCCCCCGCAGCTCCAGAACCATCCTTTCCAGTCACCCGCTGTGCTAGTAGCATCTTCATGGTGATCGCAACCCACATCGGCTCCACATCCTGGATTACAGGCCCACGGAGGTTGGGAGGGATGTGGGCAAAGGACTTAATGTGTTGGATGTGGGGCCTGGCTTGGGTTTGTGTTAGCAGAATGCCTAATAGCACCAAAAGCTTCAGTTAGAGGGTAGGCATTCCCAAATTGTCAGATGGCCACCTCCATCATAGCGGCCTTTGGGATGAATACTTTTGTTGACTTTGTCTGCATTCCTGGAAAAGTATGAGATCATTTGGGAGAAATTGGTATGGTCATTTTACCTCAAAGCAGGACAGAGCTGTGCTGTCATTCCGGATACTGCTCAGATGCCATGCGGCACTGGAATGGATGGGGCAAGATCACTGTGGTTTGCATTGTGTGTGTGTGTGGTAAAAAATATAACAAAATTTATCACCATAATAATTTTTAAGTGTATAGTTCAACAGTGTTAAGTACACTTACATCGTTGTGGAACAGACAGCCAGAACTTTTTCATCCTGTAGAGTTGAAACTGTTCCCATTAAACAACTCTCCGATCCCTGTTCCCCCAGCCCCTTGCAACCAATCACTATTTTACTTTCTGTGAATTTGGTGACTCTAGGAACCTCATGTAAGTGAAATTATACAGTGTTTGTCTTTTTCGGACTAGATTATTTCACTGAGCATAATGTCATCAAGATTTATCCATGTTGCACTGTGTCTGAATTTCCTTCCCATTGAAGGCCAAATAATATCTCGTTGTCTGGATATACCACATTTTGTTTATTCATCAATGGACACTTGTGTCGTTTCTGTCTTTTGGCTTTGGTGACTAAGGCAGCCTCGGGCATGGGTGTACAAAGTTCTCTTGATGACCTTACTTTCTGTTCTTTGGGTATATACCCAGAAGTAGGATTGCTGGATCATATGGTAATTTGATTTTAATTTTTTCAGGAACTTCCATACTGTTTTTCATAGTGGCTGTACCATTTTACATTTCCACCAGCAGTGCACAAGTGTTCCAATTTCTCAACATGCTTACCAACACTAAGTTGTTGTTTTTTTAATAAACTTTATTGTTCAGATTATTACAATTGTTCCTCTTCCCCCGCCCCCATAGCTCCCCTCTACCCGGTTCCCACTCCACCCTCTGCCCTTACCCCCCACCACTGTCCTCAGCCATAGGTGTACGATTTTTGTCCAGTCTCTTCCCGCACCCCCCACACGCCTTTCCCCCTGAGAATTGTCAGTCCACTCCCTTTCTGTGCCCCTGATTCTATTATATTCACCAGTTTATTATGTTCATTAGATTTTTTATTCACTTGATTTTTAGATTCACTTGTTGATAGGTATGTATTTGTTGTTCATAATTTTTATCTTTACCTTTTTCTTCTTCTTCCTCTTCTTAAAGAATACCTTTCAGCATTTCATATAATACTGGTTTGGTGGTGATGAACTCCTTTAGCTTTTTCTTATCTGTGAAGCTCTTTATCTGCCCTTCAATTCTGAATGATAGCTTTGCTGGGTAGAGTAATCTTGGTTGTAGGTTCTTGCTATTCATCACTTTGAATATTTCTTGCCACTCCCATCTGGCCTGCTTAGTTTCTGTTGAGAAATCAGCTGACAATCGTATGGGTGCTCCCTTGTAGGTAACTAACTGTTTTTCTCTTGCTGCTTTTAATATTCTCTTTTGTCTTTTGCTCTTGGCGTTTTAATTAGGATGTGTCTTGGTGTGGTCCTGTTTGGATTCCTTTTGTTTGGGGTTCTCTGAGCTTCCTGGACTTGTATTTCTTTCGCCAGGTGGGGGAAGTTTTCTGTCATTATTTCTTCTAATAGGTTTTCAGTATCTTGCTCTCTCTCTTCTTCTGGCACCCCCATAATTTGGATGTTGGTACACTTGAAGCTGTCCCAGAGGTTCCTTACACTATCTTCATATTTTTGGATTCTTTTTGCTTTTTGCTTTTCTGGTTGGGTGTTTTTTGCTTCTTTGTATTTCAAATCTTTGACTTGATTCTTGCGATCCTCTAGTCTGCTGTTGGATCCCTGTATAATATTTTTTATTTCAGTCAGTGTATGCTTAATTTCTAGTTGGTCCTTTTTCATATCCTCGATGGTCTCACTAAATTTATCGGCCTTTTCTAAAAAATCCTTGAAAAACCTTATAACCATGGTTTTGAACTCTATATCCAGTCGTTTGCTTTCCTCCATTTCTTTCATTTGTGACCTGTTTCTTTGTCTCCGCATTTTGGTTGCTTCCCCTGAGTTGATAGAGTGGCTTTGTGTGCTAGGTGTCCTATAGGGCCCAGTGGCTCAGCCTCCCCAGTTACCTGAGGTGGACACTCTTGGTGCACTCCTTTGTGGGCTGTGTGCACAGTCTTGTTGTAGTTAAGCCTTGATTGTTGTTGGTATCACTGGGAGGAATTGACCTCCAGGCCACTGGGCTGTGAGGATCAGCTGTGTCTACGCTGGGAGAACTTCTGTGCTGGAGACACCCTTATGAGACAAGACTTGCAAAAGCCTCTGTGCTCAGCTTGGATGGGGTGGAGTCTCAGGGCGGGGTAGACAGAAATGGCTTCCCGTCAGCCCTGCCCTAATAGGCCCCTGTGTCTCAGTGTTCCATGGTAATCGCTGCAAGCACCTCTGAGAGAAAGCCGCCACCGAGTTTCACCCGCTGCCAGACAGTCCAGTTTCTGCCCGAATGAGTCTGGGTCCCCAGAGTCTCGACCGGAACTGGAGTTCAGAGCAGTCGGGAGCTTTTGTCTCCCTCCCGATTGCGAAAGCCAGCTGCGTACTCAATTGCTAGCCCTCTCCGCCGCGCCTCCCTACCTCTGCCTTTACTTCTGCAGCTCCTCTGAGTCTCAGTGTGCTTTTCTCTTTCCTTCTAGTTGTAGAATTTCCACTCAACAAGCCTTCCTGTGGTTCTGGATGATGTCCGTTTTGTCTTTTAGTTGCAGTTTTGAAATTGTTGTGTGAGGCAGCAGTTTAGGTGTTTACCTGTGCTGCCATCTTGGTTTCTCCACTAAGTTGTTTTTTTAAAATATGTTTTTATTGACTTTAGAGAGAGGAGGGGTTAGAGAGAAACATCTATTGGCTGCCTCCCACACATACCCTACTGGGGATTAAGCTTGAAACCCAGGCATGTGCCCCAACCGGGAATTGAACTGGTGACCCCCTGGTGCATGGGACAACTTTCAATCAACCGAGCCATACCAGCCAACTGATGTGTGTGTGTGTGTGTGTGTGTGTGTGTTTAATAGGGGCATCCTTATGGGTGTGAGGTGATGTCTCATTGTGGTTTTGATTTGCATTTCCCTCATGATCAGTGATATTGAGCATCTTTTCATGTGCTTTTTGGTCATTTGCATATCTTCTTTGGAAGAGTGTCTATTTACATCCTTTGCCCATTTTTCAACTGGGCGATTTAATTTTTTACTCTTGAGTTGCAGGAGTTCTTTATATATTCTGAAGACTAACTCTTTATCATATATATGATTTGCAAATATTTTCTCACATTCCATAGGTTACATTTTCATTGTTAAATGCATCCTTTGATGAACAAAGTTTTTCAGTTTGATGGAGGCCTCCAGGAGTTGGTTTCTGTTAAATATATGTCCGTGGGGCCCAAAACTCTGTAGGCGGTTCTCTTACTTCTGGTGACACATGGTGGAGCTGGGGTGCTCTCTGGTCACATTTGGGCAACTCTTCTGATTTTCCTCCTGCCTGACGCTCTTAAATGTGGAATTTGTGGAAGTTCACAATGGCGAAGTGAGTGTTGTCCCTGGGGTTTGCTAAAGCCAATACCCTCACTTGAAGGAGAGAGAGAAACTCAAGCATGGGATAGGCAGCTGGTCCCAGATGCCTTTCTTTGGGTCCATGTGGACAGTGCAGAGAGAGCCAGATCCTAGTGTCAAACCCAAAAAGCGGAAAACCCATGGAAAGAGTAAGCATTGCTTTGCTAAAAATAGAAAGTAGAAACAAAAGGTTTTAACTAATTATGGAGAGCATCTCCTGAGGTTGCCAACCATCTTTGCTCAGCACTCCAAGTGCTCTTGGAGCCTGCGCACCTACTGGGTCCTGGATTCAGAGCTCTGGGTAGCAAGGGAAGTTGGGGAGTTAGAGGGGCAAGGGAATGGCGGGGGGTGGGGGGTGGATGGGTGGGGAGCATGCTGCTGCCTTGGCAGATTACAGAAGGATCACACACACACACACACACACACACACACACACACACACACACACACACGGCTGGCCTCCAACTTCAGTCACCTCCCCTGTCTCAGCAAGAAATGACACAAATGCAAAACCACTCACAGCCCCACATCCAGATCACGTGTCCAGCATTAGAGAGGTTGGTGGCGGGGCGGGGGAAGGGGGAGGGAGGGGGAATCTTGGAGGCAGACCTCCTTCCCCTACACTCCCTCTCATCTGTAGTTCAAGTTAGGCCACACGGCTGTGCTATAGGGGAAAGTACCGCAGGGAATCAGGTGTTGTCTAGCCTTTTGCGTCCTTCCTTTCCATTTCCCTCTACAACAGCAAAAAGGTGCCAAAATTTTTCTCTGCCCCCCAATTATGGGCTGAATTGTGTCACCAGCAAAGTCATATGTTGAAGCCCTAACCCCCAGTGCTTCAGAATATGACTGTATTTGAAGATGAGGGTCTTTAAGAAGGTGATGAAGCTAAAAATGAGATTTTTTTTTTTAAAGGGCAGATCCTAATCCAATTTGACTGGCGTTCTTATAAGGACACAGACAATTAGGACACAGACAAGCACAGAGGGAGGATCATGCAAGGACACAGGGAGACAATGGCCTTCTACCAGCCAAGGACAGAGGCCTCAGAAGAAACCATCTATCTGGAAGAAAGTACATTTCTGCTGTTCACGCCCCCCAGGCTGCGGTACTTGGTTACGGTGGCCTCCTGCGAACTGACCCAGCCACCCCATCTCACCCTTCTTTCTCTCAGTAGAACAGCATGAGTCACTTATTAACTCCCGCAGCAGTTCGTCATGTCTTTGTTAATGCGAAACTCCCAAGACGTGCTTGTAATATTGGCAAGTGGTTGTGAGCTGTGAGCCCAGCATCCTGTTGCAAATGGGTACGTTCCTTATTAAAATGCCACTCGTAGCCCTCTGTTTCCCAGCGCTCTTGGCAACAGCCCAACTTTATGTTCCAAATAGGAAAAGGTGGGTTGATTTAGAGACTCAGCCGTCGTTAGGCGTTACCTTGATTTATATTTAAAATAATATTAACTAGTTGAACAACAATGGCTCACCATTCACCTGGGGCCTGCGAAGCTAATAAAACAGGCACATTAATCTCTATTGTGCTGACATCGATTTGTACCAGCAGTCCTTCCAAGTCAAGAAATGTGTTATGTTGTTCCAAATGTACGTTTATTTGGTTCGGGATTGTGTTAAGTGGTTCCAAAAAATGAACTTGTATATTTTCTCTAAGGAAGCTCTTGTGTATTATTTCAGCTCAAAACATCTCTTGAACACAATTGCTAATCAGGAATCAAAATCAGCATCTGGCTGGCTGGCCGGGCTGGAGGGCCTGCTGCCTGAGATGCGGCTGCCCCCGGGGCACCCAGAAGGAGCTCTTGGGGTGCTTCAGAAAGAAGCCTGGCCTGGGCAGTTCCTGTTTTGACTCGCTGGAATTCAAAGATACCTTTAAGCCTTTTCTCCCATTTGAGCTGAGAGGGTCCAGGACCCAGTTTCACAAGCTGTGCCGTGTGGAACTCCTGAGGAAACCTGCTCCAAAGAATGACTTCATGAGAGGGAAACGAAAATTTGCCTTTTCTTCTTTTTTCCTCATTTCCCAAGGGAGGGCTAATCTTTAGAAACACAGAATCTCTGGAGGCCAATAAAATGGAGTGCAAGAAGCGAGATTATTTCATTGTTGCCACCATGAAATAGAGTTTGTTTTCATTGCATTTCTTTTTCCCTTCAGGAAAGCGCTGGGTAGGAGCCCTGATAGATTATTCTTGCACCCCTGGTTCTGACTTTCCCCCCATTGTTCCAGTTGCCTTGTTATCACCGAGATCTCTGTCAAGTTCAATGCCATTCTTGTTTCATGTACTTGTTCCCACCGCTGGGCTGCCTGCCTGCCTCTGCCCGAGGTTCCAAGGGTGATGGCATGTGGCCCCGTTACCACCCTTTCATGTTGTAAACCGCCTCGGGTGTCCCTGAAACCAGCTCAGGGTGTTGGCAGGACAGCAGCATGGTGGCCGCTCAGCTGGACGGTCCACCCGGGATTTTCCAGCTCAGCAGCGGGCAGCAGGGCTTCTGCCTGGATCCAACACCTCTCTGTGCACTTGCGGGTGCCTCGGTGGTGGGGTTCAGAGAGCAGCTGGCCTGCTGTACGTCTGGTCATGTGCGTCTGATCATGAGGAAGCGCTTATGTAAAGAAACATGTAACCAGAGGCATAGCGGGCCTGGGGCGCTGCCTCAAATGCCAAGTCAAGGGTTGGGGACCATAAGCATCGTGCAGGGAATTGAAGTGCTTTCACGTGCATGATGGCTGTTAAATGTGTGGACTCTCACTGTCGGGGTGCAGTTCAGACAGTGGGAGAGTTCAGGCAAGGAAAAGGGGCCGGAGCTGGGTGGGGTCCCGTTCCCTCCCGCTCCCAGAAGGAGCCCTCAGGGGCCTCCAGGGCGCAGGGACTGAGGCCTGGGGAGATTGACATTCTGAAGCAGAGGGTAGTGATGTCAGAAATAGATGGCTGGTTGAATAACTTATGGGGACTCAGCATTTGTATCCCTCTGTAACCTCCCAGAAACAGGTGTCCAGGGGTGCATAGGCCCTCCATTGACAAGGGCCCCAGAAAGCTCAGACACCCCCAGCCTGGCACTGGTGTGTATCTGCCCCCACCCAAGCTTCCCGAGATGCCTCTGGGCAGCTGCACCTGCCTTCGGCCCCGGAGCCAATGCTAACATGCTCTCCAAAGTGTGGCGAGCCGGCACGGCCACGGCATACTCAGCCCCAGGCGACTTATGTGCCACGCCAGCTCAGCCAGGTTCAGTGACCCTGAGAGCGGGCGGTGAAGGATTGAGAGAAGACAGACAAGAGAATGAAAGCTGGGTCTGGGTCGGACGCTGCTTCTCTGATAGAGAGCGCCACGGACTACAAGCCGTGTCTTTATTTTATAGCCAGGTGCCATGAGGCAAAGTAAGGGCATAGTCAAGATGTTTACAACATTCTCCTGAGTGCTGATCCTATTCAATTACATGCACCTGATCAAGCTTTGTTTACTTGCAGCCTATATCACTTAGGCACGTGGGTCCTCGTGTTCAGACCATAGGTTCAAGCTTACAACTACAGCTGTAGGTTATAATTGTGCTGGGAGGGCTCTGCCCTCCAAGCTGGGACTTGCACGTGGCCATGAGAGGACTGTGCCTTCTCATCAGTCCGAGGCTTGAACCTGCCCAAACACTGTAGCCACGGCCCACACCAAAGAGTGTGGAAAGCTCTGTTCCTCCGGAAGGCGTGTTTTTCCCCGTGAAAATGCCATCCTGTTTGTGGTGGTTTCAGCTGTCAGCAATGCCCTGCTTCTGCTTTGGGATTATCTTTCAAGCCTTGGAGAAGAAGAAAGATGTTGAGTCCCTCCCATCTGGCACTGGGACCCAGACCTGCTGCAGCCTCACTTGTCGCTTGGGAGACTGGAGGGCAGGGCAGAGCGCTGGGCTTGGGGAGTGTGGCCACGGAGCTCCAGGAATTCTGTGTTAGGAGTGTTTCTTATCAGAGGTGCGCTCGGCACACTTAGGAGCATTGCTCAGGACTATCTTATCCCAACATTTTTTACAAAATGTATTTTATTGATTTTTTACAGAGAGGAAGGGAGAGGGATAGAGAGTTAGAAACATCAATGAGAGAGAAACATCAATTAGCTGCCTCCTGCACACCCCCTAGTGGGGATGTGCCCGCAACCAAGGTACATGCCCTTGACCAGAATCGAACCTGGGACCTTTCAGTCCGCAGGCCAACGCTCTATCCACTGAGCCAAACCAGTTAGGGCCCAACCTTTTTAAAAAATATATTTTTATTGATTTCAGAGAGGAAGGGAGAGGGAGAGAGATAGAAACATCAATGACTGACCAGCTGCCTCCTGCACACCTCCTACTGGGGATCAATCCCATAACCCGAGTATGTGCCCCTGACCGGAATCGGACCCAGGATCCTTCGGTCCGCAGACCAACGCTCTATCCACTGAGCCAAACCAGCTAGGGCATTGTCCCAACCTCTTAACGGAGAATACTGAACTGTTGTTCCCAGGAGAAGTACAGGGTAGCCTCTTATTAGCTCTGATCACAACATTTTCATTTACTGATTAGCACATAACCTATGTGTGTTTCTGTCTAAAGACACCATATTGAATATACTGGTATAGGGTGTCCCCCCAAATGTATACACACACTTTGAATAATTATAAAGGCAGTGTTTATTAAAATACATTTTATTTTCAAAATTGAGCTATCAACTGTTAAAGTGTGTGTAGATTTTTGGGGGAACACCCTGTATATTGTTGCTTCTTTAATATTGAACTCACAGACAACAGTGCTAAGTTAGGCCTCTTGGTTCCCTGCAAATGAGTGAGGACATAGCAGTCCTTACCCTCTTTAGGGACCACAGACCCCTTAAGTAGCGTGGTAAGCCCTATGGACCCCTAAAACCATCATCAGTTGTCTACATTCATACACAGATGGATGCTAAGTCTTAGTTAGAGGTCAGTGAAAATACCCATTTTCCCATACAAGCTCATGGATGCCCTGAACTCTCCCCATGGGGCCCTTAAAGAATTATGGGCCCAGGTAAGAAGCCCTGTGACAGGGATGTACATACAGACTAATGGTCCAGAGTTGTACACAACTGCCTGGGAGAGGCATATGTGAAAGTGTGGGCTGTGCAGGCAGGGGCCCACCTCCTCCATCTTCCAAGCCCACCTCCCCCTGAGACTCTGCCTGACCGGGGGTGGGGCAGGACTCCAGATGGGATAATCGGTTACGTCGGTTTTCACGTTTGGTCAGGGGCAGAGTCCATATCAGGATCACGTACATTCACAATGCTGTGCAAGCATCTACAGAACTTTTCCATCTTTCCTGACTGAAACACTGTCCTCCTTAAACAATAAATTCCCATTTCCCCTTCCCCTCAACCCTTGGCAACCACTGTTGTGTTTCTATGAGTTTGAAAGCTCTCTAAATATCTAATATAAGTGGAGCCATACAATATTTGTCTTATTGTGACTGGATTATTTTGCTTAGCATAATGTCCTCAAGGTTCACCCACATTGTGTCATGGGTCAGGATTTCCTTCCTTACAGAGAGTGCATAAGACGGAATAATGTTCCATTGTACATTCTGTTAGCCACTCATCCATGGGTGGCCACTGGCTTGCTCCCCCCCTTTTGCTGCTGTGCACATGAGTAAGTACAAGGAAGGATGCTTTTAGAAGTTTAAAAAATCCCTACCTTTGTGAATGTTAGCATTTTAGATTTTTTGCACTTGGAAGAAGATTGGCAATAATCCCAAGTCATTTTAGGTATATGGTGCCATTTCATTTCCCTCAAGTTCCCAGCACATGTGGTTGCCTGGGTACACCGGCGTGGTAACCTGCCGCCTCTGTGCTCACTCAGGCCAGTGCTCCATCTGCAGCCAGTGTCCCACTTGTTCATGAGGCAAAGGCCAGATCGGGGGCACCATGTGGAGGCCCTAACTCCCGAATCCTGCAAGAGTGCATAAAACCAGCCAGGAATTCCATTCTTGTGGGAGGAGGGTGCTCTGAATAACGAAGGTTGGAAAGTGGCCTCTTGTAGAAAACTAGGGTTACAGGCAGCTCTGCCCAGTCCCAAAGTCACCACCAGGCAGTGGCCATCCTTGACTGCACAGTAGAAAACATGTGGTCGTTGAAAGAGAGGTGGCATTCAGAAGGCCTTGACCAGAGAGGGGAGGGTGGGAGTGGCTGGGCGTGCCTGAGAGCTGGGACAGGAGGGTGAAGAGAGGATGAGGGAGAGGCCTCCTTCTGGTCTGAGGTCTGATCGCCAGGGCTTGCTAGTCAGTAACACGGCCGCTTGCATTCACTATCTTCTCTGATTCTTTCTAGAATCTGTCCAGAGTCTCCCTTACACCGTGACTGTCCTGCAGGCTGTGTGCACAGAGGTGAACTCTTCCCTCACGGAGGAGGAGCAGGGGCCCGTCTTAGTGATCCTGGGTCTGTAGGGACCTTTAGTCGTGTCAGCAAGACACGGAACAAGAGAAGAGAAAAAGAGACTCAGAAATCAGCCGTCTTCCCTTGACCCAGGGAGCGGTTGACTGTGTAATGCCCCACGGTCCCGGGTTCTGTATTAGTGAGCGCTCCCTGCCCTCTAGTGGTGACATGAACAAGGGACACGCTGTGTCCCATACGTTGGCCAGGAGAGGACTCGGCTGCAGTGTCATCACTGACTGGCACACTGTTTTAAAACACACATAAGTTTGTACATGCTATGTGTTAGGTGCTATGGGTGAGTGAGATGAATTACATAGGGCTAAAGCATAAGTTTGTACAATTTATGTGTTGGGTGCTATAGATGGATGAGATGAATTACATAGGCTTATCACTGAAAATCCCTATGTCCTAACCTCTAGTGCCTCAGAGAGTGCATAAGACTCTATTTGGAGGTGGGACTTTAAAAAGGCAATTACATTCTTCTCAAGTTCACATGGAACATTCTCCAGGAAAGACCATGCATTAGGCCATAAAACAAGTCTCAACACATTGAAAAGAATTGAAATAGTACAAACCATCTGCTATAACCTCGATGGAATAAAATTAGAAATTACTAACAGAAGGAAATTTGGGAAACTCACAAATATGTGGAAATTAAACAACACAGTACTAAATAACCAATGAGTCAAAGAAGAAATCTAAAGGAAATTAGAAAATACTTGAGATGAATGAAAACAAAAAACCCCACAACATACCAAAAACTTATGGGATACAGCTAGAACAGTGCTCAGAGAGAAATTTAAAGCTATAAGCACCTATATTAGGAAAGAAGAAAAATTTCACATCAATAATCTAAATTTTCACCTTAAAAAACTTAAACTGGAAAAAGAAGGACAAACTAAAAGCAGACGGAAGGAAATAATAGATTAAAATGGAGGCAAGGAAAATAGTAAAACAATAGAGAAATCAGCAAAACCAAAACTTGATTTATTAGAAGGTCAACCAAGTTGATAATCTTTTGCTAAACTAACCAAGAAAAAAAGTAAGACTCGAATTAGTTAAATCAGAAATGAAAGACGGGACGTTACTACCAATGTTACAGGGGAAAAAAGGATGATAAGGGAATAGTACAAACAGTTGTATGCTGTGGTGGGCATAAATAATGCTCTCTTTAAGATGTCTGTGTCCTGTTCCATGGACGCCCTGTATGTGTTACCTAACATGGTAAATGGAATTTTGAAGACGTGACTAAATGAAGGACCTGGATATGGGAGTCTTGCCTTGGATTACCTGGATAGTTCCCGTGTAATCACAAAGGTCCTGATAAGAGAAAGAAGGAGGCAAGAGCGTGAGTCTTGAAGATAGAATGCAGCTGGCTGTGAAGATGGAGGAAGGGGCTACAAGCCAAGGAACACAGATATCTTTCAGAAGTTGGAAAGGCAAAGGGACAGATTTCCCCCCAGAGTCGCCAGAAGGAATGCAGTCTTACTAACACCTTGATTTTTTAGCCCAGGGAAATCCATCTCAAACATCTGACCTCAGAAACCGTATATTAAATCTGTGCTGTTTTAAGCCATCAATTTTGTGGTGATTTGTTACAATGCAATAGGAAACAAATATATGTGCCAACGTATTAGACAACCTAGATGAAGTAGACAAATTTCTAGAAGCAGGGAGTGACCACTGGTGGGCACAGAGCTTTTTCAGGAGGTGATGAAGATATTCTGGAATTAGACAGTTTATGATGTTGCACAACTTTTAAGATATACTAACAAGCACTAAATTGTATACTTTAAAAGGGCGAATCTTATGGAACGTGAATGAGGTGACATTAAAAAAGCATGAAAGTCTGGCCCTGGCTGTTGTGGCTCAGTCGGCTGAGTGTCGTCCTATTCGATTCCCGGTCAGGGCACGTCCCCGGGTTGCGGGTTTGATCCCCGGTTGGGGTATGTGCAGGAGGCAACTGATTGATGTCAATGTTTCTCTCTCTCTCTCCCTCTCCCTTCCTCTCTCTGAAGTCAATAAAAACATATTTAAAAAAAAATCATGATAATCCAAACCAGAGAGAGAGAGTGTCTTGATCCCCCTGATTAGAAGGATTGTTGGTGTGTTGTGGGGTACAGCTGGGGAAGTGAGGGAACCCTGTTCATCAGGAAGCCCCATTTGAGATGTGTCTTGCAGAGTGTGAGGGTTGGAATAACAGACCAGTAGCATAAAAATCAGTTGTTTGGTTGAAGTACTTTGTATTTTTTTTCTAAACTCTTCTTCCAAAGTAAAATAAATGTCTTTTTGGTTATGAGTAGGGTTACTGGAGTGTATTTGTGCTGGTGGGGCAAAGTTCTGCCCTTTCTCGCTGGGCGGGAGGAGCCACACGGGGGCGAGCTGATGTTAGATGATGGAAAGGAATTGTGTTTCATTGTTTTTTATTTTGTTAGATGTGATGGTGTTATTGTAATATTTAAAAATTCTTATCTCTTCATATCTCCTGGAATATTTAGGGATAAAATGTGTCTGGACTCTAGTGGAAAACATTTTAGCAAAAAGGGGAAGGGGATAGATAAAGCAGATATGGCAAAATGTTAATAATTTTAAGATCTAACTGATGGGCATATAGAGGGTCCATTTAATATGTTCTTAGATATAGAGATAGGTAGAGAGATAGGTATCTCTATAGGAAAATAGCTACCTCTCTATCTCTATCTGGAGAATTTCCATTTAAAAAGTGGCTGAATGGAAGCGCACATTCAAAGATGTTTTCTCCACTTAATTCATTTCTATCATTTTGTTCTCTTTGAACAGAAGTACAGGCTATTGAGGTCTCGTAACTTTAGAAATGAAATAGAATACTGAGATTTGGAAACACTGTAGGTTACTAGGATGAATACAAACACCAGATCAGACCGGACTGCCCCAGCATTTTGTGCAGCAGCCAGGTCCCTAGCCTGAGTTCATCACCGGCTTGTCAACAAGGCTCTTCAAGTTGGATCATCTATCCTGCCAGATCTTGGAACCCTTCCAACACCTCTCAGAAGGGGCCTGGCAGAATCCCGCCACTCCCCTCCCTCACTTGCTTTCCTGTTCTCCTGACCTTTCACCCTCTGACCTCACCCCACCTGTGTGTGGTAAGGACTCACTTGGCATTGGGTCTGTTGCCCCCCCCCACCCCCCACCCCCCGCCCCCAGGTGAAGACAGGTCCAGCAGGCCGCTGGGCAGCCAAGCCCGGGAACCTGCCCATCAGGACAGACACTCATTCATTTCTTGAATAAGTGAAGGGTCAGGGAGTCACCAGTGATTTTCTTTCTTTTTTTTTTTTTTAAAGTTTTCCTTTTGGTTTCCAATCTTTATACAATGAAGATATTCTATTTCTTTTATATTTTTTAAAAGAAGATATTTTATACTAAAATATAACTATTGCTTTAAAAGTAAATGTGTGTGGCCGAAACCGGTTTGGCTCAGTGGATAGAGCGTCGGCCTGCGGACTGAAGGGTCCCGGGTTCGATTCCGGTCAAGGGCACGTACCTTGGTTGCGGGCACATCCCCAGTAAGGGGTGTGTGCAGGAGGCAGCTGATCAATGTTTCTCTCTCATCGATGTTTCTAGCTCTCTATCCCTCTCCCTTCCTCTCTGTGAAAAATCAATAAAATATATTTAAAAAAAAAAAAAGAAGTAAATGTGTGTGAAGCAACAGGAACTCTCATTCGTTGCTGGTGGGAATGTAAAATGGTATAGCCGCTTAGGAAGACAGTTTGACAGTTTCTTACAAAACTAACCAGACTCTTACCACGTACTCCAGCCATCATGCTCCTTGGTATTTGCCCAACAGAGTCAAAACGTGTATCTGCAAAAACACCTGCAGGCAGATGAGTATTGCAGCTTTATGCATAATGGCCCAAGCTTGGAAGCAGCCAGGACGGCCTTCAGCACATGAATCGGATAAGTCTGTGGTCGGCAAACTGCGGCTCGTGAGCCACATGCGGCTCTTTGGCCCCTTGAGTGTGGCTCTTCCACAAAATACCACGGCCTGGGCGAGTCTATTTTGAAGAAGTGGCGTTAGAAGAAGTTTAAGTTTAAAAAATTTGGCTCTCAAAAGAAATTTCAATCGTTGTACTGTTGATATTTGGCCCTGTTGACTAATGAGTTTGCCGACCACTGGGATAAGTAAACTGTGGTATGCCTAGCCAATGGAATAGTGTTCGGCACTAAAAAGGGGTGAGCCATCAAGCTCTGATAAGACAGGGCGGGCTCTTAAACACATACTACCAAGTGAAAGAAGCCAGTATGAAAGCGTACATGCTGTGTGATTCCAACTATATGACCCTGGAAAAGGCGAAACTGCAGAAGATCAGTGGTTGCCAGGGCTGGGGGGGTGGGGGGCGGGGAAGAGATGGTCGAGCACCGAGGACCTTCAGGCCAGTGAACCCACTCTGCTGCCGTCCGAATGATGACTCCACGTCATCACACTGTCGTCCAAACCCATAGGATGTACGACACCAAGAATGAACCCTGACGTAAGTGACCGACTCTGGGTGACGATGACGTGTCACCGTCAGTTCAGCGAGTGTAGCAAACGTCCCACTCCAGGGAGGATGTTGATGGTGGGAGGCTGTGCGTGTGTGGAGACAGGGAGGCTGTGGGAAATCTCTGCACTTTCTGCTCAAGATTGCTGTGCACCTAAAACTGCTCTAAAAAATAAAGTCTATGAAAACATTTTTAAAACAAGTAAATGTGAGACTGAGAGAGGCTAGATCACAGCGTGGGCTTGGCTGCAGAGGTCCCTGCACATGCTCCCCCGCCCCTCCCCCACCACGCCCCCTCCCACCCCCGGTGCATGGGAGGGAGCAGAGGAGCAGGTATGCGGAGCTGCGGGCCGGGCTCAGAGTCACAGACAGCTGCCTGTGAGAATGTGGATGTGCAGGCTGTTCCTGCTGGCCCCTGTGTGTGCCAATGGCCCTTCGCTGCCTCACCCAGGCTCTCCGACAAGGTCACCTCGAGCCACTGGCAGGCACATTCTTCATTGCAGACCAGTAGGAGATCCCACCTGAAGTTGGGGGTTGATTGGCACAGAGGCCCAGGCAGCAGAGACTCTGCCCCTTTCCTGCAGGACCGATTCCCTCGGGAGCTCTGGCTGGGCTGTGTCCCTGGGCCTCTGAGCGAGGAACAGGGGAGGAGGGGGCCCTGAGCAGGAAGGACCCACCAGGGTCGGGAGAGGCTTCTGTGGACAACGGGAGGGAGGGCACAGCCAGGCCCTGGGGCTGCCACCCTGCAGCGCACAGCCTGCCCGCACAAGCTCGGAGCCCCAGGATCTCCCATCTGAGAGGTGGGCTCAGCATCTCCTTCACGGAGTCCTGTAGGGTCGGGCCCAAGGTTGCGTGTGAGAGTCACCACCAGTCCACAGGCTGCCTGGTCCGGCGGAGCTTCTGTGTCCTGTGCCTGTGATGCTGCATCTCTGGCTCACTGACACAGTGTTTGCGGGGTGAGGGCGGGGAGAGCCACTCTAAGGCGGGGATCTGCTTTCTTCTCTGGGCGTAAGGTCCAGGGGCCCATCCTGAGCTCTGGGGTCCTGGTGCCTGGATGTGGATGCTGCTGGGCAGAAAACAGCCTAGCTGGGCTGGAGTTCAGGGGGAGGAGGCACCTGAACCTGGAGGAGGCCAGCCGGTTTCCAGAGAGGACCTGGGCTCTGCTGTCGGGGCAGGGCAGGGCAGGGCAGGGCTCGTGGCACGTCGGGCCAGCCCTGCCCGCAGGGTCACTCACGTTCCTCTTCTTGGTGGAAACCCATCTCTTTCAGCCATACATTGTGTTTGACTTGGTGTGTTTTTCTTGGCTTTAGTGAACAGGATTCGTTACACTCTTTGTAATTTTTGGAATTGGAGGTATTTTTAACAAATGCAGCCAGTATCGTGGGAACATCCTGAAGTTGCTGGCGTGTCTGCAGGCTAAAATCAACCCTGTCCCACCCCCAGCCTTCCTCCTTAACCAGCCTAAGTCACTCAATGGGGTGTCTATTTTTGTTCATTTAGGTTTCAAACTGAAGCGTGGCTAGAGCTGAGGAAATTGGTGTTGCCCTGTAGTCATTTCTTCTTTCTCCTGCTCCTGGTCTATGAAATCAAAGTGGAGGTGAAAAGGGCCAGACTGCATGGCATGTTCCAGGAAAGGAAAGGCAGGTGGGGGGAGGGGGGACAGTGGCCCTGCCCCTGCCAGCTGGACCGCCATTCCCACCCCTACCCCCACCCCCACCCCCACCATCACCTGTTAGCTGCATGCTCCAGTGGGGAACAAGAAAAAAAAAGGTGAACTACATCGGCAATCATTGCCTTAGAAAGTGCTAAGTATTAATTACATACTGCCGTGTGACAAATCACCACAAATGCACTGGCTTAAAACAGCACACATTGTGATCACAGTTTCTGTGGATCAGGAGTTTGGGTCCTCTGCTCAGCGTAACTCACGAGGCTGCAGTCAAGGTATCCGGCAGGGCTGGGGTCTCACCCGAAGGCTCCGCTGGGGTGGTATCTCCTCCCAAGCTCACTCGCGTGGTTGTTGGCAGGACCCAGCCCCTGGGGGCTGCTGGGTGAGGCCATCTTCAGCTCCTTGCCATGTGGGCCTCCTCAGCCCAGCAACCTGCTTCAGGCAGCCAGCAAGGGAGAGAGGCTGAGCCTTTGCGATCGAATCCCCGAGTGACGTCCGCATTCTGTTGGTTTGAAGGAAGCTACTTAAGGATCGGGGATTCCCATGGGCCATGCACTCCAGGAGCGGGATCATGATCCATCTTAGACGCCGTCTTCCACGAAAGGATGTATATGTGATCACGCCTGGTGCTGATGTGTGCATTCATCTCGTGGGTGTGTGAGTAGCATGACCTTTGCAGGAAGTGCCTTGGCTCCTGGTCCAAGGGATCGCATCAGGGAGAAGTCCAGCAATCCACTTAACCCCTCGGACCCCAGTCTCCCCCTCTTTAGAATGGGGGTCATGGCAACCACTGGGGCATTTTGTGACCTTTTTAGATTCGATGTGGTAAGTATTAAAGAGCTGGTCAAGGCAACTGGCTCATAGCAGGCCCCCAGAAATTCTTGTTGAACGAATGAATGAGCTTCTTGTTACCATTTAGAGACTTTGGTAACGAGAAATACATGAGAATTCTTCAGAATATTTGCATTCCCCAGGAAGTGAAACCCACCCCAGTCCCTGAGGAGGAGGAGCAGATCGGGCTTCTACCCTGGGCAGGGGCCTTTCACCTTAGGCAGTGGTTGGCAAACTCATTAGTCAACAGAGCGGCAAACGGCGGCTCGCGAGTGGTCGGTTTGCCGACCACTGCCGTAGGGCAACAATCAGTGTGCCGCAAGAATTTTTAAAAAAGATTTTTATTGATTTCAGAGAGGAAGGGAGAGGGAGAGAGAGATAGAAATATCAATGATGAGAGAGAATCATTGATTGGCTGCCTTCTGCATGCTCCCTATTGGGGATCGAGCCCACAACCCAGGCATGTGCCCTTGACGGGAATCGAACCAGGGACCCTTCAGTCTGCAGGCCAACGCTCTATCCACTGAGCCAAACCAGCCAGGGCTAAAACATGCAATACCTAACTATTGAGTCAGGGGCACTGACCTTGTTTCCCTTAGATTGCCAAATTAAAAAAAAAAAAATGACATGCCCTGGCTGGTGGCTCAGTGGTGAGAGTGTCAGCCTGCACACTGAAGGGTCGTAGGTTCGATTCCCGGTCAAGGGCACATACCTGAATTGTAGGTTCAATCCCCAGCACTGGTCACAGCGTATGTGGGAGGCAACCAATCGATGTGTCTCTCTCACATCAATGTTTCTCTCTCTGTAAAGCAATGGGAAAAATATCCTCGGGTGAGGATGAACCAACCAAACAAACAAACAAAAAAACACAAAAGACAACAGGCAACACAACAGGAGCTGTCTGGTGCGAATGAATCCAAGTTACCCCCATGTGTTGTGTTGTTGTTTTTTGTCAGATCGGCAACAAAATATATTTTTGATGTGCCGCAGAATTTTAGTAATTAGTTTGTGTGCCATAAGGTGAAAAAGGCTGATCATCGCTGCTGTCGGGGAAAGACAGGAAGCAGGATTTCTGGGTCCCAGGGGGTGCATGTTTTACGTTTTAGTCACATTACTATGCCATGTTGCCCTCTAACAGGTCTGTGTTAACCACCCTCTTACCTGCAGTGTATCCGAGTACCATTTGTCATCATCCTGGCTATTACTCGATGCCATGAGACTTTGTAATGTTTGATCATCTCTTGTAATATGTTTATTGGTCATGGGTGCTTGCTTCCTTTGTTGGGTGTGCATTGTCTGTCTTTATTAGGTACTCAGTCTTCCTGTTGCTGAGGAATGATTCTTTATAGATTCTTCTAGCAATGCTTTTGCCTATTATACATATTTCAGACATTCCCCCCACACACACACCTCCCCAGCTCACCAGCCCTCTTGTAACATAGGTTTTGGTGTCTTTTGTCATAGAGATGTTTAAAGATTTATGCAGTCAGATGTATCAGTATTTTCATTACAGCTTCTCAAAGCTATCATTTGTATACCCTACTCTTGGTAACCAGCAGCGATATCCCTCAGACAGAAACCACAAGGGACCATCTCTAGCCAACAGAGTCGGGTCCATTGCTCTGTGGCAGCAAGCTGCCCACCCTGGGACCTGGGTGTGCATCTCCAAGGTGGGCGCAGTTGGGGAACAGCACTTACAGGGCTTGGGACTAGAGTTAGTCAGAGGATGTACTGGCAGGGAGTGGACAGAGTTGGTAAAGTGATGGGTTGCTGGAACAGTGAGTGAGCGGTCTTGTCTGTAGAACACACAAGCTCATGTGGAGTCACTGTGGGGCCAGTTTGTCCAGGGCTGTCTCAGTCCATTCTGGCTGCTACAACAATACCACAGGCTGGGTGGCTTATAAACAACAGAAATTTGTTTCTCACAGTTCTGGAGGCTAGAAGCCCAAGATCAAGGCCCCAGCAGACTTGCTGTCTGGTGAGAGCTCATTTTCTGATTGATAGCTGGTGTCTTCTTGCTTTGTCTTCAGATGGTGGAAGGGGTGAGGGCGGTCCTGGGGCCTCTTTTAAAAGGGCACTAATCCCACTCATGAGGGCTCCACCCTCATAATGTAATCGCCCTCCAAAGGCCCACCTCCTAATACCATCTTCCTGGGGCTTGGGATTTGCACATATGAATTTTGACACAAACATTGCAAAGGCTTCTCTTAGAACACATGATTCTGAATGAACTTGCATTCAAAGGTGATGCTCAGGCCCTGGCCAGTGTGGGTTAGTTGGCTGAGCGTCCTCCCATGCACCAAAGGATGGCCTGTTCAGTTCCTAGTCGGGGGACATGCCCCGGTTGTGGGCTTGATCCCCAGTAGGAGGTGTGCAGGAGGCAGCCAATTGATGTTTCTCTCTCTCCCTCTCTTTCTTTCTTGCTAAAAAGATAATAAAAAATGTGTTTTTGTGTTTGTTTTTTTCTTAAAAAGGGATGCCCACGGTGGCTTTGTGGAGCACACTTTATCTGTTTTGTGAGTTAGAGTATGTTGCAGGCTGTGATTTCTGTTTCAGTTCTCAGTCCCCCTAACAGCCTGGATGCCAGCAGGACCCATTTTTGCCTGAGCAGTCCCTCTCTGGGCCATGCTCCTGGCCACCCTGGGATGAAGGACGGGCGGCTTTCCTCTGGGCATGTCACTGGACCAGCATCCCCGTTCATTTGTGCATTGAGTTACAATGGTAGCTGTTCTGATGCCTGTCACCAGCTCCCTTCTCCTTTTTCTGGGATCCTTTGGTGGGACAGCAGTTACGTGGAAGCATTCCAGAATCTGGAGCTCGCACACCTGGTGACGGCTACGTGGACAGACACGAAGACAAGGGTTTCACTAAACGCGTGAAACTTGTCTCCTGTGTTCCATGATCAATGTGGGTCTCTTAGATGCCCCAGGGCTTCTTCCCTTCGATCCTGGGATAGTTAGTTCAGCTTTCCTCGAGTTTGCAGAATCACTTCTACACCTGGTGACTGCCAAGGGTTAGGGTCTCAGGCGCATTATTACTAAACAACAGAGGTGTCCACTAGCAATGTGGTGCCTGAACCAGCAGAGAAGGGGAAATGGCCAAGAAAATAAAGAACAGAAACACACAGAGACGCCGTGGCGGTGAGCAGGAGCATTCTTCGTGCTCTCCTCTGTTCATGGGCCACACGGTCCTGGGACCCCTGACCCAAACACAGGTCCATGATGGTGACATAGGCACTGCCCTGGGGCTGCAGTCATCACGATTTCCAGGATAGTCTGTGATGACGTCTTCCACGAGGTTCCATTCCCGAGCTTCGTGTGTAAGCAGGAGCCTTGAGGCGAATGTGAGCTCCCATCAGACACCTTTGTCAACAGTGAGACTGAGTGGCTCAGGTTCACTTATTATAATAGCAACTCATTTCATGGGAGCAGAGAATCCTCAACTGAAACCTCACACAGCGACTAATTAATAGTCGTTGTCTTGGGAATAAGAAAATCTCTAGGTCTTGGATGTTCATGGGAGTTTCAGTTTTGCAAGATGAGAAGGGTTCTGGGGCTGGAGGGTGGTGATGGTTGCTCAACAATATGAATGTACTCAACGCCACTGAACTACACTTAAAAATGGCCAAAGTGGGAAATTTTATGTTATGTATATTTACTGCAGTAAAAATAATCAATAAGAGAATATTTCTTCCAATGTTGATTAGCTAATCCTATTTCCCTTGCTGTGAGTTTTCTCTTCATTTTTGGTGCCTGAGCTCGTAGTTATCTGGACCAGTAGAGCGGGTGGGGGACATTTGGGCAATCTGAGCTGTGGCTGGACCAGGCCTTCCTCAGGCCACTGGGCGGAGTCCCAGGAGGCTGGTGAAGGAGTGCAGCGGAGGACTACCCAGAAATTTAGGAGGCTCCCGGCCGTGCAGAGAAGGAGCAGCCCCCGGGAAGAGGTAGGGTGCTGAGGAGGAGGCCTCTTCCGAGAGGCCCTGCCCCCCAGAAGGTGTTCACAGACCACCCAGATGCCTGGCCTCTGAGGGTCACTGCTGCCCCTCTTTGGGAACCAGCAAGGACTCTCATTTCAAACTCCCTGTGTTCTGAGAGAGCTCTGGGGTGCTAATGAACTCTGGCACCTGGGCAGCTAATCTCTAAGATAGCCTGGGTGTCACAAAACCTTGGGGAGCCTTTCTAGAAAGTACCCACACTTGCTCTGTACACCTTCCCTTCCGCCTCCCAGTACCTGTTCCAGAGGTACTGGGCCCAGAGGCCCAGGGGATATCCGTTTCTGGTTAGACCCTGCCACCAGGGGGCAGTGTGGCCTGCAGGAGGCTACTGTCCCTGGAGCCTCTGTGTCCCAGACCAAAACCCAGTTCCCTGGGTCCACCCGCCTGAAGGCTCCGGGGGGATACTCTTAGTTCAGATCTGTAAGTGGCTCTCTATAGATCTCATGAGAGACTGGGACTTCTCCGGTCTCTGCTGATGGAAAGGCAGCCAGAGTGGGTCAAGGGAGGCACAATTTCCAAGCCCACCCACAGAGCCTTGTAGAACCGGCCGTGTTAGAGTCACGCAGAGGAAGTTGTTAAAATAATACAGGACTTCTGCTTCCAGAGGATGGAGCAGACATACGTTTTCCTGTTCCTCCCACTGAGTGTAACTAAAAGCCCTGGACATCATACATTAACAAACACAAGAAGACTCTGAAAGATGGAGAGAAGGCAGACCACGTGGGGGAGCCTGGGCTTCCACCCCCACCGACCAGTAATAGGGCACCATTTCCCCTCGCTGCTGGGGAAGGTCAGAGGGTCAAGGAGAGGGCGAGGCCTTTTGCCACCCAGCAGCAGTGAGGCCATCCCTACGTGGGGAGCCAGAACCCGGCCAGAGGAAAGAGGAGAGGATCTTGTCTTGAGCGTCGGTGGAGATTGACTGAGGAGCTCGGACTTGACCTACAACTTGCAGTAACAAGGTGCCAGCACAGGGTCAGAAAACAAAACAAAATGAAAGGCAGGAAGACATTTTTGGAGGTGATGAGGTGGTACTGGTTTCACAGGTGTATACATATGTCAGACTCATCAAATTGTATACCTTAAGTACGTGCAGTTTCCTTATGTAAATTATATCTCAATAAAGCTGCTTAAAAAAACACTAAACAATTAAAACAGAAAACATTTTTTAAAAATATATATTTTATTGATTTTTTTAGAGGGAGAGTTAGAAACATCGATGAGAGAGAAACATTGATCAGCTGCCTCCTCCACACCCCCTACTGGGGATGTGCCCGCAACCAAGGTATATGCCCTTGACTGGAATTGAACCTGGGACCTTTCAGTCCGCAGGCCGACGCTCTATCCACTGAGCCAAACCAGTCAGGGCCAGTAAACATTTTAAAATAAGATCTACAGTATCATAACATGAGAATTTCCAAGTTTCAATAGAAAATCATTCATCATACCAAGATGAAACTGTCTAATGAAAGTGAATGCACAAGGGCCATCCATAGATGCTAACACTGAGTGACAGAGATGTCAAAATTGTTTGGCCAAGAGTTCAAAGCAGCCACAAAAAAACAAACAAACAAACAAAAAAACACTTCAATGAGCAATTGCAAATATGCTCGTGCTTGAAATAAATGAAAAGAAAAAAAAGAAAGCTTCTATTTCTTAGGAAAGTAAAGAAATAGAATCTTAGCAAAGTGAAAATTATAAAAAATATTAAAAATGGAATGGACATTTTAAAAGAAAAATACAATAACTAAAATATAAACCCAGTAAGTGGGCTCAAGAGCAGAATTGAGTGAACAGTAACAACACAAAAGAATGGAGAATCTGGGGCCCGTGGGGTCCAATTAAAGACCCAACACTCATGTCATTGGAGACTTGGAAGAGGAGAAGAGGGAGGGCTGGGCTGGTAAAGTACTCAAAGACATGATGGTTCAAACTTCCCTAATTGAGCAAAAGACAGAAACCTACAGATTCAGGAAACTAAGTGAGCCCCAGTTAAGATAAACCCAGAGAAATCCATTCCAAGGCACATCACAATTAGATTTCTGAAAACTAAAGACAAAGAAAAAAAGAAATGAGATGTTGATCTGCACAAGGAACTGAATGAATCTCCAGAGAATTATGAGTGAAAAAGCCCAGTCCCCAAAGGTTACATGCTATATAATTTCATTTCCATTTATATAACATTGCTGAGTGACAAAACTATAAACATGGAGACCGGATTAGTGGTTGCCAGGCGTTAAGGAGGAGCTGGGGGCAGGAGGGAAATAGGTATGGCTATAAAAGGGTGAGGGGAGGGATCCTTGTGGGGAGGGATCTGTCCCGTGTCCTGATCATACACCAATGTTGGTATTGGGTTGTGATGTTGTACTACAGCTGTGGTTCTCAACCTTTCTAATGGCGGGACCCTTTAATACAGTTCCTCATGTTGTGGTGACCCCCAACCATAAAATTATTTTCGTTGCTACTTCATAACTGTAATTTTGCTACTGTTAATGAATCATAATGTAAATATCTGTGTTTTCCGATGGTCTTAGGCTCTACAGCAGCGGTTCTCATCCTGTGGGTCGCAACATTAGAAAGGTTGAGAACCACTGTCCTACAGTTTTACAAAACACTACCATTGGAGGAACTTAGTAAAGGGTACCAGGGACCTCTCTGTGTTATTTCTTACAACTGCATGTGAATCTACAATGATCTCAAACATAAAATAATTAATGTAAAAATATGTAGGTACACAACAGGCAGTAATGTGTGATTTGGATCATGCAGAGCAAATTCAAATCCCGCAGACCGTGAGGCTGGTGTTTACTTACCGGCATGTCTGGTGATCAACCAGTATCTGCACTTTAAAAGAATGAGAGTCAGGGGCACCCTAAGAGACGCCATCAGGAGCTGTAGCCAGAACCAGACATTGTGTTTTTAAGCTTTGAAGCTACACGCTGGGGAACAGCCAAGGGTGTATATTCCTTTGTGCTCAGTCCTTGCTCCTCCTTCCCTGTACCCCCCTGCCTAGACTCAAGACTCTGCTCTCTGCCCCCTCCTCTCTGTGACCTCCATGCCCCCAAAGAGCTCACCGCTCCTTCCGCAGGCTCCCCTCACAGCACTGACCTGCGGGCAGGGGCCAGTCCTTCTGGGGCCCATGGCATCCCTCACGATGGCACGGTACCTGGGTTCCCCGTGGGGGCCTGATGATCACCCTCCCGCTCTGACAAGGACATCCCAGCCAAGGAGTCTTGTTTATCTTCCGCTCTCAGTTCAGGCCAGGTTCCCTTGGGGTCATAGTTGCCCAATAAATGGATTGCGACACAGCTCTTGGGGTTTCTGCACATCTGGGGAGGGCGGCTGGCCCTCAACCGCAGAACCTGTTGGGGAGGCTGGCAGGTGCTTCTCCGCATCCCAGGCCTGCGCATTGCAACAGGCGCCTCTAGGCCAGGCCCTCCTTTGGCCGTGTTAGAATCCCAGTCACACCCCTGCCCTGGCCCCGCGGAGCTGGGTGAAAGTTGTGCATGGGAGGGGCCCGCGGCTGGGACCTGATGGGTGGGGTGGCATCTGGCAGGAGGCTGGAGGAGTGGCGTGTCCCAGCGACAATGCCCTCGCCTTGGAGTCTGCAGTTTGCTTTTTAATTGTGGTCACAGTCAGCGAGTGTGGAAACCACAGAAGGGCCGGCTTGAGTTGCTTCACTGCTGTGTCCTCACTCTGCATCTCCACATGCATCCCTGCCCTGCCTTCCTGCCCCGCTTCCAGGCTCATTGGCTCCTCGCTCTGTCCTTTCGAACTGGCCTCTCGGGCCCCGCCCTACCCCTCCACATCATCCCGCCTAACACACTGGCCTGCCCATGCCACTCCCCAGAAGTTTCAGCAGAGGTCCTTCGCCTGCTCAGCACCCCCAACCAAACCAGGCGCTCTGGCCATTTTGCTCCTAACCTCTGCTTCTCCAACCTTCCCTGTCGTTTGGCTCACGTGCTAGACCCAGAGCCCTTCGCTGATGGCTCCTTCAGAACAGCCTCGGCCCCCTAGGGCTGGGAGGCAGGTCTGCTGGCCACTCAGAGCTCTTGGGCCTCATAGTCACCACGCTGTGCTTGCTGCGTGTCTTATCCCCCAGAACCCAGGCCTTCAAGGTGGAGTGGGGGGGGGGCCAGGATGGGCGTGCCGGGTCCGGTGTGGGAGCACTGCCCTCAGCCACGCTGCCCCTGGGCCATGGCCCAGCTCCCTGCTGCTCTGGAGGTGCCCGGGCCCCCAGCTCCCCTCACTTTGTCACCACACTGCAGCCTCCGGGAGCTGCTCACGTGGGGGCCTTCGTCTCTGTCTGGGTTCTCTGTGGCCTCTTCCGCCAGATCCTCTCCCTCTGACCCCTCTGCTCACAGGCAGCCAGGGACCGGATTGAAGAGGAAGGACCAGGGGCTCTGAGTGTTCAATGCTGTTACTTGGTTGGGGGGTGGGAGTCAGGGGTCCCTGTGACAGGACATGAGGTCCCTTCCCCCAATATAGGGGACAGATCAACTGTCACATGCCTTGTAAGTGTCCCCCCAGCTTGTCCAGATGCAGGAGAAGGCTCAGTTGCAGATGGGGTGCACTGTTATTAAATACATAGTCCATATTCAAACTTTGCCACTTGTACCAATGATGTCCTCTCTAGCCATTTCCCGCCACCCGAGACCACACCCTGTGTTTGCCGCCAGGTATCTGGAGTGGCCGCGTGGCCCTGCCTGTGTCCCTGACATTGATGTCTGTGAACACAGGCACCCGCGCTGCAGCCTGTCCCTGCTGGCAGTGCTGACCATGTCTTCCGGATGGGACGCGCAGGGCCCCACCTTATTGGTGACGGGGTCCTTCTCTAGAGGCTGTGCTGCTGCTGGGTGCAGGCGGTTTCCTCCGGGTGCTCCCACCTGTGGCCGAGATGCGAGAGCCGTGGGAGGAACTCGGGCGAGTAAACCTCTCTCCCCCAGGATCCCTTACCCAACCGTTTCCTAGCACGCAGGCGATTCTTGCCTGAGTCCGTTATTACTATGGTGGTTGCAAGATGATGATTCTGTAGCTCCTTCCCTTTTCCCCCATGTATCAGCTGGCCTTCTTCTGCAAGGGAGAACTATCCCGTCTCCCCATCCCGCTTACTTCTCCATCAGGAGTGTGAGCTTATAGCTTTCATTCTGTTCAGGGACTTACAACCCGTTACTGTCGTGCTCATTTATAAGCTGTTACGGAGCTGTCTCGGGTGGCTTGATTAGCACTTCTCTCATTGAGAGTGAACTTGAGCATCTGGTTGTGTTTTTAAGACCATTTTTATATTGTTTTGTGTATTGTCTGTCTCTTTTGCCCATTTCCTCCCCCCGCCCTCCTTAATTGCTGAGTTCTTTATATATTAGGAACATGGGCACAAATCCTGCAGGTACTCTCTCCCCACTTGTCATGTTGTATCTGTCTTGTTAAAAAACAAAATTTTTGCCCAGCCGGCCTGGCTCAGTGATGGAACATCAATGTGTGAACCAGGGGGTCACGGTTTGATTCCCAGTCAGGGCCCATGCCCGGGTTGTGGGTTCGATCCCCAGTGTGAGGCATGCAGGAGGCAGCTGATCAATGATTCTCTCTCCTCATTGATGTTTCTATCTCTCTCTCCCTCTCCCTTCCTCTCTGAAATCAATAAAAATATATTTAAAAAATAAATAAAAGAAAAAGAAAAATGTGAGATTAATTTTAATATTTTTTTAACTTCATATACAAACTATCATTTCAACATGCAGTCAATATGAGCAAGTGATTAATGTGGTAGCCGGCATTCTTCTGCTCACGAGGTTTGTTTACGTTGTCCCTGCAGCTGGACCTGGTCAGGACCAGCCACATCCCAGGGGCTCAGGGCCACGCAGACACGCAGGGCTGTGCCGTCCCATCTCTCCTGCCAGTCTGTCAGAGCCAGCCCTGCGCTGGGGTACTTGTAAGGGTGTAGCGGGTATCTGCGTGTCTGGCAGGGCCCTGGTCCTTTCCACGGGGAGGCTGGCATTGCTCAACGATGGCACGTCTCTCCCAGAGAATATTCTCATTCTCCAGCAGGAATTGTCTTATTGCATCACAAGGAGCAGTTGGCATTTTGCTGAGAAAGCATAAGACATTTTTTTTTCTTTTTTAAAACTTGATCTAGGAAGATTTTGCTAACGAAACTCTGTTCATCTGTCAGATACTGAGAAATGACTGCTTAACTTACTAGTAAATATTGAATTTTCTTCTGATTCTCAAACCTCAAACCAACTTAGTAATAACTTATTTGGAAACTTCCCAAAATGTGAAAATAAAAACAGAAGCTATTAAGATACCTTGTCGTGGCTCCTTCATTAGGTAAGTGCCTGGCTTCTCGGGCTGCTAAGGTGTAAATTCTGAAAAGAAAAAAAAAAAAAAAAAGGTGGGGCGCTATGTTTTTCTTTTGAAGACGTTGTGTGTGTGCTAAAATCCCTGACTTTACCCTAAGTAGGTTTCATTGACTTTGCCCAAACCGTGGCTTTTTCTGTTTATTCCGTCTCCGTTTCCGCTGTGGATAATCCTTCACTGTGCGGTTCTTCCCGGCAGAGCTGGGAGTCTGTCTGGGTTGAGCGTCGTCGTTGGGAACGCCCCAGTTCTTCCTGCCCTGCCTTCTGCTCCGAATTCCACAGTCTACGCAAATATGTTTGGTCTCTTTGGTCTAGCCACTGGGGCCAGGCCGACCACATCGCTGGACTTCCTCGCGGAAGATGTGCGAGGTTAGAAGGGGAAGGAACAAGGTCGCCTCTTGCCCACTGACCCGGCTTGGTATGTAGACACTCGTCACTATTAGTCAGCTCTTGACGGACAGGAGCTTCGAGTTTTCATCCGGAGATCATGCGCAGGATAGGGTTCTGCATCTGCACACGGAGCCAGTTTCCACCAGGGCAGGCTGCTCTGCCCTCTGGCAGTGGCGGGGAGCCGGGGCGGGGGCGGGGGGGGCGGGCAGTCTGGTCCCGGGGCTGTGGCTCTTTTCCTCCGCTTGGCCTCCTTCAGCAGTCTATTTTTTCAACTTTTTTCCAGTAGGTAACAGAGACCCAAGAGTCAAGGTTCCAGCAGCATACAAAGGTTCACACATCTAGAATCCTGTCACTCCTGCCTGCCCATGCAGTGCCCTCCCCGTCACCCGCCAAAGGATGGGCCAGCTTGTTGGTATCCTTCCAGGGTGTCTGGGCATGTACAAGCACATGTATGCGTGTATACACATGTCTTTTCTTCTGTCACCTTTTCCATACACAGGCCTGCAACTTTGTGTGTGTGTGTGTGTGTGTGGTAAGAACGCTTATCATGAATCTCCCCTCTTAACAAATGTTTACAGGATTGCTCACAGTCGGCACAGGGTTGCACAGCAGATCTCGAGAACATAATCATCCTGTGTAACCGAAACTTCATACCCACTGACTTTTTTTTTTTTTTTTTTTTTTTACTATTTATTTACTTTTAACTTGCAGTAAAATACACGTAACAAAGTTTTCCGTTGTAACCACTTTTAAGCATACAGTTCCGTGGCAGTAAGTACATTCACATGGTTACACAACCATCACCACCATCCATCTCCAGAACTTGTCCACCTTCCCAAATTGAAACTCTGTCTCCATGAAACAACTCCCCATTCTTCCTCCCCAGTCCTTGTCACCTCCATTCTGCTTTCTGTCTCTATGAATTAGATGACTCTAGGTACCTCATGGAAGTGGTAGTTGTCACTTGGTAATTGTCATTTTGTGACTGGCTTCTTTCACTTAGCATAATGTCCTCAAGGTACATCCCTGTTGTAGCATGTGACAGTCCCCTGCCCCAGCCCCAACCCCAGCCCCAGCCCCTGCCCCAGCCCCTGCCCCTGCCCCTGCCCCTGCCCCAACCCCAGCCCCAGCCCCAGCCCCTGCCCCTGCCCCTGCCCCTTCCCCAGCCCCAGCCCCTGCCCCTGCCCCAGCCCCTGCCCCTGCCCCTGCCCCAGCCCCAGCCCCTGCCCCTGCCCCTTCCCCAGCCCCAGCCCCTGCCCCAGCCCCTGCCCCTGCCCCAGCCCCAGCCCCAGCCCCTGCCCCTGCCCCTTCCCCAGCCCCAGCCCCAGCCCCAGCCCCAGCCCCTGCCCCAGCCCCTGCCCCTGCCCCAGCCCCTGCCCCAGCCCCTGCCCCAGCCCCAGCCCCAGCCCCAGCCCCTGCCCCAGCCCCAGCCCCAGCCCCAGCCCCTGCCCCTGCCCCTGCCCCTGCCCCAGCCCCAGCCCCAGCTGATGGCTCTCAGGTGGGTGGAGTGGGCAGGTGGTCTCCAGTAGGTGTTACCAACAAGGCAAGTCCCTGTGCTCACCTTTCAAGTGGTGGCTCTTTCAGACTTTCTAGAAAAGCTGAGTCCTGCACACAGGTGGCAATTTCTTAGCACGAAGACCCTGAAGGTGGGGGAGGGCACACTGGGCCATAACGGGCAGGGCTGTCCCTACCTTCTCCTCTCTGCCTCCCTCCCATGCAGCAGCCCCGAGGACACCTGTGGCAGCCGACGTGGGGCCCTGGGTGAGACTCCAGGGGAGTCCACACAGCAATGCCTCTGTTCTCCGGGATGGTTTAGTGCCATGTGGACTCACCGCGCTGCTCTTGGCAGGACTACAGAGGGTTTGGGGAGGGGGGTGAGGAGAGGAAGCCACAAGGAGCCTGTGGCGGGAAGCAGCCCGAGGCTGGCAGGAGCTGGAGGAAACAATCTTGGATGGCACCGGGGGGTGGGCCTCTGTTCTCCTTTCCCTGGGTGCCAGTCTGCTCCTGGCAGCTCTGGGCACGATGGTCATTCCACCCACAGTGGACACAGGCTCTGCCCTCATTGCCTCCATGCAGATCAGAAAAAGAGGCCTTAGGGTCCAGTAAGTCCTCTCCACAGGTTAGCTACCCAGGACAGAGGAAAACATGTCCACGCAAAGATGTGTCCACAGACGTCCATACCACCTATCCGTGGTGGACAAAAAGTGGGAACAACTCAGTGTCTATCAACAGGTGACTGAATGGATGACAGCATGTGGTCCATCCACAGAGTGGAACATTAGTCCGCCATAAACAGGCATGAAGTTCTGAAACATGCTACTTGGTGCTAAGTTAAACCTTGAAAACTTGATGCTAAGTTAAATAAGTCAGACTCAAAAGGCGACATATTGTCTGATTCCTCTTATGTGAAATGTTCAGAACAGGCAAATCCATAGAGATGAAAAGTAGACTAGTGGTTTCCAGGGGCTGGAGGGAGGGGCATGTGGAGTGGTTGTTTTTGGTGACGGGGATGTTCTAGAGTTAGGTATTAGTGATTGATACACAATTTTGTGAATGTGCTAAAAAATCGACTGAGTGATACACTTTGTAAGGGTGAATTTTATGGCATGCAAATTATATCTCAATTAAAATGTTCTAAGTTGGATTGCGGTGAAGGTTGCACAACTCTATGAATGTACTAAAAGCCTTTGAATGGCACACTCCAAACGGGTTGTGTGGTGAATTGTCTCAATAAAGCTGTTATTGAAAAATATATAAGCGCAAGGCCAGGGCATGAGAGAAGGACTAGGTGGCCTTCCTATTGGCCTCCATGCAGAGCAGAGGCGCGAAGGGATTGGAACGAGCTTCGTGTGTTGGGGGGAAGGCGAGGAGGCCTGTTGGCCTGAGCGCAGAGTGAAGGCAGAAAGCGAGGCAGGCCTTGGGAAGTGGACTCAAGCCTTCTCCCGTGGGCCTGTGTGCATGGCGAGGTGTGGAGCCCGTGGCCTGAATGCGCAGCTCTGATGGGTCCCCACGGTGGGATGGGGGGCCCAAGGCCCTCGCTGAGGCAGCACAGATGAAGGTGGCATTGGGTGGTATCATGGGCTGAATGGTATCCCCCCAAATTCCTAGTTGCATCTCTAACCCCCAGACCCCCTGAATATGACTATGTTTGGAGATAGGGTCTTTACCGAGGTGATTCTAGTTCAGCCATGGGCAAACTACGGCCCGCGGGCCGGATCCGGCTGTTCTATCCCATTCTCTTGCTCTCCCCTCCACTCCTTTACTTTGAATTTATATTAGTTCACACAAACACTCCATCCATGCTTTTGTTCCGGCCCTCCGGTCCAGTTTAAGAACCCATTGTGGCCCTCGAATCAAAAAGTTTGCCCACCCCTGTTTAGATGAGAGCGTATGGGTGGGTCCTAATCCGATCTGACTGGTGTCCTCATAAGAAGAGACTAGGACACAAATACGCCCAGAGGGATGACCATATGAGGACACAGGGACAGGTGGCCATGTACCAAGGGAGCCAAGGAGAGAGGCCTCAGGACAAAGCAATTCTGTCGGCACCTCGACCTTGGACCCAGCCTCCAGCACTTGAGAAAACACATTTCTGCTGTGTAAGCGCCCAGTCTGGGGTGCTCGTTACAGCAGCCCCAGCACACTAATACGGGCTGATAGAGCAACGTGGGCGCGTTTTAAATACATCTGAGCATACTGGTACACTCGGTGAGACTCAGCAAGACTTACTGAAGGACTAGATGTGGGGAGAGGACAAGCAGTGTGCTTTGGAGATTAGAGCAGCTGGTGAGTGGCGATGCCACATGTCAGGTGGGAAAGCCGGGAGCAGGTAGTCTCCTCATGGGCCCCTGGAGTGTGCGAGGTCTATGAGGCTTTCACATACTGCTGTCAGGTGGCCGCCAGGGGGGTCTGGAGTTCTGGGACAAGAACGCAGATGCGCCCTGGGCCCTCGCCTGAGCTCGTCTGCAGCCTCCCACCCAGGCTCCTTTGCTATGGGCACTCCACGACGGTCCCCTCACCTGCCTCCTCTGCAGCAAAAGAGAACAAAAACCAAGAGGTGCCCTTGGGCTGGTGTCTGGGGGGAGTGGTCTCTTCCCTTCCCCATTAGTTCTGGCCACTGTGCCCGTAAGGTGCCACGTAGAAGCCAGGCCGAGGTCCTGCTCTCAGGGGTCTGATTCAGGGGACAGGGTGACTAACAGGTAAGTGAAAAGCAAGATGTGCCCGAGAGCGATGCAGCGAGGTGCTGGGCAGCGAAGCCCATCCCGGAAGGCCAGTGGGCTGAGGTGGCAACAAGGGGCAGCAGCTTCCAGGAGCCGGGGGCGAGCAAAGGCCCTGGGGTGAGATGGAGTTCAGTCTGAGGAAAGAGCGGGGAGAGGAGGGAGCCAAGGAGACTGCCTGAGGGGAGGGGCTGGAGTGGTCACCAGACGGTCTCCCCCACCCCGGGATCGGACCCAAGATGACAAGGAGTTTGCTGAAGGCAGCGCAGCCACTTTGGGAAGAGGTTACAGCCGCTTGACCTTCTGTCAACAGTGATTTCTTAATGATCGCCTTAGATCCAGGATGCGGGAAAGGGGCGTCATCCACGCAGGAAAACACGGAGATGGCCGGGGGGCCCTGAGGGTGTCTGGGACTTAGACACAGTCTGGTGCCCCCTCCCCACCCAGCAGGCGGTCCGAGGAGCGGCCGCCGCCAGCACGGAATGCGCCCGCTCACTCAGCACCTCCCCTGGAGCCTGAGACGGCTGCGTTCTGCTCTGACGCCCTGCATGTGAACCTCGGCCAACTCAAACACGCTCATGTGGGGCTGCTTCCTGAGTCAGAGCACTGCAGGCCAGGCTGGAGTTTCAGCACAGCTCCCGGCCCTCCAGGCTGCTCTCCACCAGCTTCCCTCCTCCATCTCTGGGCCCTGCCACCACCCACCCCACAGCCCAGGGCCCCTGGGACCTCCCCCGGTGGAGTCCAGCCTCATGGACCCATCACGATGTCTCAGAGGCATGTTAGGGGCAACAGGCTCTAGGGACACACTTTCCTCCCATCCCTCCTTCTCCCCCACGCCTGGTGTAGCCATCCCTGACCACACATTCGAATGGCCCTCTCCTCTCCACTGTCCTGCCCTTGTCCTTCAGGCCCATTGTAACTCAATAGATGGGGAGTCTCCACACCATCCGCTTTGTTCACCCCCACACTGCTGGCCAGAGACAGATCAATATAAATTATCCAGTCTGTAGAACAGAGAGATAAAAGATTGATCAACAAAAAGATGAGATTTTTATAGAATGTATTTTTCTTTTTTTAGTATATATATATATATATATATATATATATATATATATATATATTATTTATTTATTTTTTAAAAGGTCTCACACATTTATTACTGAACCATCCTACTATTGCAGGGGGAAAAAATCAACAGAGAAAAATCACAAGTCCATTAATTCTCCAATTAAAATGCCCCAACTGTCCAGACAGTAGCATCATTTCAATCATTTAAAGGTGTAGGCAACCTGGATACAGCATAAATATGTGAATCATCTTTCATGTGTGATTTCTCATAGGCCCAGTTTGGTTCTTCTCCAATGTCTCCTCTTCGAGTTGTACCTGATTTTATTACCAATTTTCATCCAAATCCATTGGGGAATGGGCCGATTCTGCTTTTGTTTCTTGGCCAGGAACCTCTTGATCCTGAAAGTCTTGTGGGAAGACATGGTGAAGGAGAAGCGAACGCACGCACCTCAATGGCGGAGAAAGAGAGAGAAGGAAGCGGAAGGACCAGTATATATATATTGTTATTGATTTCAGAGAGGAAGGGAGAGGGAGAGAGACATAGAAACATCAGTGATGAGAGAGAATCATTGGTTGGCTGTCTCCTGCACACCCCACATTGGGGATTGAGCCTGCAACCTGGGCATGTGCCCTGATAGGCAATCGAACCATAACCTCCTGGTTCATAGGTCAACGCTCAACCACTGAGCCACACCAGCCGGGCTAGACTGTATTTGTCAAAGATGGCCACAACCATGTTTCCCTCCCACATGTTCTACTAGAACGTTGACACTCCCCTTTGAGTGTAGGTGATCACATTCTGTCTTATAAAGAACTAGAGGCCTGGTGCACGAAATTCGTGCACAGGGTTGTGTGTCCCTCAGCCCAGCCTGCACCCTCTCCAATCTGGGACATCCCTCTCACAATCCAGGACTGCTGGCTCCCAACTGCTTGCCTGCCTGCCTTCCTGATTGCCCCTAACCTCTTCTGCCTGCCAGCCTGATCACCCCCTAACCACTCCCCTGCCAGCCTGATTGATGCCTAACTGCTCCCCTGCCAGCCTGTTTGCCCCTAACTGCCCTCCCCTGCAGGCCTGGTCACCCCTAACTGCCCTCCCCTGCAGGCCTGGTCACCCCTAACTGCCCTCCCCTACAGGCCTGGTCCCCCCCAACTGCTCTCCCCTGCAGGCCTGGGTCTCCCCCAACTGCCCTTCCCTGCAGGCCTGGTTGCCCCCAACTTCCCTCCTCTGCCGGCCTGGTCCCCCCCAATTGCCCTCCCCTGCAGGCTTGACCGCCCCCAACTGCCCTCCCTTGCAGGCCTGGTCCCTCCCAACTGCCCTCCCCTGCTGGCCATCTTGTGGTGGCCATCTTGTGTCCACATGGGGGCAGCCATCTTTGACCACATGGGGGCAGCTATCTTGTGTGTTGGAGTGATGGTCAATTTGCATATTACTCTTTTATTAGATAGGATAGGTAACAGCAGAAGTGACGCCCTACAACTTCTGAGGCCAGGTCATAGAAGACAAGGCAGTGTCTGCCGCAGGTGCTGGAGTTCTTGTCCTCAGAGTCTGGAAGCCCCCGCTGTGGGCTGCCAGGCCAGCCCCCCTGCAGAGACAACAGGAAGAAGCCTGGAGACTTCGTGGAAAGGGGTGTGTCCAGCCGGCTGCTCCAGTTCTTTACATTCTCTGCCTGAAATCACAGGAACTACCCAGCGAAGCCCTCCTGAATTTCTGACCCACAGAAATTAGGATATAGATACACAATTGATTTTTTTTATGTTGATCTTGGACTCTGCAACCTTGCTGGAGTGGGAAGAAATCTACCTGATTTCACGATGCACTCTATAGCTACAGTAATTAAAACTGGGTGCGATTAGCAGAGGGATAGACACAGAGATCAGTGAAACAGAATAGAGAACCCAGAAATAGATCCGCATAAAAATGCCCAACTGGCCCTAACCGGTTTGGCTCAGTGGATAGAGTGTCGGCCTGCGGACTGAAGGGTCCCAGGTTCAATTCCGGAAAAGGGCATGTACCTTGGTTGAGGGCACATCCCCAGTAGGGAGTGTGCAGGAGGCAGGTGATTGATGTTTCTCTCTCATCGATGTTTCTAACTCTCTATCCCTCTCCCTTCCTCTCTGTAAAAAATCAATAAGATATATATTTTAAAACAATGCCCAACTGGTTTTTGACAGAAGTTCAAAAGTAAGCCAATGAAGGAAGGATACAATAAATGTTGCTGGAGCAATTGGACATTGGTAGGCCAAACAAATAAAAAATACTTCAACCTAAATCTCACACCTTATACAAAAATTAACTCAAAATGGAATCATGGACTTAAATTTAAAATGTAAAAATGACATCACTGATCATCAGAGAGGGGGCCAGGACACACCTCAGAACACGTCGGCAATGTTTGCCTGTCTCTGTCTGACTTCTCTCACGTAGCATAATGTCCTCAAGGTCCATCCATGCTGTCACTATGGGATGTCTCTTTTCTTTCCTCACAATAACCTCAAAGACCAGGTGCAGCTCACACAGACACCCTGGACACAGACGAGGAGACCGCGGCGGGCCTGCTCCAGACCTCAGGACGGCGAGGCGCCGGTCCCGGGCAGGGCTTCTGAGGGCTCAGAGGTGCTCTGGTTGGACCCCTGGTTAAACCGGTGTCTGCCATGGGAATCTTGGACCCAGACTCTGGGCAGGAGGGCAGGCAGAACCTTTGTGGCTGTCTTGGCAGCAAGGCCCATGCCCGGCATGCTGGCCCTGCTCCCCGTGGCACAAGTGGGAGACCAGCCCAGCAATGCTCTCCTGCTCTCATGATGCACACCCCAGACATGTCCACTCTCCTGGACCCCGATTGGCCATTGCCTGCCCAGGACCCCTCTGCGATCAGCCCTCATGGCCCAGCCCCTCCCTTCAGGCCTGTGGTCAACATCTCAGGGGGGCCTGGGACGTGCTGACCGTCCCCTTCCTCCTGCCTGTGCTGCTGTATGACGTGGTCGGGCAGGGCAGGTGGCCGCTGTGCGGGTGGGAGGCACCAGTCCTGCCCACACTGTGCCCTCACCTTGTGCACGGCTGACTGGGAAGTCCCGAGGGAGAACCGGTTTAGCACATGGGCGGTGGGTCCTGCCGAGGAGGCTGAGCATAGCTGCTCATCGGGTGCGAGTGGAGAGTGGGGGACAGGACGCCCCCTCAGAACACATCGGCCCTGTGGGTGGTTGAGAAGAGTCGTGGCTACAAAAATAAGCCTTTGGTAAAAGCTTGAGAGAGGGGAGTGACTGCCGGTGACTCCTTTTTTCCTACCTGGTCCCACTTGGGTGTCCCCAGGTCCGGCTCCCAAAATCCACCTGCTGAGGCCTCTTTGGTCTGAACGCGCTCAGCCACACCCACTCTCTCATCTATGGGGGACCCTGATGGTGGCTCTCATCAGCCTCCCAGCAGCCCCCACAGGCTCCAATTTAAAGACAGCCTTTGGGCCTGGTAGGCGTGGCTCAGTGGTTGAGGTTGACCTATGAACAGAGGTCACGGTTTGATTCCTGGTCAGGGCACGTGCCTGGGTTATGAGCTTGATCCCCAAAAGGGGGTGTGCAGGAGGCAGCCGATCAATGATTCTCTCTCATCATTGATGTTTCTGTCTCTCTCCATTCCTCTCTGAAATCAATAAAAAATGAATGAATGAATGAATGAATGAATGAATGAATGAATAAAGACAGCCTTTTTTGGACTAGGGAGAGGACAGGCACGGACTTCAGCACCAACGGGGAGCCCTCCCCAAGGGTTTCGTGTGGCTCTGGCCTGTTGTGGGCCAGGTATAGGGAAAGCCTTGTGGGGACTGAGACCAACTGGGAGCAGAAAGGAGGAGTCCAGAGGCCCCACCCTCACCCTGGAGGTGGCAGCAGGAGGCCCCACCCAGGCATCAGAATGGCAGGGCCCCCCCCCCATCCCTACCTGCCCTCCTTGCCCCCCTCCTCTGATGTGTGCCTGGGGAAGCAGAGGAAGCCCGGAGGGCCTGCAGCCAGGAGGAGGATTGGGGAGGGAAGGAAGGACGGACATGGAGCTGAGACCTCCGGTCCCTGCCCTCACCCAGGTGTGGCCAGTCACCAGAAATCAAGGAAACCAGTTGACAGACTCCAGCTCTGAGGACTCTGGCGGCGCCTTCTCACCTGGGTGTGACCAGCAGCACATTTGCACTTGCACAGCCACCCGCCTCCCCTCCCTGGGTGGAGCGGTGCCCTGCAGCCCAGCATGCACAGGGTGGGGTGTCAGGGTCACGGCGGGACAGGGCCTGGGTGGCTGGATGGTGGGCCTGGAGCCCTCGCTGCAGCCAGCTTATTCCGGGGTATTCTGATCCATCTCTGGCTTGATGATGCTCAAGTGGCAGACCTGGGAGCTGGGGTGCAGTGGGTGGCTGGAGCCAGCCTTTGGAACCCCAACCCTTGGTCTTCCCCTGGCAGAGAGGCAGGTCACAGGGAGGAGTGTGAGCTTCCCACAGGCCTGGCTGGCTGCCTGGGGATCTAGGTCACCAGTGCTCTGGCCCCACGTTCTGCCTTTCGCAAGCACGTGTTCCCGTGGGATTTTTTTTTTAAATGCATGAATGCCTCTGGGAGAATCTCCACATTGGCACCATTTCATATCTCCACCTCTGGCTTTTCACGAAACCGCAGAACTGCACTGAGGTCAGAGAGCCTTGGGGGTGTCAGGACGCCTTAGGGGAGGTTGTGTCCCGCCTCCTGGTCGCCCCCTTTGGAGGGCCTTGGGGGGCACATGGTCAGGCAGCTCTTCCCTACAGCGCCACAAGGCACTCAGGGTCCCTGTCATTCTGGCCGCAGCCCTGGCTGTTCTGTGTGTGTCCTCTCCCGGAGCCCCACGCCCTGCACTGCAGGTGGCGCCCACCACTGCGCTGGGTCCTCGGTCCCAGGCCCCAGGCTGGCTCCCTGCCCCGGAGCACAGGCGCCCTTTGTAGCCCTCCTCGCGCTGCCCAGTGAATGGGGGATGTGGTGTCGCCCTAGGCTCTGCCCCACTTGGAACCCTGTTCTGTCCCCTGCAACACACAGGCCGCTTTAACAGCCGGGCAGGCCCTCCTGGCAGGGGCAGCTGCTGGGACTCTGCTCTTGAATCGGCCTGTCTCCACTGGTGAGGGGAACCCGTGTGTGTCCTGACCCCGCATATTTACTCACAAGGAGATCAAGAAAAGTGTTCTCTGTCGCCCCTCACTGCAGACACATTTCCCTGTGTGCTCGGAGACAGCCGTCCGCCCCCTCCCCAGAGCTCCTGGCCCCACACCCCGCTCAGTCAGGCCAGGAAGGACTGGGGATGGCGCCACAGCCTGGGCTCCCTGAGACCCATGGGGCAGGGCTGGCGGTCCAGGCAGAGGGCACAGGGAAGCCGGGAGCTGCCGGCAGAGAGTGAGTCAGCAGGCAGGGCGGCCTGGCCGCCCGGAGCCCCGGGTGTGGGATGGTTTCAGGTTTTCTCGCAGGTATGGCTGAGCCAGGACAACAGGACTGGCAAGGATGGGCGTGGGAGCAGTGCCCCCAAGCAGACAAAAGCAGGGTCAGGAGGGCATCTGGGCCATCCGGTTGATAGAGTTCAGGGTCAGACAGGGCTGCCTCACAAGGACAGGCCCCTGGCCAGGCTGGGAGCACGTCACACCCATTTGCTGGAGGGAGGGCTGGGCCTGGAGGCCTGGCTTCAGCTGTTTGGTCTTAGCACATGCCACACTCTGATTCCTGGGCTATGCATGGGCACAGCGCCCATTCCCAGCTGGGGTCGGGGCTGTTCCAGAGAGGACCATGTAGGCAGAGGGCTGCAGAGTGCCCTGGGCCCTGCTCCCGTCATCCTCGGTGGAGGTGGGTGGGGGTTTGAATTCACCTGCAGCGGACTAGGAGCTACCCTCTGAGCCCCCTGGGAAGCCAGGTTCCAGCATCTGCTGGCAGGAGACACTGACGCTTGACCCCAGCCTGCACTGCCCTCCACAGCCCTGCATCACACACTGAGGAACAGGGGCGGAGGAGGGAGATATTGGACATTGGGGTACAGTCCCCCGAGCCACAGCAGTGCCCTGGACAGTGTGGCAGGAGGGAGGGGAACAGGCGGGACTATTGGTGGCGGCTGACAGCAGGTGGGGAGAAGGCAGCAACAGGGCAGGGTGCTCACCATGGAGGGACCCTGAGCAGAGCGCCCTCCTTCAGCCAGAGCGGTAGGTCCTTCCCTGGGTCCTCACTGAGCTTCGACCTGCTCTGTACACTGACCCCACACCCTACAGTTGGGGTGAGCTGGGTGACTCACAGCCTCGAGCCTTACTGTGGGCCTTCCCAGACATACCCCCAGGGGGGGTCCCACAAGCTGCCAGGCATGGGGAGCGTCTCCCCGCCACCAGGGTTTCTCCAGGGGGCAGTCAGAGCAGGAAGGGGTATCTCAGGGCTCCTGGCTTCTGGGATGCCTAACGTCCCAAAGAGAAGGTTGGGTCTTGTCTTTCCACGCTGCCCACCCAGCCCCCAGCCCCCAGAGCGCGTGGACCAGGTCACTGCACTGTCTGCAGCCTCGCAGGGTCTTTGGCCCCATGTGCCATCCTGATGTAGGAATGCAGGCCTGGTTTTTATTTCAAGTTATGAAGATTTCTCTTGAGTGGATTAAAATCATTTTTTCTAGTATTTTTGATATTTTTATTTATTTCAGAGAGGATGGGAGAGGGAGAATTAGAAAAATCAATGATGAGACTCATTGATTGGCTGCTTCCTGCACACCCCCTACTGGGGTTCGAGTCCACAACCTAGGCATATGCCCTGTCAGGGAATTGAACCCGTGACCCTTCAGTCCACAGGATGACGCTCTGTCCACTGAGCCAAACCGGCTAGGGCTGGATTCAATGCATTTTGAACTGATGTAAGGTCCTTCCTTGCTGTGCCTCTGTCTAGATAAAGGGACATGCCCCCTCTCATTGTCCCCTCTCCGCAAGGACAGTCTGCCCTCTGTGGGCCAGCATGACTGGCAGGTCCCTTCCCTCCAATCCCCGGGAGGGGGTCTCAGCATCTCACCTGTTTTGCTCAGCTTGGCCTCTGCCTTGTCCTCAGATGGACTGAATATTCTAGAGCTTTGTCATCAGTGGCCCCTGCTCCACCGAACATGTGTGTCACTTGCAGCAAGCCTTCGGGCCCTGGCACCTGCGTCACCTACCACTCACTTGTCCGTTTGTCACCATCTCCCCACAAGCTCCTTCCGTCTGATGTGACCACACAGACACCCACGAGTCTGAACAGAGGGGAGAGAGACTCCACCGGGCTAAATGCGGCCTCTTGAGAATTTAACTACAAGTGGTTTTGTGTGTGTGTGTGTGTGTGTGTGTGTGTGTGTGTGTGTGTGTGTTTTGTCTGAAAAGCGTCAAGCTATTTGTAGCCCAAGTTGGTTGAACAGATTTTTCTGGGTGTAGCTTATATTTGTACTCATTAACTTCTTTTCCTTATGAATTAAAAAGTAGCATTTTTTTTTTCCCACCCAGGAGTCTGTTTACTGCTCTCTGTATCACAGCCAGCACTTTGCCTGCTGGGGAAGCCGACAGTCCCGCTCCGGGGACCACAGCTCAGAAGCAGGTAGAGGTGGCGTGTCCGGGCCCCACCCTGCTGCCCCTGCCCCTTCTCCGTGTGCTGTTTGATGGACAAAAGCTGTCTGAGGGCTTTGCCTAGACCATGCCATTGGCAGTGTCCGGGCTGGGAAAAGTGAGAGAGACCTTTCTGTCCCACTGGGCAGAACAGGAGGCGCATCCTACGAATGTGCTGGCCGGTGCCCTCCCGACCCATTTCCTGACTCCAACGACATCCCAGACAGATTCCAACAATATCAGGAATGGGTGCTGCCATCCTGAGGGTCTCTCAACCAGGCAGGGGCAGCTCTGGTGTGTCTGTGGTGGGATTCGGGGCTGTCCCCTGGACTCACAGTCAGGGGTGACCACAGCCCCAGGGCAAGGAGCAGCTTTGACCCTGGTCTTCCCCGACTTCTCCTTCGGGGGAGCAGCTCCCGGTCCTCCACACGGTTCTCCAGATGTAAAATGCTGCCTTTCTCTAATCCAGCTGCATTCTGTCCGTAATCTTTTGGAGCATACTTAATAAGAATCAGGTTTACGTGGTGCGCCTTGTCTCTCCTGTCTCACAGGAGAACTGCTTCAAAACTCAGAATCTTGCCTGGCTGGCACGGCTCAGTGGTTGAGCGTCTACCTAAGAACCAGGAGGTCACGGGTTTGATGCCCAGTCAGGGCACATGCCTGGGTTGTGGGCTTGATCCCCAGTAGGGAGTGTACAGGAGGCAGCCAATCAATGATTCTCTCTCATCATTGATGCTTCTTTCTCTCTCTCTCTGAAATCAATTAAAAGAAAAAAACCCTCAGAATCTTGTTCTCGTGCACTTTGCAGCCTCTGGCCAAGCTACTGAGCTGCAGTCCACTCTCCTCAAGGCCTGTTTCAACCCCCTGACCCAGGGCTGCCTGGAGCCCCCTCCCCTGAGCCCCGGGGAAGGCAGCACAGTCAGGGCCCTCTGCAGGGGCATGTCTGCCTAGTCAGGGACAGGTTTCTGTTTTTCCTCCTTTGTCCCCACAAGCACAGGCTTGCATGGGACAGTCTGTCTAAATATCCAAGTGTTCACTGACCAACTGAACCATTTGCAAAGCTACAGGCCCCCAGAGACAGGGTTCCCACAGAGCCCCTCAGGGCTGATGAAGGCCCAGAAGTCTTCCATGGCACCTGTAGTGTCCCCTCCGGCCCCATTCCTTTATCCACAATTTCGAGTTCTCCAAAGCTCTGAAACGTCAAGGTTTTTCAAACTTGGTAGCAAAGCTGCACCGGAACTGATGTGTAGCCATTTATTATGGTTTCCACCCCCGCCCCCCTGCCCCCGGTTCCTTTGAGGAGTAGTGCTCCCTGACAAAAGTCTTAATGTGTCATGATGATGAGGCCCAGCCCTGGGTTCCAGAGAGGTGTTGGATACTGTATAATACATACAAAGGATTCTGAATTCAAACAGCTTTGGAAAGGTTGGGGCAGTGAAGTGTCCTCACATTTGTCACCGGTCTGGACCAGACGGAGGCTCCTGGTCCTGGGGAGGGCGGACTTTGGCCACAGAAATGGCAGAGTGACCGGGCTGCTGCTGTGACTGTCACACGTACAGACTGTGGGCTGGTGGTTCAGAGATGTCGGAGCCCTGGGACCCTCTTTCCCCTGCCCCCGGGCGGATGGAGGAAGCAAGGGGCACACAAGGGGCTGGAGCGGGAGGAGGGTCTCCTGTCTGTGGAGGGTACAGCAGGCCACCTCCCTCCTAACCTGGAGAGGTGGTGCCCACAGGTCTGACTGTCCCTTCCTGAGGGACTTAAGGCTCCAGATGCGCCACCTGGGAGCACTCCAGGAAGGTCCAGGCTGAGGGTACCAGGAGTGTGATGTGACAAGGAGAACGGGGGGCACTCGTGTTTGTGAGTTCCGTGTACTCACTGCAGGTCTGGGGCCTCGGCTTCCTCACATGCAAAGGGGGTGCAAGCCCTGGACCTCTTTTCACAGCGCCCCTCGCTGCCCTCCAGCACAGAACTCCAGGATCCCCCTGGGTCTGCCTAGCAGAGGGGGTTGCAGAGCAGGAGCTGGCATGAGGCAGCCAGACCCCAAGGGGCAAGTTTTACAGAAGGGCCACAGGGCAGGGTGGTCAGAGGCCCAGAGTGGGACTGGGGGCCATGGGAGCAGGAGTCGCAGTCCAGGCCGGCAAAGGGACCAGGGAGGTGGGGCAGTGGGGATGGGGACCCTGCCCCTGACTGATGGAGGGGAGGGCGTGGCCGCCAGGCTGCCGGCGCTGGGACGGGTGGGGGGCGCCCGGGTCCCCGCCCCCGCGGGCCGCGCCGGGTCGCGCGTGGGCGCGGCGGGCGCCGATTGGCTGCCGGGCGCGCGGGCGGGGCGGGCGGCGGCGCGCGGAGGGCCGGTCACCCCGCAGCCCGGCCTCGGCCTCGCCGCTCATCGCCGCGCCCCGCCCCGCCCGCGCGCCCGCCGCCGCACGTCCCCCACCGGCGGCCACCATGAGCACAGGCCTGCGGTACAAGAGCAAGCTGGCGACTCCAGGTGAGCCTGGCGCCCGCCCGCGCGCGCCTTTGTCCCCGCCGCCCGCCCGTCTCTCACCGTCTCTCTCCGTCTCTCCCCCGCCTGCCGGCCCGGAACCGCCCGGACCCGGACACCGACCCAACCCCGACCCCGACCCAGCAGAGGACAAGCAGGTACGTGCGTTCCGCCGACCACCCGGCGGGCTGTCACCTATTGTGGCACGAACGCTGCGGGCGCCCAGGCGAGACCCCGCCCCCGCCCCCGCCGGCCCTCACCCCACCCTGTCGCGATAACCGATTGTCAGCCGGGCGGTGCTGCAGTGCCTAGGGCTGCGGATGGGAGGAGTGGGCACCATGCCGCGGGGCCTGGCCTCTGACCCTCACAGCGGAGCGTGCACTCCTCCCAGGATGGGTGGACCGGCCAGGTGCCCTCCCACTGGTCCAGCGCCTGCATCCTCAGGCTGACCTGGCCGCGTACTGAGGGTACTGAGTGAGGCCATTGGTTATGGCAGGCCACAGGCTGGGGGCCCCCCGGGGCGGGGTCTCTGTATCCATCAGCCAGCACAGAGACCCCCCCGAGCAGCCCCACAGGGGAGCCTTTGCCCACCCCACGCCACTCCTCTGCATTTGATGCCCTTTCTCCCTCCACGCCAGTTTGAGTGGGCTGGTCTGTGGCCAGGCCTCTTCTCCAGGCTGGGAGCCTCCAGGGCCTGGTCTGAGTCATCCCCAAGCCCAGCAAGGGTCTTCCTACCTCGTGGCCATCCAGAGCCCTTGGCTTGGTCTGCACCCTCCAGGACCCGGCAGGAGGCTGGTCTGGGCACCCACAGTGAACCCCAGGTGGAGTCAGGGTGAAACAGAGCTGGAAACCCAGAGAGTGAGATGGGGGTGGGTAACCTGGTGGGCTGGGGCTCTGGAGCAGCCCTGCTGGGGCCTCTCTGGCTTGTTTGTGGGAGAAAAGACAGGCCCAGCCTTGCACCAGGGTGGCCCTGGCAGCCCTGGTGAGGATGGAGGCTCATACAGCAGGCAGATGCTGTGTGGAACCCCGAAGTGCTGGCTCAGGGTGAGGCAGGTGGGCTCGGTACAGCCCAGTTGGGAGTCACTGGCAGCCTGATACCAGTCTCCTGGCAGGGACACACCCTGCCCTGGGACTCCTGAGGTTCGTGGGGAGGGGCCCCGTGTCAACCTCACCCTACCAGTGAGGGGCTCCCCAGGGAGCCCAGGCCGGGAACTGCCTCCCCAGCATTGGCAGGTTGGACACTGCCTGAGATGCAGGGACACACACCGCCAGGCCATTGTTTGAGGGAGGGCGGGAAGGCCTGGAAGATCAGCCCCCATGGCTTCTGGGCCTGCAGTCACTGGCCAGGCAGTTGCTGCCCAGCACCACCAAGGGCCCCTCTTGCCCAGGTGTGAGTCCCTTCAGGCCTGTGTCTGCCCCCCCCCCTTGAAGTCAGCTAGGTGCCAGCCTAACCCATCCCCTGCCCCTAGGACCTAAGGAAGAGGGCACCATGCAGTTAGAGGGGGAGAGACCCAGGAACAGGGCTAGAGATCCAGGTGTTTGGGGCAGGAGCACAGGTGGCTCCGCTGTTACCGTTGTTGGTGTACTGAGCTGCAGCCTGTCCACACTCTGGCTACTGAAAAGGGGTGGCTCTCTGAGTTTCCACCCATTCCCAGGAAGGAGAGAGGGCTCTGTGGCCCTCTGGGCCTCCCTCCAATCCCCACCCAGGCTCAGGCAGGGATGGAGGCTCTGTGGGCTCTGGTGACTGCTTCCAGAGCTGACGGGTGATTCTAAGAATGGAAATGCCTCGAGAGTCTCGGGCTCCAGGAGGAGGTGGGCGCAGCTGTGTCTGGGGCTCGGGAAGCCCTGAGGAGAATTTGTTGTGCTTCAGGACCAGGGAAAGGTGGTGGCAGGGCCCCTTCTCTGGGCACAGTTGGGTGATGGGGCAGACAAGCTGGGAGCTGGGAGTGAGACTCACCCTCCCGGCCTATGCCTCCCAGAGGCTGGGCCTTACCAATGGGGACAATGAGGCGATCTGGGAGCCACAAGCTCTGCTAGACACCAGGCTGTGGGGTGCTGAGGCTCCCTCTCAGCCTGAGCCCAGAACCAGGTCTGTCTGTCTTCCTGGAGATGCCCTGGGCCTGAAATGCCAGACTTCTGGGTGGGTGTTGGTCTGAGCGCCATGTCTAAAGTGGACTCAGCCCAGAGGCCGCCTGCAGGTCAGCATGGCCAGCCAGTGAGAAGGCTTTTGGAGCCAGGACTGAGGGCCTGTCTGAAAGAGCTTGGGGCCCTGTGGCTGCCCACTCTCCATAATCTTCTCTCCGATGAAAAACTCCCCTGTTCCCAGCTGTGGGCCTTGCTCATCAGGTGCCAGCGGCTCCAGGCCCCACGGCAGCACCACCAGCCTGGCCAAGGGGACAGAGGCTCCTTGACCCGGGGTGGGTAGGGGAGAGCTGGGGGGCCTCCTGTCCCTACTGACACACAGTCTAGGGGGCAGCCTCTTCATACCCCAGCTCCTTGCCAGACCTCCCTTCCGTTCAGATTCTAGGTGGGAACTGGAGGGGATGTGAAGGGCGTAGGCATGTCCCAAGGGTCTACGTGGGAACTGGAGGGGAACTGGGCTTGGTGTTGAGACCACTGTGGTTCCTGGGTGGCCACATCGGGGTAAGGGCTGAGCTGCTGGAGCTCTCCAGTCCCTGTGTGCCCAGTTCTGTGGGTCAGAGCAGTCAGAGAGGCTAAGGGAATGGCTGCGGGAAGGGGGTCCCACTCCACACACCTCCACCTCTGCTGGCAAGGGCTTTCTGAAGACAGCCATGACAGCGCATGCGTGGCCTTCAGGTTAGTGGAGCAACATGATGGCCACAGCTCCCAAATTTCCAGAGGTGGAATGGGGTAGGTGGCTAGAGATCTGACTGGCTCCTTCCTGCTCCAAGTCTCCTTGGGCCTGGGAGGGGGTGGATATAGCAGTGGGGGGAGGGGGGGTGGGAACAGGTCCAGGGTCAGGAGGTGGGCTCTGATTCATGGGGAAGGTGGGCTCTGTCCTCGTCCGTTTCCCTCACATGTCTTGGGGGCCACGCTGCTTAAGTAGCCCCAGACATACACACAAACACGCACACACGAGGGGGAGGGGCAGTTCAGCCTCCAGCTGAGGGGAGGAGGCAGTGACGGGAGGGGTGTGCCAGTGGGTAGTCTGGACGCCGTGTCATCGCCGGCGGTTTTGGGTGGAGTCTGCGAGGGAAAAGTGGGGTGCATGGGCCGGTCGCGTGTGGGTGCGCGTGGGGCCCAGGAGTGGCCTTCGGCGCCCTCTGGCGGACAGAAGCTACAGCGCAGCTCTGGGGGGCGGGACACAGCGGCCACAGTCCCCCCGTTCCCGCCCCCAACGGCCCGCCGGTGGGACCCGACCTCACCTTCCTCCTCCTCCACCCTTGTTCACCCCGCTGTCCCGGCGCCTGGACTGAGGCCGCGAGTCCGGCAGCGGGGTTCCCTGCCCGCGCCGCGTGCCCCACTGCCCCCCGCAGCAGCTGTCGGTGGCTCCGCCCGCGGCCCAATTTCCAGGCGACCGTTTCCCGGCGACGGCGGGCGGGGCGACTCAGCGCAGCCCCGCCTCTGGTTCGCGTGCGGAGCGGGGCCGGCGGTGGCGACGCCGCGCGTCTCGGGGCGGGTCCGCAGAGGCAGGGGGATGGCTCGCGCGGCCTCCGGGGTCGGCGGCGCCCCAGGTGGGCCACGTCTGGTTTCCCGGCCTCGGTCCCTGTGTCCCTAAAACGGGACCGAGAACAGGGCTTCGAGGCACTACCGCGTTTGAGTTCCCCGAGAACGTCGGGCCCGTGTCGGCCTGACCCGGTTTGGGGTCCGAAGGCGCCCGCTGGGTCTGGGGGTCGCTGTGATGGATTCCCTGGCAGCACCCCAGGACCGCCTGGTGGAGCAGCTGCTGTCGCCGCGGACCCAGGCGCAGAGGCGGCTCAAGGTGTGTGGGGCGGGGAGTGGAATGTGGGTCAGCGTCCAGGGCTCTGGGGTGCGATGGGCCCACAGGGTCAGGTCCACAGGTGGTGGGCGCGGACCCGCGGGGGCGGGGTAGGCTCAGCGCCGGGATCTATAAATAGCCCTGCTCCAGCGCCGCTGCAGCCGCCACCCCCGCGGCTGGATCCGGGCCACGGGGCCTCCCACCCCCTGGTACACTCGCGAGGGGTGAGTATTGAGGCCAGGCTTCTCCTGCCCATGAAGGGCGTAGGCATGTCCCAAGGGTCTCAGTGTTGGTGCCCCCTGTTCACCACTCAAGGGAGGACACTGCCTGTGTCCGCTGTGCCCAGACATCGCTCCATCCCCACACACACACTCACACACACACACACACACACACACACACACACACACAGTCTTGGGACCCTGCAAAGCCCCTCCTTGAGGCTGGGGCAAAGGTGCCTTCACCAGCCACCCCCCGCACCTACCTGCCTTCCCACCTCCAGGCCTTTGCCCACAGGCCTCACCCCTTTCTGCCATTGAAATGCCCCACTCTGGGGACTCTGTCCTCTGCTGCCTCCTTGCCGGAGCTGGATGGGGGACGGCATGGGGCTACCCAGAAGCCCCAGGGTACCCCTGACCTGCCCTGCCCCTACCCCCAGGACATTGACAAGCAGTACGTGGGCTTTGCCACGCTGCCTAACCAGGTGCACCGGAAGTCGGTGAAGAAGGGCTTCGATTTCACGCTCATGGTGGCTGGTGAGTGGGCCAGGCTCCCAGGTGGGGTGGCTGGGGCCACTGGCTGGCCAGGTTCTGCTGTGGGGGCCTCAGACCTAATCCGACTCCTTCATGTATCTGTGGGCAGGTGAGTCGGGCCTGGGGAAGTCCACACTGGTCCACAGCCTCTTCCTGACCGACCTGTACAAGGACCGGAAGCTTCTCAGTGCTGAGGGTGAGTGAACCCCAAGCTGTCCTGGCACTGGTCACCATCTCCTCCTGTGTGACCCCTTAAGGGGTGCCCATCCAGGTCCATCCCCCCTTCTCCCTCCCCACAGCATGGGGTTTCCGTTCAGGGTCCAGCAGGAGTGGCCTGAACCACAGTCAGGCCGTGGCTGGGGCCGAAACACTAGGATGGATGAGAACAGCATCCTGGCTGCCCAGGGTGCGGGGGTGGCCCTGTCAGTGAGGCACCTCCAAGCTGTGTCTGTCTCCCCCGCAGAGCGCATCAGCCAGACGGTGGAGATCCTGAAGCATACGGTGGACATTGAGGAGAAGGGCGTCAAGCTAAAGCTCACCATTGTGGACACGCCGGGCTTTGGGGATGCTGTAAACAACTCCGAGTGGTGAGGCAGGCCTGGCTGGGGGGCAGTACCTGCCCAGCTGACCCGGCCTCCCTAGTGCCGGCATGCTGCCTTCACAGCCCGGCCTCATGCACCCTCTGCCCGCAGCTGGAAGCCCATCACCGACTACGTGGACCAGCAGTTTGAGCAGTATTTCCGTGACGAGAGCGGCCTCAACCGCAAGAACATCCAAGACAACCGGGTGCATTGCTGCCTGTACTTCATCTCTCCGTTTGGGCACGGGTGCGTGACTGTCCTGAGGCCAGGGGCCACCCGCCTCCTCGGAGAGCCACCAGAGCCTCCACAGCCAGTCCTCCCTGAGCCCCCCACCCCCCACCCCACCACGACCCCAGCAGCCCCTCACCACCCCGGCTGCTCCCTGCAGGCTGCGGCCGGTGGACGTGGGTTTCATGAAGGCTCTGCATGAGAAGGTGAACATCGTGCCCCTCATTGCCAAAGCTGACTGTCTGGTCCCCTGTGAGATCCGGAAGCTGAAGGAGCGGGTGAGCATATGTGGCAGTGGGTCTGGCCCAGGACTTGGTTCCAAGAGCACCAGGGGTGCTGACCCCGGGCATCAACACGCCAGGCCCAGGGGACCTTGCCAGCCCTTACGCTGACAGCCTTGCCCCACTGCAGATCCGGGAAGAGATTGACAAGTTCGGGATCCATGTGTACCAGTTCCCTGAGTGTGACTCAGACGAGGACGAGGACTTCAAGCAGCAGGATCGGGAACTGAAAGTGAGTATGCAGTCCAGTGGGCGGGGAGGGAACTAAAGTCCAGTTCACGTGGCGCCTAGAGGAGGCAGGGTGCCCAGGTCCCACGTGGGGGTTGCAACAGCGGTCTTTAGCCTGCGCAGTAGAGTCTCTTCACCTAGCCCGAGAGGACTGGGGTCACCCATGTTCCTGCCTGCCCAAAGGCACAGCTTCTGGCCAGGCCCCCCCACCCCTAACCCTACTCCTTAGTCCCCTGGTGAATCATCAGCCACTGGTTGTGTATGCACTGGCTCCCAGAATTCTGTGCAACAGAGGATGGGGGTGGCACCTAGAGTGGTTATGACCAAGGTCAAACTGGGGACAAGTGGTCACAAGGCCAAGAGCAGGGTTGGGCAGACCCTTGGCCCCAACCAAAGTCAGCAGGAATATCACCAGGAGGCATAAACTCAGTTATAGGCCCTAGGACAAGCATGTCAAACTCGCGGCCAATGGGCCGCATGCCTCATTTGAGTAAATGCCGGCCGCGGGTTTGACATGCTTGCAACTAGGATGCAGGCTGCACCAGCTCTGGCCTCAGCCAGCAGCAGGGAGGCTGGGAGGTGAGAGGGGTTTCCACTAGGATCCCTTTGGGGAGAGGTCACTGATGGTGATGCTGGCGGAGCTGACCAGGTGCTGAGTGCCCATGCCCCTCTCCAACCACTAACCCATACTAATTGGGCGTGAGCCCTTGCACCTGCCCCTCCGCAGGAGAGTGCACCCTTTGCGGTAATCGGCAGCAACACGGTGGTGGAGGCCAAGGGGCAGCGAGTCCGGGGGCGACTGTACCCCTGGGGGATCGTGGAAGGTGAGTCCAGGCATAGGGCACAGCAAGCTGGGTGGGAAGGCTAACCCTGGCTGGCGCCCCACCCACTGCACGCTCCTGCCCCACAGTGGAGAACCAGGCGCACTGCGACTTCGTGAAGCTGAGAAACATGCTCATCCGCACACACATGCATGACCTCAAGGACGTGACGTGTGATGTGCACTATGAGAACTACCGCGCACACTGCATCCAGCAGATGACCAGGTGCACCATCCCCCAAACCTGGACGTGCACCTCCTGGCCTCAGACACACCTCTATAACCAAGTTGTCCTGGCTGCCCACCCAGACTTGAACCTTGCCCCAGCCCCCCAAATTGGCTCCCCAGCACCTTGTCTCCCCAGCCCAGCCCAGAGGTGTGGGAGGTCAGGAGGGCAGCCTTGGTAGTGGTGAGGTTGGCTGAACCGCCCAGCAGCACTGTTCCTCTTGTCCACCCTGCAGCAAATTAACCCAGGACAGCCGCATGGAGAGCCCCATCCCCATCCTGCCACTGCCCACCCCCGACGCTGAGACGGAGAAGCTTATCAGGATGAAGGATGAGGAGGTTGGTGAGGCATGGAGCTGGGGTGGGGGTGGGAGGAAAGGCTAGCGGCTGGGAACTGAGCCAGGACCCTCCCATCTCATTTCTCACCCCACCTTCTGTGGTTCCTGCCCCACTTCCCAGCTGAGGCGCATGCAGGAGATGCTGCAGAAGATGAAGCAGCAAATGCAGGACCAGTGACCCCTCCCCAGCCCTACGTTGCCATGAATATACTGCCAGTTTCTGGACTGGCCCTTTCCACTCCTGGACCCCGACTGGCCTGGATTCGACCCTGGATTCATCTGGATCTCTGACAGGCCTGGATGCAACCCCAATCCCAGAGTGGCCTAGACCCAGACTGTTCCCGACCTGACCCAGAGACGTGGGGTCACAACCCCAGCCATCCCTAATTTATTCGCAACATCAGCCCCTCCCCTCATTTGTATGTTTCCATGGGGCCTGGCCAATGGCCCCCACTCTGGCCTTGGAGGAGCAGGAGCTAGGTTGGGCTGTGACTTTTGAGATTCTCTTCCCCCCAAACCCCCTCTTCTCAGAAGGTCACGGCCCTCAGACTCCAGGCCCTACTCAGGCAGAAGAGGGGAGCAGATCCCCGGACCTATTCCCCCACCCAGTGTCACAGCACAGACTTGGGAGCTGTGTCCCCCTGCTCCCGTGGGCCACCCAGCACATGCTGAGACCTCACTTTGTGTGGATGCAGGCCAGGTCCTCTCTTCCCTCCTCACCCAGTAGCTCAGCAGGCAGATGGAGCATCTGAGGCACTTAGGATCCCTCCAGACCTATGGATGGCAGCTTGGGGTCGGGATGCCTGTGACAGCCCATGCCCCTCCCCCACAGCTGTGGTTTGGGGAGGGCTCCGGAGCAGTGGGCTGTGGGCCATCCCCTGGCAATCCCCATGCCTGGACTGCTGTTCCCTGCCTGTGGCTGGGGGTCCTTCTCCCCAGCCTCATTGTTGCCCTGGGTTCCCTAGCCCTTGGCCCCGTCCACCATCCCTCCACCCGCATGAACCTCATTCCCCAGTTTTGTTAAGTTGTGAATGCCCTCCTGTCCTGGTGACGGGAGAACAATGTTGGTGAACGTCGCTAAGGGTGTCCGAGTACTCCTTTTGCTCCTGGGCCGAGTGGGGGCGGAAGTTCCGGCGGCGCTGGCCCCGGTGATAGCACTCTATCAGTGGCCCGCAGCGCCTTCGGAGGCAGCCTTGGGGTTATTTCTGGCCGGGCAGCTGTGCTGTGGTCGGTGTACCAGGAGGCCTGGGGCCTGGGAGGGACGTGGCGGCGTTATCTCCTGGTTCTCCGGCAAACGCCTCCACTCCAGAGCAAGCCGGGCCACCGTCCTCTCGCCATGGGCTCTGGTGAGTCTGGTGGCTGGGCCAGGCCACACCCTGAGCAGAGTCGGGTTGGGAGGCTCTCCAGTCGTTTTGGTTGCAGTGGGAAGAGATTGGGGTCAGACATAGAGGAAACTTGCAGCCAGTGCGCGGGGTGGTCGCGGTGGCGAGGCTTGTGAGCACTGGGGGAACGCGGGTCTCCCGGGGCTGGAGGTCAGGCCCGGCGCTCTGGGCGCTGAGGGGCCCACCCAGTTGCCCAGCAAACCGTCCGGCTCATCGCGGCGCTTCCTTTCCAGGGCCGCACGGGGCGCTGAGCCTATTGCTCCTGCTGCTCGTGCTGCTGAGCCGCCCGGCCGTGGGCTGCCCCGCGCCCTGTCGCTGCGCCGGGACGCGCGTGGACTGCGGGCGCCGCGGGCTGACGTGGGCCTCGCTGCCGGCCGCCTTCCCACCGGACACAACCGAGCTGGTGCTGACGGGCAACAACTTGACGGCGCTGCCGCTGGGGCTGCTGGACAGGCTGCCTGTGCTGCGCGCGGCTCACCTGAGCGCCAACCCCTGGCGCTGCGACTGCCGCCTGGTGCCGCTGCGCGCCTGGCTGGCCGGCCGCCCCGAGCGCGCGCTCTACCGCGACCTGCGCTGCGCCGCGCCCCCGGCGCTGCGGGGCCGCCTGCTGCCCTACCTGACCGAGGAGGAGCTGCGCGCCGCCTGCTCGCCGGGTGTGCTCTGCTGGGGGGCGCTGGCGGCCCAGCTGGTGCTGCTCGGCCTCGGGCTGCTGCACGCGCTGCTGCTGGCGCTGCTGCTGCGCCGCTTGCGAAGGCTGCGCGCCCGCGCCATACACCGCCTGTCACTGACCGCCCCGCTAGTGGTGGAGCCGGCCGGTGACAGCGAGTCCTAGGAGAAACGGACCGGCGCTGAGCGAGGTGGGCCTGCCAATTGGACAGGACCCTGCCGCAGGAGCCCTCGCCCTAACCTGGAGGCCACTCTCCTCCAGCCAGGCTTCATCTTCCAGGCCCCGCCCCGTCTGCAGGCCCTGGTCCACCGGGTGGTTGCTGCAAGCCCACCAATAAGCCCTGGGGACCAACTGCAGCCCAGACCCTGCGGGGTCCCTCACGCCAAACTCCAGTGCAGAATAAACCCTAACCCTCCTCCCGATCTGATCCGTCTCTACACCTGCAGCCTGGGAACCCTCTTTCCAAAACCACAGAAAAAGCTCTGAGCAGCAGTTCAAGGGGACACTCACCTTCCTACACCCCAAATAACCTCCAAACATGCGGTCAGTGAGTAAACTCCCCACAGCCACTGACTCACAGAAGTTCAAGTGGGGAGGGAGCCCCAAAGGACAATGACACACTCGGGTAGTGAGGACACTGGGGAGAGTGAGGACACTGTGGGCAATGAGGACTCTGGGGACAGTGAGGACAGTTTGGGGACAATGGAGACATTGGGGACAGTGAGGACCGTGTGTGAACAGCCAGTAAACTTACAGCCAGTGTGCAGAGTGGTTGGGGTGGTCAGGGTGGCGAGGCTTATGGACAATGGGGGTCGCGGGTCTCCAAGGCTGGAGTCAGGCCTGGTGCTCTGGGTGCTGAGGGACCCCACCCAGTTGCCCAGCAAGCCACCTGGCTCACCGTGGTGCTGTGGAGACAGCAAGGACACAGTGCGGACATCAAAGACAGTGTGGAGGCAGCCAGGACACTGAGGACAGTGGGGACATCAAAGACAGTGTGGAGGCAGCCAGGACACTGAGGACAGTGGGGACATCAAAGACAGTGTGGGGCAGCGAGGACAAGGGGGGCAGTGAGGACACTGTGGGGAGAAGGACCCTGGGGAGTGAGTCTCCTGGCGGGGGAGGGGAGGGCTGTGAGGACACTCTGAAGACAGCCAGGACACTGTGGGGACAGTAGAACCCTGTGGGAAGAGTGATGAAACTGTGGGAACAGTAGCACACTGTGGGCAGTGGGGACACTGTGGCAAGGTTGGACAGCATGTAAACAGGACACTGGGGACAGCAATGACACAGTGGGGAGTAAGACACGGGACACTGAGGACACACAGTGTGGGGCAGAGGACAGTGTGGGGCAGAGAGGACACAGGACAGTGTGGGGACAGTGAGGACAGTGTGGGGACAGTGAGGACTGTGGGGCAGAGAGGACAGTGTGGGGATAATGACTGTGGGGACAGTGAGGACACGGCACAGTGTGGGGACAGTGAGGACAGTGTGGGGATGAGGACTGTGGGGACAGTGTGGGGATAGTGAGGACTGTGGGGACAGTGTGGGGATAGTGAGGACTGTGGGGACAGTGTGGGGATGAGGACTGTGGGGACAGTGAAGACACTGGGGACAGTGAGGACACTGCAGGGCAGTGTTGAGAGAGAGGATGCTCTAAGCGACAGTTTCGGGGTCAGTGTGGGGCCGTGGGGTGGCTCTGAGGACAGTTCCATGTATGAGGTTTCCCCAGTGGCAGCCTTCGGGGCAGTCAGGGTGAAGTGGGGATGGTCAGGACAGCCTGGTGGCCCACCTGGAACCCCCTGGGCATCTAGTGAGTAGCTCTGGACGGCAGGTGGGGTCTATAGACGTCCCTGCAGGGGTGAGTGGGCACCCGGGGCTGCAGGGTCTCTGAAGTCATAGTGTCCTCACTGCGGGGAAGGCACCTCGGACTGCACAGACCAGCCAGGGGCTTCTCAGGGCCTTAAGTCACCCCTGACCTCTGGCTGTCAATCAGGGCTGGGGACTCCACTGTGATTGCCCAAGTGCAGCACAGGCTGCTTACAGGGGACCCAGGGCGCCCCAATGAGAAGCTGATGTGTCCTCACTCCTGCCCAGATGTGGTCCTCACTCCACCTGGCTGGCCCTGTGAACAATGAGGGCTGCTCTCCATGGACCCCCAAACAGGATCCCAATGGAGCCTCAGGCCTGGGCCTCAGCCGCCTGGCACAGGAAGGCCAGGACCCCCACTGACCGGGTCGGGGAGGCTGCCGCTGACATGGCCTTTGTCCTGGCCTTTGTAGGACAAGACGGATGACCCTCCGGTTGGGCTGATGCTATCTCGGGTCTACTGGTGGGACGTGAGGCAGGAGCCACCCCGCCTTTGTAGGCAGGTGTGAGGCATCCGGCTGTCCTTCCAGGCTTATCACCACATCGGAGATGGTGGCTCCTTTGTACAAATGAACTGCTGCCCTGCCCTCCCCAGGGGTGGCCCAGCACCCCCAGAGCCCTGGTGGGGGTCAGAGGTGATGGTCGTTGTCACAGCAAGGAACACAGGCAACTTCCTAAACTTAGTCCCAACATGGTGCCAGGAGGGGGCACCCCGCTACTCTCCAGAGGAGGAAACAGACCCCACAGATGAGTCTCCTGCTGGGCTCAGAGCTTCCTTCGTGGCTGAGACCAGGCCCCTCGGACTCCCTCTCTTCTCCTCACTGAGGCCCTCAAGGGGGCAAATGCAGGGCCCAGGAGAGTAGCCCCGGGCGTCCTGGGTGACCCCAGCTAAGAGAAGGAGGCTCCCTGGGCTGTGGGACGAGGCCCCAGCAGGAGCTCTGGGGAGTGGTCAGCAGGAGCCCAGCTTCACTGCCCACAGGCTTGAGGGCTCCTGGGCCAGTACCCGGATGACAGAGTGAGCATTGGGGCCCTGAGGGCAGGAGGGAGGAAAGAGGCTGACAACACAGTGTGGTCAGACCTAAGCAAGCACTTCCCACTTGGTGGATGGGGGGCTGAACCCCATGGTCCTCCCAGGATTCCCCCACCCCTCTTGCCAGTTCTCCAGGATTTAGAGCTGCCCCTGCCGCGATGGCTGACTTTCTCCAGGCTGCCCGGGAGCCCCCAATCCCAATCCTGACCCTGAGCTGACCCTCTACACACTGACCCCAGGGCCTCAGCCCCCAAGGAGTGTGGGGAAGTGGATGGTCCCAGCTCAGTGCCCCTGAATGGCCCTATTCAGGGAGGGAGAGCATAGACCGCTCAGCCCAGACCAGGAGGCCTACCGTGCCCCTCACCCCACCATTGTCCTCCACCTCATGGAAAACACCCCAATTCCAGGGCCCCTTCCTGACAGGCTGGTCCCTTCTGTGGCCCCAGACTCCTTCCAGATGGGAATAGGTGGGAGTCCACTCAAAGGTCCTGCACAGCTCCCCCCATCTTCAGCTCTCAGGCTGGCTGACTGAGGGGCTCTTGCCCCTTGCCCTGCAGCCCAAGGGGTCTGGGCTCACACCTCTGCTCCCCCAGCCTCCCAGGACCCTCCCCTTTCCATCAAGGCCCAGCCTCCGTGTACCCTCCCCATGCAGGCCAGTGTCTCTCTGTCCGTTCCTGCTGTAACTATGTCCGCACTATTCCAGGTCCTGCTCAAGCATGTCCTCCGCAGGGAGCTTCCCTGCTACATGGCGCAGGACACTGTGTCCAGCCAGGCCTGTGCCCCTGAGGTCCGCCAGGGGCTCAAGCCACATCCCAGGCCAGCATGCAGCCAGCTAGCGAGTGAGTGGCCGGTCAAAGGGTTGGATGGAGCGAGCCTCCGCAGGGCCAGACGGCATTCCCGGAGCAGAGACAGCCGTGACCTTCCCCTGGGAGCCTTGGTGTGTCCTCATCCGTGAAATGATGGGTGCTGCTGGCGCCCCCGTCCAGTCCTCCCCTCGCTCGCCGCCACCCCGAGCAGGCACCAGAGGGCGCTCGCGGTCTGCGGAAACGCAGGCAGGAGGGCGGTCGGCGAAGTGGGCGCTGGGTGCAGACAGCCAAGGTCCACGGAGAAACAGAGGCCAGGAGACGGAGACTTGCCCAGGCTGGCGGGCGGGGGAGAGCCGAGAGGGGCGGGCAGGTGGCAAACCCCATGGGGATGGGAAGGGGTGCGCCCTGGGACGCTGACAGACGGGGAGGGGTGTGCGCCCCCTCCGCCCCTCCCTTCCCCTCCTTCTCCCTGCCTCTACCCGCCCCCTCACGGCCCTCCCCCCCCCCCCCCCACGGGCTTGCTGACAGCCCGTCAACCAGGGAGATAAGGGACCTCTTCCGGCGGAGCGGGGGAGGGGGGGTCAGCCCAGGTGTGCCCTCCGCCCTCCCCGACGCCTGTTTGCTCCGAAAACACTTATTGAGCCCCTGCTGTGTGCACCAAAGGGGGGGAGGGGCCAGAGCGGCTGCCAGGGGCAAGAAGGCGACAGTGAGGGGCTGGCCTCAGCCTCTTCTGTCTCCTATGCCGCCCGCCAGGTAGGAGGCCTGGAGCAGGCTCCCCAGAGGAGTGGAACTTCCCGACTAACCTGGTGGTGGGGGAAGGGATGTGGGGGTCCTCCAAGGGCCCCCCTCCAGCCTGGGGAGGCGAGGGGGAGCCTGGGGAGGGGGCTGGCCGCTCACTGGGCGGAGGAGGCCCTGGTAAGGTCTGGGGGACCAGAACCCTGGCCAGGTTGTGGTGGGAGGGGTGCACCCGCCGACCAGACGGAGCAACAACACTGGGGTGGGTGGTGGAGCCCTGGGGGCCCATAGCTCACTGCACAGTCTGCGCCCACCCCCAGCGTTTCCGATGGAAGACAGGCAGTGGGCGATAAATCACCAGCTCCCACCCCTACCCACCCAGGCGGCCATGGGAAGGGGGGCGGCATGGGACAGAGACAGAACCTGAGACAGAGACAGGCCTAGAGATGCAAAGACAACCACAGAGACAAAAGCGGCCATGGGGGCCAGCTGACACCGGCCAGGTCCCTATGCTCAGGGTGTCTGGCTTCCCACCCCTAGGAGCCCTCTCCACCAGACCCATCTGGAAACCAGCTGAGAGCCACCCTACCCCAGCTGACCCCCAACTGGGAGGAGGAGGAGGAGGAGGGAGGGAGCAAGGCCTTAGCAGCCCAACTCCTGTCTACCCTGGAGGGCCATAAATCAGCAAGGGCTCTCCCCTCACTGCCCCCAGGCGGAGGGGGGTCTTTGGGGTCACTGGGTCTGGCCTTAGCTGTGTCCCTTCCTCCTTAAGCAGCCCTTGGGGCATCCACTGGCCCTGACCTCTCTCTTTCCCCAGCACAGTCACACCCGGGAGTGTCTGCACCCAGTGCTGTCTGCTGGATGCACACTCACAGCCCTCCTCTTCTCTGTCTGCAGGGAGACCCAGGGGCTGGCCCTGCAGGAACTGGGGGGTCATGGTCCTCCCCAGTGAAGCTTTCCAGGGGTCCACTTTGCCTCAGGGGAAATGCCATCTGTCCCTCCTTCCGACCTGCCTTCCTGTCACACACACATCCCCAGGGTGCTGAGGCCAGCTGGACAAAGGGTGCTGAGAGATGAGCCAAGTGGGGACCCTCCACAGGTGGGTGTGCCCCTGGGGGTCAGTACTTAGTGGGCAAGGCTTTAGAGAGCCCATGAGAGTGCCCCCCGTGGTCTAGAACCCCAATCCTAGCCAGGCTGCCCCAGTGGTCTGTCCTGCAGACAACCCCTCAGGGCCCATGTGGCAGAGATAAGGCCACCTGTACACAAGGAAATGTAGCGTCCACCATGAAATCTTTTGTGGCTCAAAGAGTGGTGAGGGTGGAGATGGGGACTTGCTTGTCTTAAAAGACTTGGAGCTCTTGGAATTCTGTGCCTGAGAGAGTCATTGAGTGTCCCGGGGATTGGCCTGGGCCTCGCCACGTGGACAGTCCCCCCCCTTTAAAAAATATATTAATTTTTTACAGAGAGAAAGGGAGAGGGATAGAGTTAGAAACATCGATGAGGGAGAAACATCGATCAGCTGCCTCCTGCACACTCCCTACTGGGTATGTGCCTGCAACCAAGGTACATGCCCTTGCCAGAATCGAACCTGGGACCCTTGAGTCCACAGGCCAACGCTCTATCCACTGAGCCAAACCAGTTAGGGCTGGACAGTCCCCTTGATCCTCAGAACAAACCTGAGTTGCCCCTCTCCCTGAGACCTCTAGAGCATTGACCGGTGTGTCCACAGGGGACTGAGCAGGCCTCCTGGGGAGTCCAGACTGAAACAGCAGCACTACTGTCAGGGGACAACTCTCCAGGGAAAGGCCAGAGTGAGGGGCTGAGAGGTGTGCTGAGCTCAGCCTGTAGAGGGAGAGGGCAGAGGTGCCCTTGTGTGCAGGAGCCACCACCCAACCATTCATTTATTCTCAGTTGTTGTTCTTCCAAACAGTGTGCAGCCCTGCAGGTCCCTCGGTCCCAGACTCCGCCCAGCAGACACCCCACTCTTCCCTCCACCCCTCCTGGTGCGGTCAGCCCAAGGGGACCGGCCAGCTCCCTCCTTCCAGTGTCCCTCAGGGGCTCATCTCATCCGGATTAAGCATGTCAGACAAATTGAGGGGCTGTGGGTCAGACAGACCTTCTTGTGGCAAGGAGTGGGGGAGGGGAGGCCCCAGCCTGCCCAGGTGTGCTTTTCCTATCTCTGTCCCAGTCACACAGGGTCCTGGGGCCACCCCCACAAGGTCACTGCTCCCCTGCTGGGGTAAAGGAACCCTCAGAGGCATGAGGGTCTGGAAAAGAATCCCTCAAGCTTTGCCTAATGGACACCCCTAGAGAAACAGAGGGTCCCCAAGGCAGCCAGTTCTCTTGCCCAGGTGTGTGGACAGGCCTGGCATGCCCAACCCCAAGATGGAGGCTGCAGCCTGGGGCTGGAGGTCCAGGGAAGGGGGGTGGGGAGTGAGGATCCCAGGGCAGAGCCCAAGCAGTTGTGCTCTTGCGGGGGGGGGGGGGGGGGGAGGGGAGGGGGCAGGTGCACAGGCTTGGGAGGAGTTTTGAGGAGGTGCCTGTGTGGGGACCAAAGGCCTAGCTCTGCCCTGTGTCTGTGGAGAAACCTATTTGATGTGATTTGTATTTGGGAGTTTGCTTTTCTCTTTGCTTTGTTTATTTAAAGATGCTCTTGAAGAATTCCAGCCAGTCTTTGCACCGACTAAGGAAAGAGCTTCTGTCTAGGCAGGGCTGGGAGGGGTGGGGGCTGGGAGGGGTGCCCCCCTCCTCCCCCTGCCCCACAGCCGCCTGTCCTAGCATGCCTGCCAATGCCCCTGTGTGCCCACTAAAGGTGCTTGCGGCGCGGGGGTTGCCCTGCCTCCCTGCAGGGGTGAAGCCTGGGGGCCGGCCTGGAAGAGCCCCCGTGATAAGGACCCAGAGCAGGGAAAGGAGCCCATGCCGTGCCTGTGCTGAGCTGGCACGGCCAGGTTCGGTGAGCCTGAGAGGGGACGGTGAAGGTTCGAGAAAAAACAGAAAAGAAAAGAAAGCTGGGTCTAGGTGGGACGCTGTCCTCTCTGATGCAGAGCTAGCAATAGCGCCAGGGCCTGTAAACCGAGTCTTTATTTTATAGCCAGTTTCCACCAGGCAAAGTAAGGGCGTGGTCAAGATGTTTACAATGTTCTCGTGGGTTTCAAACCTACTCCATTACATGCACCTGGTCAAGCTTTGTTTACTTGCTGCACCTCCCGCAGCCCCTATCACTCAGCCACGTGGGACCACAGGTTCGGACCATAAGGTCAAGCTTACAACCATAGCCTTTGGCTCTAATTGTGCTGGGACTTGCACGTGGCTTTTGCCACGAGAGGATGGTGCCCTCTCATTAGTCCCAGGCTTGAACCTGTCCAAATACTATAGCCGCTCTCCACACATGTCCCCCTAATGCCCATGTGGAGGGGGTGCAGGAGACCATCAACTTTCTCTTGAGGTCAGAGTGGAGGGAGCCCTGGCTCCCTCTCCTGGCAGTAAACGCCTCTCAGGGCCCCCTCTGCTCTGAGGGTTCCCATGCTGTGGGTCTCTCTGCTGCAGGTCCCTCATCTGGGGTCCCTGCTCTGCACGGCTCTTCTCTGTGGGTCCCTGCTACAGGGATCTCTGTGGGGGTCCCTGGTCTGAGGTCCCTGTGCAGTGAGTCCCTGGTATGGGGGTCTCTGGTCTCAGAGGTTCCTACTCAGCTCTCCAGGTGTCTGCTCTGTGGGTCCTTGGTGTGGGGCATTCATGATGCTGCGTCTCCTTACTTGGGGCGTCATGGCCCTGCCTCAGTGGTCTCTGTGACAGCAGTCAGCCCCTTCTCTCCGGGTTGGAATCCTCCCAGGTGGCCTCCTGAGCCAACAGGAAGAGTGGCTGGAACATAACTGTATTCCCAGGCCATCCATGGAAGGGTGTTGAAGCCAAGGCTGACCCACAGACTCCACTCCACGAAGCTCCCAAGTCCTTGCTAGTGTTCAGGGGTGCTGTTGTGAGTCTACTAACTCCTCCCCGACTCCTTCCTGAGTCCTCCCAGGGTCCTCCCAGTCCTCCTGGAGTGCTCTCTGAGGCTTCTAGAACTTGCCTTGAGTGCCCGTCCCCCACATTCTCAGGCTTGGGCGGCTCCGCCTGGCTGGGCCCCAGGAGGTAACTGAGGTTGGCACCAGTGGGGCCTCGAGCCTGGAAATGCCCTGCAGAGCCTGGTGGACAAGGTGGACAATGGGCAGCGGTGTGCAGGTTCAGCAGCAGCCCTGTAACGGGACGAGGCTGTCATGACCTCAGTCCTGCGTTGGTGTCTGGGGTGTATTCAGTGGCTGGACTGGCGGGGCCTCCGAGACAGTCAGCCCTCCAAGCAGGCGGGACCCAGACAGGACTGAGGTGGTACCACCCACATCCCCCCACCCCCCGCTCCTGCACATCACCTCCCATCACGCTCGCCCGATTCCTCCTTGCGCCTGCTGGTCTCCTGCTCTGCTTTGCCTCCCTGAACAGTGACCTGGTCCATTCCATCCGGACCCTCAAGGGGTGTCTGGGGATGGAGAGACTGCACACACACACATGCACATGCACAAATGCACATGTGCATACCAACACATGTGCACACAAACATGCACTCACACAATGCACAAATGCATACCATACACACACACACGTGCAAACACACATGCACCCCTGCATGCAAAAGCCCATGTATACGTACACAAAAACACATGTCCACATACACATAAACACACCTGCACCTACCTGTGCACGCACAAGCATCCAGAGAGCCTTCCTGTCTTCCCTTTGCTGGGTCTGGTTCCTCTGAGGGTACGGGTCTAACACAAGGCTAACCACCGTGCTTCTGAGTGGCATGCCCACTGAGTGTCCCCGGCATGTTGTGCCACCTTCTGATATGTGAGTGTATGTAATGGCAACACTGCAATCACATAAGGGTGCGATTATGTGAGAGATGCACAGCCTCACCTTCCCGTATGAGCATGTCTGTGCCCCCACATCCCCACGAGCGTGACTATGTCCTCACACCTCCTGCGTGCGCGTGGCCTGCTGGCCCGTCATGCCCTGCCTGCCCCCAGCAGCCGCCCGCCCCTGCCCGCCGCGCCATGTGTACACAGAGGCTTGTTTTCTCTGCCTTTCAGGCCAGGGGTGCGCTTGTAAATCGTGCAGTCGATGACACATTTATCCCGCAGGCGACTGGCAGTGTGAATTTATGGCTGCCCCTCCCTCCTGGCTGAGGCAGCACAGGGGCCTGGACACCCTGCAGGCAGGTACCTACAGGCCACTCAGCTAGCCAGGCTGTCATGGGGACCACGGGGCCAGGAGGGTGTCAGGAGGGCTCTGAAACCCTGACATTTCAGGGTGCTCAGGGCAGATGGGAGGCCAAAAGGCTGGGTCAGCTCTGCCTGGCCAGGGCTGGGGTGCAGGAATGTCCAACATCCATCTACCTTCCCTACGCTGTACCTCAATCTTCCCACCTATGAAATGGGATAGCAGCTTCCATGTGCAGGATGGGAGGGGATTCTTTCCTCAGATGTGGAGTCAACCCACCCACTGCTCCTGGGCCTTTTGGAGGCATCGAGGTTTTGGGGGGACTGTCTGAAAGGGTGGGGACCTCAAGGACAGCTGGGGCTGCACACACAGAGGGAAGAGTGGTGGTGACGGAAAGTCAAGGCAGGGAGGTTCCCTCAGAGCATGCCTGCCCTCCTCTGCCTTGTAAAGACGGGGAAACTGAGACCCAGAGGGGCAGCGCCTCACGACCCCAGATTCCTGCTCCTCAGCATACAATATGGGGGTCCCAGGCTCAGTTCCCCATCCTCCAGTCTCCTTTGTCCTGCTGAGTCTTCAGGTGGGGGAGGGGGCAGCCAGCCAGGTCTGACAGGGAGATGCTGGACCAGGTCCCCTGAGGCCACAACTGGGGATGGGAGCCAGCGGTGGGGGTTGGGGGGGGGGCGCAAGGGTTCCTGGCTGCCTCCCCTCTGTCTGTCTGTGTTCAGGGTCGTGTCTCCAAGGGACCCTCTGTTGGCTCTCATGCTCCCCTCCATCTCTGGTCCCCAGCCCCCCCTCGCCGCCCGCCTGTCAGGATGAGCGATGGCTGTGCCCCTCCCCAGGCCCCCGGCCCCAGGCCCGGTTCCCGCTCATTAGCCGCTGACACTGTTTGCTTTCCCGCCGGGGATGCCCACCCCGTCACAGGCCATTTCTCCTGGCGCCTCCCACCCCCCTGGGCCTGCCTGGGGGTCCAGGGTGCCAGGCAGGACCTGCATTTGGCTCCCGGAGGGATGGCCAGACAGATCCAAGCCCCACCCTCACCTGCCCCCGTCCTCACCTGCACACCCTAGAGGACACCGCCAGTGAGACAGCCGTGCCACGGAGGCTCAGCTGGCTTTGTATGACACCCCGCGTGGCCCTCCGGTGACAGGCACCAGGCTCTCTCTCCCTTTATCTTGTCTCTCTTTATCACCTGCCCCTATTTCTGTCCTTGTCTCTGGGTCTGTCCCCAGCCCATCCCATGAAATGACCACTGAGCCGCCAGCCCCATGCAGAAGGTATATCCCCCATCTCTGTCCCCCCCAGAAACCCTGACATCAGTGTGTGGGTCAGAGGGTGAATCTGTGATGCCGAGGCTCTGGGAGGAAGGTGGAGGCAGGGGTGCCCGAGACAAAGCTGGGGGGTGCTCCGTGGTTCCTGTACCCAGCTCTGGAAGGAGGCCATAGACATCAGTGGGAGACCTGGGGGGCATGTTGGGGGCAGCAGGCACTCCTTCCCCAGGCCACGGCTTGCTGGCCCCCCTCCCCCTCCCAATATCCTCCCCCGGCCCTCCTCCCCGCCCAGTGTGGCCACAGCTGGGCGGCATCAGGGCTCGAAGGCCGGTGGCAGCCAGTCCTTCACTTAAAAATGTGTTTGTGATTTCGGCGGCGGGGCAGATAACGGTGACGAATGGCCCGCCTGCCCCACGAGGCCCCCAGCCCATCTGGTTTGACTTTGGCCTGTCGTAGGGTGCCCTTGGGCCCCCACCCCTGCCCTCGGGCAGTACCCTCAGAGTGAAGCCTGGGGGCAGTATGGGCAGTCCCCAGCAACCCGGATGTACCTCTAACCTTTGCATGCACTGGTCCCCCTGCCTCCTGAGAGGCCCCTCCTTCACGAGTCTCCCTCGGCTGTGCCACCAGGAGGCTCTAGGGCACTGGCCGCAAGCGCTGGGTGTGAGCTGGGGTTTGTGTCGGGGCGAGGCCTTGAGTGGCTGCTCCCCTGTGGACTAGGGAGTGGTGGGCACCCCACTTGGGAGGCGGCAGGAGCCGGAAAGGCAGGGCAGGCAGTGGGGGCACGTGGTCCTCGTCAGGAGGAATTTCTGACAGGGCTCAGGGCTCCCCACCCTCCCACAGCCGAACCCATTGATTATTCAGCCAGAGAGCAGCTTCTGGATTGGGGCCCAGGCTCAGCTGGGGGCGGTGAGGTCGCCTGAGCCTCTCTGGGCCCCAGCCTCTTTCTTCCTCTCCCCTAGGGTCTCCTGGAGGTGGGCAGAGGTGGGGGGGGGAGCACCCTCTGTCACCCAAGCAAGCACCCTGGGCCAGGGCCAGGCCAAGCCACACCCTTGGAAGTGGTCGGGGGACACACTAGGTTTGTATGACCCAAGGGACACAAGCTCATTCGTTCCTCAGTGAAGCCCTTGCCCAGGACACAGATGGGTTGGACCCCACTCTCAGCGAGGAGATGAGAGAGGCAGGGGGTTTGAGGTCCATTGTCGGGGGTGGGAGTGGGGGTGGGGGTGCATCAGGTCCAGGGAGCAAAGCTGGGGGGTGGGATCACCCCAGAGGAGCAGCCTGAACTGCTCTGTCCCCCATCTTGGCGGTGGGGACAGCTGGGGAAGGGGGAGGGTGGCGCCGTGTCAGGACCGCAGCTCCCCCCCCCACCGCAGGGAAATCCCTCTCCCTCAGTATCACATTGTTGAGAATTAACTTTGTTGAAATAAAAATTGGTCTTGGTATTAACTTGGCCTCGAGGATTTTCTCCGGATTGTGGAGGCTGCAGCGGGGTCAGACACCCATTCCCAGATCTGGCCGCAGGCTCAGCTTTCAAGGGCGCCAACAACCTCCTCATTCTCCTCCCCCCGTAACTCTCAGCCCCTCAGGGACAGGCCCCTGGTTCCTGGCGGGGGGTGGGGGGGAGGCACAAGTCAGGCCCCTGCCTTCTCGGGCCCTGGCCATGAAGGACAGGATGACAGTATGGATCTCAGGGGTCTGTCCCTCGTCCTTCCCCTGCCAAGACCCTGCCCTGATCCCTGCCACCTCCGATGATCCACAGGACACCCCCTCACCCTCAGGCCTTTGCCACAGCCTCGGCCTCGCAGCCTTGGCTTCCCCACCTGTCAAATTGGAGTCTTGCCCCAGCCTGGGTGTAGGAGGCCCTGAGAACAGACAGGAGAGCCAGGAGGTTGGACACTCAAAGGCAGCGAACTAAGAGCACAGTGACACCCCTTCTGAGAGGCCAACACCCTGAGTGTGGCGGTGGCGGTGACCCTCTGGAGGGCAGGGGACAGGTACGGGAGGGCTCTGCAGGGTCTCTCTGGAGGGCAATGCAGGCACACGGGTGTTCACTGCCTCGGCCACAGACAGGAATTGGCACCCAGGAGCATGGGGTCTGTGGGCACTGCCCGGAACTCTCCCAAGCCCAGTACCCAGGAAGGCAAAGGGGACGCTTAGCCCATTGGTGCTACAAGAAGGATGGCAGCCACCAAACGGATATATTTCTTTTTTTTAAAATCCTCACTTGAGGATGTTTTTATTGATTTTACAGAGAGAGGAAGGGGGGGAGAGAGTGAAACATCAATGTAAGAGAAAAACATGGATTGGTTGCCTCCCATATGCATCCCAACTGGGCATCTAACTCGAAACCTAAGTAAGTGCCCTGACCAGGAATCGAACCTGCAACCTTTAGGTGCACAGGAAGATGCTCAACCAACTGAGCCACCTGGCAGGGCCAAACTGATATATCTCTGCCCCGACACAGACCTGTGTGCAACTGCCCCAGAGCCGTTGGGGGTTTGCCTCCCTGCACACCGTCCCCCTGGCTGGAGGGGTCTCCCCGGAGCTTCTGTCCGGAGTGCGTGTATTCCTGCAGGGAGACTGAGCCTACGAACACAGGCAGAGGAGCGAGTCAGGGGCCATGCTGGGCCACCCCAGCCTGGGCCTGGTAGCCTGGGTAGGTGAGGTTTCCTAGCAGGTGGTCCCTCACAGCCTCCTCCGACCTGGGTGTTTTGGGGGTGGGGTACAGCCTGGGAACGGCTGGGATGGGGCCTGGGAACAAAGGCAGTGGCCCCTGGAGGATGCTCGAGTGGGGCCAGCTGTTGCTGCCTGGCTCCAGTTCCCGCTCTGCGCCAGGCTGGTCCCTCAGGCCGAGGCCGGTGGTCTGCCTGGGAGGGAATGGGCGGGCCTCGGGAGTTGGGCCTTTTCTCCAGAGCCTAGCCGTGGTCCCAGGGGCATCAGACGTAGGAGGGAGCCACCTTCATGCTGAGTGCAGAACCACTGTCCAGAAGGGCTCTCCTGTCCCCCAAGCAGCAGGTCCCAAAGTTTGCTCTGAGCCCCCACCCCACCCTCATCTGGCACCAGGGCCAGCCCCCTGCCTGGGTCTGTGTTCCAAGCCCCTCGGGTCCTCCATCCCCCAGTTACCCTCCAGCCTGGTCCTGCTCAGGCTTGTCCTTCTGTCCAGGGGACCTCCCAACCAGAACCAGAGTCATCCTAAAACTCCTACTCAACCTTCAAGACCCCATGTCTCTGTCCCCAAGAAGCCACCCCAAATGCTAGGCCCGGCATCCATGTGGTGTAGTCATCTTTTAAGACTGCTTCCTAGTGGCTCTGCCTCCACCACGGAGCCGGACACCAGGAGGCGGAGCACAGCTCCACGCCATGGGCGAGAGGCCTCATGTTCCCCAGGCCTTAGTGTCCCCATCTGAACTGTCCTTGGCTAAAAGCATCCACAGGTCCTACTGGAGCACGTCTGAGCTCTGGGTGCAGACTGAGGCCTCTGGGATCTGTGCCTCCCCAGTTCTGAGGAGCTGGGTTGGATGTGGGTGAACTGGGGTTTCCCCAAGAACAGGAGAGTAGGGGCCCAGCTGGCACCCCCTAAACACTTGGCTGGCTTCAGCTGAGGTCAAGAGGCACGCAGAGAGGCTGCTGGGGTGGGGGCGAGAGGGGGAATCTTCTTACTCCTGAAATCTCTCCCGCCTGCCTGGAGGCCCCTAGGGAAGCTCTGTGATGTAGGAACCTGATATTTTAAGACTTAAAACAAATGTTTCTGGAGCCCAAGCTGCGCCGTCTCCCACCCAGGCCTCCCAGGGGCAGGGCCAGCCAGAGGAGAAGAACCCCCATGTCCCTCACATCCCAGCTGGGAATCAACCCTGCCCCTCCCTGGGCTACAGTGTCTAGTGGGACAGGAGGGACAACGAGGCAGGACCCTTTTGGAGGAGTCAGAGCCGAGGGCAGCTTCAACATCGAGGGTGGGGGCCTGGTGTCGGCTCCCCACTCTGCTGGTCCCTCTCTTGGCCTCTAGCACAATGTGAAGCCCATCAGGAGCCCTGACCGCCTCTCAGGCTGGCCTTCCCGATGCTCCCAGACTGTCCCTTCCCACTGCCAGGAGGGTGGGCTTTTGATCCACTGGTAGCAGCCACCTAGAGCTCGGGGCTGAGAAACCTGAAGGCTGTGGGCCCACGGAGCAGGAGATCTGGGATCTATTGGCGATGTCTGCCTGGGCATTGGGATTGAGGATGGATGTGTGTGCTGGAACTGGCTTCATGAAAAAGCAACCTTGACATCAGAAGGGACTCCCAGTTACCTGGGTGACAGAGGGGCCTGAAGTTTGGGTGAGGCCCAGGCTTCAAGTCCCACCCAGGGACTCAATGGAGCCATTTTCTCTCTGGAGCCTCCCAGGGCCTTGAGGGCCAGAGCACCATGGGTGGAAGGGCCGTGTTGGTGGGACAGCACAGGGCGGGGAGGCTGGGGACCTGCTGGGTCTGGCAGGATTAGGGCCTAATCTCTAAGAAATGTTTTAGGGGCTGCGCCAGCCCAGGACCAGCTGGGAATGTGGGGAGTGAGGAGGCAGATGTTCCGCGGATTCTCCCAGGGTGGGCCATCCTGACGACCCCAGTTAGCGGGGCCCCCAGCTTTCAAAGCACCTGCACTGTGTCCCCGCTCTGGCTCAGCTGGTGGGGTTGGGCCATACTCCTACCCCCATGCCCAGAGCCTGTGAGAGCCAGGGTGACCCCAGTGGCTCAGGGGGGAGCTCACCCACCTGTCAGCAGGTGAGGGCAGATACGGACAGGAAGGTGGCAGTGAGGCAGGGTCCAGGGATGGCCTTGCACCCAGGCCCAATTCCTTTCCTCAGCCACACCCCTGCCAGGGCCCCCTCCTCTTCCATCCCCCACCCCCACTGGTTCCCAGGCCCCTAGCCCTGCTTGGGCACCAGGGCTCCAAACCAGAAAAACTAGATGAAGAACAAACAAGCCTACACTGTGGCCTCCTCCATGCCCAGCACAGGCAGGGCCTTGGGGCTGGCTCCCGCCCCTCCTGGTCTTGAGAGGCAGGGCGGGAGGGGTAGCCGGGAAGCGGGTGTGCAGAGTCCACACTCCCTGGTCTGCCCCCTCCTGCCTCCCCAACCCAAGGTCCTGCCACACCAGGCATCGCCCTGCTGTCTCTCCAGGGATGGGCTCTCTACCCGCCAACTTGCAAAGAACTGCACAGCCTGCTGACCTGGGTGCCCTGAGCTGCCTCTGGGCAGTGAGCTTCTCATCACTAGGAGCATGAGAGCCGGCCCAGAAGCCCGCAGGGGGCTCCAGAGGGAAGTGCAGGCTGGAGGGGACGGCTGGGTTCCTGAGGTCCCCTTCAGACGAAGAGTCCCTAGACCAGCCGTTCGCCAACCGGTGGTCCGTGGTCCACTGGTGGTCAGTGAGGTCCGAAAGGTTGGCGACCGCTGCCCTAGACCCAAGGCTCCCTCCAAGAGCCCCAGCTCCCAGGACTCTGGCCACTGGAAGGGCATGTGTCATGTGGTGAGCACCGTGCTGGGCCGACCACAGGTGCTGGGTGCACACGAGCGCATTCAGCCTACACACACCCTGGTGGGCTTTCGTGGCATCAGCCTGCACTCTCCCCACTGCCTGGCCCTGCCCTCCCAGGCTCCTCTGAGGTCAGGCCAGACCCCTGGACCCTGCGGGGCCTTGGCCAGGACTCCCCTCTGCAGCCTGCCATTCCTGCCCCCAGGGCTCTGCATGTGACTTCAATCACGCGAGAGTGGAAACTGTTGGTTTGGATTCAAGTCACTGGAATAACTACACTGGAAAACTAGGACGGATCCGTCCCCCCCAGGCTGCGTGGCCTGTCCGGATAGTTGCAGATTCTTAGCCGGACAGTCTCCTTTCTACAGAAGGAGTGGGCGAGGAGGCGTGTGCTTTAGGGAAAGAGCGAGGGGCTGGCTGGGGAGCCATATTGAAACACAGGCCAGGCTGCTTGTTGTGCAGGTCTCGCCCAGCAGGGGGGGGTGCAGCACTGGGCTTGGGAGACAGGCCAAGGTGGGACCCGGGACCCAGATGCTGGCTGAGGGGGCTGGGGAGGGCAGCCCAGAGGTTGGGGTGCTGACCCCAGTGATGTGGGGCTCAGAGGACCTCACTTGACCATCAGGTCAGGAGCAGTTTGGGGCTGGAACGGGGGATACTGGAGTCAAGCTCCCTCTGCCAGGCTAGGTATCAGCTCCGAACAGCTGAAGAAGAGCGAGACTGGCATGGGGTGGTACAAGGATGAACATACAGGGCAGGATAGGGCCTGAGGGTGAAGGGGACAGGTGGGGGGTGGGGGCCGTGGGGCCAGAGTGGCAGGTGGGACCATGCTGAGGGCCCGGCCACACAGTCAGTTCCGGGCATGTCTGCCCTTCCGAGGGGCTTGAGCTGAGGGCGAGGGCAGGGTTCAGGGCTGCTCTGAGCGGAGCAGGCTGGGTACCCAGCTGTCCTGCGAGGACACGCCGCCTCACCCTTGGGCCTTGCCACCAACATTCACATGACCCACGTCTGGCTGCCTGCCTGGCCAGCACCCCTGCCAATCACGCTGACCTTCCTCCCACCAGCACCTGCTGGGAGCTGACAGAGATCTCTATTCCCGGCCAGGCGCCTGCTCAGGTTATATTTAGGCCATTAGGGGGGTGCTGGGCTGCTGACCCCTCCCGGGGCCCAGAGCAGGGGCAGCTGGGCCTGGGCCGTCTGCCCAGAGCAGCCTGGTGGCTTGGGTGGAGCTCTGAGGCACAGGTTGCTGCCCGTGAGCCTCTCCCTAGGCCCCTGCCCCTCTGTCTTAGTTGCTGGTCCGTGGGAGGCACGGGCTCTGGCCATGGCTCACATGGGGACTGACACTGGACCAGTGTCTGAGCTCCTGACCATGGAAGGATGAGAAGGCCGACGGTGCTGGAAACTCCAGGAGCTCAGCCCGGCGGGGGGAAAGGGAGACAGGAGCTCCAGGTTGTGGTCGGTGGAGAGCAGCAGCCTTGTGCTCAGAGACTCAGACATCCATGAGGTCATTCCCTCCTGGGACTTCCCAGGCCCTGCCTGAGGGGATGAGGGGACAAGGGACTTGAGCCCCAGGCCCTTCCTGCCTTCCTGGACCAGAGCCCTCTTCCCTCCCGCTGCCCAGCAGGATATTCCCAGGGAGGAAGTGGCCCCTCAGAGGCCACCCATCCCTCCTGGAGTCTAGGACCTTTTCCTGCCCCACGTGGGCGCCTTGGTCCTGCCCCATTCTGCCAGCCCGGGCCAGACCCAGACTTCCTGCCCCAGCAGTGTGGAGCGGCCGGGATGTCTCAGCCTCCCCCAGCCCTGTAGGCACAGTCCAAACTCGCCAGACTGGAGAACTCAAAAGCCTCTGCCTGGGACCCCAGATCCCTGCCCACAGACCCCGCCTTCAGACACCCCCACGCTGGCATCACCTGCTACCCCACAGCCCATCTCAGTGGGAGAAGGTGACCCCAGGCATTCCGAATCTGTCTCTGGATGCTGATGGCTGCATCACAGCGTCACCATGAGAGGCAGGCCCACCTCGCACCAGTGGGCCCATCTGAAGGGTCTTAGGTAGAAGTCATAGCCCTGTCCCAGGCAGCCTTGTCTCCAGAGAAAGTCCCTCCTTAGCCCAACCCTCGCCTTCCGCCAGGCCCCTCACCCACCAGGTCTTCACACCCCATTCAGTGGGGTTTCCTGCCTCTGCTGACCCCAGATCAGGCATCCCCCTCCACCCTCTGCCCCAGGAAACAAGCAGCTGAGGGACTTGGGGGCCGGGTTGGAGAAGCTGAGGGCAGGGCTGGGGGCTCTGGGGGGAAGTGCAGGGCCCCAGGCCAGCTTGCTCTGAGGTTCAGGAAGTGGGGGTCTTGGAAGCTTCCTTTCAGCCAGACGTGCGTGCTCTCCGTGGGGCCGAGCGGCTGGAGGGTCAGAGGCCTGGTCGCAGCTGCCCCTTCCTCTCCAGCCGGTCACCAGCTGGGTGGGCTATACCACCACAGGCTGGGTAGCAGGGTGTCCCTCGGGCCCACAGGTGGCCGGCAGTAAAGGCCAGAAGGTCTCTGAGCCTGCCGAGGCTGGGGGCATGTCAGCCATGGCCTCCTTGGGGGCTGTGGGTACAGCCCACCCCGACTGGCAAGGTTTGCCATCAGATGGGTGTGGCAGGGCTCAGGAGTGTCCAGCCAGGCTCACCCCAGCCTGGGCCTGTATTCCCTCCAGCCCCAACTTTCCCAATCCTCTGTTTTCCCATCTGTAGAACAGGGTGACAATCTCTGGCCCCAATAGATGGAGGGGCTGGTTAAGGTTGGGGCTGGGCTGACCGGGACAGAGGACCCTGGGGCTGTCTGGAGTGGGACAGTGCTTCCAGGCCCACCGGCCCCTGAGCCTCGAAGCCCCACAAGCTGGCCTTTCATCAAGCCTAAGCCCCCTGCTATGCCTGCCCCCTGTACCCTGAGCCTTTTCTCTCTGGCCAGGTGCCCTCAGCTCAGCCCCTGCTGGGGGCACCGGGCTGTGGAGCCCTCCTGGGCCCATGCACACACTCAGGTGCCAGGAAAGGCTTCAGAGGACCCGCCTGACCAGGTCCAGACACAGAGGCCGAGGAGGGGATTCTTGCCATCTGGCGACAGGTAGGAATCTCAGAGGGTACATGGGGGATCCCACTGTCAGGTACACTGTCACGTTGGCTTAACCCCCACCCATGATGGGGGCCTAGACCACACACAGATGGGAAAATTGAGGCTTGGGAGCACTGACTTGCCCAGGTCTTGGTCCACTTGGGTCTCTGGCCCGGGAGGGTCTCAGGTTGGGACAAGGCCAGCACCACGGCTCACGAGTGTGTGTCTATGCCTGTGTCCAAGGCCTCATTGGGCCCCCCGCCCCTGGCCCACACATGATGGGCGGTCGTCCATCAGCACGGCCAGCCCTTCTGGCCATCCATCACCAGCCAGTGGCCACAGGAGGAATGGCCTGTTTGTTTTGCCAGCTCCGTGTCACTCCCTGGGGCGGGGGCTGGAGGAAATGACCATTTTTTGCCTGGGCGGGCGGATGGACAGGAGAGGTGTGCAGGGCACCAAGGGCAGGGCCAGGCTGGGATGTGACAGGACCCCAGCTGGGCAAGGCCCCTCCTAGATGCCCGAGGCCTTGCCCTGCTCTGTGTCCCAGTCTCCTCTCTGGCATCAGTGTGAGTCGCACTGGCATTTTCCCACAGCAGCTGTCTCCAGCCAGGTCATTCACCTCTGCCCTTGCCACTGGGTGGGGTGGGCTCAGGTATCAGCTGCCACCAGGTGGGAGGTCCCCTTGTCAGAAATCTAAGATGCTTGATGCTGGCTGTCCACAGCGGCTGTGGGGAGTTACCCTGGGGGTGTGTCCAGGCCATACACCAACTGGTGAGGAGGAGAGGGCTGTCAGGAGGTCTAGAAGGACTTGGGCATCTATTTGGAGACAGCCAGCCTCAAGATCAGAACCAGGGGCACTCAGGGCCACATTAAGAAAGACAGCACATGTAGAATGGAGGAGGTGGCACGCCTTACCAAGAGAGCAGTGTCCAGGCCCCAGGGCAATGTCATCAGCGGCTATACCATGACCACTGCCACTTCGTGAAATGTAGAGTTAACAGGTATAATTTACTGACACGGTGCTCAGTGCCCAGTGATCACGATCACTTCTCACAGCAACACCCCTGAGGCTCCTGTGGGCTGACCTGGGACGTGTCTTTCACTGCTGCAGCCTTGGACCTCTGCCCTGACCCCTGATCCATAACACACTCCTCACTGCCCCCAGCCCTGAGCCACCAAGGAGGCCCTGGCTCCCTCCTGGGCCTGCAGACCAGGAAAGTAAGCCCCAAAGTCCAAAGCTTCCAGACCGGGGGGCATTAGGCCCCTGCTCCAGGGCAGGCACCCGCAGAGAACACTCATGCTGAGTGTACAAGGGGCCTCCTCCCCAGGAAGGAAAGCCAGAGCCAAAGCTGGAGTCAGGAAAAGGCCCTTCAGATCAGGGCCTGCGGCTCAGTCCCCTCTCTGGCCCCCGCCATCCCCAGTGCCCTCCCTTCCCCGTGGCCACCCCCTTTGCTTACCTCCCAGGCAGCCCTGACTATTGCATAGCTTTTCATCTAGGAGCAACACTGCTCTTCCAGAACTTTCTGCCCTTAGACCCGGGCTGCTTCCTCTGCCCCGGGACAGCTCTGCAGACATCTGAAAGGTACTGACCCATTCTGCCTCCTCAGACAGAAAGGCATTTCTGTCTGGAATCCCTGAAGTAAGACTCTGGTCAGTTTTAGCAGACGTTAGGAACGGATAAGCCAAAATTCCCTCTAAAGTGAGAGTTACGAATGGTCATCCGGCCTTGAGTGTCTGTGTAGGAGGGAGGGGCGTGCTCAAGGGAATAATGACATCTGAAGCCACGAGAGGGGACTGTCTGGGTGCAAGTTGAAGGGGCTCTGGGAGGGCTGATTCTCGGGGTCCCAGCTTGGGTCCAGCTCATGAGGGCTAGCTTAGCCCCACTGCTGTGCCACCTCCTAGTGAACCTTCCAGGCCACTCACCCACATGGCTTGGTCCTGCTTTACCACTTACCCCCACAGGCTCAAGGAACAGGCAGAAACAGCCAAGCAGAGCAGAGGGCCCGGCAGGTCCCAGGGTGCAGTCCGGAGATGAATTTAGTTTTCGGTCGGGGCAGAACCATGGCAGAGCCAGGAAGGAGGGGACACACGGCCAGGGGCCCAGATGGGAGCCGGGACCCAGGTAGGCAGGCGATTCAGAGAGGGGCCTGCATGGAGTTGGAAGGAGAGCCACATTGGCTTTGTCAGGGGGCTGCCTCAGTTTCTCCAATGGGCACCTCGGCACTCACATCGGCCTCTGGTCCTGGCCAATCCCAGTGAAGCCCGAGAGAGCCAGGAGCTGGCCTACAGCCTGCCTAGCGTGGGACAGCCCCGAGTACATTCAGTCCTGGCCAACACCCTGGAGGGAGGGGTGGGTTGGCTTTGGGGCACCAGGGAAAGCTCGAATCCATCTGTCTGTCTGCCCCCCACAGCTGATGCCAAGTATCCACTCAGCAGGATGGGGCGGCTGGTGCCTCCATGCTGCCCATGCCTCCTCCTGTCCCAGATGCCTGGCAGCCAAGGATAGCTTCAGCCACCCTGTCTTGGCCTCAGTTTCCCCATCTCTGAGAGGCCCCTTGGTGGGTAGAGGAAAAGACCAAGGCATGGTGGGGGTGGGAAGATTCAGCCGGACCCTTCTCTCTGTCCTTCTGGTCTCAGTGTCCGGCTCTGGTGGGAAGCTGGGGGTCCAGACCTGGCCAGGGGCCCCTCCCTCCTCCTCCCGGCACCCCACTGGCATTACCTCAGAGCCAGGGATCGCTTGGTGAGTGAGTGGGAACCCAAGAGGGGGTCTGCAATAGAGGAAAACTGACCCAGTCCCTGTCCCACCCAGTCACTGATGGCTACTTAGACAGCAGGAAGGGCCTGGCTACCCCTACACACAGATGCAGGCCAGGCCCTCTCAGCCATGAAGGCAGAAGAGGCCCAGGGGGAGGGGTGGGTAGAAGAACCGGCCCCAAATCTCGGCCCAGGGACCCATCCAGGGGCTGACCAGAGAGTGGGCCCAGGTCAGGGGCTCCGTGAGGGCCTCAGGGCTGTCAGGCCGTCCCCTCCCGGCAGCTGTCTCAAGCTCCCACCTCCCCCACCCGCCCCCAGGACTCCTATTTCACTGAGGAGATTAAGACCACCTGGCGAGAGCCCCCTCTGGGCCCTCCCTCACCCAGCCCTCCCTCCTAGCCCTGTGGGCCCCTAGAGGTGCTCTCCTGCCTCGTGCTTCTCCACCCCACGTTCCCACACAGCCTCACGGCCCTGCTCCTGAACCTACACAACATCACCACCTGCTCAGATGGCCGCCTGGTCCTCATCCGCCCTGCTCCCCCAGCCCTGCCTGCGCAGCACTGTCACCAGCCGCTGTCCCCACAGTGGGTCCCTGGTCACATCCCACCCTTCCCCTCCAGGCCCAGCAGTCGTCTGGGCAGCAGAATGAACTGGGGCAGCCCCGTGCTCCAGGGACAGTGTCCTGAGGGCTCAGTCGTGGGCCCTGTCCAGCCTACCGTGGGCAGTCAGCAGGGCCTGTTGCCGCTCAGACAGACCGAGGAATCTGAGCTCTGAAAACCACAACTCTTGAGCTCGCCTATTTGTTTGCTTTTGAGAAATTCCAACCTGGTTCAGCAGAGCCTCAGAGAAGGGAAGGGATTTGTCTGGCTGGAGTGGGGTGGGGCCGTGCTCATGGACGTGGGGAAGCAAGGCTGAGTGTGGGACCTGGGCTGGGTGGGGAAGTCAGGCAGAGCATGCGTGCCTGCCTGGGCTTTCTGGGGGCACAGCCAGGAACCCTCCTCCCTAAACCCCAGGCCTGGAGGCCACAGAGGAGCACAGAGGCAACAGCTGCCCACCCATAGTCCTGGGGGACCAGCTAGATTAGGGGGTGCCCAAGGAGGCGTGGGCAACAGCAATGGTAACATCAGCTACGCAGCCATATTCAGAAGCCAACACGAGCTCATTTGATCCACACTGGGGGGCCTCTAGCATTCTCCCCATTTCTTAGACAAAAACACTGAGTCTTGGAGAGGCCGAGCTTGTGTCCTTGGACACAGAGCATTGCAGGGTGAGGCTTGCGCCTGGCCCCAGCTCGTGATGACTGGGCCACACTACCAGCTTTGGTTCTGCCCTGCTCTGAAGGGCCAACGGGACAAGGAGACCTGCCAGAAAGAGTCACATTCTGCTCGGAAAGGTTGTCCCACCTTCTTCCCAGCTGCTCCTTCCCCAGCAAAGCAGGAGGCCGGGCAGGGCTGGAAGACCTGCTGGGGATGCAAGTGCCTCAGGGAGGTCTTGCTGCCTCCTCTGGTCTCCCCAGGCCTCAGTCTCCTATCTGTCCTTGGGGTCCTGGCCCTCAGTGGAGTGGCCCCCCATTCTGGAACCTTGCTCATCAGGCCATCCTGCCTTCACACTGACTGTACCACGACAGAGCATCCCCGCCAGTTGGACAATGTCCCTCAGGCTGAACAGTTTACCTGCCTCCTGCCTGCAGCCCAGATCAGCAGGCTGAGGGGCATTGCAATGTGAGTCAGTGGGCACAGAGACTCCGGGTGCCAGGCCACATCACCTGGGTGTGGTCTTGGGGTAACCATGCTGCAGCCCTGGGGGCTCTGCCAGGAAGCAGAGTGGATGACGAAGGGCACAGCCACAGAGCCAACCCTCTACTGCCCTTGGGCCAGGTTTCCACCCAGTTTCTCCAAATAGTCACACTCGGCTGTCACAGTGAATATGTGGGCAACTTCAATCTATTTGCTAAACTCATCAAGCATTTAACGAAAATTTCAGGACAGATATATTCTGTTATCTTATATGTGCTGCCAAAGCGAGCACAGGTATATTCTGTTATCTTAAATGCACTAAGTCTCTTTAAGGGGAGACACAATAGATCCAATGATTACAGGAGAACACCCTCTCTAGGACCTGTTAACAAAGGTGCTGATGTCACTGGCCTAGCAGTCATTCTCCATCACCTCTGGGCCTGACCCAGATTCTTACTTCTCAGAGCTTCCCAGAGCTCATCTTACCCGCCCAGCCCGATCCAGGGCTGGGCCTGAGCATGGAGTGACCTCCCAGGTGACTCCACCCAGAAGGGTCCCTGTTGAGGGACCCTGTTATGGGAGACTCTTCCTGTACCCAGTGTATCTAGGGCCTCGTCCTGGCCATCAGACCTTCCCCCTTGGGGCAACATCTGAGTGTGTCACCTTCAGAAAATGACCCAACGTGAGTGAAGTGAAACATTTTATTCCTCCTTCCTCATATGGTTCCATAGGCTCCACATGGACCTCATCCAAGTCAAGTAAACATCAGACCACTTGAGTTACTGAAATGAGTGTCACCGGCATTGAAGATCTACCTGCACACGCGTGCATGTCCATGTCAATGTTCTGCATGTACAATATGTGCAATCTGGCCCACGTTGGTGTCTGTATGTGAACAGTGTGTGTGCCTGCTCATGATCACATGTATGTATGGTGTGCTCACATGCATGTGTATAAGCACTCAGCTGTGGATGTGTTCATGTATGTGTGGTGTGTGCATACCCAACACACATTATGCCCGCCCTCACGGGCATGTGTGCAGTGCTGTGGGTTCCATATGGGTGTGTGATGGGTGGATGTTGGTACCCAGCCAGGTTCCCCCACTGGCCGGAGGAACCTGCAGAGAGTGTCTGCAGGTGCCCATTTTCTGGCCACCTACTCTCATCTAACACACCCCAGGGGCTTTGGGGTCTGTCCCTTTTCCTGGAAAGTGTGGTTCCACTTGCCCTGGCCACAGAGTTTGGGAAGCAAGGGGGCTGGTTTCCTCAGCCCCCGAGTAGGCAGCCTAAATCTAGGTCACCTGGTCTCTGAGCCCCACCTCTGCTTGAGAGCAGCTGGGGTGGAGGGACTAGTGTGGCCAGTAGATGGACAGACATATGGACAGCCGGCTCCCCATGTGGCTGGGTCCTCCCGTCAAGTGGGCAGCTAAATCAACAGGCCCAGAAATCAGAGAGGGGCCCAGGGCCTGGCTGTGCACCAGTCTGTCTGTTTGTTTGTTTGTTCTGGAGTTGTGGGAACTTTCAGCCTGCAGGGGGCCCTGGTGCCCAGCAGAGGGGGCAGGCAGGGGTGCTATTACCCAGGCCTAGCTGACATCCCCATCCTGTCTGGCCATCCCTCTCACCATCTCCGCCCCCATCTGTCTTCCTGGGCACTGGGCCCAGAAGACAGCACCCACATAAGGGGCGTGCACGGGGCCCAGGCGACAGCACCCACAGTGCGGGAGGTGGCAGAGAGGAGACTTCCACCCAGCTGTGCACGGCTGTACGAACGCTGGTCCATCCCCTCCCAGCTCTGAGGGGACTGGTGTCACTGGGGTGTGTGCCTCTCTGTCCTGCCTTATCCCACGCCTGTCACTCCCACTCAGTGTCTTAGTTTTCCTCTTTGTTCATCCTACTGTCATTAGTCCCCCAAGGTCCAGGCACTAGCACTCTGAGATGTCCCTGTCCCGGGACCAGATGCAGGTGGTGCTGGGGTCCAGGAAGAGTCTGAGATGATGCCTTGGGAGAAGTGGGGGGGGGTCCAGCTCCACCTCGGCCATCGCTCAGCTCACTCCCACCCCACCCTCTCCAAGCCGGCAGGCTGTTCCTAACTCCTGAATCTTTTCAAGAATTCCACTGGGCTTGTCTGCCCAGCCTCACTTGGGAATCTACTTGGAGTTGAGTCCCCCTCGTGTGGCCCCCACTCATGTGTACACCATTGTGCCTCTGGGACTCCCTTCAGGGCTTTGCCTGCTCTCTGCCACACCCCACAGAGCTTGGGCCCTTCCCCTACCCAACGTTTGTGTAAGGGCCCAACACCAAGGAGGACGCCTGGGGGGGAGGGGAAGAGGGGGCTGGCAGAGACTACTGCTTCAGTAGGGGGGCACCCGAGGGAAGGGCCAGGGGACCGTCAGGGGCCAGCGGAGCCACTGCTCCCCCAAGCGGGGGAGAGAGGGTTGCCTCCTCCACCTCTGCGAGGCGGTGTCACAAGAGCCCACGACCTGTGCAAGGGAGGGTGTGTGAGCAGGAAAACTGCTTCTGCCCCACGCCCCCAGGGTGGCCCCAGTCCTGGCCACGCGGCAAGCTCCCCAGGCCTCCACTGCTGACAAAGCACCCACCGTGTCAGCGCGGCCATGCTTCAAAGGTGCCCGCTGGGCGCTGGAGGAAGCCTCCACTCCCATTCTGGCTTAGATTCTGGCTTAGACGCAGACCCGGCGCTAGCCGCGCCCGCTCCTCCCCCGATGCGCAGAGCCCCAGGGGTCTTCTGAATGCTCTGTGACTGGGGACGGAGGGGAGGGAGGTCTCAGCACAGCGGCCCGAGGATAGGGAGCACGGCGGTCCCTACCCGCCCATCACGCCCACGAGGGCTACTCAGAAAGCCGCGTTCATGGGCAAGCATCGCGGGCCAAGCACCATCGTTGAATGTAGGGACAGCGGGGCCAGGCATTCCTAATCCGAGAGGTGGGGACAGAGCCGGGAAGGGAGGACGAAGCTGCCGAGCCCGCTGCCGAGCCCGGCTCCAGCGAAGGCGACTCCCTTCCTGCCCCCTGCCCCGCTGAGACTGGGGCCCCCAAAGGCCCAGGGCTGCGGGCAGGGGAGGAGCCACTGACAGGGTACAAGCTGCTCTTGGCGCGGGGCCTCCCTGGGAGACCCCTGAGGACGCAGCCCCCGGCTAATCAATCCTGAAACGAATTAATGGGGTCAAGTAAAGCCCAGCCCCCCTCTGTCTGAGCCGTGGGTGACGCAACCTGGTTCTACTCCGCTCCATTCTCTGATTCCTAGGGGAGGGGGGTCCCAGTGCACCACGATCTCACATCCTGTGGGCTGCCTGCACAGATCCATCTGCGCTGCGTTTGCCCCAGATGGCCCGGCACCCGCTGGGGGCGCGGGTGGTGTGCACCTTGTCTGAGGAGCACTTCAGGGCAAGGCGCAGCGGGCTCTGTGCCCGCCAGAGACGCGTAAGGGTGCGCAGGTCCCTCCAAGGCTGGGAACAAAGAGGCCGGAGTGAATTCTGAGCGGTGAACGCGGCGCTGTGGATGTGCGCTTACAATGGACTGAGAGTGAGGAGAGGGGTCCCCGCCAAAAGAATGTGAGGGTGCCCGACTTGGTGCGCTCTGAGGAGGCGGAGCTGGGCGGGCAACGAGTCAGCCATGCAGGGGCCGCCTCCCGCGCGCTGGGGGAGAAAACATCCGAAATAGGGCTGGAAACAGGGCTCGCTTTAGTCGAAACTCCGAAGATGCCGGGGGAAGGCGGCACTGAGTGAGCCGAGGCGCAAGGCTCCCGGGACAGTGCCGGGGCCCCACGTGGGACCCCCTGCGCAGGGAGAAGCCACGGCCGCGGTCCTGTCCCGGCCAAGGAGGGGCCACGGCCTCAGCCCCCGCCCGCCCCTGCCGCCTCCTGCCCTCCGCCAGACTGCTGGTTCCCACTCCGTACTGCCGGCAGCCAGCCAAGCCTGAGCCTCGGTTTTATGGCCTGTAAAATGGTCTCATAGCACCTACCTCGCAGCCAGCCAGCCCGGCGCGGCGAAATGCGGGTCTGGTCTTCACTCTTCGTCCCAGGCGGAGGGACGCGCCGCGAAGTCCAGGCCGCAGCCGCGCGCCGCGCTCTAAGCCGGCTGACCCCGAGCAGCTCAGGACCCCCTGCCTCGATTTGCCCTCCTGGTCCGCGCAGCCAGGCCTCCTACCTCGCCGCAATGGAGGCGCGGCCGGCAGGGGGAGCGAGGCGGAAGGGAGCCGCGGCCCGTCCAGGTGAGGGATGAAGCCTTCCCGCAGGCAGCGGCACGGCGTGCGCGCGGGACGGGGTGTGCGGGGCGCCGGGCCACCCGCGGGCGCGTCCCCTTTGGGCTGCGGCCTGTACTAGAGGAGGGGTGGGCGGCGCGAACGGCTAGGAGCTGGGGCGGGTTGCCGGGCGGGGGAGCGTGGCGGAGCGGGAGGGCGGTGCGGCCCAGGAGGGACCTACGGGAGATCGGAGGAGCGCAGCCCCGGTGGGCGGTGGAGGCAGCGGCTCTGCCGCGGGCTGGAGGCTCGGGCGGCCTCGCGCCTCCGGCCTCTTTGGGCTCCTCCAGGTCGAGGGCTCCAGGAGGGCCCACGCATGGAGCTGCGGGGTCCGGGGTTATGCAGTCGCGCGGGGTCAGAATCGGCTGCGCGTGGAGCGAGGCGCTCAGCAAACCGAGCGGCCCGGGTGGGGCCCCTCACACCTACCCAGCACCCTGTCGTGGACCACGAAGAATTTTCTCTGCTCTGAAGCTTTTGACAAAACAGCCGGCCCCTGGCAGGTCCCAGTTTGAGCAGGAAGGGGTTAATGAGGGCTGGGAGGACCCCCTCTCCCCTCCACCACCTCTGCCCTGGAGGGTCAGGGACCTCAGGATGGCGCCCCAGGAGGCTGACCCAGAGTCTCCAGGAAGACCCAGGGTTTTTCACTTTCACTTCTCAGTATTGGTGTCACCCTGGGACTCATTGGCCGCTGCCTTCAGGTGTTCACCCAGATACACAGGGAAGGCTCCCCCAGGTTCGGAGGACACCACCACGGCCACCCCGTGTGCTGGGACAAAGTGCATCCCGGACAACTCACAACCACAGGCAGGAGCCCACCCACCCCATTGAGCCCCCACATGGGGACCCACACATAAACTGTGGGTGGGTATAGCTACCAGCAAAAGGTCCCCCCTGGTGACACGGTGACATGGCCCTGCACATCTCCGGGTGTGAACCGACAGCACTGGGCACAGCTCCTGCAACACTACTCGACCTGCCTCCACTGGTGTCCCCTCCCAGCTGGGCTCTCCCCTCCTGTTCTGGAGGCAGGGTGCTGGCCCTGCTCATCAGGAGGGATAGGGGAGCCTGGCTAGTCCCATATCACACTCCTCCTTGGACCTGGCCCTAGGTCCCACAGGTCGCTGTCACTGTCACAGCCCTGAACGACCACTCAGGGCTGGGGACATGCCCTGCTAACAGCTTCCCTTCACTTCCACAGCCCACAAAGCCTGAGGGGGGGGGTTCGAGGGGCTCGCTGTGCATGAGTTCACACACAGCACACCCCAGTCACACAGCACGACCCACATGCTTACCCACTGGTCTCACACTCTTTCCTGGACCTCAGGCCCCAAAGTCAGTCGCTTCCCACGGGAGCCTAATCCCTGGTCCCCAGTTTCCTGGGCCTTCCCTGCCTCCCAGGCAGCAACGCCTGCAGCCTAGGGTCTGAGGCCCTGGGATTGTAAAAACCCTGAGAGAGACTGCCTGCCCCCTACCCCCATCCAGACAAGCACGGGCACATGATGTGGTTGCAGGCGGAGAGGCCTTGGAAAGGAGGCCCTGACTGCCAGAGCCTTCGTGCAGGACCAAGAGGCTCCTGGGAGGCACGGAGGCTTGCTAGGGAGACACTGGACTGGAAGGCCATGGTAGCAGTAGGTAGGAGAAGGCACAAGCTAAGCCAGGCCTTTTCATCCCAGATGCCCGTGCCTAAGGGCCCTGAGGCCTCAGGCAGGCCCTGCCTCACGGTGTTGGTCCTAAGTGCCCCAGGCGGGGCAGGCTGACTGTGGAGTGGGATGCAGCGAGGGGCAGCACGCCACCGAACTGGGAGGCCTGAACTCCCTACGTGTCCTCAGCTCCCTTGGCCAGTCCAGGCTCCGCCCCCGGCCCTCCCTGCGCCTGGCCGTGCGCAGGGAGGTCAGAGGAGCGGGCACTGCCCACCCTCCGGATGTATAAGCGTCCTGGCCAGAGGCAGGCGGTGTACGCGGGTTGCGCATGACGCTGGGACTCCCGGGCTGCGCAGCCTGGGCGGTGTCCCTCTACTTGGGGTCCCCAGCCACAACAGTGAGCCAATCGAAGGGGGCCAGGGGCATTTGCTGGCCTGGGTACTGTCCTGCTTCGCAGAGGCCGTGCTGGAGCCCGAACTGCCCTCTCCTCACCCAGGTGCAGGGGCAGCCAGGGAGGAGGAGGCAGGAGGGGCTGAGGGCAGGGGCAGGGGCTGGGCTGGGCCCAGGCGGCCCCTGGTGTTTCCTCCGTGCTCCACTGCCTTGGGCTGGGGCTGAGTGCTCTTGGTATAATCACCTTCCCCCTGGGGCTGTAGAGGCTGCCGGAGAGAACCCTGGCCTCAGTGGGAGCAGTGGGATGTGCGAGGGGCCCTGGTCATGGAGGTCCCTGGGAGCAGAGGCGAGGGGCGAGGAACTTGAAAAGCAGAAGGGCCCTGTGCTCTCAGGGCGCTCCGCCCGGCTGGGCCCCTTGGCTGCCACTGGTCGGGAGTGGGGGGCCGTGACGCCATAATCCCCTGGGTCTGGGCTAACGGCTGTGAGTGGCACCGCAGGCTCCCGCCCCCGGTTCCCGTGGGCTGGGCCGGCCTCGGTGCGGCTGGGTGCACGCAGTCAGAGGCGGCGCCGGCCAGGCCGCCGGGCGCCTATGGACGCGCGGAGCCCGCTGTCTCCCCGGGCCAGCGCGTTCAGCATCGCCTCTCTGGTTGCAGCAGAGGCCGCAGAGCGTACCGCTCGCCTGGGCCCCGGGTCCTCCAACCGGGCGAAGCTTCACCGGCTGCTGGAATCCCCGGCCGGGATGCACTTCAGCACCGTCACCAGGGACATGGAAGGTGAGCCTTCCCGCAGCGTCTACACCGACCGCCCTCCAGATCCTCTGCCACTGCTGCCCCAAAGAGGGTTGGCCGGGCCGGGGCACGGAGTGGGTGTGAGGGGAGCTCTGTCAGGGTGGGCTCCAGGCTTCCAGCTTCAACTCTGGGGCAGAGAAAGGGCAGGCATCCTGCCCAAAGCCTGTGCACCCTGCAGCCTGGGGACCCAGCTACAGAGACCTGCACAAAGCTAGACACAGGCCCAGAAGAGGTGAGTGGAGGCGGGGAAGGACAGGACAGGAGGACCAGAGAAGGGGGCAGAGGCAGGAGCCCTGAGCCAGCAGAGGTGGGATGAAAGCGCAAGGAACAAGGGAAAAGGAGAAAGAGGAAGAGGTGAGGCAGCCAGGAGGAGAAGAAATTGAGAAAAGAAGAGAAAATACAGAAAACCCGAAAGGAGGGTAGGGAAAAAGAGAAAGAAGAAAAAGAAATAGAGGGCAAGAACAAAAAGAAGGAAGTGAAGGAAGTTTTCAGAAAGTCGTTTAAAAAGAAAAAGTTAGAGAAAAACTTGTTTTAATTTTGTTTAAAAAAAGAGAACAAATAATGAATAACAAAGAAAGATATACAGAAACAAGAAGGAAAAGGCAGACTGAAAAGAAAGAGTGATGAAAAATAAAGTGGAAAGAAAAGACATAACAGGAAAAAGAGGAAGAGGCAGAAAAGCAAACAGAAATAAAGAGAAACGAAAGAGATAGTGGAAGAAGGAAAGACGAATAGGAGGGAAATTTTAAATGATCAAGACAAAGGTAAAAAAAATAAATAAACTGGAAAGAGCCTGGACAGAGAAGGGAGAAGTGCAACACGGGAGGGCGGCAGAGCGAGGGGCGGCGGACGGCCGGCGCTCTGGGGAGCCGGTCCGGGCGGTCGGGGGGGCCCGGGCCGAGCAGCCACGGCGGGCGGGCTGGGGGCCGGGGAGGGGGAAGGGGCGGAGGAGGGGCGCGGGAAGGGGAGGGGAAGGAGGCATTGTCTCGGCAGGGGGGGGGGGGGAGCGCGGGGCGGGGCGGGGCGGGGCGCCTCTTCGGGGCCGGCCCGCGGTGTGGGGCGGCGCGGCCCCGGGCGCGGCGCGGCGCCCGCCACTCGGCCCGGGGCGCGGGGTAGCGCTCACCTCGGCGGCGGGGCGGCGGCGGCGGCCCGCGGGTCATGATCTCCGCCGTGTCCAGCCCGTGGCTCACGCAGCTCTCGCACTTCTGCGACGTTGCAGCCTTCACGGCCAGCAGCCTGAGCAGCCTGGGGGCCGCCGGGGGCTTCCCGGGCGCCGCGTCGCCGGGCGCGGACCCTTACGGCCCGCGCGAGCCGCCACCGCCGCGCTACGACCCGTGCGCCGCCGCCGCCCCGGGCGCCCCTGGCCCGCCGCCGCCGCACGCCTACCCGTTCGCGCCGGCCGCCGGGGCCGCCACCAGTGCCGCTGCCGAGCCCGAGGGCCCTGGGGCCAATTGCGCGGCCGCCGCCAAGGCGCCGGTAAAGAAGAACGCGAAGGTGGCCAGCGTGAGCGTGCAGCTTGAGATGAAGGCTCTGTGGGACGAATTCAATCAGCTGGGCACCGAGATGATCGTCACCAAGGCTGGCAGGTCAGGGCGCCCTTCTCCCCGCTGCGACCCTCCCCACGTGGCGCCGGTCTCGGGCAGCGGGCTTTGGCCCGATCCACGCGAGCGAGACTGAGAAGCGGGGTGGGGGGCGCGGCCTGGCCACCTGCGGGTCCCTCTCTGCGCGGGCCAGCTCCTTCGCTCTCCGAGACCCGGCTCTAGCGACAACCGCCTGGCGCGCCGGGCCGGAGGGTACTGCTCGGGAGGCCAGGAAGGCGGCGGAGAGAAACCCTGCGGACCTGCCGCCCGACCAGCAGCCCCAGGACCTGGCACCGCCAGAAACGGACCGGCTCAGAGCACACCGAGCTTGGGGGGAAGGCAGCCGCCTGTGAGGGGCCTTGCCACCAGCCGGCTCCGGCTCCGGCGGATCCCACCTCAAAGGAAACTCGGTCTTTGGTTCTTTAGTTCAGTCTATCCCGGCCAAAGAGGAGCAGCTGGGCAATTGTCGGGAACATTTTAGGGGAGAATTAAGACTCTAAAACAGTGTGTTCTGTTCCGTGGAGATTGCTACCCAGTTGTCTTAGGCCTAAATTCCGGGTGATTGTGGGGCCTGGCTCTGCCGCTGGGGCCCGCGTCTTCCAATTGGCCTGTATTTGTTGTAAGGGCCCAGAGAGAAGAAGGGGAACAAGTTTTTCGATGCAACGGATTTGACCAACAGACAAAGGCGAGTGCCGGGCTGTGTCTAATGTACACACAGAGACACCAGCTCTGAGTCCGCCTGGCCAAAGGGAGCTCAGGGCCTGTTTGCAGAGCCTTCTGGTGGTTTCTGTTTCCTTGCTGAGGCCGTCCTCCCTGGAAAGCCTGGGGCCCTTGCTCCGCTCCAGCTCAGTGAGTCTTCTCCAGACTCTCCTTGCTGTCCTGGGCACCCCCCTCCCCCAGGACTGTGCCCCAGCCTCTGGTCCAGGCCAGCCCAGCAAGGGTCTTGGCACCAGCTAGGCTTCACCCCAGGAGTCAGCATTCACCCTCCAGCCTGCAGAGGTGGGGTGGTGGTGGTGGTGGTGGCAGGCCAGCCCAGGAGGGCCAGCTCAGTGTCATCTGTTTTCTGCCCACCGCCTGCAGGGAGTGAGGGGAAGCCGTAGGAAGGCCTGGGGGCTAGGCCTAGTGCTGTGCTCCAGGGCCCCACGGCTGGCAGGGCCGGCCCACAGCCAGCGGCCCATCCTGGAGTAGGTGGCATAATGCCCTCTCAAGAGCCTGATCTGGTCATCAAGTTGGAGCCCTGGGGGAGGGAGAGTTAGAGACCATGAGGGCACAAGCCAAGTCTGCCCTGAGTAGCTGTGCCTGAGGGTTATGGTGGCAGTTGGGGGAGTGGGAACTTTCATGTGTCCCCAAGGAAGGTAGGGAGACTCCAGCACGGGGCAGGAGGCAGGGCCTGAGGGATGGGTCACGGTGGAGGCTGTGGGCTCCAAGGCCTAGGCCTTACTGCGGGATTGGGAACAGCCTAGGCCCAGTCGAAAGGGCAACCAGGACTCCTTGGAATCTCACAGAATACCCCGGTTTCACTTTGTTTGAGCCGGGAGCTTAGATAGAGCTGGGGTGGCTCTGTTGAGGGCTGGGACTGGATCATGTGGCTGGGGTGTTGCCAGCGGAGGCTAGCTCGGCAATTGCTAGGCTGGGTCCACACAGGCAAGGGTGACAGAAGCGATTGGCCAAGGCTCGGGCGTGGAGGTTCAGCTCCAGCGGTGAGCTAGCCATGTTCACGTTTTAAAAACGGGGCAGGGGGCTGCCTGCCGCTCCTCTTACCCTCGCTGGGCAGGGGCCTGGTCGGGTTAGAGCAGCTGAGTGAGGGGAGATGAGATGGAGGGACCAGGCCCCCAAACCACACTCGGCAGTCGCGGGGAGGCAGTCCTTCCCTGGCTGGTTAAGGTGGAGCGACCCTGCCCTTCTCCATCTAAGGTGACCTGCCTCCTTGCCGTCCTGTTCCCAGGCGCATGTTCCCCACCTTCCAAGTGAAGCTCTTCGGCATGGACCCCATGGCTGACTACATGCTCCTCATGGACTTTGTGCCCGTGGACGACAAGCGCTACCGGTGAGCGCCCAGCAGGACCCGGGAGGGTGCCCTGGGAAGCCAGGGTCCCTGCCTTGGGCACAGCCCACGACATTGGTAATTCGGTGGCCAGAGGCATCTGTGCCAGCTTCCCCACCAGCTTTTGTGTCCTGTTCCCTTCCCACTCTGTCGGACCCCAGACTCTCAAACATCCTGCTCCCAGAGGCTCTCCAGAACTCCACGTAGGAGGTCACACAGGCTGGTCACCTCCCCACCAGCTTTAGGCCCAAGGCAGCGCCCATGCGGGAGAGACCCCAGCACACAGCCCCCCTTCTTCCTGTCTCCTCCCAGGAGATGAACACCTTGTCCCCTTCCCCCACCCCCAGGGAATGCTGCCCCCCCCCCCCCCCGCCCCAGCAGGGCAGGAAAGGTGGGGTGACCGGGAGAGATTATGCAGGGCGGGCCTTAGTTGCCCGGACAATTAACAGCAATTAATAAAGAGAACATGGTTTGCCCTGTGCCCCAGGCAGCCTTAGTGGCCAAATTCAGGCGTCCGCTGAGCAGGCGACACTGGAGGCCAGCAGGGAAGCCCAAAACAGGCAGACCCGCGTGCAGCGAAATGTGGCACCACCGGGAGCTCAGCCTCCCTCCTCTCTCCTCTCCCCCCTCCTCGGTGCGGACTCCTGCTGTCTTGTGTTTTGGGACTGGAGGGAGTTTTCTGTTTTCTCTACAATTCCCCTCGGAAGAGCTCCCAGCCTGTGTGGCAGCCGAAGCTTCACCGATGGGGAAACTCATCAGAGGCACTTTCGGGGTTCACACAGCAAGGCCCTCTCAGTTCGTCCCCACATGACGTGACCCATGCTCTGGTGCTGTCCCAGGTACGCCTTCCACAGCTCCTCCTGGCTGGTGGCCGGGAAGGCAGACCCTGCCACTCCAGGCCGAGTGCACTACCACCCCGACTCGCCTGCCAAGGGTGCACAGTGGATGAAGCAAATTGTGTCCTTTGACAAGCTCAAACTGACCAACAACCTGCTGGACGACAACGGCCACGTGAGCGATCCCCTTCCCCAGGCTACCACGGGTCCCCACCCCTGCAGGCCCTCCGTCCGCGGTCCCTGCACACCAGAGGCAGAGCTTGGGCAGTTTGGGGTGTGGATGAGGGACAGGCTGCGGAGAGCAGCCCTTCTGGTCAGGGGCTCACAGGGTCTGGTGGACCTCAGGCCTGGGAGAGGGTTCCTCATCTTTTGTTGGAGATTTTTAACTGGAAAGGATGGTGCCGGGTGTGGGGGTAGGTGCAGGATGCTCTTTGGAATCCAGGCTGGCGATGAGTCGCAGTAGTTCTTGAGGACATAAGGAAAGAGAATGTAAGCCTCGATCTTTTGCCACTCGGAGGAGCGTTTTTCCTGGTCGCCCCCGTCGGTCACAGTGTCCACTTGGGTCCCCCTGGCCAGGCCTCATTTGGGGAGATAAGGGTTTTGCCCGAGTTCTCTGGGACGTTTGCTGCCTATTGAGATCCTGGCCTTTTTCCTAGCTCCTGCCTCGCCACCTTGTCTTCCAGATTATTCTCAACTCCATGCACAGATACCAGCCCCGCTTCCACGTGGTCTACGTGGACCCTCGCAAAGATAGTGAGAAATATGCCGAGGAGAACTTCAAAACCTTTGTGTTCGAGGAGACGCGCTTCACTGCCGTCACTGCCTACCAGAACCACAGGGTGAGTGAGGCCCGCGGACTGCACCTTCAGCACTTCTGGGATGGGGTGAAATTTTCAGCCCCTGCCTGGGGAACTGAAGGTTTGGACCTGCAAATTAGGGCCCCCCCCCCCCCGTGGAAAAAACCCAGACTGCAGCCCCACCCCCAAGGGCCTCAAGCCGCCCCCTCCCCTCTGCTGCAGCACGTCCCAGCCTCCTATCAGGTTGACCTTTCAAGCAGCAACTGTCAATGTGGCCTGAAAGTTTGTTTTCCAAACCATTCCGGAAACTCCCCATCAGGGGCCAGATCTGAGGTTTACCCAGATTCCTAGGGCGTCCCTTCGCTCTTCTCCCCTGCGGGGTGGGGGTGGAGGTGACCACATTCCCATCTCAGCCAGGGGTGTAGGGTCTCCATCCCAACCACTTGGGGTCCCCAAAGGGGTTCCTTCCCAAGAAGGGAGGCTCCGCAGACATCCAGCCGCAGGAGAGAGGCACAACCTCCGTGGGGGAGGGGCGGCTGTGGACCGGTTCAGTCCGCGGAGAGGAGAGGAGCCCTTCCCGGAGCAGCCCCCTCTCAATGCTCCCCAACACTCCCCAAGTCTCCGCGGAGGTCCAACAGCCCCCTGCGCAGGGCTCCAGCGCTTGCTCAGTGCGTGCCCTCTTCCCCGCAGATCACGCAGCTCAAGATCGCCAGCAACCCTTTCGCCAAAGGCTTCCGAGACTGCGACCCCGAAGACTGGTGAGTGTCCTGAGGAGACAGCGAGCGCCACCGGGCGCCTGCACGGGGCATCCCCCGACCCACCGCCCGCCTCCCTCCCACAGGCCCCGTAACCACCGGCCCGGCGCGCTGCCGCTCATGACCGCCTTTGCGCGCTCGCGGAACCCGGTGGCCTCCCCCGGGCAGCCCAACGGCGCGGAGAAAGGTAGGGCCGGGGTCGTGGGATCCGGGCCGCGGCTCCGCGCGCGCTCCGCCCCCGGGAGGCGGCTGTGCCCGGCCTTGCCTGCGCCTCAGGGGCGCTCGCGGCCTTCCCGCCGCTTGCACAACGGCCGTGGCGGCGGGCAAGCGCGCACTCGCCCGCCCGGCCCGACGGCTGAGCCTCGCCCTGCCGCCCGCGGAGGGGCGCGGGTTCCTGGGGAGGGCCGGGGTCTCGGGCTGGTTCGGAGAGAAGGGGGGGTGGCCTAGCGCCTCATCCTGCCGGCGGGACTCTCGCGGGTCCCCTCTGCCCCCCACGCTCACCCGTCGGCCCTTCTCGCAGACGCGGCCGAAGCCCGGCGAGAATTCGAGCGCGATGCGGGCGGGCCGGCCGTGCTCGGGGACCCGGCGCCCCCGCCGCCGCTGCTGGCGCGCGTGCTGAGCCCCGCGTTGCCCGGGGCTGGCGGCGCCGGTGGTCTCGTTCCGCTGCCCGGCGCGCCCGGAGGCCGGCCCAGCCCCCCGCACCCCGAGCTGCGCCTGGAGGCGCCCGGCGCATCGGAGCCGCTGCACCACCACCCCTACAAGTACCCGGCTGCCGCCTATGACCACTACCTCGGGGCCAAGAGCCGGCCGGCGCCCTACCCGCTGCCTGGCCTGCGCGGCCACGGCTACCACGCGCACGCACACTCGCACCACCACCCGGTGAGCCCGGCGGCCGCCGCCGCCGCCGCCGCTGCTGCCGCCGCCGCCGCAGCCAACATGTACTCGGCAGGGGCCGCGCCGCCTGGCTCCTACGACTACTGCCCCAGATAACGCGGCCGTCCCCCCGCGGGCCCGGGCAGCCCTGAGGCCGGCAGGGAACGCGCCCCAGCCCCGGGCCTCCGCGGGTCCCCCCTTCTCCAGCCTCGCAGCCACGGGGTCCTCTGCCCTCCGCCCAAGCGCTGTCGGAAGACCTGGTTCTCCAGCCCGGGCGCCACCTCGGCCCCCCTCCTCCCCAGCCCGGAGGGCCACGGGCCGCGCCGCCAGTGCCAAAGCGCCCGGTCAGCGCGGAAGGAAGTGATATTTATTGTTCTCCGCGAGACCGCGTCGCCCCCGGCCCGGCCAGCAGTTGCAGTGTAGACGACCCGGGAGCCCTGTCTGCAGGCGGTGTAGATACGTGTAGATATTTGTAGATACTGTAGATATCGCGCCTTCAGCGACTTGATAAACGGTTTCGCCTCTTTTGGAAGCTGCCTGCGTGTCCATTTATTTGAGAACAGCTAGATCGCGCGGGGGATCTCAGGGACAGCCAATCCGTTGGACTCGGGGACTTGAGGTTCTGCCCAGCTCTAGTCCCTGAAGGCCGCAGGTCGGGCGTTGGGCGGAGCCGGGGGTCCCTGCCGTGCCCTTTGAGCCCCTTTCTAGAGCCTCTTCCCAGCCACGCCTCTCTCCGTCCTCTCCCCGCCCCCTTGGCGTCAGGCCGGGTCAGATTTGCTCTTACTGCCCCCTCCCGGCCTTTCCCGACCCTGCCCGCACGCCCCTTTCCCACTCGGACCTGGCAGCTTCACCCCCAGGGTGTGGGTACCCGGGCTCCGCCCAGCCCCAGGTGTGCATCCGGCCTTTTTACTTAAATTCCTCGCCCGGGCAGTTGTCCCTCTTCTAGGACTTGGATCCACGCCCAGGTCCTGTTTTCAGGGCCGATGCCGGTTCTGCGTGCTTTTCCAGGGAAGCTGGGAATGACGGTCATGACAGAGCACTGTCACTGGGGATTGGGAAGGGAGAAGCCTGACTCTGATGAAGGAGAGAAAAAACAGGCAGTTCTGCTCTCCTTGCATCTCCCCCCCACCGCCCCCCCCCGCTGGCCCAGCCCGGCCTGCGTTTCCCCTGTTTATTGACTCTATTCACTGTGAGTGTCCCCACGGAGTGACCTGGACAGGGGGCACAATGACAGTGGTCATGAGTCATCTTGAAACCTGTCTGTGAAGCATTTTTCCCAGGCCAGGTGGTGCGGGACCTCTCCCCATTAACTCAACACCAGGGATGGGCCAGAGGAACCCTTTGATCCCTCCCTTCCTGAGCCCAGGCAGGAAAAGCTGACAGCCAGTCAATGTCAAGGCTACTCACTTGGACACAAAACGAACGGGAAATGCAAGTGGTTGAGGTTTTGTCCTAGTGTTTGTGACAATCGCTGCCACATGGCAGTGGCAGCCTGATCCCATCTCTCTGAGGGCATGGCCAGGCATTTCCTGATGTCTGCCCTGGACTGGATGCTTTCTGCCCAGATGTGTTTGCCCTGGGGGTGTGAAGTGACCGAGGGTTTAGAAATTGGATAGCAGGAACTGATGCCATGAAGTGGTCTAGGAAGTGGCCAAGGCTGCTGAGGGGTGAGCCCTGGAGCCAGAGGTCCCCCCCAAAAAAGCCTCCAAGGGTGTGAAGACTCTTGCAGCCTCTGCTCAAGTGGCCAGCAGGCTCCGTGGACACCGCTTGAGGGATGCACTCCTGAGGGAAGCTCTGGACACCACCCTGTGGACACCTGTCCAGCCCCGCTCCCCAGTGCAGATGTCCCTCTGAGGGTAGCCTATTTTGAATTTGCACCACAAATGCACCCACATCCTTTCTTGTCCTGGGAGGCCTGCAGGAGTGATGGGCTGTGGTTGGCCCTGCAGACCCAGTGTCCCCTGCGGGTGCTGGGCATCCCTCCAGGGCCCACTGTGATTCTCAGGCCTTCCTCTCTGCACACAGGCCATGGGATGGTGGTGGAGGGGAGCGGGGGAGACAGGGTGAGAACCTCAGTTGGAGAGATCTCCGTTTTGCTTTTTTTCAAAGCTAAAGTGAAAAGTGCCTCTTGGGACGAATGATGGTGCCGGGTGTTTGCAGATGAGAGGACGCAGCAGCATGCATCTTGGACATGCAGTTTGCCTTCCTTGTGCATATGACCCCTCCCACATCATAACCACTCAGCATGGAGAGCCACACTGCTGTCCAACACGGTGGCCACTAGCCATCGGGGGCCACTTACATTCTAATGAAGGAAAATAGAATAAAATTAAACATTGGGTTCCTCACAGGCTACATCCTGAGTGCTGGACACTACAAATGCGGGCTTGCCCTGCACTGAAGAACAGCCCCCAAAGGCATGGTTTTCTTCCCTCTGCCCCATGGATGAGTCTGCCCAGCGAGGAACTTCTCATAAATGGGGCCGTGCCGCCGGGTGCCTGGGCTGGCTGCTCCTGCTTCACGGTGTGTCGCCAGGCTGCCCATGCTGCTGCTCCCTTGGCAGTTCTCAGTGCTGCCCGTGTCCTGTCTCCTGTGAAGGGCACCTGGTTGGTTTAGGACAGTGGTCGGCAAACTCATTAGTCAACAGAGCCAAACATCAACAGTACAACGATTGAAATTTCTTTGGAGAGCCAAATTTTTTAAACTTAAACTTCTTCTAACGCCACTTCTTCAAAATAGACTCGCCCAGGCCGTGGCATTTTGTGGAAGAGCCACACTCAAGGGGCCAAAGAGCCGCATGTGGCTCGCGAGCCGCAGTTTGCCGACCACTGGTTTAGGAGGATGCGTCAATGTTCGGCGCTGAGGGCGGGGCTGGCTCCTCGGGGCAGCCTGCTGTGTGCGGGCCGTGCGTCACCTCACCAGGTTACTGTGCTGTCACCCTGCCTTGCACCCGGGATGGGGGTGGCGAACGAAGGGCTGATTTGGGTTACCCAGCTTCGACGGGAGGCTCCCAACTTTGGAAAGGCACCAGGGCGTCTCTCCGTCATTCGTTCCTGGGAGGAGTGGTTGGTGAGCGCCCCCGGCTGCAGGTCCTGTCTGGCCGCGGCTGTGCGGCTGACATAACGGCATCTGCCCCTGACAGTCCTTGACTGCTTGTGAAGCATGTGTCGCAGCAGCTTCCTTTCTGTGACCGTCTCCTCCTCGCTTCCATCCCCCTCACTGAGGATTCCTCTGCAAACACACCTGGCTTGCCCTTTCTATGACCCACTGTGCTGTGCAGGGCTTGGGGTCCGGTACAACCTGCCCCCTCATGGGCTCACCCCGAAGCTGTTGGATGCCTCCACAGCACCTTCCCCTGGGTCCCCCAGTCGGCCCAGAGGCCCCTTGCCTGTCTCCATGTGTCCAGCCGCCAGGACTTGGGAGGACAGGAGTTTGGACTAGAAAGGACCTCCGAGATCTTTGGGTCCAGGGACCCCAGACTCCTGACCACTTGAAGCCCTTCAAGAAAACTAGACACCCAATGTGTAAAGTAAGGGGAGGAGAGGTGGGCCTGCCCATTCCCCTTCACCCTTTTGGGTCCCACATAAGGGACTAGGGAACCCAAGGACCCTCAGGGGTGGTGGGATGACCGCCCCCCCCCCCCCAGCAGCCCAGCTCCTGTTCTCAGAGGAGGAAGACCAGCCGAGAGCCACTGCACCCCTGCCTTCGGCTGTGGAGCCTCTGTCTGTGACTTAACCACTCCCGCTCCAGGAGGGCTTGGGAAACTGCCTGCTGGTGAGGACACCCCGACACAACCGCCTGGAGTTTTGGGAGGACTCACCAGTTCCAGGCGCCCTGGGGCTCCACAGCCGCGGCCTCCTCGCACCGGAGTCTCACAAAAGCCGAGATGTGGGCGCTCTGAGGCCCTACAGAACGCAGGGCCTTGCCCACACATACGGTTTGGAGAGGCTCTGGGCCAGCGCCCTCCCTTGCACTGCCATCAAGTGAAGCTGGTGACGCCCACACCTTTATAGGGACAAAGAGAGGCAGCGTGCCGGGCACTGTATGGCACTGCCGGCGTGGGCACGGGTCTCTTGGAGAGACTGGTGACAGTCTCCCCTGGGAAGCATGTGGGGTGCAGAGGCCATGAACTGACATTTGGCCGCAGAATGAGGGGAACCGGAAGCCCGGAGTTGCAGGGGAGGGGGGAGCCTAGTGGTTGTAGGGCTCCAGTCTCCACCCCGGGGGAACTCCAGCCCCCCTTCCCTCTGCCTGGGGAAGTCCACAGAGTGTGTGGGACCCATATGACTGTGGCTGGATGAACGTGAGGCCCTGATCGCCAGGTGTGCTGCAGATCAAAGCGCCCGCGCACCGGAGAATTCCGGGGCCACAGCTGCTGAGGGCAGAGCCAGCAGGGCCGTGTGCAGGCAGGCGGAGGGGAGGTGGGGGCGAGGGGCTGCTTCTAGGACCAAAGGGATGATCCCAGGGGTGGCAGGCGTGCGGCCCAACCAGGACCTGGGTGTGAGGGAGAGCGTGCGCGCTGGTTCTGTGGCTCAGTGCCTCGGTTTCCCCTAAATGCGGTGGTGCTGACCCACCCTGTGCAGGGGAGCAGGCATCGGAAGCGTCTGCCCATCCTGACCCCACATACCTCCTCCTGGCCGCCCTCACTCCTCGAAGCCACCTCTGTGTCCAGCCAGGGAGCAGGAAGTGGCCCGGTGGTGGCACCCAGTCCTGAGAGGGGGGGAGGGGCGGTCTCCTGGTCTACCTCACACATTTTCTGTATTTAAAAAAATGCCCAGCCGTGCCTTTGATTCGGTTCCCTTTCCTGCTTGTCGCACTGCTTCAAACCAGATGGCTCACGAGCTGGAGCTCCGGAGCTGCGGCGTCTGTTCAACTGCGTGTGGGAGACGGCAGGACCAGGGGTATTTTGTTAAAAGCAGCTCACGTGGGGGAGAAGCTTAGGTTTTAATAGCAGTAATTAAATTATCTTCTTAATTATAAAGAGGGATGGCATTGCAACGTCCTTTATCTATCAGTGTTCAATTGCACAAAGTAAGCACTTAATCCCCTCCTTCCTGTGGCAGCCACCCGCTCCCCCTCACCGCCCCCCCGCCCCCCCACCCCCCCACCCCCGCCTTCCCCCCAGCATCTCTGAAGTGGGGACACATCTCTATCGGAGGGGCCCACAGTGTAACCGGAGGTCTTTTTCTTGGGGCCCGAGCAGCAGTGTGGGGTGTCCCTTACAGTGGATGGGACCCAGATGTGGTCATCCCTTCAGTCATGCGTTTATGAGTGCCTGCTGAGCCCGGGAGCCTGAGCGACCTGGACGCTGGCATCTCCCCCTGGGAGACCTTGCAAATCAGTTCCCGGGTCCTCAGGCCCCAGGCCCCGAACTTCACCCCACCCTGGCCCTGCCCTCCAGGCTGGGTACACACACTCCGCCCTCCCTGTCTCCTCGCTGCTCCTCAGTGTCACCTTAGCCTCAAGTCCTATCTCGATTTGTTTCCTATCTCCAAACACATCTTCATCCCAGGTGTTTTCTAGATTCTTCCCCAGGACGACCACATCGCAGTGAAGGTGGGGATGGCACCAGGGACAGGGAGGCTGCCTGGCTGCACATGGCCACAGCCTGGACCCTCCCCATCAGGCAGTACATCTCTAGGGGGCATGGCGGGCTCTTCGCTGCGGGACTCCCCTCCCCTCCTTCGAGGTAAGGGGCGGTCTCGGGCCGTCACCTGGGACACAGGCACCTTCCCAGCCTTAGCGCGCTGAGGTTCCTTTGTCCCAGAGTTGTGTTTTGAGCCCCATGTCCTGCCTGGCACGTAGCTGGGTGGCAGCTGGATGAGCAGGCGCCCCTCCCATAGGAGCCACTCTCCTGGTTCTACTTCCACCGGGTCAAGTTCACCCAGGTCCCTCCACAAGCTTCCCCAGTGTCCAGGGACCCAGACTTGCCCATGAGGCAGGCAGTCCAGCCCCTAGCCACGCAGTGGGTCCCATGCCCTCAGTGGACTGTGACAGCCCTACTTGGGGGGGGGGGTGCGGGTCAAGACCCCTGGGAGACAGCACCTCCAAGTCCAGCCCAGCAGGTGCCTGAGCAGGTGTGTGCCAGGCAGGCGTGGCTGGAGTAAGTTTTCAGGGACCCGCGTGGTGCCCTTGAGAAAATCTGGGAAGTCCTTGAGGCTCTTTCAGTGAAAGGCAGAGCTTAGGCCTGTGCTGACCTCTGACTCCTGACCCCAGGGAGACAGGGCCTTTTCTGGTTTCTCCTCTTGTCCACTCCGGTAGAAACTGTACTTTGAATTTTGATCTTTTCCCAGGCTAGCAGTTTACAGTACGATACTCTCTCCTGATGCTGGGCAGCAGCGATGAGATGGTTTGCTAACTGTAGGCTAATGCAAGTGTTCGGAGCACTTTTAAGGGAGGTCAGGCTACTAGTAAGCTATGATGTTCGGGAGGTTAGTTGTATTAAGTGCATTTTTTATTTCCGATATTTTCAACTTGCAGTGTGTTTATTTGGGTGTCACCCCATCGTAAGCTGAGGAGTATCTGTATGGGTTGAGACAGTTTCTGCTCCAAAGAGAGCATGTCCCTGCAGGGAGGCTGACCCCATCAGGAATGCCAGGCCTCTGTGGTGGTGGGTGGCCACATGCTCCCTGCGGAGGGACCAAGGGGCTCAGGGCAGGTTCTACAGAAGCAAGACCACGTGGGTGGTGAGTCCAAACCCCCCCCCCCCCCACTGCTCAGGAATGGGGTCTCCCACATATTTAAAAAAATGTATTTTTATTGATTTCTGAGAGGAAGGGAGAGAGAAATAGAAGCATCAATGATGAGAATCATTGACCGGCTGCCTCCTGCATGTCCCCCACTGGGGATCGAGCTCATAACCGGGGTATGTGCCTGACCGGGAATAGAACCGTGACCACCTGGTTCATAGGTCGACGCTCAACCACTGAGCCATACCAGCCGGGCAGGGTCTCCCACATTTGGGGGTGACTCTGGGAGAGAGGAACTGTTTCTCAGGGGTAACCACTGGCCCAAACTGTACAATTGCGCATGATCAGGTTGGCTGAGCGAAGCTTCGAGTGAGCGCATCTACCCACAAGGAGGGGAAGCAGAGACTTACACCCGAATGTCAAGAGCAGTGGGTGTGGCCAGAACCAGGACACAGGCTAGGGGTGTCCCCACAGGTGGGTGGGTAGGCACTGTGGTTCCTCCTTCCGCTGGGTAGGACCCGCCGTGAAGAGGAAGAAACACAGAGTGGACAGCAACGGCGTCAGGTGAGCGAATGGCAGGGCTCCGGAGGCGGCGCTCTGTGTGAGTCCATCTACAGCATCTGGAAGGCGAAGCTGCAGAAGACGTACCAGCGCGCAGGGCTGGCTGCGCAGGCCACTACGAAGGGCAGGATGGCAGTACTGGGTGGTAGAAAGTTGTCACCATTCACACAACCGTCTGCTAAAGAGTGAGTGTTAATTCTGCTCTCACATATAGAGCACCTGCCTTTTCTTCTGTTTTGACCCCATTCTGGTGTCTGTTCTTTCCCTCCTCCTCCCTCTTGGCCCCTTACCTAGCTGAATAGTGTCCTGGGAATGGTTTAGGATTTGTTATTCTCAGTGGGCAAAGCAGCATGTTTTTGTTCTTTACTTCTCCAAGTAGGTGAGAGCGATGGCAAGTTCCATGGGTCACGGGTAGGAATGGTGTGTGCTGTCCTGAGCGGCCCCTGTGTGGCTGTGGGCCCCCAGCAGAGCCAGTCCTCCCGCCCATCCGCACATACAGACTCTTGACCTCAGTCTAGTCTACAAGGAAAAAGCGACGCATTTGGTAAAGTGCTTTGTCCTCTTTTATCTGGAGCGGTCACCCCGGGTGCTGCAGGAGCGGCTGTGAGCTCCTCTGCCCAGGAGCAGACCTGGAACCTGGAAAACAAACCGCAACCTCGCCATGTGCCCTGACGGGAATCGAACCAGCAACCTTTCGGTGCACGGATGATGCTCATCCAACTGAGCCACATGGGCCAGGGCGCCAGGGCTGACTTTTTAACACTCTGGGCCCCGGCTATTTAATGTTGGAGCTGGGTGCTGTCTACACCGGGATAGGTGTTTCCCCCTTCACTTTGGTCTGGGGGTTGAAATTAAAAAAAAAAAAAAAAAAAAGTAAAAAGAAAGAAAGAAGCCAGTATTCAATGAATTCTCAAGATTAACAAATTGCATGTTGTGGAATAAATAATTCTCTATATAGTCCTACTCAAACTCAGTTGATAAATCAAAATTCATGGCTATAACAAAGTAAAATTACCCCAATGTTTAAACATTGGTTGCAAATTTATCAAAAACACTTCTAAATATTTAACAAAAATGACAAGCCTAACATATCACTTCTAAAACTGTCTTAACATCTGAGGAAAGACACACACACAGGCTGAGAAGCGGCTCTAAAAGGGGAACACAAACACCCATTCTCTTAGGTGTGTTCTCAGCACCCACGGGGCTCCACCTGCCGATCAGGTCGTTGGAAACTCAGCTCTGGGCCAGGCACCTCAGGAGGGGCTGGTGCTGCCCTTCAGTGAGGCTGGCCTGCCCGGCTTCAGATTGAGCCTTTCTTTATAACAAAACTTTCCTACAGATCGGGGAACTCTTAACTATAGCCCCGTCTTTCATATTTATTTTCAGTTCCTGACCCTTGGCTTCTTTCCCTGAGATGAGGGATTCGCTAAATTTCCTGTAGGTGCAAAGTCCTGACCCGATGTCCTGTTATTTGGAGATAAGATCCTGGTGTGTTGAGATGAGCAGCCTTCCCAGTGAGCATTTTATCCACTCAGCAGGGCTGAGTGGGGCCTGTGTGTACGTGGCCGGAGAGAGGGGTGGCTGGACACTCCCACCTGCTAATGGCAGGAGGACCGGGTGCACGGTCGGTCGCTGCCCCCAGCTCCTTCCCCACAGCTCTGGAGTCTCAGATGTCTGTGCTCATCAAGATGAACGTCCCTCATTCTTGATTGAGGGGCTTGCATAGACGGTACTCCCTGTGCCCCGCCCTCTCGGGGCTCCACAGTCCAGCAAGCCCCTCCAGATTGCTGACCCGTGGGCTCCACGTGCACAGAGGCTAAGTTTGGGCTGGTTATTGATGCAGCAATGGATAACTACAACCGGATGAGAGCAAACGACTAGATTACTCACCATTCCACATCTTTAAAAAGCGAGGAGGGTGAGATGGGTACAGGGGCTCAACTGTATGGCGACAGATGGAAACTAGACTTTCGTGGTGGGCATGATGGAGTACATTCATATGTCGATCATAATGGTGCACACCTGAAACTTATATAATCCTATAAATCAATGTTACCTCAATAAAAAATAAATTTAAAAAATAAGTTAAACAATAAAAATGTAAGCATCTTGTCTCAGGCTGCTCTAACAAAATACCAGGCTGGTGGCTTATGAACAACAGAAATACACTTCTCACGGTTCTGGAGGCTGGAAGTCCCAGTTCAAGGCTGATTCCGTGTTGGGTGAGGGCCTGCTTCCTGGCTCATAGATGGCTGTCTTCTCTCCTTGTCCTCAGATGGTGGAAGGAGTAAGGAATTGCTCTGGAATCTCTTTTATAGGGGCACTAATCCCATTCATGAGGGCTCCACCCTCATGACCCAGGCTTCTCCCAAAGGCCCCACCTCTTAATACCATTACCTGGGGGGGGGGGGGGTGTCAGGTTTCCTATTCAGACCATAGCAGCCTCCAGGCAAGTTGACCTCATCACAATACCTTCCTTCCTGGCATGCCTTTGGTAACTCCTTATTTGCGTGTCAATGAGAATCCTTGGATTATGAGAGTCTTGCCTGTTCATCCCAGGCCTGTGTGGGAGGCCCCTTGACCCTCAGTGCTGCTTCTGGCACCTCTGAACACAACCTAGCTTTGTGGCAGCAGCGATCCCCCACCTCTGCCTGTGCCCTGGAAGCAGCTACCCTCTAAGGCAGGGGCCAACACGCTTTTCTGGGAAGGGCCAGGCAGTGAATACTTCCGGCTCTGCGGGTCCGAGGTCCCACACTCCATGGAGCAAGTATGACAGCGGACGACATGCAGGGTGTACTTCCCTGACCTGCCCCGAGGGTCTCAGCACCCAAGCTGGGTGCAAGCCATGAGCGCTTACTACATTTTTCCGTTGAGCACACCATGTGGGCATGCCCTGCTGCCTATGGCATGTGGGTGTATCACCCACTCAGATGCTTTTCCGCGTGGATCCCCAAGCATGGTTTTGGAACTGCTTTTGGCGGGCATCTGTCTGGGTGGGTCAGGTGTGTGTCTGCCCTGTTCAGCTGCAGTTGCCTCGCCCTCTGCATTTGCTCAGCTCCATCCGGCCAGGTGCTTCCTTCCTCCCTGGCTCCTAATGGGCCTCCTGGACACGCTGCTCTCTGGCCTGGGAGGCAGAGTCTAGGCAGGGCTGAGCTGGCCCCGACACATATGAAAACCAGAGCAAAGGCGGAGTTGAGCAGGAGAGGGGGCGCCGGCTGCATGTGGGGCTGCAAGAGGGGAGGTGGCCCGTCTGCACCGGCGCACAGGTGCACGGCAAGCTCAGATTCAAGGTCTCTTCCGTGCCAGCTTGTCTTTAACACCAGGCTTTCCCATGAAGTTATAGCTAGTTGAGTATCAAGCATTTCTAAAGAACCCCCTGAAGGAATGTTTTTTCTTTGTGCAAACAGTCCTTTTGTGCAGAGGGTGTTCTGTGGCTTCTTGGCAGAGACACAGGTGGGAAACACCTGATTGAACATCACTCACTCAGGAGTGTAAAGACACGCACCGCACGTCAGCACAAAGCCAGGCTGCCGAGCCAGCGCAGCGAGGGATCCCGGGCTGCTGTACCCCGCAGGCCCTTCCCAGGGTCATCCTCAGCACCCAGCTCCCCGGGTAACCCACCACCACACACGGGCTGGTCTGCATATCTCCAGAGCACACGGCTTTCTGACATGATCCCATATCTCCAGGCTGTATCCCTGGTCACTGCCTGCTCTGCCGTCAGCTTCCTGCTTGTCTGAGAAGAAGCCAACCGGCTGTGGGATGCTGGTGAGGGCTGTGCACCTGCTGGGGGGATGACTGTGGGACCCCCTAGCAGGGCAGCAACAAGGCGGAAGAGGGTGGGCAGCAGGTTCCTCTGATGCCCTCTCTCACCAGGCTGGGCCACTCAACCTGCCTGTGCTGGCCTGGACCGCGGGGCCTTCTCATCTCCCTGCACAGCTGCCTGCCTTCCAGAGGAGGTGGCCTGGAGAGGTGCCCGCTGCAGCCCTGGCGGTCCTGTGATCAGAAGGGCTCCTTGCCCTGACTTCGTGGTAGAACACTGGATCCCACACTGGGCCATGAAAGGTCACTTCATTGGCCATGAAGAGGCTAGGCAGCCTCCAGGAGCCAAGGCCTCAGCCCTATGACACAGGGCTCTGGATTCTGCCGATGACCATGAGGGCTGGAGAGGTGCCCACGCCGCTGACACATGACTGCAGCCTGTAAGGCCCTGAGCAGAGACCCCAGCCACACTCTGCCCACACTGCAGGAAGGACAGGACAGCAGGACACGCTGACCAGCTGGAACTGCACAGGAGAGGCATCTATCGCTATCCCCAAATGCAAGTTTTCTCTGTTTATGAGCAGCCTCACACGACCTAAAAGGATGTTAATGAAGAATACTGGGAGGCAGGTGAACACATTCTGCATCTCTCAGCTGATGGGTTGGTTGGACTGGAAAACGTCTTGCTGACGGCGCAAGGACACCCAAGGACATGTGATGAGCGATGCCTGTCCAACGTGTCCCCTCGTGCTTGTCCTGGGGAAACTTGGGCCTCCACCCAGCTGTTTCCTCCACTTGGTACCTTTGTGCAGCCTTCTTCCAGGTCCTGCCAGCTCACAGCCTTCTTCCAGGTCCTGCCAGCTCACAGCCTTCTTCCAGGTCCTGCCAGCTCACAGCCTTCTTCCAGGTCCTGCCAGCTCACAGCCTTCTTCCAGGTCCTGCCAGCTCACAGCCTTCTTCCAGGTCCTGCCAGCTCACAGCCTTCTTCCAGGTCCTGCCAGCTCACAGCCTTCTTCCAGGTCCTGCCAGCTCACAGGAAGTGGCTGACCTCAGGGAAAATAACGTTGATGTCTGTGGCACAGAATCGTCATGGTTAGTCATGCGGACGGTGTAAAATTAAAATGACGCCTGAATGAAACAGTGCTTAAATTTAAGTCCCAACGAAGTTGCTCAGTTAACAGCTAAAGTAGCCAGAAAAGCACTTGGGAACCAGGGAGAAAATCATGGGGCTGATTTTGCGAAGCCACCAGATGCCGCAGACAGACTGGCTGGGTGTGCTGGGCCCAGGGAGGGTCCTGCTGGAACGCCTGACACAAAGGCACCTGGGCGCTGTGGGGCCAGAGATGGCTGGGTGCCACGGCCCTCCGGCCAGCCCCAGCCACCCCTGGGGTCAGGCAGACACTGTGAGCAAATGCGCTGGCGCTGCCAGCCTCCAGGTGTGTGACCAGGAGTGGGCTTCCCACACGGCCTGGGGTGGAGGCCGGAGGGCCCAGAACAGCCTCTGCGAGGGGGTGTCCAGGGGCGCCTCCAGTAACCCCTCCTGGGCAGACACCCTGGAGAGCCCGGGAAGATCCGGGCTGACAGCTGTCTGGCCCGCGATGGCCTCCTTGGACTGCCCACCGCTGCACCTTCCACCCTGATCCCCGGGGCCCAGCCGGTGCCTCTCTATGGCGGGCGGGACTCCATGGCATGGACAGGCCTCAGTCTGCATCTCCATTCACGTGCGCCGTTTCTAGTTTTGAAAGCTGCTACGCACATTCATGTGAAGGAAAAGACGCCATCCCAGATGGAGAGGCCCCAGGTCCACACTGAGGGACTGACTGAGAGCACCGGGCCTCCCGCAAGGAGCCACCTGGCGCTGCACAGGCTCCTCCTCCGAGCACCCGCCTGTCCCACGTGAGACGCAGGAACAGCACCTGTGCCCTCTCTGCAGCGCACCCTGGACGGTCAGGGAAACTGGTGCAAGTCCTTCCACCGGGGGCCACACAGCAGCGGGCGGATGGCAGGGCCCCTGCACCCCTGGCCCGGAGCTCAGCGGCTCCCGGCACTAGCTCAGGTTTGACCAGGGTAACCTGAAGCTTTGCGAACGGGAAGCATCCTCCCCAGGCTGGGTGTCTGGAACAGGGCCTGTGCCTCACGGCGTGGGAGCTTCGTGGCGACTTGCTGATGCCCCAGGTCCTGTTGATGCAGAGGCCGTGCTGCGCAAAGCCTCGGGTCCCATAGGGGGTGCAGAGGAGGAACCCTGAGGATGACCTGGAGGGCCCCGCTGCTGTGGACACCAAGGTTTCTAGTAAGTTGGTGTCACGGCTGTTCTAGCCAGCTCAGCTGAGTAAACAAAATTCTCAGCCATCCATTAAGCCTCGGAGGCTGACGAACCTGCTCCCTTATCCACCCTGACCCGGCACAGGCCCCGCTCTGCCCGGAGGAGGCCACATCAGGCAGGGAGCTCGTGGGGGCTGTCACAGCCTGGCTTGGTCCCCATACACTGAGCTTGGCCACAAGATGTCCCCGGGACACTGCTCACCAGCTGCCTGTGGTGCTCTGTGCCTCTGCTCATGTCTTCAACACGAAGCCAAGGGCCAGGTACGGACCTGGGTCTGCGTCACCAACACCCACTCCCCGCCGTCTCTGGGCGTGGGATGCTGGCAGTCAACACGCACAGCTCCCCCAGCACTGTGGAAGCACCGCACGCTGACCTGCAGTCCGTCCCTTGGTCTGTGACACACCTCCATGGTATTTCTGTAAATACAGTGATGCTGACCAAGGACAGCGTCATCGCAATTCTTGAGGAGCTGGCGACATGGACTTCAATAGGGGCAGGGGCACAGTCCCTCTGCCGACACCAGTTTCACAGCCTCCTGAATGCCCAGCCCAGCGCCCGGCGCCTCGGAGTCCAAGCTGAGGCGGGAAGACCACAGGGGTGCCCAGCACAGCAGTGGGTTCAAGCAGGGCCGTGGAGGGGCACAGAATACTGATGAGGTGCCCCTCCCTTGTGGCGGTATCTCCCCAGCACCCTAGGAGGGACATTGCCGCTTGCCCTTTGCCTGTGTTCCATGGCTTTGCTTCCGCGAGGCCAGGTGGGTTTGGAGCCTCGTCTGACAGTGCTTTGCTATTTGGCAGTAGCCCATGGCGGTCAGCACCTCTGGAAATGGCGTGGGAGCTTTGCTGGAGGTCAGCGAGGTGTACGAGACTCGCGAGCCCGGCCACGGGCAGAACCAGCAAGAGGTTCATGCTGAAATGGACACACAACCCGGCTCCCTGCTGCCTTCGGCTGTGTGGCCGGCGGTGCCTCTGCAGAGATGAGGCAGATGACGGATGTTCTGAAGTGGCTCACCGACTCTGCCCCAGCACGTGGCCTCCTGCGGGAGCCGTGGCCAGGCTGTGGCTTGGTGAGGTCACCCTCCATCGTCCCTGACCTGGCAGCTCCCTGGAGGAGCCCCAGAGCATGGCTCACCCGGCAGCTTCCCTCACGTCTCATGAGGCTCACATTGCAGCCCACACAGCTACTCCTCACTGACATTCCTGCTGTGGAAATCCCTCGGGAAGTGTCCCCTGCATCCCAGTGACCTAGCTACAGGACACTTGGGGCCTGTGTGGTCCCTCCCTAAGGTGCCAGGTCTCCCGCAGCGCCTCTGTCCAACAGAGCCAGCGCGGGAGGCCAGTCCCTGCACTGGGAAATCCATCGCTCAGGACCAGGACTGCCTTCCGGGACGGCGGTCAGCTCCTGGGCAGTGGCCAGAGGCCCTGGGGGAGGCTGGGCGGAGTGCAGTGGGGTCTTTCCTCAAGGGGCCTGGGTCTGTGATCGCGGGGCCGGGCCTCTGTTTTGGTAGCCCAGGTCCAATGTTGTTTCCTAGAAACGACCCTTCTGCTCACATGGACCAAGTCAGACTTTAGCAGGCTGACCCTCCATTCACTTCCAGGGACCACGATCACCAGCCCATGCCTGCACCTCTGCGCGTCAGATTGCTGACTGGGGCTGCTCCCCCACCAGGCACCAGGACAGCCATGCCCACCTTGCCTTTAGCACCTGAGCGCCACCAATAGCCCTGCCACCCCGGGAACCCCCCGCATTTAGAGATCCCTGCTCTGTGGCAGCAGTTCCCACTGTAGTTTCCGACCCGTGGAGAAGGGCGATGCAGTTCTTCAAGAGGCCCAGGCCCTCACTGATGTGGTCCCCACAGTCGTGGGACAGGCGCGCCCCCTGGACCCTCCCGCAGTGGGTGAGCAGGTCTCACTTGGTAAGTCGCCTAAACACCCTAATCTCCCTAAGCCCTCAGATCCTCCCTCTGCATACTTCAGGTGGTCTGCCCTTTCAGTCCTACTTATGTGCCTGCCTGTGGTCCATGTTTCAAATGACCCACGAGACCTCAGGCCTTTCTAATTCCCGGCGCTGCGGCATCCAGCACAGATCCTGCCAGTGGACCTGTTCAGTGGACTCGCCTGATGCATCTCATATTCCTGCCACCTGGGCCCCACACGTGTGCTCCAGATCTCCGCCTGCAGAGCTGGGAGGACCACGCAGCTCCTCTGGAGCAGAGCCACCTCCTCACGGGTCACACTTTGCTCCTCACCCTTGGGGCCTGCTGGGCCTGAGTCTGGTTATAAGCAAAGTGGGGCGGGCTGAGGATCCTGCAAGGCCCCTGCCTATGGGAGGCCATTCTAGGTGCTTCAGGTAAAGGAGGGCTGACCTCCTCAGGGAGGGCCCAAAGGGGGCTCTTCTGGCAAAGAAGCCGGCAGAACAAAGGGGTCTGAGACTGCCGGCTTCGCCGGGATCTGCCGTAGCTCCTACCCCATTTGAAGGATCTTACTTCTTCCCTATCAATGATTCAGCTTTAAAAGAAGACGCCCTGACGTGGGGCCCGGCCACATATGTGAGGAGGCTCTGGGTGCAGTGTCTGATTTGGCTGCTAATTCCCAGTTGCCCTGGGTGTGTGGTGCAGGCTATGACTGTGCCTTGGCTGCTGGGGGCCTGGCCTGTCACATATGCTGCTGTGCTTCCCGCCCAAAAGCCGCCCCAGACATGGGCTGAGCCACCCTTGATTTCCCTCCTCCTCCCACTAATCCTGCATTTGGCCTGCCCCAGCTGGGGTCTCTCTGCCCAGCTGCCTTCGCCGCCCCCCGCAGCGCCCTCTTTCTGCCTGGCCTCCTTAGTCAGTCACTTCCTTCTACTGTCCTGGCCTCGGACGTGCGTCAGAGCTCCTGGCTGTCCTTGGGGTGAGGCGCCATGTGGAATCGGCAGGTCCTGGGGACCACACTCAGTGTCCAATGTTGGATACAGGCTGACCATCAGCCCAGTGGAGGGTCTTGGCTCTGACCCTGGGGTGGGGGGGGACCCGGGGGGTTGCCTTGGAGAATTCGTACCTCGAGCCTGCAACTTTAAGTTTACTGTAAAGCACCCCATGGCCTCTTACCCAGGCGACACGTGCCCAGGTGTCTGCCCAGTTACCCTGTAAACTGCAGAGTCACGGCTGCACAGATGCCCTATTTCACAGGAGGAAACAGCCGCGTGCAAAAAGCGAGGACTCCACAGAGCAAGCTCTTCGCGAGACAGGAGGAGGAGAAGTGGTGACTTGCTGTCTGCAGGGGCCTGAGCATGGCTTCCACATGCCTGGGTCAGGCCTAAGTGTGGGTGCACCTCTCTGTCCTCTGTGTGTCCGGAACAGGGAGTGGGCAAGTCACGAGCGTGGGTAGAGCGACCAGATGCTGATGCGATGATCCCTGGACCCCGCAGCCAGCAGGCCATTTGCAGCGAAGGCCACGCAGTGGACAACAGCGCTGTGGAAGGCCAGCACGGCCAGTGGCTTCATCGTCCGCCAGTGAAACACGCGAACCCGATGGTCCCAGCCCGCGGTGGCCAGGATCTTTCGGTCAGGCCGGATCTTGACGTCAGAGATCCCAGGATTGGTGAGTTCATAAGTCCCGCGCACCTACAGCATCGAGAGAGGCAGAGAGTCGTTAGAGGGCTTCTGAGACCCGTCACAGAGGCTCCCATCTCAAACATCCCGCCCACCCCGTCCAGCAGCTGAACAGGATGGAAACGTGGGCTGCTACGCAAACTTACCCCTTCCTCCGGGGAGCAGGCTGGCCGAGGGAAGCGGCCTCACCCCTGCCCTTAGCCAAACCCTGGGGTTATGAGGGAGGACTTCGGGACCTTCCCTCAGAGAGTCCCGAGGCCCCACAGAGCTGCCCCCGGCACAAGCCCCCTGCACGAGGTCTGCAAGGAATTTGGGGGCTCTGATTCCCTCCCATCAGGCCCTCAGGAAAAACCTCAGTGTCCAGGTGAGGGGCAATATTTCCAGCTTGACGGCAACACGAAGCCGGCATTTCTCCCTCCGGAGAAACCTCACACCCGCCCAAAGCACCAGGAGTACAACCAACACAAAGTCCATCTTCAGCAAAACTGAGAGTAAGTGAAACCTCAAAAGGCGAGAGGGGATGAAGGCCGCCGAGAGTGGAAACGAGCAGCATGTGGGCGAGACGAATGGAGGACAACACTGACCACAGGGCATGGCCAAGGCACGGGAAAGCCTTCGTCCCCAGCCTGGGTCCCAGAAGAAAGCGATGCTGGCACAAGACAAGGAGTTGCACAGGCACATCCATTTGTGTGGAGCAACTATGAGGGCTGGCATCGCTGGCGCTGACACCCCCATACTCCTCAGTGCCAGGTGATGACCCCTCACCGACAGGTGCCTCCTGCAACCAGAGCTGCCTGTGGTCACACTGCTCTTAGTTACACAGGACTGTGCTGTGCTCTGCAGGGCACCTGGTGCCTCTGTCCCCCCAACACTAAGTGACAGAGGCACCTGGCCGTCATTGTGACAACCCCAACCGGCCACCTCCTTCCACTGCTCCTGTGTTTGGCCTCGCTCTGTGTATCATGAGCTCTCGCTGCCCAGAAGTCACCTTGCCACCCCTCACCAGCACCCCCTTTTCTCCTGATTCACCTCCCAATGGGGCCACAGTGACCTAGATGAGAATCACTTATTTCTTCAAAGATAACACAAGGGAAATGAAGGAAAGAAATGCAGAAAAAGAAATGGCAACATTCCTTGGAAGCCAATAGAAAATGTCAACAAGCATTTCAGCCTTAAATCCACAAACAGAACTTCATGAAGCAGTTACCTCTGTAAGACACAAACCCCAAGCAGCACAAGAGAAGAGGAGACGCACTGGCAGAGCACAGGAAGAGGGGGAAGGAAAATGCAGAGATATGAAGGGGAATCGGAAACAGCAGACGGAGACCCGGAGCCTCGTCACAAGACAGTGAAGGCAGGAATGGTACAAAGTGAGCAAAATGAAAGGGGACAAAGAGAACAGTCAGCGTTAAGAATGTCTAGTCAAATCATTGGACATAACAGCTAAAAAGTCCCTTTGGTAGTCAGGCACACAGAGCAAGTCGGTTTCCGAGGGTAAGGTTTAGGCTGTCCTCAGAATGTTCCAGGCCACATCCGTGCCAGCAGACGGCAGAGTGATGCCTGCAGAGGCTGTGGAGGAGGCAGGGCCCAAGAATTTTATATCCAGCCAAACTGCCGCTCAAGTATAAAAACAATAGACAAGAATTTTTGAACATGTAAGAACTCAAAGTTATATGCTCCCATAAGCTCTTCCTGAAGGACTGGGAGATTAACCCCAGTCTCCTAAGAGAACTGGAGAACTGCAGCAAATGGCCTGGCAGAGAACACGGAATCGACTTACCTGTAGGATTAGGTCTAAAACAATATGGGGATTATGGCTATAGAACCGGTTATGTAACTAACAGAAATATGGGAGGGTAGCAAGAGAGATGGGATGCTAAGTTTACCGATTTGCCCATTTTTTGTCATTTGGGGAAAAGATACACTAGTCAACCTCATATTTGAGAGATTATCTGATACTCCGTAAATAATGACAAAACATTATTTCCTCTGCCCCACCACCCCAGACTTTAGGTACCTTTGTTTCCTAGCATTTGCCCTTGTATTTCTCCACAAAGGATTAAAAAACAGATTTATGGTTCGAATCCAAAGTCAAATACAAATCTGTGCTACGTATGAGAGAGATGCCAACACAATGATTGGCAAAGATATACTAGGAGACTACGGACAAGAGAAACAGAGGTCCAATCTTACTAAGAAAGGCTGAATTCAGAGCCAAAAGCATTGTGTCAGACTATGTACCATACTTAACAATGATAAAGGGTACAAGTCATAATAAAGAGCTATGAATATCGATCAACAAATCAACAGTCTTATCTTAAGCAAGAATAGGAAAGTGGCTATGATAGAGTAACTGGTACCAGACCAGTCCTCTTCCTGTAAACAACCATCAAACTGGACAAAATATACTAAGCAACTATGAACAGATACCAGACAACAGGTCGGACGGGCAGCTAATGAGATAAATCTCCCAAATGCCCCAGCAGCTCTCTGCCCAGGGAATGTCCCAGCCACGGGTCCAGGTGGAGCCCAGCAGCTTTGTGAAGTTGGAAGGCAGGGGTCAGAGTGTGGGGCAGCTAGAGCAGCTGAAATCTGGGGCATGGCAGCGGCATAGAGGGGGCTGGTGGAGGGACTGAAGGCCGTGTGTGGTCCCAGGACTTCTGTGTGAGGCGGCATGCTCAGGGTACCACACCAGGTTTACCAGACAGTGGCTGCTACAGGGTTAAACTTTACAGATACAAGAGACCAACTGTGATCTCAGGTCCAGCCGGGACCCGAGTGCAAAGACTGCATGACAACCTAATACTCACTGAGATGCCACATGGCCTGGCTTCAAGAATGAGGATTACACCTTCGGGCAGGGCCCACTCCAGACTTACTGTGACGAAGCTGGAAACCAGGCCCTACGAGTCTGGAAGTTGGTCCCACCACATTAGAGGAACCTGGGAATGACTCTGGGCTTCCCACAGATCTGCCCTAATGAGCACAAATCCAAACCCACACCAGTTCAAGGTGAAGAGCCAGTGACTGAACTGCCTGTGAGAACAAAAGTGAACATTCTTCAAAGCAAAAGAATAGAATTCAGTCTCTATCCCATATTATTTACAACTAGAGGCCCGGGGGGAGGGGCAGGTGTGTCCCTCAGCCCAGCCTGCACCCTCTCCAATCTGGGACTGATAGGATCGGGCCTAAATGGGCAGTCGGACATCCCTCTCACAATCCAGGACTGCTGGCTCCCAAATGCTTGCCTGCCTGCCTTCCTGATTGCCCCTAACCGCTTCTGCCTGCCAGCCTGATCACCCCCTAACCATTCCCCTGCCAGCCTGATTGATGCCTAACTGCTCCCTTGCCAGCCCGATTGCCCCTAAATGCTCTCCCCGGCAGGCCTGGGTCCCCCCAACTGCCCTTTCCTGCAGGCCCGGTCACCCCCAACTTCCCTCCTCTGCCGGCCTGGTCACCTCTAACTGCCCTCCCCAGCAGGCTTGATTGCCCCCAACTGCCCTCCCTTGCAGGCCTGGTCCCTCCCAACTGCTCTCCCCTGCTGGTCATCTTGTGGTGGCCATCCTGTGTCCACATGAGGGTAGCCATCTTGTGTGTTGGAGTGATGGTCAATTTGCATATTACTCTTTTATTAGATAGGATAGAGGCCTGGTGCAAGGGTGGCCAGCTGGTTTGCTCTGAAGAGTGTCCTGGATCAGGGTAGGGGTTCTCTTGGGGCATGGGGTGGCCTGGGCGAGGGGCCTGTGGTGGTTTGCAGGCCGGCCACGCCCCCCCAGCGACCCAAGTGGAGGCCCTGGTATCTGGGATTTATTTATCTTCTATAATTGAAACTTTGTAGCCTTGAGCGGAGCCAAGCCTCCTGCTTGCTCCATGGCCACAGCCATTTTTGTTGGATTTATCTTCTATAATTGAAACTTTGTAGCCTTGAGTGGAGGCAAAGGCAGGCCAGGACTGCGGAAGCTTGGCTTACTCCATTGCCGGGGGCAACTCAAGCCTCCTGTTCTCTCCAGCTCCCTGGCTGCTGCCATTTTTGTTGGGATTTATTTATTTGTCTTCCTCCATTGCCGGGGAAACCCAAGCCTCCTGCACGCTATGTGGCCACAGCCATCTTTGTTGGGTTAATTTGCATATGCACTCCTGATTGGCTGGTGGGCGTGGCTTGTGGGTGTAGTGTAGTTATGTTTAATTTGCATATTACTCTTTTATTAGATAGTATGTCCAGTAAACAAACAAAAAATTATTAGACATGCAAAGAAGCAGAAATATATTATGACCCATAGTCAAGGGGGGAAAAGGCAGTTAATAGAAACTGACCCAGAATGGCACAAATGTTGAACATATCAGACAGAGATTTTAAAGCAACTATTTAAATATGTTTTTAAAGAAAACATGAAAGGAAATGCATTAAATAATTACACACAAAAAAACCCCAAAAAACACCAAAAATGGTCTTGGTGAGTGAACAGATAGGAACTATTACCAGAGAAATGAAAGTTATAAAAACAAACAAACACCCAGAACAGCCAACACAGTGTTAAAGGAGAAAATAAAGTTGGAAAACTGATGCTACCTGACTCTCAGGGCTCAGCAGCACCAGCCCCTGACTGGATGCACATTCAGGTGAGTCTGTCATTGTACCAAGTCTTCCACCTCAAGGGCAGGGTCAGGCCAGAATGAAGAGGTGACCCCATGCTCATCAGGTTTGTTTAAAGAGAGCCTCCAGCCCTAGCTGGTTGGGCTCAGTGGATAGAGCGTCGGTTGGCCTGTGGACTGAGGGGTCCCGGGTTCGATTCTGGTCAAGGGCACATGGGGTTGCGGGCTTGATCCCCAAGAGAGGGCATGCAGGAGGCAGCCAATCGATGATTCTTTCTCATCATTGATGTTTCTATCGCTCTCTCTCTTCCTTTCTGAAATCAATAAAAATGTATTTAAGAAAATAAAAATAAATAAATAAATATGAGAGCCTCTGCTGTCTCCATCATGAAAGATGGGGGTTAGGGTTGGGAATGGCACAGGGTTGGGGTAATAGGGTAGCCTTATTTAGAGAGCAAATATTCACCAGGACCCAGCCATGTTTTCAAATGATCATAAATTACTTTATCAGCGCATTTGCAAAGGTTTATAAAAACATCCATAATATATTTTTCCCTTAGATTCTAGAGTTACCAGTGTGACAGCTAATGCAATAATGATTTGTTTCAAATGTCAGTGTTTAAGCTGCATAAAGCTGATTTTATTCATTTTTCTGGTTGGCTGCATTCTCATTAATGAAATTAACACACCCATCACATTTGTCCCCAGGGGACAAGGATCTGATTTATTTTTCTATTAAAATCAGTTGCAGACAACCACATTTGGATGGCCCTACATGGGGTTCACCCAGGAGCCAAGGGGCTCTCTGGGCTTCCGGGCGCAGTTCATCAGCACCAGGGCTGGGTAAGGCGCCAGCATTCAAGAGATTAAGACATCTGAAACCTACAATGTTAAAAAATGAAACTTTTGTAATAATATGTTTTTATTTCCTGTGATTTTTAAGAAATAACAACTGATTTTTTTTTAAATATTTTTTTTTATTGCTTTCAGAGAGGAAGGGGGAGGAGAGAGAGATAGAAACATAAATGATGAGAGAGAATCATGGATCAGTCGCCTCCTGCGCACCCCCTGCTGGGGATCGAGTCCAAAACCTGGGCATGTGCCCTTGACTAGAGTTGAACCCTGGACCCCTCAATCTGCAGGCTAACACTCTATCCACTGAGCCAAACCGGCTAGGGCACAACTGACGCTTTAACACAAAACCAGTAACATTGTAAGGTGGAGTTTACAGTGAGTGTGAAAGTGAAATATCCAACAGCAGAGCAGAAAGCATGGGAGGGTGGGCACTGTAATCCTGCTCGTGCAGGGCTATGACACAGGACAGGCAGCGTGGCAACACCAAGTAGACAAGAGCTGTCCAGTGAAGAACCCAGGAGAGGAAATGAAGTGGAATACTGAAAAACAAATACCTGATTACTACACAAGAAGGGGAAAGGAGTAAAAGAGGGTCAAAAACAGAGGTGGCAAGTGAAAAGCATACCAAGATGGTAGACTTAATGCCAGACACATCACTAATTACAGTAAGTGCAAACAGACTAAATGCTCCAATTAAAATACAGAGATTGTCACAAAGGGTCCAAAAGCAAGACTACAAAAGATGCTTTTAAATACAAAGAGATCAAGATAGGTTAAGAGTAAGAGAGATGTCGGTGAAGGTTGGGGGTGGAGGTGGGCTAGAAGAGGTCAATGGGGGAAAAGGGGAAACATATGTAATACTTTCAACAATAAAGATTTTTTTTTAATGTAAGAGATATATCGTGCAAAGAGGAAACAGAAGAAAGCTCATGCCACAGTTCTAGTATCAAACAAAGCCGACTTCAGCACAAAGGATGTTACAAGAGACACGGAGGACATTTCATAAAATGGCCATCCAGCGGGATGCGGTAACCATCTGAAATGCTTACAGTCCTAACGACAGAGCTTTCAAATGCATGAAGCAAACCTGACAGACTGAAGGGAGAAACAGGCACGTGCACAACCGCACCCAGAGACGGTGAGACCTCACTCAGGACCTGGTAGAAAACTAGACAAAAAGATGGGTAAGGATCCTGAAGGCCTGAACAGCACTACCGAGCACCCCGACCTACGTCAGGCTGACAGAACACTCCGCCCAACAACTGCAGAACACATGCGCTTTCACCAAGATACACCATGTGCTGGGCCAAAACACAAGCCTCAATAAATATCTGCATCCTGACATTGCACAGGGCACCTGCACTGACAGCAGAATTAACCGAGATTAAAGATATCCACAAATTCAACAAATATTTGGAAATTAAATAATATACTTCTAAGGAACCACTGGATCAAAGAAGAAATCACAAGGGAAAATAGAAAGAATTTTCAACTGAATAAAAATGAAGACACAATAAATCAAAATGCGTGGGACAGACCCGCAGAGGCTGGTGACTAGACTGGAAGCCGACTCCTCCGTGGCCCAGTGGAGGGGCAACGCGAACCCAGAGGAGCACCTACAACTGTGGGCACCGTCAACATGCGACTCGCACTCAGAGGTCCCCGCTAAGGACTCCTGAGGACAGCCCCCTCAACTTCTAGAAAGGGGGGCTTGAGATGCAAAAATGTGGGCAACACTCATGGCACAAAATGTTAACGAGGAGATGCAATCTGTGTGAGACAGGACATCTGGAGGAAGGGGGAAGGCGAAAGGATTAAAAAGGTAAAAGCTATAAACGGATGTATAATCAGAAGAAACTTGGCCTGAGCCATGTTAACAGTTGGCAAAATTGGCCTTTAGGTAAAAATCCTTTCCAGAGATAACAAGGGTGACTAAAGAGAAGGTTCAGCCCGGCCGGCGTGGCTCAGTGGTTGAGCGTCGACCTATGTATGAACCAGGAGGTCACAGTTCGATTCCCGGTCAGGGCACATGCAGGGGTTGCGGGCTTGATCCCCAGTGTGGGGCATGCAGGAGGCAGCCAATCAATGATTCTCTCTCATCACTGATGTTTCTATCTCTCTCTCCCTCTCCCTCTCTCTGAAATCAATAAAAACGTTTAAAAAAAGAAAAGGTACAATTCTCCATGAAGGTTAGCATTCTGAACTTGTATGTCCGTAAGCCGGCTTCGAAATGCAGAAAGCAAAATGCACAGCACACAGGAGAGGTTAGCAAGATGTGCAGCAGCTGGAGGCTCCACCTGACCTTTTCCAGGTCCGCGGGTCACAGGCACGGGGGATGCCGCGCTGACCCAGTGCACACAGGTACAGCCGTGCATCTCGCAGGGAGAAGCACTTCCCTTCCAAGCACATGTGGAGCACTCATGAGACTGGACTGGCCTCCACATTTCAAAGAGCTGATATCATTCAGACCTTCTTCTCCTACCACAATGGAATTAAACTAGAAAATGAAAAATAAAAAATAACTGGGGGGAAAAAATCAAACATTTGGAAACATAAAAACACTCTAATCAGCTCAGCAGTCAGAGAACAAATAAAAATCAGGTCCGCCCAGAGTGAGTGGTGATGAAGACGGCGACATCGTACAATGTGGGACGCAGACTTCAGCTGCTTTGAGAATAGGCCGGGAATGAATGCGTCATGCACCCAGCTCAAGTCAGCCACAGCGCGAGCCCAGAGAGCACGGGAGGGAGGCAGGGGAAGAGCAGAGCAGAAATGCTGGAACAGAAAAAGAAAGATCAACAAAGACAAGGCTGATCAGGAATAATAAAGGGACATTCCTGCAAATACAGCAGAAATTTACACAGTCCTTACCTTCGCCTACGAAAAAGTCAATATGAAAATAGCTTGAGGATTTTTATGCCTATAGGAAAATAAAACTAACCCAAAAAATCAAGACACCTAAATGAGTCCCAGAAGAAAATCAGACCTTCCCTACGGGGAACACGCCTGCCCCCAGGAACAGGCAAGGACTGACCCATAGCCACTCCAGAAATAGGCCCCCTGTCAACGTGTCCAAAGACCAGTAGAGGAGGGGATGCCTGCCTCCTGATTCTGGGGCTCCTGACACCCTGATACAATTAGCAGTGTGAGGAGACAAGAAGAGGGGGCACAGCTCAGTCTACTGACAGAGGGCCCTGAACAACTCCAACCGAGCCCCTCAGAGGACATGCTATGTTGTGGGTTATTTTAGCACGATGCAATTGATGCAATGTTATCAGAAACGGAACAATAGAATTCCTAACTTATCAGATTTGAGAAGAAAAGCCATGAGTCTGATGGCCCGACAAGGCCTCATGATCCAGAATCCCTCCCCACCAGGAGTGGGAGAGAACCTAACCCGATAATGAAAATTTGCAAACCACGCAGCCAATGTGGCTCTCCCATCCCACCAGCGGCACGGCCAGGACGCCTGCGGTGGCTCCTGCTTCCACTCAGCATGTCCTGCACTCCTGGCTCCACACACAGGCTGCCAAGATGGGCACACGCTGGGGCAGGGCCATGGCGGTGGAAGCCACTGTGCGCGGGTGAGAAGACAATTCCAAGCGTGTGCCCGTGTGTGGAGGCGTATCTGCCCGAGCCCGTCCTGAGTCGCATGGACAGAGAGCTGGCAGCTGGAACAGGCACGAGAGGCTGACGGCCACTGTCCCCTACCCTCCTCTCCTGTGAACTTCGCCCCCGAGCCACTAGCATTCTCACACCCCCACGGCAGCATCGCCACCTGGCAGGGGCTGAGGTACCCAGTGCTGCACAGGGGTTAGCTATGAGACTCCCCACCTGCCATCCTCGCAGCTCCTCCTGGAAGCGCAGCAGCAGCAGCAGCGAGGCAGAGGCCTGCGGCTCACAGCTCTCCAGCAGCAATGAGAAGAGGCAATGAAGTTTCATGGGGACCTAAACAGGGAGAGCGCTGTCCCCGTGCTGGGTGTGTTCTCAGGAAGAGGAGTCCTGTCGGGTGATCACGGTGAACATGGCCAGAGCCCCCTCCCACCGTGTTCCTGAGATGCGTACAAAGGCCGGGTGGTGCCACAGCTCTTTTCTCTAGTTATGAAGTCAGGAGGAACATGCTCCGTCAGGGTCCTGTGGGTGCCCCGAACCTGCCCCACATGCCCTGCTGCCAACACTTTGGAGAGAAGCCCCTGCACGGCCGAGGAGAGGGAGGGCAGTGGCCACGCAGCAGGGACACCTGGCCAGCCTCAGGCACAGTGAGGGGGGACTGTGGTTAGTCTGCTTCCCAGTCCTGGCTGGCTGGGGTGGGGGGGCCTCATTATTATTTAAAGGCCTAAAAATATTGCTGGCCGTAAATCAGCCCCTGCTTCAAGGCCGTGGGCTCTGCCCCAAGTGTGGGAGGAAGGAGCAGGTCTGTGCACCACCTGTGTCTGACGACAGAGGCCGGAGCTCCTGGTGGCGCCCTGGAAAGCCACCTTGGGAAGGCAGGTGAGCAGCCTGGCATCACAGCGCGTCCTCAAGGCTGCAGTATCCTGATGCAGGTGACTGAGGACTCCTGGCCACTACCCCAGCCCTGGCCAAACCTGTCCTGGACCAGGCCCCTCTGGGAAGGATCCCTGGCCACCAGTGGCTCTTGCAACGCATGACCTCAGGTGCCAGGAATGTGCACGCGGCGCGGCCGCCATCTGGTTCCCATTACCCACGCTCTGCTGCGGGAAACCTCATCTGCGTCTCCGCGCCCAGCGCCCGCCTGGGAGAGATTGATTTGGGCTCATTAGAGACTTCAGCAGCAGGCCGAAAGGTGAGGCACATCTGTGCCCACGTGGCTTGTGGGCCAGTGGGCAGCCACATCACAGTGCTCACCGCAGGACCGGGCACAGTGCACCAAGGGCCCTGGGGCAAGGACGCCTGTGGATGATGAGGGCCTGGGGGCCCCCAGATGCTTCCTCCTCAGAGGCCTGTGCTGCACAGCCCGAAAGTCTCCAGGGCCTCCGGGCCGAACTAACTTTGAAGATGAGGCCCAGTTGTCCTCGGGCGAGGCGGTGTGCTCAGCGGGAGGAGCCCTCTCCAGCTGAGCGAGGCCCCGGCCCAGGCACCACCATCACGCCAACTACAGCCATCCTGCAGAGACTGCTCACCGTCTGCTAGAACTTTCCAATTCATTAATAATGCCCTCTGCTTTAACTTTTCAATTCATCAGTACAGTAAAAGTTCATCTCTGGACTACAACGTGCCCCATAAATTTAAGTCTTAAGTTCCAGCAGCTGTTTCTCAAGGGAGCCAGGAGAGACCAGGCAGATCTGAGCCAGGAGGGCCCATTCCCAGAACCCGGGACCTGGGAGCACTGCAGCCTAGGCAGGGTCCTCAGGGAAGCTGCCTGAGTCTTGAGCTCTTGGAGAAGTCAGGCTGATGAAGTTCAAGGCGCAGTGGGGTGGAGCACTGGACTCCACAGTGAGTGGGTCTCTACAAGACTCGAGGAGCCGGAGGGGAGGGTGTGAGGGAGAACCCTTCTGCCTATGGAGGGGGGAGGGCTCAGTCCTCAGCCAGGCTGACTCAACTGCTGAGGACCCAGCACATGGAGATGTAGCACCAGAGTGGCTCTGCTCCCTTCTAAAGATGGCCGCCATCGTTATGACCTTCACTTCCACCCCCGGCAGGTCCACAAGGGCCCTCCTCCAGGATGAAGGCACTCGAAGCCCAGCCCCCACTGCCTGGCCTGGCCCAACTGGGAGGCCTGACTGACCCCCTTCCTTCCGGGCCTTGTGGCTCCCTAGGATGACAGAAGGATGGAGGGATGGTTGGACATTGGGAGGAGTGATGCCAAAGAAGTATGAACATTTGCCCTGTCCCTAAACATGACATGTGACCCCTCCTTCTCCTGTCTTGCTGGACTCTCACCACTGCTCCTCATGACCCACAGAGCTCGAGACAGACCCTCAGATCCCACCTGCAGAGTCCGGGGCAGCCTCACACCTGGGCAGTTGGCATGGCCCTACCCCTGCTGCCACCCACCACCTGCTCTGGTTCTAACCTTGGTTCTCCAGCAGGACTATTCTTGTTGGGATGCCAGTGGCCCCTCAGCTGTAACATGGGAGGGCACCTCCCAGTCTCACTCTACCTGACCTCAGTGTCTATCCTCAGACCTTTATGTCACTGCTCTCTTGGCCACTCCCTCCTGTCCTGGCTGTCCTCGCTCTGTTCCTCTTGGGGTGACCTGGTGACAATGTCACACCCCCAGGTTACAGCCAGAGTGTGGTGATGCCTGCTGGGTGCCACAGTGTGTTCTGATTTTCACCTGGGGCCCATCCCTCCCCCACCCCACCCATGTGCCTGAGGGGCCCAGGGGGTGCCTCTTCCTCTTGCTGTGGGGGTTCGGTCTGGGCAAGTATGAGGCAGGCTTGGTAGGCTGCTGGGCAAGGATCCCCACCTGGAAAAGGGCCCCGAGAGACACCTCTTGTCTGCCCTCCCATCTCTGGTGGGAAGCCGAGACCACAGCCTTGCCGAGAAAGCCCAGGACCTGCTCTCCAGCACTCCAGTGATGAAAGCCCAGTGAGGTCAGGAGCTGGGCTGCTGCTGCTACTGCCACCACCTGGAGTCCTGCTCCCCCCAGACCTGCGTTCACAGAGCTGCCCTTCTGAGAAGCTTCTACTTGCTGGCTATGGTCAAGTCCAAGACTCCCTGGCTAATGGGGGCTCCTTGACCACCCCCAGAAGCCAGTGTGCACCTAGGTGACCCTCTGGGGACCGGGAGGTACAGGACACACCCAGCAGCATCTCCTCCCCCATGGCCTGTAGCTCCTGGGACCTGCACCAGAGTGAGGCCTGGGTAGGAGGACTCCCACCTCCAAACTCCATCCCTCCCATCCCAAACAGGGCTGAGCAAGTAGGCTAGGCCAACCCGTGCGGAGCACCAGGCACAGCCCAGACGTGGCCCCCAGGTGCTCCGCAAGGCGGGCTGGATGGAAAAGTCCACTGGACATTATGAGGGTTACTGGGACATTAGGGGAAGGCTTTCAGCAACTCCCCACTCCACCCTGAGGCCTCACACCCCTTCCCGGCTGCCCGTGAGGAACGGCCTCCCTGGGGCCGGCTTGCAGACCGCCACCCGGGCGTGACTCCGTGGATTTCTCCACATTGGGCTATTTTTGTTTTTTGATTAATCAGTTCCTTACTGACCAAATTCCTCTGAGTTTTTGCAAATGGGCTGGCGTACTTACTCCTGGACTCTACATGCCTTTTCTCTAGATGGACAAGACGTGACTGCTATTAACCCAAGGTCTGAGAGAAACCCAAACCATGTGAACGGTTCACAAACGCCCACGCCCCCTTCTTCCTGCGCTGGCCCCACAGACAGGCCCGCCTGCACCCCGCCTCGGAGTGATTAATTAGCCAGCGATCTGCAACAACTCCTCTTCATGCCTAAATATTGTTTCAGCCTATCAGACTGTTAGTGCAGAGCAGGATAAATGACACCTCGGGTCTGGCGCACTGACCTGCAGGGCCTGCTGCTCATCCAGGCTCCAGACAGCCAGCGCCTTCTCCGCGGAGCCCGAGACGCCCCTGGCCTTCTGGGAGTCAAAGTCAAGGTCCATGACGGGCTCTGTGTGGCAGGCAATTCGGCTGCACACCTTCCGCTCGGAGACATCCCACAGGGCCACCGATCCGTCCTCATAGCCGGCCAGGAGGCACGGGCGGGGGCTGGAGTCAGTCTGCGGGGAACAGAACAGCAGTCAGCTCCTAAGGGGTCCTGGTGTGTTTTGGGGACAAGGGACTCTAGAAATGGGCTGTTTCTCCTACTGCCCTGGGGGCGGCCCAGCAGAGGAGCTGTTTCCCATGGTCTTCACACGGCAGTGACAGTGCGGCGGCTCCACACACCCCCTGATGGATGATGCCATTGGTACAGGACCTGTGCGGGTTGGTGTTGGGGCACCCCAGGGACCGGGACTGGAGGGCACAGAGCTTAGCACACCCCCACCTAACACTGCCATACCGCTGCTTGCCAGCCCAGGTCCTGCCAGGATCACAGGGTCCTTTCCGCAGGCCTGAGACTCCCAACCACCCTTTGGCGGGGCCAGTCACCTGTCTACAACCACCAACCAAAGAAAATTGTGAGCTCTTTGTCAATGAAAAATGAACTTTCTGTGCTTTGTCAACGTCGCTGCGGAAGCCCCCCCAATCCCGAGGCTGGGTGAGCCGCGGCGGCGCTGAGCTATTGTGATAAATGAGGGCACAGGTCAGAGGGCCCGCACCCTGGGCAGACGCCTCGTTTATCTCGCCTCTGCATCGACTCCAGAGAGCACTGCAGGACTCCAAGTTGCCCTGGCACCGAGAGTGGCAACACCAGGCTTGGTGCCCAGTCCCCAGACACTACCAACAGGAAATGCCTCCAGGACAGGTGCCCAGGTTGCTTCCGGGACGCCTTATCTCTTCACTTGTCTCAGCAGTCCCCACCGAATGGCCTGGGGATGGCCCCACTTGAGTGTGAGAAATCACTGAGCACATCCCCTCCAGCTCTGACCCGGCCTGGCCTCCAGCCCTGATGGTGAACGGTGAGAAAGGGGGGCTGGTCAGCGAGACTGCCTCCTGGGTCACCTCTGCCTCTGGGTTCTGAGCACCTCAACTAGTTCAGGGGCTACAGACTACTGACAGGGCAGGCTGGCCTGCAGGGGCTCACCCAGCAGTTGCCAAGGGGGCCAAATGCTGAGCTCCAGCCTCTACTCCCCACCTGCCCTGCAGGCCTCTCCCGCTTCTTTCCCAGCATGCAGGGCTCCTGTGGCCCCCCAGTGACAGACTGCCGGTAGGACAGTGCTCCAATGGCCATAGGCTTTTGGTGGCCACACCCACAGCGCCAAGCTGACCTCCATGGGGTGAGGACCTGAAGTTACAGTGAGGATCTGCTCTGTGACCCCTGGCCCGGAGGAACCCCAGCAGGCAGGCCCTGTCCACAGCACCTCGAGGTCCTGTGGGGAGCCCCCGACTCGGTTGGGGCCCATTGCTCTGAAGGGGGTGTGAATAACTCTGCACGAGGCTTGATTCTGATTCTGACATTTCATGTGATAATGACCATAACAACGCAGGTCAGCCTCCTTGAGGAATAAAATGAGACTACATCTGAAAACTTCAGAAAAAAAATGCCACTTCAGGCCATGCTGCCACACTCAGACTAATAAACTGGAGCCTGGGCCTTCATGTTTGGAGAGAAAAAAGGGGAAATTTAAGATTAACATAGAGTTTTCTTTTGTGTTGGATCCATATCAACTAACAAAAATGTGATTTGTCCTTCTGTCAACTATATTAATTACCTTAACAAGTTTGTACATCCCATTTCTACACATTTTTCTGCTGGAATTTTTATATGATTACGCAATGACAGCATTTCCAGGGAGTGGAGTGTGAGCAGATGTAGCCCCTGACGCCCTGCCCGGGGCCTGTGAGCGCCACACCACGCCCGCAGCATCATGGCCTCGGGGGTATTTCCCACCAAGCGTCTGCCACAAACCTGCTGGCGCCAAGAGCTTTGTCAACCAGCGAGCCTTGGAGCCTCACCTCCTCACCTGGGATCCGGAATTCCAACTGGAAAGTCATTGGTTAAGAAACGAAAGGCCAGGGAATCTTTCTGGTCCTGAGAGGGGCAAACGGCTCGGGGCAGGGTCTCTGGGGATGCCTGTCCCCATGAATCCTATTGGTCATGCAATCATCTCCAAGCTGCCTGAGCCCATCGGTCTAACTCTCAGCAAGAGTTCAAACAGCATTGAGGCACACGGCAGGAACTGCCAGCTCCTGATCCTGGACGGGCACGGGGTGGCCCTCAGAAGGTGCTGGTGAACTGAAAACAGCTGAGAAAATGGCTTGAGCAGCACTCCTGAGATGGACACTGCTCAGTGACCTGTTTCCCACATTCTCTGCAACGGCCAAGACGCCACCCGGGATTCCTTCTAAGTGAACACACCAACCATTTGCTTTGCTGTGCCAAACACGAGTGACCCAAGGCATGGGTACGCTTACGGGGAGCCAGTGTTGACCTCTGACCTTTGGGGGACTGTGCATCTAGGAAAGTCAGGGCCTCTGGTGAAGGTGGGCAGGGCCAGGAGAGGGGAGCGGGGGTGGGGAGAGAAAAGGGGAATCTTCCCTGGGAGGGGGCCAGCTCAGCTGACCCAGCTGTCCCCCCTCACTGCACTGGCAGGGGGTGCCCCCTACCCGCAGCCCAGCCTGCAGGGGATAGCAGAAGCCCTGTGGTAGTTTGCAGGAGCATCCCTCGAAGCAGCAGTAGGGCAGCAGGGGCTGCCGGGGATGGAGGTTGTGGTGGAAGCAGTGTGCACAGGTTCTCCCGAGGGGCTAATTGCCCTTTTGGTTTGACGACAAACCGAATCCTGAATGGGGCATGATTCACGGCCCGACGGGCGTGGCTGACAGGGCGTGGCTGGCGTGCACTGGGCCTTACCTGCCACAGCTCCAGGCACATGGGCATGCCTGGCTTGGCATCTGCCTCTGGCTTCAGGGTGCACACTGACGTCTTGGATGGCATCTCCAGAATCTGAATCTGACAGTAAGAAAACAAGTTGATTTGGGCAGGCGCCAAGTCGAGTCTGTTCTATACAAACAAGAGACTTTTAAGGCGATTAGCTAAGACTGCTGCGAGTTTCTGTCTGCTCCCAGTAGGAACCTGGGAGCCCAGCCTAATTAGGCCGCACAGGCTCGTGGGCTCAAATGCTACGTACGAGCCTTGTGAAACGTGCGTGGTGTCATTCCTGAGTGACCGTGGGCACGTCCGTCGAGTAGCATTCTGCCCAGGGCAGCCTCCTGCCTCTCCCCAGTTTTGCCTCCTTGCTGAGCAGGCCTGGCTCACCAAGCACTGCTTGGCGTGCCCACTCTCCCGGCCTCTGCCTGTTTCCCTTTCCTGCCGTGGTTTTATGGGAATGACTCTGCACTCTCAGCATGTCAAATGGTACAGACTTGCGCAGAGACCACTTGGGGACCCTCTACCCAGCCTAGGAAATAACCACAACGTGCACCAGGGGAAGCTCTGTGTACAGCCTGGCCCAGTGTCCGGGCCTTGACCCTGGGTGTCATGGCTGTATTTGTGTCACCTAGGCTGGCAGATGTGCCTCGCTGCCCCACACAGACTCGGGCCTGTCCACTGAGTTGGGCCAGGTTCTGTCCCGCATTGTCGGCAGGGGACAGCCAAAGTCAAAGGAGCAGGCTCAGGAGCTGGAGCCCCATAGACTGGGACTGGGCTCTCAGACATCTGCACCCCTCATGCCTCAGCTCCCTCATCTGCCAAGCAGAGATAAGGGTGCCACTCCTGCAGGGCTCAGAAGAGGAGAGGGGATCCCATGAGACGCAGGTCCACTGCTCCATGTTTGGGGGGTTCGGCCAGCCCTTAGCTCCCCAAGCACTGGTGAGAGCAGCTCCACCAACACCATAGCAACAATGGGCAGCCACTGTGGAGCCGCACGTCACCCCTCGCCCACACGGAGGCATGCTCTGGTTTGCAGACAGGAATCTGAGTTCAGAGGAGTCGACGGTGCTGAGGGGACAGCTGGCCTACCGTCTGATGCTCAGAACACAGAACCGCCAGCGGGGAGAACCAGGGTGAACTCGAGTTGTGCAAGCATGGCTGAGCTCTCGCTAACACACACAGGAGAAGGGCCCAAGCCCCAGAGTTAAATCCCAGGTCTGAGTTCCAGTTCTGCCCCATGTGTGCTGGTGCCATGCCCGAGGGTGTCATGGCCTGGTCCTCTCAGCTTCGAGGCCCTGCAATACGCCCCATGCCTGCCTCTATGCTCGGGCGGCACGTCCACAAGCCGGGGCTGTGGGTGTGCTCTGGGCAGGGCTCTCCATGGAAGCCTGCAAAGCGTCCTCGCCCCAGCACTGGTAGGAAGGGTGAGTCCTGGGGCCCCTGCCGGGTGTGAACACACGCACAAACACACACGCACTCACACATGCAGACACACAGGCTCTTCACCACGTGGATCGGCCTCACTGCCCACGAAGGAAACGGAAAAGAACAGATGTGACATGAACAGTCATGAAATAAAGGGTGGCCAGAAAAAGGACCCTGGAGCAGCCCAGATGCCTGTGGAGAAGCTCCAGCAAAATGAAAAGAAACGTAAGAAAGATGATGTGCGACAACCAACACCCAGTGGCAACAGGTGTGAGCCAGAAATAAGAAGAAAACCGCAGAAAAGGAGAGGGCTGTTGGAGCCCTTCTGTCTCTGTAGTGAGTGATATCAACTCAGGGACAGGCTCATCCCCGGCAACAGAGGCAGGCGGAGCACGTGGCCAGGATGGCTCACCCAAGGCGGAGATGCTCTGCTCAGTCCCCACGCCTTGCGCACCACAACACTGTACAGTGCAAAGCAGCAGGCTGTGGCCGAATGGCAGGGCCCCTTCGCTGCTTTAGCGTCCTAGGGAGCCGGCCCGCACTGCGCGGTGAGGGATGGCCTGGAGAGACACTGACCACGCTGCTGGGGGGCAGGACACGTGATTTCCTACTCTGCACTGTTCTATTTCCTGAATTACTCAGGTTTCTTAAAATGAGGTTTGTTCCTTTTGTCACCATATCAGGAGGACAGGCTGGTTTCAAGATGCTAAGTGGCTGGAGGGGGAGGAGAAGCCACAGGGAGAGGGATGTCGGAGGAAGCAGATGTCGCTGGACACGGTCTGCACAGGTCCACACCTTGGATGGCTGGGCACACAGGTCCACAGTCAATGAGGGATGGCCCATCCTGGTCTTTGGGCTCGGGAAGACCCATATGGGCTCGGGAGTCACCCAGCAAGTCTGCTCTGGTCAGGAGGGGAAGGGCTCAGGGGGAAATGTGGCAGCCCTGAGGCCTGAGCTGGGTGCCGTGGGAGGGAGCGCGGGGAAAGGAGAGCAAGGAGCCGTGGCCCAAGGACCAGGGCAGCCCAGTGGCCTGTGCCCAGAGCCTCCTGCAGACACTGGAGTGCTTTCCATCTGGCACTCAACCACAGCTTTTATTTCCAGAAGGAAAAATGTTGGTTTGAGCAAGCGTGGCCACCCAGACGGCCAAGTGGGGCAGGAGCACATCCTCCCCCGGCACTGTCTGGGCACAGGCCAGCGATGCTTTTCCAGCGCCTAGTCCAGGCAGATTCCAGGTGGGAACATGGAAAATAACCATTTTCCCAGGATGCGCGCGCGAGGCCCTTGGACTGGCTGCTCCTGAAAAACACAGATGCTGCCAGAGCTGGGAGCCAGGAGGTGGGTTAAAACAGCCTCAAGCAGAAGGCATGAGTGGTCTTAGGGACCAGGCCTGGGAGAGGAGGGTGGGGGTGGAGGGTGAGGGCAGGAGGAGGGGCGAGAGCAGCCAGAAGTCCCGGGGTGGCTGAGGTGGAAGCCAGCACACAGCACCCTGGTCCCGGTGGGAGCTGGCTCGGCCCTGGGCCGTCTCTGCGTGTTCACGCAGGGGGAAGGCTGGCTGCCCGGCCCCTGCCCTCCCGAAGGAAACACACCTCTCTCTTTTCACATTAATAAAACTTTTAACAGGTTTTTGGCAAATTGGCAAGAAAAGTGTATGTAGCTCCTAATTGGTGATTTAAATGCCATCATGAACAAATAAATGCCTGTTCCTATCTCATTATTTATGAACTGAACCTGCTTGAAGACAAACGGCTCTTCTTGGGCGGGGGCCAAGCCTCCCATGTGCACAGGCCGCAGGTCCCTGCCCAGCGCTGCCAGCCGAGCAGACTCCCTGGGAGAACACGGGAGTGGGCGGTAGGCAGAGACACCCACTCCCTCCCCATGACACACTCCACCTGAGGCGGGACCCCACCTCGCCTCCTTCCAATCACCGCTCCTGGGTTTCCTCCCCATTTCCCTTCAGCTCCCTCACAGCCACACCCTCCTCCTCTCCCAGGCTTCCCGATATCTGCCCCGATATCTGCCCCACGTGCTGGGTGCTGCTTCCCGTGGGGGATTCTGTCTGTTCTGTCCCCGGGCTGCCTGTTCTGTCCACTGTGCAGTCCTTGCCACCACCAATACTGCTGGCCACTCTGGCATGAGCGCCATCTGACAGTGACCTCTGAAGCTCTGTCACTGCCCACCCCCTCCAGCCCCATCCTCTGACACTCCCCTAATCACCAGTGTCTCGCTACACTGCAATCACCACCCAGTGCCAGCTCTTACCCCCAGACCCAACCCTACCCGAGGCCTCTCACACCAGGGTCCGGTTCTGCTCCCCAAAAAGATGCCCTTCCCCTGCTGCCCTGGCTCCCGGGCCCACTGCAACTTCACCAGGGCCTTGGTCTGCCTTCCACCACCTCCTGCTGGTCTGCTGGGGACTTCCCTGCACACATGCCTGTTCCTAAGTCCTCTGAGGACCTGTTTGAGTGGTCTCCCCAGTACTCCTGAATGCCTCAGGCCTTGCCACTCATCCATCTGCAGTGTGCTGGGTGCCTGGTCCTCCCAGAGACACGAGTCACCCTGTGAGCCTCCTTCCTGACTTTCACCACCAGGAACATCTCACAGGTGACCAGACGAAGGCCCATCCCAAGGCCCCTGGAGCTGCGCCCAGCAGACAGACCCAGACCTCCCACAGCTCACCGGGTCCTGTGGAGAGCAGTGTTCCTGCAACCCAATGCTAAGGATGCCGATGCCCATGTAGGGAAACTGAGTCTCCAATGACTCGTGAACAAGGGGCTGGGCAGGCTGGTGCTCACCTCGTCGCTGCCTCTCCCGGGCACAGCCAGCATCCAGCGCTGCTGACCCCGGGCCAGGATGGAGCCCCTGCAGAAGCCCACGCTCTCCAGGCCCAGGGAGTCCACCACGGCGTTTCTGCCCTCCGCCAGGTCCCACAGGCACAGCTTCAGGTCTCGGCCCTGACTGCCAAAACCAAGGAGAGACAGGCCATGAGCCTCCCAGGTGAGCCGTCTGCACGTCCCGCCTGGACAAATGCCAGCGTGCTGTGGCCAACCTGAGGCCGAAGGAAGGCAGGGGCCTTGCCAGAGGGGACCTCGGCTACCGCCAGATCATTGGCTGGGGAGCCCTGGCGTTCACAGGAGTCTGTGTCCAGACTGCTGTTCACGCCTGAGCGTTTGGAGGACTAAGAATCACGCAGCTTTCTTAAGGAACAGGCTGACACTGGGCTCTGCTGGACTGTGAGGGAGACAGACGTGGCAGTGTCCTTAACACAAGGACGAGCCAGAGCCTAATGCAGGAGAGACATGCTCACACACGGAGGGCATCTGACTCACGGTCAAGATGGCAGACATGCTGTAAGCAAGGACTGGCCTGTTTTTAAGTAGCTTTTTATTCTGAATTTGTTTCGAACTCACAGAACAGTTGTGAGAACAGCAGGAAGACCTCCCACACCTCCTTCACCCGCCACCTAATTGCTAACGCTGCACACATTCTGTCCTGGCCTGACGCCCATCACCCCAGATGATCCTCACACAGGGACAGCCACACCCAGAGCTCCTTGGCCCAGGTGGCAGTGGGGGTGGGGCACTCACCGCACTGGGACGAGTGCAGCCTGCTGCTCCCAAGCAGCCCAATGTGCTCGAACGTTCTATCTGTAGGGGCGGGACCCCCAGGAGGCCTGACCGAGAGCCTTCATCCATTTCATCTGCAGCAGGCCCAGGTGGACAACTCAGACCTCCATCCACAGTAGGACAGAAGTCACCTGGGTGCACACATCCAGGCACCACCCGGAGAAGCCTGCACCGTGCACTGCAGCCACGCGCGCCTTGGGGGATCCCGCAAAGACAGAGCTGAGTGAAAAATGTCAGATGCACAGGAAGCTGCTCTGGGTGACTCCACTTTTTTAAGTAAAGAACAATAACAACAACAAAAAAATAGACAAAATGAGTCTTTGCCTTTTGGAGATGCACGTTCCGGTGGTAAACACAAGTGAGGCATGAGGGGCTGCCTCCCGGGGAGAGGCAGGGAGCAGGGCTGCAGAGCTCCGCGGCCTGCTGGGGCGCTTACACAGGTGTCCACTCTGACAGAACAACAGTCTGCAAACTTGTTCTCTGCACTCTTCTGTGAGTATGCTTCATCTCACAATGAAAGGCAGGAAACATACCCGTACAGGTGTGTCCTCGAGCCTGTAGATGGGGCTGGGGGTGTCTGTGGAACTGCCCCTGGGCTCCCTGGAGCCCCTTGCACAGCCTGGTGAGGGCCGGCTCCTCACTCTCTGTCCTCTAGACTCTCCTCGACATGAAAGCTCACTTTCCTCCCTCAAGAGCCACTTTGGAGAGACTTGACTTCCAAACACAGCTGGGCGCACAGCCTCTAGTGCAACATAAACGCACCTGTGCATTCCAAGCATCTGCACGGTCTGCGCTGCAGACCTCCTCACCCGCAGGCCCCTGCCTGGAGGGGGGCTGCCGCAGGGCCATCAGGACTGGAAGAAGAGGTGCCATCCTTAAAATTACACCAGGAGCTGTCCACCCCGCACCGCGTTGGCCCAGATCTCCGTGGCCTGAAGCCTCAGAGCAAGGCGTCAGGCGCCCGAGCACGCACGGCCAGGGGTTCCCAGAAGACAGCCCAAGGTGCCTGGGCCCTAGAGAGCGGGAGGCCCAGAGGGCCTACACCTCAGCTGAAAATTCTGCAGGAACATTTATAAATGGCAGCTCCTGGTACAAGTGACTTAGTGGGGTATTCAGACATGACACCTACTCTATTGTCAGGGAAAGACGGAGACTGTGAGGGCCCGGTGTACCAAGTGTGGGCGGGTGACATCTGGGCCAGCCTGGCAAGGGAGACAAGCCCTGTGAGCGCTCTACAAGCACACACGTGCAGGGCCACAGCCTTCCAGGACACCTCTGAGTCACCTTCAGGGTGGTGGGAGCCACGAGTCTGGCATAACAGTGCTTTGCAGACCAGTGGAGGCCAGCAGGCCTCATCCTCTGGGGACCGGCTCCACAGTGCACAGACAGATGTCCAGGCTGAAGCCCAGAGAGCAGGAGAACAGACCAGTCCTGGAGCGTAGGGACAGAGCGTCCAGGAGGCCGGCACTTTGATTTGGTAGATTCCTGGGCTGGGGCAGCAATTCCTGAGCGGGGGCAGACGTCAGCACGGCCCAAGACAGTGGCCAGCTCTGGCAGCCAAGTAGGTACCCAGCTCCCTGCAAACTCCTGGTCTGTGCCCTGCCCCTCCCACTCCCCATGGGAAGCCCCTTCCAACTTGCTGTCTCACCCACCTGCCCTTCCTGTTGCCTCCTGGCCCAGCCCTCACCTGGAGTCCCCAGCCTGTCACCTCCACACGGCCACGGTGGCAGTGCCAGAACAGAGACACTCCCCCTCCGCTGCCCAGCCTCGGCAAACCCACTCTCCTCCACTGGGAGTGCCAGGCTGCCCTTGCTCCTGCCACTTCCTGCTGAGCCCCCGCTAGCCAGCCCTGAGTGCCCGGACATGGGCACCTGTGGGGTGCTCCCAGTGCCCCTGGAGGCGGCCACACCGGGTTGTGGAGCGTCTCTCTGACCAGCCTGGTGAACTTTAGGCTCAGGCTCTGAGTGCTGCCCTGGCGACCCGTCTTCGCCACCTTGCGGGAAGGTGGCTGCACAGCCAGGGATAAGGCCTACAGGAGGGAAGCGAGGCTCCTCCAATGAGAGGCCTCAAGTTCAGCCTCGGGACCCCAGCTCCCACCACTGGGGAGCTGCAGCAGGCCAGGCAGGCTCTGCTCAGCCACTGGCAGCTGGGGCTATAGACAGAGCCGTCTATACATTCATTAGGTCCTTCTTAGTGAGCACCATCGGGATAGCACCCAGCACACCCCAGACGCACTGCCTCAGGATGGGCTGAGAGCAGGGGTCACACCCTATTCTGCTGTTGGGGGTGGGGCAGCCTGAGTGGCTAGGGGAGGCTGCACAACCTGGCTCCTTTGGGAATGCCACTGAGACATACCTGAGGAGCTGGTGTCCCTGGGGCAGTGTCTGCAGCCAGATCACACACTGACCCCCGTGCCCGTCCAGGGTGGCGATCGCCCTCCGTGTCTGCAGGCTCCAGATGTGCACCAGCCCACTCAGGGACCTGTTCAGACGAGTGCAGGGCAGGGTAGGGAGGAGGTATCGGAGGAGGTGGCCGTGCCCAGCCCGCTCCCCAGGGCCAGTCTGGTGGACCAGGGTTCCAGCTGCCTGAGCCTTTAGTTTAGGTGACAGCTCTGAACACGCACTAAGGGTAAAGTGGCACATGCTCTTCTTCCAAGGGGGCCTCTGAGGGCCCCAGAGGCAGAGCCTGCCTCTCAGCAGAGGGAGAGAGGGATGCCGTTGACAGTGCAAACTGGATGGCACCTGTAACAGAATGGGCGTGTGTCCCTGCCTCCCCCAAGGGGTGAGGCCCAAGGGGACAGTATGTCGAGTGGGCTCTAAAAGTGTGCTCGGGTGACAGGCAGCCTGAGCTGCTTAGCAGGACCCCCAAACAAGTGCCAGGCTCATTGCTAGCCCCTCAAACTTCACCCTGGGCTAGCCCCCGGGGGCGGGCCAGCAGCAGCTACTCACCCTGAGAGGAGAAGCTGGTGCCCCTGCTCCTGGGCTCCTCCACAGAAATGCAGCGCATGCACCGCCGACTGGGTGCCCCGGAGGACAAACTGGGGGTCTGGTGGGGCCGCCATGCTGGGCGGGGCTGCAGCCACCTGGGGACCGAGGGAGGGCAGTGAGTGACCCACCTGTCCCCCTTCAGAAAGGCAGTGGGAGGCCTCCCTGGATGCTGCCCATCCCGTCTTCCATCTGCCATGGCCTCTGCACCCAAGTGGAACCACCCTAGTCCCAACATGGGCACAGCAGTGGCCACAGCCTCCTTCAGCCACACTTGCCCTGGCACAGAGCCCTCCGTGGGTCTCCAGGACTCCGGTCCACACCAGCTACACCTTCTGGCTGCCTGGCTCCCGCTGGCCACTGTAGCGCCGTCCCACTCAGGCCCGGCAGGTCCTCCTCGCCCAGGCTGCACAGGGGTCGCCCTGACTGCAGGCCAGGCTGAGTTCTGCTTCTGACCAGGCCTCACTCCAGTTTCTCCCTCAGGGAGCCCACCCAACCTGCCCTCCCAGAAAATTCAGTGAGTGCGAGGGACCTGGGTGCCAAACAGTGAGCAGGCCCAGAAGATGGAGAGGAACCACTTTCTCTGCGTCTGCGCTGCAAATGCTGCCCGCTGGGTTCCGGGCCTGATCACCCACAACTGCTAATTGCCGCTGCCATCCTTCAAGGAGGCAGCACCCTTTACTGTTAGGGAAGGAACGGACTCGTGAGCGGCCCTAGGATCCTGAGGCTCAGGCCTTCACACAGCCAGAAGGCGCAGAGAGGCCGGCACAGCAGCGTGTGAATCACCTTGCCACTACCCAGGAGGCTGCTATCACAAATGAGAGGCCCTTCCTCATATCACTGGTCCTGTGTTTAAGGTCTGTGGGGCCCACTCACCCCAAAGGAGAATCCGCCTAGTGTCCCCACTGAGCCTCCCCCAGTCACTCAATCCTGCAGAGTCCCTGGGAGCTTGTGTCCTCTAATGCCACCTCAGTCCCACAGGCTGCAAGGGACTCAACAGTGCAGGGGTGGCTGCTCTCAATAGGTGTGTGTGTGGGGAGGGGGGGGCAGAACCAGAAGTGACGTGCTCCCACAGTTGGGGGACACATCTGTCTGCCTGCAGGCCCGGGCTGCGCTGCGGATGTGAGGCTCTGGGACAGTTCCCAACCCACCCACCTCCAGCCTGCACACAGAGCAGGAAGCGGCCACGTACCCACCACTATGGCAGCCACAGTCACCCGAGGAACCGGACAGAAAGGCTTCCTCAAGGAAGAAGCCTTGGCCCAGGAGGTTGATGCCAGGGCTTGGAGGGGGTTCCAGGCCTAGGACAGAGGCCCGCAGGAGGGGCTGCAGGCTGAAGCTGGGCATATGCACGGGCAGCAGAGGCAGGAGAGGTGTGGGTGCTGGTCTAGGCCACTTCAGCCATGCCCTCAACCACCAACCCCTGCACCTCATCTCCTTAAGAGCATCCCAGGCCCTTTCCTCCTGGTCTAGCTTCAGAAGAGAGCAGGAGCAGTTTGACTGGAAAACACCTAAGAAATGCCACTGTTGAAGCGGCTAGGGGCCCCAGGGGACTCTAGGTCACCTGAGAGCAGAGGGTGAGCAGCAACCAGAGCCTGGACACCACCAGGGGCTGTGCAGGGGAGGGGGGAGGAGCAGGACACAGGGACCAGTGGTAGGCCACTGCCAGCGCCCAGGCCCCCTGAGGTCTGGCTACCATGAAGCAAGTGCAAGTAGGGTTGGGTCCTAGAGCCTAAAAGACCGGAGCGATACTACAGAGCCAGGCCCAGAAGGGGGTGGCCCCAGCCTCTGGCCCCAGGGCAGATAGTCACCCTGACTGGCCACACTAGATCACGGGGTTTCAAAGAGAAGGAGGGGTTCCCTGGGAACATGCTTTACAAATGGCCAAGTGTGTATCTGTTTCTCTCTCTCTAAATTTTCCCCACCTTTGGCTAAAGGCCAACTGACTCTTCCCAAACACAAGAACAGCCTCCAGCCAGGAGCAAAGGGACCCAACCCCATAACCCCATCTGCTCACAACCCACGGCCTCTGCTCTGGATGGGACAGGTAAGCCGCCTAAGATGCTGCCAGGCCAGGGCTGCAAACCCTGCAGGGCTACCTTGGGCAGGCTGGCGTGGTGGACAAGTTCCGAGGAACAGCTGTTGGGCCCTCAGAAATCACTGCTTGTCTGGGCCGTGCCTACCCCATAAGAACAGCTGGTCAGCAACTGGCACAGGGTTGCTGGGCCCCAGGTTAAGAGAAACCCCAGAATGCAGAGCCTGCTAAAGCACCTCAACCCAGCAGAAAAGCCCCAGTTCAGGATGGGGAGGCACCCCACCACTTAGTCCAAGCCACAGAGTCCAACAGGCCACCTTTGCAGGCTCCCACTGTGCAGTCCTGACATGTACACTCCCACCTTGTTCATGCTCACATATACACGCAGAGGTGCTCACACACACATACCTACACATATCCATGCACATGCTTATTGACACACACAGGCATGTGCTTACATGCACGCACACACACATACACATGCAGTGCCAGCTGAAGCCCAGCCCACACTTGCCACCTGCCTGGGGCCAGAAAGGAGTTTCCAGAACCTCACCAGCACAAGGCTCACTCTGAGGTGATGAAATCAAGTTCTCCTCTATTGTTTCCCCAGAAGTTCAGGGAACAAACCCGTCACGTTGTTACAACAACCAAAATGCTCAGGCCAAAATGATGCATCGGCAATTAAGGGCTCCATCATTTCAAGCAATTAAAATAAATGCTTTATTTGAAAACTAATTAATTCTAGCTACATATTTTTCCCATGACAATATCCTATGATTACTTGATTTATGACATCTAATTATTCTTTATTAATCTAATTGAGAATAATCGCATTATCCTATCTCCCCTGGCACCAGCGGCCCGGAGTGGAGGCCGCAGCCCTTGCGCAAGGCTGATGTGCGATATGGCCACCGCTGCTGCCTCCGTTCCCTGTTCTATCACTTGTCTCTCCCTCCCGGAGGGCAAAGGAACATGAAACTTAATCCACCGAGCACAACTTCGGATTCTGCCTGCTCTTCAAGATGTCAAAGCAAGACGCACATTCTTTTAAAAATTAAAAAGGAAGACAATCTGACACAATTTGCACAACTCTGACAGCCATTCCAACCGATGCTCCAAATGCCCCCAAAAGCCCTGCAGGCCCTCAGCCCGCAGATGAACAATGACAGCGTCCCCTTGTGTCCCCTCAGTGGCAACAGCCTGGCAGGCTTATGTCCAGGAGAGGGGAAGGGAGCCTGTCTCCAGGCGTGGGGAGCAGTGGGTGGCTGAGCCGAACCCAGCACTCACCCTCCCACTAAGGTGACATGCCTTGGGCAGGCCCAGCAGCCACAGGGGTTCAAGGACGCCCCTCATGGTGGAGGCAGGAGCATGTACCCCACCAACCGGGTGCTGGTGGAAACCTGCCCCAGCCCCGGGGGCTGCATCAGCAGGCAGAACCCATGCAACTCAAGAGGCAGAGGAAGCGGGGCTAGAGGAGGGGCTGGTGCCCAGAGACCACAGGTCCCACCTGACATTCTTGGGCTACTGGGGGTTCATACCTCTGTGTACCCCGTGGTCTGATGCACCAACAGGTTGTAGGACTGCCCTGGGCACCTGCCCTACACTCAGTCATGGGGCCCTTTCCTTTCATTGCTGTTGAACCACTGTTCCATGAAGAAGCCTGGAAATCGAGAAAGAACACCAGAAGTGAGCCAATGTGGAGGAGCCACCACCCAGAGATGCTGGGCATGGCCCCAGCCCACTGGGTCCTGCCTCGCTGACTGTGTGTGTGTGAGGGCAAGGACAGGCAGAATAGGATTCTGGAAGTAGCTCAAACAGGAACCCCACGCCTGCCTGAGTGGCAGATAAGGGCACAGAACCACCTTTAGCAGGCCCTAAGACCCTGAGCATTCCATAGCCAGCTCAGACTCGGGAGGCACCACTTTCTAGCAGTATGAATGTCCCGATTGGCCCCCTCTGCAATAAAGCAAATTAAAATGCTGATAAAATTAAAAAACAAAATCGTCAATACATCACTAAGTTGTTTTCCAAAAAGTCTGGAACCTTCAGAGGCCAAACACTAAGTAAAAGTCAAATTTAATGTGGTCTGTGGAGCCTGCAGCTGGCTCCTGTCCTGAGGGCATTTGCTGTACCAGTGACCTAGAGTTTGTGCTCTCAAGGCCTGTGGGCCCACGAAAGACAAAACTCCCAAGGCTGGTAATGTCAAAGGAGCATCCCATAAAGATGAGACCCTCCCCCTCCCCCCGGGCAATATTCTCAGTGTTAGACTGAAACAGAACTAAAGCTGCACCCAGAGGTGCCAGGACAAAGCCAGCCCTCAGGTTTCTCAATTAGATTAATAAAGCCAACCCTAATTCACACCCCCTTGGGAGGTCCTCAAAACTTCAGTCTGTGAAGTTTCTCAGAAGGAGCCCACCTTCAACTCAGACCTCAATGAATTCATAGATACAGCCCTACAAAATGCAGGCTTATAGTCAAAACTCATAAAAAAAGCCCTAGCCGGTTTGGCTCAGTGGATAGAGCATCAGCACTGGGGACTGAAGCCTCCCAGGTTCAATTCTGGTCAAGGGCACATGCCCAGGTTGCGGCTTGATCCCCAGTAGGGGGTGTGCAGGAGACAGCCAATCAATGATTCTCTCTCATCATTGATGTTTCTATCTCTCTCTCCCTCTCCCTTCCTCTCTGAAATCAATAAAAGTATATTTAAAAAGAAAAAAAAATTAATAAAAATAAATAAGGAAACATGGCACCATGAGTGAGAGCCATAAGAAACAGGAAGCAGAACTAGACTTCCAGAGCAGAGCATTCAGGTATATTTAAAACAAGAATGCTTAATGGTTTAAAAGGAAAAGAAGGAGCTAAAACTACAAGTAGAGAGCAAAAGACTATAAAAATCACCAATCAGATTTGAAAAAGGACCCAACTGGATAAAAAGGTTGTTGGGAAACAGGTGATTTGCATAGTGCCAAGGTTATTAACTAATCACAAAAGGAAAAGATTCCTTTACAATGGAGACATCTGGCTGTCACCACCTTCACCATCTGATCAAAACTGGCACTGCCAATAGTAAACAAACTGACATCAGTGATCGCCTAAGGTGATGCAAGAAGACATGGCGCCATCCTCGCACGGCCATGCCAACAACGTGCAGGAAACAAGCAGACACATCCAGATTATGGGTCTAGATAACTAGCTTGGACTTATCAAAAGGTCACGGTCAAGAAAAACAACAAAAGCAAATGCAGGGCAACTCTTGTAAATTAACCATCACAATCAAATGCAGCATGGGAATCATGATTAGATCCTGGATCAAAAACGGGGGACCTACACGCCGGTTCGACTCCCAGTCAGGGCACATGCCCAGGATGCAGGCTTGATCCCCAGTAGGGGGCAGCCAATTGATGATGTTCCTCTCTCACACAGAGGTTTCTATCTCTCTATCCCTCTCCTTTCCTCTCTCTAAAAGTAAAAAGCAAAACAAAAACAAACAAACAAACAAAAAACACATTAAAAAAGGAGGAGACCCACAGAGAAATCGCTTGGGACAACTGAGGAATTTTGTTAATATGGAATTTTGTTAATTTTCTTGGGAAGGATAATGGTGTTTTATGTAGAAGACTGTCCTTATTCATATGCTACAGTATTTTTGAGGTGAAATGTCATGATGTCTGCAATCTGTTGCAAATGCTTCAGAAAAAAAATTTCTTTATTTCTATGTACATATAAGTTTATAGGCAGAGCGGTAAAGCAAATGTGGGAAAATGCTAACAATTGGTGATCACAGGTGAAGGATACCTAGGTATTCATTATATACTATACTTGTAACATTTCTGCAGGTTGAACAATATAAAAGCACACTAGTGGAGGGGGAGGCATAAAAATCACACACATCAATACCATAAAAAAGCCCTGGCCAGTGTTTCCCAGTAGTTAGAGCACCAGTCTGCACACCACAGGGTCATGGGTTCGATTCCCAATCAAGGGCACATACCTGGGTTGCAGATTCAATCCCTGGCCCTGGTTGGGGCTCATGCAGGAGGCAACCAATCAATGTGTCTCTCTCACTTTGATGTTTCTCCCCGCCCCTTCTGTCTCTCTTTCTCTCCCCCTCCCTCCCACCCTTCTTCCCTTCCACTCTCTAAAAAAACCAATGGGGGAAAAATTTAAAAATTTAAATACCATAAAAAAGCAAACACCAAAAAGAAAAATGATCAAAGACTTGAACAGATATTTCACAAGAAACATAAGTGGCTGATAAACATATGAAAATATGTTTAACCTAATTAATAATCTTAGAAATGCCTGTCAAAACTGCCATGTGACATAACTACACTTCCAGCAAATTAGTAAAAAATTAAACAGTCTGTCAAATGTTGACCAAGATGTGGGACAACTGGAACCCCTTACCAAGCCAGAGGGAGCATAACCTGACACAATCCGTTTGGAAAACAATCTGGGACTATTTTGCACACTATATGACTCAGCAACCCCACTCTTAGATAAACATCCTAAAGAAATTCTCACACATGCACACAAAGAGATTTGTACAAGAGTGTTTATAGCAGTACTGTGTATAGTAAAAAACAAAACAAAATTAGAAACAATCCAAATGGCCATCATCTGCAGAATGCGATAAATGTGGTACATTCATACAATAGAATACTCCACAAAGTTAAAAATGGATAAACTCCAATCTCACATGGATGCAGCTCAATATCACAATTCTCATCAAGAGACAGTAAAGAAGTAAAAACCAGGCTACAAAATGACAATAACAAAAATAAGGCTACAGACAGGGAGAAAACATTCACAAAAACATATCTGATAAAGAACTCATACTCAGAATGTAAAAACCAATAAGAAACAAAATGTTAAAGTTATTCCAAAAGGCTAAAATTAGATAGACAGTTATATCAGGCAAATGGAAACAATAAGAAAGCAGAGATTGAAATTCTGATATCAACAAAGTTGAATTCTAGCCAAAAAGCATTATATTTGACAAAGCCAGACACTTTCTAACACTAAAAGCTGAAATTCACAATGGATATATGACACTTATAAATACCTATGTACTAAACAGAGGTACCACCTATATAAAGCCAAACTACAGAAGATGCAAGGAGTCAGAAAAACTCACTAAGGCTCTTAGTACAAGCCAGGTCCAGTAGATAATAATAAGTAAGGAGAGAGAAGACTCAACAGGAAAGATATTGTGGATCTATATGGAACTTTACACTGATGAGAGACTAAGCCTTCTTCTCAAAAGCACATAAACATGTGTAAGAACTGATTGTAGCCCTAGCTGGTTTGGCTCAAATAGAGCATTGGCCTGCAGACTAAAGGGTCCCAGGTTCAGTTCTGGTCAAGGGCACATACCTAGGTTGCAAGCTCGATCCCTGGCCCTGGTCGGGGTGCAAACAGGAGGCAACCAATCAGTATGTCTCTCTCATCATTGATGTTTCTATCTTTCTCCCTCTTCTGTCCTCTCTGAAATCAATAAAAATCTATAATAATAAAAGGGTAATATGCTAATTAGACTGGACGTCCTTCCAGTCAACCTTCCGGACGAAGCCGTGGGGGCGGAGGCGGGGGCCAAGGCAGAGGCGGCTGCCGTGGTGGAGGGGGGGCCAAGCCCCTTGCATGAATTTCGTGCATCGGGCCTCTAGTATATATATATATTTTTTAAAACCACTGATTGTATATTGGGTGTCACAAAGCAAACATTGGCTCAGTAAATAAAGTGTTGGCCTGAGGGTTGAAGGTTCCCAGGTTTGATTCCAGTCAAGGGTACGTACCTTGGTTTCAGGCTCCTCCCCAGCCCAGGCCCTGGTCAGGGGTCCATGCAGGAGGCAACCAATCGATGTGTTTCTCTCACATCGATACTTCTCTCTCTTTCTCTCTCTCTTCCACTGTCTCTAAAATCAACGGAAAAACATCCTCGAGTGAGGATTAAAAAACAAAAAGAAACATTGGTAAGCTCCATAAATATGAAATATAATAAACAATATCCTATAACTATAGTGCAATTAAACCAGAGATTAACAAAATAAAACCCAAAAGATCCTTGCAACTAAAAATTTTAAACCATATTTATTAAATGAATTTTAGGTGAAAGGGGAAAAACTTAAATCACAAATTTTAAAAACCACAATGCAAAACACCTAATTTCTGTACAAAGAAAAAGTCTAAAGAATGTAAGAGGAAATGCCTGAGGGTTTGTTTGTCTCTTCTCTCTTGGTGCTGTCCCAGCGATGGGCCCTAGACAGGGAGCTGCGTGGAAGAAGTGACTCTGTGAGAAACCCCTGTCTTTCTGGCCTGAGTAATCTAGGGGACCCAGGATGAACTGTGGGTGGAACGGGTGTGTGCAGGAGGGCGGGGGGACTGAAGAGAAGTAGAGATAAAGAAAAGGTCCCTTAATTTTGTGAAGGAAGCCACAGAAGTCCCAGGCTCATTCCTGCATTGTACATGCCTGGGACAGGCCCAAAGCAGCACCAGCTTTAAGATGTGGACTAAGATTTAAACCACCACCCAAATCTCAGACAGACCCCCAAGTGGCTGATGTGTGGGACAGACCCAAAGCAATATCTCAAAAGCTTTGAAAATTAAAATGAGATGAACACCATAGTCCATGGAGGGCAAGACAGAATTTGTGATACAAAGCTAACTGGGTTGACTACCTGCTAACCCAAAACCCAACATTCTCCAAAGGACCCAGCACAATACTCAATCCAGGATATGTTTAGGATACAATACAAAATTATTCAACATTCCAAGAACCAGAAAATGACGCCAATTCTCAAGGGAAAAAACAACTTACAGATGCCAGCCTTGATGATTCAGATGCTGGAAATATCAGATAAGGATTTTAAAACAGCTTTCATGATTATGCTCTATGAAGCAAAGGTAAATACACTTGAACTTAATGGAAGGAAAGTTCTCAGCAGAGATATAAGAATTACTTTTTAAAGGAAATTTCAGAACTGAATAATAAAATATCTGAAACCAAAAAAATTAATAATGGAATGGGAGATGACAAAGGAAAGAGTCAATGAACATGAAGACAGATCAATAGAAACTATCTAATATAAGGTCAAAAAGAAAAAGATTAAATACAGCATCCAGGACTTGTGGAATAATAGTAAAAGGTCTGACATTCATGTTATTGGAGTGAGAGAAGAAGAGAAAGAGATTGAAGTACAAAAATTACTTTAATAGTGCCTGAAATTTCACAAAATTGGGAAAAGAAAGATTTACAGATTCAAGAACTCAAATGAGAGAGAAACCAAGATGGCGGCATAGGTAAACACCTAAACTGCTGCCTCGCACAACAATATCAAAACTACAACTAAAAGACAAAACGGACACCATCCAGAACCACAGGAAAGCTGGCTGAGTGGAAATTCTACAACTAGAAGAAAAGAGGAAAGCACATTGAGACTCAAGAGGAGCTGCAAAAGGCTGAGGTAAGGAGACTTGCACGCAGAGTGCGGGGCTAGCTTTCTAAAGCGGGAGGGAGAAGGAAGCTCCCGAATACACTGAACTCCAGTCCCGGGCAAGACGCTGGGAAACCAGACTCATTCGGGGGGAATCTGGACTGTCTGGAAAAGAGAAAGTACACTGAGACTCGGGAGCTGCAGAAGGCAGAGGTCTGGAGGCGCGCACGCGCAGAGAGGACTGACTGCTGAATGCACAGGAGGCTGAGTGCGCGGCTGGCTTTCTAAAGCGGGAGGGAGACAGAAGCTCCCGACTGCGCTGAACTCCAGTTCCGGGCAAGTTTCTGGGAACCCCGACTCATTCGGGGAGAAACTTGACTGTCTGGCAGCGAGCAAAACTCGAGGGCAGCTTTCTCTCAGAGGTGTTTGCAGCTATTACTAAGGGACACTGAGACCCAGGGGCCCCATAGGGCAGGGCTGATGGGAAACCAAGGCTGTCTGCTCCGCCCTGAAACTCCGCCCCATCCAAGCTGAGCACAGAGGCTTTTTCAATTTTGCAAGTCTTGTCTCATAAGAGTGTCTCCAGCACAGAAGTGTTCCCAGTGTGGACACAGCTGATCCTCACAGCCAACTGGCCTGGAGGTCAATTCCTCCCAGTGATACCAACAACAATCAAGACTTAACTACAACAAGGCTAAGCACACAGTCCACAAAGGGGTGCACCAAGAGTGTCCACCTCAGGTAACTGGGGAGGCTGAGCCACTGTGCCCTAGAGGACACCTACTACACAAAGCTACTCTACCAACTCAGGGAAGCAGCGAAAATACGGAGACAAAGAAACAGATCACAAATGAAAGAAATGGAGGAAAACAAACGACTGGATATAGAGTTCAAAACCACAGTTATAAGGTTTCTCAAGAATTTCCTAGAAAAAGCTGAGAAATTTAGCAAGACCCTCGAGGATATGAAAAAGGACCAACTAGAAATTAAACATACACTGACTGAAATAAAAAATATTATACAGCCCTAACCAGTTTGGCTCAGTGAATAAAGCCTCGGCCTTCGAACTAAAGGGTCCCGGGTTCGATTCCGGTCAGAGCCATGTACCTTGGTTGCAGGCACATACCCAGTGGGAGGTGTGCAGGAGGCAGCTGGTTGATGTTTCTCTCTCATCGATGTTTCTAACTTGCTATCCCTCTCCCTTCCTCTCTGTAAAAAAATCAATAAAATATATTTTAAAAAAATATTATACAGCCGAAACCGGTTTGGCTCAGTGGATAGAGCGTCGGCCTGCGGACTCAGGGGTCCCGGGTTCGATTCCGGTCAAGGGCATGTGCTGTGGTTGCGGGCACGTCCCCAGTGGGGGGTGTGCAGGAGGCGGCTGATCGATGTTTCTCTCTCATCGATGTTTCTAGCTCTCTATCCCTCTCCCTTCCTCTCTGTGAAATATCAATAAAATATATTTAAAAAAAAAATATTATACAGAGACCTAACAGCAGACTAGAGGACCGCAAGAATCAAGTCAAAGAGTTGAAATACAAAGAAGTAAAAAACACTCAACCAGAAAAGCAAAAAGAAAAAAAAATCCAAAAAGTTGAAGATAGTGTAAGGAGCCTCTGGGACAACTTAAAGCATACCAACATCCAAATTATGGGGGTGCCAGGAGAAGAGAGAGAGTAAGATACTGAAAACCTATTTGAAGAAATAATGACCAAAAACTTCCCCCACCTGGTGAAAGAAATAGACTTACAAGTCCAGGAAGCATACAGAACCCCAAACAAAAGGAATCCAAAGAGGACCACACCAAGACACATCATAATTAAAATGCCAAGAGCAAAAGACAAAGAGAGAATATTAAAAGCAGCAAGAGAAAAACAGTTAATTACCTACAAGGGAGCACCCATATAATTGTCAGCTGATTTCTCAACAGAAACTATGCAGGCCAGAGGGGAGTGGCAAGAAATATTCAAAGTGATGAATAGCAAGAACCTACAACCAAGATTACTCTACCCAGCAAAGCTATCATTCAGAATTGAAGGGCAGATAAAGAGCTTCACAGATAAGAAAAAGCTAAAGGAGTTCATCACCGCCAAACCAGTATTATATGAAACGCTGAAAGGTATTCTTTAAGAAGAGGAAGAAGAAGAAAAAGGTAAAGATAAAAATTATGAACAACAAATACATGTCTATCAACAAGTGAATCTAAAAATCAAGTGAATAAAAAATCTGATGAACAGAATAAACTGGTGAATATAATAGAATCAGGGGCATAGAAAGGGAGTGGACTGACAATTCTCAGGGGGGAAGGGGCGTGGGGGGGTGCGGGAAGAGACTGGACAAAAATCGTACACCTATGGATGCGGACAATGGGGGGGAGGTAAGGGCAGAGGGTGGGGTGGGAACCGGGTGGAGGGGAGCTATGGGGGTAAAAAAGAGGAACAATTGTAATAATCTGAACAATAAAGATTTATTAAATTAAAAAAAAAGAAAAGAAACTGAGGTAAAAAAAAAAAAAGAACTCAAATGAATAAGAAGCAAGATAAAGCCACACTCAAACACAAATGATAAAAAAAATATCTTGACAGTAACAACAAATTATACATAAGGAAATAATAATTTAAATGAGTGTGGATTTCTCATCAGAAAATGTGGAAGCCAGAAGACAGCAGAACACCTTTAAAGTAATGAAAGAAAAGAACTTTATATCCAGCATATGGTCCTTTGTGAATGAAGGCAAAATAAAAATATTCTCAGATGAAAAAAACCGAAGAGAATTTCTTGCCAGCAGATGTGCTCCAAAAGATATACTAAAGGAAGTTATACAACTCAAAAGAAATAATAACCAGAAAGAAATGTGGAATTTCAAGACAGTAGAGTAAAAGAAATGGTAAATATCTGGGCAAACATAAAATACAAGTTTTCACCTCTTAAGTGAACATGTATATTGTTAAAATTATAACACTGGTGGGTTTTTCAATGTAACAGCTATAACATGAAGGTGGAAGAGTAAGGGACCCATATGGTTGTAAGCCTTCTCTATTTTACTTGAAATGAAAAAAAAAATTAACCTTAAGAAGGGTTAAGTATGTCAAAGGTTAAGTATGTGCACTGTAATCCCTAGAGCAAACATTTAAAACATATTATGTAATAGAAAAAGGTATATCCACAAGACCAATAGAAAAATTTAAACAGACTATTTGAAAATATCCAAGTAATCCAAAAGGCAGAAGAGGGGATAGCGCTGGTCGGCATTGCTCAATGGTTAGAGTGTCCACCTGAGCACTGAAGGGTCTCAGGTTCGATCCCCAGTCAAGGTCACATACCTGGTTTGCAGGTTATATCCCGGGCCCCAGTCAGGGTGCATGTGAGAGACAACCAATCGATGTATCTCTCTCTCACATCGATGGTTCTCTTTCCCTTCTCCCTCCCTTCCACTCTCTCTAAAAATCAATGGAAAAAGCCCTAGCCAGTTTGGCTCAGTGGATAGAGCATCAACTTGCAGACCAAAAGGTCCCCGGTTTGATTCCGGTCAAGGGCACAAATCTTGGTTGCAGGCTCCTCCCTGGCCCCGGCCCTGGTCAGGGAGTGTGCCGGAAGCAACCAATTGATGTGTTTCTCTCACGTCGATATTTCTCTTTGTCTTTCCCTCTCTCTTCCATTCTCCCTAAAAATCAACGGAAAAACATCCTCAAGTGAGGATTAACAAAACAAACAAACAAACAACAATCAATGGAAAAAAATATCCTCACTCCTCGGGTAAGGATTAAAAAAAGAAAAGAGGAGAGAAGAACAAGCAATCAGAGGAAACAGAGAAAACAAAATGGTAAACCAAAATAAGACTATATCAATGATTGTAATAAATGTAAATACTCTTAACATGTAAATTATAAGACCCCACAATTATAAGCTATTATAAAAAAACAACTATAAGTTATATAGAATAAGCCCATTTTAGTTTAAAAACATAGATAAAAGTAAAAAAATGAAAGAGATATACAAACAATAAAAGAAAGTTGGAGTGGATATATTAAAATCAGACAAAACAGACCTCAGAGCAAGGAGTATCATCAGGGATAAGAAGGATATATAAAAACATAAGGCATCAATTCATCAAGAAAACATAAAAGTCCTAAATATGTATTCATTTAACAACAAAATGCACGAAGGAAAAGCTGGTGGAACTGAAAGCAGAAATAAACAAATACATAATTATAGCTGGAGATGTAAACCACTCCTTAGTAATCTATTGAGCAAGTGGCCAGAAAGTCACACAGGAGCCTTGACTAATACTATCTACGTACTTGACCTAGGTGACATTAAGAAAACACTCCACCCAACAGAAAAACATTCTTCTCAATGCATGTGGAACATTCATCAAGATAGGCCATATCCTGAGCCATAAAACAAACCTTTAAAAATGAAGAAGAACCCAAAAAGCATACAAAATATGTTCTCTAGATTATGGAATTAACCTGGAAATTAATAACAGAAAGATAACTGGAAAATATCCAAATATTTGGAAAATAAGTGACACACTTTAAATAACCAATGAGTTATTTTAAATGGGTCAAAGAAATCCTAAGAGAAATTAGAAAAAAAGTTACCTGAATAAAAAATAAAAAGTCAAGACTTGTAGAATTTAGAGAAAAATTTCTATCACTAGTGCCTACATTAGAAGAGAAGAAAACTATGACCTAGCTTCCACCTTAAGAAACTAGAAGAGGAGCAAAATAAGCCCAACGCAAGCCAAAGAAAGGAAATAAGGTTAGAATAGAAATGAAAGAGAGAACAGTAATACGATAGAGAAAAATCAACAAAACCAGAGATTGGTTCTTTAAAAAGATCAATGAAAATGATAAATCTAGCTAGACTGACAACCAAAAAAAGAGAGAAGAAACAAAGTATAATAATGAAAGAAGGGTTATCACTAGACACCACAAACACTAAAAGGATGATAAGGAAATACTATAAACAATTCAATGCACACACACTCAACAGCTTAGATGAAAGGAAACTGAAGACCACAGACTATTAGAATGGCTGAAAGAAAAAGGGGAAAAACTGACAAAACCAAGTGCTGGCTGGAATGCGGAGCAACTGGACTTCTCGTACATGGTTGGTGAGAATGCAAAACGGTACGAGCATTCTGGAAAACAGCGGGGTAGTTTCTTATTAAATGAACTATACACGTATCATATTGCCCAACAATCCTACCCTATGAATTTATTCTAGAGAAGTGAAAACTTATGAGCAAACAAAAGTCTACTGTATTAATAGCAGTTCTACGGTATTGAGATTGTCCAAAAATGGGAAATAACCCAAATGATATCCGTGGGTGAATGGCACACTCTTGAGCAATAAATAGGAACAAATTACTAATAAATGCAACATCATTGATGAATCTCCAGAGAATTATGGTAAGTTAAAGGCTATAGACTATATAAGCCTAATTATATGGCATTCTGGAAAAGGCAAAACTAGGCAGACAGCACAAATAGCCCATTGTCAGGAGCCCGGGGGTGGGGCAGGGGCTGACTACCAAGGGGCAGCAGGGGGAGGATTCTGAGTTAATGAGACAGTTTCGGCATCCGGATTGTGGGATGCTGGTGTGGGCAGGTGTTAAGACTCACTGTGAGTACATTTCACAATAATCATAGCATTAATAAGAGATATTCATGAGTTCATACTTATGCAAAGACAGGAGAGTAGACAAATTTCCCACACAGAATTCCAAATAATGTATGTAGATGCTCCGCCCTGAAGGAGACGGAGCAGAACACCCACCCCTGATGAGTGGCTTGGCAAAGCGACATCCGTCCTAAGAGCACAGTCTGGAAATGGGGGAAGCAGCAGCTTTACAGTGGAGATGCCTGACAACCGCTACCTCACGGGACCAAAGTCAACATCCATAGTGATGTCATGGTGACAGCATGCGCCAGTGATATGATGTAATGAAGTGGCACTTATCTTTGAGGTCTGGCTCCCCAAAACCCACAACCCCTATCTAATCATGAGAAAAACACACAGCAAAACTCAGCCGAGGGACAGTCTACAAAAGACCTCAAAACTGTGAAGGCCACAAAAACAAGGAAAGTCCAGAAGAAACGAAGGAGACAGGACGACTAAATACAACCTGGGATCCTGGATGGGATCCTGGAATAGAAAAAGGACATTCGGTAAAAACTCAAGAGATCTGAATAAAGTATAGACTCGAGTCAATAACAATGCATCTATTTTGTTTCATCACCATGACAACTGTACCATGCTAATAGAAGATGCTAATAAAAGGGAACAGGGTTCAGGCACGCTTCTATGTCCAAGGTAACACACCCTTGGTCATTTTCTGAGGGGGGGGCGCTTTTCTCAAATAAAATACATTGTACAATATTTTTGTGCTACTTTTCTCACGCTATAAGTAATGGCATTTAGTTCACCACTAACATATTATAAAAACCCAGTTTCCTGTTTAGATTCTTTCAGATTTAGAGCCAATTTCTAATTCTACTCAAGGTGACTTTAAGCAGATTTAATGCCAATTTTTAAGTGCTTCTCCCATTTAAAATACCATTCTATTTTTTGCCCTAATATAAATAGATTTAAATTCATCAATAATGTCCCCCAATACAAGGTAGTCAGTATTGAGGTAAGCAAATTAGTGGGTGACCTTTACCGTCGTCATCATCATCATCGTTACTTCTAGAAACAGAGCAGCGTGCCCGGGAAAGGAAGAAGTCATCTAACAATAGTGCTCTCCACCAGCGCGACCTACTCCTTCTCTCTTTGAGGTAGCACAACCAGCCTAGTGGGAAGATTCTGAATTGGCTGGTCCCTAGGCCGGCAGAACAGCGGCCCACTCCTCTGCACCTCCTAGGCCACAGATGGAACCTAAAAGACATTCTCTGTACAGGTTGGTCCTGAGTGAGGCCTCACCGCCCTCCCACCTTCCTGATCAGAACAGACCATAGCAAAGCCCAGAATCCCACAAAAGACTCCTACATTCAGCCACGATGGCCTTAGCCGGCCACCTCACCCTCCAAGCTGCACCACAGATGCAGCGGCCTGCGGTCCAGGCCAAGATAGTGGGAAACTTCCCAGGGTTGCTGCTTCTCATCAGGAAGTGGAGGTCTGACCACAGCCCCAACACTGTCTTTGAGATCCAGGGGGATCCATGGCAGTCATCAGGTTCACATACATCTGTGACTTAGGACAACCCTTCACCGCTCAGTCACTGAGACCCCTGGGGGTCAGTGTCCTGTCCACAACATTGGCTCCTTGCTCAAGATGGGGGTGGGGCAGCCCCATGAGTGACACCTGGCCCCAAGGGGTGGTCCTACCATAAAGCAGGTCCTCTTGCAATGAGGCTAGACCTGCCCTTGAAGGCTACAAAAAATCTGTGTCCAGCTAAGGCAAGGGAAGGAACAGCTTGCTGAGATAACAAGATCCGATCCCCTTACCTGCAGCTCACAGCCATACAAAGAACTGGACCCACTCCCAAACCAAGGAAACACCACACGGAAGGACCTGGGCAGGTGGGCGGGCCAGCCACGGCCCCAGCCCGCCTGAGCTGGGAGGCAGGTTTGCCCAGGGTAACTCAAACTTCACAAAGAAACCATTTCTGGAATGGGGCTCCGTTGGTGAGTTGAAGTCAAAGGCGCATTTCATAGCTCCTTTCCAAACCCCGTGCATTGTCAGGGCCCTTGCCCCTTTGAAGCCTTGGTGAGTGATTGAAGCGTCTACTTTCTGAGAGGCAGATAGTACGGGCCGGTAATCTGACTCTAAGCCCCGGGATAAAGGTAGTTTGTTTCCTCTCAGCCCTTCTGTCAACACCTCCTCAGTAATTAGCCCTAATTATTACCAAGGGCCAGCCTCCCATTCGGTTATTAAATCAGAAATAGTATCATGGCCGGGCATCTGTCAACACCCGGCTGGCGACCTTGGATTCATTGAATCCTCTGTCAGTATCCATGGCTTCAAAGATGCAGATCCTGGGGAGGGTTCCGGGATGCAGCCTGGCCAACCCAGCCCCAGAGGAAAGGAGGGAGCCAGGGAGGGAGGGGAAGAGGAGAGAGGAGGGAGGAGGGAGGTTGGTGCCACAAGCAGCCCAGCCCTACACACCTCGGGCCTCACAGCCCAGTGGGAAGGTGGGAGCCCAGCACTACCCCTGCATCCGCCTCCCCCACGGCAGCAAGTGCACACTATCCAACCACAGCCATTCCCAACTCCCCAGGGGACTGATATATCTGCGTGTGTGTGTGTGCGTGTGCGTGTGCGTGTGCGTGAGTGTGTGTGTGCGTGCGTGCGTGCGTGTGTGTGTGTGTGTGTGTGTGTGTGTAGGGGAGTGACGGGCACACCCCCAACAGCCCTTTCCCTAGAGGATCTGAAGCTGGTCCCAGGCCTGCCTGCCTCTGGCACATCTGTCTCCCAGGAGCAGCAGGCAGTGGCCTTGGCCTTGACTGATGGAGCTGGGCCCAAGATTGGGCAAGGCCCTGTTCCCTGAGTGCACCGGGAAAACAGCTGAGCCCTGCTGCCAGGAGCCCCCTCTGAGCTTCGTGTACAGCCTGGGCACCCTTGCAGGTAGGGCATCTCCCCATGAGCCAGTGAGTCCCCAAAACATAACTCAGGGGACAGCCGCAGACACAGGTTTTTGTGGTGGAGCCAAGAGTCACACTCCGGAAGGACCTGGGGTTAGAAAAGCCCCCACCTCTGCCTTTGGCCTGAAGCCTCTCCTTCCATCCAAGAAGAGTCACTTGCTCCACAACTTGGACCTTCTGCTCTTGCAAAGCTCAGCCACCACCGCTAGCAAAATAGCTGCCTCAGGCAGGAGCAGACACTGACCTCACCTCCCTGGGGGCAGTATCCCAGGCCCCTTGATTCCTGTGAAGGCCTAGAGGGGTTCCTGGCCTGCAGTGAGTTAGGCTTTGCCTCATAGTGCCTGGACACTCACCCCACCAGGTCTAAAAGCACCCCTTTTCCAGACAAGCCCCACTGTGTTTGGGGAAGAGGGTAACAGGCCAAGTTATAGCCAAGCCTCCCAGGATCAGATCCTCTACTGGAGTCAAGGCCCGCCTGGTGTGGTCGGTGCCCAGGCAGAGGTGAGCCCCCCAGCCCACCTTGGCCTATTCTTCTCCCCTGCCACGTCACAGCCAATGCACTGGCAGGGCCAGGCTGGGCGGGGGCAGCAGGAGGGAGCCTTTAGGAGATAAAGGCATGGTGATGTCTGAAAGGCATGTGTTGTCTTACAGCCTGGAGGCTGGAGGTATGTGGTGTGAATGACCGGTCTGCTCACAGCCAGCAAAGGCCTCCCACAGCTGTGGGTGCTGAGGCCGAGAGTCTCGCAGACTTCTCCTGGGGACTGGGCTGAAAGGAAGGAAATGCCAGGGTGAGGGGCGGCTGGGTTGCAGGGGCAGGCAGGATGGGCGGGCAGGGCCTCTCCATGAACAGGCGTCTCAAGCTGCAGCTGAGGACATCCGTTACCCCCAGCAGCAGGTCCAAGGAGCCCTGAGATGGCAGGAAGGAAGGCTGACTGAGGGGCGTTTTTAGCCAACCTGCCCCCAAGCACTTACGGGCAGGGGTGGGAACCGGGCCAGCGACAGGCCACCAGTCTTTGTGTCACTGGTGAACACATGGAAAAGCTTGTTTTACAAGAAGTGTGACCATCCTCTTGTGCCAGTGCCAGCCTCTGGGGTGCACCTCTGCCAGGAGGTCTGGTCCACAGCGGCCAGCTGCCCAGTGCTGATGATAGCGCCCAGACAACACTCACCTAGGGCATGGGAAGGGGGCTGATCCCCGCGGGCTCGTGCCCAGGCAGCTCCTGGGAACCCAATCCCACTTGAAGAGGGACCCCAACCATGGTGATGCACTTCCTGACAGGGATCCATTTGGCTGCTCCTGTGGCAGCGAATGGGGAACTCCCTCCAGCAATTTGCCTACCATACCCTCAAATAACAAGCGTACAAATGCACTGCATGTTCACAATGGGCTGCAGGTCTAGGGGCACACACCCACACGTGTGCACTCACATGAATGGCTGCCAGCAGTGCCTGGTAGAAGTCTCAGGGAGGGAAGGGTCAGGGACAGTGATTGCAGCCCTGAGGGGCCTGCTACTTTCCAGGCATATGGGAGGCAGAAGTTCTAATTTACAGGTCGAGGATTTCAGCAACTTGCTGGGAGTGGGGACAATATGAGGACCAGGAGGCTGAAGTGGGCATTATGAAGTGTGCACCTGGAGTGGACAGGTGGACAGGGACAGAACTGCACTGGCTCTGGATCACCTCCTGGCTGCCATCACCCCAAGGCTCCAATTCGTACACTGATTTTCAGGGGAGGAATACAGGTACTCGGTGGTGGGAGGCTGTGGTACCCCAGGGGACAGTGCATTGGATCAGGTGCCTGACCAAACGCCTCCTGGATCCTCCATCCTGCAGGCCCTCCCAGGCCACCCACCTCCCACCCACAGCCTTTAGAAAGCCTGGCTATGGTGGAAGTGTCAAGGTGAATGACGACGCTATGCACTTGAACTATGGGGAGTGCAAGATGCAGCATTCCCAGCAGCCAGCCGGTGTCCCTGTGCTGACCACAGGTGGAAAGCAGCCCAGGGACATCCCTCTACCATCTGATGGTTTTGCCAATGGGGAGACAGAGGCACCTGGCAAGTGGATGAACACTCATGACCCACAGGTCCCAGCCCTGGCTATGTACTCCTGAGGCCAGGAGAGAAGGAACGGACTGCCAAGGGCACCCTGCAGCCCAGGGACTTCTCCCAGGCCCACCCTCGACACCCCTGTAACAGAGATCATGTCACCCATATGCAAATGAGGACACCACTGCTCAAAGACAAATAAAGTGAGCTCAGGACTCCTGCTGCTCCAGAGAGCATGCCCAGCCCAGCAGTCCACCAACACAGAACCCCAGGGTGAGGACCACTACTGGAGCCAGATGGGCACAATGTGGTCCACTGTGCCATCCTCTCCACTTCTGTGTTGTGATGAAATGTGTTTTAAAAACTAGCCAAGACAATCTGAAGAACCAGGGAGGGGAGTATGTTTCTCTACCAGATAAAGAAGACGTACCATAAAGCTAGATCATTAGTGAGGGATAGAACAGACCAGAGCCAGGCGTGTATGAGATGGCATCATGGACAGGTGTGGGCAGCATGGCATCAAGCACTGGAGGCTGACAGTCACCTGCCCTGAGGGAAAGGTGAGATGGGGTCCGCTATCGGTTAGGATAGAATAGGTCATGCTGTGGAAAACACAAGTCCCCAAACTCAGTAGCTTCACACATTCAATGTTTATTTTCATTCCTATTACATGTTCAGCGCCAGTGCGTGGAGAAAACACTCTTCTCAGGCTCTCTGATGCCAGCAGCAGATGCTTCCGCACACCACGCCATTACAGATTCCACAGTCAATGCAAAAGGCAAAGCATTAAAACTTGGGGATACAGTGTAATGCCTTTGACCATCAAGTAGGGAGATATTTCTTAAGGAGAGTCCTGCCCCAGCCAGGTGGCTCAGTTGGTTGCAGTGTTGTCCCATGCACCAAAAAAAAAAAAGGCTGCAGGTTCGATCCTTGATCGGGGCACGTACAGGAGGCAACCGATTGATGTTTATCTCTCACATTGATGTTTTTCTCTCCCCCTCTCTCTAAAATCAATAAAAACATGTACTCAGGTGAGGAGTTAAGAAAAAACAAAGAAGGCCCAGCCAGTGTGGCACAGTGGTTGAGCATCAAACCATGAACCAGGTCACAGTTCGATTCCCAATCAGGGCACATGCCTGAATTGCGGGCTCAATCCCCAGTGGGGGGCATGCAGGAGGCAGCAGATTGATGATTCTCATCATTGATGTTTCTCTCTCTCCCTCACCCTTCCTCTCTCTGAAATCAATAAAAACATATATGTTAAAAATATTAATTAAAAAAAGGAAGTGAGAGTCCTGCATACAAAACTGGGTACTTACTTCCTGCTCCAGGGTCCTAGAGGGGCTCTACACAGGGCATTCAGTGACACTCAGAAGGGTTCTCATGACAGTACTGCCCAAAAATTGCAAATAAATTAATTTAAAAAAGAAATCCATCTTGGGCAGTATAATTGTGTCCCCCAAATTCAGAGTTCTAACCCCCAGCACCTCAGAATGTGATTATTTGGAGACATGACCTTTAAAGAGCTAATTAAGATTAAATTAAGTCATATGGGTGGACCCTAAAAATATGACTGGTGTCCTCTAAGAGATCAGGACACAGACAGGCACAGAGGGACCACCATGTGACGGGAAGACAGCCATCACAAGCTTGGGAAAGGGGCCTCAGGAGGAACCACCCTGTAGATACCTTGATATTAGACTTCTAGCCTCCAGAACTGTGCAAAACACACACATTTTTGGTTTAAGCCACGCAGCCCTACAAATGCACGCAGGCATCTTTCCAGGGTGACGATGCAGCTCGCCAACCACTGCCTTGATGGCTGCACTCTTGAGTCGTGCTGAGTGGATGCTTGCTCTTCTCAAGGTTGAGCGCCCCACCTACCCCACAGGAGGATTAGATGCTCTCATCCATGCAAACTCAGGTGTGGCTTCTCTGGCCAGGCAATCGGTAATGGAAGGGGAGAGACATGTATGACCTGTGGTTCACTGTGGTCTTTCCACTCCTTCTGTGTTCGTAGAAAAACACATCCAGTGGGGCTCCTGTTGGCATGGGTCCCTAAGGCACTACAAAGGGCAGAGGGTGTCCCAGTTGATCTGTGACTGAGATGCAGTTTGTTACTGCAGCACAATCTGGCACATCCTGACTGATACAATGGATAACAGCTCTATTTACCTCCCTCCTTACTGCTGGACCTTTGGGCTGTTTCGTTTTGCTGCAGTGAGGCTCATTTGGCAGTCACTTGGGCTCAGGCCACTGCACGGGTGTTATCTCATTCAACCCTTCCACACCCTGTGTGGATAAACTACAGCTCACAGAGGTCAAGGTGACACCAAGGACTGTCCGCTCCCAAGTGTAATAGGAAAGGTATGACCAAGCTCAAGTCCATGCTCTGAAGCCCCACACCAAGGAATGAGCAATGACCAAATATATGCAGGCAAGTGGTCAGCATCTACGCACCTAAAAATGTCAAGTGGGCAAATTGTAGCATTTGACACTTTAACCAATAGCATTAAAAAAGTCTGTTTCTCCACGCCTTCAGCAATTCTGGGTATCTAAGACTTTTAAAGTAAGTTCTGGAATCACAGACTGGATTACTACTACTTTAATGATTTTTAAAATGTTGAAATCTTTAATTCATCTGGAGTAAAGGCTAGTAGGAAGAGGAAAGTATGCAGTTTTACTATTTTCCAGATGGCAAATCAGTTGTTCCAACTCCTTTTACTGAATAATACATTTTATTCCCATTAATTTGAAACACCTCTAGGACTAAATTCCTATTTGGCTTTATTCCAAAGTTCTCTATTCTCCTCTGTTCATCTGTCCACACCAATTTCCAAGCACCTTCATTATTGCAGCTTTATAAAATATTCAGTATCTCATAGGACCTTTCCCTCAGTACTTCCGGTGTTAGAATTTTCTTGGAGATACGTTAAAAACCCTCCCATAGTGCCCACTGTGTCCTATCTTTAAGAAATTAAGTCTGCAGGGATTTCCAAGAAGTGAGGGACAGGCATGATGATCTAGAAGGGCCCTCATTTGAGCTGGCAAGACAGCTCTGGCAGTAGAATCTAAAGCTGCTTTCTGGGGGGATGGCCCAGTTGACACCATGTTGCTGGCCTCTGCACGGGCTGCCTCTCCTGTCTCCATGTAGTGGACCTGGAGTGAATTCCTTCAGCTCAAGATCGGCATTTTCCCTTCCAACCCCCTGGGTTTTTCCTCCCTCAGGCTCCAGGCAGCTCCTATGGGCTTGGATTACCATCTGACATACCTCTCCTGAGGGCCCGCTTTGCCAAGGCAGGCCCAAGGGGATAGGGGGAGAGGCCAGATGACCTATTTAATTTGGAGAAAGCAAATAAGAGGAGGACAGGACCTCACTGGTGATGGCAAGTTGCCTGTTCCTGAGTGGCATCAGGAGAGGATGGGAGGGCTCTGGCCTGGCCTGCCACACAGGCAGTGTGTGCAGTGTTGCAAAGTGATAGCTTCCTCTGGCACTGACCTAGCTGCTTTCCCACTCTGTGGGACAACAGGAACACAGCGTCAGGAGAGGAGCCCCTGTCATGCTTGGTGGGAGGCGCCACTCCCAGCTCTCCACACACAGGCGGCGACCCCAAGGAGGGTGCTCCTGAAAGCTGCATGGTCTGGCAGGCTTGCGGAGGTGTTAGGGACAGGCTGGCTGGAGTGGGTGGGAGCAGTCAGACTGTGCCTGCAAAAGGAGGGCCTGGACCTGAGCAACAGTAGGGAGGGGCAGTAGTGTTATTCCACACAGAGGGACTGGGGCTGCCTAAAACATTCTGGGATTTTCCACATCTGATCAGAAAGGCTGCATATGATTTCTTCTGTCAGCTTACTTGTTTTGCTTTTAGGGTTTTATGAGCTTCCCACCTATTTCCAAGATTTGCAACTGTTTTACCTGCAAGTTATCTGTGCCTTAAAATAACTCACACATAAAGCCATCTGAACCCAGAGCCTTTTGAAGTGAGTTATTAAATAAAATAATCCCAACAATGTGCTTAAAAATTTTTATCAGATGTTTTGCTTATTACAATTTTTCCTAAAATAACTAGTTTTAGTTGCAGTTCCCATTTCCACTTATTTCTTCTTTCTACTTATTTCTTCTTTCCAGGAAGGTGTTCTTTTGTTTACACAATTGTAAAACTAAAAGGGGCTTGGAATTCTTGCCTAACCACTGCTCTGATTGGTGCACTGTACCAACCCTACGTTAAATTTAGCTTGAGGGAGCTTCCCAGCTCAGCTCATCATTAGAAAACCCATCCTTGTGCAGAACAGGTCTTTCTTCATTCCAATCCTCTGGCCCCCTGGGGCCTCACAACTCAGATCTGCTGCCTGCTCCTCACTTCACCTCTACTCATAGAAAAGTCAGTTTTCAAGGCCACACTTCACCTGTCAGGCCTCCCACTCCCACCCATTCAGCCCAACTCCTCAACCAAACCCTTCCAGTCCTCAGAGCTCCCAACCATACATGCAACACTGGCCGGGGCCTGGCCTCTCTGTTCCTGACAGAATGGGCACAGTGCTCCTGCCAATGGAACAGACTCTGCTTGTGGGCAGCCACCACGCCACAGGCTCAGCCATGGATCCGTCGCACATTTAATGAGCACTGGTTGTGTATCAGGGACACGAGCTAAGATGGAGCTCCTGCCCTAGAGGCTCACAGTCTACGCAGATATACCAGTCATGCAGTGCTGGGTTCAGTGCTGAATCAGCAATGTGCAAGAGTGGGCAAAACGGCAATGACTGTTGAAGAGCAGAAAGTGGAAGGGCATCAGGGGCAAAGGCACTGAGATAGGAAAACTGAAGAAAACCAGGTGACTAGAATGTTAACACAGAAGAAAATGCTTGGAACAGAGTTGAGACTGAAAGGTAGCTTGCATTCTACCTTCCTGTATTTGAGCCTTCCCAGCTGACCAGGGCTGCTGCTAAACCCACAGAAAAGCATCTTTCTCTACCAAGACACCATCTGACTCACACTCAACAATGAAAGTGGCCACCTCCCCCATGCAACCTTCCTTAAATTCCAACCCAGAGGACAGGTCACGGGAAACAGAGATAGGGGTGGGGGGCAAAGCAAAGACCATACAGGGACCAAATCCCAAAAAGGCTGGCGTGGAAAACCCAGTCCAGTTGCGGCCAGCACTGAAGAAGGTTCTGTGTGGGGGGGGGTGGGGTGGGGGGGGGTATGGGTGTAGGGGAGGCTTACAAAGACAGTGCAAATATATGATGAGGACTGATCTATAGAGCTCTGTCCAACTAGTGGGAACAAACCCAGGTGAGATGGCACTCCAAGGGCAGGTGTGGGGATGTAGAGCCCAGCAGGAAGCAACCTCTCTGCCATCGGAGAAGTCAGAGAATGAGGAGCACAGGGCAGAGGCCAGTGGTCTACTGTGGTGGGGGGAGGGGGAGGACAAAGGCAGAGTCCAAATAAGTACACCTCCTGCCCAGCAATGGGACAAGTGGACAGTGCCACACCTGGCAGCACTACATCTAGCGTCCTCTGGCAATGCCACTCGGTCCGGGGGAGGGGGGGCTGTGGGATTCCTTGGCTACATAGGCCACTTCAGCACGAGGAGCACTGCTGCACCTGCCTGGGACCTGTTCAGAATCCAGGGCTGCAGGGTGGAGAGCAGGAGAAAAGGTGGCTCTGCTGGGGTCTCTGGGGTGTCCACCGCCCCTTGTGGGCCACCTACCTCCCCTATCTTCTGGGGTTCTGGCCCCCCTGGGTGAGCTGGATCTGGTTGCTGGGAAGGGGGGTTAGGCAGATTCTGAAAGCACAAGGACAGGTTGGGAACCATCTCTGTTGGCTGGGAGGAGGCTGGTCCCACTAGAACAGGATTGGTGCTACATGCAGAAGTGGACAAGGCAGGGGGCTCAGTGGGCCCAGGGCTGCTCTCCTTGGCCAGTTGCTGCTCAGGCAGAGGATTTTTCAATTCAGAGTCAGAACTAGAAATAGCAGGGGTGGCCAGAATGTCTGGGACAGGCCTGAGGTCAGCACCCATGTTGAGTGCCAGGGCCTCTGAGAACCTAGCTAAGTACTGCCTCACCACAGGCAGCTGCGGGGCCACTGGTGGCTGGCTTGAGGCGGGGACAAGGGGCAGGGCTGCAGCATGGTACTCAGCAAAACTGTTCAGGTTTTGAATAACCTCCTTAAGATCCTGGCAAAAGAGCCCATAATCATCAGGCAGGGATAGGTCCCCGTCAAGGTAGGGGGCTGCCCACGCCCAAGCGGGGTCTGTCAGGCGCCCTGAGGATCTTGCAGACATAGCTGAGGTTGTCCTGGTAGTGCTCGAAGCAGAAAGACATGCAATCGCCCAGCTGGGCCAAAAAGCGGTGCAGCAGCCATGGGGAGCCATCAAAGGTGCCTGGGTCTGAGCCTGACACCCAGTGGAAGTCCACCCTGAGGGGTCGTGGGTTGGGCATGTGCACAGTGAGGTAACCCTTTCCTGGGGCTTCACAACTCACTGTGTTCTTCTGCTCCATGGCCGTGCACACACACACACAGGGTCCCCACAGCAGGGCTGCTCAATCCAGGGATCCACCAGGGGGGCATATGCAGCCCCAGGAGAGGCCCAGTCAATCTCTTGTCAAGGGGTGTGCGTTGGCATAATTGGCTACAGCCCAGATGGGACTGCAAGGACCCTCCACTGGCACCAGCCACAAGGAATGCTGGGAGTGGAGGGAGGCTGCTGCACCAACTACTAAAAAGAAAGGGAAAAGAGAGGAAGAGATGGCACAGGAAGGGGGCGGGGTGGTCAGAAGAGACACACAGGACACAACAGGACAGAGATGGGCTAGAGATGGGTGTGGTAAACCCAGGTGTTCTGGGCAAGTGCTGAGGGTCAGGGGAGCTGAGAAGAGCTCATAGGACTGTTAAACACAGGTCACCATCCAAGGCATTCTGTCCAAAAACAAGGTGGGGAAGAGCAGAAAGTAGGCCTAACCATTACCAAGGGGCTGCAGGAGGAGGCAACAAGCAGACAAACCCTAGATAACCCACCAGGAGTTTTGAGTGGAAGCAAGGCCTGGGATGTCCAAGAAGGCTGGCAAAGGCCACCTGTGACATTTCAAGGGCAAGATGTGATGGCAGATGCTGTCAGTACCAGAAGGAAAGGGGGCCAGATCAGAGCCCCCTGGGCTTCCTTGAACAGCCTGGTTATCAGGGAATTTCAGGAGAATGACAGTAGCAACCTTTTACTAAGTGCTCTATCCACACCACACCCTGACCCTCTCATAAGGTTGGTACTATTATGGTCCCCGAGGCAGAGTGGTGAGTGAAGTCACTTGTCTGCAGCCACACACCAAACAGTAAGTGGCAGAGGCAGCTGAACCTGGCTCTAGAGACCAAACCCTTAACCATCAACTTCACCACACCAATTATGAACTACACTTTACAACCTGCTTAGGAGTCTTCTAGCTGCCCCAAGGGCACAGATGGTCGTAAGATTGTCTTACATTACAGGTTAGGAGCATGGTACCTATGTGTGTGAGAGAAGCCCCGGGCCTTGCTATTCTCTGTCTCTAGGCCCTAAGCTTTCCAGACTCACTTCACCACTGAGTACAGCCTACAGGCAATGACACCCTGACCCTGAATGCCACCTCCCTGCACTCCTTTCCCTGTCGAAAACCCAGCAGCTGATGGTTCAAGTTTAATCCCACTTGCTGCATCTTCTCTCACCTCCCTAAAGTTACTCCTGCTAAGGGCCTGGAGAGCAGTGATCATCAACCCTGAATATTCAGGGAAAGGAGGCTGTAGCCATCAGCAGGCACAGTTCTTTTCCACTGCAAGGAGCCCTCCCCCAGGGCTGTCACACTGCCTAGCCTAACTCAGCCACCTCCCTGGTCTCTGCAAAGGGAGGTCCACTCATGGCCTCTGCAGCACTCTCTGCTTCACCCCTCCTTGTGCAGTTTTCCCAACAACCCCTCCACTCACATCCCAATGCTCCACACCTAGGGCACCGCGGCCTGCACACACCTTCGTGTGCCGTTTCCTGTGTGTTTATCTGGCCCCCTTCAGAGTGAGTTCCTCCAGGAAGGCACAGCACTATTGGTCTTTCTGCCCAGAACCTCCCAGGGTGGCCTGCAGCACTCGACGCTGCCAGGGCCACCAGCACCTACCTCTGCCACCCAAGCATTATAGGACCTCTTAGATATATTCCCTACTCTGGGGGTGGCCTTCCACGTAAAAGCCCTTCCCGTCCTAATACAAGGAAAGAATATTCTAGGGCCTGCCGCAGCAGTGGCCCAAGGAGCAGCACACAAATGCAGTACACTCAGTCCAGCCCAGCCCCTCACTGAGCTCTAAAAAGCAATAACCACATCGCAGCTCCTATCACCCACCTGAGGTTAGGTGCCAGGTCGCCCACAGAGACCACATCCCAGGCCCAGGAGCCAATGCACTCCCTTTCTCCCAGTTTGGACCTCCCATCCCCACTTAGAACCCTAGCTGTCACCCTTCCAACTCATCATTATTCCTGTGTGCCCTCTGCAACCTCAGGAAGAAAGCATCTCTGCGCCAAGCAGCCAACCCGCCAACCCTGCCCTGCATGGGCCGGAACTTTCCTAAGCCTGGGCCTGACTGGTGAAAGAACCCTGGCTCTCCCACACCTATCAATCTGTTGGTCTCTCTCGTTTCTATCCTCACCATGCCTGGCACTGAGGAATTTGGGCCCTTCTCCTGGACTGGACAGCGCTCTATCAAGGCTCACATGCACTTGCCTCCACAAAGTCAGAGACAGCGCCTGGGACACTGGAACGTTCTCTACTCCGAGGAGACCCCGGGCCCCCAAGAGTAGAATAACTTGCCCAAAGCCCCATAGCAAGTGCCTCCACTTCAGGGCAGACCACTGCCCCACCCCTCCTGCAACCGCCATGCTGGAAAAACCGCGGGGATCTGAGCTCACAAGCTCCACCACAATAGGAATCCGACCCACCTACGGCTACGCCAGGCGCCCACGAAAAGGGTCCACGAATCTGCAGCCAGAGACCTTGCGAACACGTCTCCCTCCAAGGCCGAGAGTTCCAGTGACACCTAGAAAGTGGAGAACAAGATCGGCCGCCGTGAGGCGAGGCGGGGGACTACCTCTGGGGACGCAGACGGCGGGAACCACCCGAAAACGACTGCAGACGCCCCCTCAGCCCCGGCGCGGATTGACAAACTGAGGCCGGCCAGCGGGGACCCAGTCTGGGGACTCCGAGGGCGTCTCCGAGGACGGGGATTTGGGAAGGGACGGAGGGCGGAATCCCATTGCCGGTCGCCCGGGTTCTCGCCGCCCCACTGACCCTAGAGCCGAAGATAGTGACTCCAACTCGGAGCAGTGAGGACCGCAGGGCCCCACCGCGTTGTGCAGCCACACCCCCTGCGTGCGCACAGCCTCCCGTACGTCGCCGCACCGGCGCTCGGCCCACCCTACGCCGGCTGCCCAACCGGGCCGCGCCTGCGCCGTGCGCCCTGGGGTCGCGGCCGCGCGGAAGCTCCCAGGTCCCGCCAGCGCGGCAGCGCGGCGCGAGGGCTGATGGGATCGCGCTCAGCCCTATGCCGCGCCAAGTGCCACGAGAGCACACAGGGCCGCGTGCGCAGGCGCCGAGTGGCGGGAGCGGGCGGGGCTACGCGGGTGGTGCTGCCCCGGCGGTCGGGGAACACAGGTGAGCAGGACTGAGTAGCTAGCGGGTGGGGCCGCGGCGCCCACCTGGCTCCCGCAGAGACGCAGTTTTTGATGCCATTGGAGCCCGGGTTTACCACCTCGAATCAGCGGGGCACTGGGGGCTGCGGGCATCAGGGCGGGTTTGGGCGAAGCGGGGCCGCAGCGCTCCTCTGCAAAGCCTCTCTCACCATCCAGTGCCCCGTGTTAAAAGGGCCAGGTTCTGCATACCTCCGGCCGCAGAGCGAGAGGGCGGGCAGCTCTGCCCCCAAGGACCCTCCACTTGCGGGCTGGCAGGCGGGGCCTGTGGGTTTCTCATCGTTGGTGGGTTTATGCTGCTCTACCCCAGCCGAGGCTGGCCCCAGAGAGGACAATGAGGGCAGGCTGCCAAGGCAGCCCGGGAGTGGCGTGCCCAGTCAGCACCCAGGGACATTGGAAACGCCGGTGGAGGACGGGATTGGGGGCTCCTCACAGGCACAGCTCACGCCTCCTCCCCGCGCCCTCACGGTGCCTAGACCAGAGGTGGGAGAAGGTGCCAGCCCCCAGCGCAAGGACCTAATGTCCCGTGGGCCAAGGACCTGGATGCAAGCCAGGGGTTACTGGGGCCATGGACAGCCGAATTCACTGGAAAATGATTTTTCTCAAGGCGAACACACGTAACACATCAGCTCCCTTTCTGCCCTGGTCTAGTGACTCCTTTCATGAAAGGATCTCTGAAATGTTATCTGCATTTACACCCAAACTCACTCTCTTTGATCTTTGAAACGCAAATCAAAGATCACATTGTACCTTCACCGGGTCTGTGGGGCTTTCAGCAGCCTCCGCCAAAAATAATAAAAGTGGCACCCGGCCAGGAAACGCCTCCTTGAAGCGTGAATGAAACTTGTATTTTTCGGTTGTATCTTTCCTAATTGACCTGATAATTTAAACTTCCTGCCTCAAAGGAGAGGGGGAGTTTCCGACAATTTGGCTTACCTCAGGCACTAGGCAGCTAAGGCCAACTCAGGGCCCATCAGCAGGCTTGTGTAAAAGACTAATTCAACTGGGCCAGGCCATCAGAAAACTGTTCAGGTCCAAACTGCGTTTTCCCCCACTCAGGCCATCTAAGTATGTGTATTTTTTAATTGTGGTAAAATATATAACACATAATATTTAACATTGTAACCATTTGTAGGCTCAGTGGCACTAATTACATTCACATTGTGGTGCAGCCCTTCACCACTATCCAGCTCTAGAACTTCATCACCCCAATCAGAAACTGGCCCCATTAAACACTTAACTCCTCAACATCACCTCTTTCCACAGCCCCTAGTAACCTCTATTCTACTTGTCTATATTAACTTGCCTATTCTAGGTACCTTGAATAAGTGGAATCACACATTATCATTTCACTTAGAATAGTGTTGCTTTTAATCCTCACCCGAGAATTTGTTTATTGACTTGAGAGAGAGAGAGAGATCAGTGTGAGAGAGACACATTGATTGGTTGCCTCACATACTGGTACACTCCCCAACCAGGGAAGAAACTGCAATCTAGGTATGTGCTCTGATGGGGAATTGAACCCACGACCTTTCAGTGTATGGGATAATGCTCCAACCAACTGAGCCACTCCGGCCAGGGCTAGAATAGTTTTAAAGGTTCATCCATGCCTAACCGGTTTGGCTCAGTGGATAGAGCGTTGTCGGCCTGCAGACTGAAAGGTCCCAGGTTCGATTCCAGTCAAGGGCATGTACCTTGGTTGCGGGCACATCCCCAGTAGGAGGTGTGCAGGAGGCAGCTGATCGATGTTTCTCTCTCATTGATGTTTCTAACTCTCTATCCCTCTCCCTTCCTCTCTCTAAAAAAATCAATAAAATATATTTAAAGAAAAATAAAAAATAAAGGTTCATCCAAGTCGTAGTATCTATCAGCATTTTGTGTCTTTTTAAGGCTGAATAATATTCCATTATGTGTACACTAGAGGCCCGGTGCACGAATTCATGCACAGGTGGGGTCCCTCAGCCTGGCCTGAGATCGGGGCTGATGGGGGGTGCCAACTGGCTGGGGGAGGGACCGCGGGAGGTTGGCCAGCTGGCCCCCCCCATCAGGGCCAATTTGGGGGGCCAACTGCGGGGGAGGGACCACGGGAGGTTGGCCGGCGGCAGGAGGTTGGCTGTGGGAGTGCACTGACCACCAGGGGGCAGTTCCTGTGTTGAGCGTCTGCCCCCTGGTGGTCAGTGCACGTCATGGCGACCGGTTGACCGGTCAATTGGTCACTTAGGCTTTTATACATGTAGATACTACATTTTGTTTATCCACTTATCTGTTAATGGACACTTGGGTTGCTTCCATCTTTTGGCTAATGTGACTAATGATGTTATGAACATGGGTGTACAAATATCTGAGTACCTGCTTTCACTTTTTTTAGGTATATACGCAGAAGTGGAATTGCTGAATCATATGGTAACCCTATTTTAACTTTTTGAGGAACTACCAAACTTTTCCACAGCAGCTGCATCCCACCAGCAATGCAGTTCCTAATTTCTCCATATCCTCACAATCATTTGCTCTCTTATGCTTTTTTTATTAAGATTTTTAAAAATTGATTTTGTTAAATTTATCTCTAAACATTTTAAGGGTTTAGATCAGGGGTGGGCAAACTTTTTTACTCGAGGGCCACAATGGGTTCTTAAACTGGACCGGAGGACCGGAACAAAAGCATGGATGGAGTGTTTGTGTGAACTAATATAAATTCAAAGTAAAGGAGCGGAAGGGAGAGCAAGAGAACCAGATAGAACAGCCGGATCCGGCCCGTGGGCTGTAGTTTGCCCATGGCTGGTTTAGATACTATTGTAAATAGTATTTAAAATATTTTTATTTTCCAGTTGTTCTTTGCTAGTATATAAAAAGAGAATTGACATTTTATCTTATGCTCTTGCTAAGTTCACTTAATATTTCTAGTAGTTGTTTTATAGATTCCTTAAGATTTTCTATATACACAACCATCTACAAATAAAGACAATTGTCCTTTCTTTTATATATATAACATTTGTATTTTATATAGAATATGTATACATACATGTATATGTTTATATATGCACTAATATATATATATATATACATATATATATATACATACACACACACACACCACATACACACACACACACACACACACACACACACATATATAACTAGTATGACTTTTTTTTTTTTTTTTTTTTGGCCTGTTGCAGTGGCCAAAACTTTCAGAAAAGTGGTAGGAGTAGGCATCCTTGACCTATTCCAAATCTTAGAAGGGGAGTGTTTGATCTTCTACTATGAAGTTTGGTGTTAGCTGTCAATGTTTTTCATAGATGCCTTTATTCAGTTAAGGGAGTTTCCTTTGAGTACTAGTTTGCAGAAGTTTTGTTTTTTTATAAATGGGTGTTGAATTTGGTCAAATGCTTTTACTCCATCTTTGCTATGATCACAATATTTTTGTTCATTCTATTAATGTGACAAATTACAAGGATTGAATGTTGAACGTAAAACCACTTGCATTCCTGGGATAAACCTCACTTGGCCATAATGAATTCTTTGCATGTATTGCTAGGTTTGAGCACTCACATTTTGTTAAGGACCTTGGTCTACCTACTTAAGGGATATTGGTTTATTTTCTTTTCCTGTAACATCTTTGTCTTGTTTTGATATCAAGGTAATACTGACCTGATAAACTGACTTGGGAAGTGTTTTTTCTTCTCTACTTTCTGAAATAACTGGTGTAGGGGTAGCATTATTTCTTCTTAAGTGTTTGCTAAAATTCATCAGTGAAAACATGTAGTCCTAGAATCTTCTTTATGGGATACCTTTAATAAAGAACTTAATTCCTTTTAAGAGATGATGTAAAGCTATTCATGTTTTCTACTTCTTCTTGTAAAAGTAAAGGAATCTGTCCATTTCTAACTTGTCTAATGTATTGAATTAAATTTATTCATAATATTGCCTTATTATCTTTTAAAATACATTTTTATTGATTTCAGAGAGGAAGGGGGAGAGAGAGAAAGAGAGATAGAAACATCAATGATGAGAGAGAATCATTGATTGGCTGCACTGAGCCTGCAACCCGGGCATGTGCCCTTGACCGGAATTGAACATGGGACCCTTCAGTCCCTAGGCCGACACTCTATCCACTGAGCCAAACCAGCTAGGGCGCCTTATTATCTTTTTAATGCTTGTAGGCTCTGTAACAGCTATATATATGTTTAAGTACTTAAAGGAAAAAGTGGTCATAATGAATGAACAGAGGGAATTTAAGCAGAGAAATGAAAACTGTAAAAGACAACCAAATGAAAATTCTAGAGCCAAAAAATACAACAACAAATATAAAGGTAAGTGGGTGGACTTTAACTGATCTTAAGAGCAAATTGGAGATGGCAAAAGAAAGGGTCAATGAACTTGAAGACACATTTAAAAAGAATTATCCAACCAAAAGAATATGAGAGTAAAGCTACAGGTAATGTGAACCTGAGAAACTATATTAGAAAGTCTAATATAATGGTGCCTCCAAAGAAAAGAGAGAGAATGGGGCAGAAAAAAAAATATTTGAAGAAATAATGACCTAAAAGTTCTTGAATTTTGGATCAACTTACAGATCCAAGAATCTCAGCAAATCCCAAGCAGTATTAAGCATGAAGAAAACATACCTGGGCATGTCATAGTCAAACTCTTGAAAGCCAAAGATAAAGAGAAAACCTTGAAAACAGCCAGAGAAATAAGGACACATTGCATATGTCTGACTTTACATTAGAGAAAAACATAGATCAGAAGCAATGAAACAAAATGTAGGTGCAGAAAAGTGCCTAGCCAGCATTGCTCAGTGGTTGAGCGTCAACTATGAACCAGAAGGTCACGGTGATTTCCAGTCAGGGCACATGTGGGGTTGCAGGCTCGATTCCCAGTGTGGGGCATCCAATCAATGGTTCCAATCAATGATTCTCTCTCATCATTGATGTTTCTCTCTCTCTCCCTCTCCTTTCCTCTCTGAAATCAATACAATTTTTTTTTAAAAAAAGAAAAGTCAACTAAGAAATCTATGTACAGTAAAAATATTTTAAATGAGGGAGAAATGAAGACATTTCCGGATAAATGACAGCTGCGGTAATTCCTCATCAAAGAACTCTCACTAGAAGAACTGCTATAGGAAGTTCTTCAGGCAGCAGGTCCTCACAGCGGCCCTCGGTGGGTGGGTGGGGGTTGGGGGTCAGAGCTTGTCTGAGCTGGTGAAGGTAATACTCATTCATGCTATGCCTGGGCCCCCTGGTGCAGCCTCCTGCCCTGATGTGCCCAGGCACCAGGGAGCTGAGGGGTAACACACCTTTTGAGAGATGTAAGGTGCTGGATGGGACTCTGACTTGCAAGGAGTGGGCTGATGTGAACCACATACTCCATTTATACACCTTCTCCCCAAGACTTTGAAAATCAAACACTCCCCCAGCCATGGAAACCCAACCTCTGCTCATTGTTAGGAATTATTATTATAATCACCCGCCCAATTCCAGCCACCACGGGCTGAACAAGGAGTCATTAAAGCCCTTTGGAGGTCTTGTCTCCCATCACCCTCTCCCACAGGCAAAGGCCTGGCACTAAGGCCTTGGTGGGCAAGGAGGTGGTGTGGCTGCACACTGTGCCCACGGGGACTTCTGGGGAGTCTGGGCATCGGTTTTCTTACTCATCAAGTGGGAGGCTCCTCCCCCCCCCCCCAAAAAAAAAACAAACATTCATATGTTGCTTTGATCTCACATTCTGTCTCCTATCTCAACCCTGGTAGTTCAGGAGCTAATTGCATCTGCTCTGGGGAAATTGTGGGTATGAAAATTCTTCAAACATGCTAAGACCACAAGGTGCCATTAACTGTTCTCACACAACATGCCTGCGTGCCTCTCTAATGGAACTATAAAAAGGGAGCCTGTGGGGTGCCCCATGCTGGGGTGTTCACATACATGTGCCTTGTGTCCAGTCCCCTGGGAGCCTTGACTGGGTCAGTGGTCAGTGGTCAGAGCAGAGAGCTGGGCCCAGCTGGCTCCTGACCCCCAGCTGGTACATAACAAGGTCACACGGTCTCTTGTTTATGGTTCCCCTTTATTCCCAAGCATTTGGTGTTATTTGATCATCAGTTGTAAGCCAAAAAGATCCTGGTTTTATTAGGGGAAAAAAGCTTAATTTCATGGCCAGATCACTGTCCCATGAAACCCTAGAGGCCAGGACCTCGGCAGGCTTGAGGTGGGCCTGCCTTGCCCGTCATTTCTGCTGTCGCCACCGGCTTTGAATTTCCTGCCGGGCCCAGCCAGGAGCCGAGGGCTCAGCTGTTTCCTGAGCTCATCGGGGCTCATCAGGTTGGATCTTCACCCTGTGGGTGCCCAGCTCCCTGTCCTGTCCTGGTGGGGGTTCAGCTCTAAACAGAACAGGCACGCAGGAGGGGGTCTTCTGGCTGCCCACTCAGATGGCCCTGGGAAGGCTGCAGGCCCTGGTTTGGGTTTCGGGATTAGGGAAACCCGAGCACCATAGCATGTTGGGGCTGGGATTAGGTGAGCTCAGCTCTAAGATGCTTTGCTGGGCCCCATGGGGCCCACTCAGTGACCTCTTTGCTGGCCTTGCAGGCACAGGCACTTGGCCAAGGACCAGCATGTACAGGGCTCCTGGGGTCCCCAGTGGCGGTACAAGAAATCCAAGAGACTACTGGAAGCTGGGGGAGGAGTGGGCTCAGGGCAGAGGAGGCAGCAGGTCAGGCCTGCTCAGAGTAGTTCTGCAGGGGAGTGCCCTGGACTGTCCTCCCGCAGATGTTACTTCCAGGTCTGAAGGTTGGGCCCTGGCCATCCCATGATCAAGTGCATGTGGAACAGGAAGCAGCATCTGTAAGATAGGCCCAAACCCCCGTCCACCCTGTCCCCTCCCTGGGGCATCACTCCTAAATCACTCAGCCCTTCCTGCCTAGCGGGGACCCCTGGGATGGGAATGGAGGGCAAGTGGCTCCCAGTCGGTTGTGAACAACTCAGGGAGGCAGGAGTGGCTCCTGGTGGCCACCCCTCTGTGCCTTGGCCTGGACCCCAATGTACTTAAAAGAGCCAGACACCAATGTGTGCACTTCCAGTGAGTGATGTGAGCACAGGGCACTGAGGCCATGCAAGGAGCCCCCTCACCTGGGTGGCCCGAGCATTTGGAGCCTGAACAGAGTCCAGAGGGCTCAGCGATGTGGCCTGGAAGCCATGGGTCTCTCAAGATGGCACAGGCCCTGTCTGGCCGACTCAGGGTCCCCTCTTGCAGGGTCCTGGGTCACTCTCACTGCAGCAGCCCTGCACCCAGTGGAGAGCGGTAGGTGAGGGGCTCAGGCCTGCGTTAGGCTGTGGAGCAGGCTAGGGCTCCAAGCTGCTGCCTGGGCTAGGTGAAGGGAGGCGTGTAGCTGAGACGCTATGGGACAAGCCACCCCAGGGTCCTCAGGGGCTAGCTCGAACCTGAAGCTGTAGGCTCAGACATCCTGAACCACAGGCACCGCCTGATGTGGACCTGTTTCTCATGGGGCAACTCTGCCTGCAAGGGCCCTTGGCTCAGCAAGGTGGGCACTTCTTGAGCCAGGCCACCCCGTCCCCCCACCTCCCCGTCATGTTAAAGCATGGCTGAAGCACGCATGGGAGTGGGTGCTCCCCACTACTGCCAAGAAAAGCTGGGCATCTTGGCCGGGCTGTGAGATGCTGGGGAGATACCAGCAGCCTGTGGTTTGGAGGGGACCGCAGCCAAGCATCTTGGCCACCTCCCCTGAGCTGATGTCCCCTTCTGCACCCCTGCAGTCAGTCCCCTCCTCCGGCAAGGCCCACCCCTCCCTTGCCTTGTCTATTTCAGTTTCCATTCAATCCTCAAAAACTGCTTGTCACCCTTTTCTGTATACCTCCCTCCCGAGGGGCCATGGGACCGTAGGGGACAGCACCTCAGCGGATAGAAAAGGAAGAGGAGTGGGGCCGCTGGAGGTGCCTCACCCAGCTTCCGAGCTAAGGGTGAGGCCGGGAGGGGGTGGCTTGGCCCCTCAGTGCAGCCCCTCTCCCTCCCATGTGGTTGTGCAATCTGAGCCACAAGCAGAAGTGTGCAGGAATCACCCAGGGTAATTGTAGGTTACACCAAACAATCTGAGGAATTAAAATCATATTTTCATTGCACCATAAAAACATGCAAAGGCGGCGGGAAGGCGGCCCTCAGGCCAGGTGGAGAGCACCTGGCCTGTGGCGCTCTGGCCCCTCCCTCATCCCTAGGAGGAGGGGACAGGGTAGGGGTGGGCCTAGAGAGGGGCCTCAGGCCATACTGTGAGCCTGGAGCCAAGCGGCATGCTAGACAGATGACACTGCTCAGTGCTCTTATTGAGACCCACGTGCAGAGTGAGCCCTGACTCAGGGAAGCAGCTGTCAGAACACCCTGCCCAGCTGGGACCCCAGAATCTGGTCCCCAGGCCCCACAGAGCAGTGTGTACATGTGGGAGTCCAGGTTACTGGGCACCATGGCAGCAATTGCATACTGACACAGCGTGTGGCTCAAAGGTGGCTCCGGCGATGGTGGTCGCCAAGGCCAGGCCCTTTGTGGCAGGCTTTCAGCTGGGCCAGGCCCCTACCACCATTTACCAAAAAGATGTGAACCCCATGCAGGGGAGCCAGCGGGCCTGTGGAGCTTTGGGGCCACACAGGCAGCACCCCCACGAGCTGTCCCGAGCCCCGCAGGACTGGACAGTGAGGCTGGCGGTGCCCAGCACCAAGGGTGCATTGCTCACTTCTAGGTGATGGCACAGGCCAGACAGCACAGAGTGGGCATTACAGACATGGCAGGTGCAAGGTTAGTACTGCGGAAAGGGGCGTGCAGAGAAAACCACCGGGGGGGGGGGGGGGGGTAGGCACGTGGGAGCACCCTGGCAGCCAGTGGTGGCGATCCTGACCCTCGCCCCAGAGGGGCGCCCAGTGTGCACGAGGGCTCCCACTCAGGCAGCATCATTTCCATCATAACCAAAAGCAACAAGGCCATTTCAGGTTCCTCATTTGCCCCAAGGCAGAGACCGATCCGGCTCAAGGAATCTGAAGCCCCTGCCTAGAGGGCCCCTCCTGCTGCCCTGGCAGCCCGTGTTAGCTGACCTCTGCAGACCTCGCCTTTGCCTCCACGACAGGGGCACACCTCCTCCCCGTGGAGAGGCGGCCCTCGCAGGATCCAGCACGGGGCGCGCCGCCAGCCGTGCGTTAAATGGGACACGGCTGATCTCGCGCTGCACTTGTCGAGAGGGCCCGGCCCAGCCCAGCACTTGGCATCTTAATTGGGCGTCTGAGAGCTCCTGCACACGCTTCACACAGAGCCGAGGCTCCCGTAGGCCCATTAAGGTGCAAAGACATTCCTTTGTTTGCTGACAAGCAGGGTCCCATCCAAGGCTCCCGGGCCGGCAGACTAAGTGATGTTTTCTTAAGAAAGACATGAGATTAACCGCCACTAAAGCCCCAGCACAATGCCAGGCCCTGCCCGGCACTGTCAGCCTATCTCTCTGCGGTGACTGACAGGCACCATCAAGCCTCAATGTGCAGGATTAGCCGGAGCACAGCACACAAGCTGACTTGGAGGCCACCATGAAAACTAATGAGGTGCCTGACATTCAGGGGACAGAGAGCCTCCAACCCCTGCCCGCTCCTGTCGCTGGGTCACACTGCGGGCAAGATGCTCACCTACCGGGAACTCAGAGTACCTGTGAGCATAGAGGGTCCCGGGAGGGGTTCCCCGAGATCTGTGCGGGGAGGAAGGGTCAGGGTCTTCCGAGGCACTGATGCTAGGAACGCAGGGATGCTATCCAGCTCCCGTTGCAGAACAATCTGGAAGCAGTTCCCAAATGATGAAGGGAGGTGATGCGGGTGTGTGTGTGTGAAAGGCTGGTGGGGGCACCTCAGGGGCACCACAGGCAGGGCACACTTCAGGAAAACACCCTCTTTATTTGCACTCCAGAAATACCAGGGGGGCTCAGACGTGGGCAGCCCACGGGGTGGGTTTCTGCACAGGTCGTCATCATCTGGCATCGGGGGCCTGGCAGGGCCGGCCCGGGCAGGAGGGGCAACAGGGCAGGTGTGGGGGCTGACGTCCCACGGGAGCCATCCCTGCAGGGCACACGGGCAGTCCATCCAGACATGCCGCCCACGCCAGATACCTCCGGGGCTCTCCAGGCTGGGCTGAGGGTCACCTGGCTGGGCCTTCAGTGTCCTGCCAAAGATGGGGCGTCAGCATGAGATGGCCACACCATCCCCGCATACCCGTGGCCACAACTCTTGTGCCCCCATGCAGGGACCCTCTCAGGGCAGATGGACCCCCGGGATGAGTCACAGGGAGCACTGTACTGTGAAAAATACTTTGCGATGACAAAATTTTTATCATCTTTTAGGTGTGACACTCAGATAAGAGTTTCCTCAGGATGCCCTGTGTTTGTCTATATTGAAGGCAGCCCTGACGAGGGCACCCTGGTGGAGCAGGTGCCCACGGTGCCCCTGGAGAGGCCCTGAGCCACTGCACAGCCCCTCAGGCTGAGGCCGGAGGATGTTGGGTCTGAGACATGAAAGGCTCTGACCACAGGCAGCCCTTTGGCAGGGGTCAGGGAGGGTCTTGCTAATGTCTTCCTCCTCAGAAGAGGGTCGGAGGCAACAATGTAGCTAGAGGCTTCCTAGAGGCTTCCTGCCGCTGCTGGCCCAGCCTGGCTTTGCAAAGCTCTAGCAGAAGCAGCTGTGCGGCAGCAGCTGTGCGCAAGGCAGCATCTCCACCTTCTGGGCGAGAGAGAAACGAGCGGGTGCTGCTCTGCACGGAGCAGGACGGGAGGGGGAGGCCCGCTCCTCCCACCCAGCGGTCCACTGAGCTCAGCCTGGGGGCGCTTTCCGCACCCAGTGTCCCACCTGGCACAGGCCACCTGAGATGGGTGTGAGCCCAGCCTCGAGACATTTCCTGCCTGTGGGAGCAGCGGCAGCCAGGCCAGGGTCTGGGGCATCCTGGGGAGGTGGGGCCCTCAGTGGCCTCCTTTCCCATCCTTGTTTCTTTGGTTACTATGGCCTGGGCCCAGGGCTCCCTGTGAGGTGGCACAGCAGGTACAGCCTGCCAGGCACCCGGAGGGCAGCTCACAGTGGCACCCTCCCCCCTTCTGTCACTGCTCTATCCTTATGTGAAGCCCGACCCACACGTACCTGGATCCAAAGCCCCAAAGGGCCTGGCTGTGGGGGCAGCAGGTGTGCCGTGTGCCCTGGGCTTGGCAGGGATGGCGGCTTAACCTCAGCAGCCAGTCACGGTGGAGTCCAAGCCGGAGCGCTTGGTGATACGCAGTTTGGTCACCTCCTCGGCACAAGTAGGGTGGATGCCCACGGTCCGCATCACCTGCGCATAGGAGGCCCCACACCTACACACAGGGGGAGGGGCCGTGAGGCAGTGCAGGGAGACGTGTTCATGTTACCCTGTCCCCGGGAAGGTGGCACACAGGAGGGCACCTCGGAAGTCTTGGGTCTTCTCACCCCCTCCCAACCCTGGCCCTCACCCTCTCGCCTCCAGCCAGCCGCCAGACACACCTGCCAACAACAGTTGGACCCATCCCATCTCCCTCCCAGAAAATGCCTGCATTGGCCAAGGGACTCCACCTCAAGCCCACCTCCCACCCGACCTTCCCTCACTTGCTCCAGCCTGGGCCCCTGCTGCTCCCAGCCCACCAGACACAGCTCTACTTGGACTGTGGCTCCACCTGGTCCTGCTGTGGGCCCACTTCCTCAGTCTGCCTGAGCCCACTTTTTACTACCGCAGCCTGCACCTGCCCAGCTCCCTGCCCAGCCCGCTCTTCTGCTCAGCACCCAGCACTTATCACCCAAGTGCAGCCTGCACGCTCAGCAACCACCCCTCCCCACGCACTGTGCACTCCTTGGCACGTTGTGTGTGGGCACCCCACAGGGCACTCCCATCGCACAGCTCCTCTTAGGTCTGTGCACACGCGTGCTGGAATGGCTATCTAGTGGGAAGAGTCCTGCCAGCCGGTGTGTTCATTTCAGATGTGGACAGAGGGCCTTCCTCCCGACTGACTGAAACATCACTCTCATGGCTCCACTGACCTGCTCAAAGCTTCAGCGTCTCCACTGGGCGGACGCTGGCAAAGGATCTGCTGGACACCCTCCCCGACCGAAAGGGTTTCTTGGTGTTTCAATTACATCTTAAAATCCTGATTGAGACACATCAGCTCTCTACTTATTTTTATGTTCTCTTCCTCTGAATTGCCTATTCATGTTCTCTATTGGATTCGTCCGATAATTACTGTTGATTTCTAAGAGTTCTTCGCATATGAAAGAAACCAGCTCTTTGCAGTTGCATTATTAAAAAGGCTGCCGCATTTTAAAGAGTCTCCAGAAATTGTTCCAGCTGAGTGACAGTCCTGGCAAAAGCATCCACATGCCGGAGCATGGAGATCACTTCGTGGGAGAGCCGTGGCTCTCCGTGTCCCAGCGGCCACAGAGATCTGGGCTGGAGCTGTGGAGCCGGCCTGCCAGCACTCACACAGGTCAGGGGCTGGGTTCCAGGGGGCACCCTCAGCTGTTCTCCTGTGCCCAGGGTAGACTGCCCTCCCCACAATGGGCTCTGGCAAGGCTCAGCAGAGCCTTGTACCAGGCTCATGGGCCTCCTTCCAGTGGTCACTCTATGTAAGATGAATCCCGTGATTAAGGACCACAGACACATGTTCCAAGTATGTTAGTCCAGTCTTGGACCCAGCCCTGCCCACCCTCCTCTCCTCCAAGGCCCAGCTCCCCTTCCCCTCCAGGGAGAACCTGACCCCACAACCCAGTGATCACCTGGACGTGTGTGGGAAGGGCTAGGAGGGCAATGGTAGGCCTGAGGCTCGCTGCCCTGTGACGGGTGCCCCATCTGAGGGCCCATGCGGAGGCTGAGGTGTCCCTGGGACGTCTGGACTAGACCCTTGCCTTTGTAGCCCTCCATCATCAGGTTTTCTGGGTATTGACCCTGCTCCTTGAACCTCCGTGGAGATCCAGGAGGCACATGTCTTCCTTTATGAGTCCAGCCCCTCCCCCCTCCTCCCACCGCCACTCCACCCCCCCGGGGCCTCTGGCAGGCCCACACCCAGCTGCCCAACCTCCTCACTGCCCTAGACAACCCACTCATACCCAGAACCTCTGTCAGCAAAGGCTCCAGGCAGGGGCCCCACAGTGCACAGCCTGTGCCCAAGATCCAGAGAGTGGCTGGGGCTCCAGCAGATGGGTGCCTGCCCAGGGGGGCTGGCGCTCACAGTACACCTGGGGCTGAGACCTTGCTCATGACCACCTGGGTGCTGGGCCCCATGAACAAGGGCCCCAATCCTGCTCATTCTGAGTTAGAGAAGACCCCAAGAGTGACCCACCCCCGCCCCAAGGGCCAGCCAAGGACATGATGCTCTCCTCTTGCTCCCCAAGTGGCCTGGCCATACACACTCAGTGTGGCCAGCTTAACAGGGTTTGGCTGGAGAAGAAAGCTGCCTCTTGTCTGGCTGAACCTGCCCCATCGGAGGAGACGTTCTGCTGAAAACACAGACAACCCTACATAAAAGCAACGTCAACGCAGCGGACGTTCACTGTAGTGCTGCCAACATTCAGAGGGACACCCGTCTGAGCATCGAGTAACAGCCGCATTCTTCCGGACTTACTTGATCCCCAGAGCAAATCCTTGAGTAACTTCACCTGCGTTGGGGCCCAGGAAGTGCAGGCCCAGCACCAGCTTTGGGGGCTTCCGCAGGCACACCATCTGAAAGCCACACTGTCAGCTGCCATCTGCTGGAGGTGGGACCCTGGGGCTGCATGTGGGCCACCCCCCAGTGTATGTGTGGCCGTGGGGGGCTCCCCCACCCCCAGGGCCCACTCTTTCCCTCTCTCTCACCCCCTGGCATGCCCCGACCTGGCCCCCGAGGACACTCACCTTTATGTAACACTGGGACGCGTCCCGTTCAGCCACTGTGAACTCCAGTGGCTTATAATAGGCATGATAAACCTGGGCGACAAGATACCGATTCCTGGAGTCAAGCCCCCTGGACACCTTCCAGCTCTGACAGGCTGTGTGAACACAGCAGGGGCTCGGGATCTCCCACTTGGTTGTGGTCTGGGGCCAGGACATGGCTGGCTGGCCTTAAAGAGCACCCTCTCTCCCTCACACAGGCAGTCTATGGCCAGAGCCACACTGCAGGGCAGGCCTCTCCTATTCAGGCCGAGGTCCCCATGAACCACAGCAGCAGAGCAGGCGCCAGGTTAGTGCCACCCGATGTGACTGGTCACTGAGCCCAAAGCTCAGCACAGGGCATGGGAACCACCCAGGAGGGCAGTCTGAGTGGACGCTGCAGAGTGACTGGGTGACTGAGGCAGTGGGAGACAGGAGTGGGTTAGCGGGTGGCCATCTGGCCTCCCTCAGGCACCCTGGGGCTTGGTGGGCCCTCACTGAGCAGGGAGGAGGGGGCAGGCGCAGGGGCCCCCCAGCCCACACCGGAGCTGTCGGACAAAGGCTTTCAGCACCCGAGAAGGGACCGACAGCGCGTTCAGGGCTGCGGCCGAGTAAAAAATGAGCAGGGCCCTCACATGTGTTGCACAGCCATTATTAATTAATGGAGCTTCAGAGAATATTGTTCTAACTAAGACAGAATTGTAAAAAAAACAAACAAAGGGTATTTGGCCATTCAACATTGTGAAACATAAAACAACATTATAAAATGCCATGAACATATGTCCCAGTGTACTTGCGATGAATCAAACAAAAATAGCAAATAAAGTGCTGAGGGGAAGGTCGGCCTGTCAAGCCTGGCATGTTGATGGAGGGGACTGGGGCGCTGGGGCAAGGGGCAGGCCCTGGAGTCCAGTGACTTATTCCCAGAGGGCACCAAGCCCTGCTGTGGTGGCCACATGGGGTCTGGTTTCTAATCGGTCCACCTGCAGGCTGCTGCAGCAAGAGGAAGCCACACTGAAGGCTTCCAGCATCCAAAGTGTCCCCACGTCCTGCCAGGCTGCCTGGGCATGCGCAGTGCCACCCCCAGGCACAGCTGGTCTGTCGGAGCAGACCCCAGAAGCAGCCTTGTCTGATGAAAGCCCTGCCTCTGGGATGAGAGGCCGAGTCTGGGCTGTCAGGGGCCTGCGGGGACTAGGGGGGTCTCGTAAGAGGAGCAGAGGCAGAAGCTGGCATGGGGCTGGGTGGTGTGAGGGGTCACAGACTGCAGGAACCACAGGGGAGTTGGGGAGTTGCATGAAGTCGAGGTACCTGGGGGCAGGGCCAGGTTGGGGCAAGAGAATAGGGGACAAGGGTTAGAGGTCAGAATGCAGGAGAAGCCTTTCGAGGTCTAGGGAGACATGTGCCCCTGTGAGGTGGCCACACCCCAAATGCTCCCGAGGCCACCCTCTAACACTCCCATTCACATGTCCCTTCCAGCCACATCACAGCCTCACAGGCCTGGTTCTGGGCCCCATGCCCCGCCCTGCTCCTGCCCTCAAAGATGCAGTCCTGGGATGCAGGAAAGCCAGAACTCTTGCTCGCCTGCTGGGCCTCTCAGGGAGGGGGTGTCAGAGGGCATGAGTGCCACATAGGTGTCACGTCCCTTCTGCTCGGGGCCCTGACTTACCTCCACGTGCTCCTCTCCATGGCGTGCCACAGCCGCCTCCTCGGACAGCCCCACACAGCCATATTCCAGCGGGGTGAACACTGTCGTGGGGACCTGGAAAGAAGGTTCTGAGTCAGGCACACCGCTGGGGACCCAAGATTGAAGATTCTCACCGGGCCAAGTCACCAGACATGCTGGCTGGCAGGCCACAAGCAGTGGGCAGACTCACTCACTTATTCCTGGGCCCCACCCACAGAGCTAAACTTCACACGTGTATGCACACACACACATACACATGCAGACATGCACCCACCCACTGATGTACACACACCCACACACGTGCACATGCAGATGTGTACATATACACCCATAGTATGCATGCACATATGCAAAGACATGCACAAAATGCAGATATGTGTACACACAGACGTGCATGTACTCACACCACACACCCACATGCACATACACAGATGTGTAAATACATGCACCTCCACATACAGACACGCACACATACCCTCACACTTCAGACTGAAGCTAGCCTGTGAAGAGCAGTGAGCACTCACATTGTCATAGTCCATCAGGTCTGAGGACTGGCCGCAGAGCCTCTGGGCCAGGAGCCTCCCTGCCATGATAGCTGTGGGTGTCAGCTCAGGCCGCCCCTGACGAGGAGGGAGAAGAGTGGAATTAGTTCGGCATGTCTTGTAAGGGAGTCTGTGCCATCCCTCCATTGCCCTCCACCTCCCTAGTGAGGTGTCTCCCTTTCAGAAACTCCCAAACGCTGTTTGCTGCTGGGCCTCTGCAGTGGGACAGCAGGCCCTCCACAAGTCTGTGGTTCTCTCCTCACTCCCTCTGTCCTGCTCTGGGTGATCACACCTTCCCCGGCAGAGCGGTGAGCTTCTAATGAGCCTGCCAGGCTCCCTGCACCCCTTCTTCATGTCAGTGACCTTGCAGAGCTGAGCCCACAACAAAGCTCAAAAGAGATCCTGCTGCCACTCAGCCATTCAATGAACTGGGATTCTGGCTAAACCGGGCCCTGGAAGCATTCTGTGTGCTCCTGACACAGCTCATCACAGCCCATTACAAACCCAAAATGAAAATGCCGCTCTCCTGGGGTCCCCTCTGTCCCGGTGTGTGTCCTGCGGGGGGGAGTGGGGGACACAGCCCCCAGCGTTCCTGCACGGGTAGGCCTGGGACAGGCTGCCAATCATCCCTGCAGCAGCAGGAAATGCAGATGTTGTTTGACATTCCAGAAATGAATGGAGATCCACAGAGATAACTCAGGAGAGAGGCTGTGCATTCCACTGAGCCTGGCGAGTTGCGGAAACCTCCAGGCGCACGCGCACAATATCGCACTCAACAATGGCTCCCCCGCCCCGCAACCCGGACCATTGTGGTGTTAACCCTTGTGCCTGCTCAGAATGACCTTTCCAAGTAAGCGAATTTAGTATCTGAATAAATAATGCCTTGTGTGTGCCGTATGTTCCTGGCCACATGGTCTAACACAGCGGTCGCTAACCGGTGGTCCACGAACCACTGGTGGTCCATGAGGTCCGAAAGGTTGGTGACTGCTGGTCTAAAATATTAACAGTTTCTGCCGTGTTAGCACAAGCCTTGCAGCTGATGGAACTCCAACTCACTCAGTTCCTGGGGTGCGTAGAGAGCGCGTCCTATTCGAACTGGGCTCTCTCCCAAGACCATGATGCTATCTTAGGGCACAGCTCACAGGATGGACACCAGCAGCGAATGCCACTTCCAGGCCATCAGAGATCACACTGAGCAACTGCTGCTGGCTACACAGTTGGGTCCACGGGACACTTGAGGACATGTACAGCCACTCACTTCCGTTCACACAACAGGACGATTAGATGGTCAAAGGTGACCTGGAGGAGAACTGACCAGAGCTCTGGCCACACGCCCCAGCTGAGCTGTCCCCAGCGTCCTATGCCAGATGGGAAAACTGGCCCTTCAGGAACAACAGGAAGGCCCAGCCTTGCATGTACCTGCTCTGGCCTGTCTCCATGTGTCCAAGCTCTCCCGAAGGCCCCCAAATATCATGACCATAGCAGAGGCTGGCAGGTGACGCTGCAGGAAGGATGGTCCTATAGAATCAGTGACAACTGCCTCTCAGCTCCAGGATGCCCCACCTAGGGATCCACTCACCTTAGATACTGGCTCCCCCACCCTTAGGCATTTCCCAAAGTGGGTTCCCTGGTGTACCTTGGCACAAGCATCCTCATTCAGCTCCCCTGTGCCTTTTCTAGCTCTTTTCCAGCCCAGGCTTCCCTCACTCTTCCCGCCCCCCCCCCCCCCACCCCGCCGCCTTAGGTCTCTCCTGACCCCCAGTAACTAAGCATCTTCTGAATATGAAATAGTTTACTCATGTATTTGTCACCTGTGACCACTACCAGAATGTTACCTCTTTGAGGCCTGGGATTTTATCTGTTCCTGCAGTGGCCCCAGAACCCAGAAAAGTGCTTGGTACCAGAACAGTGGGCACTCAGTCAATACACGATGAATGAATGTAAATTAGCATATCATTGTGGGTTTAATAGGTCCCCCCTCCCCCGCCCCAATTCACCTCTGCCTGGAGCCTCAGAATGTGGCCTTATTTGGAAATAGAGGTCTTTGCAAATAGGATTAAGGTAAGGATGGAGATGAGGTCATACTGGATTAGGGTGGGCTCTAAATCCAATGAGAGGGTCCTGCCAAGAGATGAACAAGAGCACAGCCACCTGGAGGAGACGGTCACATAAGACAGAGATTGCAGAGCTGCAGCTCCAAGCCTGGACTGTCTGGGCCATCAGATGCTAGAAGGGGCAAGAAAGGTCCTTCCCCTAGAGGCTTCAGAGGGGGGACTTCAGACCTCCAGGCTCCAGAATTAGAGAAAGTAAACTTCCATCGTTCTAAGCCACCCAGTTTGCGTGATTTGTGATGGCAGCCCTGGGAAACTAACATACGTGTCAATGATGCCAGCAGGTCTCAAGGCCAGGAGGCTGCTGGGGTCAGGGTGCCTGATGCCCCTCTCAGCCCCTTTGACCAGGGACTCTCCTGAACCACTTCCTCTATATGTGCTGCACACATGTGGGGCAGGCTGACGGCTCCTGAGGCTTTTGGGGGAGCAGGGGCCCCACAACTGACCAGTTGTAGGTCTTGCCAGGAGCCTGTGAAGGGGACAGGGCTTCCACCAGGGACTCGCAGGTGGTGTGCGCCCTCCTTTCCAGAGGAGGGAACGGGCAGGCCTGAGTGGGGCTGGGTCCACACACTGTCAGGCTCCAGTGCCCCCAGGCCCTGCCCATCTGCCAGCCCAGGGAGAGTACTGACCCGCCCAGCGATCAGCGCGTGAACTGAGGCAAGGAGGTCAGACCCAGTGCTCTGGGGCCAACATGGCAGCATTTCCAGGGCCTGCACCTGCCACCTGCGGGGAGGTTGAGGCGGCCATGGCAGTGAACAGGCGCCGTTGCCTCAGAGCTGACGCAGAGGTTTGCAATAGGAATCTGCTAACGGTGCTCTAAGTCAGTGGTTCTCAACCTTTCTAATGCCGCGACCCTTTAATACAGTTCCTCATGTTGTGGTGACCCCCAACCATAAAATTATTTTTGTTGCCACTTCATAACTATAATTTTGCAACTGTTATGAATCGTAATGTAAATATCTGTGTTTTCCGATGGTCTTAGGCGACTCTGCTAGCAGTTCTCAACCTGTGGGTCGCTGCTGTAGAGCCTAAGACCATCGGAAAACACAGATATTTACAATACGATTCATAACAGTTGCAAAATTATAGTTATGAAGTAGCAACAAAAATAATTTTATGGTTGGGGGTCACCACAACATGAGGAACTGTATTAAAGGGTCGCAGAATTAGAAAGGTTGAGAACCACTGCTCTAAGCCATTTGTAAGCCGTCCCCACCTGCCCTCCACGGCAAGGAAGAGCATTCGAGAGAGCAGAGGCTGATGCCCGATTCCTTCCAGAACTCAAGTCTAATGGCACCTGGGACTTGGCCCAGAGCCTCTGTCAGCCATGTGTTTCCCCACGGCCTGGCCAGGGTAGGTGGCCAGGGGAGGGGGGAGGGGGTCAGGCATCGGGCACTAGCCATACCTCCGCTGTGTCTCCAATGGCATAGATATGGGGGACGGAGGTGGCTTCCCGGGCATCAACCAGGATCTTCTTACTCTCAGGGTTGGTGTTCACTCCAGCCTTCTCCAAATTCAGATTTCTGGTTTCTGGAACTCGCCCTGAAGGAAAGAAAGAGCAGTTTATTTACCGCAGTTTTCTTTAGCAGTTCTGACCAAGATCCCTTGGTTTATTTGAAACACTTCTCAGACTGCCTACTTTAGAATTGGTAAAACATCAAACACAAACATCGTCAGGGGACTCCTGGCCTCCACGGGCCTCAAACACACAAACACACACACACACACACACACACACACACACACACACCCCTTACATTTGCACAAAGAATCAATGAAAGGATGAGGCAGGACCAGCAGAAACAGTGGGCCTCAGAAAGGGAGGAAGCAGGGGGAAGGGACAGAGACAGGAATAGGACTTCTCTAAAACATCCTGTGATACAATTTTGTTTTCTTAATCATCTATATGATTACATATTAAAAAATAAATTTAAATTAAAAATGGGGAAAATCCCCATGACCTATAAATAACCTGAAACAAAGGGGCCTGAGTGTGTATGCAGCTGGTAACAGAGCAATAGAAAGATGGTTTGTTCAAGAACTGAAGGAACCAACATTTTAACTGAATATCCTCAGAGGGTTATGTCCTAACAATAAAGCTGCAAATAGATCTTGTGTGTCACAGAGAACAGTTAAAACCTCATGAAGTTAACTTTGAAATTCATTATTTTTTTTTAGTATAAAGTTCCTGGTCCTTACCACAGAAAGGTCTAGAAGCAGTGATGACCCAAAGGCGATGTGCATCGAGCCTGTGATCACTAAACCCCTCCGCCACGAAGGGGCTGTGATCCTGGCATAGCCCACTCCAGGCCTGGGTGCCTTGGACATGGCAGAGCAGCCACAGACATGATGTGACAGGGCCATGCAGCTGTTAAAGACATCACGCCCCCCGGGGAAGACATGGACTATACATACCCAGGCCCCTCACAGAAGCTGTGGCTCCTGTCCTGCACGTGCATTTTCCACTGAGGTCTCTATGGAGCCCATCTGTGGGCCTCAGGTGAGCTGACGGCCTCGTGAGTCCCCATATGGCTCTTCCCGGGGCGTAGTGACCTCCCTTCCACTCTCTGTGACCCCAGGGCTCCCCAAGCTCCTCCTGATGGGTCATACTGGGGCAAGGACAGCACTTCATGGTGATTTTATGCTTCTGTCCTGCCATCAGACTGAGTGGATAAGCTGTGGCCTTGTGTCCCAGGTGCCACAGGAAGGGGAGCCAACCCTGAGCAAGCAGCAAGAATGCACAAACTCACACACTGCTCAGGGTCTCAGGACAGGCCCCACAGCCCCTCTAGGGGGCTAGAAGGCGGTTCTTGCAGCAGCTCTATGCTGCAGACATCAGCTCCCCCACTTCTGTGTGTCATGACCTGCCCAGCAGGCAGCCCCAGCTTTGAGACCCCCAAAGGTGAGGGCAGACCTGGGCCAAGGGGCAGAGCACACCACATCCACCTTGGTGCGGTCAGCTTGGTTAATCCTGCTCTTGGGTGCAGAGGCCAGGAGGGGCAGGGGACAGTGGTCCCTGGGGTGCTGGCGCAGCTGCCTCCCTGCCAGGCTCCACATGCTACAGCCTGGGTGTCATCACAGCTGAGCTGTCAGCACGGGTCCCTTTTTCCCCTCTAGTCGATGTGGCCTCACTGAGCAGGAAGTGGCAAAGGCAGCTCTTCCTGCCCGACCCTTAGAAGGTAGTGGGCAGCTCATGGCCCCCAGAGGCTCAGGATGATCCCCTAATGACAAAAATTAATGATTTCTAAGGCATAGTTCCCACAACTTGCAGTGGCTCAGACACACAAGAGGTCCGGTAGCGGGTGGTGCCAATCTGAACATCTGGAGCACCAAGCCGTGTGAAAGGGAAACCTCGTCTCCAGCTGCTCTCTTGAAGCGGGAAGTCAAAACAGAGACTTGGCTAAGCCGTGCTTCTCAAGTTCATGGGGAGCCGGCTCCAGCCTCTTCACTCTGCGTGGCCACAGGAATCGGGTGCCAGGCAGGCTGGCACCTATCACCAATCAGGCCAGACATAGGAGGCAACAAGAGGCTCCGAGGTCCCTGCATTCTGACAGCACTGGAGTGGTATGGATGGAGACCCGTGAGAATGCAGAGTGGGACATGCCACCGCAGCCAGTGTCCTGCCCTGGACAAGATGGCCTGCGGGGGAGGGGGGGGCAGGTCTGACTCCCAAGTAAGGGAGATTGGTCTTTTGGAACCAGTGGGCACCCAGGAACCCTCGTGCATTTGGGAAGGGACTGAAACATGCTATGCTCAGTGAGGAAGGAGCTGGGCCCCGTGGGCAGAACTGGAGGGGGTTGGCTGGGTAGGCCAAGGGTCCCTGCAGGCAGAGGGCTCATAGCTCAGCGCGCTGGTTCTTCCCCGGGCCCCCAGTTCTGGGGAACACAGCATACAGCAGCTCACCATGCCCACTGCTTCCTGCGGATTGCTGGGGGCTGGGGCAAGCTGGTGCCCCAGACCAACTTGCTCTGATGCTGACCACGCTGTACCCGAACTCTCTCCTGCACTCCGGCCTGGCCAGTCACAGGAGGCCAAGAGCATTTCCTCACATACTTCGTGGTAACCATGGTAACTACACACCTTGCAGATGCCAGCAAACCACATCCTAGGTCCTGAAGAAAATACAGTATCCCCCCTATTCACGGACGTGATACATTCCAACACCCCCAGTGGATGCTTGAAACCGTGCGTTGTACTGAAACTTATACTTTTTTTTCTTATACATCTGCAATTTTCAACCTTTTTCATCTCATGGCAAACATAAACTAATTACTAAAATTCTGTGGCACACCAAAAAATGTACTTTTTGCCAATCTGACTATAAAAATAGGTATAATTTTGATTCACTCACACTGGACGGCTATTGTTACATGACTGTTGTCATTTTTTCATTTGACAATCTAAGGGAAAAGAGGTCAGTGACCCTGGCTAAACAGTCAGGTATTGCATGCTTTGAACATTCTTGTGGCACACGGGTTGAAAGTCACTGTTATACATGCATGCCTTTCCACTTAAAGAAAGCACTTCATGGCTTCTTGTTGGCATATTCGAACTGTCAGCATTACACTCTTCTGCTTTGGGGCCATTATTAAGTAAAATAAGGGTTATTTGAACACACAAGCATTATAATACCTGGGCAGTTGATCTGGTAACAGAGATGGCTACTAAGTGACTAATGGGTGGGAGGCAGAGACAGCGTGGAGACCCTGGACAAAGGAATGATTCACGTCCCAGGCAGGATGGAGTGGAATCATGCAAGATTTCATCCCTCTACTCGGAACAGCATGCAATTTAAAACACATGCACTGTTTATTTCTGGAATTTTCACTTAATATTTCTGGACTTCAGTTGACTGCCGGTAACTGAAATAGCAGAAGGTAAAACCATGCACAACAGGAGACTATATAGATACATTTAAAAATAGTGAATTTGTTACTAAAGAACAAACTTATGAATAATAAATGCATGAATCAGGGTGCCTCTATAGTCCATTTTGAAGGCAGAATTTTTAGGACCCCCGGAGGCCCAGAGGGGGAGAATGGGTGCCATGGTGGAACCCAGTGGCTGGCCACACAAGCAGGGTAGCGCTACCACATGGACAAGGCCCAGCCCAGGCCCAGGCTGTATATAAATGGCACAAAGCAAGATGCAGGCCAGTCATCTCCTTGACCATTTTCCTTTTATCTAATGCAAAAATAAAGGTACTACTCTGGCCGGTATGGCTGTTAGTTGGTTGGAGCATCATCCCGTAAACCAAAAAGTTGCAAGTTTAATCCCTGGTTCGGCTGTGTATGGGAAGACAGTTGACTGATGTTTCTCTTTCACATCAATGTTTCTCTCTCTCTCCCTTCCCCTCTCTTTAAAATCAATAAGCATGTCCTCCGATGAGGATTAAAAAAATTAATAAAGGTACTACTCCTCAAAGGATTTGGGGGAAGAGGGGAGCCCCCACCGTGCCCCAGGCTGTATCACCCTGCATGTCACACACAATACTCCCAACCAACACCCCGCCCCTCTGCTCCCGGTGCAGAATCTCTCCCCCTTCAGCCTGGGATCTTGGCACCAGCTTGGGTCCAAGTATCGCTGAATGGCTCCCCTGGTGGGACTCCTGGAGGCTCCCAAGTCCTGCTCCCTGGACACCCCTGGGCTGGAGATGGCGATCTGTCCACATGTCAGTTTAGTTCTTTGGGGCAGGTCCTCAGATGAGGGCCAAGGGCCAGGTGGGGCTTCCTCAGCGCAGGGCCAGGCAGGAGGCTGCACCCCCATGGCTGCTTCTTGGGGGTTAAGGGCTCTGCTCCTTCCCAAAGGGGGGGGCGGGTTGAGGGCTCAGCACGCTCTCAGTGCTGATCTTTACTAGTAAACTTATTTTTTGGCCACGCATTAACTCTATTTCCTCTTGCAAATTGTCAGTTCCTGCCTTTTCTCATTCACTTACAGACATTTTCATGACTTTCTTGCCTTGTAAGAGCTTCTTAGGGAATACACGTGTGATACTCTGCCGTTGTTACAGCAAACAATGAGAACATTAAAATTCCAGGTACAAGCAGATGTTCTCCCTTCCTCTTCAGAGGCCACAAGCATCTGCATAAATGTGTGAATGGGCCCCCGCACCTCTCTGCCCGTGGAGCTGCCTCCCTCACCAGGCCCGGCCTTGTCCATTGGCCAGAGGCCCTCTGGAGGACCATGTGACCCCTGGTGTCTCTGAGGTGAAACAGTCCCTCCTTCCCAGCACCCACCACCCAGGGCACCCCAGGGCCCTGAAGTGGTGGCAGAATCAGCATTCAGCCCAGATGTTCTTGGTACAACCGGACTGGGCCAGCCCTCCTCTGATGCCCACAGCTGCTGCTGCTCAGTGGCCACACCACGCAGCCGCTGGAGAAGCCAAGTCTGAGAACCCCGAGAACCCCTGGTCAATTACCACTTGCTCTGCCAGGCACGGGGGCACAGATAACCGGGCACAGGCAGCTTCACGTGCCTCTTCCATCCATTATGGGAAGACAGGCATCCCCCCGATTTCACGCCTGCCTGGAGCACATGTTCTGACGAGTGAAGGGCAATCCGTGTAACGAGGTAAGATTTAAGTGCCAGCAGGAGTATGACAGGGTGAGTGAGGACTGTGATCAGAGAGATGCAGCAAGGATTTACAGGAAGCAGCTGGAGGCTCAGTGCTGGGAGTTCGGGAGTCTAAGAGGCTGGACAGACAGCGTGGGCGAGGGCCCGGAAACAGCTTCACACACAGGCTCATGGAGGGCCCCCCCAAGCGACCCTCCTGAGGGGCACGTGGACCCCCAGAGCTGGCCACTCCCCCCTGGCCAGGCCTGTGCAGCACGTTGAACCAGGCACAAACGGGAATTCACACCTTCGGAGCCTCCAGTTGGATTTTTGGAGACTTACTTTTCAAAAATGTATTATCTATGTCTCGTCATCCTTCAGACTTAAGGGAAAATGATAAAAACAGCAAAGGGCTTCTTTTATTTTCTCAAAGGGCCCCTTCTCAGTGAGTCCCAGGCCGATCCACAGCTGCCAGCCCGCCGAGGACAGAGAGCTGCTATCCTGCTGACCTCAGCCTCCCAGGCAGGGCTCCTGTTTGTTTGTTGAATGAATGAGTGAGGCCCTGGACCTCAGTGTGACCTGAGGTGGGCTGCTTGCTGTGACCACCAGCACCCACCAGGGCCTCCTAGGCCATCATGAGGGAGCCTCTTACCTAGAAGGCTCCTTGGACAAGCAGAGTGAGCTTACCCCTTGGGGCGCACATGTCTGTTGGCCAGAGTCCATCTGGAAGACCATGTGTGGGTCTTTCCTGTCTAGGCCTGTATGCCAGCACTAGCATCGCATAAAAAAGCCACACTGGCCCTGCAGGCAGCCCATGGACTCAGCGGAATCTCCAGCTCAGTCCCAGCGACAGCCTGGTCCAACGGACCCCAGGAAGGAACGTGCTCCATGGCAGGCAGCATTATAGTTGTAACAGTTAGAGATGTAATTCTCCCGCTGTTGGCTGCTCCGAGTGGCACGTGCAGATTTAGACGGTGCACATTAATGTGGTGCCCGTTCATCTCTAGGAGAACTTTCACGAAAGTGTTTTTTGTTTTTTTCCTGCCTTTTTTCCTAATTGGTTTCTACTAAGTTCTAACCATAAATCCTGGATGTGACTTGGTAAAGAGACCCCATCTGATCCCCGTGGGCACTGAGGCTGGCTGGCTCTGGTGGCTGTGGGGGGCACGGTGACCCTGGACACAAGGAGCTGGCTTGCGGACCTGGCACAGCTCTCCATCCTGGCTGGTGGCTCAACCCAAGCAGGGGGCATGAGGCCAGTGTGGGAGCACAGGCACTGTTTTCCCGCTGCCCCTCTCCTGGCTTCTGCCACTGCAAGCCGGGGCGGAGGGAAATGAAGGTCACAGCCGATGGTGCTGCTTCAGGAGCGGGGGTGCACTGCTGGCCACACGGTGTGGTAGGCAAGCCTGTGGCCGCTCCCCTGGCCTGTGAAAGTGCCGATAGGCATGAGCTCCATAAATGTCTTCTTTTCCTCCAAAAGCAAAGCACAGACACAAGCAGATTTGGGTCTCTCTTGATGTCAGTAATTATAAAGTTGACATTTGCACTGACGTAAAAAGGCATTAGAATATCAGAAGAAGAGTGGTTCATTCTTCAAGGCCAGCTGCTCCACCTTGAGAGAGGAAAGGGTGGGCACTGGGTGAATCGAGGTATTTGTCACAGAGCAGTCTTCTGTATGTGACCTGTCACAGCCAGGCCACTGCAGAGTCCCCTCAGGGAAGGACACAGCCAGGCACGTGCTTTCCTATAGCCACAGCAACATGCGGTCCCAGAGAACAGGCCCGGTGGCCTTGGACCAGGCTTCTCCAAACCAGGTTGCATCCCCGGTCAGCCCACAAGCTCCTCCCCAACATCTATGGCCTTGAGGAGCCGGACCCCTGGGCTGCCTCTTCCTTTTTGCTGGACTCGGAGCACTCCCACCCATGAATCCCCAGCCCTGGGGCTCAGTTCTGTTGTGCCTCCTGGCCCCTCTCTCGCTGCCTGGCACCGTGAAGAAAATTCCTTAGGGACTTTGTGAGCCGTGTGTGCGGTGTGGCCGCGCCATCCGATGAGCACAGTTGAGCAAGGACGGCTACCATGTGCACTGGAACACGATCCCGGAGCAGAGAGCGAAGAGCTCCAGGCTGCAGTCCACCTGGACAGATGTGCTCCCCTCCCTGGGCGTGGGGGGCCCCCATCATGGCTCCCGGACACCTCCTGTGTCCCTGGCCGTGGTCCAAGTACACATGCTGTGTGGGTGGGCTGTAATCAGGAGTGGCTCGTGGTGGGTGCCTCAGTATGGTGGTTGGATGGAAGCGGGAACACTGGGCCCCAGTGCCTCAGCGCCAAGGCCAGCTGGCTCCTTTTACACCACCGTCGGGGCTCAGAGTGACCTAACAGGGGGATGACCACAGCTCTTCTGCTGGGACGAAGCCTGAGAAAAGGAAATGGCTTCAGGGCTGATTCCCCAGGTCTCACCCAGCAGACCCTGGGGGCTCCCGAGGTGGGTCTGGAACAGCCCTCCCGGCACCATGGGCGCTGAGAACACGGCCATCTGGCTCTTCCAACAGTGAGCAGAACGCCATGGCCCAGGGATGGATGCACCAAAGCCTTCATCCTTCCTTTGAGTGAAGGACAGAATCTTCCTGAGAGGCTGGCGATGCTGAGGGGCAGGGGTTCCGGCTTGTGACTTTCCGGGCTGCGATCCAAACCCCTTTCGTCCGCACTTTAAAACAAAACCTCAGCTAAACAAAAGCTGACCGCCAGCCTACAAGCATTGAGGCTCGGAGTGTCCACTCCTGACACTCGTCCTGCTCCTGCTCCCCCAGACAGCGGGGATTCAGGCCACAATTGGTTAACTGTGCAGGGCGAATTCGAGCCGGCAGCGCAGGCTGACTGTCTTCACTCAGCACTGTAATCGGCACATCTGCAGACAGGAAATCCTCCTTGCTGCGAGTTCCCAGTCTATTATCTGAGACACCTGGTGTGGGTGGGTGATTCAGAGACAAACAATGAGAGGGCCCCCTGCACAGCAATTAACTGCTTTAACTGCTAATGTGTTTAATCCACCACGTGGAGATCAAGGCTGCACGGAGGAAGAGGCGCAGAGTCCGCCTTGGCTTCCAGACTGCAGGGCTGACTTCGCCATCCCTATGTGCACTGTCCTCACCAGCTGTGGCCCAGGCATCAGGCACAGGGGCATCCGGGCTGGGCCGGCACTCAGCCCCACTGGAGCTCCTGGCAGCCCTCTGCGCGTGTCCACGGGGCATGAGGGGCATCCTTCCCTTTTCTGTTTTTAACTGATGTCAAAGCCCAGCTCACTGCTGGGGCGGGATGTCCGGTCCAAGAGCTCTGTTGCACCAGCCGTGTGGCCCCCAGGGCATTTTATTTTAACGTCCTGGACTGGATCATCCTTTATTGCAAGTAGAAATAGAGCTTTGGTTAAAGGCTTACAGGAGTAAACCAGCAGAAAACATTCCCAGTTGTTAAACTGGGAAGTAGCTCCTGATGTTTACAAAACCTGGCCCAGGAGCGAGCAGCAAAGTCAGCACATGCCCGTGCAGCCCCAGAAGGCGTGCCAGAAACCGCCGCCACCGCAGCGCCGCCTGGGGAAGCAAGGTCAAAGGCCAAGGACTGTGAAAAGCTTACACCCCCAGCATCAATCATGCCGGGCAGACTGTCTGGGGATGCTCTTTTTGAAAACACAAAAAATAAAATGAACTCCTGGTGGGGGAGGGCAGGCATGCATGTTGGGGGGCCTTGCTTGTCATCCACCAGGCCCTATCTGGAAGCGGGGCAGCCCTAAAGCTTTCCGAGGGCACAGACCCTTGCCCTCTGAGCTGCTGCCATCAGCATGGCCTCAGCAGGTAGCGCTGGGTGCAGGCTTGCGCCTCAGTGCAAAGGTGGAGACCCAGGGATGTGGTGGGCCCAGAGACGTCAGAAGACGAAGGACTAGTGCTGGGGTACAAATGGGAAAGAGAAACATGCTGCCTCCTAGTTTAGAATGGAGTTTAAGGTATTCAAGGTCAATTTACATTTCTGGGTCTGAACAATTATACAATCTTTCAGTGTTCATCAGCATAAACCTACTTAAAATTTACTTTTACAAGTGGATCAGGAATACGTCCTTTGGTAACTTATTGACTTTTGATGAAGAGGCACTAAATTCACTCTCGGACATTCCCGATCCTTTTCCTTGTTCCTCAGATCCGCTCACGTTGACCACCAAAGTGAAGAGCCCTGACTCCTCTGGAGTTCAGTTCACCTGTGATTTCCGATCACTCTGAGCAACTCGGAAAACAGGCTTTTCAGAAATCCACTGCTCTGTGATGCATACCTGCTCCTGCCAGGAGCCCCACCTCAAGGAGCGCGGGGACCGAGCCACCAGGCCGTAGCCAACACCGGCAGGACACCCTCTGAGTGCTCGGTAACCACGCGCTTCATGGGCACGAGCCCGAGGACAAGCCTGTTAGCCACAGGATTTCGAGCCCAGGTTCACCGAAGGGACAACGGACCAGGTGGAGGAGACCCCTCACGCTGAAAACATCAGGAGTGAGCAGGACCTCGATTTAACATGCAAGTTGGCGGGTGATGAGGAAAACAACTCTAACCCCAGAAGCCACAGCAGGAGCGTCCCAGCAGAGACCAGGCTCCTGAGGGCATGGTGTCTGGGCCCCCTGTTCTCCGTACCGAGCTCCAGGCCTTTCCTCAAAGCCCATTCCCCTCCTGAGTCCAGCCCAGGTCCAGGCCCTGAGCAAGGATCTTCCCCCATCACACCCACACTCCCTCCCCTCCTCCCCAGGGGTGGCCTAGGAGTGCAGGGAGGGCCCCGCCTGGGAGGGAGTGTGTCTGGCAAGGTGGGCAATTGGGCGAGTTCTGAGCAGCCACACTTGCCCAGCCTTTGCCCTACCAACAGCTGCCCCGAGGCCTCTCAGAGCACTGGAGGATGAGAACACAGCGCATGACTGGCCGGAAGAGGCCTCGGATCTCTGTCCTGTCCCTGGATGCCGTCTTTGGAAATCTGCAGTGTGACTTCCGGAAAGGCCGGTAAAATGGCCCCCGTAGCATGCGATGACCTACAGCGCGCACAGCAACCCACTGGGAAGTTTATCAGGAGCAATCCTGTGAGTCTTTACGGCGGCCCAAGAGGTGCACTGTAGCGCCAACCCACCAAGAGCCAGCAGGATGAGGGAGCCCCTGGAAGCAGTGGGCGGGGGAGGCGGTGCCACGCTCCCCACCTGTGTGCACTCATGCATGCGCACGCATGGCTCACACACCTTACCTACGGCCCACAGGACGGTGTTGAAGGTGTCCATGTCCTCCTTGCCAGAGGCGAGGTCCTTCCAGGTGACCTGAAGCTGGTTGTCCAGGAGCCTCTTCACTTTCAAGGGGGTGCAGCCCCTCAGAAACCTGGTTCCGTGAGAAGCCATGTAGTCCGTGACCAAGGCTGACATTTGCTGCAAAGCACAGAGGACATGCTGTGAGGACCAGGTGGCAGTGCAAATGTCGCTACTGATGACTGAGCAGGAAGAGGACCTAGCCGCCTGCCTCCTTGCAAAGGCCCTGAGGTGGGGGTAAGAGGGGTCTCTTCAAAAGAGAAGGTTCAGGGTTCCCTTTCTTCTACATGGCCCCATGCAGGCCGCCCCCACCTCCGGGCTCCCTTATTCTCTGTGGAGCTGAAAGAAGAGCCAGGAGAGCATCTTGCACCCCCTTCCCCAGCCTCCAGCTCTAAACCAGAAAACCCTGAGCCCTTCAGTTAGGATGCACTTGACCTCTGAGCTCTTCTTTAGATGCTAATTAACTGTCTCCACTGAAAGTAATGACAGAGAAGCACCCCTTTCTCCTGGGGCTCTGCCCTGCCTGAGGTGGTGCTCGGCTCCCCACCCTCCCTCAAGGAGCAGGGAGCTGGGACAGGAGGTGGGCCCCTCTGTTCCCCACCAAGAAATGCAGGATAGTGGGTGCTGCTGGGGGGGGCGGGTCATCTATAGAGAGGGCTCCTTCCTCCTAGCCTGCAGACGGGGAGCCTAGTTCTGGAGCCACCATGGGGCTGGTCATCAAGGCGCAGTCAGCCACAGCTTCATTCTTCAGGAGAAAGTCAGTCACTTTAAATGCTGTGTTGTCTGCTCAGATCCCCAGCTCCCTTAGGGACGGGAACACCAGGAGAAGCCGCGCCTCTCTGGGATTGTCGCCCCCGTCACAGGAACAGGCAGGGAGGCTGCCTGCCCTTCCTGGAGCCCTCCGGACTCCCGACCGCCTGGACATCCCTGTCTCAGTCTGAGGGCAACTGCTGGCCCTCTAGAGCTACAGAGCAGCTCCGCCGTCCCCAGGCCTACCACTGGGGCTGCAGCGAAGAGCTGCCTGACTCTTCGTGCTGAAGCACGGCCTTGGTCACCTGGCCTTGCCGTTGTCCCTCCCCCAGGGTACACCTGGAGCCGGCTCCCTCCCCTCCCGACCCCCCCTGGGGTGATCCCACTGTCTCCAAGTGGGACGAATCCGACTGCACCCAGGCATCAGACCGCCTCCCCTGCTGCGATGCCTGCAGGGATCTCTTCTGCCAGTTGGCCCTCCAGCCCAGCCTTGCTCACTCCAGCCCCTCAGGAGGCCTGATCCAGCCTCTTCTCCTCCCTCCATTGGCCCCTCTCTGGGAACTGCTTCCCCTTCCCATTGTCTCCAGCTTCTGCCTCCATTCAGGGCCAAGGCCAGCCCTCCCGCAGCCCTGGTCCCCGCAGTCCCCTCTGCCTCTCCTGCCTCATTTCTGCTGCATCCTCCATGTGGCCTCCTCGTGGCTCCTGTCTGCTGCCTGGTACATTCTCCCCACAGCCCGGGCTCAGAGGCCTGTCCCCACAGCAGGCACTCAGGGCCTCTGCGCTGAGTGGAGTGACAGACGAGTGTGGCAGCAGTAGGGCAAATGGCACATGGTGGGCCCACCGTGGCGGGCAAGTCTCTGCATCACCGGGCAGCGCAGGGCAGGCCCGGGAGCGGAGGGTGGACTGAGGGCCAGTGGGACTGTGTGATGAGGGGCTGTCTATCTTCTTTGGGGAGGCATGGAGGTTGTGCCATCGTAACAAGCCCACACTTGGATTTTAACAGGTGACCTTTCCTTGAAGAGTTTTTAGTTATAAACATTCAACATGCTGTTCACGTGGGTGCATCTGCCATCAGCATGGGTGTCTGCGTCCCAGACACTCGTGAGGACAACCTGCACAGGTGAGATGGCCCTCGGCTCCTGCCACACAGCGGTCAGGAGTGGACACACAGGCTCACTGTGCCTTCACCTGGCGCTGCCCCTGTACAAGGCATGTGAGCAATGAGGCCTCAGAGGCTATGCTGATGCTCCGAGTGCTCAGGGTTGACTGCCCAGGGCTGGGGAACCGAGTGCTCATCGGGGCTCACGGGTTCCGTCTTTCAGTCTATGGCAGGTGGCCAGTCCTGTGGCCAGGAGCTGCTGTCTTCTGAAGTGGCTGCCCAGGGCCTTGCCAGTCTACCACCTGCCTCCTTGCCTGGTGCTCCTCTTACTGAGGGGTACCCCCATCAGAGCCAGCAAGGAGGCGGGGCTCGCACCTCGGCTAACATACACCTGCTGACGGAACAGCCGAGGTCTGAGAGGCTGGCCCGGCGTGCCCAGAGCTGCCACACGCTCTACGTGACGATCCTGCTTCCACTCTGGCAGGTGTTTTATGTTTTATGAACAACCTCCTCATTCAACTCAAGGGCCAGCTTCTAAAGACTGAGGCCCCCAGCCCACACCTGCGCTGCCTGGGCTGGGCCACAGGCTGGTGTGAGCAGACCACAGGGTGGGAGCTGGGCCTGGGCTGTACCTGGTCAAAGCCCCGCAGAGGGATGCTGCGCATCATGACTGTGGTGTCCAGTCCAAGGCCGGTGAGGAAGCCGGCGCACTCCAGGGCCACGTCTGCCAGAGACAAGCTAAGGAGTGCTCGCTAGCCCATCATGACATCGGGAGCCAAGTGGCAAGATCCCCAGGGCCCAACACCAGCAGCACACTTCCCACCAGTCCCAGCCGGCCCAAAGGAGTCTCCCAACACCAGCCACAGAGCACCCCCACCCCCATCTCGCAAACGTGCGGGACAGGGAGGGGCTCACTCCAGCACCCATGGGCCAGGTGGCTTCTGCCTCCACGGGGCATCTGTCCAGACTCCCTGGAGTTTCACCTCAGCCTCTAGGATGAGGCCCACTCTGTGGGGTCCGAGTGGTGATGGAGAGGAAACACCCCGTCCATGAAAGACACAAGGCAGCAGCTTCTGGCCTGCGCTCTGGGCTAGCAGCCCCAGCACTTTCATCTTCCCTGAATGACCCCCTTCCTGACCCCAGGGCCTCCTGTGGCTCCTCGCCTGACCCCCCTGGTCCTGCTGCTCCCTCTAAAGGAACGGACCTGAGTGAGTGGGGCTGCTCTCCAGGGAGGATCACCTGCCTCACGGCTGCGTCCAGCTGGCCCAGCTGCCTCAGCCGCTCAGTGTGTGGCTCAGGAACAGCCTCCGGAAGCCCTAGACTCAAAGGTCAGCCTAAACTTGTCCCCTGAGTACAGGTCATCCACTCTGAGTGGCCCTTTAAGTGCCTGCTTCCAGGCAGCGAGTATACTCGCGGGCAGAGGGAGAGCAGTGGGGAGGGCTCGGGGCACTAAGCGTCCCCTCTCGGGACGCAGGCGCGGCCCTTGGTCACCTGCACACCATCAAAGGATACAGCTGGCTCCAACCACCAACCTGTTAGAGGAACGAACACAGAGAAGAACAACAGAAGTGAGTCTCACACGTGGCCCACCATCACACACAAGCAGCTGCTCCAAGTGGGGGCTCTGCCTTGGGGACAGGGCCCTTCAGCCTCCGTGCAAGGCACTCAGTCGGCTGACGTGTGACTGCGGGCGAGTCAGCTGAGGCCGAGTGTTCAAACAGCTCGTCCCAAGGTACAAAACCCACTTCCCAGAGGCTGCAGCTGTGAAATACAACATGACAAATAGTGTCATTGGATCAGAAAATTGGCTGGTGGTGAAGGATGTGAGTGGCCAGTGACAAAACAGCACATGTCCCATGAAAGGCCCTGGAAGTGGGACCCGCATGGACCCAGGGGCATGGTGGGAAAAGCCCAGTTCGAGGAAGCAGAAGGGTTTTCCTTCTCCCTCAGGTAAGCTCTGCCTTGGGGGCTCTCTGGAGCTCCTGCAGCCAGGGTGGCAACAAGGACACTTGGCAGAATGGGGAGGGCACCACGCAGTGGGCGGAGGGGGCGGGGGAGGCTCCTGGAAAGCATCATCTATGGGCACAACACTCTTGACCATGGAAGACCAGGCCGGAAGGCTGACACCTGCCTGTCCAGCCCCAGCACACGCAGGCCCAGGGCCTGGAAAGCCAGCTTCTCTGAGCAAGGAGAAGGGTACCTGGGAGAAGAGGCAGACACAGGACACAGGGACCCAGCAGAATCATATAAAGTATCTGCCATAGTAGTATAAATTCAGCTCCACGCTCGGCATGCTCACACATACACGCTTGCACGCATGCTCACACATGCACACATGCACGGAACCTAATGCAGAATGAAAACTCCCAGCCTGGGAGGCGATGTGTGGGTGGGCTTGTCAGATCACTCCTTCAGCCTTTGAACAAGAGGAGGTGATGTAAGGATGGCTAAGCCTAATGTCAGCTCTAATCCCGCCAAGTACTAATGATATAATTCCATTTCAAGAAGTGGCGGATCCCGGGGAGCACTCATGCAGGTGCCCTGTGAGAAGCAACTGGCACATGGCTTCCTCTCAGGAGCTGGAGAGAGCCATGGAGTCACACCTGGGTGACTGCAGCGAGCTCAGTGCACGGGGAAGCCGAGGGGACTCCTGCACCCGTGTGGTGTCACATAGATGTCTATGCATAGGTACATTTTCAAAATTACAAAAGACCTATTTTTTGGGACATGATTATATGGTGAAAGGGATAAGCCTTTCTTTAAGATATGAAATTATGATACAAACAGACTTTAGCTACTTTGAATACCCTGCCCCAAACACAAGAACAAAGCTGAGCTAGGGCATCAATGCTGAACACACAGCGAGTGCATTTTGCTCCCTGCTTCCAGCAGCAGCAATGGCGTGTGCTGACCGCCAGGGCAACCCCTCTGTCCTCCAAATGGCCTGTCCCTGCTTGTCTCCGAGCCTTCCTGTCTCTGTAAAAGTGGGCCGTCCTGCGGAGTGGATTGTCCACAGCCATGGCCTACAGGACAGCTCCAGGCCCCTCATGCCTCATTGTATACAACGCAGCTATGTACATGGTTTCCGATTTGGGCAAACACGTTATGTTTCTGCAGCCCCCACATTTCCTCCCTACCCTCCTGCACTAAAGATGGGGAGTTGGATGGAGAGACAGGGCAGGCAAGCGCTGAATCCCCAGCTCCTCCCACAGACACCCCTTAGGGCGCTGGGCCTCCCACTTCCACCTCAAAGTCACGGTGCTCCCGCCGAAACCGGTTTGGCTCAATGGATAGAGCGTCAGCCTGCGGACTGAAAGGTCCCAGGTTCGATTCCGGTCAAGGGCACGTACCTTGGTTGCGGGCACATCCCCAGTAGGGGGTGTGCAGGAGGCAGCTGATCGATGTTTCTCTCTCATCGATGTTTCTAACTCTCTATCCCTCTCCCTTCCTCTCTGTAAAATATCAATAAAATACATTTAAAAAAAAAAAAAAAAAAAAAAAAAGTCACGGTGCTCCCAACCCCAGGACCACCAGGTCCGAGTCGCCAACAGGGGGCATATTTGGGAGGAGGCAGGAGCCAGGAAGGCCTTTCCGAAGGGCATGTCCTTGACCAAATGTGTGCGGCTGAAATCCCACAAACAAAAGCACGCATCCCACATGTGCCACGGGTGGCTCTGGGCCTCTTCCTGCCTTCATGAGGCAGAATTATCAACCATCTTGGTTTTCACTCCACCCGGTACCCCAATTTATCAAATAATGCTTATTCCCTGAAGAATGAAGGATTCGAGAACTCAGCCAGAGAACCCCTTCAAATGGACTAAAGTAAGAACGAGATGGAGCCAAAGTGCAGCCTCCAGGTCATGAGTGGGGAGAGTGCCAGGAGGCAGGGGCGCCCTCTCGTTTTGATTGGTAAGTTTGAAACTGCAGATCAGCTTCCACTGGCCACCGAGGACATGCTCGGCCTGGATGGGGGCCTGAGGGTGATGGGGCTGAGCCCGGGTGCCGTGTCAGTGACCAACGCTGGCCCTGGCCGGCCACGGGAGGACAGCAGTGCCGGCAGCGAAAGTCGGGGGCCAGCTTGTTGTACCTGGGGCGGGAGGAGTGAGCTTCTGAGGGCTGGAAACTTGCCTATCTCTGCATTAGGAGGCCCAGGACTAGGCCATCAGCCCACGCCGGAAGTCACCATCTGCACTTGGAGGCCTTGGTTCCATTTCCCTGGTGCTCTGAGCAGTCCTACTCTCTGTGCCTTTGTGTGTGCAAACATTTTACACGAAGGTATAGCTACCGCGGGATTAGCCTAATCACAGGGCAGGCTTTCTTGTTCAAGATCTGAATGGGGGGGAAACAGAAACAAAAGCCTTAATTCAGGCCCGGGAAGCCCTGGCTTAAAGAGCTCTCCACCTGCCTCTCGAGTTTGAAGGCCCCTGATCTGCTCCCCAAGGGGAATACCCACACAAAGTGAGGGCCTCGCGGCAGGCACCTGGCCCCTTGGCAGTCCTGCCAGCGCAGGAAATGCCAAACAGGCCCTAGGGAGGCAGCACGGGGGCGGGGGACCCAAGGCCTCCTCCCCCGTGTGGGCCAGCCCCCTCCCACCCTCAGGGCCTGTTGCTGGGCCCACTTCCACCAGGCCCGGAGCTCTACATTCTGGCCCCACAACGGATGCCACCTCAGGCTCTGGCCCCACAACTGCTGCCGCCCTGAGGAGGTGTCTCCTCAGCCCCTGAGCCCTTCACGACTTAGTCACAGGGACACGCGCCGGGAGATGGGCAGCAGTGCTTTCCAGCCGGTAGCCAGGTCCAAGCTGCTGGCTCGCCTCCCTTTGCTGGACTAAGGATGTCATGCTCAAGCTAAACAAACATGGAAGTTAGGCAGAAAATGAAAAATTAGGCTGCAGTGAATTTTCCTAAATTAATGACTGTGGTGCTTAGCAAAATAAAATTTACATTCTTCTCTCTTGCTCTTAGGAAGAGAGAAAAGCAGTTACAGTACCTAATCAGCTTCTGAACTCAACAAGGGTCACACAAAAGCTCCTTCCATGACCTACTCTGACAGGCAGCCCAAGTCACAAACTCTCCCTGCTTCACGCTCTCTGGGGCCCAAGGACAGAGGTCAGGCCGGCTGGAAAGCAAGCTGGGCCATGCGGGGCAGGCTGGACAGCGCCTCCCTCTGCAGGCCCTCAAGGAGACCCAGGCGGCCGAGTGGCAGTGGGAACACAGGGTCCTGGGTCCCATCTGGACATGACAACTCTGCTGCCTGGTGGGTCCCACATGGGAGAAGAGCCGCCCCCGGTGGCTCTGGTCTCATTCAAGTCCTCTTTGCCATTAGAGAAAGTTCTGACACTGACGTCAGCCGAGAGCTCTCGCTCAGAGCCAGGTCTGCAGAGAGCTGACCTCAAACCCGGAGTGAGCCCCAGGCAGCAGGACTGAGCAGCTGGGCCAGGAAGCCAAGGGGGTTGAGTACAGTGACCTTGACTGCCTACCCTGAAGGCACGCAAACAGTTGCAACACGTAGGGACCAGATGGTCCTGGGCCTGAGCAGGTTGGGTGGCTGTGCTCAAGTCCCAACCAGGCTGCCTGGGGCCAAAAGGCCTCTAAGGGGAGATGGCCCTCCATGTGAACAAGCAAACATGCTGGGGCCGTGGATCGAGGTGGAGCCCGGCTGCCTCAGGGGCACTGGGGTCTAGATACCCCAGTACCTGCATCATTCCAGGAGCTGTGGGGAGTGGGCCCCTTTCTCCCCTTCCATGTTCCCCCCACGTGCCCAGGGGTTGCCCAGCTGAATGACTGGGCCATGCAGGGCTTGGGCCTCCCTAGGCAGGCCTGTACACCCCTCTGTGCCCCTACTTCTTCCACCGGTTGGGGACAGCTTCCCAAAGTGGCCATTATTCCCCTGCCCATTCCTTCCCAAAGGGCTCCTGCCAGCCCAGAGGACTCCTTCCTTCCTCCAGAATCATCCATGCATCTTCAACCCATCCTGGGTTTCCACACAAAAATAAAGAAATAAGGCCCTAACCAGTTTGGTTCAGTGGGTAGAGCATCAGCCTATGGACTGAAGGATCCCAGGTTCGATTCCAGTCAAGGGCACATGCCCAGGTTGCAGGCTTGATCCCCAGTAGGGCGTTTGCAGGAGGCAGCCGATCAATGATTCTCTCTCATCATTGATGTTTCTATCTCTCTCTCCCTCTTCCTTCCTCTCTGAAATCAATAAAAATATATCTTTTAAAAAAAGAGAGAGAGAGAGAAAGAAACAAGAATGGAAAAGGGACACAAGCCGGACACAAAGCTGGCATTCAGGCGGCAGAGCTGAAGATGCCAACCTATACAGCCTGCCTCAGGTCTCGCATGTGCTGGCCCAGCCCGCCGGGCCTCCGAAGGTCCTGCCCATGAACTCGGGAACTCACGCTGCACTTGCTGGAGTCCTCTACACGGGACGCGTCACCGCCAGGAGATCCAAATCAGGTACCCAGCTGTGTAGTGAGGGTGTTGACTGTTTTCCGACTGGGCTCCGACTTGGCCACCCCCTCTGCCATCTATTAGCCCTGGGCTCCTCAGACCTGGACACAAGCAAAGGACGAAAGGGTCTCCTCACATGTCCATGAGGCTAGGACACCACTGTGGCTGTGGGGGGTCCAAAGAGCAACAAAGGTGGTGGAGCAAATGCAGGAGGCTGAAAGCCGCAGGCCCCACCGTGGGCTCCACGGGCCAGATCTGAAGCTACTGGTCATCGTGCACCATGGAAGGTCTCGTGCTGCCCAGGCCCCATCACAGGAAGACGGGAGAGGGAGGCCTGTACGTGCAGCGGAATCCATGAGAAAGCTGGGGCCTGGCGTGCCACCCAAAGCCTCCAACGGGCCTTGGGGAGCTGTTCAGAGGACACAGTACCCGCTGCAGGAGGAGGCCAGGCGCTCGGGCACCCTCGGCCACCAGCTTGGCCTCCTTGATGGGGCCAAGTAGAAACGTCCCGCCCGGTGACGGGAGGCACTTGGGGCCAGGGGGCAGCCCTCAGGTCCATATTAATTTCAGCTCCATTTTAAAGGCGAGTTAAAATAAACACAGGGAATATTTATAAGGCAAATAAATCTGGCAGAAACAGCCCCTCCAAGTGTGAGCAGAGGCCTCCCCCTCAGCCCCAGCCCAAGCTGATAAAATACAGAAATGCTACTGTAGACCCTGCGGGCTTATTTTGACTGCGCGGAGGAATGTAACATGTAAACACTGACTCCCATATCACACTGTTACAACTTGCATTAACAGCACCGGACAAAAGCTGCATTTTCACAGAAGCATCGTACAGGGATATATCTCCAGCTTAATTTTTTAAAAAAACCATTTCCTCACATAAATCATGCTCAGAACGAAACGGGTGACTGATACATTGCAAACACTTTTTTTCTTAAACAATAACATACCTAGATTCCTTCTAAACGAAAGAGCTTGTTTAAAAAAAAAAATCTTCTAAATTTTTTTTTCCTTCTGAAGAAAATAAACACTACAGTTTCTTTCCCGACCAAAGTATCTGGGGCCGTGTCTTCCTGGCCGAATGGGCCACGGCCCCCAGCACACGGCCACAGAGGAGCAGTGCAAGCCAGGACCACCTCGCCGCGTGCCGCCGGTACCCACTGCACCCAGGCCTCCCACCCTGCCCCTCTGAAGACGATGCCAGGCACTCTCGCCAATGCCACAGGAAAAGCGGAGTTGAGAGCCAGGGCAGAACAGGGACTCAACTCCTGGATGAAGCTTTCAGATTGTCCCGAGGGGCTGAGCGGCCAGCTATGCTGGACTCCAGCAGCCGGGTCACCACCCCACCACACCACAGATGAACTGCAAACACCCCGGACACAAAGGCAAAGCTGAAGGGTGGAAGTCCTAAGGGAAAATACAGAAGCTTTTTTTTTTTTTTTTAATATATTTAATTGATTTTTTACAAAGAGGAAGGGAGAGGGATAGAGAGTTAGAAACAACGATGTGAGAGAAACATCGATTAGCCGCCTCCTGCACACCTCCTACTGGGGATGTGCCCGCAACCAAGGTACATGCCCTTGACTGAAATAGAACTTGGGACCCTTCAGTCCACAGGCTGACGCTCTATCCACTAAGCCAAACCGGTCAGGGCCAGCAGCTTTTTTTTTTTTTAAGAAAAAGAAAAAAAATCTTGGGGGTAGGGAAGGCCTTCCTGAACATGCAATAAATCTAAAAGCCATTAAGTGTAAAAAGAGATCTAAGTTACATTAAAAAAAACATTTGTACATTGCACAAGTTAAAAGACATGACAAGCTGAGAAAGTCTGCAACATAAACGACATGGGATCACAGTCCTAATATGCAAACCAGCTGGAAGATAAGAGATAAGAGAAGAAAAAGAAAACCAGATAGAAAGCAGGCCAAGGACCAAGCTAACAATTCACACACGCGCAGGCACACCGACATTCACACACAAACTCACATACAGATACTCCATTTTAAATGGCCGAGAAATACACAAAAAGATTACTAATAAGAGCAAATGCAAATAAAACCAGGTCATGTTTAACCTATTGGGTAGTCAAAGATAAAAGAACAGAAATTATGCATAAAGAGAAAAAAAAGGAATAAATGTGACAACATAAAAATTAATAATTTCTGCATGAAAAACTACCTTTAAGTCAAAAGACAAACCACAGCCTGGGGGTGCTTGTGGAAGGTGATGGACAGAGGGACACAAACCTGCATGAGCTTGAGCGCAGATCGGGGAGGGACCCAGACGTGCCTCGGGCAGAAGCCACTGGTGCTCACCTGATGGGGGCAGGAGAGGTTCCTTTCATTTCTATGCCTGTGGAAAAGCTGGTGCCCACATGAGGACGGAGACAGCAGGCAGAAGTGCCCGTATAACAGGGAGCAGCCCGCCAGGAGGGAGCATGTCAGCTGATGTGTGAAGGTGTGAAGGGCATCTGCCTTGGACCTCGGGTTTCTACTTGTGAAACACCCTCAGGTATATGTTACACATAAGAAGCACTTACGCCCCGGCCGGTTTGGCTCAGTGGATAGAGTGTCCCAGGTTCAATTCTGGTCAAGGGCACATACCTTGGTTGCAGGCTCAATCCCCAGCCCTGGTTGGGGCACATGAGGAAGCAACCAATCGATGTGTCTCTCTCTCTGCCTCTCTCCCTCTCTTCCACTCTCTCTAAAAATCAATGGGAAAATATTCTCAGGTGAAGATTAACAAAAAGAAGAACAAGAAGTACTTATGATGGTATATAAGATGCACACCAACGGTTTCCATTGCAACATTGTATAACAATGAAAAAGAGAAACTACTGAGTTGCTCCAATACGGTGAAAAGATAAAATAAACTACAATATATCCATTCAAGGGAATCCAGCCTCTGCCCTGAACAAAGATGCTTGGTGAACAGGAAATGATGATGGTGAGCAGAGCATCGTGACATGCACACACACTCCCCATGTACACACAACACACACACACGCCTCACATGTATGCTTGTGCACACATGCCTGTCCACCTCTGGACACATTTTTCCACCCACATTTCCTTGTAGGCAAGTCCCAAGGCAGCCCAGTGCTGCTCACGACCAAGCCTCTGTCGCCCTCTGGTGGTCTTTTTGGTTGGCATGAGCATGAAGTCCCCTCCATAACCTACAGGCAGGAGCTCTATGGACCTAGAACAGCTCTGTGGATGCAGGAAATGAACTTAGTGCATTTCCATCTGCTTGGGAAATATAAAACCACTCACATGCTTCACCGATCTCATTTCCACAACTGGGATGTGGTTTCTGAGGCCTCTGGAACCTTCTTTGCGAGATCTCAGGGAAGTCCAAGGTGCGAACCAGGTGAAAGTAGAAAAGTTTGAGGCCAGAGGGGCTGAGGGCTTTTCCTGATGACCTGAACCTCTTTCCCTGCTTGAATGCTCCTCTCTCTGATGTTTCTGACAGGACCCACTGGAACCCTGGGGCTCCAGGGAAACCTGTTTGAAAACCATTGCCCTAGACCAGTGGTCGGCAAACTGTAGTTTGCCGCTCTGTTGACTAATGAGTTTGCCGACCACTGGGATAGGGGCTTAATCACAAGGAACAACAACAGCCTGTAATTATTGGAATCGAGAGTCTAGGTCAGTGGTCAGCAAACTCATTAGTCAACAGAGCGGCAAACCCAACAGAGCGGCAAACCGTGGCTCAAGAGCCGCATGTGGCTCGCGAGCCGCAGTTTGCCGACCACTGCCCTAGACAATATTGGATTCACTTAGTGACACATGTGCCATCATTTCCAAGATAGTCACAGGATGTGTCAACAACCCATCTAAGGGGCACAAATAATGGGCTTTCTGTCCTCCTCTCAGGGAGATGGGAGCAATGCCCTCGGAGAGAGGACCACACAGTATTCTACACGGCCCTGATGTTTAAGAAAGAACAAAGGGGACCCCACTTGGGCATGTATCACGTCTTACGTTTTTCCAGGGGATTCCTTCAGCCAGAAGATGTCATCACTTGTAATCCCATGTTCCACGGCACCTTCAATCTACCCAGAAAAAAAGGATCAATGTGAGAGAATGTCATTGGACCTGTCCTAGAGACTTCCTCCAAGGGGACACCCATTTGTAGACACAACACAACCAGACCCACCCAGCCCACTTGTGGGTGCACTTTCCTGCTCCACAGACTTCTTCAGGTTGTGGCTCTAGGGACAGGTGACCTGTCTGTATCTAACTCGGTGTGCCATCTGCCCAGCATGAAAGCACTGCCTCTCCTTGGATGTGCAAGGTGACCAGAGAGCCAGGGCACGGCCAGCAGCTCTTTCCTCTCCACTCTCCAGGACCCCCAACTTCCTCCGGACCCAGAGCTACGGGGAGGGGAGGGGGAAGCGAGGCAGGGGTGGGGGAGCAAGCCATCTCCAAGGGCACCAGGCTGAAGGCTGGATGGGAAAGCCCAATGGTCTCTGCCCTGGAGGGGAAGCACAGGTGGCCGTGCTCAGGAACTATATGGGTCCTCCTGTATCCCAGCAGGGCCTGGTGAGGGGCTCCTGAGCAAGTGGAAAGACACCAGGCAAGCCCTAACCGGTTTGGCTCAGTGGATGGAGCGTTGGCCTACGGACTCAAGGGTCCCAGGTTCGATTCCGGTCAAGGGCATGTACCTTGGTTGTGGGCACATCCCCAGTCGGGGGTGCAGGAGGCAGCTGATGGATGTTTCTCTCTCATCTATGTTTCTGGCTCCCTATCCCTCTCCCTTCCGCTCTGTAAAAAATCAATAATATATATATATTTTTAAATAAAAAATAAATAAATAAAAAGAATACTTTAAAAAAAAAAAGACACCAGGCAAGCACTCCCTCAGGCCTGTGAGAGTAAGATGTGCTGGTGGAGAGGAAATGGATTTCAAACAGTTTATGATTCCAACTGGCAAAAAAAATAAAGTCAGGGATTTCTTGGGTTTGCTGAAGGGAAACCGAAAGGTCTGAAAATCAAAGGGACTGAAACACAAGCAAGTCTTGGCAGGCACCCAGGGGGGTGGGCAGCAGGGTCATCCCGGGTGAGGTGTCAGAGAGCAGGACAGCCGGGACCAGGACCCGCAGCTCCTGCCTCATCTCCCTCTGGGCAAACAGAGACATGGGCAGCTGCCCAGCCAGCCGAGGCCCAGCAGGGTGGAGCCAGGCCAGTGCCCTCCACAGGGCGCCCTGGTGTGGGGCTGTGTGCAGCTCCGCCCTGGGCCTCAAAGGAGCTGAGATGACTGTCTGGCTCCTGGGGCTTTAGGCTGGGTGGGGGTCACTGACAGTCACCCGCTTTGCCCCTCTCTGTTGTAGCTACCTTGAACAACAGCGCCCTGCCATCCCACGGAGCCAAGCAGCCTGCCCCAGGGCCAGCCCCGAGGCTGCTCCTGCTGGCCTGACAGCAGAAGGGAACCAGTGGTCTCTGAGGACAGAGGCGTGCTTTTCCCTCGGTGCCCCGTTTCCAGAGAAAGCACAGAACAGAAATTGGAGGTTCAGGTTCAGCCATGGGCAAACTACGGCCCGCGGGCCGGATCCGGCTGTTCTATCCGGTTCTCTTGCTCTCCCCTCCGCTCCTTTACTTTGAATTTATATTAGTTCACACAAGCACTCCATCCATGCTTTTGTTCCGGCCCTCCGGTCCAGTTTAAGAACCCATTGTGGCCCCCGAGTCAAAAAGTTTGCCCACCCCTGGTTTAGGTGTCTGAGAGGAAACAGGACCAGCCCTTGTTCTTCCATCCATGCTCCATCTGGGTCTCGGTAGGAGGCAGGAGCCCTCCAGGCTCGTGGGACCTGTGGGCCTGTGCCCTTTGCTGCGGCCCATGTGGAGGTTCAGCGCTTGCAGCACCCACTTCCTGGGGACCTGGGAGACCCTCGAGGATGTGGCTCAACCAAACCCCTCTGTCCTCCCTTCCCGCTTCCCATTCTGCCTCACCCCACCGGGGGCCTCTTCCTCAGCTCACCTTCCTGGTAGCAGGGAGGACAGAGAAGCCCCCACACATACGACGGGGCCAGGAGGTGACGTCAGCAAAAAGGGTGTGGACTGAGGGCCTCCCAAGGTCCACCCCTCCATAAAAACAGCAAAAAAACTGGCAAAAGCGGTCAGATTCGAGTTTTTCATAATTCCGGAAGTTAACCGAAGGCTTGTGGCAACACAGGGAACATTAAGTCAAGAAAAATGGCTGAAACTTGGTAAGAATGGTAAGTTTTGTGGAACATTAACTTACTCTAGTCCCATCCCCCAGCTCAGTGGCAGCCTTGAAAAATGACAGTACGGAGAGAGCAGAACGGAGCTGGAGCCTGTTCAAAGCTCCTTCCCCAGGAGCAGCCATGGCAGGCCTTGCCGGGGGTTCCCACTCAGTGGGCTGGTCTTCCTCTGACCTCCCCCGAACTCGCCCAGCGCTGAAAGACCCTCCCTGGGGAGGATTTGCCCCGTGACGGAACATCACGGCTGCCTCCGGTGATGGATAACAATTGACGCAAACAACAGCCTAACCCAGTGGTCGGCAAACTCATTAGTCAACAGAGCCAAATATCAACAGTACAACGATTGAAATTTCTTTGGAGAGCCAAATTTTTTAAACTTAAACTTCTTCTAACGCCACTTCTTCAAAATAGACTCGCCCAGGCTGTGGTATTTTGTGGAAGAGCCACACTCAAGGGGCCAAAGAGCCGCACGTGGCTCGCGAGTCGCAGTTTGCCGACCACTGGCCTAACCAAAAGCGGAAAAGGAAAAGCTGGGGCAGCAGGCATCCATCGGGGCTTTCAAAAGCTCCAATGTATTCCTGGGATCTAGATGGCCGGGCGTCGGCACTGGGCTGCGCACGTGCCTGGGAAAGGCCCGAAATGGCACTGAGCTCCCAGCCTCTGGCTGACCTCGGGCTCTGGCCCAGCAGGAAGTGAGGGCTAAGGCAGTTCCTCGTGCCTGGCTCAGTGTCGGAGGTATGCCTCAAAATGCCCACGGGCCCTCGGCAAAGACGGGAGATTTCTTACTTCCAGGTGTTTAAGGCAATCTCTGTCATTAGCTGACCACTAAGCTAACTGAGCGGAGAATTCAGTGGCCTCACACAACAAAGGATAAAGACTTTACAAAATCAGTTCAGAAAAGTCATCCAACAGCAATACACAAAATTCTACAGCGGAGAGAGACTTTGATTCCCAGAGGAACATATTATTTAATTTGAAAAGTTCTGTTATTGCCTGGCCACTGGTGTGGCTCCATGGTTGAGCATGGACCTATTAATCAGGAGGTCACAGTTTGATTCCCAGTCAGGGCACATGCCTGAGTTGCAGGCTCAATCTCCAGTAGGGGGTGTGCAGGAGGCAGCCAATCAATGATTATCTCTCATCATTGATGTGTCTATCTCTCTCTCTCCCTTCCTCTCTGAAATTAATAAAAATATATATTTTTAAACAATGAAAAGTTCCATTATCAACAAAAAACTATGAGACAAGCAAAGAAACAAGAAAGTATGACCTTCACACACTGCTGGTAGGAATACGAAATGGTGTAGCTGCTTTGGAAAACAGTCCAGCAATTCCTCAGGTTAAACACACACACACACACACACACACACACACACACACACACACTAGAGGACTAGAGGCCCGGTGCACGAAATTTGTGCACGGGGGCAGGGGGGTGTCCCTCAGCCCAGCCTGCACCCTCTCCAATCTGGGACCCCTCGAGGGATGTCCGACTGCCCGTTTAGGCCCGATCCAGGTAGACCTGATCCTACCTGGATCGGGCCTAAACAGGCAGTCGGACATCCCTCTCACAATCCAGGACTGCTGGCTCCCAACTGCTCACCTGTCTGCCTTCCTGATTGCCCCTAACCGCTTCTGCCTACCAGCCTGATCACCCCCTAACCACTCCCCTGCCAGCCTGATTGATGCCTAACTGTTCCCCTCCCAGCCTGTTTGCCCCTAACTGCCCTCCCCTGCAGACCTGGTCCCCCCCAACTGCTCTCCCCTGCAGGCCCGGTTGCCCCCAACTTCCCTCCTCTGCCGGCCTGGTCCCTCCCAACTGCCCTCCCCTGCTGGCCATCTTGTGGTGGTCATCTTGTGTCCACATGGGGACAGGATCTTTGACCACATGGGGGCAGCCATCTTGTGTGTTGGAGTGATGGTCAATTTGCATATTACTCTTTTATTAGATAGGATATATATATATATACCCAAAAGAAGTGAAAACTTAAGTCCACAGGGAAACTCCTATGCAGATGTTCACATCAGCATGATTTGTAAAAGCCAAAAGTGGAAACAACCCAGATATCCATCAATGGACAAGGGCATAAACAAAACGTGACATACACATACAATGCGATATTATTCGTCATAAAAGGAGATGAAGTTCTGATACAGGCTGCACCAGGAACGAACCCTGAAGATGTTACGCCAAGTGCAGAAGCCAGTCACAAAGGCCATACCGTGTGTGATTCCATGGATGTGACATGTCCAGAACAGGTAAATCCATAGAGACAGAAAGCAGGCCCTTAATTGCCAGGGACTATGGAAGCAGGGAATGGGGAGTGACTGCTAAGGGATATAGGGATTCATTTTGGGGTGATGAAAATGTTCTGGAATTAAGTAGTGGTGATTGATGGTTGCCCAACTCTGTGAAATAGCCAGTGAATTGTATCCTTTAAAAGGGTACGTTTTATGGTACGTGAATTTTGTCAATTAAAAAAAAAAAAGATTTGGGTTTGGAGGAGGAAGAACAAGTTTTAAGCCCTGGATGTTGCAATGTTCTGAGGCTGAAGAGAAAAGGAAGAACCAACAGAGGAGACAGAACAAGTGGCCCTGAGATAAAGGAGAATAGGCCTGGCGGTTCCCAGATGCCAGCTGGAGAATGAACTGAGCCCGGCCGGTGTTGCTCAGTGATTGAGCATTGACCCATGAACCAAGAGGGCCCCCAGTTCTATCCCAGGTTGCGGGCTGATCCCCAGTAGGGGGCGTGCAGGAGGCAGCCAATTGATGTTTCTCTTTCATCGATGTTTCCACCTTCCTCTCTCTCTAAAATCAATAAAAACTTTTTTTTTTTAAGAATGACTTGAGAATGGCTCTTAGGACTCAGCAGTGTGGGAGTCCTGGTGACCTGATTCAGCAGAGTGGATTTAAGAAAGAATTGGAAAATAGAAAGTAACGATGGTAAGCACACAAAACCTTTTTTAAAGAAGAGGAAGAGTGGGGAGTGCTGCTGGGGTGGGAAGCATGAGCATAGTAAACAGCATATCACGTGAGCTCAGAGACCATGAACATGCAGGGCGGCAGGGAAGGCTGTGTTCGAGGGCACTCACGTGCGTGGGGTACCTTGGTCTCCCTCCAGTAGCGATGACAATATGCTTAGCCGAAAGCAGAGTCTAAGAAGAAACCAAGAAAGCCAGGGTCAGACAGATACATGGTGGTCACCCACAGCTCTGCCAGCAGGTACCCCAGGGCAGAGACCCACGCTTCTAAAGCAACCCCTGCCCAGCACTGCGGACCCTGTGGGCAGCAGCTCAGAGCCCTGTGGAGCTGGGAGCCCAGTAGGGTCCAGGGACAGGCAGAAGAGGGCAGGGAGTTGTTCTAACTCCAAGCACTTCATAGTTTACAAAGCACCCTGCCGGTGTCTCGTTCCCACTAAACTGTGCAAGGGTGTGATCACCCCCCCCACCCATGGCCTCACCACGCGTCGCCCCACGTGGCACATGAATCGCCCATGATCCGCTTCATCCCTCAGAGAGAATGACGAGCAGCCTCAGAGGCATCCGTCTCGTCCACTCAGCAGCACTGATTACTGAGAACAGCACCTCGGTCCGCGGCACGGTCGGGACTCACCTCTTTCCCACCTTTTGTGACACCGCGAACCATGTGTTCATTAACAAAGCTGGCCTTCATGTTAAAGTAACTGACTTTTCTGCAAAATAAATAGAATTTTCAAACATTTCCTTTACAAATTCAGCATCGCCTGTGGGGTTAAATAGGGAGCACTGTGTGGCTGGTAAAATGTGAGCGCGGGCCCACAGTGCACATCCTGCACCCACAGTCCAGGTGGGGGAGCGGAGAGAACAGTGCCGGGGAGCACGGCCTCCCGGAGGGGTCAGGCACATCCCACCAGGAAGAGACCCCCATGTGCACCCAGTTACCCCAAAACATCCCAACCACCAATTTCCCGCTGGCAAGGAAGAGTGCCCAGAGGATAGGCAGTGCCCCCCAACCTTTAGGGACAGCGAGACGAGGAAATGGGTCCGACGGGAGCACAAGGGTGGTCGGGAGCAGGGTGTGCAGAAGCAACCCACCCTCTCTGACCACAAAGGCTATGCTGTGGTGTGGGCTCCAGGTGGCTCTGGGGAGCCTTCCCCACCACCTTGACCTGGCGTTCTGCCCAATGCCAAGCCCTGTGCCTCATGTCCCACCTGAAGCTCCTACAGAAGTCCTTGCTCACCCACAACCCATTAAGAGCTGCAGGACACAGATACAGTTCCACACCAGCCTCCTTCGGTGAGCAGCTCTAGAGCCAGCCCAGTGCCTGGCCTGTTTGGTGCCCACCCGCGGTCAGACAGAACAAATGGCAGAGCCTGATGCCTCCAGAAAACTGCACTGGGGAACAGCGAGCCCCATTCGGAGAAGAAATGACACGATGTGGCCTAGCTCCCCGAGGGACCCCTGGGGAAGCCAGGGTAGCAGCCTCCTGGCTCAGCTTTCTTAGGTAACAGGGCACAAAACAGCTGCCTACTGCACGGCCAGGAAAATCCCTTGGGACCAAGCTAAGGGTGCTCAGATGAGGGCCACCAGACCTCTGAGGGAGTGGCTCTCCTCCATGACCCACATGGCATAGGGCAGAACTACTGGATAAGGAGCAAAGCTTCGCCTGGGTCAGTACAGTGTCAGGCACCTCTCCCTAAGGATGGGAGATGCTTCAGTGGGAGGAAATGTCCACATCCGAGCTGGGGATCCCAAAGGGCTGATGGGCCCTGGTGGGCTCAGGCTGGAGTGATCACGTCAGGCCTTGGCTCTAGCGCACAGCGCCAGGCCTCGTCGCCGTGCCCAGAGAGCCAGAAGCCAGAACAGGGCCGCTTGCTAAACCTTGTACACTGTGAACCTCACACTTTGCTGCTCTGGGCTCTGCTGGGCCACCCCGCAGGGCAGCCTCCACTCCCAGGGCACTCGCCTGACAGCTGCTTATCTGCACGCTCCACCCTCTGAGCAGGGACTCTCATCTCATTGCTGCTGAGCCCCCAGGAGTAGGGGCTTGTCAAGGTCTGAGATGACCCAGGGAAGGCCAGGGGGCGGCGAGGCTCAGTACCTCTCCTGCAGCTGGACCCGGTGCCCCCAGTTCAGCGACTTCACGTAGTTTTGAACGGCTTCTGCCATTTTCCTCCTGTTATCACACAAAACAAAACATCCAGAGCCACCACAGAAGTGGTAGCTGTAGAGTCCCAAACAGACTGTTAGATGCAAATAGTGCATTAACAGAAACACCAAGAAACAGAGGTGTTTCTAAAAATGGTCAAAAATGATGTCCCCCCCCCATGGCCACCACCACTGTCCCAGGTTCGGGGCTGTGGACCTTTGGCCTCATGGGAACCAGGGGTTTGGTCCACAGAGGTCAGTCAGGACAGGGCAGCAGCCCTGCGTCTAGGTCACCAAGAACCACGAAGGGGCCTGTGCGTGGCTCTCAGTGGACCAGACGCCGCCTGTTAAACCTAAAATGGCGTCCACCCCAAAACACTGGCCTTTGGGTCAGGTCATCCAATATGGGGGTGTCCCGTGTGCTGCAGGACCTTTAGCAGCATCCCAGGGTGCTACCCAGTAGACGTAGCAGCACGCCCAATCCCCACCCCTCTGGTGATAACCAAAAATGTCTCCAGACATTGCCCTATGTCTGGGGTCCAAGGTTGCCCTGGGTGAGAAGCCCCATGGGACAGCAGGCTCCCCTGCAGGTTAACAGATGAATAACCCTCCGCCTCCTCCGGGAGTAGCAGAAAAGCACTGGGCTGGGGTGGTGGGGGCTTGCCCAGGGTGGGAATGGCTGGGGGAGGGGGGTCAACTGGGGAAAAAGGAGACATATGTAAAACTTTAGACCATAAATAAAAATTAAAAAGAAAGAAAGAAAGAAAGAAAGAAAGAAAGAAAGAAAGGCACTGAGAACAACAGCTGGGCTCCTCACCAGTCATGCGGGACCTGCTGGGGCACCTCCCAGCCGTAGTGGGGGGCATCTTGGATCATGCCCCCCAGCAGCGCTGCGTGGTGCATCAGCTTCTTGGGGATGCAGCCAACATTCACACAGGTGCCGCCGAGGCCCCACCGGGTGCCTGGTATGTTGAGAAGAGCACATTTAGATTCATATTCAGGCAAGGGCTTTCTTGTTCTTCTACAGTTTAGAATTCCTTTAGGTTGTGGTTTGTAACTCATACATGGCCAGGTGACCCTGCTCTACTGCTTTGCTCTGTATAATTGTGTTCAGAGTCCTTTTTTAGTGTGGTTTTTGTTGTTGTTGTTAATCCTGACTGGGCCAGGGATCGAACCTGCCACTCAGGTATGTGCCCTTGACCGGAAATCGGGCCTGCAACCCTCAGGTGAGCTACACCAGCCAGGGCCAGAGTCGTTCTTAAATAAGAAGGAGGAACTTTAAAGTAATGGCAGTTTACAGGGAAACAGGGCACTCTCTGGAGACTCTGGAAAGCAGGGTGCCTGGTGGCTCAGCTGCCCTCTGTATCAGAAACTGCCCTTCCCTACCCCCTTCCCCAAGACACGTGGCTCCAGCTGGGGGCTGCCTACCTTGCGGGGACGGTTCCACGTAGTCTACCACAGCCACCTTCTTTCCCAGCTGAGCGGCTGGAATGACAAGGGGAGAGGGCAGGTGGCACAACTGGGGAGCTGCTTTGGGGCTGGGACCCCAGGAGCCTATGTGACCCGGAAGAGGTGGGAAAGCCAGAAAAGAATACATATAGCTCTGCACCTGGGCCTCCCACTGCCTGCTGCCACCCAGCTGTGCTGCCCACAGGCGGGAACCCTCTTCTGGGCCCAGATCTCCCTCGCCTCCCACCCCAAGACACTCAGCACAAGACTAGTGCCATCGATGTGTTGATGTTTCTCTCTCTCTTTCCCTCTCCTTTCCTCTCTGAAATCAATAAAAATGTATTTAAAAAAACAAACATATATCCATACACACACACACACACACACACACACAGTTCATAGCAGCACTGTTCACAATAGCCCAAACTAGAAACAAGCCAAATGTCCATTTACAGGTGAATGAACCAACAAAATATGATATAGATCCTATCTAATAAGAGTAATATGCAAATCAACCATCACTCCGCTACACCCACAAGCCACGCCCACCAGCCAATCAGGAGCAAGTATGCAAATTAATCCCAACCAAGATGGCTGCAGCCATGGAACCAGCAGGAGGCTTGGGTTTACCGGGCAATGTTGGAAGCCAAGCTTTTCACACACCCTGGGGGGCCCAGGCCTCCACTCAAGGCTACAAAGTTTCAATTATAAAGATAAATAAATCCCAACAAAAATGGCAGCAGCCACGTAGCTGGAAAGAGCAGGAGGCTTGAGTTGCCCCCGGCGATGGAAGAAGCCAAGCTTTCCACACACCCTGGCGGGTCCAGGCCTCCACTCAAGGCTACAAAGTTTCAATTATAGAAGGTAAATAAATCCCAACAAAAATGGCTGCAGCCATGGAGCGAGCAGGAGGCTTGCCTTCGCTCCAGGCTACAAAGTTTCATTTATAGAAGATAAATAAATCCCAGATACCAGGGCCTCCGCTTGGGTCGCCGGGGGGTGTGGCTGGCCTGCAAACCACCACAGGCTCCTCGCCCAGGCCGTCCCATGCCCCAAGGGAACCCCCACCCTGATCCGGGACACCCTTCAGGGCAAACCAGCTGGCCCCCACCCATGTACCAGGCCTCTATCCTATCCTATCTAATAAAAGAGTAATATGCAAATTGACCATCACTCCAACACACAAGATGGCTGCCCCCATGTGGACACAAGATGGCCGCCACAAGATGGCCAGCAGGGGAGGGTGGTTGGGAGGAACCAGGCCTGCAAAGGAGGGCAGTTGGGGCCGATCAAACCTGCAGGGGAGGGCAGTTAGGGGTGACCAGGTCAGCAGAAGAGGGAAGTTGGGGGCGACTGAGCCTGCAGGCAAGGGCAGTTGGGGGGAACCCAGGCCTGCAGGGGAGAGCAGTTGTGGGGGACCAGGCCTGCAGGCGAGGGCAGTTATGGGTGACCAGGCCTGCAGGGGAGGGCAGTTAGGGGTGACCAGGCCTGCAGGGGAGGGCAGTTAGGGGCAAACAGGCTGACAGGGGAGCAGTTAGGCATCAGTCAGGCTAGCAGGGGAGTGGTTAGGGGGTGATCAGGCTGGCAGGCGGGCGAGCAGTTGGGAGCCAGCAGTCCTGGATTGTGAGAGGGATGTCTGACTGCCCGTTTAGGCCCGACCCTAAACAGGCAGTCAGACATCCCTCGAGGGGTCCCAGATTGGAGAGGGTGCAGGCTGGGCTCGGGGACACACCTCCCCCCCACCATGCACAAATTTCATGCACCGGGACTCTAATATATACTAATCAACAAGAAAAAGGAAAAGGAATGGACTGTGGATATATACAGCAACATAGATGAATCTCAAAGTAATCCTGCTACATGAAAGAAGCCAGAAAAGAATACATATAGCATGATGCCATTTATACACAATTTTAGAAAATGCAAATTAATGTATAGTGAGAGAACACAGATCAGGGCTTGCTGGGGGATACAGCAGGGAGGGGGGAGCAGGAAGGACTTCTCAGGGTTTGAGGAAACTTTGAGGGTTGTTATGGGCTGCACTGTGTCCCTCCCAAATTGGAGTGCTAACCCCCAGAATCTCAGAATGTAGCCTTACTGGAAGACAGGTCCTTTACGGGGGTGGCCTGTTAAAATGAGGTCATATGGGTAGGCGCTGATACGACCTGACTAGTATCTTTATGTAAAAAGACACTCACCAGCAGAGGGACAATCATGTGAGGACACGAGGAGAAGGCGGCCAGGTACAAGCCAAAGAGAGAGAGGTTTCAGAATAAACTGACCCTGCTGGCCCGTGATCTCAGACTTCCAGCCTCCAGAACTATAGGGAAATACATTTCTGCTGTTTAAGCCGCTCGGTCTATGACCTTGGTCATGACCGCCCCAGCACACTGATACAGGGGTGATGGATACATTATCTTGATTGTGGTACCATTTCACAGGTGTGTATGTATGTCAAACCTTATCAGGTTGTTCACTTTAAATATATACGATTTGTTAATTATGTCTCAATAAAGCTATTAAAAAAATGCCACTGTTACAAAAGCCACAGACAGACCTGGGAACTGTTTTGGGTTGAGATACGTTTCTAGAGAGACGACAATGGAGTGGACACAGGTCCAGGGCTTTCTCCTGCTATAAGGGACAGACAACTGCAGTTTGTTTCCTGGGGTAGCTCAGTGGTCCAGTGGAGTGAAGCCCCCAAGTCCCTCTGTGAGCCCCCAAATCAGTCAGAAGACTTCCCAGGCTCCTGGCCCTCAGAGCAGGCTGGGCCCCTTCCCCAGCCCTCAGAGCAAGAGCAGTGGAGAGTGAATTTCCTTTACACCATCTGAGATTCTAAAACCTAGTATCTGCCACAAGGGAGCCATAGTTTCATGGCCAGGGTGCCGGCTCAACTCCCTCTTGCTTTGGGCCCTGTTTCTCTCCCGTCTCCTCCCCTTCACTCTCCCACATCTGCCCGTTGTCATTTAGACTGGGGAGCAGACTGCTGGGCACTCCTACAGCAGAGCCAGGGTCTACAGGGAAACCCTGGCTGTCTTTCCCCACCTGGGGGAGCAGCACACTGCAACGCGAGAGAGGCTCACGTGATGTCTCAGGGTGCCTCTGGGTCCAGCCCGTTTACGGCACACCTCTTCACTAAGTGCCCCTGGGGCCTGGGCCCATCTGGAGAGCAAGACACAGCCAGCACAACAAACCGTGATGTCTGCGGGACGGTGTGAGGGCTAAGAACCAGGACAGCGGAGACAGTGATGGGAACTGGACATGCAGGAGGGTACAATTCGCAGTAAGGCCATCTCAGCAACAAAGACTGGAGGGAGGTGAGTGAGCCTCACAGCTAACTGGGCAGGTGAAGAGCAGGCTACGCAGGGCAACCGCCAGGGCATGGCACAAGGCCACACGGACCTAGGGAAGCATTTGCAAAACAGCGAAGAGGCAGGGGGCTGAGTAGTGTGAGGGAGGGCATGGGTGGTGGGAGAGATATCCCAAGGTGGGGAGATCCCATGAGGCCTGGGGCTGGTGCTGAGGAGGGCAGACTCGGACATGGGGTTCCAACCTGGCTGCCATGTGCTGCACAGATAACTGGGGTACAGTGGGGAGCAGGGCACAGTGACAAGGTTGCTGGGGTGATCCTGGCAGAGTGATAGAACCCTGGAGGCCAGCTGTGGAGACAATGAATTCTGCTCATGGCTTCTCAGGGCACATCACTCAGCCCTGGAGAACACCACCACCCACTCCAGGGGACACTGAAGACTTGGTGACACCATCAGAGCACAGGACACAGGACACATACCTTCCTTGGCACAGGCCAGCCCACCGGATCCCCCACCAATCACCAGGAGATCGTAGTCCGGTCGTCCTGCTGGAGTAAGGGGACAGGGGTAAGAAGGAAGGGCAGGACAAGCCTGGGGCACCAATCCCAGAAGGTAACGCATAATTTCCAAAGGGCAAGCAGCCCTGTCTGGTTAAAAGTGGCACAGGCCCTTACCCTAGCTGGTTTGGCTCAGTGGATAGAGTGTCAGCCTGCGGAACAAAGGGTCCCAGGTTCAATTCCGGTCAAGGGCACATACAGGCTCCTCCCCAGCCCTGAGTTCCTCCCTGAAATGCCTTTGGGGCTCACTGTGGTGTCCCCTCAGAGGCAGCATGCAGCCTCCACTCCCACGCCCAGCACAGAGGACTGCTCGTCTCTTCTGCAAACTACTGATATAGAAGGCAGTCAAGAGACAGCCAAAAAGAAGACACGGAGAAAGGGAATGGAGTGAGTAGGTGAGGACAGGTGTGTCCTTAGGGATGGATGGCCAGCCTGTGAGAGCTCTAACCCAGGGCCCAAGTTGGGGATACCCAGCGCAGGCACGGGATCAAAGACTCTGAAGAGGTCTTAAACTGCTGTCAGTTACTCAGATGGCTTCCATGTGAGCCCAGAGCACCAGGAAGGGAGAAAGAATAGGAAATTATCAGTCCGTGCGTCTGCTACCCAAGGCCAGTGAGCCTCAGAGCCTGGGCCTCTTTGTGAGAAGAGTGCGGCTGTTTTCGCAGTCACGTCAACCTCCCTGGCTATGGAGAAAACACGCAGAGCCCCAGGCCCCTCAAGGACCTGAGCTCAGTGGATGCCCCACAGGCCACAGTCCAGGGCCTATGCTCCTCAGGGGCACAGCAGCTCGGGCCTAGAGGAGGCCCTGGGTCGCAGTTGAGGAAGCCTGGGGAGCAGCCGCCCAGAGCTGTGTCCAGGCACTCGGTCCATGGCCTGCAGGCAGCCTGTCCATGGGGACCCGCAGCAGTGCCCACCAAGCAGCAGGGTCATGCAGGTTCCCTCCAGCAGGAGGCCTTTGAGGGCACCTGAGATGCATGGACAGGTTCTTAGGGATCGAATGGAGCCACAACTTGGTTCAAACAGCCAGTCCAAAGTGGACCCAATTCCAAATGCAACTCAAAGATTCTGAAGAGGTCTTCACCTGCTGTCAGTTACTCTGATGGCTTCCATATGAGCCTAGAGAACCCCAAACCAACTGCTGTTGGAGAAAAGCTACTGCTGGATAAGGAGCTACTGCCGCCTGGCCGAATCTCTCCAGCTGCCTGTCGGGGTAACGGGGGAGGCTTTACCCAGTAGAACACCCCTACCTTCCATTGCAGGTGCTCGTCCTTCCTGCCACCTCAGCAGGGTCCCCGCCGAGTCTCCCAGCCCGGTGCCCCCCGCCCCACTTTATCTGGCCAGCTACCAGGAAGAGGGCAGGAAGAGCAACTGGTCATGTGGATTATGGGCTTATCTTTAGCGGTTTGCTCTCCCCACTCACTGTGCACACCCAGGATCCCTCTGAGCCTGATAACCACTTGGAAGAGGCCGGCAGTGGAGCCTTCGGTAAGTGAGAGAAATCTGCCTTTAAACTCATGGGAAGGTTTAGATAGCTTGCTGGGGAGAAATGACCCTGAAGGACCCCAGAGTGGATGGGTGGGAGCTACTCTGCAGGGTTACCTAGAGGCCCTGCGTTGCCTCACAGCCTCGCCCTCCCCACCTCAGCCAGGCACAGCAGGCAGGGCTGGCCCAGAAAGGTCTGTCTGGCCTTTGTGTTCTTAACCCATTGCCCTTTAATTTTCTGCTCCTCTCTGACCACGGTGCCTGGCACAGGGGCCCAGCAAGTGTGGCAAGGCTGAGTGAACAGCGTGCTGCTCTGGGAGGGCAAGTGGCCCGCAGGTGTGCCCGTTAGCTTGGGGCACTACCTTGGGGAGACCCTGGCAGTAGGTGTTAGGGGACAGGTGACACCAGCAGCACTGCCATGCTGGTTCCTATTCAGGGAAAGCATCACAGCCTCCCCACAAGCCTGGGACACAGCAGGCATCTTTCTCCTCTCAGAGACGCTGCAAGGCTGACATGGAGGAGAAGGTTTAACATCTGACCAGGTGTCCTTGTTGGGGGTTGGCCCTATTTGCTCATCACCACAGCTGGGGGGAGGAGGGGGCAGAATTCTTGGGGCACTGCCTCTTGCCTAACTGGAAACTAAAGGCTCCATTCCAAGGCCACTGGCATGACCCTCTTCTTAAAAACAAACAAACAAAAACAACCTGAACCGTAGGGGCAGCTCCTGTTTACAGATCTTTTCCTTGGCCCCCTGGGTTCCCCAAGGCCACAAAGTACATGGTTGCCCAGTTACACGTGCAGTCAGCCCTTGCTCTCCAGCCCATCATTGGCCAAGGGCCACCACTCTATTCCCGCAGCCCCAAGTGTGTGAAGGACCCCTCATCGGGCCCCTGCTCAGGCCCTTCCACTCTCACTCAAACCCTCCTGAGCAGCCAGCCCCTGCTTGGGACCCTGGTGGCACGCCAGCACTTGCGGTTCTGTGATTACGGTCCTGGTTTGGTCAGTGTCCCTTAGTGGCTCCAGGAGGTTGAACCACAAATCCTCTCCAGCCCAGGGCACCTGCAGAGGAGCGGCGGGCAGTGGGTGCCCAGCCCCGCCCCCCCCCCCCCACCTCCCCACCGACCCCACCGGCTCCCTGGCACCCCTCACGGACTCCCACACGTGCCTGTACTGAGAACTTGCTAGGTGGGGCGCTAGGGCCTCGGGGAGGGGGTGGCCGCCGGGGTGTGCAGGGGACGGCCCCTGGGAACCTCAGGAGCTGAGCCGTCCTCCTCCTGGGATCCATAGTTAATACTGGGCAGGGAGAGGGGGCGCGAGCGCAGGTGACGCCCCAGCAGCACCTCTGCAGGGCTCCCAGCTGTTCCTCCACCTGGAAAGGGTCCGAGGGCGCCCGGCAGCTGGAGGACGCCCGTCCCGGCCGACACCGCTACACCTGGGGACACCCCCACGTGGACACCCCCGGCCGGACCCCGCCCTACCTGCTGCGCCCTGCGCCGCGCCCCGCACCCCGCCCGCCGAGGCCGAGGCCTGCGTCCGCCGGAAGCGCCCGCGGAGTCCCCGCAGCGCCGCCCGCACCGCCATCGCCGCCATCGCCGCGGGGCCTCGTGGCCGGGCTGCCCGCCGCGCTGCCTGCGCCGCCCGGGGTCCGCCAGGGCGAGGTGAGTGCGCGCGGCGGCCGCCCCCGGGCAGAGCCGACCTGCTGCGGGGTCCGACCTGGTCCCCCTGGGACGGGGATCCGGGCCGGGCGGGGGCACTTCGACCTTGGGTGGGGGTCTCTGGACCGGAGTTGGGGATTCTGTTGGGGGGGGGGTTCGGACCCGGATCAGGGGTCCGACCTTGGGTGGGGTCTCTGGGTAGGAGTTGGGGGAGGGGAAGCAGACTTCACTGAGGGAGTGGGAGCTCTGTGCTGGGGGGCAAGATCCGACTTGGGGACAGGGGTCCAGACTGGGGTGGGGTCTCCCACCTCCCGTGGGGATCCAAACTCTTGGGTGGGGGAGGCCTGCCGCTGGGGGAGGGCCCTGACCTGGTGACTGATTGCAGAGTCACGCCTTGACTCCCCGTAAGAGGGCCACCCTTGGCCTTGGAGCTGGATCGGAACCTTGGGAGCGGGATAGTGAGGCCCAGGCCCAGGCCCAGAGGGGCTCGGGGATGTCCCCAACAGGCTCTCTCTTGGAGGCCTTGGGGTACCCCAGGCCGTTCCCTTCACGGAACCGGCTGCCCCGCCAGGGAGGCCATGACAGTAGCCCAAGACTGTAGAGAAAAGGGAAGTCGCCCCAGGCCTGACCTGCTAACTTTTGGAGTTTCCAGCCAGGGACGTCTGTGTCCTTTGCCTGGGACTGAGCTGCCCTGAGTGCCTATGCCTCCCAGCTCGTAGGGGGGCCCTGAGGGGCGAGTCCTGTGAGGAGGGCAGTGTCATAGATGAACACAGCCAGACACTAGCTCAAGCGGTGAGGATGAATTCTATTCAGTAACTGCTGAGAGCAGGGGAAAGAGCTTGATATGCTCAGAGGAACTGGATGTGTTTTTTATATATATATTTTTTATTGATTTCAGAGAGGAAGGGAAAGGGAGAAAGAGATAGAAACGTCAATGATGAGAGAGAATCATTGATCGGCCACCCACTGGGACCTTCCTTCTCAGGGGTTTTAAAATCTGGGCATTTAGGGGAGGTCTTAGGAGAGGATCTCAATAGAATATTCATCTGCTTTATGCTGATGTACCAAAATGAGGTTTATTCTCTTAACCTCATCTATCCTTGGGTGTGGTTGGCAAATGGCACTAATTGGATTTCTGCTGTCTCCCTAAGTAAGGTATTTAAGCTATTTTCCCTCTGGTTGGAAAGAAGTGCAAACCATTGGCTCCCAACTGTGCTTGGAGGTAGGATTTACTAGGTGTCTAGAAACTGCTTGGCATCTAGACTTTCTAGATGGCTGCAAACGGCAGTTGAACTATCCGTCTCGGTTTCCCTCTGCTGCTTGTCCTGGCTGACTAGCTTGCTAACTGGCACTTATGGAAGTTAGTTTCCTCCCCTCCCACAGAGGCAGGGAGACAGGTGTGTCCTCAGTTATTGGCTGGAAGAGGCAGGCACCTTAAGGGAGGGATGGGGTCCTCCTGGGGATGGATGGATGCAGCCTTGAGCTGTTAGAAACTGTGTTAGTATTTGTTCAAGTCTTTATAGGCCAAGGTTGAGGCCTAGTTGAGAAGAAGGCTCAGGTAGGGTTTGGTCAAGGAGAGAGTCCTTATCAAGTCCTGTTCTCGTTGAAGGAAAGAAGAATTAAAGTCCATTGCCTGTTTGGTCATCTTTTGTTCATTAAGGAACAGCTGAACCATCGTTTGGGACTTGGTAATAGAGTATATTTGCTGGATGGTGCAAGCAATCAGGCATGTAAAAAAAAATGTTTTTATTTATTTTAGAGAGAGAGGAAGGGAGAGGGGAAGAAAGGGAGAGAAACATCATTATAAGAAACATGTATCAGCTGCCTCCCTCCTGCACACCCCCTACTGGGGATTGAGCCTACAACCTGGTGGGGAATTGAACTGGCGACCTTCTGGTACATGGGGTGATGTTCAACCAACTGAGCCACACCAGGCCAGGGCATGAGGGGCATTGTTATGGAAACAGGAAGCAAAGCAGAGGTACTGACTGTAAACCCATTTTGTGACTCCTGAGGGCAGACAGTTGAGAAAAGTTTAGATTTGAGCTCTAAGGGTCTCTAGGTGGTGGAGTGAGGATGGCAGTCGCAATCCAATGGGTTTCTGGTGTGTAGTTTGAAAGTTTGTGGCGATGGCATAGACATCGGTGTCACCAGGTTCTATCCTGGAGCAGAGCCTGGAAGATGCAGGCGTTCCCAGGGACTTTCCGAGTGGCCTCTGCAGCAGTCACTCCAGTACAGAGCTGCCTGTACATGATTTGTTGTGGTGATGAGTTCTTTGAATTTTTTTTTTTTTAATTTTTTATTGATTTCAGAGGGAGGAAGGGAGAGAGAGAGAAATATCAATGATGAGAGAGAACCATTGATCGGCTGCCTCCCGCACGCTTGGGGATTGAGCCCACAACCCGGGCATGTGTCCTGATCCAGAATTGAATCAGGACCTCCTGGTTCATGAGTCCACCTCAACCACTGAGCCACCCTGGCCTGGCTTTGAAATTTATTTCAAGTTGTGAGGCTCTTTCAGGTCCTGAAGGAAGAAGGGCAGCTGCAATACAGCCTGAGTCCCAGTAAGGGTCTGGGCAGTCAAGTTTCAGATGCTAAGTCAGGAGGGAGGGAGTAAAATGGAAATATCAGTTTGGAGAGTTGGAGCCAGATATTGAAGGAAACTAAAAATGATTTGGCAAAGGCTGACAATATGTGTAACATGGCAGGACCCTTCTCCTTCCTCTGCAGATGATAAAATCTCGAAGATAGTGAACGGGACTGGTATCTTCAGGGTGTGTTATTTTTATCCACTGAGAAATTTATCTCTAGTCACTTTTTCCTTCTTGATCGAAGATAACCAGAGTTTTTTTTTAAAAAATAAGATAACCAGAGTAATTATTCTTGTTTCAAATAATTCTGGTGTCATTAAATTTGGCCTGATTTATTTATATAAGAAACGTCCAAACCTGTAGAGAATTTTTATGAGTTTATATGAGCCAAACTGCCAATTGCCCGGAAGCAACATCTCACAGGCTTGAGAAAATACTCCCGTGAAGGGCAGTTGGGTAGCTCATTTTATACGTTAGAATAAAAGGAAGAGATGTAAGGAGGGTTAAGGGGGCCAGAGAAAGCAAAGCAGGGGTGTGGGAAATCTCTGGGATTAGATAGAAAGTAAACCGGAGCCCTAGCCAGTGTGGCTCAGTTGGTTGGGGGTCGTCCCGTGCACCGGGAGGTTGGATTCCTAGTCAAGGGCACATGCCCAGGTTGCTGGCTCAGTCCTCGGTAGGGGATGTGCAGGAGGCAGCCTATCAATGTTGCACACTCACATTGATGTTTCTCTTTCTCTCTCTCTCAAAATCAATAAACTATTTTTAAAAAAGTAAACCGGAGAGACACACATTTCTTTTAGGTTGGTGGTTACAGCACAGCTATAATTAACATTTACAGCACATAGAGGTGGTGTGTGGGAAACAAGATAACAATGAGGATTTCCGTGGTCTTGTGCTCTGGTGCCCTGAGGGGTCTCAAAAAGAAGATTACTCTGATATTTCCAAGGTATGTTACCTTAAAGGCAAAAAACAAAACCAAAATAGACAGGCTTGCTCAAGATAAAGATTGACCTTTGTCAAGGAAGCTATGGGCCTTGACTGCCCGCCAGGACTCACTTTCAGTTAGGAATTTTTCTGTTCAGACCATCCTGCGTGGTTACTTCGGTCTCTGAGTTTGTAAGGCCCACCATTCAGGCCTCCCTTGAGCTTGTCAGGTTTCGTACTGGACCACTTTTACATCCACAAGTGCAGCAAGAATGGTAATTGGCCACATAGGCCTTTTAAAGTGTTCTTTGTGGAACTTCTTATGGGCATCTCAGATTAGATTTTTTTTAAATATATTTTTATTGATTTCAGAGAGGAAGGGAGAGGGAGATAGAGATCAAAACATCAATGATGAGAGAGAATCATCGACCGGCTGCCTCCTGCACACCCCCTACTGGGGATCAAGCCCGCAACCCGAGCATGTGCCCTTGACTGGAATCGAACCCGGAACCCTCCAGTCCGCAGGCCAACACTCTATCCACTGAGCCAAACCAGCTAGGGCTCAGATTAGACTTTTAAAAGCCTCTCAAGGCTAGGAAGCCAAGCCAAAAACTTACCATCAGACTTCCCCTAGAGATTTGCGTGAATTCTCAAGGTCTCCAAAATATCCTATGGTTCCTGGGCCTGCCAGTACATGACCTCCCTTGCTCACCAGAAGACTGGGAACCCTATTAAGGCAGGTACCACACCGTTTTCTCGAGAGGGCTTTGTGAGGCCCTGGCTCCATAAAGTCGACCATAGTTCCTTAAAACTGTCAAGGCCCGTGGCTTCCTTGACAAAGGTCTGATTCTATGCATCCTTTCCAAAGGATATTCCTTGGTAATATAACCAATGTTTTTAATTATGTCCTATCACAAAGAGGACAGATTCTTTTCTCTCTTTTTTTTTTTTTTTAAAGAATAGTTTATTGATTTTTAAAGAGAGGAAGGGAGAACCCTAGCCGGTTTTGCTCAGTGGATAGAGCCTTGGCCTGAGGACTGAAGGGTCCCGGGTTCAGTTCTGGTCACAGGCACATGCCCCGGTTGCAGGCTCGATCCCCAATAGGGGGCATGCAGGCGGCAGCAAATCAATGGTTCTCTCTCATCATTGATGTTTCTATCTCTCCCTCTCCCTTCCTCTCTGAAATCAATTTTTAAAAATATTTTATAATAAACAAGAAAGAAAGAAAAAGAAAACGCCTGTCAAATAAACCTAATTCATTTAACATCTCTCTTTATAAGGGAAAGAAACAAATCCTTTGAGATCTTCCAGGGACCCTCTGAAAAATCCCAAAGTCAGTTTGAGATCAAGAAGACTTCATTTAGAATTTGATTTTAGAAAGGGAACGTTGTCAAAAATGTCAAAAGGTTTGAACCTTTTTCTAAATAGGATCCCAGGTCATTGTGAAACAATACTTAGTTACCTGGTTAACCAAAGTGGCAATAAAAGACTTCAAAAGTAAATATAAGAGCAAACAACTGTAAAATAACCTTGGCTCTTTAGACAGTGAGAAGCCTGAGCTCTCCCTAGTAATGACAGGATGTGAAGTGACAACATGAAGCACAGAGGATGCGAGCTTTCTGGAGGGAGGATCAGCTGGCACAGGAGGAAGGAGGAGCAGAGGTGATGGAAGGAGACGTCTTACAGGAGCACTTTGGAGAGATCTGCCGTTTCCCAAAGAAGCCATTGAAGTTCCAAATTAGCCTTAGTAAAGCCATGCCAACCAGAAAGGGAGCGGGCAGAACTGGCACCAAGATGGGTGTAGTCAGCAAGGGTGCCATGGAGGGAGCAGGATCAGCTAGAGACACAGCTGCCTCCCCAGGAGCCAGGAGGGATTTCCAGCCCCGAGGAACCTTCCAGAGGAAACCTGGCTTCTCACCCAGCGTCAGAACGTATACTCAGAATCAGAACCAAAACCTGTCCTCACCACACTGCAGCAAACATTTGTCGGGAGCACTGGGTCAGGAGATGAAATCAGTACAAGGTACCAAAATGAATAGCAGAGGAGATAAGACATCTCCGTGGGTGCCGCCCTCCAGCCTGAGGCGTGAAATAAGGAGTCTCCTCTTCAGTTTCCGTAAGGGGACCGGGCTCAACCAGACACCTGCTGGGGTTTTGCTCAAGGTGCCCAAGAGCTGCCAGAAAGGTTGCTCCCAGTTCCCCAGCAGAGCAGGCTCTTGGGTTCTGTCATGCAGGCTGGCCTGCGGGGTGGATGGCCGAACATCCCTCCATGGCAGGCATATCCTGTCCCCACCACAGGATCCTGGCCAGCCCACCTGCTTTTGCCCCGAGATTGTCCCTTATATTCTGAGCTGGGACCTTTCTTCTGTCACTCCTGCAGCCAACCGAGTAAGTGACATCCTGCCCCTCCCACAGGCGTCCAGAATGAGTGGGAGGCAGAGACTGAGGAGGTGTCGACAATGTGGGATCTTTGCAAAGGGGCCGAAGGCATTTCTAGTGATCTTTTACAGGTTTTTTAAATGAGCCTAGGAACCAGGTCATATAGTTAGTTCATCTTTTTATTATTATTATTATTTCAGAGAGGAAGGGAAAGGGAGAGAGAGAAACATCGGTGATGAGAGAGAATCATTGATTGGCTGCCTCCTACACGCCCCAAACTGGGGATTGAGCGCGCAACCTGGCAGATGCCCTGACCAGGAGTCGAACCGTGACCTCCTGGTACATAGGTCGACACTCAACCACTGAGCCATGCTGGCTGGACAATTCATCTTTTTAAAGAATTTGTAAGAGTCTCAGTAACATCCACTGGTGCTTACTTGCAATATGTTTATGGAAAATGTTTTCATTTCCTTTAAGGAAAGATGAGTGTCATCTAGGACAGTGGTCGGCAAACTCATTAGTCAACAGAGCCAAATATCAACAGTACAACGATTGAAATTTCTTTTGAGAGCCAAATTTTTTAAACTTAAACTTCTTCTAACAGCACTTCTTCAAAATAGACTCGCCCAGGCCGTGGTATTTTGTGGAAGAGCCACACTCAAGGGGCCAAAGAGCCGCATGTGGCTCGTGAGCCGCAGTTTGCCGACCACGGATCTAGGATGTGTTAAATGTGAAAATGAATACTGACTAGCTGACAAAGTGATCAACTGTCTGGCTACCAAGCACAAAGTACCCCCAACCCCAGCCTCAGAGGCCCGTGGGCCAAGAGGGGCATGCCTATAGGGCGAGTGGAGCACCCCACATGCAGATGGTGGGGAGCGGGGGGGCTGGACATGGGTGAAGTTTCACTGTGCGTCAAGCTGGATGTGGCAAAACACTTTTGTCACAAAGGATTACAGAGTTAAAGGTCCAGGGGTTGATGGCTCTGGGTGTCAGTCACCCATCTGCCTGCCCCCTACCTCTGAGGTATTGCAGGGAGAATACTAAGAATGGGCTTATACAAGGAAAGTTTAGGGGGGGGGGGTGCGGTGTGCTATTGTGGTTTTGGGAAAGGGCCTGGCCTGCCCCTCGTCCATGTCTGTGTTGTCTGAGATGTACGCTGGATGCACACGCTGGGCACGTTGAAAGGAAGCATGTGGGGTGGGCAGATTCTGCTGGGACAGGAAGACCCCTTCTGCTGCCTCTAAGAGGAGATGAGCGTGCACCCTGGAGGCAGGTGTCCCCCTAGGTGCGTGCAGGCCTGTGGGAGTCTGGATCATGGGCAGGCAGCAGGCGGCAGAGAGGCATTCCTGAGGGTCTGGTCCCCCGGGAGAGGGGAGCTTGGCTGCTCTTCTGGATCCTGCTTCCTATGGGGAATGGCATGTCCCTTCCCTTTCTGGGACAGGGAGTGCCAGAGGCAGGCCTGCTTGTGCTATTGGTTTTCCACTGTTTTATTTTTACCGTAGTAAAACATACATAACCAAGATCCGTGGTCGGCAAACTGCGGCTCGCGAGCCACATGCGGCTCTTTGGCCCCTTGAGTGTGGCTCTTCCACAAAATACCATGGCCTGGGCGAGTCTATTTTGAAGAAATGGTGTTAGAAGAGGTTTAAGTTTAAAAAATTTGGCTCTCAAAAGAAATTTCAATCGTACTGTTGATATTTGGCTCTGTTGACTAATGAGTTTGCCGACCACTGGCCTAGATCAACCAAAGGACTTGTATGCATGCATATAAGCCTAACCAATGGACACAGACAACAGGGGGGTGAGGCCATGAGTGGGGGGGGTAATGGGGGGATAAGGACACATATGTAATACCTTAATCGATAAAGAAATTTAAAAAAACATACATAACCTAAAACCATTTTAACATTTCTAAGTGTATAATTCAGTGGCATTGTTGTATAACTATTGCCACTATTTCCAGAACTTTCTCACCATTCCAAAAAGAAACTCTGGCCCTAGTGGGTTTGCCTCAGTGGATAGAGCGTCGGCCTGTGGACTAAAGGGTCCCAGGTTCGATTCCAGTCAAAGGGCACATACTTCGGTTGCAGACTCGATCCCCAGCCCTGGTTGAGGTTCACGTGGGAGGCAACCAATCAACGTGTCTCTCTCACATTGATTCTTTCTCTCTCTGTGTGTCTCTTCCCCTCCCACTCTCTCTAAAAAAAAAAAAAAAAAAAATCAGTGGAAAAATATCCTCGGGTGAGGATTAACAACAGCAACAAAAAGAAACTCTGTTCCCATTCAGCAGTAATTTCACCTCCCTCCAGCCCCTGGCAACCTCTATTCTACTTTCTGTCTCTGTGGATTTGCCTATTCTTTTTCATATAAGTGGAATCAGACAATATTTGTCCTTTTGTGTCTGGCTTATTTCACTTATATATAAACATCTTTATATATATATATATATATATATATATCCTTACCTGAGTTTATGCTGAGAGAGGGGGTTGTGGGGTGGGGGGGAGTGGAGAGAGAGAGAGAGAGAGAGAGAGAGAGAGAGAGAGAGAGAGATCGGTTTTCTTCTGTATGTGCCCTGACCCAGGACTGAAGCCAAAACCTTTTTTGGTGTACGGGACAACACTCCAACCAACTGTGCCACTCTGGCTGGGCACATAATGTCATCAAGGCCCATCTATGGAGCAGCATCTATCAGTATTTCATTCATTTTAGTCACTAAATAATATTCCATTGTATGATAGACCACATTTTCTCTTCCATTCATTCAGCGATTGATGGACGCTTGGGTTGTTTCTGTGCTTTGGCTATTGTAAATAATGCTGAGGCTGTCTCCCGGGAGCAGACTGCCCTCACCCTCAGCTCTTTCCAAGGGCAGAGCAGCAGGCGCTCAGGTCCCAGGGCCCAAAACAAGAGGAGCTCCTGTGTTTACTAGTAATTTCCCCACAAAGGACTCCCAGGGCAAAATCCCAGGTCAGAACATCTGCAAGCTCTGGATGGCTTCCCCTGTGGTGTCTGTGTGATTTTATTTTTAACTAGAGGCCCGATGCACGAAATTCGTGAAAGAGTAGGCCTTCTTGCCCCGGCTGCCAGCACCCGGCTTCCCTCTGGCACCGGGGACCGGGCTTCCCTCGGGCTGCCAACAGACACTCAGGACCCGGGCTTCCCTCTGGCTGCTGGCAGGCACCTGGAACCCGGGCTTCCCTCGCAGTCCCGGTTCATCCAGAAGGAAGTCCGGAAGGATGTCCGGTCTAATTAGCATATTACGCTTTTATTATTATAGATGGCATGACTCTGTTTCACACTTCTGCCCTTTTGTTCTGCAAGGCTCTGGGCGGACCTCGACTGTTCTCTCCCAGGGCTGGGTGGGTGTGACCTCGTCCAGCGCTGCTGGGCAACTCAGAGCAGGAAGGTTTAGGAACAGGGTGGTCCTGCAGTCAGGGAAGTTTAGTGGGGTTTCGGTATTAGAAGGGGAGGTGTCCATTGGGAGGCAGTGTGGCCAGTCACGCATGTTCAGCTGGTGGCCAGGGGCAACGAGTCCCTCTCTCTAGGGTTGCTGGAGGACCAGATGAGGTGGGCATGAAGCCCATGCCCCTAGGCACTGCATGGGGGTGGGGGATAGTACCTTGAGTGTCTCCCTGAGCCCCATGCCCCTGGCCCAAGGGGGCCCTGGAAGAGCCAGTGGGAGGTGGGCATGACAGATGATGAGGAAGCATGACAGCCCCTGCACAGTGGGGCCACTTCTGCCCTGTTTAGAGCTGCCCTGCCTGTCAGGCATGCCACCCGCTCCTTACAGGAAAGGGGAGGGGCTACAGGCCACCCCACAGGTGGGGCCCTGTCTGCACCCTTCTGCAGAGTTATGGATAGACAGACCTAGAGATAGAGATTTAAAAGCCAGATTCTTACACAATTCGAGTATTAAGGGGATTGAAATGTATAGTTCACGATCTCAGAGTTTGCCAAGTTTAAATTCACTATTTAAGCAGAATATTTCTTCTTAATTAAGATATTTATTTTTAACATTTACTAGGATTTTTTTAAATACAGAGAATAAAACAAAATGGCCCAGGATCTCACCACCCAAACACACTAATCATGATAGTAACAATAAATAAAGAAGCTGCCCTAACCGGTTTGGCTCGGTGGATAGAGCGTTGGCCTGCGGACTGAAAGGTCCCAGGTTCGATTCCGGTCAAGGGCATATACCTTGGTTGCGGGCACATCCCCAGTAGGGAGTGTGCAGGAGGCAGCTGATGGATGTTTCTCTCTCATCGATGTTTCTAACTCTCTATCCCTCTCCCTTCCTCTCTGTAAAAAACCAATAAAATATATTTATAAATAAAGAAAGAAAGAAAGAAGCACAGGTGTGGCTGGGAGCAGACAGGAGCTCAGTGAACAGTCCTGGGGATTCAGGTGGAGCAGGCCTCCTGCCATTGTCTCCTGTCATCTGAGCCCTAGAGGAGAGACACTGTCCTTATCCATCATGCCCTCTCCCTGTGTGATCCCCTCACCTGCGCTGTGTGTCCTGTCCCATGGGGGCCCGGGAACTTCCCCAGAAACAAGCCTGATTCACAGTCTGTCAGGCTGGTGAGGCCCAGGGTCACCCCACTCTGGTGCCAAGACCTTTCCCTGTTTCCCGTGTCTGCTCGGGGCTCCTGGCCTTCTGTAAGCTTCGTATTTGCTGCCTTAACTCATCTTTTTCTCCCTGATGGGTATGTGCTCTTTGTAACTAGCCTTTGGTCTTATATGTCACTTCTAAATTGAAAATTGCTTTCCTGGAAAATAGGCCTTGAGCAGAGTGGTTCATTCATTTCTCCTGCTTTTTATAAGGCATGGGTGCACGTGCCCTCATAACCCCGGCGGGGCCAGCGAGGACCAGAGAGACTGTCCCTTGTCTCCTGGGCTGTCGCCTCTCTGAGGCCTTCCGTGCTCTTTCCCCCGAGGAGGGAAGGTGGAGAGCAAGAATGGCTCCCAGGGTGGGCCCAGATATCTGGACCCTGGCCATTTTCAAGTTACAGTTTCCATTGGTGATTATCTCAAGGCAAAAGAACTCCCCAGCCCTGGCCGGTTTTGCTCAGTGGATAGAGCGTCAGTCTGCGGACTGCAGGGTCCCGGGTTCAATTCCAGTCAAGGGCACGTGCCCAGGTTGTGTGCTCCATCCCCAGTGGAGGTCAGGATGGTCCTGGGAGCAGGGGTGTGGAGCGAGGATTTGGGCCCATTGGTTGCGCAAACTTGGACCTGCTGAGCACTCAGCCTTGTGTAAATAGGCCATGTGGCCTGAGGGAACCTAGAGATCTGGTGTCCACACTCCCCTGGGTGGCGTCTCGGCTATGACGTTCATTCTCCGCTGTCCCGCAGCCCCCTCTTTCTCATGGTCCAGGGCGTTGGGGTTTGGGCCATCAGCTGTTCTTGAGGGGGTCTCCCCTCCCAGGCCCTCAGCCTGCCTGCTCTCCAGGGTGTGCCTTTCCAAGTGGGAGCTTCTTGGAGAGCAGGGTCCTGCGTGGCTGCCAGGATTCCAAGGGCCTTTCTTGTGAGTGACCACCCCCCTGGAGGAAGCTTCCCATAATCCTCTTTCTTTCGTCCTTTAAAATTGTAAGGTCTCCAGCCTGAAATCCGAGCATGCACCCTGCACACTTTGAAATCTCGGGACTAACCCAGCCTTGCCCTGTCTCCAGGGGCCCAGCTCCATGTGGCTGGCTCCTGACCTACTTGCCTGAGGGGTGGCAAGCCAGGGGAGGCCATCAGGCACTTGTAGCAGCAGATACAGCTGGCACATCTCACTTACACTGGAGTGCAGGTGGCAGGGCTGGCCTTCCTTGTCCAGAGAGAGCCTCAAGCCTTGGCCTGTGTGGCTCAGTTGGGTGTCCCATGCACCAAAAGGTTGCCAGTTTGATTCCTGGTCATGCCTGGGTTGCTGGCTCAATCCCCGGCAGGAGGCAGCCTATTGATGTTTTGCTCTTACATCGATGTTTCTCTCTCTCTTTCCCTTTCTCTTAATAAAAAAAATCTTCAAAAGTAAAAAAAAAAAAAAGAGAGATAGACTAGCCCCCTGTGCCTGGCCTGAGGACTGCCTGTGTCCTTATCTGGAAACTCACTTAAAGAACTACATGAGATCCCAGACTATTCTGAGTGGGCACCCATGTGGGCTGAACATAGAACAGGACCTCCCCTGTGCCAGCTGTGCCCCCCTTAGGGCAGTGGCTGGTCCCAGGCTGTCTGGGAAAGTGCCCAGAGAGGGGGACTGTGACCAGCAGGCCCCCAGGCAGGACTGTCGCACACACCTGGACAGTCTGCCTGAGGATTCATCCTTAGCCGGAAGCTCTTAGCGGGGCGGATTGGGCCTATGCTCTCCCCTGGCACTGGGGCACTTGGTCGAACTCTTGAACCTTGGGCCCCCATCAGCACAAGGGGGACAATGGTAGTGTTGTAGGCAGGCAGTGGGAAGGCAGGAACGGCAGCAGGTGTTAGACCGGTGGGGTCAGCAACCTCAGTACTTGGGTTCTGGCTAGGAAAGAATTGAGACCAAAACTCCAACTAGAAGACAGCATTTATTTGGCAAATCACAGAGGGAGAAGAAGTCATTCCTAGAAGAAATGGGCTTAGGAAACTAGTTATGGGAGTCAAGGAAGGGCCCTTGGAGCTTGGGAATGAGGAAGCTAATGGCAATATGTCTGGGGCAGGGAGGTGGGGAGAGAGGAAGGGACAGGGTTACTCCTAGGAGGGGGAGCTCCCTGGGTCCTCCATCCTAAGGGTTTTAAGGGCTGTGATTTTAGGGGAGATCCCAGGAGAAGAGCTTAATAGAATATTCAGTAGCTTTCCAGGTGTGTCCACTCAGTGGTCTCCATCGATTGATTGGCCGGCACCAGGCCAGGGGGTCATTATTCCATGCAGCTGGTCCTGAGGTCAGCCATGGCTGGTTCTGTTGCTTCTCTGGGCCTGGAGCTGAAAAACAACTGAGGCCTAGATGTTATTATCTCTAGGGAGGAAAGGTCAAGGGGTACAAACGTCATGACCAGGGTATGCTAGGGGAGAAAAGGTTACCCTGAGGGGAGGTCCCACCCTAAATTGCTAGGCACCTGGGGCTTTCCACCCTGATGACCTTCTGTACCTGACCTCCTTGCTCTGCTCCTGTCTAACTGCCTACAACAGTAGCACCAACAAACTGAGGAGAAAGTGGGAGAGCCAGGAGGTCAGGTCTGCACTAACTTGGGGGGACTTGAGCCCCCAGCTGGCTTCAGGACTGCCTGGCCAGCCACAAAGCACTGAAGCCGGCCACCCTCCCCTTGACTCCCTCCTCCTTCTTTCTCCTCCCCCACCCACCCCCGCCCTATCTCAGATGCTGGAGGCCCCACCCCTGCTGTTGGTAGCCTTTTTATTGGGCCTATCCCTGCTGGGGTTGCTGTTCTTCCTGCCACACAGTGGCTTGCTTTTCATCGGCTGGAACGAGTTCGTCTTGCAGCCCATCTACAACCTGCTCATGGGTGACAGCAAGGAGCAACGCATCCTGCGTTACGTGCTGCAGCATGCCGTGGCCGGGGACCCACAGAGCGTGCTGGAGGCCATCGACACCTACTGCTCACAGAAGGAGTGGGCCATGAACGTGGGCGACAAGAAAGGTGGGTGGCCTGGCCAGCAGGTAGTGAATATAGGGAGGGGGACCCCAGGCCAGGCAGCACAGCCCATACAGGAGGGGCCTACTATCACCCCATTTCTGCGTGTTGGGGTGGGTGCTCATCTGGACTCCTGGGGGCCTAAGCCACCTGTCCAGCCAGGGGTCAAGGCTGTGCAGAGACTCTAACACCCATATCTCTGTCCCTGTGGGGAGGGAGGGACATTTGATAAACCCCTCAGGAGGCCACTGCATAGGGTCCCCCCTTGCCACAGACCAACAGCCAGTATTAGAGGGGACAGCAGTGGCTCCATGAGGCCCCATACTCACACGCCATCCCTCAGAGCCCGGCTGGTGCAGGGTGGGCAGTGGGTTCCTGGGTGTCCCTGCCAGGCATGAGGGTGCAAAGAGCTTCTTGGACTCTGCCCAGCCCAGGCATTGGTTGCCTCTTGACCTTGGACTCCAGCATGGAATGTGCTGTGTTGCACATCCTGAAGTCCAGCCCTGAGGACAAACGTGACAGCTACTGTCTGGCTCCAGGGAGCCAGGCAGGCCCTGAGTGTGGCCCCTGGGTGGGGTGGGGGTGGGGGGGTCTTCCACAGAGGGCAGCTCTGGGTTAGGGCCAGTACGAGTCAGCTAGGGACATGGAAAGAGAAGGGCCAGTGTGTGGAAAGGCAGAGGCCTGAGGTACCATGGGAGTTTGGGGGGTCTGTACTGTGGGATGGGGCCATGGGGGAGGGCTGGGGGCCAGGACTGGGAGTGGGTGTCCTCCTGCCTGCGCTCACCCCTGTCCACCCCTGAAGGCCAGATCATGGACGCAGTGGTGCAGGAGCAGCGCCCCGCCGTGTTGCTGGAGCTGGGGGCTTACTGCGGCTACTCGGCTGTTCGGATGGGCCGCCTGCTGGCACCTGGCGCCCGCCTGCTCACCATCGAGCTCAATCCTGACTACGCTGCCATCACCCAGCAGATGCTGGACTTCGCCGGCCTGCAGGACAGGGTACGACACCTCCCCCCGTGACCGATGTGGACACTGACGAGCCAGGGGTGGGTGGATGGGACGGGGAGGCCTGGGGTCTGCCCTGCATGGTTCAAGACCACATTTATCCCGGTGCAGCCAGGCCTCAGAGCCTCCCGGGCCAGGTTTCACGGGCCTCCAGCAGCTCCGTGAGGGCATCTTACTGCCCATTCCTCAGAGCAGGAAACCTCCTCAGAGGGAGGGGCAGAGGGGAGACTTGTGTCCCCAGAACCGCAGAGATACTGTCGGTAGACTTGCCTGGGAGTCCATGGGGGGGCGGTCTCTTTGACCCCCTGGGCACAGGCACTGATGGAGCGCTGTTGCAGGTAACGGTGATCGTTGGGGCGTCCCAGGACATCATCCCCCAGCTGAAGAAGAAATATGACGTGGACACGCTGGACATGGTCTTCCTAGACCACTGGAAGGACCGGTACCTGCCGGACACGCTCCTCCTGGAGGTGAGCTGTGCCGCCGCCCGGTGGGGATGCGCTGGCTGCCGGGATGCACGGGCTGCCCGGCCGGTGGGCCTCAGCCTCTGAAGAGCCAAGTGCTCCAGCGTAGCCCTGCCAAGGGGGGACTCTGGGGGCCACAGGTGGCTCCTACTGGCCGCCGGAGGTCAGGGAGCACAGAGGACTGCAGGAGGCCCTGGGGCAGGATGGAGACCAGAAAGGGTTCTGGCGGCCTGTGCCAGGGCAGCAGGTGGGGAGCTCCTGGACCAGATGGTCTGATCCAAAAGGGCACAGGGCAGAGGAGGCAGGAGGGAAGCAGCCTGGCGGTCGTGCTGGCTCTCCCAGCTGGATGGTGCCCGTTAGGAAACTCAGCGTCTCCTGCCCTTCTTCCTGGGGCTCCTTGCTTTGCACCCGCACCCCCCCCCCATGCCCCCACCGCCAGACTGTCCCAGCCCTCGGTGCCAGCTGCTCAGCCAGCACAAAGTGGTGACCAGTGGGCTGCCTTGTCTGGAGGGTGGAGCTTGGGGCCTGTAATGAGTTGACACGTGGCGCTTAATATTGATGCCCACTGCATTGGCCCTCCTGGGCGGTCAAGAGAACTCTTAGAAGCATCTTGGCCCTCATGGAGGGCTTGGGACACTCTGTCCCACCCCAGCCTCCCTGCCTGAGGGCCAGCCTGGCGCTGTCCCATGTTATCTGTCCCATGCTCACCCACCTCAGCTCCCCCACGGGGTGGACACTCTGCCCAGTGCAGGGACTGGGAGCACAGGAGCCACGGCTGAAGACTGGGCAGCACCTGGAACCCAGTGGTTCCGGTGGGTGTGAAAGGGCACAGAATGTTCCAGGTGTGGGCCGACTTGGGGCAGAGGGCCAGAGCTGTGTGTGGAGGGCCTCAAATGCCATATGGGTGGGGGCACAAGAGCTCTCAGCACATGAGGGTGAGGTTAGTGTCCAGGAAAAGATCCCTGTTGGGCGTGTAGAGAGTGGGGAGGGATGGCTGTGAGGAGGGGGTGCAGATGTCCCGAACCTCAGGAGGCAGTGAGTGCTGGTGGTGGAAAGTGGGGGGACCCTGGACTAGAAGTTGGACGGGTCCTGTGTTGGCTAAAACATGCCGACAATGAAGAGGTGACAAGGAGACAGGTGGGGGGAGAGGCTGTGCCCTAGGACAGAGTCTTCCTGGGGTCCCAGCCTTCCTGGTGGTGGCTGCAATTACCTCCAGCCTGTGGGCTGTGGGGGAGCCGAGGGCCCTCCAGCCAGAGCTCCGGCCAACACGCACGTATGAGGTCACGAGGCTGGGGCAACCCACGAGACAGAATTTGAACAGAAAGCATTCCTGAGCCTGGGGAGGTCCACCGGGCAGAGGGGCGTGAACCTGGAAATCAGGTATTCAGGGCAGAAAGCAGCTGGGCCTGTGTCACAGGGCGTGGGGAGGATTTCAGCAGCTTGCGTGTGGTGATAATTACAGGGCCTGCATTTACGGAAGAGCAGCAAATACTGCTATTTAGTAACTAGGAGACATAGTTTTCTCAGTGCTCCTTGTTCAAGGCTGGGAATTCTCTCAAAAGAGAAGCCACGAATGGGACCAGCTGTACTTTTCCAGCGTGTCTGCCGCCCCTCACCTGTGGCTCTGCAGGCCCCTGGCTCGTGCGGGGCAGGGCCAGCTACCCCTCCCCTCCGCTGGGAATAAGGGGCTGCCAGGGCGCCAGTTCAAAGTTGGATGGAGGCCTCAGTCACTTGGCACGTGGGTGTCTCCACGGGGCCGCTTGAGGTGTCCTCACAACGTGGCAGCTGGCTTCCCCCAAAGCCAGAGGTGAGAGAGCAAGAGACAGACACACAGACAGAAGGAGGGGCTGGGTGCCGAGTGTGACCTAGTCTGCGAAGCCACGCCCTGTGGCTTCTGCCTTCTCTTTGTTAGAAGCCAGTCTCTGAGCCCAGCCCATGTCCACCCCTGAAGGTCTGTGAACTGTGGACACAGTTTTAAAATCACCTCACACTTGGCACCCTGTGCTCACACTCCATTTCCTCCCCAGGCAGTTAGCACAGCCGCTTGCCCAGACTCTGAGCTTCTGGCCAGAAGTCTCCGGGGTCTGTGTCCTGTCGGGAGGCTGTCGTCTGGGAAGAGGCAGTGCAGGCATCGTGTCTTCCCCCTCATGCCCAGCTTCCTCGGGGATGGCTGGGCCCCAGCAGCCTCCACAGGTGGCCAAGTTTCCTGCCTCCCGTTCCTTCTCTCCTGGTTAACTGGGTGGCTTTCAGTGCCAGTGGTGCCCTGAGTCCCTCAGTGGGACCCTTCGGGGCTGGAGCCCCTGCTCCGAGCTCACTTTGTGCGCTTCCTGCCCCCCCTGAGCTGCCCTTCTGGGGCCTGGGCCAGGGGCACCTTTCCCGGGGTGCTCTTTTTTCGGTCTTTTAAGGCAATATTGCTAAAAGTTCTGTTCCTTCTCTTTTGGAAGGGAAAACACTCTATGATTCATAATGATACTTTCTGTTCATTATGAATCAGAGTGTTTCTAATGGGTTGCCCCAGCCTCGTGACCTCACATGTGCCTGTTTTCCGGAGCTCTGGCTGGAGGGCCCTCGGCTCCCCACAGCCCACAGGCTGGAGGTAACGCAGCCAGCACCACCAGGAGGGCTGGGACCCCAGGAAGACTCTGTCCTAGGGCACCACCCTGGAGGGGTGCAGAGTTAGTCTGATTTTCAGTCACTTGGAGATGCCCCACGTGTGTGGTCCTGTCGGCAGTTTCAGACACACCTGGGGTCACTTGTTTTCCATGTTTGGATTGCTTTTTTTTTTTTTTTTTTTTTTTTTTTTTACCCTAGTCCACCTGTCCCCCAAGGTAAACATTCCCCCTTAAGGCTTCCCATTCTATTGTTTCCTGCAATCTGAGCAGCCCCTCCCTCAGCTTAGGGGGCTGTGAGCACTGGAGGACCTAGGCTGTGTCCAGCTGCTCCTCCTTCCTTCTGCAGAGCCAGGCTCGGAATGCCAGCTGGCCGCCCAGGGCCCAGTGGCCGATGGAATGGGGCATGTCGAATGCTGGGGCTTGGTGATGTCCAAAGCAAATCCCTGAGGGGCAGGCGTGTGGGTGGGGAGATCTGCCTCTCCCCTGCCCCCCTAGCACAGCAGGGTCATCCTGGTCAGGCCAGATTGCACCTCCAGTGACCACCCCAAGAGCCACACACACGGGGCACCAGGCATTTTTCCCACCTGGAAAAGCTGCATTTTCTTGGCACTGGGTGATGAGGGACCCACTGGTTTTAGCACTGAGACCTGAATCCTGGCCCCATCATCACCTCCAGGCATCTTGCCAGCATTTAGTGAGCCTCTGTTGTGTACTGCACACAGTTCTAGGGGCCAAGGATGCAGGAGTGAACGGAGGAAAAGATCCTCAGGGCTGATGGGCTAGAGGTGGGACCTGCACTCAGCACAGCCTTCTTGCAGGGAACATGCTGGGGAGGAGGGCTGCAGAGAGACTCCTGTGACCCCAGGAGGTGAGGGGGCTAACCCAGGGGTCAGGCCAGCATATGGAGCCCCCACCTGGTCAGGTGCACCTGTCCTGCTGGTTTGGAGCAAACTTGATGGGCACCCCTGACCTTCACCCCCTCCAACTGTCTTGCCCCCTGCAGGAGTGCGGCCTGTTACGCAAGGGGACGGTGTTGCTGGCTGACAACGTCATCTGCCCGGGATCGCCGGAGTTTCTGGCGTACGTGCGTGGGAGCAGCCGCTTTGACTGCACACACTTCTCCTCCTTCCTGGAGTACTCCCAGACTGTGGATGGCCTGGAGAAGGCCGTCTACATGGGCCCGGGCAGCCCGGCACGGCCTTGACCGCCCACACTCCTCTGGGTCACTCGCCAAGCCTGGTTAGGAAGGTCATGATGGGTGTGCTGCTGCCAGCTCTGCTTCTGCAGTTCTGTCCTCAATGCCACACACTTGAGGCCTGGGAGGCCAAGGCCAGCCACACTGGCCCCTCTGCACATGGCTCCAGGCTGTCACACACCAACGCACCCCAGAGCCACCTGCTCACCATGCACCATCACTGCAATCAATCTGGAAGGGCATGTGTGAATACCAAACCAGGGGAGGTGGTGGCCATGTCTCACTCAGCCCACCAGCATTCCAGCAGGGTTTCTTACACGGACAGGCCCTTGACCCAGGAAAGGGGAAAGGTGGGAACATCTGGAAACTTGGGCTATGCGCTCAGTCTGTCCTTGAGCTCTGCAGTCACCAGGCGGCAGCAATGCCTCAGCGATGGCACTGTGACCAACAACACATCACACCTCTGATTCCTCTGAGTTTTTTCTTCTCCTTTTTAAGAAGGAAATGCAACTTCACTAAAACTGGCTGTTAACAATTTTATATATTGATATCACGACTAAAAGATACTAAAATAGTAATTAAAGATCCAAGTATTTAGATATGAGGTCAACTTTGTTTTTTTCAACCACTGCGCTGCTTTCCTTCCCCTGGCGCCCTCCATGTTGACACCAAACACACAGCGCTCCCCTTGACTGGCTGCTCCCCAGGGGCTCCCAGCCCCAGCACTGCCCCTCCAGTGGCCAGCCCAGGAGCCTGTCACAGCCCCACCTGGAAAGCTGCAGGCTGTCTCACCTGGGAAACCAGAACAGGGCAGCTGGCCACCCTTCACACCCATCTCTGGCCAAGCAGGTGTCGGGGAATGGAGGACTCGGCCCTGCAGCAGTGCCAGGCATGGCCTCCAGCACCTGGTCCCTCAGGGCCCTGGAGGCACATCCCCAGGCCCTTGTCTATGGAAGAGACAATGGGCTCAGACCAGGCTGCACAGCTGGTGAATAATGAGGTAGAGCTGATTTGTATCCACTAAATCCATAACTGCCTCCAGCCCCGGCCCTGTCCCTCCAATCCCAACCTCCAGACTGCTTGGACCTTTGGTCAACTCAGGGGAGCACCCTGTTCTGGGTGAGCCCCTCTATCCAGGACACCCCGCTGGGGCTCAGGGCCCAGCCAACCACCCAGGAGCAAGCCCACTCCCTTTGTATGTAACAAGGGGATTGAATCAGTCTGGGAGAATGTGTGTGGGAACCACCCAGGGGCCTGAGAGCTGAGATCCCTCTGAACACCTGGGGCCACCCCCCTCCCCCCTTCCCCTCCCCACCTGGCAAACAGGAGCAATCAGCTTGTGGGGAGAGATCTGAGCCATGAAAGAAGTTCCTTGGTTGCTTTTTTTAATTTTTTAATTTTCTTACAAAAATTTACGTGTTTCCCAATACAGTCTTATTTTGGTTTTGTTTTTAATGCTTTTTGTCAGTGTTTTTCTTCTGTTTTGAAGCACAAACAGCAGGCACTGAACAGCAGTCCCCCACTGCTGTGGAGGGTCAGTCCGGAAGGTGTCAGTCCCCGGGCTCTGGCAGACAGGGTGCAGAGGCTGCGCCAGGGCCAGTGTCACTTAGGGAGACTCCCACTGCACTGAGGTTCCACGCACCCAAGGCCAGGGTGGGGGCTAGAACAGCCTGACCCCATCTCACTGTCTCCAATCCTCTGTGGGATCAGCCCCCCAGAGCAGCCCAGTGGCTGGCCTGCCGGGGGAGGGGAGGGCAGGAGTGGAAACCCAGGGGATCCTCTCCACTCTTCAGAGTCAAACTCCTCTGAGCCCCCTTCCCTGCCCAGCTGCCTGTTCCCAGGGCCAGCTGCCCAGCTCTTCTGGGGCACTACACTCTCCTATTCTTCCAACCCCAAAGCAAAGCCAGGCCCCCTCTCCTGCCACCTCCCTGGACCCTGCCCTGCAGCCCCCCCAGTCTTCTCTCGCACTTGCACACAGCACCATGCACACAGCACCATGTCAGTAAACAGCTAACTCTGCCTAGGGAGTTAGGAGGGAGGGAGCGAGGGGGTGGGAAGGGAGGCATGTCCAGAAAGTCCAGCCTTGGCTCCGGCGCAGAGGCACTGCCGACCCCTGCCACCAGGGGGCTCCAAGCTCCAAGGCTGGGTCTGTGCAGGCTGGCCCTGGAGTTCCCTTCTTCCCATGATCAGATTCCTAAGAATGAAAAGCTGGGCCCAGGCCCTGAGGAGGGAGAGGGAAAGGCTGAGCAGGGTGGCAGGGTGGCAGGGTGGCAGGGGAGGGCTGCCTCCTCAGACTAGGCAGATGGAGGTGTATACAAAGGCAGCTGCCGTGGGACGACCCTGAGGGTCTCACCACCAGAGCTAATCCCAACATGCTGTTCTTCAGAGGCCGTGCACTTGGGGTATTTCAAGGTGTAGGGGGGCCATCCCTGCTCTGGTCCCATCTCCTCAGGGCCCTGACTTGGCTTGTCCTTCCCTAAGATGGGCATTCAGGCGGCTGGGCTCGAGGTGGTGGAGCGGGGAGGGGTCCCACCAGGGAGCGCGCAGGGAGAACAGAGCATGCAGCCAGCAGAGACGAAAAAAGCCCCTGGCCAGAGAACGGGAAACGACTGGACAACCAACCAGAGGAGAGAACGTACCAGGCATGCAAGCTAGACCCAGGAGTCAACGGGCTGAGGCTTAGCGTCCCCCACAGCGTCCACCAGCCTGACCGCGGGCCTGCTGGGCCCCGGAGGAGGAGCCTTCCTGCTGGGGTCAGGCTGCAGCAGATGGGCGTGGGCAGGAGGGTGTTAGAGGCAGAACACAGTAGCTTAGTCAGAGCTGACTCTGGGCGCTGGTCTGGTCAGAGGGGCAGGGCCCATGCTGGTGCACAGGAGGGCAGGGCTGAGGGGGCGAGGAGCCAGGCTAATGTGGCTCACACAGGTGCAGAGTGACGAGTGGATGCACGAGGCCTGTGCCCAAAGCCAGGGGATTGGCAAAGAGCAGGTGGCAGGTGCTGCCCTGGAAGTGGGAACACGATGGGCCCTTGCCCACACACACACATGCAGAGTAGGGGGCAGACACACTTGCTCAGACTCCTGGGATCCTGTGCACTGTGCCAGGCCATGCCCTCTGTCATGTGCCCCCTCCCTCTCTGAGTGTGAGCTCTGAACCAGCTGCACCCACAGACTGACTCTGATGTGAGGTTCCCAAGGTGGAGGGGCCACTCCCTGGGCCCAATCTCCCAGCCCAGCTGCCCTACAGGTGAGCCCCACCCCAGGTGGATGCCAGGCCCCATCTTGCCTGAGCCCCTCTCCTGGCAACCACTACTCATGCTGCCTCCCTGGGCATCTGCCACAGCCACTCACTTTCAACGGTTCCTTCTCAGAGGTCTCCCCTGCGGGGGCACTGCCTCGAGCCCTCCACTCTCTCTGGTCCATCGTGGAGTATCCATCTGTGGGGGCACAAGGGGGATCCTGAGGGTCAGGCCCCACGGAGCAGATCTCCCTCTCAGATGGGACAGGGTGCATCTGGAGAGGGCACCAGCTTCCCTGCCCCAGCACCGTCCTGGAGGCCTAGAACAGGTCTTCCCATAGCGCCTCCTCCCGGCTATCACCATCCCCTGCCACAACCGCTCAGGCCTTGCAGTGGCTCATTGCTTCCCCTTGGCAGCTCAGGACCCGACCCCTCCCCCACAAGCCTCCCTTCAGCTGACAGACCAGAGACCCTAGCTGGGCACTGAGCTCTTCCTGGCCCCTCTCCATTACCCCCTGAGTACTCCTAAACCAAATCTCTCTTTTTCAACCACTGCTTCCTGGGCCTTCCCAACCACACATACGAGCATGCACGTGCGCGCACACGTACACACACACAGCATAACCACCTGGCCCACGCCCCCTCCTCCCCACACAGGAAGCACGCAGCACTGCCCCTGCACTCACCTGGGCCAAGGGCCTCCATGGGGATCACATCCCGGCTGCCTGGCTTCTCACCATCTAAAAGGCACAAGGAAGGGGCTGGCTGGTTGCAAGCAGCGGTGGGGGGACCAGGGCAGATACACCCATGGCAAGGCTGGTCTCAGAGACCCTGGGTAACCTTCATCACTAACACCTTTGCACCCTTTTGCTGGGTCACTGCCCATTGCCAACCTCTTTCCACAACTTGGCACCAATGTGAATACCACGGGTGGAGAGGATGCAGAAGGCTGCAAAGAGGGAAAGGGGCCACCCTGAGGCCATTCTCCTGTGAGAAGGCCCACCTCCCTCCTCCACGCCTCACCAGCCTTGTCACTATCAATGCACCGGGTGGAGAGACTACTCACCCCCAACCCGCCCGGCCTTACCAAGGCTCTTGTCCACCAGTGGCAGTGTGCTGTCATCAAAGCCTCCGGGACTCAGTGCTCCCTTGGGCCCCTTGGCATTAGCAGCAGCTGACTGGAGGGGAGAGAGCAAAACAGACGGGGCTGGGGGTCAGGGGCACTCCGGCAGGGGACCCAGCCTGGCAACGTGAGAAAGGAAAGGCTGTGCAGGCTGCACCTGGAAGCGTGCCTTGGTCCAGCCATCCCTCTGCAGGGCACCACGCAGCTCCTTGTAGCTCCACACAGTCTGCAGCACGTGGGACGCAGCCTTCGCCTCTCGCACCGATTGGCTGTGGCCGGGCCCAGGATGGGGTCAATGTCCGGTCCCACCCCCGGACCTCCCTCCCCCTTCCCCGCCCGCGTACCTGGAGGCACCAAGGGCCACCAGCGCTGGCACGCCACGGGCCTGCAGCAGCGAGCGTGCATTGTCCAGGCTGTCGGACACGATCTCGTGGATGGTGTTGAGCACGGCCACCACAGTGTCCTCCTCCAAGCGGGCCCCGGGTCGCGCTGGAGCCTGCGCATTGCGCACGTTCCGCACCAGCTCTGCCATGGCATAGCTCCCTGAGGGGTGGGGTCGGGTTTTAGGACACGCCTCTGCCCACCCCTGTGGGGAGAAGCGGGGTTCAGGAGAGAGGAGCCCACAGTTCCCAGTGCACAGGGGACTAGGCTCAGACAGCTTGAAGAAGACTGGCGCTCCAGCGGCTGGGACAGGGTGATGGGGCCCAGGCCAGGCCCCTGAAGCAGGGGTCCTTCGGCCCCTACGGCAGGACCCCCAGAGCCGTCCACCCAGTTCCCATCCAGGCTCAGCCCCACCTGTGTCCTCACCAATGAGGTCCTTGTTGCGTCGGTCCAGCGAAAGGTTACGCAAGGCAATGGCGACAGCGCGCACCACCTTGTCGGTCTCGGACTGCAGCAGCTCCACCAGCACTGGCAGCCCGCGCTCCTTGCGCACTGTGGCGCGAATGTATGTGGCCCACTGTGGCAGCAGGGGAGGCGGAGCACACTCAGCACACAGAGTAGCTCCCCACACAGGATGGACACTCTCCCACCTGAGCCCTGACCACTCCTTCAGCTGGACTGTGCTCCTGGCAAAGCCTTACACCAGCAGCTCAACTCTCCCTCCACCAGACGCCTCCACACCCCACCACCCAGGGCACAACTCTACCTCCACCAGACGCCTCTACACCCCACCACCCAGGGCACAACTCTCCCTCCACACCCCACCACCCAGGCACAACTCTCCCTCCACACCCCACCACCCAGGGCACAACTCTCCCTCCACACCCCACCACCCAGGGCACAACTCTCCCTCCACACCCCACCACCCAGGGCACAACTCGCCCTCCACCAGACGCCTCCACACCCCACCACCCAGGGCACAACTCTCCCTCCACACCCCACCACCCAGGCACAACTCTCCCTCCACCAGACGCCTCCACACCCCACCACCCAGGGCACAACTCTCCCTCCACACCCCACCACCCAGGGCACAACTCTCCCTCCACCAGACGCCTCCACACCCCACCACCCAGGGCACAACTCTCCCTCCACACCCCACCACCCAGGGCACAACTCTCCCTCCACCAGACGCCTCCACACCCCACCACCCAGGGCACAACTCTCCCTCCACACCCCACCACCCAGGGCACACTGCTTGCAGCCCTAGTGCCCTGAACCTCTGACTTTGGGGAGGCTCCTCCCCTCCCCCTGCCTGGCAAAAGGCAGGAATAGGCACCAACAGAGACACGGGGATTCCCTCTCTGTCCCCTCCCTGCCAGACATGGCCTCTCACCATCCAGTTGCCAGCACTGAGGTTCTGTAGGGCACCAGCCGCAGCCTCCAGGGTGTTGAAGTTCCGGCTCTCGGTGAGGAGTGAGAGGTAGAGACGCACCACCTCGGGCTGGTACAGCAACTCAAAGCCTGGGCACAGAGCACCAGCTGCCTATGGTCGCCCAGACCTCCCCACATCACCGCCTCTCCTTCCTCCTCCCAGGGCAAGGATGAACTAAGACCCAGGGATGGGTGTGGTGCAGTCAGGAAATGTTTAACAATGTTATGGCTACCCCAGAGAAAAAGCAGTCCCACTTCACAGAGGAACCGACAGAGGCTCAGGGAGGCCGACCAGTGGAGAGAAGGTGGCAAGCAGGGCCTCTCCCCTAGCAACAGGACTCAAACTCCCTAGCAACAAAACCCATCCTCCCAGTAGCTAACAGGGGCTGTGCAACTGGAGGGTGGGCCTAGCAACAAGACCCACATCCCCTAGCAACAGGGCCCAGCTCCCGTATACAACTGAGGCTGTGTTACCAGGGTCATGCCCTTAGCAACAGGGCCCATCCCTCCAAGAGGTCCAGGCCTGGCAGCAGCGCTCTGCCGGTGTTCCAGAGATGAGGGGCTGAGCAGTTTCCAAGGTTACTGTACCCACACTGGGGCTTCTGCCTGCTCCTGGACATCACCTCCCTGTCCCCTGTCCTCTGGCCCCCACATGTCATCACCCCCTCCCTAGTCCTCATGTCCTATGTTCCCTCCACACCAGCCTAGTTGGGCTTCCAATTCCCCAAACACGTGGCCCCCTGAGGTGTTGGCCCGGGCCGATTCCTCAGCCTGTGGTGTCCCCCCAGATCTCCTGTGGCTGCTTCCTTCCGTTCTGCTAGGGAGCATCTGGTCTCGCAGGGTGGGCTGTGGCCTGGAATCCCTCTCACTCAGGCTGGATTCCCACTGCGCAGAACAATGCCAGCACCCAGCAGGGTTCCAACAGACGAGGGACCAGAAGCACATTCATGCCCCTGCATGAGTCAGGGTGATCTGGCCCAGCCTCCATATTGAATCTGACTGCCGTCCGGGTATCCAAACCCCTCGGAGCGAACCTGACACTAGAGGCCCTGCCAGCCAGCCCCTGCCCTTCACTGAGGGCCTCATGCCAAAGCTGAGACCCAGCAAGAGCCTGGCCTCTCTATCCCCCAATCCTGGGGACCTGTGGCACTGACTCTGATTCTAACCCTCTGCTGGTGCCCAGGGACTAGGTGGTCCTCTGGGGAAGGCCACACCTGTGGGCCTGTGTCCATATTGGATCCGCAAGGCCCTTCAGGCCTCCTTAGTGGCACAAAGCTTCACTATCAGACAGTCCGGAGCCCGGACTCCACCTCCATCCACTCACCTTTGGCGGCCTCCGTTCTCTTGGGCAGGTCCAACGTGTCAAAGTTCCGGTCCATCTCACCATCCTTCCTCCCTGGAACAGAAGAACAGTGGGAGGTGAGGTGGACCCTTTGGGGGGAAGGTGTGTGTCACGAGGGCTGGGCCCAGCACTTTCCTGCCTAGAGCCCAGAAAGCACCCCCATGTCCAGGACTAGGCACCAAGAGACCAGGGGAGCAGTGTTAGCAGCAGGGCCTAGGGATGTCCCAGCCAGGACTCATCTCCCACCAGGTGCTGGGAGCTGCGCCGAGATCTGCCCAATGGCCTCCGTGTGGCTGCCAGGTGTGTGCAATGAGGGATTCAGTGACTGGGTGGTGGGTAGGGGCACACAGGGAAGCCGAGGCCTGGCAGGGACAGGACATGCCTGGCTACACAACAAGGCAGGGCTGGGGCCAATGAGTCCTACCCAGGGGGAAACTTGCCCGTCTGGGGCCTAGACCCTGTCCCAGGCTCTGTTGGCTAGGAAAACCCTGCTCACAGGCCAAGCCCCTGCAGCAGCTCCACCTAACACCTGTCAGCCTCGACCTGTACACCTCTGGGTGCATCGCCACCGCCTGGCCACCACCCCACCTCAGATGGAGGAGTTTCTCCTTTGGAAGGCAGCAGAGCTGAGTTTCAGAGGTCGCCAATCTTTTGGACCTCACGGACCACCAGTTGGCGACCGCTGGTTTAGATGACCTGGGACCCCCACCATCCCTGGCCTTCTGGGGCCTTTATGTGTCCCTGTGTGAGCCACACATGCCCCACTCCACTGGGGAGACACCCCCAGTCCTTGAGGACATCAGCTCTGCCCCAGTCCTAGCTCCAGGCCCAGCAAAGTCTGGGGAGCAGTCTGAGGTTACAGAGGGACAGCTCCTTAGCCTCCAAATTAGTCCAGGGCTGACATTCCTGCCGTTGTCATGGAGATGGCTGCCCAGAGAAGGGACTGGGGGTGGGGCAGACCTTGAGTCTGAAAAACCCTGCAGTTTTGAAGATCACTGCCTGAGCAATAAGGGGAGGGGGCTATGCCTCCTTGGTGCCCACTGCACCCGCCAGGCCTGGATGGCAGGACAAACAGGGACTCACCTTGATGGAACCAGTCCTCTGGGCGGCCGGAGGAAGCACAGGAGAAAGGAGACGAGCCTGAGCGGGCAGCACCCCCCACCCCGTGCCCTCCCAGGAAGCCTCAACTTCCCACTGCACACCCTGGGTTCAACAGGTGGCATGTGGAATCTCACCCCAATTACTGTTGGGGTTGAGTGCCCACAAGTAGGACAGGGGTCAGCAAAGGCCCACATAGGTGGGACAGGTGAAGGCGATCCACAGATTCCACCTGGCAGCTGCTGGGTGATATTGGAACCTGTACCCTGAAGGTGGGGTGGGGTGCTGCCCCCACCATTTCTCAGGGTCTTCAGGGAGGTGCTCTATCAATGCCAGAAGGTGGCATCATCTTCAGCGCTTTCCAAACTTGGGCCCATAGAACCCTCCCTAGGGCTAAGGGACTAGGCCCGCCACATGGGTTCTCTCCTACCCTCCCCTGCGGTCACCACAGTGCAGAGGGGTGAAGGCTGGACCTGTTGGATGGGTACCCCAGGGCGGCCCACCCACCTTGGCCCCCTGCTTCCCCACTTGCCATGAATGTCATGGGTTTAGAGAGCCTCAGCCTGTGTGGGGGGAGGGGGAGAGAGGGGGGACGGAGGGAAGAGGTTCTAAAGTGGTACCCCACCCAGGCCCCCGCACACACCTTTGGTCTTCTTGCCACCAAAGCAGCCAGCATCATCGCGCCTCCGGTGCTGGGAGCCCACAGTACTGCCCAGGGGCCCAGGTTCGGCCTCCTGGTACCTGTCGGCCCCAGGCACCTCCTTGTGCACGTGGTACGACAGGTTCCGCATGATGCATACGCAGTTCTCCACCGACTGTGGGAGAAGAGAGCTGGTGGGGTACGGCCGGGTGGGCATGGGGGATGCTAAGCCTCTGAGAGGACCGAGGGTGTAAACATGGAGGCCTGAGGCAGGGGGCCCACACGGGCTAGCACCCTCAGGCAGGGGCCGAGAGGAAAAGGGTAGAGCACCTACTTCATGTAGGACCTCATCTGGGCTTTGTGGCAGGCCCACTGCACAGTATGGTCACCACAGGATGGCCCGTGCTGCCCCAGATGTGCGGGCCTGTCCCCTCTGTGCCGCCCATATGCTTCAAGCCCCCCTGGGCCCTGTTTCTGGTCCATCTCCCTGACTCTTTGTGGGAGGCTGACTGCCCCTGCCTGGGACTTGCTGGGACCACCCCTGTCTCACCCCGCCCACCTTGTTGTCTGTGTCCTTCCTGCCCACGGCTGACTGAAGGGCATGCAGGAGCGCGTCCACCAGCCCTTCACACTCCCGAAGTCGCCGCCGGGCCTCTGCGCCATCTGAGCTCACGTTCCTGGGTAGCCAAGAGCAAGCCCCATGACCCCTGGCTCCCACCGGAACTCCCCGGGCCCCCACCTGGCCTTGGGGGTTTGTTTCCATCTACAAAATGGACACTAACACTGCCCTGTTGAGGTGATCGGCAGCTGACACCAGCCTGCAGCAGTGAAGGGGGTGAGGCTGGCCTTCCTTCGGGGGAGGGAGCTCTAACCTGGCATCTCCATGGCGGGGGTCAGGGGAGAGGCTTTCCTGACTCCCAGCTGACTTGGAAAGGGACAGAGTGGGTCCAGAAGCCTGAATCTGTGCACAGACCATTCTTGCTTCCCCCTGCCCCAATGGCAGCTCCACTATTCCTAAGGTCAGGATCCTATAGGATGGGGCCATATCTTGATAAAGTCAGGACTGTGGGGACACTGGACTGCCTGTGGGCTCTGCAGGCCCTCCCAGAGTGCGGGAGAGGTCACAGGAGGTGGGATGAGGCCTCTGAGGCAGACTGAAGAGGAGGGTCCTGGCTCTCCATTCCCTGGATGTCATGATGATGGAAGAGTGGGTTGAAGCTGGGCAGGAATAGGGCCCTGGGGTACCGCACAACAGGGTGGCAGACTCTGTCCAGAGGCGGCCCTTGGGAGTCAGTATAAGCCCATCGGGCCCCATTCTCAGGACTGGGACAGGAATTGTGACATGGCTGATCCCTAAGACTCGGGCAGCTAGCTGTCTTCCTGCTTATCTGGGACAGGAGGACATGGCTCTCCCAGGATAGCTGTTTGCATGCAGGTTCTGGTGCCCGGCTCCTGCCTCCTTGACCAAGAACAGCCCAGGGCAGCTGCTCAGGGGGTGCCTGAGCCCGGCCCCACCCCCACCTCAAGCAGCCTGATGTGTTCTTGAAGACAGTCGTCCACTCGGCATCCCGTGGCTTGGAGTCCTCATTGGGCTCTCGCTCCCAGCCCGAATGGGGCACAATGACCTCGTGGGTCAGTGTCTGTAGGCCATGGTCAATGATGACCATCTTCAGGGGCTCGTAGGATGACAGGTTCCAGAGTGTGCCTGTGGGGCACCATTGACCAGCCAGTGCTGACCATGGGCACTGCCTCCCTACCTCCCATGTAACTGGTCAGGACCTGCCGCACCATCCATCATGCCCCAGCTCAGGCCAGAAGGTAGGAAGTGACAAAAGCTGTTAGAGGTTCTGAATGCTCCTCCTGGCTGGGGCATATGGCACCTACCACTGGCTCCCAAGGGGCTAGGACAAGAGCAGGGAGCCTGGGGCTGGATACAGCAGGTGCCTTCTCTTCCCCACCCCTTCCCAGCCACACGGGTGGGTAGGCCTACAACTGGGGCCACAATGAAAGGTGGTCATGTGACCCTGCCTGGCCATTGGGAGTGGGACCAGGTGGGGAGGGGCCCAGTGCCAGCCCCACCAGTGGCAGCAAAGTCAGAGGTAAAGATTGGGGACCTTTCATGGCATCTAAGCCTGACACCTGCCCCCAGCAGTTGGGACTCCTGACTAAATGGGGTGCTTTCCCAGGCCAAGCCTCGCTCTCGTCTCTTCCCAGGGGATGCAGGGCTGGCCAGGTGCCACTCACCTGTGACGAGCTCTCGGACCTCATTGTCCCGGGCGGCCCGCAGCAGGCGCACCAGGGCGGGCACACCGCCACAGTCCCGGATAGCAGCCTTGTTGTCAGTGTCTCGGCCATAGGAGAGGTTGCGCAGTGCCCCACAGGCCCGGCGCCGCACCTCTGCCCTTGGGTGGTCCAGCAGAGCCACGAGCAGGGGCAGCCCCCGCAGCTGCCTCACACGCCGCTTGACACCCTCGTTCTCAAAGCACAGGTGCTGCAGGTAGGCAGCTGCGTTGGCCTTCACGGGGTCCACGGGGTGCCGCAGCATGGCCAGTACCTCGGGCAGCTCAGGGTCCCGCCAACGGGGCTCTTTACGGGCGCTGTCGACAGAAGGTGAGCGCCGGACCATCCGGTCCAGGCTGCCCAGGCTGCCCCGTTCTGGCTGGGCCAGGGGTGCTGCTGTGGCTGGGAATGGGGGCCTCTCCTCCATCAGCTCACCGCCATCATCTGCCACATCCGCATAGGCCCTGTGCAGATGAACAGGGCACACGAACACGTTCTCAGCGGCTGCCCGCCCTACCCCTGAGCTGCCCCAACAGACCTCCAGGAAACGTGAACCCGCTGAGGGTGGGACTGGGCCTGGAGTGTTGGTACTTGGCCCCAAGTACCACATGGGTGTTGAGAATCATACCCCAGCCCAGCAAGAACCGACTCAGAACCAATGACAGAACCAACCCCAGCCAATGGTCATCAGGGCTGCATCCCTCCCAGATAGGGCTCATTCACTCCCATCACCAGGCAGTGTCCCCGGATTCGGAGCTAAATGCCTTTCTATGAAATATTTGCCCATGACTGGGAAGTCCCACCTTCCCCTGAGGCCCGTCTCTGCCTGGTGCCAGGATGTGGGGGGATGTGATCTTCTTTGTATATGGCCATCCTGGTGGGCCCATCTAAGGGGCATACAGACTACCAGTCCCCCAGGGCACAGATGTCCTTGTGGGTTTTCACCATCAAACCCACTTCCCAGGAGAGGGACTAAGGTTAGGAGGAGCCAGGTGTCTTGCCCATAGCCATGCCACATACTCCAGACCCAGGTTGTGTTCATGTTCCCATTCCACAGATAGAGAAACTGAGGGCAGAGGGAACAGATCCAGAGGTTACGCTGAGAAGGTCTGGGGGAAGGGGAGTTCTTGGGTTCCAGTTGCATCTGTGCATGAGGCCTGGGGAGAGGCTGAGGCCTCAAGCTTAGAGAAACACCCTGAGCCTCTTGGGTTCCTGTCTTCAGGGTCACCTACCTAGAGCAGGGGCAGCAGGTATTGGGCACTATGACCAGCTTCTTTCGTGCCCAGACCTGCAGGGAGGGCACCCAGTGCAACTTCCACCATCCCAGAGCCTATCCTTGCTACTGTCCTTGAGAAGAATAGAGGCCAATTCAAATGGGTGTGTGCGTGACTGACTAATTTCGCCCCGGCAGCTAGACTACCCGTGGGGTACTCTCTGGTGGGCGAGTGGAAGGCAGGCTCCCTGTTTGTGGTGGCAGGGCACAGGGTGCTCACCTAGTGCGAAGGCCCCGCCCACAATCAGGCCGCCTCCTCGTGGCCGTGCCATAGTCAGGCTCCAGCTCCTGGCCACCCCCGTCATCGGCAGCCAGGCTGCGTGTGTCGTCTTCCAAGCCATATGGCTCTGCCTGGAAGCGCTCGGGCTGGGAGCGGCCGGCCGGCGGCACAGGCTCTGGGCCCTCGGTGAAGGCTTCACGGCGGCCAGGCAGTGTGAAGCAGCCATCACCAGGGCCGGGGCCAAGAGGGCCACCACGTGGGGGCCGCACACCCAGCCCACGGGACAGGCTGCCATAGCTGGGGATGTCACGGGGCTCAGGGCTGTCAGGAAAGCCACTCCCACTGCTGAGGTAGGTTCGAGAGAGCGTGGCCGCCGGGCCACCCCCACGCAGGAGGAAGTGCCGGTCCAGGGGGCCATCAGCGAAGTGTCCTAGCGGGGGGCCACCATCCAAGAGGGGGAGGCCGTCTGGGCCCATGGGCACCTGGCGCACTGTTCGTGTAGTCACTGTCTTGACCATCTTGGTGACCTGGTGAGTAAGTAGGTAGCCAATGGGCTGGGCAGCCTGAGAGGCCCAGACACTGCCCACAGGGCCAGAGTGGCCTCAGTCTTCTGCCCGAACAAGTGGCCTCGAGGAAGCTGGGACATGCGCCCACTCTACACGTGGGACAACTGCGGCTACAGAGCCCACTTGCCAACCACGTGGGCCCAGCCATACCTTGGTCTCCGTGCGCCGCGTAGTGCCATCTTCTGACATGACAATGGACACGTGGGAGGTGGGCGTGCCGGGGTCCTCCTCCACCGTCACTGTCTCCTCCAGCACCTCAGGCGCCTCCGGCATTGTGGCCAGTGAGACCTGGCTGCCTGGGCTCTGCTCCTGGGTGAGGGGTGTGGGTGTCGGTGGGAGGACCCAATGCTCACCGGGCCCTAGAGTGCAGGCAGGTGCTGGCCTGGATGCCAGGAATGACTTCATGCCCACCCTCAGAACCCACTGACCGGAGGGCCTGTTTCAGCCCCAGCTGGTGAGGACAGCATGTGCCTGCCTCTGAACACTGAGGGGCTGACCTTACCCTGTTGCCCCATCCCAAGGGGGGCCCCAGAGGCTGGCCCCCATTCCAGGGCCTCCTGGGGCTGAGCTGGAAGAAAAGGTCCTGTGTTTTAGCAGTGAGGCCTGACTGCAGCAGGCTCCTGGGGGCCCAAGGCCAGGCAGGACCCACGGATGTCCTCCAGGTTTCCTGGGCCACCTCCCTGCCCCACCTCACAAATGCTGAGTACAGAGGCCTTAAGGTGGCAGTTTCATTAGTGTTCACCAACTCGCCGTGGCCACACCGAGGCTCCCCTGTCCCTAAGGCCAGCCAGACACCCTCGCAGACCAGAAATACCCAGCTCCCAGAATGCCCAGAATGCACTCAGAGGACCAAAATATCCTCACACTCTTTCCGGCCCAGACACTCTTAGGGTGTTGAGTGGGCAAGGCCTAGTGCTACCATCACTAAGACCCTGAGAGCCCAGAGAGTGGGTTCAGGCCACGGGGGCCTGGCTTGTCCTTGACAAGAACACCAGTGTCCCCTCTCTGTTCACCACCCCAGGTCTCCCAACCTTGGCCCTCAGCTCCCGAACACCTGCCTCATTCTCAACCTGTCCCCACCCCCATCACACACACACACACACACACACACACACACCTCTCCCCGCCTTCATCCCTGCAGGGGACGACCATGGTGGAATTCCAGGCAAGATGGCTCTGGATAGAGGCTCTTCAAAAGCCCATATGCCTCTGGCCAGTAGGGAAACTGGGGCTCAAAGAGGACAGGCCAGCCCATAGCAGAACTGGCTAGTTCCCTGCTGTGCTGTGTGGCACAGGGACCAAGATCTACCCCTGGATCTCTGACCACATGAATTCCACACACAGCACCAACGTCTCAGGACCAGCACCTGGCCAGGATGGGCAGGAGCTGAAATCCAGTACAGGGGGTGGGTAATGGGGAGCACATTCCTGGACAGCCAGGGCCAGCAGAAGCACAGGCCCCAGGCCCCTAAGGCCTGCACAGACATGGAGCTGAGGCCCAGGGAAGGCCAGCGACTCCCATCTGCATCTGCCTGGCATCAGAGCCCTCCTCAGCTCCTGTCCCTGGGTCTCGGAGTGATGCAGGGAAAGGTAGTCAGAGGTGCCTTCAGGGTGTGTCCCAGCTTGGGGTCCTGTCCTGAAGGAATGCTTGAGCCCCCCAACTGCTTGTAGTGTGGAGGTTCTGGGTCCCTGTAACTTCTTCATGGGTCCAGGGAAGGGCCTAAACTATCATGAGAGGACAGGTGCATCCTTCGGGCTCTGGTGACACAGGAAGGAAGAGGCACAGAATGTACCCCAAGCAGGAGAAAATATGTGATTTTATAAGAGGGAAACTGAGGCCTGACAAAGGGAAAAAGCTCTACCCAGAACTTCACAAACTGCTAATGGGGGAATTTCAGGCATCCTTATAGAAGACAATTTTGCACAGAAGGCAATTTTGCAAAGCCTTTTAGCCACACCTCACCCCTTGTGGGCCACAGCCTTGACTGTCACTTTCTCAGTCTTGGAATGCAGGTGGAGTGCCTATTGGAGACCTGGCCAGGAAGGAGGAACACTGTCCCCTGGGAAAGAGAAATAAACTGAGGCCCAGAGCAGGGACATGCGGATGGGCTGCCGGGCAGGGTGGCCTGAGCACTTCTTGGAGGGCACTGGGGAGCCAGGATAGTTCTGAAACAGGAGAAGGTTTAGGAACGGCCTGTCACTGCTGGGCTTTGGGTGCCCCATCTGTATTTAGCAAGTACAGGAACAGATGTGTGGCAGGAACTGAATTCTCTCTGCTGGGCTCCGGAGGGCCAGGCACAGGGCCAGGCACGAAGGGGCCTCAGGCCTGGCCCTGGTGGTTGCAAGTATCAGGGTGGGGCAAGAAGCAAGACTGACATGAGGGATCAGGACTGTTGCCCAGGACTCCACACTGCCAGTGGGATATGGCCCCTCAGTAAGTTTGCATACATTTGCATACATTATTACTTTCCTAGAAGAGCCCCTATTCCCTGGCTGGGATTGGGAGACGCACATTTCAGATTTCAATACTACTCTGTGGTCTAGCTTATTCTTTTCATTCCGACCTGTAGTGAGGTTCTGACACATTTAAGTCAGGAGGGTGAGGAGATGGGGTGTCCAGGAGAGCCAGGGCCTGATAATCCTGCAGGACCACCCATCAACACCCAGTCCAGGCAGCCCTGTAGCACCAAGAGCCCCTGCTGGCAAATGACCTCAGGGAGCTAAAAACAGGCGATGACTTCACCCAGGCAGGCAGGCAGGCAGGAGCCTGAATCAGCCGGAGATCATGGAAAGGCCTGGCCCCCATTACATATGCCTGGGCACACGCATGCAGACAGGGACCTAGTCACACATGTGCATGTACCTGATCCCTCTGAAAGGGACACTCGTGTGCACGAGAACCAGCCTGGCCCACAGGCCTGAGGAAATCAGTGTGTGTGCTCTAACAGCACTCAGTGCGCAGTGCCCACCATCTGCAGAGGTGTGCACACATCCCCACCACCTCCTGTCTTCCACCACGGGCCAGACTCCCTCAACCAGCACCCTGGCATCCACTATAGGAGTCTCAGAGCTGGAAGCAGATGGGGGAACTGAGGCCTAGGGTAGGGAGAAGCCCAAGGTATACCCATGGCTTAGGACTGTCCAACATCTTTGGTTTGGGGACATGGGATCATGGGCCAATGACCAGCACACAGTTGGTGCTCAACAGAGACAGCTGACCAGTGGGCCTGGATCCTTGTCTGGTCTTGAGGCCCTGCTCTAGGGCCCCATTTACCACCCATGTTCACCTAACCAGGCCAGCCTACCCTCAGGAACCCCTGGCCCTGCAGCCCCAGTTCCCCCTTTACCCCGCTATACCCCAGACATGGGCACCTGCATGGACACACCACCCCAGCCCTCCTCCATGTCCCAAATCCTGTCAAGTCCTGTCACCTGTGTCTTGGCACTCTTTCTCCAGACCTGGCCTCATCCTTGCAGCTCTCACTGGAACCACTGCCCAGCCTCCCATCACCCACCTCCAGAGCCCAAATCCGCCCTGTGATACACCTATCCATGGTCCACCTGGTCTATGGTCCATGGGCTCTGGCCCAGAGAGGAGCTGTTGCCCAAACCTGGGGTTTCCCATGAGCTCCCTTGAACTTATGGGGAAGGGGGTTGGCCCAGGTCTCCAAGTGGGGGCTGGAGTTCCCCAGAAAGGTAATGCTCACAAGAGGATGCCTAGAGGCACAAAGCTGAGCACAGCATGAGAGCCCTGGGCCCCTTCACACAGGAGGGGCTTGGCTTCTTCACACAGAAACAGGAAGGACCCGTGCTATCAAGGCTATGGGATAGGTGGAGATAGTGTCAGTCCACCTTTGTGGCCAGATGTGGGACAATGCAGAGGGGTCGCCACCTGGGCAAAAGTCCACAATAGCCTCTGGGGTGCATTGAAAATGGCTGAGGGAGGGGACAGAGGAAACAAGCCAAGTTGTAATGGGGAGGGGGGGGGGCGCGGGGAAGCTGGACTGGGGTCCCAGAGGCATGGATCTACCTGCACCATCTGCACTTGTCAGATGAGTACCCGTGGTCTGTTTCATGAATAATGAACCAAGGGGCAGGTGTCCCACTCTGTCCACATTCCCGTTAGCAAACACAGGGAATGCTGGGATCCCACACCTGGCTCCCATAACCCCCCAGGGCCAGGCCCCCAGAGGGCATAAGATGGATGCTGCTGAATGAACAGAGGGGTGGAGGAGTGACAGCCCCCTCCCACCAGCAGGGCCATCCCAGCTGGACTCAAGGATAAGCCAGGCTGGCATCTCTCATCAGGGAGCAAACACTTAGCCACCACAGATACTCTCTCCCTTGGTGCCCATGGCCTCTGCCCAGCCCTGGCAGGCTGGAGATCAGCCTTCCACAGCAGCAGTCCTCCTGCCAGGGTACAGCCTCACGCTGAGTGGCAGAGAGGCCAAGAGGTAGTGGGTGCCCAGCAGGCTGGGGGAGCAGGATTGTGGGGCACAGAAAGCAGAGCTGGTTGTCACTCATCCCAACTTCCCCAAACCCAGCCCACATCCATTGGCCACACTGTGGCCCAGATTCCCCATCTCCTGCAATGACTACCTCATCTCTGGGGTAGTCAGTAGCCAGAACCTGGGGACCACATCAGGGATACAGAGGAGGCAAAGACTGGCTGGCTGTCCCAGGAGGCAGATGTGGGGGAGACAGCACAAGGGGTGCCCTGCGGTTGTTCCTCCACTCAGCCTGCTTTTGGGTCTATTACTGGACCCCGCCCACTCTGGGCAAGAGTGCAGGCTGCACACAGGCCTCCCCCAGCCCCAGTGCTGGAAGGCAGACAGCCTCGGTTTTCCTCGGAGACCCCACCCGCCCCTGCACGTGGGCAGGGCCGTCCCCACCCCTCCCCTCACGTGCGCTGCCGCCGCAGACAGGGCTTCCCTTAAATCTCCCTCCGGAATCTCCTTCGCAGGTCCCCAGAGCCTGAACCCGCGCTGGGGCTACGGAGGGGAACGGAGGAGAGGCCCAGCGTGCCCTGGGAACAGGAGTCCTGGCTGGGCTTTCCCCTTCGGACTCGGCATCCCTCTTGCTAAGAAGGGCTGCTCCCGAAGGCCTTCGCCCTCCGTCCCTGTCGTCGGCACCTGTCCTGGGCGCTGGCCCGGGGTGCACCCCCCGAGTCCCGGCCCAGCTCCCCGCTCAGGGTCGCACCGCCCGGGACCCCCGCGCCTGACCCCCGGAGACCCCGCGGCCCCGCGCCAGGCAGAGCCTCCGGAGGCGCGCCCACTCCGCCGCCCCGCCCGGGCCAGATGCGCCGGCCCGGAGCACAGACAATAGCCGTCTCCGGCCGCCGGCTTCAAGAAACAAAAGCGGGTCCTCCCGGGAAGGCCGGCGCCCCGCCCTCCGCCGCTGGTCCCGGGACCAAGTTCCCTCCAACCTGTCTGAGTTCGGCCGGCATTGGGCCGGCTGGGGAGGCGCGGACCGGAGGTGGGGCAGGAGCGGCTGGTCCAGGCTCGGCTCCGAAGCCTCGGTCGCTTGTGCTCTGGCTCCGCGGACTCGCTCCCCGCGGGGGCGGACCTGGCGGCGGTCACGGCGAGCAGCCAATCGGGCGGGGCCGCGCCCAGGCGGGGCGGGGCGGGGACCGGTAGGCGGGGCCGGGCAGGGCGGAGCTCTGCAGCCTGGGCGAGGCGAGGGATGGGGGGCGATCTCCCCTGCAACGGGTCTGGGCTCCTCATCCCTCCCCGCACCCCACTTCCCCGCGGGGGTAATATTTTTCCTGCCCAGAGATAAGCCCAGTCCCTCTTCCCGGGCTTAGGTCTGTCCCCAGTAAAAAAGCTCACACGTCCCTCCCCCTGTAGAGTTGAGGAAACAATTCTGGCAGTGCAGGATCCAGTGTGGCTATGGACAGTGCAAGGCGACTGCTCATCCTGGCTGCGACTCGGTTTCCCCTTGCTGTGAAATGGGGGCCGATAAGACAGTAGTTACTACCATGGCAGTGCTGCAAAGGTCTCTCAGATCCCGCTCCAGACCAACTGCCCATCCCCAAAAGGCCTCCCCCCAAGTAAGTGTCCCCACAGAGCTCAATGAAGACCTGGCAAAGGGACCTGCACTGACCCACTTTGTCTTGGGTTTTCTCCCTCAAGGCCCAAGCCCAGGATCTCTCCGCCCTCTAAGGAGAGTCAGAGCAGATCAAAAGCGGGGGCCGGGGGTGGGGGAGTAGACTATTGGTGACCCTGGGTGAAAGCTTTTGAGGCTGAGTTGCCTCAGACCCTCTCCCCTCCATGTCTTTGATCTACTAGGAAGTGGTGGTGGTGGTGGTGGTGGGGTTCAGAGTAGTGGGTTAATCAGGATACACTCCCCCCTCCTCCCAGAAGCCTGGTGAGAAGGTGAAGCCACACCCTGGGGAGTCTGGCTCTGTTCGAAAGAAATGTAGACAAGAAAAGGGCTGGGCTGGGCCACCTCTTGGGTCATATCCCACAAAAACAAGCCAGTGGCTCTTGCATTATAATCAAGGTAACCTAACTAGGCTCTGGGAGGCACAAAGCTGGGCAGCCCAGGGAGATTCAGTGTCAGGAAAGGGAGGAGGCCCGGCCTCCCATCTCCTACCTGTTTTCCCACAGGTACCACTTAGAGACACCACAGGGCCTCTTTTCTTCCACAACATGCCACGTACATAGACCATGCAGCCAGCATGCGCGAGCACTCAGGGTGTCCACTGCATGTCCCTCTGAGCCTCAGTTTTACCACTGGCACAGGGGTGAGATGACCTGACCACTGGCCCCTATATCATCAATCCATGGCAGCCCTAGGTGGAGCACAAGCAAGAGGGCTGGGACCACTGCCCTAAGGTCCCTTGGCCTGGATGCTTACATTGGGTTCATTTCTGTCTTCTCCCAAATCACACCAGCTGCTAGTGCCCCAGCCTGAAGCTGGGTAGATCCCGAGTGATGACCGACCCCCCACCCCTCCAACCTCCTACACACACACACATACACACACACTCACACTCACACACTGGTAAGGGCCAGCCCTGCTCCAGCCAGGTGTCTGGAGGAGGGGACTCTTCCTGCTGGAGGATGAAGCGCAGGCAACCAGGACTGTGGCACAGTCTAGGGGTGGGGGTAGCCCCTGGCAGCAGTACCCCTTGCCTCTCAGCCCCCCTGGCCCAGCTACCTGCTCCCAAGCTGTGCAGAGCCCAGCTCTGACTCTGTGGACCAGCTCCCGATAGCTCTATGGCTCAGCAGGTAGGTCACTAGGCCCCCTCATGCTGAGATGGATCTGGAAAGCAGGTTTGGCATTGAGGTTGCTAGGACTGGACAGCCAGATGGGGTCCCACCTCTCCCTCAACCCCCTCAGCCCTGCCAGTTTAGCCACCGCCCTGGGAACACACTCTCCCATCTCAGCCTGAGAAAACCATATCCTCCCAAGAGAGAAAAAATTGAGGGCAGGCTGGGAAAGCCTTGTGCGGGGAGGGGTGGTGGGCAGAGAGGGGTGGTGGCCTGAGGTCTCCCCTGCACCGCCCTCAGGAAGCCAGGGCAGCTCCAGGCCATGGGAACATCTTCCCTCTTCCCTCGGAGGCATCAACCCTTGTCTGTGCCCTCTGGGCTGAAGGCCCAAGCCTTTTCCGGCCTGGAAGGGCTGGATCGAGCTGCTGGCGCCTGAGGGGCAGCCTTGGGGTCATTGGCTGTTGCTATCCCCATGTGGCCCAGCTAGGCTGTTCTGCCGCTCCTTGAGTTTGGGGGTACAGGCTTCACCTTTGGAAGGCTCGGCAGGACCAGAGAAGGGAGGATGTGCATGTGCTTGGGGAAACATCAGGAGGAGCTCCGGCTACCAAGTTTAGGAGAGCAACCCTGCTGTCCTGCCCAGGAAACGGACGAGCCCACGGGGAGGGCCTCCAGGGTCACAGCGAGGAACCAGGGGAATATTCAGTCCCATACCCCCCGAGGCCAGTGAGCCTAGTGGTGAGGAGGGGGCACAGTGGGAGGCCTGCAGGGTGGGATCCCCACACAGGGACCCTACTCCCAGCTCTCCCTAAGTTCCCAGGTTAGCTCCACCCTGCCTGTCCCCCACCCCATGCCTCAGTTAATAATGGGAACCAAAATAATCTTGCCAAACTCCAGGACTCCCACATTTCTTTGTCCTGCCCCAACCATCCCGTGAGCAAGGTGCTTTTGTAACTAGTCTGCAGGTCAGGCACTGGGGCACAGTGGGTGGCGGGAGGAGTCCGGGAGGCCTGACTCCTAACCATGAACCTCTAACTTCAGAGTTATCAGGGTCTGGCCACAAAGCAGACAGGGTTCCACACCTCTTGGGGGCTGATCAGGGGCCAGATACCAGTCTGAGGGGAACAGCCAGTGGAGAAACTGAACTCCCAGGTTATTCTCTGGGCTGTAGGCAGAGCCCAAAGCTTGCTGGAGTCTTCCCAGGGGGCTGACCCATTGGTGCATGCTATGAGGAACACCATGGCAGGGAGACTCCAGGGCTGGCAAAACCCTCAGTGTCACCATGCTGACCACTGAGATGCCCAGAATAGACCCTGTTCAGCTGCCTGGGTCCTGGGGGCTATCTCAAGGGTGCTGTTCTGAGGGTCAGGTTGTGTCTTGCCCATTCATCGCATGGTGCCCTGCACACCCACCTGGGATTTCTAGTCCCTTTAGGATCCCACTTTTCTCCTCTCCCCCAGTGACCCCAGGAGGTCTTGCAATAAGCCAATGCATGCTGGCATGTGGTCCACCAGGACCCCTTGACTGTTTTCCCACTTGACCATTTTACCCTTCCTGAGTCACTGGGCTGTTACCTGCAAGACCAGCTGTTGCCAGGCCATCGGCAGGGGTTGCCCACTGCCCACGCCACCACTGCCCACACCAGGCTGCTGGGCACGCTCCAGCTGCAAGGCAACATGGCGCCGCTCCTGCTCTAGTGCCCGTGTCAGCCGCTCAAAGCGAGCCTCCTGCTCCTTCACCGAGGCCAGGATGCTGGCAGCCGAATGCACGTTGCAGTCCTCCATGACCAGGACGCCTGCTGGCTGCAGGCAAAGCAGAGCAAGGTCAAGGTAGGGCCGAGGCAGAGGGCACCATGGGCCCCCTGCCTGCCCCACTCACAAATCACACAACTCACTCCCACACTGGAGCATCCAGCTCTCAAGAGAGAAGCCACATTGATTAAATTCTAAATTAAAAGCCATTAATCTGAGGCTGGCCGGAAGCAGCCGGCTCCTTCCCTGTGGGGTGTGGGGCTCTGCTCCCTGGCAGGCGCAGCAGAACCATGGACTATTGGGGGTCCTAGAGCCCACTGGGAAGGAAAGGGCCAGAAGAGCTTGGTGTGACCAGCACTCAGATTTCCCAGGCCCTCTGCGGACCACAGCACATGCCAACTCACCCCATCTCATGGGGCCAGCTAGGCTCCTCACACTGAGGTCAATGCTGGGGCCCAGAGAGGTTGGGGGACCTGTCCATAGCCACACAGCTGATGTGGCAGAGCCAATGTACCAGTAAGCAGAATGTCAGGTGTCACTCCCCAGCAACCAGGTGTACCCGGGACACCTAGGCAGGCACCGGGGTGACACTGGCCTTCAGACCAGCGGTCTGGCCTCCACTCACAGCTACACTGGCTGGAACAGGGTGATGTCTACCCACACGGCAGAGTGAAAGCCGCGTACAGTGTGGTTGTGATTCTGTGCCTGAAAGTTGCCCATGAACACTGGATCTGGAGGAGGTTGAGGGTAGGGGAGCCCAGGCTACCCAGGCCCAGTTTGCCAGGAGGGCCCGGCCTGCCTGGGTCCAGGTCCAGTGCTTCCCCTGCAGGTCCCAGGGGAGGGGGAGGGGGTGGCAGAGCTTGGCAGCTGCAATGACAAGCCAGCGCTGTTCCTCACCGCTTGCTCCCTGGCTGCTCAGTGTGTTTGTTTTTCATGGGCAAAAAGATGCAGGAGGAGCATTTGGAGTTCACACCCAGCCGCATAGGAGTGCGTGGGGTGCAGGCCGTGTGGCCACACTGCCAGGCACTTAGTGTGCCCCATGGAGCCAGTGCTGCTCAGGGCATCCTCCTGATCCAACCCGCACCAGGCCACTGAGGCTGCCTCCGCTGGCCACTCGTGTAGGGCCTGAGCTTAGAGACACAGCGCAGTGAGCAGCCTGTGAGAAGGTCCAGCTGCAGGGGCAGAGCCCTTAGAGGAAGGTCAGTGCTAGGCTTGCCCCACTGATGCTGGCTGGGCCAGGGACACTGTGGGGGTATGGGTGCACCTCCAGCTTAAAGAACACCGCAGAGTCCAACCCACCGTGACAACTGGGGAAACTGAGGTCCAGAGAGGAAAAGAGGCAAGCATAGGTCCCAGGAGCTGTTTTTCATTTCCCCAGAACCAGTCACACAAACAAATTGTCAGTGTGACCTAGAGGAGGGGCGATGAGGTCAGCACAGGCGGAGGAATTAACTGAACTCCTGCAGGGAGAGGTCCTGGCACTCACAGCGAGGTGGGAGTGCAGTGGGCCAGCAGGGGATAAGGGACAAACAGCCCGGCCTGGACACAGCCACGGGCATGCAGCCCCCCTGTACAGGGGTCACAGACACACCTGCATATGGTGGCCACCAGGCCCTGGGCACAGATCAACTAAACCTGGCTGCCCAGGTGGGTATTATGGGCCCTTTCTCCCTCGAGGGCAGCACCGGGCAGGATGGAGGTGGAAGCAGGCCAGCCTGCAGCCAGCCTTGGTTGTAGCAGGGCGGCCTCAGCGGAGCCTCATGCCTGGGCAGCACAGCTGAGACCGGGGCCACACGTAGGAGGGCCAGGTGTGCCTGGGAGGGGATGACCAGGACCTCTGGGACAGCTGTTGGCCTCATGACCAGGAGGTGGCTTCCCTCCCTCCTCGTGCAGAGACATGGGTTCCTGCCTAATCTCAGGCTTCCCCTCCCCCCAGACCTTGGGACAGCAGGCGAGGGGGCCACCTTAGCCTCCAGCTTCCCTGCCCTGAGCCCTCCAGCAGGCCCCAGCTCTGAAGGGGGCCCACTTGCTCTGGCTGGGAGCTGGCCAGTGGCCCAGAATTCTGAGCCTATAGTGAGAAGGTGGCCAAACTCCACACTGACCTTTCCATTACCCAGTTCTTTCAGCTGGAGCTACATGGCTGTGCATCTCCCAGGTGACACTCCCAAATGCCAGCCAGCTTGAGGGTAGAGTGCCCCACAGCTGCCTACTGGAGAACAGGTCTGGGGCCCATGCCCTCTGCTCCAGTCTGAGGGTACACCTCTCTGTCTGCCTGTGGGTGAGGGCACTGAACTTTGCAGGCTGCTGCCTTGTCACCTTGGTGGCCTCAAGAGCAGCCCTGGCATGTGCAGGAGGCAGACTGCTGGCTGAGGGCATCTAGGAAGCAGGGAAGACACAGGCCCACTCTCCTGACATGGTAGCTTCCCTAAGTCCCAGGTGGGCACAGGTGTCCCAGGCCAGCACCCCAGAGGTGGCTTTTCTGATGGTAACTCAAAATGCTATTTTTATATTAAAACAATAACTATGTAATGACATGAAAGGCAAAAATGTGCATGAATTTTTAAGATCAACCATGAGACTTTCCCAGCTGTGTTCCCAGCTGGCCCTGGGGCGGAGCTCCGATCCTGGGTAGTGGTAGGCACGAGACTCACTCCTGCTGTGACCCGGGAGGCTCTGGAGGCAGGCAGGGAGGTGCCACACTGACATCATCCCAGCCATTCACCTGGGAAGGGCCCTGCACTGCCTGCAGGGCAGACCTATCATGATCCCCACCCTGACCCCAGGCACCACCTTTGCACATGTCGTTTCACCACACACGCCCGCCTACCCATGGAGGTGATGTAGCAAGAAGACAGGAACAAACAGGCCGTGCAGAGACAGTCTTGCCTGTCTCAGGGCAGGAGTGAGGTGCTCGACCTGGGGAAAGCCTGTCCAGGCTTGGACACCCAGGAGTGACCTCCGGTGGATGGACTGGTGGGAGGGTGGAGGGAATGAAAGTACAGAGGCTGGATGGAAGGGGAAATGAATGAACTGAATGAACGAGTGAAACGGATGTGTGGACTGCAGAATAAGTAGGTCGTTGTATGAGAGGATGGGGGCAGATTAGTGGATGGGTGGGTGGGTGGCTACATAGGCAGTTGGTGAGTGGGTAAAAGGATGGGTGGAGGCTGGCTGGAGGAATGAGTAAATGGACAGTTGGGCAGATGAATGAGTGGGCAGGTGAGCAAGAATGAGGCTCTGAGACACCGCTGGGAGGAGGGGCCTTATCCCCGAGCCTTCTGGGGTACAACTGTAGACGCTGCACTCCATCAGGAAACCGAAGGCACCATCAGAGGAACTGGGGGGGAGATGCTGAACCTTTCCCCGAAACCTAAGCCCACATTTTTGTTGTTCTTGTTAATCCTCACCAGAGGACGTTTTTTTCCATTGCCTTTTTCTGGAAGGGATGGGGGAGGAAGGGGGGAGGAAGGGAGGGAGGGAAGGAAGGAGGGAGGAAGGGAGAGGGAGGGAGGGGAGGAAGGGAGGGAGGAAGAGGGAGAGAGAGAAAGAGAGAGACAATATGGGAGAGACACATCAATTGGTTGCCTCCCGACCGGAGGTGGGGTGCGAACCACAACCTTGACTGGGAATTGAACCCCCGACCTTTTGGTGCACAGGCCAACGCTCTAACCACTGAGCACCACCGGTCAGGGCCTAAACCCACATTTGACATCTTCCTGCTGACCCAGACATTCCTCCTCACAGGGAGTACAGCCAAACCCTGCTCCAGAAAATCAAATTATGGGGCCTGAGTCCAATCTGGGTTGAGGAATTAGAGGAATTTCCTAAGGGTCAGGCCAGCAGAGGGAGGCAGGCAGGAGGCTTGGGCTCCAATCCTGACCTCTCACCGGCCATCTGTCAGTATACCGCCAGCTGTCCCTGTCCCCCATGAGGGGAGAGAGGGGACTCAACACCAGTTGAACCTCCTTGCACACCCCACTCCCCACCCATCTGGATGGGGAGGAAGGGTGCAAGCAGGAACAGAAGAGCAGAACCCAGGTCTGGTGGTGCCGAAGCTCTCTCTGCCAGGGGGCGCCATGTCCTCTCAGCACTGCCAGCAGGGAGGCTTGCTCCCTACACCTCTGGCCTTGCGGGGGCCCATCTTTACCCTGTCGCCCCCTACTGTGGTTACAGCCACAGGGATAGCTTCTGGTCAGCCTACAGGGACGCACACTGTGCCAAGGTTGAGGACAAGGTTGGAGCAGGAGGCCGGGGCATGGGGTTCACAAGGGTGGAGTCCTCGTCTGTCCATCCATCCATCCATCCATCCATCCCAGCCAGGACCACTGGGTCACTCATAGTCAGTGCAGGGCCTGGGCGGGAGGAAGCTGTTCTCAACCTTAAGGAAACTGCCAAGGAAAAGACAAACGGCTTAGCTTTGGGAGAATGAGACATTTCTGCCCACGTGTAGAGAACGTTACAGATGAAAGACAATGACTTTACTTCTAGACTGTGACTTCACGGTGGGAGCTGGTGAGGGTGCGTGGAGATGCGTCACATTAGTCTCTCCACTCCTGCGCGTTTGTAATTTTCCATAATAGAAAGTAGGAGAAAAAGACATAAAGATAACCCAAAGCCAATCGACACATTGGGATCAAGTCCTTGCGGTAAAGTATATCCTTTGTCCATAAAGTGCTCTTATAAATCAATAAAAAACCCCAAACCCCAACTCAAAGTAGGTAAAGGTCATAAACAAGGGCTGTGGCCTGAGAGAGAAGATGCGATGAGAGTGGAAGCAAGTGCATACCCAGAGAAAAGACTGGAAGGAATTCGTCTCTGGCCGCAGCAGCTCCAGGCCCCTCGGTCCTGAGCCAATGTTCTAGGAAGGAGCACAAGCTTCCGCTACCATCAGACCCTAAGAAAGAAATGGGAAAACAGACATCGCCCAGCTGGCAGCCAAGTGGGTGAAGAAGCTGGGGAACGGAGCTCCCCCAGGGCCTGGGCACTGCCTGCCCAAGGGAAGCAGTAGGATTTTCAGGGAGCTGGCAGAGAGCCATAATTGCATTCATCCCGGAAATTAGATTTCCCCAGCAGAGGAGGCACGCCTACTGCATTGGACCATACACCATGGGGGGTGGGGGGTAGGGGGGCGGACCCTCGGTGACCTCCTCCTGCCCCAGGACTGTCTGTCCACATGGACCCCCAGCAGTACCCATCCCATGATCACATGAAAGACAACTCCTACATGCAGGGAGACAATCTGGGGGTGTTCTTCCCAAGAGGTTCTTGCCCTGTGCTTATGGGGCGCCCTAGGTCAAGCACTGGTCAGCACCCGGGCAGGGGGGCCATTTGGCAGGTGGTCCAGAAAAACTGGGGCTGTGTGTGTGTGTGTGTGTGTGTGTGTTGGGGGGGGGGTGTGTGCATGATGCAGTAAGTTCAGGGTCAGATCCAGGCAGGGACACTCCTGGGGCCCAGGGAACCTGAGATCGGAGGAGCTGAGAGCCTGGGGCGGGGGCGGGGCTTGGGGAGTGGCCAGATGACTGCAGGTCAGACACAGCAATACAGGCAGGGGCAGGTGAGCATCCCAGCTGCTGCCCCTCCCCTGCCCCCCCAAAATGGGAGGCCTGAACCACAGGGAGCCACTGCCAGAACCCCTGAAGGGTCTGGCCTGAGATTCCCACTGGGACCGGTCACAGGTTGTGTTCCCTGTGCCCATTGTGACACCCCTCACGTCTCCTTGGTTCCCTGGGGCCCGCCTCTCTGTGAGGACTCATGGGATGGAAATGTACCGCAGTCCCCCAGGTCCTAGGCTGGGGTTCCGGGCAGCCCTCTCACTGTCCCTCCTGCACCTGACACAGACTGCAGCCTAGGCCCGAGGGCTATGCCTTTTAAGCTCCAAGTGTGGGTATGGGCAGCGAGGACCCACCTTCTCTGTGGTCCCTGCAACAGCCAGCCTAGGGGCACCCCAAGGCCCCAGGGCTGGAGAGCCAGGGGCTTCAGGCAGAGAGGGCTGGGGGCTGGCAGTCACAGTCCTCTCTCCACCTGCACCAGCAGCCCACCCACTCCAGTTCCAGCCATGAGAGGGGAACTGAGGCATAAAGGAGGGGTTGAACTCCAAGGTGCCCCACGGTGTGGGATCAGCTGGCCCTCTGCCTCCTTTGCCTCCCCCACCAGGCACCCAGCCTGCAAGGCACCCTGTGTGGCTCCCCCAACCCCTCCAGTAGAGCCCTGCTCACCACAGCCTTCCATCTCAGGAAGAGCAGGGCAATGAATGTGTGGGGTGCAGTTACAAGGGCCCCGGCTCAGCGACCCAACCCACTGCACTCTGGGATGATCTGAGGCTCACAGCCAGGCTGGGACCAAACCCAGACAGACCCCACAGCAACCAGGGCCTGGGAGCCCAGTCTCTACTGAGGGGACAAGGGATCCGTGAGATGTTCTGATGGCCCCACCTGGCACAGCCGGGCAGCTGTCTAGCCAGGCCGAGGGCTGAAGCCTGGCAGTGCAGCCGTCACCCACACTAGCCACTGGCCTGTGCACACCAGTGCCCTCTGCCTGGAATGTCTCTTTCCCCCCACACAGTGGACCCCCTTCTTCCAGGCCCCCTGTCACCATGGCAACACCCAGGCTTCTCCGGGAGGGACAGAGCCTCTTTGTGGTGGTACAAAGCCTCTTTGAGGGGCAGTGGGGTTACAGACCCTGGGAGATGAGACAGGGTCCCTCAATCCCCTGCCCCCCGTTACAGAGCCAAGGAAGCTGAGACAGGAGAGCCTGAGGGTTAGGGGTCCGAACATCAGGCACCTGGAAGTGGCTGTCTGCTGGGGGCTGGGGGGCTTCCCGCTGTCTCCCCCATCCTCTGACAAGCAGCGTACTCTGCCTAGATAAATGGAAAACGGCACAGGCAGCAGGGGAACTCCCACCTCACTGGAAACCAGGCAGGGAAGTCCTGGGTGCCGGCAGATAACAGGAGGCCTGGGACCAGGGCTGCTGAAGGGATTGCGCACAGTGTCCGGTCCATCCCAGTTCACCGTCCCTTGATTCTCTAGCCTGGCTTCCCCCACTGTAGAGGCCCCCATCTCTGCCTGCCTGCCCTGAGAATTCTGCCAGCCAAGCTGTGTGGCCCAGAGCAGACTTGCTGCAGCCACAACCTTGCGACAGGCTTGGATAAGGGAACCTCACTGTGGCTTGGCTTGCTCCAGAGTTGGGGCGATGGGACTGTGAGGGCAACGTAGGTCCAGGGCACAGTGACAGGGACCAAACGTGGAGTCCCCATCTCCAACCCCAACCCAGCATGTTTGTCCTGTTTATGCCCCAGCTCCAGTCAGGGAGGCTCACCCCAACAGACCCCCCTCCACCCTGGAGGTGGCCCTAGCCATAGAGCCCCTCCCCATCCTAGCCCACGAGTCCCTCCCATCCTGACTGCTGCTGACCAGGCACTTGGCAGTGCCCCTGCATGTTGGGCCCCTGCCGGGCTGGCCCTCCCCAAGTGACCTCAGTCTGACCCACTGTAGCTTTGCTAACTAAGCCCCTGGGGTGGGGGGATCACAGGCCCAGGGGGCAGCATGAGGCGGTAATGGCCCCACGACAGATTCTTCCCTTTGTGGGCAGAACCACACAGATAGATCCCAGGGAGGGCGGCCCTGACACATTAGTGCCCCTGCAAGTCAGCAACCATCCCCTGCACCCCGATGTTGGCCCCTGCTCCACCCACCTGGCCAGCTCTCTCAGCATTCCTGCTAGCTGCTGACACTTTCAGGCAGCTGGATGTGCCTGCAGGGACTATCATCAGCAATATACCCAGTCAATCCTCCCATGGCTCTGGGCAGGAGGGAGGTGGGAGGGCACCCCAACATAGCCCAGGGGAGATGGGGCCTGGGCTCAGCTGAATCACCTATAGCCCCCAGAATAAGGTTCTCCGGGAAGAGTGAGATGTGTGGGGAATTGGCCCTCACTCCCTCATCAGGAAACAGCACTGGGGACCCAAGCAGGGAGACTCCACGTGGCTTCACCTGCATGGCACTCACAGCTCAGTGAGAGGGACAGCGCCTACAGCAGCACCGGTGTCAGAGAGACCCTCCAGCTGCTGTGGCAGAGGCAGAGTGGCTGTAGCTGCCTGATTCTGGATGGATCGGAGGTGGGCATGCCTTGGGGAGGGAGGTTCCAGGCACTTCCAGCCTTGCTCCTGGCCTGCTGCATCAGAAGGCCAGGTCCCCTCTGGTCTGCTCTAGCCCACAGTCCCAAGTGGCCTCTGGCCAGCTCTGGCTCCTTGGAGGGACCCCAGGGACAGCCCTTCCCTCCCAGAAACTGAGCTGGATGCCAGCACTGCTGCTCCCAACCACTCTCCTCCTCCTGGGAACCAGCTCTGCTGCTCTGAAGCGCTGAGTGCCCATGGCAACAAGTCCAGACACCACCAACCTCCAGCCAACAGCAGAGTCCTGCTTTTCATATGCAAATAACCCAGTGGGACTGGGCAGGGGGCTCCACCCCACCCCCACCCAGCACAGACTTTAAGCCCTGCAGTGTCCCTGTCTGGCTCCCCCAACCCCCACACATATGTAATATACCACGAGAGCCTGCTGGGAACCAGGCTTGTCTGTGGCTGGCCACAAGGAGGAAGAAACACTGCAGAGGCTTGCTGACTATTCTGGGACTTCCTAAAACTCACCTGCAGCACCTGCGTGCAGCCACCCACACAGTCATGCATACACACTCATGCATACTATCTGCTCTGTGTGGCTGCTAACGAACTTACCATAACTGCCCTATGGAGCTGCTCCTGCCCCACCTGAAAATGGGTGGTAGGTGGCCTGATGGTCCTTGTGAGGAGGGGAAGGTAAAACTATGGCTCCTTAGCCATCGTGGCTCCTGGTGAGGATCAGCGGTCCTGGGCAGACCCTATTACTGTCCTGAACACCAGGCAAGGCTGTCCCCGACCAAGAGGCCAGACCTGTTCCTGACAACACAGTCTGCAAGCAGCCCCAGGCCTCTGGTCCACACTAAGGTCTGTCTGTGACAGATGGGGGTGGCTGGGCCACGGACCCTGGTCAGAAGCACCCAGCATGCACAGACCTCCTGCAGCACCCCACACCCCGGGCAGATCTTAGGAGACCCGAGAGCCTTATGCTGAACCATGTTTAGTGCATTTATTAGCACAGATATTAGGGAAGAGCTGGCATGTGTTCTCAAATGGCGAAAGACAGCGTTGAACGGATGCACTGAGAACAGACCTTAATGAAAAGGAACAATCATAAATGAGGAGGTTCCTGTAGAGATTTACAGGAAAACACGGCAGAGGCAGCAAATAGCAGGCAGGGCCGAGCAGAAAACCAGGTTATGGTGATTTAGCAGAAGGCAAACTCGAGGCAGTCCTTCCAAACCAGTAGAAAATGATTAAAGAGCTGATAAAAGAGGGAAGACAGGCGATGTGGAAAACGAAACCTGGGCCAAGTTTTGACATAACAGGGATTCTCTGAGGCAGAAAAAATAGACATGGGACCCAAAGAAAAGGTCAGAAACCTCCTCAACGGAGGCGGCCTCTCGCGGGCTGTCATTGTCCAGGTCGAAGCTGAGAAAATTGTGGTCATGTCTATTCCCTGGGTTTGACGACTCACTCTCATTAGGTTGATATTTCCTTGGACTTCTTGAACATGTGGTGTCCACTCTGCAGTGTGGGAAGGAGGCCTGCCTAGGCTGGCGCCCCAGGCCACACGGAGGCCGGGGTTCACGTTCTCCACCAGGCTGCCCACAGCCCTAGCCATTGTCCGGATATTCATAGACATCAGCTGCAGCATCCGCTGCCCACTCATCACCTCCCATGTTGCAGACACTCTTTTTGGTAAAAAAAAAAAAAAATAGCTGACAGCCTTATTAAGAACAAACCGGAAACCTCACCTCCTTAACTCAAGATCTGTAAAAGGGTTAACCTTGCCCTAACCGGTTTGGCTCAGTGGATCGAGCATCGGCCTGCGGACTCAAGGGTCCCAGGTTTGATTCCTTTCTAACTCTCTCCCTCTCCCTTCCTCTCTGTAAAAAATCAATAAAATATATTTTTAAAATAATAAAAAAATAAAAGGGTTAACCTAGTTCTGAGATTACCTTAAGCAGACTTCATGGTGAAGTTCCTGGATTTTCAAAGTCACGTTGCCGTTTGCATGGTCAATCTTTCCCGGGAGGCAGCAAACATAGCTCACCAGGACCCTGGACTATGGCTTTAAGAGTCAAAAGAAGGGGCCTGGCTGGGTAGGTAAGTTGGTTAGAGTGTTGTTCCAATACACCAAGGTTGCAAGTGTGATTCCTGGTCAGAGCACATAGAAAAAGCAACCAATAGCCGAAACCGGTTTGGCTCAATGGATAGAGCGTCAGCCTGCGGACTGAAAGGTCCCAGGTTCGATTCTGGTCAAGGGCATGTACCTTGGTTGCGGGCACATCCCCGGTAGGGGGTGTGCAGGAGGCAGCTGATCGATGTTTCTAACTCTCTATCTCTCTCCCTTCCTCTCTGTAAAAAATCAATAAAATATATATATATTAAAAAAGCAACCAATAAATGCATAAGTAAGTGGAACAACAAATCAATGTTTCTCTCTCTTCCCTCCCCCCCTTAAAAAATCAATAAATAAAAATTTGTTTAAAAGATAAAAATTTAAGCATATAGAGCTGACCATTTAGAAACAGTGAAAAAATATACTCACATATCATACATAAACATGTATGAATCATAGAATGGTGGCTGCCAGAGGCTGAAAGGGAAGGGGAAATGGGAAGATGCTGGTCAAAGTATACAAACTGTCAGTTATAAGATGACTAAATTCTGAGGATCTAATATACAGCATGATGACTATAGTTAATAACATTGTATTATGTACAGCAGGTCTTTAATAACATCATTTTGTTCAACATCATTTCGTTATAACATTGATGAGATGCCATAGGAACTTAACTTGTTTATATAAATTAACCTGTGGTAAAATTGGTTTCATTATACGCCATTTTGCCACAGTTCCAAGAACTTACTAATAATTTTGTGAGGACTTACTGTACTTAAAAGTTGCTATGAGAGCCCTAACCAGTTTGGCTCAGTGGATAGAGTGTCGGCCTGCAGACTCAAGGGTCCCAGGTTCAATTCAGGTCAAGGGCATGTACCTTGGTTGCGGGCACATCCCCAGTAGGGGGTGTGCAGGAGGCAGCTGATTGATGTTTCTAACTCTCCCTCTCCCTTCCTCTCTGTAAAAAATCAATAAAATATATATTTTTTAAAAAGTTGCTATGAGAGAACTTTAATGTTCTCACCGTAACAACAACAGAACAATAATAATAATGTGAGGTGAAGGAATGGGTTAACGAATCTTATTGTTGTAAACATTTCACAATATATATATGTATCAAATTGTCACATAATATACCATAAACTTACACAGTAGTATATGTTAATTACATCTCAGTAAAGCTGGAAATAAAAATATGGGTTATAGCTAAAGCTGTTCTCAGAGGTAAATTCATAGCCTTAATTACTTTCATAAGTAAAAAATAAAAAATTAATATGGATAAATCTAAAATAAATGAGCACACAGGCATCTAAGTCCCCAAACCAAGATTCTCATTGAAATAACCAATGCATCTCTCACTGACTACCTTTCACATGCCAGAAATGGAAAAAATTCCAATAGAGAAAATTAACCTATGAACCTAGCAGGACTGAAGGAAGACAGAGAAAGTTAATCTCTGAACCTAGCTAGGATCACAATGTGAAGTTACTGTTATGCCTCCCTCAGCTCTTAAGCCTCTGTATGAACAAGGCAGACACAACAACAAATCTAACGTTTCACCTGCTGCCTCAAATGGAACTGAAGGTTCAGGTGGGCAGGGACAGCCATCACCTCATCTTCTACTGAATTACAGGCCAGAGCTGAGTGGCAACCAGCACAGCACCTGGCATGCAGCAGTGCTCAATTTCTGCTGCATGAAGGAAGAAAGGAGGAGCAGCTGGAGCACAGTGCCCAGGTGAACAGAGCCCTGTGACTCCCATGCCTGGGCTTCCCTGAAGAGTCAGAGCATGTGCTGTATACAGAGGCCAATTTTTGCAAGAAACTGGAGAAATGTCAGGAGATGGACTGCCTTGGGGCTCCTGAGGGCTCAGAAGGACACTCACTTGAAGAGAGTGCCTCTGTGTCTAGAATGGCACAAGGGGGGAGTGGGCACGTAGACCTCACCAGGCAGAGCCTGCTGATGCTAAAGGTGGATGTGGCAAGGAGTGAGGCTGGTGGTATCACAGGGACCAGGTATGGCTTTTATCCTGAAAGTGATGGGGAAGCATCTCATGGTGGGTGTTGGGGCAAGAGAACCAGACCCAGCTCAGGAGCTTCCCCTGCCCTGGCCAAAGCAGCCCCACCACCAGCTTCAGGGGAGGGGATGGCAGACAGTCTTCCACTCCCACCCAGCTCCCTTCCCCTGCCCAAGGCTGCTGTCTTCAGACTCCATGTATCCGGTCTGAGGTTCACTCCTCTTGCCCATCAGTTGGTGGCGAGAGAGGGAGGAGTCTGAACTAACAGAGCCGAACAGGTTGGGTCAGGGTAGGGGAGGATAACCAGGAGCAAGAGGACATATCAGCCTGCATGCTGGGCCCAGGGTTCCTCCAGGGTACGCAGCTACTGCCTTTGTCACAGGTCACAGATGGCCTCCTTCCCCGCACTGCACCCTGGGGCATCGTACACCTCCACCGCTAGCAACACTAAACCTCTGGAAGTCCTGGTTCTGCAAAGACAAAGTCTGCAAGCATGAAGGCTTGATTAAAAATTAACGAATGCCCCTGTTAAAAAGATTTGGCAAATAAACGTCTGGAATTATTTCTTCAAATATTCTGAATTAGCCTCATCACAAACAATAGGTTTCTGCAGACAACAAAGGCCAGAGAACTGTTACCAGGAAGATGAAAATGGAAGATGTACTTGTCTGGGGCAGGCCTGGGAACAACCCCCGTCCCCCACCACCACTCTGCTTGTTGAGCCTCAGTTCCCCCATCATAATCTCTCACACCCATGCTGGGAGGCCCAAGAGGCAAGGTGGTCTTGGTCTCACCCAAGTGCCTGGCCCCAGCTGAGTCTGAGGCTGTGGTGGGGAGGGGGCGGGGAATAGCCAGGTGGTCAGAGGAACGGCGTGGTAGGGCCAGCAGAGTGAAGGGCACCCACTCTCTTGTGTTGGCAAAGCATCAACACAGAAGATGCTGGTGAGGGAAGCGAAGTCCCAACCCCAGCAGCTTAAACTTGCACATGCAGAAACCGCCTCCCCAGGGGCCTAGGAAGGACTGCCAGTGCCAGGATGCAGGGGTGTGACAGCCATTCTTTTTTTTCCCTTTTCTGGTTTATTTTCTATAGAAAAGCACATATTGGTTTATAATTTATTAAAAAGGCTCTGGTGCCACTGTCGTTGAGCATCTGTGGGGTGGTCCTGTGGCCTCTCCCTGGCTCTCAGCCCCTCAGGGGAGCCTGGCCCAGGGGATTTAGGAGGCACTGCCGTGGCATCACTGAGGTGCCTTGACCCAGGGCCTAGGGTGAGAGGAGGTGATGGGGGGGGGGAGGGGTGTGTGACAAGAGGTGACAGGAGATGATTTGTGAAGGGTGGGCCTTGCCGGGGCTGAGACCCCTCCACCTATGCCATCCCAGACTCTTCAGTGACAGAGGCCTGTTTCCCCATCTATAAACTTGGCACCCCCCCTTCCCCACCCCCCCCCCCATCTGGGGCTTAGATCCCACAGGCCAGGAAAGGCCTCAGGGGCACCTTTCCCTCCAGGGTACAGAGCAAAAGCCTCCCCCTACCCCCAGGATAGGTTTGGCAGCATCTCCACAGCCTCATTATCTCACAAAATGCAGAGAGCAGCAAGTACATTCAGACGAATGAATGGCCTAATTAGGTTTTCAGGAGAGTGAAATATTTTGAAAAGAAAAAGTTTAACTAAAGGCATATTCGAAATACCAAACTCATCAACTGCAAACATCAACCTGGCAAGATGCGCCATGGGGGTGGGGTGCCTCTGGCTTCCCCCACCAGGATGCCTTCCCTGTGGGCGAGAGAAACAGAGCTGATGACTCCCGGGGCTCCAGCTGAGAGTCATGCTGGGCAGGGCACCCAGGGCCTGAGGGAACGGAGGCCCCTCAGCAGCCTGATGGTCCAGGGGCTTCTCGGGCAGCTCCCCCAAGGACAGTACAAGAAGGGGACAAAGCAGAACAAGTCCAGGGAAGAGCCCAAAGCTGACTCTGGCCAGAATGACAGCGAGAGGTCCCAGGGGAGGCCATAAGAGAAGAGCAGAGGGGCAGGGGGTGCTCTGGGAGGAGAGTGATGGGGCTGGGGGGTGAGAGTAAATACACAACAGCCACTGTGGGCTTGCAGGGACTGCCCGGCCTCACTAAGCTGGCCCCACTGCACCCCCCACGCCACAGGCTGTGAATCACCCTGAGTGAGGGATGGTGCAGCCAGAAGCTGGCATGGCACTCACATCACAACCGCAGTGGCCGGCACGGAGCCCTTCATGCGGCCTGTGGGACAAACAGAGCCAGGGTCTGAACCCAAGTCCTGCCGCATAAGTGTCCTTCCTTCTGCCTCACCTGAGATGCATGGGTTCTGGGGGTGGAAAGGGACCTGGGGCTGTGGTGTTGGCTCCTGTTTCTCACATGGAGCCTGTTAGGTCTGATCAAATAATTGAATCAATACCCCCTCCCCTGGGAAATGGACCTTTAAATAATTTTAGGTCTGACATTCCCTTTCGCTTAGACCACATTCCATTTGCTAAGACCAGTAACTTTCCCCTCCAGACTTGCCCAGGATCTGGACCCACCCAGAGAATTCCCCACTGAAAAAGCCCACCTAGAGTCCTTTAAAATATCTGACTCCCCTTCCCCTGGGTGCAAGCACCATTTGGGGGCTCAGCCTATCTGGTCTCGCCAGATGACCTAATAAATTTATAATTCTTTACCACTTTCAGCCTCATGCGTTTCTCCTTCGGCGACTCTAACAGAGCCCACCTGGGGAATGACCCACAAGTCCAATCACAGAGGCACCTGGATGCCTGGCTTAGGATAGCCCACAGGTGAGAGGGCAGCCGGCCGGATGAACCAGGCTTTCCAGCCATGTAGGCAAGATCCTTGCGTGGCAGGCAGATTGGCTGATCACCACAAGCCTACCAGCCCCTGAGGCTGAGACACAAACAGGATACGTGAGCCCCTGGCCAGGTGGTGCCACCCACTGCGGGCATGCGGATGCCAGGCTCATGACCCTTGAGAAAGAGGCCAGTTCACTCCTCTAGCACAGTGGTCGGCAAACTCATTAGTCAACAGAGCCAAATATCAACAGTACAACGATCGAAATTTCTTTTGAGAGCCAAATTTTTTAAACTTAAACTTCTTCTAACGCCACTTCTTCAAAATAGACTCGCCCAGGCCGTGGTATTTTGTGGAAGAGCTACACTCAAGGGGCCAAAGAGCCGCATGTGGCTCGCGAGCCGCAGTTTGCTGACCACTGCTCTAGCATGACAAAGCCGCCTTGGTAAGGGACATCACATGTGAAAGCCCACAAACTGTCCTCAGGAGACCCATGCCCCCCCTTGCAGGTGGTTCTGGGGCTGTCCCTGGCCATAGGTAGCACATAGCATTCAAAGCCTGGATGTCCACAAAGGGACCCGGTCACCTTTGGGATTTCTGAGGGGGCCCCACCATGGCAGGGACCTGTTCTCAGTAATGAAGGGTGCTCAGAGGGGCTTCGAGCCCAAGACACAGGGAAAACAGAGCATGCACGATGTGTATGGGACAGCACGTGACACAAACCTACAGAGGGAGGGCCAGTGGGCTCCAGCAGTGCGAGCCTATGATTCCAACGAGGGGGGAGGTCCCAGCAGAGTGGACCCAACATGTCCCTATAGGTAAACATACAGAGGGATGGGCTTCTGAGAACAAGGGTTGATCACGGGAGGCCCTGACCGGATCTTAATGATCCACTGGGCTCTGGCCAAGGGCACCACAAACCCAAGGACACATGATGTGACATTTCCAATTTCTGGTGACAGAAAATATTAGTCAAGACACAGTTCAGAAGCCCGAGCCGGTTTGGCTCAGTGGATAGAGTGTTGGCCTGAGGACCAAAGGGTCCCGGGTTTGATTCCAGTCCAGGGCATGTACCTTGGTTGCAGGCTCCTCTCCGGCCCAGGCCCTGGTCGGGGCTGTAGGAGGCAACCAGTTGATAATGTTTCTCTCTATCTTTCTCTCTTCGACTCTCCCTAAAAATCAATGGAAAAATATCCTCGGGTGAGGATTAACAACAACAAAAAGGCACGTTCAGCACACTCCCCCTCCCCAGAGCACGCCTGCGCCTTCCCCTTCTCCTTCTTCTTCCCCCAAATTCGTGCATCTCCTAAACTCTAAGGGATCCCACAAGACTTGCAACCAGGGGAGCAATGGGCAGCAGCAGCTCATCCCAGACTAGCCCCTGAACCTGTCCCCAAGACCCCTTTTTCTCTGACTCTCCAGCAAGCAGACAGCAGCCCCACCTTGGCTCACTTCTTCCCCATGTTTCTAGAGAGCTACAGCAGCCCTTCTGCTCTTTCTTGTTGCTTCTTCTACCCTCAGCCCTTCCTTGTTCTGCTGTCCCCAGCTTTAATCAACATACTCTCAAAATAAATAAAAAAGAAACAGTTCAGATACAACCATATAAAAAAAAGTTAAATCCGCCCTGGCTGGTTTGGCTTAACGGAGAGAGCGTTGGCCTGCGGACTGAAGGGTCCTGGGTTCAATTCCGGCCAAGGGCACATGCCTGGGTTGGGCTTGATCCCCAGGAGGGGGCATGCAAGAGGCAGCCAATCAATGATTCTCATCATTGGTGTTTCTAATCTCTCTCTCCCTCTCCCTTCCTCTCTAAAACCAATAAAAACAAATATTAAAAAAAAAAGTTAAATCCTCACCTCACATTTATGACAAAGTAAATTCTAGATGAACGAAATCTTGAGTGTAAACACTAAACTAGAAATACCCACAGGAAAAGATCCATGTGAATTTATCTGGCTACATGCTAGGGAGGACAATGCATAGAACAATAGAATAAGTAAAAAGGAAAAAAACTTGGCAGGTTTCACCACAAAATATGAAAAATTTCTGAATATGTAAACCATCGCAAACAAAAATTAAAAGGCTGAAAAAAACTTGCAGCAGGCAGGCAGACAAGGGAAGAATTCATTCTGTAATGCGTCAAGACTCATACCAATGGCTAAGAAACACATCAAAACCTCAAGAAACCCTGGCTAGGGGCCCGTGGTCACAGAAGTGCAGCCTCGCTCAACCACAAAAGCCGAGCTGAGCCCTAGCCAGTTTGGTTCAGTGGTTAGAGCATCAGCCTGATCACTGAAGGGTCTCAGGTTTGATTCCGGTCAAGGGCACATACTTCGGTTGCAGGTTTGATTCCCTGGCCCCAGTTGGGGCACGTGCAGGAAACAATCAATCGATGTGTTTCTCTCACATTAATGTTTCTCTCTGTCTTGTCCCCTCACGTCCACTCTCTAAAAATCAATGAGGGTGGGGGGAGGGGAAATAAAAGGCCGATCTGAGGGTGGTCTCTGAGAGGAGGTACCAGTGCTGACATGACTGCAGTGAAGAGCACACATGTCCCTCAGGACACATCTTGCCTAGGCCTGGCATCACCATCACCCTCTATACCACCTTCCAGCTCCTTTAAAAAAAAAAAAGCAAGCTCTAGCTGGCTTGGCACAGTGGATAGAGCATCAGTCTGGGGACTGAAGGGTCCCAGGTTTGATTCCAGCCAAGGGCACATGCCTGGGTTGTGGGCTTGATCCCCAGTAGGGGGCATACAGGAGGCAGCCAATCAATGATTCTCTCTCACCATTGATGTTTCTATCTCTCTCTCCTTCTCCCTTCCTCTCTGAAATAAATAAATATATTTTTTTAAAAATTAAAAAAAGAGACCCACTTCAGAACAAGGGGCTCACACAGACTGAAAGTGAAAGGATGGAAAATTATCTTCTAGGCAAATGGAAGTGAAAAAAATAATAATAACAAATAAATTATATATATATAATTTATTTGTTATTATTTTTATATATAGATATAGATATAGATATAGATATATACTAGAGGCCTGGTGCATGAAATTCATGCATGGGGGGGGTGTCCCTCAGCTCAGCCTGCACCCTCTCTAATCTGGGACCCCTCGGGGGATGTCCGACTGCTGGTTTAGACCCGATCAGGCCTAAACCAGCAGTCAGACATCCCCCTCACAATCCTGGACTGCTGGTTCCTAACCACTTGCCTGCCTGCCTGCCTGATTGCCCCTAACCACTCTGCCTGCCAGCCTGATAGCTCCCTAACTGCTCCCTTGCTGGCCTGATGGATGCCTAACTGCTCCCCTGCAGAGCTGAAGGGACTGAGGCTGGATGAGGCAGGGCTGAGGGGACTGGGCGCCACCATCTTGTGGCTGTGGGTGCTGCCATATTGTGAGGGCGTGGCAGCAATTAGCATATTCCCTCTTTATTGGCTATGGGCTCCACCATCTTCTGAGGGTGTGATGGTCAATTAGCATATTCCCTCTTTATTAGGTAGGAGATATATATAAAATTGATTTCAGAGAGGAAGGGAGAGAGATAGAAACATCAATGGTGAGAATCATTGATTGGCTGCCTCTTATATGCCCCCTACTGGGGATCAAGCCTGCAACCCGGGCATGTGCCCTGAATGGGAATTGAACCATGACCTCCTGGTTCATAGGTCAATGCTCAACTACTGAGCCACACCAGCTCGGCAGCCTGAGCTTCTTTAACCCAATTCAGAGCCCCTGCAAGGCCTCCCAGTCCGGCCACTGAGATGTTTGGCTGGACCTTAGTCCTCCCACTCAGCCAGTTAGCTGTGGATCCCTGGCTCCCACCAGCCCAGCTGTGAGCCTCCAACAACTGAGGTCCTGGGGAAGAGACAAGAAAAGAGGGGGGTTCCTCATACCTCTCCTCTGTCACACAGCCCTTAGCACAGGACACTCAGGCAACTGGAGATCCAAGGGCTCTCAGCCCACCCTGAGCACTGACTGGGCCAGGCCCTCCACACTGGGCACTCAGTGACACTGAGGATCCACAGAGCTGGTCGGCTGAGCCTTCTACAGAGACGGCACCCAGTGGGTCGGGGACAGATCACTGGGCTGGGGACTGGGAGCCTGTATTGGACGGAGAAGAGTGACTGGGCGCATTCTTACAATCCACCACCACTCTATGAAAGCCACCACCACAGTAAACTCTGGCAGACTGGGGTGTCAGCAGGGCACACCTTGTACCATTCAGAGGGTCCTTGAGGAGACAGGGACCACTCAGCCTCCTGCTACACTTACTGGCATCATGCCCATCCCACTGGAGCTGTGATTTACAGAGAAACCCACAAAACAGATACCACCCGAGGCCTTGGGCCAGCACATGTCATCAGACTATTCAGGGCACTGTCGTCCGTGGCAGCTTTCGCTCTCCAACGCAGACCAGTGTGGCTGTGAGTGGCAGACCTACGGCTGGCAGAATTGAAACATTTCCTCTCTGGGCCTGGCAAAGCCTGCTGCTTGGCCTTGGTGCCCTCCTCCTGGCACTCTGGCATGTGGGCCCACTGTCTGTCTGTAACGGGTGGCTTTAGTCTCCCCTGGCACCAGGGACCACCCTGAGCTAAGAGCAGAGCTGGGCAGGCTGCGCCAATACCAGACACTGCCGTGGCAGACGTCCATGTGAAGGTGGTGCAGAACAGCCCAGCTAACGTCCTGGTCAGTTGGCCCAAATGCAGGCTCATCCCTTAAGCCAGGTGTCAAATGGTGGCTGCTGTCCACACTCACGCCATCAGTGAATCCAGGCAGGGGTGGCAGGAGGTCCCAGGTCCAGTCCAGGGTGCTATGCCTACCCAGCGAGAAGCTGACTGGAAGCACACACCACTCAGAGCCACAGTCCATCCCTGCTGACCACACTGACCCAGCCCACCAGGACACTCTGCTGTCCTGTGTGAGGAAATGTGCCCGGGCCAAGCCCAGGTCACCTACCTGTCTCAAGGGGAGATCAGCATGTCCCGACACCCATCCTGCTGACTCCAGCTCCTGCAGGGAAACCAGAGGGCACCTCGTGAGGCCCACCTACCTGGCTAAGTCTCTTCTGGATGTGGCCAGTCTCCTGGCTGGGCACTGTCATCCCTGATCCCGAGGTCATCTATGGAGCTTCTGGCATGCACAGTTGTGAACACTCTTGTCCCCACTCGACTGGGGCCATCACATCTGCAGTGTGCATTGGAATACCATGGTCCCTGTGTTTCTAACGCTGTGACGATTCTTCAAAAGTGTGACTGTTGAGTTGTGAATTGATGATAACATCTGTCCCCCTTCCAGAAGGCGGGGTGTGCTTGGTTGTGTTAAAGGCCCAGAAAGGAGAACTCCCACACCAGTGTCCAGCCCGTGCAGGGTGTCACGACCCACCGCCCAGAGCTCTGTCCCCACCCCCTGCTGGGCCCTACTCCCCCTACCTGTCCTGCAGGACAGGCCACCTGCCTTTCCTGAGGCTCCCTCAGGCCAACCCACCTCCCTGGTCTCTGGGCCCCAGGGACTGGAGCTATGGCCAAGTGCCCTTCACATGCCTGCAGAAGTGGGGACGGAGGACCCACGTGGCCTTCTGTCTTGACCAACAACCTGGGAATACATTCCCCCTTGTATCAAGCCTGGAGATGTTGCCAGAGAAGGTCTGTGTCATGAAAAAAGAGAGCCAGGGTGGCAGAGACAGGCAGGGAGGGTCTGGACCCCAGATGGGAGGCTCTCTCCTGGGAGGTGTGATTGAGATCAGGAGCTCTCTTCCTCAGCTCCACGGTATCTTCCAGATTGTTCCACCTATGTCCAATCTTCCTTTGTGGACGTGGCCCATGTGGGGCCTGGAGGGTGGGCCTCCCTCCTCACTGCAGCCCCTTCATCAAGGGCAGGGGCTTCAAGTCAGGGAGAATCATGGGGTCAGAGGCAGGACACTGGGGCAGGCAGGGAAGCACGGGGACCCAAGCTGGGCATGCACATGCATGTGAAGACACGAGCTCGTGCACCAAGGAAGGGAGGCGTGGTCAGGAGTCCACCTGCCCACTGATGCCTCCTGCTCACAGCCCAGGTGCTGCTGCTCCTGTCACTAGGTCTGAGGCTCAAGGATCAGCTTTTGCTCAGAATGTGACATTTCTGGGACACCTCAGTTTTTGGCTTAAATGTTCATATATAGAGCTTGTCCCAGTGAATTGCATGCCTTTTTTATTTATTTATTCAGGCCTGAAAACCATCAGCCTCACCCTAGCCGGTTTGGCTCAGTGGATAGAGCATCAGCCCTCGGACTGAAGGGTCCTGGGTTCGATTCTGGTCAAGGGCACATACCTCGGTTGCAGCCTCAGTCCCTGGCCCTGGTCCAGGCGTGTGCGGGAGGCAACCAATCGATGTTTCTCTCTCTCTATCCCTCTCACTCTCTCTAAAAATCTTTGGGAAAATATCCTCAGGTGAGGATTAACAAACAAACCACCAGCCTCTCCCCAGCACTGGCCTCATGAGAAGCCTTTTTTTTTAAATGGTGGAGGTTTTATTATTTTATTTTATTTTATTCATATATTTTATTGATTTCAGAGAGGAAGGGAGAGGGAGAGAGAGAGAAACATCAACGATGAGAATCATTGATTGGTTGCCTCTTGCACGCCCCCTTCTGGGGATCGAGGCCACAACCTGGGCATGTGCCCTTGACCAGAATCAAACCCAGGACCCTTCAGTCTGCAGGCCAACGCTCTATTCACTGATGAGAAGTCTCTTTAAGTGCTGGCTGTGCACTATCATCACGTAGACGCTCACTCGACACCTCGGGCCGGCCCAATACCCCATTTTACAGATGGGGAAACTGGATCCAGGCAAGGTAGCACTGGGCCAGCACCTCAGGAGGTTTTCCTGCCCCCAAGGACTCCCACAACTCACCCACTGAGCTGGGAATGTGCGGTCACAAGAAGAATGTGCTCCTTTTCATGGGGCTCCTGCCAGACCAAGAACTCCACAAACACAGAGGAGACCAAGTAGTAAACACTAGTGTGGGGGTGGGAACGTCTGCAGGGCTGTGCGGGGGAGGGACTCCAAGGAAGAGTTTCCCACAGTGGAGGGTGGAAGCAGAGGGAGGGGGAGGGTATGAGGAGGCGTGGGTCTCCACTCCCAGGGCATCCTTGTCACAGCAGTGCTGTATCGGTCGGGGCGGGGCAGAGCCTAACAGGAATCCCAGGGCACTGGACAGATGGACACACAGATGAACTGACTTGAGATATGAAGGTAGAACCAGTGATGGGATTTGTGATGTGAGGGCAGGGGGTACCTGTCATGGGGAGCCCTTCTCATCACTCCCTCAGAACTGGTCTGCTGGTTCTGGGGTCACCTGCCAGGCCAAGGACCCTCTACCAAGAACCTCAAGGTCAAGGGAGTCACCACACCCCTTATCAGACCCACCCCAGCCTTGGAAAGGCCTGCTGAGTCTCCTACTGAGGCAGAAGCCCAGCCCAGCCTTCAAGGGCCAGCCACCAGGCCAGGACAGCAAGCTTATGGACCTGCAGACATCTGACAACGAGACAGTTCCCATGGGCACAAACCAAGTCCAGAGGAGGGCTGGGGCTAGGGTTGGGAGGGCTGGGCAGGTGCCCTGGGGCCACAGTGGGTAGTGAGGAGCTCAGGTGAGGGTCCAGCAGGTCTGTCGGAGAGCCTGCTTTTCACCAGAGCCTCCGGCTGCACCACGGCAAATCCTGATGAGCTCTTCCAAGCCGCTTGTCAATCTGGTAACTCAGTGCATCATGAAAAGGCACCCACTTTGGCTGCACCCTTTCATTTTATAGATGAGGGCACTGAGGCACAGAGGCACAGCCCCGCCCTCAGTGGCTGGTTCGGAGTCCTTGCCTGGAACGCTCGTGATGGCAGGGCCAGCCTATTGAAGCAGGGTGGTGCTTGGGGCATTCAACTGAAGGAGTCCTCACTCTCAGCGCTGTGCAGGTGCAGGGCCCGTCCCTTACTGCCCTTGCCCAAGACGGTGCTCAACCACCCTGCCATCCAGACTTTGGGTGTCCTCTGCCTGCACCAAAGGTGGTGAGGGGCTCTGAGGGGTAGCAAGGGGCTTGTTCCAGGGATCCTTGCTCCTCTCCAGCCACACACTCAGAACAGGCAACCTAGAGAAAGCAGGGCTCTGGTCTCCCTACAGGGTGCCTCGGGAGGGGGCCTGGGTGGAGCCAGTCTTGCCTGGCATGGTGGTCCCTGGTGCCCTCTGGTGGCCGCACTTAGCGTGCTGCTGCTTTGCTCCAGACCAGGAGTGGGGAATGTCCAGCCCTGGGCAGTACAAGGCCTGAGAAATCATTTGGTCTGGCCCTCCCAAGGCATTAGGGGTGAGTTAATTAAATGTCTGACCAAATATAGGAGGCGAATTTTTAAGTTGATAATTTTGTATGGCCCTCGATTGATGTTATAAATATTCAAATGGCCGTTGGCAGAAAAAAAGCTTCCCCACCCCTGCCCTAGAGGCTGCTGGCCCCTCAGGGTCCACTGGGGCAGGGGGTACACCTATGACTGACCCAGGGTGGGGGGAGGGGAAAGGGGAGCCATGTAGGTGAGGTCATTGTCCACCAGCACAGGGCTCATCTTCTGACCTGTGAAGTAGGTCACGATGTGCTGCCCTTCCAATTGGGAAGGCCCATGAAAGGATTCCTGACCCCATGTCCCCCCTCTGGCTACTCTCTAATTCAGGGGCTCCTGCAGAGTGGCCCTAGACCTCATCCTAATCTTGCTGGGAGCTGCAGCAAAAGGACACATGTCTTCCCCCCATTTGAGCCATTACTGGGGAAGTTCCCAGAACCCCCTTGTACCCGCCAACCCTCTTCCCTGTATCCCACAGTGCTTGCCCCAGGACCCTCATTTTCCTTTCCTGGTCCTCCACTCCAGCTCTGCCTCCTCCCTCTCTTTGCCCCTCCCTCTCTTTGCCCCTCCCTCTCTCTCTCGGCCTCTCCCTCTCTCTGCTGAAGCTGGGTCACAGGGCAGATGTTAGGGGCTGGCTGAGGCTCTGCATGCCTGGTGTCCTTGGCATCCCCGCCCCCCAGCTGTGCTTCAGTTTCTGGTTGCTCTTGGAGTCAAAGGATCCCGCTGCTCATGTCCCCCAAGCCTGTCTCTTGGGGTGAAGGGGGCACAGTAAACCGCCCCTCCCCCCGAATCCTTATGCAACACAAATAGGAAAGGAGATGCAAAGGAACCCCTAGATTAGGAAGAGACCTGAGGGGCTACCTCTGGAGGGGGCACTACAGTCCAGATGTGACAGGACAATGGGGGCAGCTCTGACTTAGTAGGACTGCAGGCTGAGGGCTTGAGCCAGTTCATCCAGGAGGGACTTGGTCATCAGATAACGGTGTCTTGCAGAAAAGCGAGTGAGGAAGAGCAGGGTGGGGCTGGCCTGGCTGTACTCACATGACCCTCCTCCCCAGGCCAGATGAGAGTCCCCAGCAAAAAGAATGCTATTTGCCCAGCTCTATGCTAGATGCTGGCAGACCATAGACTTGCAGGGGCAACAGGGGACAGACAGGGTACAGCAGATGGAATAGAGCAAGGCTGGGAGAAAGCATACCTTCTGGATTCATGGCCACACATGCTGTGGCCAAACTCAAGGCGTGAACCACTTGCTTGGGAATTGAATGGCCATGGGCTTTGACTGTCCCCGGTGTCCAGCCCCGTCCCAGAGATCCACTGAGCACAGGTCAGGCAGAATGTGCTCAGGATAGGCAGACCTCTGGTGGCAGCCTGGATCTGGGAGTGGAGGCAGGAAGAGTAGAGGGCTCATAACGTGCCCCTGGTGCTGGCCTTATGGGGCAGGTTCCCCCATAGGCACTAAGCTGCTCATTCCCTGAGCACCTGAATGTGTAAGTCCTGACCTGGTGTGTGCCCTGCACAGTAACATGATAAGGGGAAGGGGCGTGAGCAAGAGGTAACCGCCTGAGGTTACATTAAAAGTCTATCCTAAAAGATCAAACCCCATTGAGCAGGTTCTTCTCTTTCCTTTGTTTCTAAACATGTTTGGATCTGAAGTGCATTGGAACCAGAGCAATACACACGGCATAGGTTAGAAACGGTGACCTGTTGTAAGTCCCCAATATTTAATTATTTAAAGATTAAAATGGAAGGCTGGGAATGCCAGGTTGCTCGCCCAAGGCGACACCTCAGCGAACCAGGGCTGGGTAGCATTCTGAGTGGATAGGACGCGGTTCTGCTAGGGCCCCGGTGTCCCACCGAGGTGGCGCCGGGGGGGATGAAGGTGGGACGTAGGGGGCGGGCCCAGGTCGGGGCACCGCTCCTGAACCCAGGACAGCGTCCCCCCGCCCTCTTGTCCTCTAGGCGGCGGAAGCAACGGGATGCGGAGACATCCCCCTGGCCCCCTAAGAGCCCCAGCGCTTCCCAGCGCCGCACCGCCCCCAGGAAACTTCCCTGTCCCCGAAGCCCCTCCGGCGGTTGTAAAGTTTCCGTGGATGCACAGCCCTGGCTACAGGGCGCCCGGCTTCGTGCAGTACAGGGGCCCAGGCCAGTCGGGCAGGGCCCGGAGGCCAAGCACAAAGGGACCTGTCCCCGCCAGTCGAGGGTCTCGCGCACCGTGGCGCAGAGGATGTGCGGGTGGGGTGGAGCTGGATTCCGATCTCCAGCCCCGACCCGGTCCAGACTTGGACTCCCAGCCAAAGACCCCGCCCCGACCCAGCCCCTGCCCGGCCCTCACCTACAGCTCCAACCTCTGGCTCCCTGCGGACCCCGCCCTCCGGCCCAGCCTACCTGGAGCTCGGCGTGGGCGGCTCCGCAGCACGGCCCCCGCCCCCAGACGGGTGTCCCCAGGTCCCTGGGAGTGCGGGACGCGGCGTCCGCTGTGCGTACTGCAAGGGGCCGTTCGCAGGGCCTAGAGTTGGATCCGTGGGGGCTGACCCTCCTGGCCCAGCGATCAGCCCCCGGGACAGCCCGCGCGCCCCTCGTGTGGCCCGTGCGCAAAGCGGCCCTAGCCAGCTACTCGGCTCTCCACCCCGCCCCATCCGCCCTCAAATTTTCCCATTGGTCAGGAGGCCCGGCGCGGCCCAGCAACCGGCGTCGATTGGCCAGGCTCGGGAAGACGCCAGCTTGCCATTGGGCCATCTTAATGTCCGTCCTGACCGGTACCGGTCCCCTTGTAGAGCGGCGAAGGCCCGGCACCTGCCGGGACCGCTGCTGCGGTGGCGGTCGGGGCCGCGAGGCTGTTCCCTCCCTCCCTCCTTCGAGGACGTCCCCGGACCGTCTGGCCCCGAGCAGGAGCTGGAAGGACTAACGCCCCCTCCCCGGATTCCGGCCGCGTTGTCCCCATCACCACCCCCCACTTCGTAGGTATTCTTCACTAGCACCTGCTGTTTACCAAGCGCTTCTCCTATCCACATCGAATTGTGTTCCTCACACAACCTGCGGGGAGAGTTCTGCTGCCATCCCCGTTTGCAGGTTGGGAAACAGACTCAGAAAAGTTCTCACTTGCTATAGGCCACCGGGGCTCAAACTCAGCCCGTCTGATACCTGGGCCCTGGGGCTCCCCCGCCTTCATCTCCCCAGGGTTCCCACAGCAAAGGCAGGGAGCAGGCTTAGAGAGGCTGTCCTGGGTGATGTCCTGCAGGGTTTCCAGGGCAGGAAGGGACCCCCTCGCTGAGCAAGGGGTTTTCTTCTACTATCAGGCCTGAATCTTCAGACACATTGGGCTCAGCCCACCTTATGGCGCTCCTCAGGACTACCCTTCGTCACATCCCTCATCCCACTGCCACAGAGGAATTTGTGCCTTTATTACTCCCCTTTCCTGGTGTCCCACTTCCTCCACCCTTCCCTGGGTTCACAGAGGAACACTATGGGGTTCTGCCACCTGGATTGAGTTTAGCAAAGGTTGTATTTCCCTGCCAGGTGGAGAGTAGCCACCTGGTCCCTGCAGTGACACAGGGCACACATGTGACCATGAATGGGACTATAACCCTAGGCCAACTCCAATTAACTTTGTGGTGTAGGAGGCACCAGTGGGGATGCTGCCCATTGGGGATTGTTTCAGAAAACTTGTTCTTGGTTCTAAGCCTTTTCTGTCCTGGTTGCACCTGGAGATGATGACCAGATAGATCCTCAGCTCACCATATTCCCCATGGCCACCCAGGGAGCTACACTGCCTGCAACACTGCTAATGGAGGGACCAGACATTCGTGTCTTATCCACCCATGTCAGAGGCCAGAGTGTTCACCAAATAGTTTCTTAGAACAAAGACAGGGGAATGACTTGAGGTTAGAACTCACCACTGGTACCACCATTGGGTCCCTAAGTACCTTGGCATATAAGGCAAATTGATCCCAGCAGCCTTTCAGAGCCAGGCAGCCACCACCAATCAACAGGAGTTGGCACTTAAGGGTGAAATGTGGGGTTCAGGGTGCAGATTCCTCTCCCGTGGGTCCTTGCCCCACGAAGTTTGAAGAATAAAACTGCAGACAAAAAGGCTTCTTTAATAAAAACATAGAAGTTTATTGGAAGCATATACAAATTGCATCTGGGCAGGAGTGTCCCCAAAGGGGTCCCCCTGGGTGGGGCCCCTAAATGGGAAAAGGCTGCTCTCTCTCTCTCTCTCTAATGGGAAAAATATAAATCCAAAAATCTGAAATCTGTATCTACTGAGTCTCTTTGTCTCCAGGTTTATAAAGGCTGTAGTTGTCCGAACCTGACCCTTTCTAATTGGACCTTTCCTTAATTTAGGGCCCCCTTACTTTCCTCATTGGTCATTCTGTTATATAGTATTAGTTTCAAAGCTCAAAGCCCACGTGGTGCCCTTCACATATTCATCTTATCTGTTCAGGTTGGAGTTGCTTTTGATCTCCCTTATGGCTGTTTTAATTGTTCAGGCCAAAAGTGTCTCCACCCTCCCTGGACACCCCCCTTCCTGTCTGCCTAATTAAGCTGGCTAGCTAATCCTTATCAAGGGGACAGCCATTTGGCATCCTGGCATAAGGATGTTGCTCAAAGCTCTGGGCAGGCAGAATGAAGCGTCCCTCTCTGGAACACAAAGGCCTTGTTTAGCAAGATAGCTCTTTTCCCACGGAGCCACATAATCAGTGACATTCTGGCCTAGTTGCCACATAGGTTGGGGCATTTAGAAGTGAATTTAATTAGTCCAACATTCACTACAGATCTCACCCAGGGCCTTGGGCCCTGGTCCTTCTGGATCCTCTCTTCTTACAGTGACCTTGTGGTCCAGCCTCTTCCCTACACACTTGCTCATGGTGGCAAAAGGGGCTGGACAGACTTCTGCTGAGATTATTCACCTAAATCAGCCCAAGCAGTCACCTCTCTCCCCCTTAATTCTTGACAGGGTTGCAAAGACCCATCTGCCCCTGAACTAGATCGCCAGCACACACAGAGGATCAGGGTGGGCAACCACAGTTCCAAGAGGACTTGGCCACTATCCAGTAGTGGGCCCACCAAGACCCAAGCTGCAGGTGGGGGTCAGAAAGTCAGAGAGGAGAGATGGACTCCACCACTTGTTCACTGACACACGGCTGAGTTCACGTGCCACAAGTCTCCTCTCTCCCACTCTCCCTTCTCAGCCACTGGCCAGCTCTGAATGACATCCAGGGGGCACGTGAGGAAAACTACAGGGAGGAAAAGGTTTCAGATAGATGTCAGGAAGAGCTTTCCAGCAGTTGCAGATGTTCAGACACCAAAAGCATGGCCACATAAGGTAGTGAGCTCCCTGTCTAGGGATGTGTGTAATTAGAAGTGGGGTGGTAGTGAGCCCCTTTGCAGCCCTGAGACTTCAGGGCTCAGATGTCCACCTTGACCCATCTCATTGGTCTTGCCTGCTCCCTAACACCAAATGTCATCCAGACTGGAGTCAGTGGTGACAGAACAGGAAGGAAGACTATGTCCTTGGGCATCTGAAGTCCTCAGTTCCCATGTCTGCAAAGGGCTTTTGCAGGGTTCCAGGAGGAGCATAAATGAGATGGCAAAAGAGTGGGGTGCAATGGATCTTAGGGGATGCCATATAAGTTTGGCTTTGTCTGTTGCCTTTGCTGATTATCAGCCAGACCCTTCCCCTTTCTGAGTTCCAGTTTTCCGCAGGGCATCAGTGCTCTGAGTCAGGATCAAGGCACCTAGATCTTCAATGCTGGGCTGTGGAGCTGATCTAGCCACTGCCACTTACCACCTTTTTTAAACTTCAAACAAGCGATGTAACTGCTCTGAGTCCTGGTGTCTGCATCTGTAAAATGGGATGAATGAAAGCTGTGTACTGAAACACTAGGTTTAGAGTGTTTAGCACATTGTTATTATCCTTAATATAAGTGCCATTCTTGTCATAGTTTGCTGAGTGCCCACTTTGGAGCAAGCTGCCCTAGGCTTCTGATTCTCCACTTTCCTTACACTCAGGTGCCCCAGGCAGTGGGGCTAGGGAGCCCGTGACTGCTTTTGTCCAGTTGGGAAGGCCCCATTCAGTGCCCTTTCCTGGCCTTTTGCTCACTGGCTCACCTAGTACAGATCAGGCTGGGCTAGCCCTTAATCCTTGGAGCCTGAACCTGCAGAACAGCCTCCAGGGTAGGCTCATAGGCTATAGTGGCTGGATGGGGCTGGGATGCCCAGTCCAGGGTCTGTTCTGAACATGGCAGGGATGTCAGGGTATCAGGATTACAGAGGAGAGGATGGCCAGGTCCAGGGCCCACAATGGATGGACCTGGGGTTGAGGGTGGGGAAGAGGACGACAAGGATCCAGCCTGAGGGGCGGGTCCGGAAGTGAGCATCCCTGTAGTGCTTCCAGCGAGCCTTCGGGTGGATAGGTTGCCCATAAGCTTCTGGAGCTCAGGCCGAGGCCCACGGGTCCTCGCGGGCATGAGCTCGGGGGCGGCTGCAAGCAGCTGCAAACTCCCGCGAGCGTCCCCAGGACCGGGATGCGTAGAAGGCTGGGAGGCCGTGGAGATCACAGATCCCCAGACACCGCGCAGACCTGAGGCTTGGCGCAGCTCTGGGGGCGGGGCGGCGGGAGGCTGCAGTCCCGGAGCGACAGCGCAGATAGCCAACCGTACCCCAGGGTGTAGCGCACTGCCCCGCCCCTCACCAGACAACCCAATGGCGAGCGCGTCAATGGTGTCAGAGGCGGGACCTGGGCGGTGGCGGCGGCGCGCGGGCGCGGCACCCGGAAGTCGGCAGCGGCGGAGGCGGTGAGTGCGCGGCTGGCTGCCTGGGCTGGTGGACTCAGCTCCCCGCGGGGCGGGCCTGGCCTCCGGGCGCTGGGCTCTGGAGGCGCGGGTGCAGAGGGGCGGGGTCGTACCTCCCTGCCCTGCTTCAGTTTCCCCTTCCTGAGGCGTGGAGTAGAAATCAAGCGGGCAGATCCGGGGAGACCAAACCAACCCCGGCTGACGAAGGGCCCCGCGCGTAACTGAAAGGCGTTTCTCTAGGGATCCCCGCCAGGATGGGATGCGGGGGCCACTGGCAGGCAGGGCTGGTCTCGCTTCAGGGAAGAGAGGCTGTCCGTGCTGGGAGTTGCGTGGTTACGGTGTCGGTCAGCTACGGAGCCCTGAGTCACGCTGCTGCCTCCTTGCGTCCCGCTGCGGGGCCAGCGGGGTGCAGCTGATGCATGTCTGAGTAGGCAGCAAATGCTGGGTTATCCTTTCGCCTGGACAAGGCCTTCCTGGGTGGCTCTGGTGGCCAGACCCTTCCCCAGGTCATCAGGGGTGGGGGCTGGCTAGAGCTGGACCCAGGGCGAGGCCTGGCCCCTTTGCTAGCATTTGAGACCCCTTTCCCCACCCTAACAACTTCCATGCTTCCAGGCTGCCTTCTAGGCCACAGCTAGAGGGAACCTTCTGCCCTTGGACAGGTCCGGGAGCCTCAGGCTCATCCTCCAGCGGATATATCACATGCAGGGTACAGGCCTGGCTTGTCCTGCTCCAGACCTGCTGACCACTGTTTTGCTGCTGCTGTTTGGGCTCAGCACCCTCTTCTGTGAGGCAGATGTGATGTGGTGGCAGCTGTAAGTGGTGTCTCCAGCTGGTAGTGCTTTGAAAGTGCTTTCTCACACTTGTTTGATGGTCCTCTGGGCAACCTTTTGGGGCAAGTGTTCATTGACCACAATGAAGAAAACTCTGGCTGAGAGGCAAATGGTGTTCCCAAGGTCACATAGAGTCAGGGCTGGGTCCTAGTGCCGCTGCTCCTTCTGGGTCTCTCCCCCAGGAGCCTTCCCGCATCACGTGACCTGTCAGGTGACAACTGGAGAGGATGGCTGTGTTGTGTAGGCAGGTGGACACAGCAGAGCCTCTGCCCCCCTCCAACCCTCTTCTCCAGGATCCCAGCGTTCCCGTGGGGCAGGGTGGTTTGCTCTGGGGCTCCCACCCTCAGGTTCCTGACTATTTACCATAGTCCTGCAGCTTCATGTTCTGATGTGTCCACATACTGCAGGACCTTCACACCAGGCCACTGCCTGCTCCAGCGTGTGGTGATGATAGTCCTTCCCTGAACAAAGGCAATAGGCCAGCCCCTCTGTTCGGCGGCCCAGCCCCTGAGCTTCCTTGGTGTTTTCATTTGATGACTATCATTTTGGTTGTTTGCCCATGGGTGCAGCCGTGTGCTGTGTTCTCGGACCTGGCCTCTGTAGGAAAGGGCAAGCTCTCTGAGGGCACTGCAGGTGGTGCATCTCTGTGAAGAGATGAGGGGACCCCAGAGCCTTTCTGGAGAGAAACAGCCCCGGGGCAGGGAAACTGGGAGGCTTCTAGAAGTGAGGCTATGTTGACACTGATACTCCAGTTCGAGAACAGAGTCCATCCTTTGCTAACATTTCAGTCGGCACGTGAGGACAGCACTGCCGAGCGTGGTGTTTGTTGGTCTGGACCATGGGGTTTGATGATGGGTTCTATGCAAATAGGTCACCCCAGAGCTACTGAGCTGCCCTTTCATATTATCAATGCAGCTTTTTTCTTTCTCTATCAACTTTCTATTTATTTATTTATTTATTTATTTAAATATATTTTTATTGATTTCAGAGAGGAAGGGAGAGAGAGAGAGAGAGATAGATACATCAATGATGAGAGAGAATTATTGATCAGCTGCCTCCTGCATGCCCCACACTGGGGATCAAGCCTCCAACCCGGGCATGTGCCCTTGACCGGGAATCAAACCGTGACCTCCTGGTTCATAGGTTGATACTCAACCACTGAGCAGGGCTCAACTTTCTTTTTAGATTGCAAAATAATATATGCACACTTAAAAGTAAAAAACCAACCCCCATCTCCTGGTGACTGCTTCTACTTGGGTTCATCTATTGAGGTCTTTAGGACCATGCCAACTTTAAGTGCTTGCTTTCATCCTCTTTTGAAGGGTTGGTGGGGAAGGTGGCCCCTTCCTCCTGTGTTAACCATGAAAGCCACAGGGGCCACTGTGAGGCCTGGCTGGCTTGTGGGGAAGCGAGTGTTCCTGCAGGAGAGGCCGAGGTGCAGGGGCCACCTCATGACTGGAGCATTCCTCAATGCTCACCTTTGTCCACTCCTTTGTGCTGCTCTTTGAACTGTGAGGGGACAATGACACGTGGTGTGAGGCTGAATCAGTGCTCCTAAAACATCTCAAATCTCTTAGGAGAGAGTATCACTGTAGAACATTTGTCATGGTGAAATGCCACTTAACAGGCAAAACGACAAAGTGTAGATCGAGGAGTCCTCAGGCCTTGAGTCGTGAGGAGGGTGGAGCATTGCAGCGGGCCGGCTGCTTAGAATATTTACAGACGTCAGGGCTTTCTCAGCCAAGGCCTGGGAACAGCGACACTGTGTTCCCATGTGTGTTTACCTCTTCTGCTGGCAACCGCTAGGAGGACTTCAGGCGGCATGTGCATGTGAAAAGAGCAGCTCCCTATGCTTTCCAGCCCTGCCCCTGGGAACTGTTACAGGGTGGGGAGGAGGTGCCTGGCTCTGCAGCCATCATGTGTGAAGCCTGAGCGATCCCATCCTCTGCACGGCTCCTCAAGACTAGATAGACAGGCTGGCTAGACTTAAAAATGTATTCCCAAATGTGTGAAGTGCTCGGCGTAATGAAATTGGACCTGACTCCAGGGACCAGTTAACCTCTGTCCAGAGCCTTAGCATGTGCAGCTGGATAGGACACTGATTTTTTTTAAATATATTTTTATTGACTTCAGAGAGGAAGGGAGAGAGATAGAGAGATAGAAACATCAATGATGAGAGAGAATCACCGATGGACGACCCCCCTGCTTGCCCCCCACTGGGGACCGAGCCCACAACCTGGGCATGTGCTCTTGGCTGGAATCCAACCCGGGACCCCTCAGTCCGCAGACCGACGCTGTATCCACTAGGCCAAACCAGCTAGAGCAGGACACTGATTTTTAAAAATATTTTTATTGATTTCAGAGAGGAAGGGAGAGGGAGAGAGAAATAGAAACATCAATGATGAGAGAGAATCATTGATCAGCTGCCTCCTGCACACCCCCTACTGGGGATCAAGCCCGCAACCCGGGCATGTGCCCTTGACTGGAATCAAACCCAGGAGGGACCCCTCAGTCCTCAGGCCAATGCTCTATCCACTGAGCCAGACTAGCTAGGGCCTGATTTTTTTTTTTTTTATGCTGATTTGATGTGAACCGGGAGATTCACTTTCCTGAGTGTCTCGCCCCCTTGCCTCTGTGTTGTGGCAAAAATACCTCATCATTCACTGGCGTTCGTCCCTGCCGTTCACTGCTACATTCTGACCTAGTATCTCCCCACCGACCAGCTGCCCTGTTTGCCTTTTCAGTTGATAAAGGGAAGTGATCCCAATCAGGGAGCAGGTCCCCTTCACCCCTCTGGCCCCGCCCACACCTGGTGTGACTTTGGTGTCAGCTTGTTGATGTGCAGAAGTCGCAGCAGCCCAGCAGTGTTTGGTCCCTATTTTGAGGCAGTTTGAGCCAGGGCTGGGTCTGTTCCTGTCCAGTCTCCTGCATAGCCAGTCGTGGGGAAGATGGGCAATGAAATCCCACCTGTGAGAAAACCCTGTGCATCACACTTGGCTGAGAAAGATGTGAAAGCACACAGCTGACCAGAGATGGGGCTTTTGCTGGCTGTGCATAGTAGGAAATTTTCCAGATGAGAGTGTGTTCCTGGGCGACCACAGACCCCGCTGACCCCCAGGAGCTGCTGGTTGTGCCAGCAGGAGGTGTGGAGCCTTGGGCTTGGGTACAGAGAGGCTGGGCCAATGAGCCTGCCTTTGGTGTGAGAGGACAGGTGTGCTGGGAGGAAGGGGAAGGGAGAAGCCCTTGGTGCAAACGCTGCAGGAGGTGGTGCTGGTAGGCACTGGGTGGGTGGCAGCAGTCAGTGCGTTATGCTGTTAGCCGCCCCGCATGGTGAGGCAGGCAGCCAGGTAGGGACTGGACCACCCCCAGCTGAGGTCTGCCGGTCCCCCTGCTGGGTCCTTCTCCATCCGGGCTGGCAGTGACAACGAGGCCCTGTCGGTGACTCTTTGGCCCCTCTTGCCTCCTCTCCCAGTGGCCTCCATGAGGTTGATGGCTCACCTTGCCTTTCACCCACCTGTCTGTGCTAGGTGCTGGGGTGGGGAGGAGCAGGGAAGCAGATCCTCACTGTTGGTCAGCAGGCTGTGGACCAGTCCATCACGGTGCCAGGTTATGTTCCCCATGGCCCTTGCCTGAGCCGCTGCAGTCATTGCTGCATCTCTTGGCATATCACTCTGACCTGATTTGGCCAGGCCTGCCTGCCTGTCATTTTCTCACTGCGCTCTTGTTAGAAGCCACACCGAGTCAGGTTTGAAGCTTGACTCGCTGAAGAGCCTGAGCCTTCTGACAGAGGCAGCTTACCTGGCTCCAGTTGGCTGTTGGAAATAGCCCTGTTGGCCCTCCTTGAGGCAGGAGAGGAGGAAGGAGGCGCCAGCTGGAGGGGGTGATTCAGAGGCAGGGAGTGAGCAGCAGGACGAAGCAGGCTAGGAGAACTCTCAAAAGCGCTATCAGCAGATGGGCTGGGAGTGCCTAGAAAGCTTCTGTGCTTTGTAGCCAGCACCAGCGCCAAATCTGCGACCCGTCCTTCCTGTGCTTCCGAATTACCAGGTGGTGAGACCAGGGCAAAGCCAGATGCGTCGCGCTGTGAGCTGGGAAGACTCCCACTTAGATAGGATGAGAAGCTCTTGGCTTTAGTTTGAAGAGGGTGATTTCCTTTTGCTTCACACTTCAGAGGTGTACCCGGGGACTCCCGGTGCATGTGGGAAGCGCCAGCCCTGCTCTACACATGTGGATCCGCCCCAGCTGCAGGTGGGAAGTGAAGCAAGGAAGGGGAGGGGCCTGTGGGCCGTGGGCCTGGCCGAGTGGGGGGGGTGAGGGATTGGAGAGAAAGGCAGTTCCTGATGGTCCCCTCCCCAGGGGCTGGCTTTCCTCTGGTCCTTCCCTCCCAATGACTGCGTTTTCGTCGAGGCTGCAGCCCTGGGCTCTGTGCCCACACCTCTGGCACAAGGCTGCCTGGAGACCCATTGGTGGCCTTTCCTTAGACCACAGAACCCTGCCTGCTACATCTGGAGGCTGATCTGCCACTCACTTGGGCCAGCGAGGACAGCGGGGTCCTGCAGCCGAGTCTCTATATGGCCTGTGAGCATCCGTGGCCAGACCTGTCCTTAGCCAGTGGCCTCACCTAGTGGCCAGGCATGCAGCTCAGGGAGGGACACGGTAGGTCCAGGCAGACATGATGGCCTCCTCCTCTGATAGTCCGGAGTGGCCCATCTTTAGTGAAACAGCCTTCAGAATAGCCCTTTGTCCCGGTGGGGCTCTGGACCTGTGGGATTTCAGTAAGGGTGGACTGGCAGGGCTCCTACCACTGACTGTGGCAGCCTGGGTGCCACAGACACCACCGGCCGGCCTTGCTTGGAGCATTCTTATGCCTGAGAGAGACCAGCTCCTCTGGGGTGAGGAGACTTGGGTCTTCTGTGTTGGACTATGGTCTGGTGGCAATGCTGGGAACCCTGTCAGCTGTACCTGGTGGGCGGGACACTTGGGGTCCTGGGAGGCCCAGCATGCTTCCTGTCTCCCTGCACTATGTTCTGGATGATTCTGCTGACTCATATCATAAGCTGTGTCTAACCTGCTGTTCAGTCCATTGCTGAGTTGTAGTTCACGGTTATCTATGCCGGCCACTTGGGAGAGTTCATAGGGGTGCTTTGTGAACCCCTTTTTCTCTGTGGATATTCCCAAGCTCCCTTTTTTCTGCAATCAGCGTGTGGTTAGTTGACGAGACGTGCGGGGATCTCTTTCTGCTGGTTCTTGTGCTTGGTGCTTTGCTCTGTTATGCCAGTGGTTGGCAAACTGCGACTCGTGAGCCACATGCGGCTCTTTGGCCCCTTGAGTGAGGCTCTTCCACAAAATACCACGGCCTGGGTGAGTCTATTTTTTAAAAAAATATATTTTATTGATTTTTTACAGAGAGGAAGGGAGAGGGATAGAGAGTTAGAAACATCGATGAGAGAGAAACATCGATCAGCTGCCTTCTGCACACCCCCTACTGGGGATGTGCCCGCAACCAAGGTACATGCCCTTGACCGGAATTGAACCTGGGACCTTTCAGTCCGCAGGCTGACGCTCTATCCACTGAGCCAAACTGGTTAGGGCATCGCGAGTCTATTTTGAAGAAGTGGCGTTAGAAGAAGTTTAAGTCTAAAAAATTTGGCTCTCAAAAGAAATTTCAGTCGTTGTACTGTTGATATTTGGCTCTGTTGACTAATGAGTTTGCCGACCACTGTGTTATGCGGTTCTTTCTGACTGTGTACTGCTTTGTGCTAGAAATTATTTGTGAGACTTCTTAGAGGTCTGGGGTGAAGATGAGAACTTTGGTTTGCTAGGTGCCCAGGAGCACTGCCAGTGTGGGACTCTTCAAACCAAGTCTTGGCTTGAGGGTTCCTGGACCCCTGGTGTGGCCCTGGCTCCACTCTCGGAGCTTCTCAAGGACTTCCTCCCTTGGAGGCTGCCTCTGCCGCCCCTGGCGGCTGTGGATATAGCCCACCCTTGCCCTCTGAATGTTGCTCTTCAGGGTTCCAGCTTCCCTTGGGGGGTTTCCTACGAGGTCCGTCTTGAGGCAGTCCTGGGTTTTGTCTTCTGTCCCTCACTCCCAGGGTCACCAGAGCCAGGTTTTCCCAGATGAGTCAGTGCCCCAGGACAGGAATGCCCCAAGCTCTGTTTTTTCCATCTCTGGATTCCTCCGTTCTCCAAGATGTTGGCTAAATTCTACATGACCAGTTAGCTCTTGGCTGCTTGTAAGATGTTTTCACATTCTCTCAAGCATTTTGAGTTTTTACCAAGAATGTTGGTTCCATCAGGCTGCCCACAAATATTGGGATGGTCAGGGCGCCCACGGGTGGGAACCCAGCCCGCTCCTGTCCACTCAGGCTGGTGGCCAGCAGCCCACCTGCTATGGCTGTACATCCCCTAGCACCTTGCACTTCTGCTAGTCACCATGGCGACGCCTCACCTGCACAGCTACAGGCTTTACTGAGGGCAAAGGTAGCTCCCTTGAGGCCCTTGCCTTGGCCCACGCCTGAAGGGGCCAGGAGGAACAGGAGGCAAGGGCTTGTGGGAACCAGTGGAGATAGTAGTGGAGTCAGTCCTTCCCTCCTGCCCGCCCCCCCCCCCACTCCCACCTCCCACCCCAGCCAGACCAGTGAGCAGAAGTGAGTGGAGTGGTGGGAACACCCTGGCATTGTCCACAAGGAGGCCCCAGGAGCTAGGCTGCCTCAGAGTAGCTCTCAGCTGAGGTTGTATTCGTGGTACAGCCTTGGGCCTTGGCCCCCCCTTGTCTCTTCTTCTTTTTTTTTTTTTTTAAATATATTTTATTGATTTTTTACAGAGAGGAAGGAAGAGTGATAGATAGTCAGAAACATCGATGAGAGAGAAACATCGACCAGCTGCCTCCTGCACACCTCCCACTGGGGATGTGCCCGCAACCAAGGTACATGCCCTTGACCGGAATCGAACCTGGGACCTTTCAGTCTGCAAGCTGACGCTCTATCCACTGAGCCAAACCGGTTTTGGCACCCCCTTGTCTCTTTACTCTGTGGCTGTAGCCCCTGCTGCCCGTCCACCTGCCCATGGGGTGCTGGCAGGGAGATGGCTGTGCAGTGCTGGAGAGCGTCATGCTGTTGGGCACATGACTGGCACATCTAGGAAAGGCCAGGAGCAGTACAGAGCTGGTTCTGTTCAAAGACCATTGCAGGTTTGGGACGGTGGTTCTGTTGTCTGCTGGTTACTGAAATCATTTTTTTTTCCCTTTTCCACAGACTGTGTAACCCTGTGTGAGCAAAGCCACCCTCAGGGACCCATGTGTATCATCTTCTTTAAGTTCGATCCTCGCCCTGTTTCCAAAAATGCGTACAGGTAACCCCTCACTCTGAGTCTGCCATCATCTGCTCAGCCTCGGGTGCCCCACAGTCCACAGCACCCATGTAGGTGACCCAAGCAGGAGAGGCATGCTGCTGCTGCCCAGGCGGGGGGAGGGCGGCCCTGGGACGAGCTGCACAGCCCGGCAGTGCCCCTCAGACAGGGGTCACTCAGCGTGGGTGCTGGAGGGAATACCTCTCGGCCGTAAAGACCCTGAGTCGATGTACAAATTGTACAAATATACTAAGACTCAGCCTCTAAAATTGACTGTGTGGACAGGACGGAGGAGTGAAGTGGGTCCAGGCAGCGGCACATCCCTGTGGGCTGACCAAGGACCAGGGGGCAGCAGAATTGGGGTGTGGGAGCCCCACTTGCACTGGCTGGTCTATGTTACCGGAAGGGGTCTGGGTAATGTAGTCAGGGTGCGGGTTCCTGTTCTCTTTGGGACTTGCCCATGTTGTTACGGAGGCAAATCTCCTTTGTTAACTAGAGAGAGAAAAGTGTGGCTTCTCTGTTTTGACCTGAGAGTTTCAGTCGTGCTTTCCCTCTTCAGGCTCATCCTGGCATCCAACAGGGATGAATTCTACCACAGACCATCCAAGGTGGCAGACTTCTGGGGCAACAACAACGAGATCCTCAGTGGTGAGTCTTTACTCGTGGTGGGTGGCCACAGCGTGGCAGGAAGTGCCAGCCCCCGACGGTTCTAGCAGTTACGGTGCTGCTTCCCTGTGTAAATTCAGAATGAATGAGTGGACCCTCATGGGTCTAATGGGGTCGGCTCCAAAGTCTCGGTCCTGGGACAGTGTTGGGCTGACCAGCCCCAGAATTGTCCACCCAGCACTGTCCCCGTGGCTTCATGTGTTGTGGATCCCCAGAAGAAGGAGCTGGAAGGGTCAGTTGGTTTTATTTGGATCCACATGTTCCCTGTGGACACGCAGTTGTATTGGTATGAGGTGCAAGTCCACCCTCTGTCACTCTGTGCAGCATCATAGTTGTGTGTGTGTGTGCACAGGGAACATGTATGTGCAGACACATGTGCTAATCTCTGCACACGTTTCTGTTTACATACAAGCACCCTTGTTCCAGTGAAAGCTGGTCTGAATTTGGGGAGCAGAGGTTTGGTTGGGGCACCTTTGGGTGGGAGCCTCATGAGGGGTTCCTGTGGAGGAGAAATGAAGGTGACAGCCAGGTCCCCTGCCCGCCCAGCCAACAGCCTCCCTGAGCCACTTGGACAGGGAGCAGTTCCTGCCCATGGGGTGGGCAGGGGTTTACTTGGAGGGCATGCAGACAGGTGTTGGCTAGGCCAGGAGTCCCTCTGCCTGGGAGCCAGGTGCCAGGCAAGCCCAAGGGAGCCTGGCAGAGTTGACAGGGTGCCCAGTGTGCTGGGCAGGTGGCCTCGCGGGCCCAGGGAGGCAGCGTGTGCTCTGCTCCGCCTGCAGCATCTAAAAGCTCAGCTATGGAGCTTCCTGTGTAGATGATGGTTGGGCAGTGGTGCGAGGGAAGCACTGCTAGACCGTCCTGGTGCGGTGTGACAGGAGGACAGGAGTGGGGGGGGACCAGGGCAGGGTGCTGTCCTGGGCAGGAGGTCTCGGAGGTGGTGGGGACTCAGGATGACTGAGTGCAAGAGGGAGGAGAGGCTGGGTCCCGGCCATCTTGGGCTAGGATAGAACAGAAGGGGGTTATGGGATAGGGCAGGCTATGTGTGTCCCTGCTGCACACAGGGAGGCTGAAGTGTGTGTGTGTGTGTGTGTGTGTGTGTGTGTGTGTGTGTGTGTGTGTGTGTTGAGGGGGCTTGTCAGGATGAGTGGAGTGAGGGGCTGTTGCCTTGGGGTAGAGTGGCAGGAGGCACCTCTCAAGGATTTCTGTAGATGAGGTTTGGATGGAAGGTTAGACTGCCTGGGCCATCCTGGACAGCTGGGCTCCATCCTACCCTGGTACCTGGGCCGGCACCCTGCCCCTGAATCAGTGCCAATCCTGGCTGGGAAGCTCCAGCCACTCCAAATGGTTCATCCTTTGTAGTGATTTGGAGGAGGCCGCTGGCATGCTGATAAGGAGCACCTGCCTAGTGGAAGGGTGGCCTAGCTGCAGCACAGTGCCGGGTGGCCCAGTGGCTGCTGCACGCAGCTTAGGGGCAAACACACCAAAGTCAATGGAACAGGCAGTGGGTGGGTGCGCTGCAGGCCTGGATGTGTACCGGGCTCCTACTGAAGCTCTCACTGTGAGGGTCCTGCGCTTTCTGCCCGAGGAGGACAGCCAGCCACCCTTGCACCAGGTGCAGGATGAGGTTCCGTGATGGAGCTGGGGCTCTGCTCCCAGCCCAGTGCCAACCCAAGCTCCAGGATGCTGTTGGCATCAGTTGGCCTGAGGGGTGGAGCATGAGAAGGGCATCTTTCCAGTGTCCTGCTGCCCCGCCCTGTGGAGTCAGATCCCCTGTTCCAGGGCTGTGGGATGAGGTTCGACTGCCAGGACGCAGGGAGAGGGTGGGTCCTGCTGGTGGTGATGCTGGCGTCTGTCCAGGGCTCGACATGGAGGAAGGCAAGGAAGGAGGCACGTGGCTGGGCATCAGCACTCGCGGGAAGCTGGCAGCGCTCACCAACTACCTGCAGCCGCGGCAGGACCCAGATGCCAGGGGCCGAGGTACCATGGGGCGGGGGCGGGGAGCTGGGGGCTAGCTTAGGGGAGCAGGGGCTGGCTGGGGGGTGGGCCTTGGGGTGGGGGCTTCCTTGGGCATGTGCAGAGTCAGGAGGAGGAGCTAGAATGGGGAAGAGGGCATGTTTCCTGGGTCCTGTAATCCACTGGCTGGCAGTCACTGTGGGCACCACCCTTAGTCTGGCCCACATGACACCCATGACACTGACCTTTCACGTCTCTCAGGGAATGTGCTTCAGACTTGTCCCCAGGCCATGTGTCACTCTGGCTGTGTGTCATTGTCCCCAGCTGTTCAATGTTTGCAGAGCAGATGCCCGTGGGAGGATAGTTCCAGGGACACACGTTGTCCCTACTAAAGCCTTTCCCCCTCATGCTGGACTTCCATATGGAGGCATTATGGAGGAAAACTTTTTTTTAACCAATAAAAGCAGAGTCCTCTGTGTCTACCTCCTTGGCTGTGGGGTTAGTGAGGTGTAGCCAGCCCACGCGGGGCCATCCTTCTCCCCAGGGAGGGGGCTAAGCCTGCTGCCTCAGCCATGTCTGTTCCCTGCTCACAGGTGAACTGGTGACCCACTTTCTGACCACAGACATGGACAGTTTTTCCTACCTGAAGAAGGTCTCCACAGAGGGTCACCTGTACAACGGCTTCAACCTCTTAGCAGCTGACCTGAGGTGAGTCTGCTGCGGGGGGCGGGGGGGGAGTGGGGGGGTGGTGGCAGCCCACTGAGTGCCCCCACAGGACTGGGACTGGACTCAGCAGGGAGTAGGTGCCTGCCCCGCTGCTCAGCTTGGGTGCCGTGGCATCTGTGGCAGCCTCTCTTAGTCGGCTTGGAGAGCGTCCCGAGGGCTGAGCCCCTCCCAGACCCATTGCCGTGGGGACTTGGGAAGCAGAGCTTCGCAGTGGGGCTTCCTGTGATGGTGTGAGGGCTGTTGGCTCCTGCCATGGGGGAACTGGAGCATGACTGCAGGGCTCTCCTAGTATAGGGCATGCCCCCGGCTGACACCCGCCCCTCGGCCCCAGGTCCTCTCCCCATGCCTATGGCTGAGGAGCCCCCTGTTTTGGGACCATGCCTCACTTGCACTGCTCTCTGGGAGGCAGAGGTGCCCCAGGCTAGAGAAGGAAGGTGCAGGCACAGCTGGCAGTGGTCCTGGAGCACTCTGGGACCCCATGGGGATAGGCCTGTGGAGATTGCCAGTCAGCGAGGGGTCTGCACCATCTGTGGCCCCTATACGACCCTCTCTGCCCTCCTGTTCACAGCACAGAGAAGGGAGATGTCTTCTGCTACTATGGAAACCAGGGGGAACCCGAACCCATTGTCCTGGCGCCAGGTGAGCCTGCCTGCTCTGGTGAGTGGTGACAGGGTGGGGGCTGCTCCTATGGGGACACCTCTGTACTTTTCAGAGACTAGGTCCCGGTCATATTTCTCCCCTGGAACTGCTTTTTGGCTGTTTGTGTACCTTATGGCCTACATGACAGGCTGCCTTCAGCTTAGGCCGCCTCCCCCCAGCGCTGAGCCTGAGACTGCCCTGAGAAAACGGGAAACTAAAACTAAAAGGCTGGCACAAAAGGACAGAGAGTGCCACCCCATCCCACTCCCAAATTCTACGCATTGACCCAGAGGCCTTTGTGGAAGCATCTGGAAACCGTCTCCATGATGCCCTCAGTTCTCAGTGCTAGCGACTCTGTGACTAGAGATGCTTGTTTTTCGCTGGATTGTTGCTTGGAGGAAGTTCTTTTCACCTACATCCTATTGTTTCATCCCCGAGCCTGCCCTCGCCTGGTCCATGTCACTGTCTTTTTAATAACAGTTTCACTGAGAAATAACCCACATGTCATAGTTCCCCCATTTAAGTGTACCATTTAGTGGATTTTCATATAGTCACAAAGTTGTGCAGCTGTCAGTATCACTGCTATTCAACATTTTCATCACCTCAAAAAGAAACCGTACCCATTAGTCGTTGCTCCCTTCCTCCTCTTCCCCAGCCCCTGGCAACCACCAATCTACTGCCTGTCTCCGTGGCTTTTGCTGTTCTCACTTAGCATGCTTTCAAGGTTCATCCACGTTGTAGCATGAATTAGGTTTAATTCCTTTTTATGGCTGAGTTATATTCCATTGCATGTGTATCCTACATTTTGTTTCTCTCTTCATCCCTTGATGGACATTTGGGTTTTGTTTTGTTTTTTCTACCTTTTGGCTATTGTGGATAATGCACATCTGAACATTTGTTACAAGTTTTTGTGTGGACACATGTCTTCCATTTCTCTTGGGTATATAATTAGGAGTGGAATTGCTGGATCATAAAGTAACTGTTTAATCTTTTCAGAAACTGCCAACTGTTTTCCAAAGCAGCTACACCATTTTACATTCCCACCAGTATACGAAGCTCCAGGTTCTTCACATCCTCACCAAAAGTTGTCATTGTCTATTTGTGTGGTTTTTTTTATTATTATTACAACCATCCTAGTGAGTGTGATGTGGTATCTCATTGTGGTTTTGATTTGCGTGTTCCTGTTGGCTAATGATATTGAGCAGCTTTTCGTGTGCTTAATAGTCATTTCTATATCTTCTTTGAAGAAATGTCTATTCAGATCTTGAATTGGATTGTTTGTATTTTTATTATTAAGTTGAAGTTCATTATATATTGTAGCTTCTAGTCCCTTATCAGATATATAATTTACAAAAATTGTCTACCCTTCTGTGAGTTTTCTTTTTACTTTCTTGTTGATCAAGAAAGTTTTGAAGTGCATTATTATAAATTGATGATGTCCATTTTATATTTTTTCTTTTGTTTTTTTGTGTGCTTTTGGTATCATAGCTAAGAAATCATTGCCTAATCTAAGGTTGTGTAGCTTTTCCCCTATACTTTCTTCTAAGAGTTTTAGCTTTTACATTTAAGCCTTTGGGACATTTTGAATTGATTTTTGTATATGGTGTGAGGTAAGGGTTCCACTCCCTTCTCTGCATGTGGCTGCCCAGATGCCCAGTACTATTGATGAGTGGCCTTTCCCGTCACTCCTGATAGATAAAGCACAGTGGTACTCTTGGCTGGTGGCGTGACTATGGGGGCCTGGCAAAGCCAGGGCTGTCTTCCTTGGAAGTTGCTGAACATGGCCTAGGTAAGTCATGCCATACTTAGTCAAGATCTTGCCTGGAAAGTCTGGTAGCTGGAGAGGGTGGTGACTCCCCGTCCTCAGTGTATCTTTCAGGATGCATGACTCTGAGCTCCACTACCCCTGCTACCTGCTGTAGCCTCTCCACCTCAAGGCCATGTCTCTCTCTCTCTCTCTCTCTCTCTCTCTCTCTCTCTCTCTCTCTTTCTCTCCATGAGAAACCCTCTGTGTGTGTGTGTGTGTGTGTGTGTGTGTGTGTGTGTGATGCCTTCTGTTAACCATCGAGAACTTGTTCTGAGAAACTTGTGTCAAGACCTTAAGGCTCCCCCAGCCAGGGTCCCTGCCAGCATGTAGAGGAGGCCCTGCCCGTGCCCACTAAGTGGGGCTGTCATGGTGTGGTGGGTTCTCTACCTGCTGATATAAGCCAGGACCGATTTGGGGCAGTCACCCTCCTGGCCTCTGGTTGTGATTTTCCCACCCTTGACCTGCTCAGGTGGACCCACACATTGAAGCCTTTTCCTAGCTTAGGGAGGGATGAGAGTGAGATGGGGAGGTGGTTTCCCCTTCCCTTTGCCCAGTTGGATTTCAGGTTGTTTATTCCTTGTTGTCAAGGCCGTTTGGCCTCTGTACCTTGCAGTCTCCTATTGGTGCCCTACCATGTTGAGTTTTCCACCTCTTGCCATGCGGATGGTTGGGAATACCCATAGAGAAGATGCTGGAGTGTGGGGCAGCCTGGCTTCAGTGCCCCCAGCTGTATCCTGGCACCTTGCCTGGTGCTGGGTAGGGTAGGTGGGTGGGAGCTTACCCTAAAGTCAGACAGTGGGGCCTTTGCACTGGTGGCCTGACCCCTCCCTGCAGGGACCTATGGGCTGAGCAATGCGCTGCTGGATACGCCTTGGAGGAAGCTGTGCTTTGGGAAGCGGCTCTTCCTGGAGGCTGTGGAGCGGAGCCAGGCACTCCCTAAGGATGTCCTCGTGGCCCAGCTTCTGGACGTGCTCAACAATGAGGAGGCGTGAGTGGGTGGGTCCTGCTGGGGTGAGCAGAGTGTCTCCCCATCACTCTGGCCCTGGGGCAGAGAGGCAGGCAGTCTCTGCCGCCCTGTGAGGCCCATGGAGGTGACTGGGGCCAGCTCCTCAGCTGAAGGAGAACATGACGGACATGCTGACATGCTGTCCTCTGCCCCCTCCCACCTGTCCCTGTGGACAGGTAAGGTTTCCGACGGGGCCCTTTGAGGATGGGAGATGGGGCCATCGTGGGCTAGTGTGCTGGGAAGCTTGGTGCTTTCGGAGCTTGATGTGGGCTTGGGTGGTGCTCACAGGAGCTGGAGGCTCCCCTCTGTTTGCGCACAGGAGCTGTGGCATAGAGGCCCACCCAGATATTACCAGGGGAGAAGCTGTCTCCAGCCCAACTTCCCTGAGGCACTTCAGAGGTCTCTGCATGGAATGGCGTATTTCAGCCATCCCAGTGGGGGTAGGGGTGTGTGTCAAGGTGCTGGCCACACTACTTTCCTTCCACACAGCAACACAGCCCACACATCCCTCCTCTGCCCCACTCAGGCCAGGCCAGTATCCTGCCCAGATGCCCATGGCCTCTTAGAAGAGCCGCCCACAGCCTGCCTCTCGCTCCTCTCCCCTACAGCCCCTTTCTGCCCCGGCTTCCCCTCCCTCTCCTCTTTGAACCATGAACCAGGGCACAGCCTCAGCACAGCCGACCCCTCAGGGAAGCCCTACCTGGGCCGGCCTGGTCACTGTCTGTCATCCCTGCTGGCCCATGACAGGCCCTGGCTGCTTTTATTGACAGCTGTGGTGGCCAACAAGCTGCAGGGCTTGAGTGGGCTCCTGTCATGTGGAGAGATGCCCATAGGGCACCTCTTGGCATAAGCAGGAGCATATGTGGCCAGGTGACTGCATCTCTCAGCCTGGCCCCTGCCCGCAGCGCCCCCACTGATCCAGGCCCCACTGAGAGGAGGAGGCAAGCTTGCTCCCGGAGTGGGTTCTGTCCCCCTGCATAGGACCCTGCGCAGCTCTGACCAGACAGACCCCAGGCATTTTCAGGTCCAGTTGAACCTTCCTAGCACTGAGCTCGTAAGTGCTCATGTCCTCGGAGTCTTGAGTCCTGGGTCCTGGGTCCTGGGAAAGCTCCTGGTGGCTCTGACAGGAGGTGCTGTCCTAGTAACCGCTGTCTGGTCGCCTAGGCCCGGCCACGGAGTCCTAAGTGAAAGTCTTGACCAAGATTTGAGCCTTTGAGCAGAAAAGTGCACAAAATAGACCTTCCAAGGCTGGCGAGGTCCTCAGGCATTACAAGGCTGCGGGCGGGCAGTGGGGATGGTGGGGTGGGGGAGGTGACCCCTCCTTTGTCCTTCCAGGCAGTTGCCAGACCCAGCCATCGAGGACCAGGGCAGGGAGTATGTGCAGCCCATTCTGAGCAAGTATGCGGCTGTGTGCGTGCGCTGCCCAGGCTACGGCACCAGGTATGGAGGGCTGCTGGGTGCATCTGGTCCTGTCTCACCAGGAACCTGGCCTTACCCGAGCTCTGTGGATCCCAGAACCTCTGCCTTATCTAGAAGTGGATGCCATTTCAGCTCAGGGGGCTGTGGGGTGAGCAGATGCCAGCTCCCAGGGGTGCTGCAGACCAGGCACAAGGCCCCTGAGGCTGCCATTGCTTCCCAAGAGGGAGTCCTAGGCTGCCCCCTACCCTCTTACACAGCCACAAGGGGGCCAAGATGGCATTGGGCAAATCCCTGTCAGCCTGGAGGTCCCACTGTCTGGCTCTTCCCTTCACTTGCCTGTGTCCCTGGGCCTTGTATGTTCTTTGCAAGGTCACCTCAGCCTGGGATGTTGCCGTATCCCAGGAAAGGTGAAAATGTCTCAGCCGCAAGATGATAATGTCCAGGAGGGAGAAGCTGTTGGCATGGGTATCTGAATTCCTTTCTTGTCTTCCTCCCTCCTGGGTGTGAGGCTGGGAGTCCTGGCCTGCCCACGTGGCTCCATCAGAGGGCAGCCCACATGCTGTACTTAGAGGTGGCCGGGATGCACAGAGGAGGGTAGGTTGGGGTCCAGCCAGATGCGTTAGGAGTGCTGCTGCCACGTGCCTGGTTCCCTGGCCTGGAGGTGGAGCACAGCCTCATGTGCAAGCCACGTCTGCCTAGGCTCAGCTTGCATCAGGCCCCAGGGGCACCAGCCTTGTGTCAGGCCGGGGACCTGCAGTGACTGTGGTGGATGAGCTGTGCCCTTGGGGGCCCATGGCTACCAAGGACTCGGGGAAGAGGCGTTCAGGCCGTGACCAGTACTGACTAATGTCAGGGTGATGTCACACATATACCTGGTTTTTGGATTCAGGTTTGAGATTGAGTGAGCCAAGCCTCTCCTTTCCCTGCAGGTGGGAGAGGTTAGGTTATTGCTGCCTCCCAGGAGGATGTGTGCCAACCTTGCTACAGTGACATGACTGAGGCTCTGCTGATGCTGAGGGCGTCAGGCAGGGAAATGGGCCTGTGAAGTCCTGGTGACCAGCTTACCGAGAGAGTGGCAGGCCCCTCTGAGTCTTCTGTCCCTCAGGAAATGACCGTTTCAAGCCCTCTGGCTAGGGGAGTGGATGGTGTGAATGCCTGGCACTTAAGCTCCCAGGCCCTAGGGGGGTTGCACGCCTGAATGGCAGTCTTTCTGGCTGGGCGGCTTTTTCCTTGGCAGGGGCATATTTCCCTCAAGCCCTCCTCCATCAGAGGCTTATTGTTTTTTTAGTAAACCACATGCTCATGTGTACTTGGTATGTGAGGCAGAATGCCAGGTCTACTCCCTGTCTGGTTGCATGGCTGCTGGGTCCCACCTTGACTGTGGGGAGGGCCAGGCAGGAGGAGAGGTGTGTTGAGCATTTGGAACAGGGTAGTGGGGGAGGCAAGGGAGGGCACAGAGGAGTTTTCTAGGTGAAGAGGGCTAGTCCCCAAATAGTTGATAGGTTGGCCACTTGGAAGAGCTGAGTGTGGCCGAATGTCCAAAGTTGTGCTGGGCCATTGCCTGAGAGCCCAGGGCTCACCCTGGTGAGAGTGGTGGGTGGTTGGAACTTGTACCACAGAGGGTGGGAAGGGAAGGCTGGGGGTGTGTCAGAGTGGAGGCAACAGGAGTCATCAAGCTTCATCCTGGGGCGTCAGCCAGGGAGCTCCAGGCCCCACCAGGCTCAGTGCCCAGCTACCCCAGAGGGTCACTCTACTTCCCAAGGCTGCTGCTCATTTGTGACCTGCCTCTAGCCATGCTGAGTGCCAGCACAGGCCCCAGGTGTGGTGGACTTGCCCCTTCTGCCTCAGATCTGACCCCAGTTGGGGCTCTGACAGGTGGGCAGGGGCTGAGGGCAGCGGGCTGAATATGGGCCCTGTGCTCTCTTTCAGAACCAACACGGTCATCCTCGTGGACGTGAATGGGCATGTGACCTTCACAGAGCGCAGCATGCTAGACAAAGACCCTTCCCGCTGGGAGACCAGGACCCACGAGTTTAGGCTGCAGAGCTAAGACCTACCCCTGAGTGCAGCCAGCAGGCTCCTGTAAGACCCTGCCTTGAGGACTGGAGGCGAACCTTCCACAGCACATGCACTGCCTGTGTGTGACTTGGCCATCATCCCTCAGGACCAGGGCCCTCTGATTTGTGTGTGATCTGTCTGTGTCCCTGTATCCAGCTCGAAGTCCATCCTTATGCCAGTGGGAGTGGCAAGAGTCCCACAGCCAGGTCAGGGGCAGGTCCAGGTGTGCCGTGCATGTGTGAATGCACCTGGCCCTGCCCCCTCCCCATGCATAGAGACACCCACGCAAGGCACATGCTTACATACATACCTACAGGTGTACAGGCACACATGTACACCCGTGGGGCACACACACACAGGCACACACAGGCACAGGCACAGGCAATAGATGTGTGCACACATGCTGGAACACACACACGCTCCCAGGCATACACACACATGTGCTTGTGCCAGACAGGCAGAGGTGTGCCTCTCACACCCACACTCACTTCTGTCCAGTGGGTCTTTGGCTTTGATCAAAACAACAGTAGTAGACCTTTGTCTAGAAGTGTCCCCTTCTCTCCTGGACATAGTCCAGTTCCTGACAACCAGACCTGCTTTTGGAGGACAAACAGGCCACATTTGGAATGAGGAATGAGGAATGAGGAATGAGGAAGAACCAAGGAAAACCTTCTCTCATAACAGAAGCACCGTCTGGTTGGTGGATCCAGTGGCCCCGTGTGCATGGGACTGTCCTGTGACTGGAGTCCTGCGTGTGCTGGGCACCCAGCAGCCTGTCAGGCCCTGCCTGCCCACTGGTTGTGGGTTCTGGGCAGGCCCATCTCAGCGAGGGGACACAGCCAGCCCCTGCCCATCCCTCCTCCTTAAGCAAATCAAACTTCACAGGAATCTGTACTTGAATGTGAGATGTTGACAATAAACTATGGTGAGTCCGTGCATTCCACGTGCTTAACTTGTGTGATGGGGACAAATGGAGCTGTTGTGTGCGAGGGGTTGGTGGCTGCTCTCCGGCCTGCAGGAGCTCCTGCGGCATAGATGCTAGTACAGGGCTCTTTCCACTTTCTCCTTTGCTCATGGTAAGGAGAGCACTATGCAGGTCCTTTGGCTGATGCTGGGGTGCGAGAGAGCCTGTGTGTATGGGATATAGTAGGTGCCAGTGACAGGGCCTCCTGAGCTAGGCCGAGGAGCCAGGGATTTATCCAGGTTCAGTGGGGAGCCCCCGAGAGCCCCCTGAGGGAGCAGTGTGGTCAGACCTGCACTTGGTGTGGACTGTGGAGTGGGTTTCAAGGTAAGAGGTGGATGGAGTCTGTCTCAACCCCAGGACCAGGGTTTTGGGCAAGCACTCGGGAGTTCCTATCCCCACTGGGGCCAAGCATAAGGGGGTCCCACATGTCCAATGCCCGGACCCAGGCTTCCCCCTCCTCCTCCGTAGCCAACCCCCAACTTGGCCTTCGCAGAGAAATGAGATCTTATGGGTGTGGACCTGCATCAGGCCCGACTGGGCTGCTCATCCCTTCCTCCTCAGCCCTCAGGGGTCTGATGCCCTCCTTGGCTCACGGTGAACTCAGAAGAAAAGTGCTTGAGCAGAGCCAGGCTTGGAGGGGGCTTGCAAGCCCATGCCCCCAGGCCCAAGAGGAAACTGGCCCCATGTCCCTGAAGTGTCTGGCTGAGCTGACACCCTTTATCTGCCTCAGCCGGCTGCCCCACAGCGTGGACCAGTGTCCGCACCAGCATCCACCCTAGCCAGGCCTGCCCACCCTCGTGGGGCACCACCGGGCACCACTGAAGAGCCTCCAAAGGTATTCACCTCTGCCCCAGGGGTGGGCATCAAGGGAAAACTTCCCACCTGTGTCATGGAGTCCTCTGTGTCTACCCTGGTCAGGGGTCCCCAATAGCCTGGGTCCCCGGAGGAAGAGGCAGCTCAAGGTGTAATTCTGTGATTGTTAGGGGTTGAATTTTGTGCCCCCAAAAGATATGCTCTAAGCCTAACCCCAGGACCTCAGAATGGGACCATATTAGAGGTAATCAAGATAAAGTGAGGCCATTAAGGTGGGCCCTAAGCAAATATGGGCCCATATTTGTCCTTATAAAAAAGGGGAAATTTGGACTGCACACAGGAGAATGCCGATGACTATGCTGCCACACACCAAGAAATTACCAGAAGCTGGGAGAAAGGCCTGGAACAGATCCTTTCCCGGCACCATTAGAGGGCACGTGGCCCTGCTGTCACCTTGATCTTAGACTTCAGGCCTTCAGAACTGTGAGAGAATACATTTCTGTTGCTGAAGCCACTCATTTGTGGTACGTTGTTATGGCAGTCCTAGCAAAATAATATAATTGTGACCTTCACTTGACAGATGAGAAAACCAAGGCTTAGATATGCACTATAATGGTCCCTCAGTCCCCAGAGCAAATGGGAGACAGAGCCATGAGGCTAGGAAAGAGCATAAAGAGGACAAGATGTGTACATACCCCTGTAGGCCCACAGTGTCCTCCCACACTGGTCTCATCCTGCTGTTGGCACCCCTCCTACTTTCACCTCACTTAATCAAGCCCCTGCCACTGCTATGGCCACATTTTCTGCACAGCTCCTGCCCCAGGGCCTTTGCGTTCACTGCCTCCTCTGCCTAAATAACTCCTCTTCCAAATATCCCAACTGCACTCTCCATCACATTCTGCAGACCTTTGCTAAAGTGTTTTTTTGGAGGGGCATCCCATCTAAATTTGCCATTTCCTCTGCCTTGCTCCCTGCTCTGTCTTCCTCTAGATCAGTTAGCACTGTCTGACATACTATGTATTTTGATTGTTTATGTGTTTCCCTGTCAGGAGAGCTCCAGGAAGTTAGGACCTTTCCTCTCTTGCCTACTGCTATATCCCGATGCCTTGAATCAAGGATATAGTGCTGATGTTGCTCAAGCCTCCATTTATTTAGTGCCTTTTAGTGAGGCCCCTATACTGTTAGAAGGGTACAAGGACCATAGGAATCTGATGCCTTCTAGAAGCACTTTTGGCATACCATCCAGGAAGTCCTGGGCCTGATGTTGGCATGGCTTCGCCAGTCCTCTCTGCTTGCCACCAGATGCATTTGATCCCTGAGTTCCCCAACATGGGTCTTCTTCTCCTGGGCGAATGGGGAATTCATCCCTTTCTCAGATGCCCCTTTTCCCAGATGAGCCTCTCCTACTCTCTGGCTCCAAGACAGCCAAGTTGAGATACGCTGACATGGAGGCTAGAGGTGTGGAGCTGACTGACGCAGAGGCAAGTCTATTAGCAAGCATGACCAGCTCAGGAATGCAGCCTGACCTTCAGTTTTGTCCTGGCAGGTTTGCAGACTGCCCATGACACCCCATCTTTTGACAATTTCTGTCAACCGATGGTCATTGGTGCTAATTCAATGCCAACAGGAATTCCCAATTTGGGGTGTGGTGACAAGGAAACTTTATTCAGTGCAAAACAGCTAAATTGTGATACAGTGTGGCTGGGAAAACAACACAGCTGTAGAAGAGCTCTGGGGCCAGGCCCCTCTCCAACTAGACAGCTCTGCTCTGTCCTGCAAGATGCTCTGCTGTGCCCTGCAAGACATCTTCAGTGTTTCTGCTTGGCCAGGGAAAGTCTTCAGTCTTTGATGAAAAGGGAAAGTGTGCTCTCTGAGCCAGAAGGGAGTTGGCTTATAAAGACAGAAGTCCCTGCCCTGACTGGTTTGGCTCAGTGGATAGAGCGTTGGCCTGCGGACTGAAGGGTCCCAGGTTCGATTCCGGTCAAGGGCATGTACCTTGGTTGCGGGCACATCCCCAGTGGGAGGTGTGCAGGAGGCAGCTGATCGATGTTCCTCTCCCATCGATGTTTCTAACTCTCTATCCCTCTCCCTTCCTCTCTGTAAAAAATCAATAAAATATATATTTAAAAAAAGAAAAAAAAAAAAAAAAAAAGAAGTCCCTGCTCCTGGTCCCTCGATTGGTCTGTCCTCACCTTGCAGTTTGGTTGGTCTAAAAGGCAGTCCTGATTGGTTAGAGTAGAGCCACTCTGATTGGTTGGAACTTCACAGCTCCAATAGGACAGGGAAAGCCTCAGCCCTACTGGTTTAGGATTCTCGGAACTCCTTCATAAAACCTGGCTCAGATGGCAAAAACACACGGCAGGAAGGGAGTTCAGTAGCCGCTTCTCTGTGAAGTGCAGGTTGTGTGATAGGCTCATGTGCAGAAATGGCTGCTAGACTGTTTTTTTTTAAAATTTGAGCCCAGTTAGCTACCAGGAGCCCTTCTTAGTAGATATCTTTTTTTTCCTCAGGGTTCACAGTTTGGATATGTTTACATTTGCTGGTGACCATGATCACTTGGTTAAGGTGCCAGCAGATGGCATCATCCAAGCTCTTCAGCAGAGACCTGGCTCATGGGTGGCCAGGCTGAGGTGAAAACAAGCCCAGAGGGAAGTTGACTACCCCCGCTTGGGCTGGAGTTCCAGATTCCAGGCTTCAATCTCTGCCACTCTGAGGCTGGAGCCAGGGGAGGGCTGGTGGTGAGGGTCCTTGTCCATCACCCAGTTGGTCCCTGGCCTTGTGGAAAAGTGGCTATAGGGTGCAGGTATGAGGTCTCAAGTCTAACTGGGGCAGGTGGGGTCCCCAATTCACCAAGCAATAAAATATGTAGAGATGACTAAGGCTGAATGGTGGTGTGGCAAGGGTCCCATGGGCCCTGACTGCACTGGGCCAAGGTCAGCAGCTGACCAAGTCCAGGAACCAGAACCTCATGCGGCTCAAGGCCCACTGTGAGGTGCCTGGTGCTGGCAGCTAGGTGGATGGGAGGGGCAGGAAGGGGGGAAAGGGACTGTGTAGGCTTCCAGTTTCTTCACCTGCAATATTCTCTCTCCCCGCTTTTATTAACCTTTCCATCGAAGGAATTTCAATTTGCTACAAACTTAAAAAAATAGAACTATGGATGGAAAAAAAAAGGCCGCATGCTAACCTGACTAGTTCAGGGAAGGCCTGCATGGCGGTTTTGCAAATTCCAAGACCAAAAGTAACCACAAGGATGGTCTGAAATTAAAAATTTAACTAAAAGCAGTTTATAGTAGGTAGTCATTTCCTAGGCCAGTATTTCCCCTGACAAAGATCAACTTCTGATCTTTACTGAGCCTATTGTCTTTCTGCATCTAAAATAACATACCTGTGAAATGTCTGGGTAACTTGTAGCTTCCCTTTTTCAGGACCCCTCAGGGCCCAAAAATAGCACCAGGGGAGACCACAAATCCCCTCATTGTTATTGTTATCATGTTAATTGTTGACTTTTACCTATTCCGTACCCACCTATGTAAAAGAAGCATGTGTCCATCATTTCACTTTTTATCCAATCCCGGAGGATTCCCCCGCTTTTGCTTTTTCCCACCTCCCTAATCTATCACCAATGGATTTCAAGTACTGTAACCCACTTATGGCTCCTCTTTTGATGATAGTTTATAAAAACAAGGTAAAAACCTGCCATTCTCCGGAGCATTATCCCAATACATTGAGGTTTTGTTTCCTGGCAATTGTCAGCAGTTTTGCTCAAATTACTCACAAAAATTCTTTACAGGTTTGAACGTGTGTGTGAGTGTGTGTGTGCATGTGTGCATGTGTGTGTTTTATGTTAACAGAACAAAGAATTCCAATATCGTTCATCCACTTCCCCCAAATGTTTTTTTTATTTTATTTTATTGATTTTTTTACAGAGAGGAAGGGAGAGGGATAGAGAGTTAGAAACATCGATGAGAGAGAAACATCGATCAGCTGCCTCCTGCACACCCCCTACTGGGGACATGCCCGCAACCAAGGTACATGCCCTTGACCGGAATCAAACCTGGGACCTTTCAGTCCGCAGGCCAACGCTCTACCACTGAGCCAAACCGGTTTTGGCCACTTCCCCCAAATGTTAACACCTTACCTAACTACAATAAAATGATTACAACCAGAAAATTAGCATTGATAAATACTATTAACTCATCTACAGACGTTATTTGAATTTTACTAATTGCTCCACTAATATCCCTTTCCTAATCCAGCTTCCAACCTCTGATCCAGATCCCACGTCGCAATTTGTTGTGTCTCCTTTAATCAAAGATGTCTCCTTAGTCTGTCTTTGACTTCCATGATCTTGATACTTTAGAAAAGTACCAGCCAGTTTTTTGGCAGAATATCTCTCAGTTGGGTTGTCTGATTTTTCTTCATGATTACATTCAGGGTTAGCCTTTTGGGCAGAAATACCAAGTGATACATGTCCTCAGGAGGCACACAATTTTTCCCTTTTCTGGTGCTTCTTTCCCCCTTCAGTTTTATTTGGGTACTAGAGGCCCAGTGCATGAAATTCCCTCAGCCCAGCCTGCACCCTCTTCAATCTTGGACCCCTCGGGGGATGTCCGACTGCCGATCCCTCTCACAATCCGGGACTGCTGGTTCCCAACCACTCGACTACATGCCTGCCTGATTGCCCCTAACCGCTTCTGCCTGCCAGGTGATCACCCCCTAACCACTCCCCTGCCAGCCTGATCGATGCCTAACTGCTCCCCTGCCAGCCTGATTGCCCCTAACTATCCTCCTCTGCTGGCCTGGTCACCCATTGTTGTGGAGTGAGCACGAGTGAATGACCACTGGAGTCCAGACCAAATTAAAATGTAGGGAGCCTTTATTAGCCAGCCAGCTGGCCGGCTAGCCGGCCGGCGACTGCTCTGCCTTTCTCCACGCAGGGAGTCCAGGGAGCAGCCCCAACCCTTTGTGCAAGACCACTTTTAAGCACATTAACCACATCCTGTTTTTGCAGAGCAAGTAACCCAAGACAAAACAGTTTTTCCTAAGCAACATCAGGATCATGCCATTGACGACCATGTTATTCACAGGGTCATCCTGTTCTTCAGAAAGCTGACAGTGTTCTATGAAAGAAGGCCTACGTGCTGGGAAGGGGCCATGAGACCGTATCTCAAGGCCTGGCCTGGTGTCAGCACTGACAACTCTATCTGGGGCATAGTCCACGGCCTCTCTGGAATGGTAGCAGTAAGCATGCTCAAAAATTCCCACTCTCTAACACCCTAACTGCCCTTCCTGCTTGCCCGGTCACCCCTAACTGCCCTCCCTTGCCAGCCTGGTCGCCCCTAACTGCCCACCCTGCAGGCCTGGTTCCCTCCAACTGTCCTCCCTGCAGGCCTGGTCCACTCTGCCTCCCCTGCAGGCCTGATCCCCCCCAACTGTCCTCCCCTTCAGGCTTGGTCCCCCCCAACTGTCCTCCCCTGCTGGCCTGATTGCCCCCAACTGCCCTCCCCTGCAGGCCTGGTCCCCCCAACTGCCCTCCCCTGCTGGCCTGATTGCCCACAACTGCCCTCCTCTGCTGGCCTGGTCACCCTCAAATGCCCTCCTCTGCTGACCATCTTGTGGTAGCCATCTTGTGTCCACATGGGGGCAGCCATCTTTGACCACATGGGGGCAGCCATCTTGTGTGTTGGGGTGATGGTCAATTTGCATATTACCTCTTTATTATATAGGATAATTAATGTACAAGCAACACATTCTTAGAGAGTATAACTTGATAAGTTTGGATGTGTATACATTTGCTGGTGACTTTGATCACTTTGTTAAGGTGTCTGTCAGGTTTTTCCACTGCAAAGTTACTATTTTCCCTTTGCAATTGGGAAAGAACCTGCACCTCTGTAAAACACACCCCACCAACAGTTTCTCATACTTTTGTTCACCTTTTAAAAAAATATATATTTTTGTTGATTTTTTACAGAGAGGAATAGAGTTAGAAACATCGATGAGAGAGAAACATCAATCAGCTGCCTCCTGTACGCCCCCTACTGGGGATCGAGCCTGCAACCAAGGTACATGTGCTCCACCAGAATCAAACCCGGGACCTTTTAGTCCATGGCCTGATGCTTTATCCACTGAGCCAAATCAGTCCAGGCTTGCCCACCTTTTTTTTAGCATCCATGAATTTTGTCTGAAGCAGTTAAAGTGCTGTCTGCCAAGGGGGATACTTTCTATTTCCATCATTCCTTCTACATTTATTTACTGGAACTCTGGTCTAACTAAGGAAGAATGGTCCTTTCATTTCCTATACTGTATCCTCCCTTTCTTGAGGCTCCTGATACAGAATTGGCAAATGGAAAACTGCCAGACAATTGAGGATACTTGTCCTTTTATCCCTAATGATTATATTTAATGATTTTAATTGGAAAATTTCTGTGTGGACACTCGTCCACACTGCCTAGACTGGAGATGGATGGAGCCCTGAGACCACCCAAGCGCCCTCAACTCCGGGCGTTCTGAGCTCCCGGATTCCCGGCATCCCCCACAACCCGCCCCTAGCCCCCCATTCCCGGCATTCCCCGCGCTCCTCTGTTCCCAGCATTGCCCGCGCGGCCCGTTCCCGGCGCTCCTCGCGGCGATCGCCCTCCGCGCGGCAAGCCCCGCCCGGGCTGCGACGGTTAGCGCGGCCGCGGCCTCAGTTTCTGGTCCCGCCCACGCAGCTGCGCTATTGGACTGCACGCGCAGGCCTCGAGAGCTCTACGCCGCCGATTGGCGGCCTCCACAGCCCGCTCCGCGGATTCCCCAATGCGGAGCGGCCGCGCCCAGGGATTGGCCGCGCACCGCCAAGGCCCGCCCTCCGCTCGCCCGCGCGGCAGGCGGGTCCCGCCGACCGGGGAGAGCCTGGGTGGCCTTTCTGGTTGGCGGCGGCGGCCGGGCCGTGAGGGTCTCCCTATTGTGGTCGGGCTGCGGGCAGCTCGGGCAGGCCGCGGGCGCCATAGGTAGGTGCTGGGCGCGAAGGGCGCCCCGCGGGCCGGGCGGGCGCTGCGGCCTGCGCGAGGGTGCGCCCTTAACTCTCTCGGGCGGTGGGCCGCGGGCCGGGAGGCACGGAGGGGCGGGGCGGGGCGGGGCGGGTGTGCGTGAGGCGGGCCTGGCCACGCGGAGTCTTGGCCTTTGTGAAGTATTAGGGACGAGGGCCTGGGAGAGCGTGGGGCTGGGTCCCTCCCGGCGGGGGAGTGGGACGGTGAGTTTCTGCGGTTGGGGGGCGGGCCCCGGGACCAGGTGGCGCCGAGGTCGGTCGCTTTCCTCCCGGGTTAACAGTCCGAGTGTAAAGAAACCCCTCACCCTGTGGGCCCGAAGCCTTAGCATCGCTTTCAGGCGGGAAAGGTATGAACATGGTAGTGCTTGCTTAGGACCCTGCGGGAAATCTGAGAAGTCGCCCAAGTCTTTTTCTCCACTAATACTCATGGGTTGAGTATCACATAGATACTCTGGATGTGGTTTTATTATAACAATGATCGTGGTAGAAATAAATGTCAGGTGGCAACCTGTTGACAGTGATATCTGTCAAGTATCTCATGGACTTGGGTTGCTCATGGTAGGAATTTGATTTACCGTTGTTGCATGCTTGCATGTACCATGTTACCCGATGCTCGATGCTCGGCAGTCCAGTCTAGTACTGGTGACTGTGAGGCCAACCACTAGGACGGGACCCGCCGTTTCCTGGCAGCAGAATGGACTTCTCAGTCACCGGGCTTTGGGCAACCCCCTCAGGGGCCTTCGCTCACCAAAGGGAGTGAATGGTCAGTCGGTGGTGCTGCCTGTGAGTACAGGATGAGGCCCATTGGAGGATGACAAAAGGAATGGATGAGGTCATACTGCTGCTGGGTTGGGCGGGAAGCCGCAGCAGGAGAGGCTTGACCTAAAGGCAGCAGCCACAGCATTGTAACTATCACAGCTGTGCCTCCATGCCAGCCCAGTAAGCGAAGGGTGCTGTCCAAGTGTGTTGGTTTTATCCCCGTGTCAGGGATTCAGGGAAGCCTGCTTTAAGTCTGCTGCTGGCTTACTGTCCACTTGGCAAGCAAGATTTGCATGTGTTCAAGCAGCTGAAGCACTGGTGAGGCCCGTGGCAGGATGAACCATCCTTTGAGTTCTCTATGGTCAGGCACTGTGTGGGACAGTTCCCAAATGTTGTTTTATAGTTTAACCATGGCCTTGGGGGTAGCAAACATCTGACTGGTTTGCCCAGTCATGGCCTGTTTTGTAGTTGCCCTCCCCTCCGTGGTGATCTCATCCAGCCTCCTGGCTTTAATGCCATCTCTCCTTGACATCTCCATCTCCAGCCCCAGCCTGCCATCTGAGCTGCAGCCTCAGCTTTCTGGCTGCCTCTTCCACATCTCTGTGTTACTTTGATGCTAAGTAGTCATGTGCAAACTTAAACACCCGATCTTTAAAAAAAATATATGTTTTATTGATTTTTCACAGAGAGGAAGGGAGAAGGATAGAGAACTAGAAACATTGATCAGTTGCCTCCTGCACACCCCCCACTGGGGATATGCCCGCAACCAAGGTACATGCCCTTGACTGGAATCGAACCTGGGACCCTTCAGTCCGCAGGCCGACGCTCTATCCACTGAGCCAAACCAGTTAGGGCTAAACACCCGATCTTTACACCAAAACACTCCTCATTCTGCCTTCACCACCTCAGTTCATGACAGCTCTGTTCTTGAGTTGGGAGCCACCTGGATTCTTCTCAGGCCTCCATACAACCTTCAGGACCATTTATCATCACCTCCGGTTTAAGTTTGGTAATAAGCCTCTTAATTCTTCTTTTTGCTCTCACCCTTGCCCCTCTCCTCATGATTCTTTTACATTGCAAGATATTGTAAAACTGAGGCAGTTCAGATTGGAGCCAGCTTGTCTGGGTGGTAAAACAGCTCCGCCACTTTCTAGCTGTGTGACCTTGAGCAAGTTGCTTAACCTTTCTCAGTGCTGTGTGAGCACTGGCGAATATAAATTCATGAAGGGCTTAGAGAAGGGTCCAGCTGAGAATTGGCTGCCACTGCTGTCCTTGGATCATGTGACCTCACTGCTTGGACTTTCCTGTCCAGTGGCCCATCTCAAGGATAAGAGCCAGAGTCTTGGTCTTGCTTGCTCTCACAAATTTGGCCTCCTCTCATTTCCCCTCAGCACACTGCTCTCACCTGCTACACCACACTCCTACCCCAGGGCCTTGTTCTTTGTGTGCTTGGAATGTCCCCTCCTCACACTCCCACTACCCACCTGACACTCTCCTTACCTTCAGATGGACAATGGTTGTGAGGTCTTTACTGTCCATTGTTTCTGAAGCTGCCTCCCCTTTCTCAATTCCTTGCTTTATTTTCTCTTGAGCACTTACCAGTTTTTCTTAGTTGTTACTTGACCATTTCCTGCTAAAACGTGAGCTCTGTGGGGCAGGGATTTTGTCTGTCTGGTGTCCTCAGCATCTAGGATAGTGGGTGTGTGCCACATTGCAGGTGTTCGGCAAACACTCGCTGAATGAGTAGTGAAAGCTTGCCGAGGGAAAGTAAGGAACTTGTTCAGAACTGCCCCACTATGGGGCTTTGCGCCTTGAGCTGCTGCCTCCTTGGGCTGGGCAGGTTTTCCTGATCTTTCAAGGAGCACACACTTTCTCTCTACAGCTCTCCAACCTCACCCTATGCACCTCTTCAAGGCCCCCTTCAGTTATTATCATTGTCATCTTTGCTTTGTGCTTCTACATGGCTGCTTCTTAGCCTTTTAATATGGTAGTAGGCATCCCCTCTCCTATAGCCATTTGTCCTCAATCCCCCCATCTCCTTATGTCTTCTTCATTTTAGTTTTTTGTGTTTTTTTTTTGGCCTCAAGAGTCACATTTGGCCCTAGCTCGAGTCTGGACAGACCTGCCAGGTTCTGAGGGGTTTGATCCTGGTCTGATCTGTGTTCTGTAGCACTGGGCATGCTGACCTGCTTGTCCTTCTCTTAAAATGATCTTTCTTGGTTGCCAGGAAACTGGTCTTACTCTAATCAGTGTTCCTGGTGCCTCTGGTTGCAGCCTCCTCAGTGTTTACTTGCAGTTCAAGTCTATCTGTCCTAATCTATGTGTTGCATTTCCTTCATCCTTAGCACCTTTGACAGACACATCTCTGGGGAGGTATTGTGTTAAATTACCATTGAAACCAGAACAGTAAGGACATCTTAGAATCTTGGAAATAGAGTGACAGCAATGGTGATCATTGCCCTTCCACCTGTGTCGAGGTGGTGAGAACCTTCCTTGTCTCTTTGGTAGTGCCTTCCTCAGAGTAGACAGCCAGTATTTGTTCAAGGACTTGATTAAAGAAGTCTCTGGTGTTTATGTTGTGCCATCTTCAAAATACCATACTCTGTCCCTTCACCACAAACTTTTTAAACATGTGCTGTCTGCTGATTCCTGTCTATGCAACCAGTCATACTGCCCTGTGCATATATAGGCATGCATGTGCGTATCTGCACCGTGTGCATGGCATATTTATGTGTGTGTCTGTCTGCACGGTGTATGCGCCTGCATGTGCTTTGCTCTGATGCTCAGGCCTCCTGCAGACCTCTGGGTTTTGGATTGCCCCTCTGAGCTGCCTTCTCAGCCTTATATCAGTCCTTTTGTCATGCTTCCTCTGGAGTGAAGCTTCTCAGAGCTGCGTCCTCAACCTTGTTCTTGGTCTGTGTTCCCTCTCTGGGCAGCCTTTCTTCTGTGGCTTTGACGACTACCACCTCTCGAATGTTCTGGCCCGTATTCTCAGGACCAGTTAGTTCCAGAGCGGTGACCTCAGCACCTGTTGGACAGGGCTCCTGCCCGAATGCTGAAACACATGCGTCCCTCCAGGGAAAGCCTCATTTGCTTTCAGTTCCCTCTTGTTTGTGCTCTCCACCTCTACCCAGTCAGCAGAGTGGTTAGTATGGTGTCTTCACTGTTCCTGAAGGCTCCTGTTCTTCTTTCACGCCTTGGCCCTCTGGCCTAGAGGACTCCTATCCCTTGGGCACAGGGACTGTGCCTGGTGCAGTGGTTAGCCTCTTTTCTCAAATCAGGATTAAACTGTGGCATGGGAGTCAACTCACCCTGTGTGGCTCCTCATTGCCCCCAGGATGGAGCCAGGCTCCAGATGGTACCTAGAACTCCCTGTGCCTTGGCTCCAGCTGTCTCCTGCAGCTGCCCCACCAACCCTGGCCTGGCTCCCTTCCCACAGCCACCACCCCTTCCTCTACTGGGAACAGAACCACGCCACCTCTGGCGACTTCAGCACGCTGCATCACTGTCCCGGTCCACGTGCCACCTTGTGGGCCCAGGAGAGCCCTGGGGTTCCAGGGTAGCAGAGTGCCCGGCCGTACCTCTGAGGCCCTAGTGCTGCAGAGTTGAGCTGAGGGTCTCGCGCTCACCCTCTGACTGACCCAGCCCTAGCAGGTGAGTAGATTGATGTTGCTCTGATGGCCGGAGGGAGGCCACACACCTTATGTGTGCTCTGGAAAGGGCAGCCTTACACCACGTGCTTGCTTACCTAATAAACTGAGTTAGTAGAATGCTGCGGTGCAGTTTAGTGTAGATATTTTTTTTAATCCTTTTGAGCCTTAAGATTAAATACTGTTTTTATGCTTCTGAAATAGGAACTGCAGTGGACAATTAATAAAATATTTAACTTGGGCTTACTATCATTTAGGTTATAAAGAAATAAAGTAAAGGTAGTTTGTTTTAAAGCTTAAAAGGTTCTCTTAGGCAGTATTTTTTTTTGCTATACTGTTAAAAGCACTTGACTGTTGGTACCAGGGAAGCGGAAGGTTTCTGTCATTTGTGACGATGTTTTTAAATCTCTTTGCAGGTAGAAGAAGAAAGGTGCCACTTTGGCATGAAGACAGACTCGCTTAGTCGTCAGTCATTTAAGCTGAGTGCATTGTGATTTCCAATAATTGAGGCAGTGGTTCTAAAAGCTGTCTACATTAATGAAAAGAGCAATGTGGCCAGCTTGACTAAGCCGCCAGTGTGTGCAGCGCGGGCAGGACGGCACCGGGTCTCGACGGACTTGTGCATGTTAGCAGTATAGATTTATGTAAGGTTTTTAAAAACTGGTCTTTTAAAATAGTCTTAAACATTTTTACTATGGAGACATATGAGAGTCCCTCTCCTCTCCCGCGTGAGCCCGCAGGAGAAGTGGTGATGGAGAAACGTGCTTGCCCCCTCCAAGCGCTGCCCCGTGAACAGTCTCCACCACCTCCCCTGCAAACGTCCAGTGATGCAGAGGTAATGGACGTTGGCTCTGGTGGTGATGGACAGGCCGAACCCCCTGCTGAGGACCCACTCAACTTCTACGGAGCTTCTCTTCTCTCCAAAGGATCCTTCTCTAAAGCCCGTCTCCTCATAGACCCGAACTGTAGTGGCTACAGCCCGCGCACCGCCCGGCACGCACCTGCGGTCCGGAAGTTCTCCCCTGACCTTAAGTTGCTTAAGGATGTAAAGATTAGTGTGAGCTTTACCGAGAGCTGCAGGAGTAAGGACAGGAAGGTGCTGTACACAGGAGTGGAGCGCGACGCTCGCGCAGAGTGCAGTCTGGCCCTTAGCCCTGTCAGTGGAGACATGCATGCTTGTCCCTTTGGCGGGAGTGTTGGTAATGGGGTAGGCATAGGGGGTGAGAGTGCTGATAAGAAGGATGAGGAGAATGATCTGGATCAGGAAAAGAGAGTGGAGTATGCAGTGCTCGATGAGTTAGAAGATTTTACTGACAATTTGGAGCTAGATGAAGAAGGAGCAGGCGGGTTCACGGCTAAAGCAATCGTGCAAAGAGACAGAGTGGATGAAGAGGCCTTGAATTTCTCCTACGAGGTATGTCGGTGACCTCTCCTTTGGAGTCCTCTTAACAAAACCCAAAGAGAGGTGTTTGGGAACAGCAGCATCTTTTGTAAGCTGATGTTGCAGAGAAAAACTGTCCATATGAGGTGGAAAAGGGATAGCTTTAAAGAGTCCACATTTTTAAACTAATGAAAAGTTTGGCTGACACGTCAGCCTTTTACCAACCTGAGTTGGAAAGTGCTGCTGAGATGTGCTCCCTGATTGATGGTGTGTGTGCCTGGACCAAGCCTTTTGGCTTCGGGTTTTTTTGGTCCCATTTGTTTTTCAGATGATCATATACCATAAAGGCACATCTAGGTCCCATCGAGAGTGCCTCATTTCTGTGTCCGTTCTCACTAGTGTTGTTAAACTTGCCTGTGGTGCAGGAATGTAGGTGCCGGGGCTGTAGTGTCTGAACAGTATATTTTGCAGGATGATTTTGACAACGACGTTGATGCTCTGTTGGAAGAGGGCCTTTGTGCTCCCAAAAAGAGGAGAGTGGATGAGAAATATGGAGGAGACAGCGACCATCCATCGGATGGAGAGACAAGTGTGCAGCCAATGATGACCAAGATTAAAACAGTGCTCAAAAGTAAGTTGGGTAAAAAGGAGTGAGTGTTTGCAGGGCAGCGGAAGAGCAGGTTTGAGAGGTTTTTGGATACCAGATGACAGTCTCGGCACGCTTTTGAGGGCAAGGTAATCATGTCTGATGAAGGGGAAACAAACAAGAAACAAGGACACACCCAGAAGCACTACCACCCAGGTGCAGATCATGGTGTATGCTGTGGAAACCACAGAGAAGCTAGTGTCTTGCAGAGGAACTGGGAAGGGACTTCTGATGGCGTGGGGAGTGGACCCCTGGGGAGGGGACATTGGTGTGTTCTGGGAGATGACAAGACAGGCAACCAGTGTGTGTGGAGGTCGAGGCCAGAGGTGGGTGCTCAGCATGGTGGTAGGTGAAAGTCAAGGTCCAAGTTCTAGACTCTGTTGCTCTTGGGAGAAGTCATTAGAAGCAAGCAGGTGTTCAAAACAAAATATAGTAGAATAAATCTTATTGTAGCATAATTGCTCTCAATAAAAATGCTAAATCTAATGATTTGTGGGGTGTTTTTTTGTTTATATTTAATTCTCACCCGAGGATATTTTTTCCATCATTTTTCAGAGAGAATAGAAGGGAGGGAAAGAGGGAGGGGGGTAGAGAGAGTGAGAAACATCAATATGAGAGAGACACATCAACTGGTTGCCTCCTGCACTCGCCCGGACATTGGGTGAGGAGCAAACCTGAAACCCAGGTATGAGCCCTTGACCTCGAATCAAACCCAGGACCCTTTGGTGTGCGAGATGGTGCTCTAACCACTGAGATACCCCGGCCACGGCTGGTTTTTAAAACAGATTTAGAAATATGTTACATTTTTAAAGATTAAAAGGATGCTGATAACTTGGAAAAAATGGATCTTTGTAGCTGGAGGGAGAAAAAAAGCAGACATATTGTTACACAATTTTTATCTAAAAGTACAGCTCCTGTGGCTGTAGCATGGCATGTGTATTTCAGATAGGCAGGGTGGGAGGTCCCGGTGTACAGGTGGAGGTATTCTAAAGGTGCAGGCAGTAGGATTTACACTTGGATTTGAGGACAGGGTGGACAGCAGTAGGGAGACATCCAGAGTTTTGTTTGCGCAGCTGCTTTGCCAATGCAGTGCCAGTCTGAGAGGAGTCTGTCAGTTTCTGTCCTGACGACACCTCTGAGTGTTCAGGTGGAGATGTAGGGCTGGGCATTTGGATAACAGAGGGGCTGAAGAGATGCATGGGGACTCAGGTGGGCAGACAGGTGACACCTTAGTCCGAGGTGCATGGTACAGAAGGTGATGAGGTGTGATGGGAGGAAATTGAGGGGTAGGTTGTATGCAGTCTCCTCTGGCAATGTAGTGGATGTGTCGGTGGTGGGCAGGTGTGTGTCTGCCCATGTTGACTAGTGGTTGGAATAGGTTGGGTTCACTGATTGCAGACGGAGATGAACTTGGGTCTCAGCTTCCGAGAATGGGTTGAGGGGCAGTGTTCACCTTGGTGCCTCTGGCAGGTTTGCTTTGTGCTCTTTCTGTGGTTTCAGCAGCCTCATTCTGAGCAGGTAAAGTTGTGTTCGTCCTGAGCAGTGCACAGGCTAGCAGTATGCCTGGCCACTCTACCTACCTGCTTGGGCACTGGCTTTCCCTCTGCATTCTTCTCCACCTGGCAGCCTGGCTGGCAGTGGTGCCTCCCTCCCAGGAGTTGTAGCTTGCTCCTCCTGCTTACAGACTGCATATGAGCAGCATGTGAGCTCTTCAGACAGCCAGTGCAACTTTATGACCACTCATTGTTTTTTTTGTTTTTTTTAATTTTATTGATTTTTTACAGAGAGGAAGGGAGAGGGATAGAAAACTAGAAACATCGATGAGAGAGAAACATCGATCAGCTGCCTCCTGCACACCCCCCACTGGGGATGTGCCTGCAACCAAGGTACATGCCCTTGACTGGAATCGAACCTGGGACCCCCCCAGTCCGAAGGCTGACGCTCTATCCACTGAGCCAAACCAGTCAGGGCCCACTCATTGTTATAAATGAGTGGCCTGAATGCACCTGTGGTCCCATATTGCTTGGTTTGTATTTCATTTGATGTAAGGCAGCTCTTTGGCCTGGTTCACCAGGGAGAGTGCCTGATAGGGTTTGTGCACTTCTGACCTGCAATACTCCCTTCCAGGGGCTGTCCTGACACCAGCTGTCCAGGAGGTGCTGGGAGGTGCCAAGCAACAGACAGGGCTGGGATAGGCTCTGTCTGGAGGTGGGGCACTTCCTTACTTGCTTAGTTCTAGAGGTTCTTTTCAATATTTTGCCCATTTTACTGTTTTTATCTGCCTTATGTCATAATTAAAAAAAAAATCGCGACAGTTTTTGTGTTTTTCAAGTGATTGTAGGATGTTCTTCTATGCAGGTCGTGGCCGCCCACCTACAGAACCATTGCCTGATGGGTGGATCATGACATTCCATAACTCCGGAGTCCCCGTGTACCTACACAGAGAGTCTCGGGTGGTCACCTGGTCCAGGCCGTACTTCTTGGGAACAGGAAGCATACGGGTATGGGATGCATCAGTCCTGAATTTAGTCTTGCAAATTCGCAGATAAGAATGTGCACACATTGCATCATAGCCAAGCTGAGGCAGGTGAAAGACATAGGAATTCAGACTTTTGGGGTCATCCTTATAATCTATTACAATTTTACTATCCACAGAAACATGATCCTCCTCTGAGTAGCATCCCCTGTCTGCATTACAAGAAAATGAAGGACAACGAGGAAAGGGAGCAAAACAGTGAGCTTTCCCCTAGTGGGGAGGTGTCCCCTGTCAAGCCCCTCAGTCGATCTGCAGAGCTGGAGTTGCCCCTGGAAGAGCCTGACTCCATGGGGGCTGACACAGGGCCCCCAGATGAGAAGGACCCATTGGGGGCTGAGGCTGCCCCTGGGGCCCTGGGACAGGTGAAGGCCAAAGTTGAGGTGTGCAAAGATGAATCAGTTGGTAAGTCTCCAGAGTGAATTCTTTCCGTTTCGCTGCCTTGTACTATCTGCAGGGATACCACTACATTCTGTGGGGTCCCCTTTTTTCTGCTGAAGACCATCTGTTCTTAGTTATGTCTGTGAGGAAGGGACTGCTGGGGACCTCTGTCTACCCACAACACGGCTGGAAAGGCCGATCTCCCTGTTCTTTGGAGAAACTGCCTAGGTCCCACTCCACGCCCCTGCTCCTGGGCTCTGTAGGGCCCCTGTGGCCAATGCTGTAATGGAGATGGCTGTTAGTGCAGGCTGACCTTTTTCTCTAGTCACTTTCATGTTCTTTCCTGAAGTTTTGCTTTTTTAGTAGGATGTATTCGATGTGGCATTTTGATTTATCTTTTATGTACTCAGAACTGGCTGCTTCAATCCACGGACTCATTGTTGGGAAACTGTCACTATTCTGTGGGCATTTCACACTTAAATCCTGCAATTGTGGGGGTGTGTTGGTGTTTTTCACTATCACTTCTGTCTTTTAGCTTAGTTTCACCCATTCAAATTTTAACATTTTAATTAAAAAAGTTTTTATTATTTTTAAAAGATATATTTTTACTAGAGGCCTGGTGCACAAAATTCGTGTACTCGGGAGGGAGGAGGGGTCCCTCAGCCTAGCCTGCGCCCTCTCGCAGCCCGAGCCCTTGGGGGATCTCGGACTGACAGCTTAGGCTCATGGGAGAGGCTCCTGCCATCGCTGTGCTTGCCAGCTGTGAGCCCAGCTTCTGGCTGAGTGGCGCTCCCCCTGTGGGAGTGCACTGACCACCAGGGGGCAGCTCCTGCATTGAGCGTCTGCCCCCTGGTGGTCACTGTGCGTCATAGCGACTGGTCATTCTGCCATTTGGTCAATTTGCACATTAGCCTTTTATTATTTAGGATTAATTTCAGAGAGGGAGAGAGAGATAGAAACATCAATGATGAGAAAGAATCATTGCTCTGTTGCCTCTTGAAGGCCCCATACGGATGGAGCCCGAAATCTGGGCATGTGCCCTGACCAGGAATTGAACCATGACCTCCTGGTTCATAGGTCTATGCTTAACCACTGAGCAACACCGGCTGGACTTTTATTATTACTTTTTTTTTTTTTTAAATATATTTTATTGATATTTTACAGAGAGGAAGGAAGAGGGATAGAGAGCTAGAAACATCGATGAGAGAGAAACATCGATCAGCTGCCCCCTGCACACCTCCCACTGGGGATGTGCCCGCAACCAAGGTACATGCCCTTGACCGGAATCGAACCCGGGACCCTTCAGTCCGCAGGCCGACGCTCTATCCACTGAGCCAAACCGGTTTCGGCTATTATTACTTTTAATCCTCACCTGAGGACATGCTTAGAGAGAGAAGGTGGGAGGGAGGGAGAGAAATATCAATTAGTACGTGCCCTGACTGGGGTTTGAACCCACAACCCTTTGATGCACAGGACAACACTCAACCAAGTGAGCCACTTGAGCTGGGCTACCCATTCAAGTCTTAGTTGTCTCTTTAGTCATGGCAAACTGTTTAGTCCACCTGCTGAATTTTTCTTTATTTATTTTTTATTTTTATTGATTTCAGAGAGGAAGGGAGCGGGAGAGAGAGAAACATCAATGATAAGAGAAAATCATTGATCAGCTGCCTCCTGCACTTGCCCTACTGGGGATTGTGCCTGCAACCCAGGCATGTGCCCTTGACTGGAATCGAACCTGGGACCCTTTAGTCTGCAGGCTGACGCTCTACCCACTGTGCAAAACCAGTTAGGGCATTTGATGTTTTTTCAATTGATTTCAGAGAGAGGAAAGGAGAGGGAGAAAGGGATAGAAACATCAATGATGCAGGAGAATCATTGATTGGCTGCCTCCTGCATGCTCCCTACTGGGGATTGAACCCACAACCCAGGAATGACCTGGAATTGAACCATGACCTCCTGGTTCATGGGTTGACGCTCAACCACTGAGCCACACTGGTTGGATTGAATCTTTTTCAAAGAGGACTTTGCCTTTTCAGGATTTCTGATTGTGTGTATTGCTGCCTGGCTTGTCTCATAACTATTCCATGTAAGGAGCCTTAGAAGAGCTAGGGAGATGGCTTCTGGGGGATGGGGGAGAAACAGCATTCTGGTTAGAGCCTTGGACATCTGGGGAAAGGCAGAGTCTCAGTGGTCCCCGGGTCCCCCCAATGAATGGATCTCAGTCTCCCCTCAACCTGTCTGTCTGGTGTTGCCTTCCTCCCTCATGCAAGCCGGCTTCCTTTGTCTTCTGTGGGTGTGTCAAGGCTTTTCTCTGGGACCTAGCTGGAAGGGAGCTCTCCCTTTGAGACAGCGCTTTATTTTTTTTGTACTATCTTTTATGCATGTGTAAATGATTGTGTTTCTGTTTTTCTAAAACACCTGCCTCCCACTTCTAACCTCATTCTCCTGTGAGAGGTGACCACTGGTACTTACTTCCAGACTCACTTCTCTGCATTCGTATGCAAAGAAGTACTAGTTTCAGTTTATAATTAAGTAGGTGCAAGTATATTTTTTGTAGCCTTTTGTTTTAAAAAGCTACATCTCAGTGTACATCTCAATCTTCCTACACGGAACCCCTCTCTCCACCTTCTGCTGGTATTGTTCTTAGGTCTGGGCATGAGCCACGGCACACTTGAGTGCTAGGAGGCAGGAAACTATTGAGGCTGATGGGAACCTCTAGGAAGTCCTGGGGAGAAGGGGATAATAGTAGGTGTAACAGTATAAGTGGGAGGCCCCTGGAAACTTCACTGAATGGTGCGGGGGTAGAGTACTCAGCTGAGGCAAGGCACCTGCATGAGCTGTGGGACTGAGCCAGGGACCAAGTGGGGAGAGGCATGTTGAGTATCGAGGCCTAAGCTGCCTGGGTGTGTTACTGAATTTGGAGGCTGCCAGCTTGGCTGGAGGGGAGAGCAAGCAAGATTGGCAGTAGGTACAAGGCTCCCTCCCCTGCCTGCTTTTGGCAGTTAGGTACCTGTTTTGATGGGCTCTGAAGGCCATCTGATTTTTTTTAAAGCTGGCTGCATGAAGGGTCCTCATTCTTTGCTTTCCATGTCCTTCAAAAGGAACACGGAAAGAGCAGTGGGTATTGCATGGTGGGACCTGTCTGGTGGCAGCCCATCACTGTCCAATTCATTGGACAGAGGAAACGACTTACATTGAAAATTAGTAATATGGTTCGCTGGTAAATCTTATATAGATCTTGAGGAATTTCGGAGCTATCTGGAGAAGCGTTTTGACTTTGAGCAAGTTACTGTGAAGAAATTCAGAACTTGGGCTGAGCGGCGGCAGTTTAACCGAGAAATGAAACGGAAACAGGCGGAGTCTGAGAGGCCCATTCTGCCGGCCAATCAGAAGCTCATTACTCTATCTGTGCAAGATGCACCCACCAAGAAAGGTGAGTGGGGCTTGTAAATTGTAACATTGGCAGTCTGGTTATATTGTTATTTCTCATTTGATGTTCTTAAAATGTATACTTTGCGTGTGAGTTGCATTTTAATTGAAAGCTTATGTTTACCCTATGAATGCAGAATTCCAACACGTTCATGGCAGTGAGCCTTTAATTCAATGACTTGGTAACTTGGATGGTGCCAGGTTCCAAGTGCTAGCTTGTAGTAGGGTCCTCACACTGTTGTTGAGATGGTCCTTCTTGTCACAGAATTTGTCATTAACCCCAATGGGAAATCCGAGGTCTGCATCCTGCACGAGTACATGCAGCGTGTCCTCAAGGTCCGCCCGGTTTATAATTTCTTTGAATGTGGTAAGTTTGACCTTCCTCGTCTCAGTACTAAAGTCACACACCTCACTTTGATCATGGCTGGGGAGATGGGAACTGGCTGTTAGTTGGGATAGAAATGAAGGAAATTGCAGATAGGCAGTTCATTTTTATGGGAACGTGTCCAGACTAAGGGTTACTGTCTCTGCTTCCCCTTTTATTGTTCACACTCCACCCTCCCTTATCTTCCTTTGTTCCTTGCTCGTTGAGGAAGGCCTCCCACTGTCTCCAGGCTCCCCGAGAGGTGGATGAAGGAGCTTCAGGCCTACCCTTCCCATTAGCTGTCTCCTGTTCATCCTTGTCACGTCCTTGCAAACCAATTTTTCTTCCCCTTGGAAGCCAGAACCTAGGAATTACTCATTGCTTTTCATGTTTCTGTGGCTCACTACATCTGTGCGTCCCTGCCCGTCACAGTACTCTGTCAGTCTTTCACAGACATTGGTCCCTGTTCCTCGTGGTTCTGCCTCTGACCTCCAGCTCACTATCCCGTGGTCCCCCTTCCTTGAAATTTTCCTGGTGTGTTCTCTGCCTGCAGACCATCTCAGCCCCATCTCAATGCCTCAGGGAGTCCTCAGGTCTCTGTCTTCCAGCAGCAGTCTTGGCCCCATCTTGTCTGCTGGTGTGAGCAGATTGTGTGTGTGTGTGTGTGTGTGTGTGTGTGTGTGTGTGTGTGTGTGTGCGTGTGTGTGCGCTCAAGTGTGCACGCTGGCTTTTAATGTCTTGGCAAGTGTGTTTTAAAACAGTAATTTTAATTTTAAGAGAACCCAAGTGAGCCTTTTGGCGCCTCGGTGACCATTGATGGTGTGACCTATGGATCTGGAACTGCAAGCAGCAAAAAACTTGCGAAGAATAAAGCTGGTAATGTGCCTGCTTAGATGTCAGAGCCCCATGCTACCCACTGTGTTTGCCCCTCCTCTTGGTTGGGGAGGGCTGAGCAACAGGGGTGGGAGTGGTATGGTTGGGGAAAATCCATTTTATTTCTGTAATTATCTATTTTGATTTTTAAAAATTATGTGCTCATTGGGAAAGATTCAGATATAGAAAGTAAAACCTGAGAAACAAAAGTAGGAAGTTCCTTCTTAACTCGTTGGCAGCCAGGCTGAAATCTCCCACCCTTTTCCTCCCTACTCACAGAGCTGACTGGGCTGCACTAGGCACATGTTGTAGGGTGGGTTTGTATTTAAATGGAGCAAAATGTGGGCATGCTAGGAAATGAGAAACAGGTGAGTCAGCATGCTATTGGCATTCTCTTTGAGTGGTTTTGACATTTGTGAGGACGATTTCCTGAGTCCTTCAAACTGCACATTTGGGACTGCCACTCATTGAACACAGCAGATCCAGGGGAAAGCTTGTTTTCTGGTTAAAACCTGTTGCTCTTTTTGACCGTGTATGTGCTGTTCACTTTTGTGCTCAGCACTAGTAGTTGTTGGCATTCTTTTCCAGAAGCCATTTGCCCCAGCTCAGGGCTATTTGGCCTCTTCTTAGGAGTGGACCACATTGCAGGGTAGGTGTTGGTGTACCCCAGACTCTGGTACCCATAGGCTGATTCTTGAGGTTTCTACCATTCCCATTGTCTTCTAGAGCAGCTCTGCCCTTCACAGAATGTGAAGTATGTCAGTTTTGTTCAAGTCTCACTAGGTCTTGGGTCAGTTTAAGTGTTTTTGCTCATGGGACTTAGCATTTCCCTTGGTGTTGCTTTCTTTCGATGGTGTATGCTGAATACAATTGGAATAATACATTACTGTCTGTCCTTCCTCTGTGAGGCTGTGCTGGGCTCATACAGTGCGCCCTGTTCTCTAGGAAGGCCTGTTGTCCATTTTTGAGAAATTCTGTCAAAAGACTTTTTCTTTTTTTAAATCCTCAACTAAGGATATTTTTCCATTGATTTTAGAAAGAATGGAAGAAAGATGGAAAGACAGAGAGAAATATCCATGTGAGAGAAACACATGGATTGGTTGCCTCCTGCTGGGGAGAAGCCTGCAACTAGGTACGGGCCCTTGACCAAAATCTAACTGGGACCCTTGGGTCCACAGGCCCACGCTCTAGCCACTGAGCCAAGCTGGCTAGGGGTGACTTTTTCATTTTTAAAAAATGTTTTTATTGGTTTTTAGAGAGAGAGGAAGGGAGAGGGATATAGAGATAGAAACATCTATGAGAGGAACATCATCAGTCAGCTGCTTCCTGCATGCCCCCTGCTGGGGATTGAGCCCACATCCTGGGCGTGTGCCCTGACTGGGAATTGAACTGGTGACCTCTTAGTTCTTGGGTTGATGCTCAACCACTGAGCCATACTGGCTGGGCCCAAAAGACTTTTTCAGCTCAACAGGCTGGGTGTTACCGAAGTCATGGAGCAGTTAACATAGAGCAGGGCCAGCATGGGGGGTGGAGACATTCTGGTGGCAGGACCCTGCTGCACTCCTCCCCATGAGCAGGGACCCACTTTTTCTGCCCAGACCCTAGCTTCTCTTTAGACACCTGCACTTGGATGTCTTGCTAGTACTATAACCCTACAGGGCCAGACTGTTACACATCCCTCCCCCTCCCTCAGTGCCCCACATTCCCATGCCATTGGTGAGTGGCAGCCTTGCTCACTTGGGCACCTGTACTCAACATGTAGTCATCCCTGTGCTCTGTCCTGCAGGCGGTTTTTCCAGAGAATCCATCTGGTCTGGCTGCTTCTCCCTGCCACACACATGTAGCTTACTCAGTTTGCAGTTCTCCCTACTTGGTCCAGGTTCTGCTGAGCCATTTGCCTCCATGTCACATGAATCCTCTGACATGCACATCTCTCCCTAACCTGCTACAAGTGCCTCAGGGCCAAATTGCCTCTGTCACTGCCTGCTTTTCTTAGGATGTGCTCTTTTCCATCCTCTGCTGTCTCTGTCTCTAAAAGTACTGCTGCTCCCTAGGGCCCTTGCTCCCCTGAGTTGTGTGGTCCCTGGTCCTGCAGAGGAGCCAGTGTGTAGCTTGCTCTGCAGTTGGAAAGCAGGTTGGGCCTAAACCCTCATCAAGATTTTTCTTTTCATAGCTCGAGCTACGCTGGAAATCCTCATCCCTGATTTTGTTAAACAGACTTCTGAGGAGAAGCCCAAAGACAGTGAAGAGCTTGAGGTGAGTGTCATGACTGCCCTGTTTGGAATTGCAGTTCTTAACTCAGCCTGCCCTGTCAGTGCAGGGTGTCCTCAATTATTTAATCAATCAAGATGATATTGTTTGTTTATATTTTATAAAAGGGGAAACTTGCTTATCTTTATGCAAGCACAGGAAAGAAATGTCATTTTTGTCCCCTGTGTCTTGTAATTGGTAGCAGGAAGTTGCTTGTGAACAATAAATGTATTTGGAAGTAAATCAGCTCTCTCCTTATAGTAGATCTGTGGTGGGAATGAACCTTTGAGTCAGGGTCTACAAAAGTTAAATTAGTCTTATATTAAGAACCATTTAAAACTACTTGTGAACTTTTTTTGGGTAAATCTGTTTCTGTGATTTGTAACAAGGGCTTTTCAAACTCTGGAGAGTTTGAAACAAAGCTTTATTGATATATAATTTATATGCCATGAATTTTACCCTTTTAAACTACAGTTCGGTGGCTTTGTATATAATCATCATAACAACCTAACCTTAAAAATTTTTAGCAATAATTCCGAATTCTCCCCATTCCCTAGCCCTCAACACTAATTAGAAGCCACTAATGTACTTGCTGTCTCTGGATTTGCCAGTTGCTATCTCTGGATTTGCCAATTCTGGACATTTTCATAGGAATGAAAACACATATGTGGTCCTTTGTGACTGGCTTCTTTCACTTAACATGCTGTGTTATTTGTGGATCTTATTAGATTGAGAATGTTTACTTCTACTCCTGGTTTGCTAAGAGTTTTTGCCAGGAATAGATGTTGGATTTTCTCAGATAGTTTTTCTGTATCTATTGAGATGATTGTGTGAGTTTTGTCTTTTACTTTAATAAGATGGTGATGTATTACATTGATATTTGAATGTTTTTTTTTAAGCTGTGATATTTTATTTATTTTTAAACATCCAGACATGCCCCAACAGGGGATTAAACCTGCAAGCAGGTATGTGCCCTAATTGGGAACTGAACCGGCAACCTTTTGTTGCACAGGACAGTGCTCATCCAACTGAGCCACTCCGGCTGGGCTGATTTTTGAATGTTAAACCAACCTTGCATTCCTGGGATAAATCCCACTGGTCATGATGTATCTTTTTTTGTTGTTAATCCTCACCTGAGGATATTTTTCCCATTGATTTTTTTAGAGAGATTAGAAGGGAAGTGGGGACAGGGGAGGTGGGGGGAGAGAAACATCGATGTGAGAGAGACACATTAACAGGTTGCTTCCCTAATGTGTTCCAACTAGGGCTGGGAACGAACCTGCAACCAGGTACGTGCCCTTGACGGGAAATGGAACCCATGACCCTTTGTTGCACTGGTCAACACTCTAACCAGTGAGCAACACTAGCCAGGGCAATGTATAATTATTTTTATGTATCGCTGGGTTTGGCTTGATAGTATTTTATTGAGGACTTTTTGTAGCTATATTTATTTAGAAGGGATACTGATCTGTAGTTTTCCTGTATGTTTTTGTCTAGTATTGGTATGGGGTAATACTGGCCTCAAAGAATGAGTTAGAAAGTGTTCCTCTTCTATTGTGTGGAATAGCTTGTGAAGGATTGGTATTAATTTTTTAAACATTTGATAGAATTTACCTGTGAAACCACTGGGGCCTAGACTTTTCTTTGAAGTTATTTAATTACTAGTTCAATCTTTTCACTTGTTATACATCTATTCAGATTTTTTTATTCCTTCTTGAGCTAGTTTTGGGACATTGTATCTTTCTGGAAATTTTTTAATTTGATGTAGGTTATGTAATTCATTGGTATTTCTTTTTCTTGCCTTACTATTTTGGCTATAATTTTGAGTACAGTGCTGAGTAGCAGTAGGGAGAGTGGACACCCTTGTCTTGTACCTGATCTTAGGGGGAAGCATCTAGCCTCTTGCCAATGAGTATGATGTTAGCTGTCAGGTCATTACATCAGATCAAGGAAGGTCTTCTATTTCTTCTTTGTTAAGTGTTTTTATCATGAAAGGGTGTTGGATTTTGTCAAATGCCCTTTCTGTATTTGTTAACATTATCATAAGGTTTTTCTTTGTTAATATAGTGAATTATGTTAATTGATTGATTTTTTTAAAAAAATGCATTCCTGGGCCCTGACTTGTGTTGCTCAGTTGGTTGGAGCATTGTCCCATGCACCAAGGGGCCGCAGATTTGATTCCCCGTTAGGTCACATATCCAGGTTTCGGATTCGATCTCTGGTTGCGATGCATGTGGAAGGCAGTCGATTGTTGTTTTTCTCTTCTTCTCTCTCTAGAATCAAAGGAAAAAGCGTGTCCTTGGGTGAGAATTAAAATTTAAAAATGCATTCCTATGATAAGTCCTACTTGGGTGTGATATAATTTTTTTTTTACGTTAATGGTTTCAATTTGCTAATACTGTTTAGGATTTTTACATCTGGTTTGTGAGGAATTTTAGTTTATTTTCTGGTACGTTCATGGTCTGGTGTTAATATCAGGGTACTACTGCTCAGCATCATAAAGTGAGTTGGCAATTGTTCCCTCCTCTTCAGATTTTTTGAAAGAATCTCTATAGAATCAGTGTCATTTCTTCCTCTTAAATGTTTGGTAGTCATCACTAACGAAGCCATCTGCACCTGGAGTTTTCTTCGAGGAAAAGTTTTTAGCTACAAATTCAATTTCTGGAATAGAATAGGGCAGCAGTTGTTTTTTTTTTTAGGACAGCAACTTTCAAACAGTATGCTGCAAGAATTTTTAAAACATGCAGTACCTGATTATTTAGGGGCACTAACTTCTTTTCCCTTAGATTGTCAAATAAAAAAATGACAACAGCCATACAACAATACAACAATAACCCTCCAGTGTGAATGAATTAAAATCATACTTTTTTTTTTAATTTGGCAAAAAATATATTTTTGGAGTGCCACAGAATTTTAGTCATTAGTTTATGTATTCCATGAGATGAAAAAGGTTGAAAATCGCTGGAATAGGGCAATGCAGGTAGTTTGCATTTTTCAGGGATTGGTCTGTTTTATCTAAATTTTTAAATTTATGGGTCTTGGGTTATCTGTGGTGTTCTTGGGTTCTCATGGTTCTTCACTGTCCGTTGGGCCAGTCACCTGGGCTCTTGCTCTTCTCATTGGGTCACTTCTGCCCTTTGCCTTTGCTTTCTTGAGTTGGAGTACCTACACGCCCCTGGCAGGTTAACCATTAGTAACATGTGGCCATGGCTACTTGGTAATTGTGGTGTTGACCTTTGGCAGAGGCTGTTGGGTATTTTGGGGCTTCTTAGCGTGGGCATATGTGTGTGTGTGTGTGTTTGCTTTAGCTCTGTCAGGGAGGAACCTGGAGCTGTAGGGTTCGTAAGTTCTCCACCTGCTCAGCCTCATTACAGGTCCACAGCCCAGGTGCTGACTACTGGTTAGAAAGTTAGTTCTCACAGGCTGAATGAGAAAACCAGACATTGCTGATGTGTTGGCTGCCTGACCAGCCATTAAGGATGGCCCGAGAGCCTTACATCTTGGTGAGTAACTTTTCCTGGAAACTGATCCACAATGATAGGGGCACTTGAGATGGAGGCGTCTTGTGGGGACCTGTGAGAAAACAAATAGCCAGATGATAGCAAGAGGATTTCCTGTTCACAGAAAATCCAACACTCTTCAGAAACAGTGCCTTCCTTTCCTCTACTCAGTCATAGTGAGCCTGTCTCCTCACTGAAGGAAGTGGAGGTAGAGGAACCCCACCTCCCTGCTCAGAGCAGAGGGGAGGGAGATGGAGAGAACGCCACGTGGAGATGGGAGTTATGCTTCCACAAGCCACCAGAAGCTGGAAAAGTCAAGGAAGGCTCTTCCTTGGGAGGCTTCAGAAGGAGCAGGGCCCTGCTGACACCTTGACTTCTGGCCTCCAGAAGTGAGAGAAAATTAATTTCTGTTGTTTTAAGCCACCCAGTTTGTGGGAGACTAACACAGCCCGCACTGGGGAAGTGAACCTTGCTCGTGAGTGGCATCCATTCACCAGGGGGCGGCTCCTGTCTCTGTTGTGCAGAACTTTCCTTTTCCTTGATTGGTTAAGTGGTTTCTTGTTAACCCTTCTTTAACCTTTCTATTCTTTAGTCACAGTGATCACTTTAAAATCCAGGACGACGTTTGTGTTTATGACTAGAGTCCGGCCTGGCACTTTGTAGCCTTCGGGGAGAATTAGAGTGCAGCTTTTGCTTTGCTTATCTTCTCTTTTCTATAATCTCACTTACGATGATGTTCAAGTTTTTCTCCAAAGGTTATTTATCTTTAGATTTCAGACTAATTATGTGAAGTCTGAAGATTCAGGTTCAGAAAAGGCTATGCGGGCTGGCTAGCTATGCAGCCCAGGTCCTCACTGCACCAGGGTCTTTCACCCCATCCATGCCCTCTCTCCAGCCTGGTGTAGGGCAGCTACTCGTCCTTGTCTCAAGAGGGCCAGCTGGGCAGTGAAGTGGGGGGTGCGAGGTGCTCTGTGAGGTAATAAGGAGGACAGTAAGCCTCTGGGGGAAGCAGACAGCATGGGGAGCAGCTCTGCAAGGCCAGTACTTAGGAGTGGCTGCTTTGTTTTGTAGTATTTTAACCACATCAGTATCGAGGACTCGCGGGTCTACGAGTTGACCAGCAAGGCCGGACTGTTGTCTCCCTATCAGATCCTCCACGAGTGCCTTAAAAGGTAGGGTGGGAGTTTCCCGTCCTAAGTCTGGTCGGGGGCTTCTATTTGGGTGCCCAACATCCTTACTGGCTGTTGATCCTGACTCAAAAAGCAATGCTAAAGCCTGAGAGCCATTGCAAGTGTTCCCTGCGTGCACAGAAGCTTCTGCCTGGCGGTCCATCAGAGAGCCCCATGGAATCAGGTTGGGTGTACTTGGAGAACCTCACTCTCCAGCTGAGAAGCAGTTTTGGGAAAAGGGTTGGCATTGTCTTGAGAGAGCCCTTAACTTTCTGAAAGCAACTGTTTCCTCCTCCTCAGCTGATGTCACCTGTTGTCTTTGTTTTTTCTTAGAAACCATGGAATGGGTGACACATCCATCAAGTTTGAAGTGGTTCCTGGTAAAAACCAGAAGAGTGAATATGTCATGGCGTGCGGCAAGCACACAGTGCGCGGCTGGTGTAAGGACCCCATATTCTCCTCCTTGCCACCCACCATGCTGGCAGATGACCACTGGGGGATGTTGCCTTGCTGCCACCCCAACCTGTGGTCTCTCTGGGAGTTTTGAGCTCCTTTGCCTTGGTCCCCAGTCACTGCCCTACTGCTGCTTCTGAGCTCCAGCTGTGGGAACTGGCTGCCTACAGTTTTGTCCACCAGCATCTCACGTCCACATCTCAAACACAGTCAGCCTGAGGCTCGACTTTGGTAGTCCTGTCTCTGCTGTCTCTGTCTTCTCTCTCGTGGGCTAGGGCTGGTCATTCTGCTTAGGCCATGTGTTCCCCTCCTGCCATCTCTGCCCCCTACAGTTCTTGGTCCCTGTGGTCGATGCTGCTCAAACAGCAGCAGAGTCTCCACCCTGCTATGTTCTGCATTCCTGTGCTGGGTGTGTGCTGCCCCTCTGCCTTCTGGTCTGGGTGCACTACCTGTGCTCTTTACCTAATGTGAGTTTTGAAATGACTGCCTTTTAAAATATAACTTTATTTTAAAAGAAAAATTTGTGTTACTACTATATACACAAAACCAATGCTGTATAAATTAGAAGGTAGTGCACAAGTTGACCCTGGGAAAATTCAGAACCACGTTGAGACCTGGTGTGCCTTGTACTCCAGCAGACACCAGTCCCACTGAGAAGTGCTCCTAAGCAGGTGGGTGGAGCTTGAAATAGAAGAGGGATCCTGGTGTCAGGATTCTCTCCTCCAAGCTGGGAAGCCTTGTATGAAAGTGTGGCTGGCCTGGGCCTTCTGGGAAAACCCTCCTTCTTTGCCTCTTCCAAGGAACCTGAGGCCACATGCTTCATGACACCTCATTGCTGCTTGATAGTGTGTCTGGAAATATGGGGTTGTGGTGGGAGGAAGGACTCTTAAACTGTGTGACTTGATCATGTCCTGACCTAGAGCCTCTGATGGGCTGTCCTGTGAAGTGAGATAGGGGTGGGTCCTGGTCTGGAATTTGTGAGGTGCTTGTGCTCAGCTTGGTTGGTGGAGCACTTCTCATCTGCTTCCTGTAGAATGTGCTCTCAGCTCGTGGTGGGGGGGCAGATGAGCTCCTTTTAGGCAAGGTGACTGTTATGGATAGCTGGATGTTTGTGACTCCCTCTCTGCGTATCCTTCCCCTCTTCACAGGTAAAAATAAGAGAGTTGGGAAGCAGTTAGCCTCTCAGAAAATCCTTCAGCTCCTGCACCCACATGTCAAGAACTGGGGGTCCTTACTACGCATGTATGGCCGTGAAAGCAGCAAGATGGTCAAACAGGTAACGGGACTTTTCTCCCAACCTTGGAGTACATGCTTGGGGTCCCACTGTCACAGGGATAGAGTCAAGCAGCTCTGCTCTTGTTCTTGGCTACCTTTCTTGGGTTCTCTGCTGGGCTATTTCTGTGACTTTGTTGGGGTGGGTCATCCTACCCAAGGGGCCTGGGCCTGGCTCTGGCAGTGTGGGGAGGAGACTAGAGCAGCAGAAGTGCAGATGGTGAGTGCTGCCAGCGCTGAGACCTTAGTCTAGTGATGGGAGGCCTTATGCTAATTTGAGGCCACACAGTGGCTGAGGGAGAGTGAGCATGCAAGGGCAGCTCTCTTGGCTATGAACACAGTTTCTGAGCTTTAATTAATTCAACAGCCTGTGTGTCATTTGTTTTGTTTCTGCTACTTTTGCCAAGATCTTGAAATTTAAACGAATACCTTTAGGTAGATCTCAGATAGTTGGATGACAGATGCTTTGTTGGGTGGAGGGAAGTACTAGGAGGTGAGTGTTTACATTTTTAATTTTCCCCCTGATGTTTATAGAAATGCTCTGGGTTATCAGCACCCCAGTAAGTAGAGGGATGGTCAGTGTAGAGTTGGGGACTACAGGTGGTGACTCCAAAGATCACAAGGTAGACCCTTAGACCATCCCTGAAGATGCTCTTGCTCTGGGCATGATAGGCGGGGTGAGGGAGGTGAAGGGTCCCCAACTTGCTTAGAGGGACCTCAGGATATGTGTTTTTGAGAAAACTTGGATGCAATGCACATGAAACTTACCTTGCCTTTTATATATGCCAGCCTTCTGTGTATCCTCTCGGGCTAAGGTTGAAGGAGAGAAAGCCCACTTTGGCCCATGGGTGGGAACCTTTGCTAAGCTGGAGGGTGAGGGGTCAAGCCTGGGAACAGCCCAGCATGCGGCTTTTGGAAGACAGGTGGGGTCTGCCACCCCAGATACAGTAATTGTCCTGAGAGATGGAGGGCCTTTAGGACAGTTGGGTCTTGCACTGAAAGTCTAGGGCATGCAGAGAGCTCAGTGGCTGGGGCTGATGGCCTCCCAGCGTAGGTACCACTTCAGTCAGAGTGTTCTGGGCACAGCAAGTCTGGCTGACTGCTGTATCTAAGGCAGTGTCTAGCTTCCTTGGGTCTGGACAGGGGTAGAAACAGCTGGGTACCAGGGTGCTTTTGTCCCAGAGCAGGTTGTGGCTTTCTGTTCACTGAGGATGGGGCAGTGGGGGGCAGCACGATGTTCTCTGCACAGGTTGAGGGTGGGGTAGCTGGTGTGGGGTCCAGGGCAGACCTGAGATGGAGGCACTGTGCTCCCCAGGAGACCTCAGACAAGAGTGTGATTGAGCTGCAGCAGTATGCCAAGAAGAACAAGCCGAACCTGCACATCCTAAGCAAGCTGCAGGAGGAGATGAAGAGGCTCGCCGAGGAGAGGGTGAGCACAGGCCATGGCTCCTCCATCCCCTTGCCCCCAAGGCAGGGGAGGGTACCAAGCTGTGTCACACTATGGCAACTGCGGGGGGAGGGGGTTGGAAGCTGTCCCATAGGAACCCATCACTGGCAGTGCCCAGGCACCTGAAAAGCCATCCAGATTAGATTTGCTTTTCCTTGAGCTTCAGCATTCATGATACTTAGGCTAAATCCCTATTTTATATAATTAAGTTAGAGAGCTGGCAGCCCTGGCTTGATAGTGGTTGTGAAGGGCCCAGCCTCTTGTACACTGACTTCCAGTGCTGGCTGTTTGAGGGCAGGGAGAGTGCACTGGCCAGCCCTCTGCCCCCTCCCCCACACACACTCAGGGTCCTTGTGGGTGACAGACTACCATCCTGGACCTCTTCCTCTTGGAGCCCTTAGCAGTTCTGAGGAAGGAGTATGTTTCACAGAATGCAGGTAGGGCTCAGTACCCATGCAGTTTCTAAAGCCACCCATTCAGGGGGCCTCTGGGCTCAGATCTTTTCAGCTGTGGTATCAGCCTGTGGTATAAACCCTGAGGGAGGTGTCTGTTGTCTTTGTGGACCTTTTGGGTCCAGGGGATGCCTCACTGCTGCCCTCAGGTAGGGGTGAGGAGAGAGACCCACTAGGGGCGTATCCCTGGTGGCTGTAACCTCCTTAGCTCTTCATTTTTGACTGTGTCCTGATACCCAGGGAATCATGTACTCTGATGGTGTCCAGGGTTATCCTCCCATCCAGGGCCCTGACTGGCCCACTCCTCAGGTCTTCATTCTTTCCAGCCGGAAATCCAAAGCACGGGTGCCCTCCTGCTCCAGAGGCTGCCTGGCACCAGTCTGTTGGGCTCACCCCCCACCCACGCATCTCCCTCTGGAACCTCTTGCCTAAAGCTGGGCTGCAACATGTTCCCACCTCACTGGCATCCCTGACCTTCATTGTTTTTCTAGGAGGAGACGCGAAAGAAGCCCAAGATGTCTATTGTGGCATCTGCTCAGCCTGGTGGCGAGCCTCTATGCACGGTGGACGTGTGAGGAGGTGGTGGACCAGGCATGGGGGCTGCCAGCTCTGTTGCCAGGAAGACCATGCACTGCTCACTCTGCAGCCTCTCATCTCCAATCTAAGTTCCTCCCCTGCAGCCACATGTCTGAGGCTGGGGCCAAAGGGGTGGGGCTCCAGTGTATGGGGACAGCCAGGGCCTCATTCTACTATACCGTTTCCTTGTGGGCCACCCACAGGTCTGAGTGGACGTGTTCAAGCATCAGCTCATCCTGCCTGTGCAGGTGGAAGCTGAGCTTGGAGATGACCTATGCTTTTACAGATTTGCTGCAGACTGGTTTTACGAATATTTTCATGAATTTTAGTATGTAACATGCACTGACAAGAAATGATAGTTGGATGACAGATGAAATGAGAAGTGATGGCCAAGTGCTATGGCGCCCTGTGCCTAGGGCTCCTGCAGGCCACTGCAGGGACCTGGTCAGAAGGCGCATGCTGGCACACCATCCCCTTTCCTGCCTCCTGTGTTTTCCCTTTTTTCCTGAAAATGTTATAACAGGAATGAGTATTTTAGACCTTTTTGGTTTAAAATAAACACAATTTTAGCATCAGAACTATTTTTCAGAGATTGCAGGTAAATCATCAAGGTGATTATTTTTCAGCCAGTGTGTTTCTGCCTGGCTTGTTCCCCAAGCCCTGAGCTGGGTTGTGATCCATTTTTCCAAGTCTTTTAAAAAATTAAATATTTTTTATTGATTTGAGAGAGAGAAAAACAATCAATTCGTTGTTCTACTTATTTATGAATTCATTGGTTGATTCATGTATGTGCCCTGACCAGGGATCAAATCTACAAACTTGGCATATCATATCAGGATGATGCTCTGACAAACTGAGCTATCTACCCGGTCAGGGCCTTCTGAGTAAGTCTTAATGCCCTAAAAACACACCTTCTTAGATACCTAGGCTGGTTGCCTTCACTGGCCTTTGGCAACTTTTTACTGAAGATTTTTGCACAGTCAAATCCCTCTGTCCACCCTTCAGTTTTTAAAGCTTTTATGATATTTTAGCATTTGGAAAGAAACTTTTACAGTGTGTAGAAGATAGATTTGGAATCATGTAGCAGATATAAACAATTAATGAATTTTAGCACGTGGGTTTATTTAAGAAGAGGGAACAAGGACCCTTAGTGCAATCCATTCTTGATCACAAACTGGCACTCCTCTCCAGATTTGGTGCAAGCACATGGATGGTAGCTTCACTGGATTTCAAAGGCAGCCGCCCTGTGCAGCCAGGTCTGGTAACCAGCTCACTCCTCTGACCAGCAGCCTGTGCTCTCCAGGTGGCCCCTGTGGACAGGTGCAGGGTTAGAGGTGACCCTGCCCTGAGTCCCAGGGGGTGTGAGGGGCCCTTGCTTGTCCCCACATGTAAGGTAGTGGTGGTTAGCCGTTGGTTTCCTGTTCCCAGCACCTCTTCAGGTTGCCACACACTCATGGTGCACTGCCAGATACAGGAGCCCAGCACTGGGTTGCATTGTTACGTTCTTTGGGTGTGCCTGTCCACCACATCCCCTGTGGATGGTGTTTTGTTTCCAGGAAGACAATTGGTGGTGTCTGCTTCCGGGAAGACAATGTTGGCCTTGTAGGCCACCCAGTGTATCCCTCCCTCAGCACCCATGTGACCAAGGTTAGCTTCTGTGTTGACCTTTATAAAACAGAATCCTCAATCAAGTTGCTGTAATTATACACTTGCTTCTGTCTTGCTTCCTGTCTGCAGCAATTAATAATTGACTGTGACGGTTTGCCCTTAAAACAGCCAGATGCGCCATTATGAACCAAAGCTTTGTGCACGTGTTCCTAGAAGTGGGTGAGCCTCTGTGGCCCCACCATATCCTTTCTGTCCCATGTGTGGTGTGCGTGTTGTGTGCACAGCTGTGCTGTGGGGGTAGAGGGCAAGGAGAGCCTCTGCTGATGCCACCTCTGTGCATCATATACTTCCTAGGTGGTGGCTGGCCCCTGGCTGTAACAGTGAGCCTTGATTGTTTGGACACATAAAACAAAACTGTCCAAAAGGTTCTGACTGGTGTTTTTTTCTAGCTGTGGGAGACTAGGGGTCTTGTGGACCCTCAGTTTGCCAGAACCTCTCTAGAGCAATCTCCAGCGAGCCTAGGGCATTTGCCTGGACACAGCTGCTCCCCACAGTAGCTGAGCAGCATCCCAGCCCAGCTTCTTTCTTCAGGGCTCACTTGGGGGTGGAACAAAATTGAGGGTCCTCCCTTTGGTGCAGGGAAAGTGGGGTCTATACAGGCAAGGCCAGCCCCTTGCCCTGTGTTCTCCATGCCCCCCCTGCCCCCCTACCCCACTTGGCCTTTGTGAAATTTGAATCTGCTTTTCCTTGGAGTTAAGCGTAAAACACCAAGCCCTGCTGTTCAGAGGGGCTGGGAGAACTGCCCCAATACAACTGGGTCTATTGGCTGTACGCAGGGCTGGCAGGGTGCTAGCAGAGCCAGAGGCTCAAGCTTAGACTTACCCCAAGGTGCCCTCTTACCTCCGTCCCTTTGCACTGCAGTGAGGGGGCAGAACCCCTGTATGCCAAAGCTCTGGGTTCTCATCACAGAAACATCAGTAGTTTAGCAGTTGTTTATTCTGGCCCTTGTGGTCCAAAAAGAATGAGTGTGTGTACCTGTGTGCAGGGTGCAAGAGCCTATAACCCACAGTAATGGGAAGGCCCTAAGGCAGGACAGCTGGGTCTTGTGTCCTGTTGGAAGTACTGCCTCAGTGTTTTGGGGTGAGGCAAAGATTTGAGGAGCCATTTGGTTTCTGCCCCTGTGATGCCGATAGACCTGTTCTGGAAAGGCTGGTTTCCACTGCTCCAGGGCCTAGGAAGGAGGGGAGGGCCCAGATTCCTGCTGGGTGTCATCTGGGGGCCCAGATGAATGCTGAGCTGGTGGGTCCTTGGGCTCCAGGGTCTCTGTGCCATTGGGGTGCTCCACCCTCTCGAATAAGATGAGCATCTCGCAATGTGGGGTCTGCGGGAACAGGTCCACAGCCACAGCTTTGACTGGCCGGAAGGGGGTGCCTTTCACCCGATTAGATGGGGCTCTGCAGAGGCTATGGTGGGAAGGGAGTAGTCCAGGTTAGTCACATGGCTGGGCTCCTGTGGGAGGCATGGGGCTGGGTGCTGGCCCCATTCCACCCCAAGCCCCCACCTTAACTCACTCTACAAAGTTGCCCATGGCCGCCCGGGGGTTGCAGGAGACGTACAGGAGCCGCTTGAGGTTCTCAGCTCTGCGGATAGCCAGGATCACTTTGGAATCTGAGGAGGTAGACTCCTTAAGGGAAGGTTCCCACCTCAAAGAAGGGGTAGCCCAATGGATGTGGACATCAGGCCTGAGGCTGCACCGCCTGGTGGTCCACCCAGATGTCACTGTCCTCCATTCCCTGTACCACCCCCAAATGGAGGTTACTCACGCAGGCCGGCGCGGGGTGGGTCCAGGATGGCAACAAGCTGCTGGGAGGCCAGTTTGCTCACCAGGGCAGGCACCAGGTCCTCAGCCCTCCCGCAGTGGAACTCGACATTGCTCAACTCTGCAGATGGTACAGCAAGCCTGTTGGGATCCAGGATGCTCTGCCACACTGGGCCCGCTGAGCTGCCTAGTGTGTCATGAAGCCCCTGACCAGAGGTGTCTTAGGAAAACTCACTGGCCAGGGAGCTTGTTCACCCTTCTTCCCTATGAGGCAGCCCCAGGCATTGTGGGTGCACACTAGGGGTCCTGTTTTGCCTTCTGCAGTTTCTGTCACGTGTCCCCACACCCCCCACCCTAGAAGCCAAGTAATGGGATTCTAGGTGTGGTGTTGAGGTATATAGCGGTGGGGACTGCCCACTGTGTGGTACACTGGCTCTCACCATTGTTGTTGGCATTCACCCGGGCATCCTCCACAGCTTCCTGGCACAGCTCAATCCCCACAACTCTCTTTACCTTCTGAATCAAGGAGAGGGTACAGGCTGAGGGTGCCCTGCACCTCCCCAGGGGCTTGGGGTGGAGAGTAGCAGGAGGCATTGGGAGTAGAAGAGGATTTGGGACAGGCTAGGGGGTCGCAAAGTGGTGATAGCAGGAGGGTTGGGTGAGGAGAGGGCATCCTCAGCTGGGGTGGGCGGGAAGGCTCACCCGGGCCAGAGCCAGGCCGATGGTGCCAGTGCCACAGCACACGTCCAGCACTGTGCTCTCTATATCCAGCTGGGCCCAGTCCTGGATGACTGTGTAGAGCACTTCAGCAGCTGGGGTGTTCACCTGGAGGGTGGGCCAGCACGACCCAGGATGTCAAAGCAGCCCCACTGCTCAAGTTTGCCTCCCCCCTGCAGCACCCCACCAAATGCCTGCATTCCTCAGGGAACTCCCCCTCTCTAAGACCTGTGGCCAGTCCCTGGCTCACTCATCTTTTTTCTAGGTCTGATCCCACCCCTTCCCCACCTCTAATTGTTGAAGCACCCCAGAGCTAGTGGTCCAACTGCTCCTCCATCTACAAGATGGGCTACCTCACTCAGGGCCCTGACTTTAAAAGCAACTTGATGCTGACCCCCCACATCCCTAACTTACGAATTTCTGAGTGATGGATGTGTGGGACCCTACCCCATCAACGTTGGGCACAGAAGACTTCAGAACTCTCACCAGAGCCCTGGCACCACCCAGCTCCCACTCCCTACATGTGGCTCTCCAGCAGGGTTATCACAAAGGTCTAGTTAGTGAAATTTACTACCTTGCAGCTCTTGTGGCTCCCCTGCCTGAATGCTCTCCCCCAAACTTCTGCAGGCTAACACTTGTCACCTACTCTAGCCCACTATCCCAATTATGTCCTGGTATCACATTGGGCCTCCCTCCGTGTGTCTTTATGATCCCCAGGGCACTTGGCTACCTGGAAGAAGGCATGAGGGGAAATCTGGAAGGTCAACCCCAGCAGATCTTCATGGATGTACTGGTCCCCAGCTATGTGCTCCAGGGGCAGGCCCTCTTGGCTGGGCGTCTTTCTGTGGGTGGTGAGGTCAGTCAGTGTTGCTAGCCCTCGAAAGGATTCATTCCACCCTCCCATCCAGGCTCCTCACCGCTGTCCCTCCTTCACGAAGTAGAGGCAGGTCACCCCGCTGGCCTTGCCTGGCCCCACTGTGAAGTGCTGCGCTAAGGAGGCCTTCAGCCCCGCCAGCTCCTCAGGGCTCAGTTTCTGGAGGAAACAGTAGAAAAGGCCCTGTGAGGCTGTGTTGCATGCAACCCACTCTGGCTGGGACACCTTCACCCAGCAGGGCCACCCAGCCTGAGACCTGAGGATGGAAGTAGGCAATGGCCATGGCTTGGCCACGGCGGCTGGTGCGCACGGTCAGCTGCTTCCAATGGCCTGAGTATGTCTCTGGGTCATATGCCGAGTACGGAGTAGACCTGTAGGAGCGATAAGCAGCCCTGAGTCCCCAACATCTGACCAGAATTGGGCAAGCAACCTTCCTGCTCTCTCCTTTAGCTACACTCACCAGGCCACCACAATCAGGAACCTCACCCCCACCTTTCCCCAGCAGGACTCAGGCTCTCTGCTATAAGACAACATTCCAGAACCTTCTCCCTGCTGCAAGCCCTCACCGGATAAACTCTTGAAAGGCTTTCACCACCTGCTTGGTGGCCTCAGGGATGTGCACAGTGTCAAAGGGGGCCGCCACAGCACATGTCCCGCCCTTGTACTTTCCGAGCCGGCAGCCAACAGTGTTGTCTTCTCCATCCACTCCGATGCCCACCAGAAACTCACACTTGTTTCGATACTCGGTCTGCAGGGTGAGCAGAGGGAGGCAGAGAAACACAGCGGACCTTGACCTGGCAGCCCACCACCACTTGTTCATGGAGGGAACCACAGTGAGTGGGAAAGGGCAATGTGTGAGAAGCCCCAGCTCCCCCAGAGAGTGTGGCAATCCAGGGGACAAGGATGACAACAGCTAGCAGTCTAGTGACCAACATGAGTAGTAAATGCAAAGCAAGAGGGGTGGGTGAGGACAGTTTTCTCTAGGAGCATGGGGTAAAGGTTTGTGGGCTTGACCTGTTGGGGTGATGGTCTGACCCCCTCCAGTGGGCAGCAGGCTTTGTTGTGCTTGTGTCTCTGTGAGAGCAGCCAGGGCAGCAGGGCACGGTTGGTGCTCCCAATTTCCCTGCAGAGTGAGGTGGGACCAGGGTTAGACTCAGCCCGCTGCCCCCAAACCATCTCCAACTACTCTCCAAACACCTAGGTGCTTAGGACCCTCACTTTGCACCTCTTTATCCCCACTGGTAACACAGGGGTCTTACTGGCTAGCTCCCCAAGAGTCTGTGCAGATGCCAAGGAGGTCTGTACGGAGCACAGGTAGGTCTGACCAAGCATGGAGCTGAACAGAGCTCAGGTGTCAAGGGGGTGACTGTGTTCACACTCACTTGGCAAGCTTCTGCAGCACCTGTTCACACTCCAGCCGCTTCCTGTCAAGCTGCTCATCATAGGGCACCGTCCAAAGAGGGGTCACTACATCAGCCACACATGTGGCTGGAGGCTCACCCTCATCCTCACGCTGCCTCTTCCTGGCCATGGGATCAGCCTTGGGCCTAGCTAGGCGCACGCTGAGAGGGCGGCCCTTCCAGAGGGCACCGTGCAGTACACGCAAGGCCTTGTCCCGCTCAGCGGCGCAGCGGAATGTCACAAAGGCGCAAGGAGGTTGGCCGAAGAGTTTGGTCTTATGGGGCTGCAGGCCAAAGCGGCCCAGAAAGCGTCGAACATCACTGAAACTGGCGTGGCGTGGCACATTCTGCAGCTCCAATTTGAAGATCTCTGAAGTGAACAAGTCGTCCCTGATGTAGCTGTAGAGCCCTGGCTGAGGGCCTGACTTTGCAGCTGTCCCGGCTCCTTCTTCCTCCTCCTCCTTCTCGTGGGTAACTGGGGCTGCAGAGATGCCCAGGGCACTGCTGCTGTCCTGGCCGCAGCCATCCATTGGCCCAAGGCCCTGTGTGGAGACAAGCATGGGCTGGGATGAGGGGTGGACTCTGGGTCCTGAGCGTCCAGGCTTCATCGCCTCACATCTAGACCTCCATTTAGTGCTTCCTACACCCAGCCCCACCCTTTCTATCATCCTCACCCTCCAATCCCTTCTCTCCCATCTCACACCCCCATTCCCAGTGGTTTCCCACCGCGCCCCCATCTCCATCTCTTTTCATGAAGTCCGCCATCGCCGCCCCGCGTCTCTAGCCGGGATCTCCCTTCACTTTGCTTCGTGGTCGAGCTTGTCAGTCATCGTCCGGTCTGTCCTGCTGCCTGGATTGAGGGGCCGTCTCCACCGCCTCACCCTGGGCCTGGCGCACGGGAAGCTCGCAGAGCGCGGGTTTGGCACCCTGAGGCCGCCTCCCAGCACCGACCCGAGGGCGGGACTCGAACCCTCGGGACTCAGGTCCCAGTCTCGAGAATGGGGTGCACCGCCCGCCGGCCAGGGGCTCGCGCCAGTGGCTCGCCTCGCCAGCCGCTGTCCAGTCGGCTAGCGCATGCAGACTTGGCGGTGCGCCTCCATCATCCTGGCTTCCGGCTACGTCATCGCCGTGCGCCAGCACCGACTCCACCGTCTGGCTCCGGCTTTCTAGAGCCCCAAGACCGCGCGCGGCCGAGGGGCGGAAGTGCGCGCGAGGGCCGTCGGGAGCGCACGCTCTCTGGGCTGCCGGGAGGGCCGGGCATGCGCCGCGGGCGTTTTGGCGGGAAGCACGGGGCGGGCCGGACAATGATAATGTCCGTCGCCTGAGCCAATAAAGCTGCACTGGTTTTGAATCGCGGCGCGTTTCCCGCCTCCGGGGTCAGGGGTCAGGGTTCGGGTCGCTGGGCGGAGGGAAGAGCGGGCGGGCGGGAGGCGCCGGCGCCAGACGCGGAGTGAAAGAGCTACGAGTAGCCGCCGAGAGGCCCCGGAGCCAGCAACGACCAAGCCAGCCGCTCCGCCGCCGCCGCCGCGCCGCCATGGCGGCCGCCAAGGTGCGGCTGGGCCTGGGGGGGTAATGGGCGGGGGCCAGGGGCCCGAGGCCGCTACCGGCGGCCACGTGGGCGGCCCGCGCCGTTGCCGCCAACCCCCGCTGGCCTGCGATCTTGGCGCTTGCGGGTCGCCGTGGCGCGGGGTCGGGCTGTGGGGACTGCGGCTTGGGGTCTCGAGACATTCGGAGCCAGGATGCGCGGGGCCTGGGGTTGCGGGCTTGGGCCCGGGGTCTGCGGGTGTCTACGCGACCTTGGGGCGGCCCTAGCGCCCAATCTTAATTGGTCTCGTGTTCACTTCACCGCTCTCCTAGGACGCAGGCCGGTTTCCTCCGGCTCGGCCCACATGCGGGCTTGCCACCGAGATCGTGCATCCCTGCCTCTGTGGTCTACGCAGCACTTCATTCATTCCGGCCTAATCTCGAACGGCCACAGGCCTCTGCGGCGGAAGCTCTCGCGGTCCAGGGGGGTCCTGGACGTGCGGACCCAGGGTGGGGGCGGCTTTGTTGGCAGCGGCTGTCTGCTTTGCTGAGCTGGCCGCGGCAGAGCCGCAGTGCTGTCCAACCCAGGAAAGCAGCAAAGGCTTATCTTTTCTTCTCGGCTTCAATCTGTTAATGAAGTGTCCGGGTTTCTTATAGTTTTGTGGATCAAAGCCGCGTGTTCTGTACCTAGGATAAGATCCTTTGTGTCCTATCTAAAGTGGACCAGAATTTTATGGCTCTTTTGACTTTAATTTCCGAACCAAGATAAAGTTTCTGACAGAACTGTGAATTCCTTGTAAAAACTGGCAGTCCCAACTTTTTCGTCTAGGAAGCAAGAGCACACATTTTTCTCAACCAGTACAAACTCAACGGGTTGCTTTTTGCTTTACTTGTCACACTGTCCTCTTCAGTCCATTATTGTGCCCTTTAAATCTAAACTTGGCAATATCAGTATCTGCACTTTACAGATGAGGACACAGGCTCAAAGAAATGGGGCAGTTTCTCCCAGGCCACTTGTTTAATAGGTGGCTGAGTTTTAGGAACCCCAGTCAGATGTGATTGATGCATCTAGGGGAGGGTGCTGAAGCCCAGCGTGTCTCACCATGTGCTGGGCCGACATGCTAACCTTTCCTAGTGTGAAAGGCTGTAGGCCTAATCTCTTGCTTTGTGGTGAGGCCATTCACTGGTGGGGATGCCCAGTTTGGACACTGGTGAGCCCTGGCTTGCAGGCCATCAGTCAGCTCTCCACACCTCCCTCCATAGGACATCCATGAGGACCATGATACCTCCACCGAGAATGCAGACGAATCCAACCACGACCCTCAGTTTGAGCCTATAGTTTCTCTTCCTGAGCAAGAAATTAAAACCCTGGAAGAAGATGAAGAGGAACTTTTCAAAATGTAAGTAACTGATCCTGTTACAGAAGTAGCTATCTTTTGTTTAAGACGGAATTTGTGCTTTTTATGGGTGCCCAGGCCTTGGCTTGACCTATAATTGGACCGAGGCTGAAGAAAGGGCCTGGAATTGTGTGATGACTAATCAAGGCTGCTATTGCAATCCACTTATTACATCATTTATTACTGGGTACCCCTGCTGCTCTGTGGCCAGTGCTATGGAGGGCACAGGCACTCCCTGGTGTCCTGTGGCTGTTCCTCTATCCACAAAGGTGCATCTCCCCATGTCCTGCCGACTCCCACAGCCCCTTTCCCTGGGTTGAGCAGGGAGTCTACTATTATTACTATCTTTTATTTTATTTCTTTAAAATTTTTTATTGATTAAGGTGTTACATATGTATCCTTATTCCCCCATTACCCCCATTTCTGTATTATTATTATTATTATTATTATTTTGCACATGGACTTTAGCATTCTGAAGCTTGTGAATCCTTGATTCATTGTGTTTAATGCACAAAACAATGCCTGGAATTACAAACGAAAGTGGGTAGTGTTACAGTTACTGAGGTTACTTTTTTAAAGTTACTCTGAATGTGCTTCTTGGCACCCTAAGTGAGAAGCTACAAAGCATAGTTTTTGGAGGAGGGGGCGGTTTGTGTTGTTTCGAAGCAGTGCCTAACAATGTGTTGTTGAGATGTCTGACCTGTGGCCTATTGGGTATGCTCAGAATTGCAGGAAATGCTACAAGTTAATGAGAATAGGGTGTAGTTGTCCCTAGTCCAAGCTTGTGGAACTCCTCCCTCTCCCCCCTCCCCAAACCTATCCAAGATAATGGGTTATGGTTTGAGTGCTTTGCTTTGGGTGGTGGCAGGGGAGCAGAGGCAGTCACCAACCCTGGGACCCATCCGTTTAAGGAAGGGAGCTTGGGGAGACCAGCTCCCCACAACTCCCAAGGACCTGGGAAAGTGTTGGGGAGCACAAGAGACTCAGTTGGAAAGTTTGTAAGGAGGACATTCTGATAAAAGGGAAGTGTGGAAGGCCGTCTGCCCTGTTTATCGGAATTCCGACTTAGGGAAGTGTTGAAGGTGGTGCCTCTAATTATTCCTTGACCTTTCCAAACAAGTCTGTGCTTATGCAGACCCCCAGGTGTTTACTCGAATCCTTATGCTTAATCCCTGGATGCCCTTGCCTAGAGGACAGTGTAAACACAACGCATCCTCCCAAGATTACTCACCCTGCTGATTGTATCTAAAGATAAAAATTCCAATAAAAGCCTAATGAGGCAGGCAATCGAGGCTGCTTGGACCCTTGAGCCAGGCAAGCCCCTTAGCCCTCTCCCCCAGTCAAACTGTGTTGGAGTAATCTGTTCTTCCGATGTTCAGGGGCTGCTGCAGGAAAGAAGAGATGGATGTGCCCCTTTGATTTCAGAAGGTGGTTCTCCAAGTCTCTGTTCTGCCCAGAAATGATGCTGCAGCCAGGGCTGGCTTCTCCCACGAGTGAGGTCTGCTGGTGGTGCTAGTATTGTCACCTCCTTGTCCCTGTGGGGGTGGAAGGTGCTCTTGGTGTCCTAGACACAGACCCTTCCTGAGGGAAGAGGCCAGTAAGCCTGGCCTTTGTACGTGGCTCTTAGGGGTGGCTCTTAGGGCTCTAGGTCAAAGCCCTGGGGGCATCCTGTGAGAACATGGTCTCCCTTAACAGAATTGGGTTTTCGGGAGAGAGCAGAATTTCTGCAGAAAAGGGAATAACAGAGTTGGGATCCCGTGGGGAAGCAAAAGGGGCAGGTGTGGTTGGTGATGGGAGGATGTTGGCCTGAGCCCTAAGGAGGACTGCTGGGCTCAGGGCTGGGGTGGCGGCCTTGCCTGGGCCCAGTGAGGTACTGTTCTTGGCAGGAAGTCAGGGTATTGGGCCAGAGCCTGGTGGCGTGGTGGGGGCTGGGGAAGCACAGGGGGCATCTCACAGCTGAGGGAAAGGTTGGCTCTGTGGAAGGCAGGGGTCCTTGGCCTCCGTCTGCTTCCATGCTGTCCCTGTGGCCCCACGGGTCACCAGGAAGTCCTGTACCGTGTTCACAGACATGCTCAGGAGACTCAGGTGAGCTATTTTGCTGATGAGTCAGGTCTTTCTGTTAGAAAACATGGTGACTGGCCCTAGTCCGTTTGGCTCAGTGGATAGAGCATCGGCCTGTGGACTAAAGGATCCCAGGTTCGATTCTGGCCAAGGGCACATGCCTGGGTTTCGGGCTTGATTCCCCCCCCCCCCCCCCCCCGCCCCAGTAGGGGGCGTGCAGGAGGCAGCCAATCAATGATTCTCATCATTGATGTTTCTATCTCTTTATCTCTCCCTCTCTGAAAAAAAATTTTAAAAAAAGGAAAAGGAAACGATGTAACTGTAGAAATCTTTTTTTTTTAAAATATATTTTTATTGATTTTTTTACAGAGAGGAAGAGAGAGGGATAGAGAGTCAGAAACATCGATGAGAGAGAAACATCGATTAGCTGCCTCCTGCACACCCCCTGCTGGGGATGTGCCCGCAACCAAGGCACGTGCCCCTGACCGGAATCGAACCTGGGACCCTTGAGTCCGCAGGCCGACGCTCTATCCACTGAGCCAAACCGGTTTCGGCACTGTAGAAATCTTTTATTCTTTCTTATCATCATGTTAAAACTGGAATTTGCTTTTTTGCTCTTTTGGTGACATTTTGGTTTGTAGTTCTTGTAGTGCAAAGAAAGGAACAGGTGTACGTTGAGACATCAGATACAGCTGTTTGTTTAACACCCAGAAAAGAAGTGCTTTTTCCATCAAAAGGTTGGTACCTTTTGTCTGGTACCTTTTCTGTGTATCTAAGCTCTCACTTAATGGCTTTTCTTGAAGGCGGGCAAAGCTGTTTCGATTCGCTTCAGAGAACGATCTCCCAGAATGGAAGGAGCGAGGCACGGGCGACGTCAAGCTCCTGAAGCATAAGGAAAAAGGGACCATCCGCCTCCTCATGAGGAGGGACAAGACCTTGAAGATATGCGCCAACCACTATAGTAGGTGGCCTCTCGGGTGTGTTTTCATTCTGGGCCCCGACACTGCATCGGGCAGCTTCCAACCTGTGGGCAGCCTGCTTCAGGCCTGCACTGGGACCCAGGAGTGTGCCGTTCCGCAAGTGCACGTTTACAGTGTGTGTTTTCTTTTAATTTAAACTAGGAAATGAGGTTTCCCAACGTGCCTCAGAACTCAGAGCAGACCTGCAGAGAAGCTTATAGCCCACGGGGGTGTGGAGACTGGGCAGGTGGGACCAAGCGGGATGGAGGCAGAGCCCCAGTGTGGCCTCGGAACCAGGCTCGGCCTAAGGGCGTGTGAGTGCGTTTGTGTGTGTGCTCACGTGCCTCTGTGTGTGAAGTGCCTGGGCGGCAGCCTTCCCACCCGTTGGTGTGTTCTGTCCCCACATGGTGTTCCCTGGGGAGGACATGGGATTGGAACGGGGTGGGGAGAAGGTGGCTGCCTCATCCTTAGGAGCCCGTGAAGCTTCATAGGAGTGGGTGAGGCGGGTGGAAGCCCTTAGGCAGGTGTGACGTAAGCAGGTGAGCCCTTAGGCTGGGCTCAGTGCGGTGGGGTTTCTAGGATTAGCCACCCAAGGCCTGGCCTGTGAAGAGGTGACTGAAGTCAGCGTGTCCTGGACTCCGTTTCTGATCCAGGGCCGTGCTGCGTTTCTGGTGTGACTTGTGTCTGACAGCGCAGGGCCCCTTGGCTCACAGGGTGACTGCTGTCAGGAACCAGAGTGCAGTGGCCTCAAGGGTGATGTGGGGGAGTCCTCCTTGTACCACAGTTGCTTTGGGCCCATTCGGCCTCTGTGTGCCAGTCTCCACGTCCCAACCTGTCTGCTCTTCCCTGTCATTGCCTATCAGCCCAATTTGAAGTGCCTCCTCAGGGTCTTCCTGACACTTGTGCTATTTTTAGAGCCTTGCCAGGTTGCTAGGTCACTTCTGTGTGAGTTGCAGGTGAGTCCTGGGCCTGGTGCACACCATAGGCCCTTGATGGACGCAGCGGTTGATGGTGGGAGGAGGCTGTGCATGCCCTGCGAGGCACACAGGCTCACCACTCGTCTGGGTGATGATGGTGATGTGTTGCCCAGGGCTGGGCATGGCCTGTCCCACATCCCCGGAGACCTCTGCTACTGGTAGACTGCTGGGCATGGCACTGGGGGTGCTTTTCTTTCAGAACAGCCAGTCTCCCTTGGCTCTATATAGAGCCTGTGGAGATGGGGCAGGTTTGCTTCTTCCAGGCCATGACTGTCTTCCGTGACATGTGACCATGTCACAAGGCTCATAGTGCCCACTTCTGGTAGCCTTGTGCCTCCCCGCTGGCCTCCCTTGGGAGTATATGGCTGAGATTGGTTATGTGATTCTGACTGCACCATTCTGGGTGATCGTCCCACTTTTCAGTTTTTGGCCCTCTGATGACCCCCACCTTCCAAAGGTCAGGTCCCCAGGAAGGGCTGGGTCTGCTTGTCATTGTGCCCATGTCTCTCCTGGGTCTGGAGCCTGCACCAAGGGGCAGGGTGTGATCAGCTGCATTGGCTTTGGAGCCCTTGACTGCACTGGGATTGGAGGTCCTCACCAAGGTATCCTCATGGTCAGGGAGCAGGGCCACCCTGTTCCCTGATTTAGAGTGTTCCTGGCTTTAAGTGAACATGGGGCATTTTAAAAGAGGTTTGGGTAAATTCCAGATTGCCCCAAATCATCCCTGTTTTGCCCAAAATGGGACCTTGGGTTGGCAGCCAGAACTGCAGTCCTGGAGTGGCGTGGCGTGGCCGGGGTGGTAAGTTGGCTCTGTGGCAGTGGACATTTTCCTCATGGCGCTTCTCCTCCAGTCACGCCAATGATGGAGCTGAAGCCAAACGCAGGCAGTGACCGTGCCTGGGTCTGGAATACCCATGCCGACTTTGCTGATGAGCGCCCCAAGCCGGAGCTGCTGGCCATCCGCTTCCTCAATGCTGAAAGTAAGCAGGAGGGTGGGCGGGCCTCTGGGCGGGCCTGAGTGCTGCCGCCTGTTTTACAGTGTAGCAGTTTCATTGCAAACAGAAACACTTGCTTTTCAGGGAGAATTGATGGTAATGGGGAAGCTGTGGTGGGAATTGTTACTACTTTGCTATCTGGTGGGCCCTCAAGGAAGGGATCGTCAAGCCAGGTGCCCTTGAGTCCGGAGCAGTGCCTTTCCCTCTTAACCTCGAAGGAGGCTGCACCAGCGGTTTTCCCTTCACCATCACCTGGGTGCCAGCAGGGGCTGTGCTAAGATCCACAGGCTTAGGCTGATCTCTCCCCTGCTTGGGTGTCTTTTCAGCCCAGATTGTCAAAGCTGTGCCCAGTGGGCCCTGCAGAAGTTGGGTGGGTGCTGGAGCTCAGCGGCCCAGTAGCTCACTATTGGTGTGAGTGGACCTCACTTCTGCCCTAAGGATGGGGCCTATCCAGCAGCTACGTCAACATGAGTGGAGAGCAGAGTACCTGGGCGGAGGCCCTGGCCCTTGGTTGCATGAAGCCACCACACTGCTGCTGTGCCCAAATTGTTACAGAGTCAGATGGAAGGCTATAGCTCAGCATAGCCACTAGCCTCGGGCGGGACCTAAGAAACAGTCACTGCCCAGTCTGGGCAAAAGTGCATCCAGGGTCATGTTAGATGGCCCAACTTGTCAGAATGGCCATGGGACAGGCCCTTAACGAGTTCTGGCTCTTCACACTTGCTGGACTTGTCCCCTTCACTTCTCAGGGTTCTGAGGAAGTCTCTTGTTTCTGCAGATGCACAGAAATTCAAGACAAAGTTTGAAGAATGCAGGAAAGAGATCGAAGAGAGAGAAAAGAAAGGTAACATGGTGTTCGTGGATGGGGCCTTCTTGCAGACTCACTCTGCACCCGGCTGCAGTCCCAGGCGGGTGCTTTTTCTGTCTGCCACAGAAACATTCCAGGGACTGCGACCACCTTGCCCTGTCTAGGGTGATGCAGCTGCCTGGGGACATGGTGCTTTCTGGGGAGTGAGCTGGCATTCCAGGCCCCAGTGCATGCTCACTGGCCTGGCCTCACTGCACTTGGGCAGGTGGGCAGGTCACGGTGTCTGACTGCAGCCCTACAGAGGCTGAATGGACTTTGAGAGGTCCTCACGGCCATTTGCTTATTCAGGGCCTGATAATGGCTGCCATAGCCAGTGACCAGACACACCTGAGCAGACTGACTGAGGTCCCAGGTGTGTGTGTGTTTATTTGGGTGACTGGAGGCAGGCGATAGAACAGCAGCCTGTCCTGTGGGGAGTGTGTCAGGCTCCCGTGAGGCAGGTGCATCTCGCTTCAGCGTGGGCTGGGGAGAATGGCGCTTCTCTCTCTTACTGTGTTCCCCCGTGTTTCAGGAGGATTGGGCAAAAACGATAATGCCGAGAAAGTGGCTGAAAAGCTAGAAGCTCTTTCGGTGGAGGAGAGCAAGGAGTCCGAAGAGGAGGAGACCAAGGAGAAAGCTGAGGAGAAGCAATAAGTCCTCTGCCCTTGTTTTCTGTTCCTTTTTCCTTTTTTAAAAAATTTGCCCTGCCCCATCTTTTCGGTTTGTTTTTATTCTGTTTTGTTTTTACAAGGGACTTTATATAAAGAACTGAATTCCAACATTCAGGTGGTTTTTTTTTTTTTTTTTTTTTTTTTTTGAAGTTTTTGCCCTATTGAAGATGACCAGAAAATCCATTCCCCAGTCATGAAAATGTACTGTGCTAACTTTCTTTTCCATAGTGGAAACACTTATTTATAGTCATCAAACATAGTGAATAAACAACTCATTCGAAACCTTCACGGAGGGCAGGACCTTGTGTGCGCCGGCCCTGACCTGGCAGCTGTGTGGGTTCCTACTGGCTCCAGGGTGTTGGGGTGGCACTCTGGGTCTGACCCTGCTTGTTACACTTGTTCTGTCCTGGACTTTGGGCCACTGTTGGCTACTGGGGCTGTGGTATGTCTGAGCTGGTACTAGTGGGGCAACTGGGCTGAGGGAGACCAGTGCTGGGCACTGTCTCCTGAAGGCCGCATGTGCCTTTGCCAGGTGGTGAGGAGTAGATAGGATTTTTTCTTCTTTTGCCTTTGGGGAAGAGAAAGGAAGATCACCAGATACCTTGGCTGTGGTACAAGGAGGCCAAGCAGGTCTCCTGGCTTTGGCTAAGGCTGTCTCTAGTCGGCCCTCAGCCAGGGAAAGGCCAGTCCCATAGCACCCAATCCAGTCTGTTGAGTGCCTCGGCAGGCCTTGGCCCCACCGCCATCGTCAGAAAACCATCCCATCGTCCACTTGTTCCCGGCATCCATCTGGGTGGAATTATGGACATCTGCAATAGCTTTAAATTAAAGGATGCTTTTAAGAATGCAAATGGGTTAGTGCCATTTGGGGGTTTGTCTTATAGATGGGCTACCTCTAAAATCATCCTGTGTAAGCCTGCAGGCTTTTGAAAACACATGGTCTTACCTGGGACGGTATGTTCCTGGCAAATAACCAGGCCTCCGAGGAGCTGTGGCCTTCCCACCCTCCAGCAGGGGAGGAGCACATTTGTGCCCACCCAGAGTGGATTGCTCATGCCGCCTGGGGCTGTTTGACATTAACACCTACCAGAGGTGCTTTACAGTGTGGCTAAGTCTAGCTGGGCCCTGTGTGTCCTGTGATGTTTGTCCAGTCTAAACTGTGTCCGTGGTCACTGAGGGATGCACCTCCAAAGGAAGCCACTCTTGTTTTAAAACTGAAGACTTCATTGGCCAGCTTTGTTGTGTCCTGGTAGCCTTAGGCCTCAGGGCACAGGCCAGTGTTGGTGCAGTGATTTTCCCACCAAGGAAGGACACTGACGCGGGTGCACCACTCCTCGAGCTGGAATTGTGATGCTGTGAAGGGCAGATGCCGCTTCCCTGAGAGGCCTCTGTTGGATGCATTATGTGAAAGGTCCCAGGGGCTTGACCTTAGGGAAGGGTGGTCAGACATGCCTTTCAGCACAGAATGGATGTTATAGTTTTGGGCTCCAATGAAAGCTAACCCCACCTGATGTAAAACCCCAGGCTGACTTGGGTGAGGAGATGTATCTCAAGTGGGGAAGGCCTCAGAATTGCTGGAGGAGAGGGGTGCTGTGACCAGGGTGCATTTAAAGATGGGGCTGTTCACACTACAGAAGGCGCTGCAAAGGGAGACATGTGAGTATGAGCAAGGACAGCAGTAGGGGCTCCTTTAACCCCCCTCACTCCCTGCCCCCAGCCAGTGTGGCACAGGTGATGAGAAGCCAGAATTGAGGTGCTAACAATATTAGGGAAGAAGAGATAGGAGATGACCTACAATTTTTTCATTCCTGTGGGTGGGAAGGGGGTTGGGAAAGCTGCACTTCCCTTTCCCTGGGATCTTAACTCCTTGGGTAGAGTATTTCTGGGCTGTGGCCTCACTGGGTCTGCCCCACCCAGGACCCCGTCTGCAGGGACCTCAGCAAAGAGACATGAGAGGCCTTTCTTCCTATGACCAGCATTTGGCACTCCACAGCTCTTGGCTGTCCTGGCACCCCTAAGCAGGGCCCTGCTTTGGGTGCAGTGGGTGAGTCGTTGGGAGGAGCCTCTTGATGTGTGGGCCTACGTCCAGGCCCTGTTACCAGAGGTTGGAGGGGGTGGGGGTGGGGGTGGGGCGCATTCCCTGTACAGGGCTGCAGAAGGCCAAGAACAAGAGTGAAGTGTCTGCCGAAACCGGTTTGGCTCAGTGGATAGAGCGTCAGCCTGCGGACTGAAGGGTCCTGGGTTCGATTCCGGTCAAGGGCATGTACCTTGGTTGCGGGCACATCCCCAGTGGGAGGTGTGCAGGAGGCAGCTGATCGATGTTTCTCTCTCATCGATGTTTCTAGTTTTCTATCCCTCTCCCTTCCTCTCTGTAAAATATCAATAAAATATATTAAAAAAAAAAAGTGAAGTGGTGTCCGCTGTCCCGAGGGCCTGTTTGTATTAGGCCTGTAGGGCTATGGCATCTCAGCTAGGCTTGAGGAGGGGTCTGCTCCAGGTGGGGTCTGTCCTTTGTCCATCTTTGAACCTTGAATCCACCCCACTGCCCCAGACCCTATCACAGAGCTAGTCCCCCACTAGCTGGGCCTCCCGGAGTGGGCAGAGGCCACAACTGGATGTGGGAGAAAGCACATCACCATATCTGCTGTCAAGCTGCATTAACGCTGAGGTCTGGCCCCCATCCAGGGTTCCTTAATAGCAGCCTGCAGCCTTTGGGGCTGGGGCCCTAAGAAGGCCCACCTACCGGCTTGGAGGGGCCTGTTGGTTGGCCAAGGAGCCACCGGGCCTGTGTCCGCGTGGCGGGAGGAGATGGTCGCAGTGCCACGGAGAGAGGCACTTGGTGCTCACTGGGGAAGCCTTGGAGCTTGATCCAGGTCTCAACCTCCCAGAGGCGCTGCACTCGCTACCCAGATGGTCCCGCCCACCCCGCGCCGGCTCTGCGAGGCCGCTGGTCCACCTTAAGCGGCGTCGGCAGGGGCGGGGGGATTTCCTGCCGGAGGTGGGCCTGACCATGGGCCTATCCCACGCAGGGGCAGAGTGCCCGGGGCTTCCTGAGGGGTACTCCACCCTGCCTCGGGAGGCTGAGGGACTTGCCTGGCCCTGGGCCTTTTACCCACCCACACTCCAAGCCTGCAGCTTGGGCCAGGAGGCAGAGGGACCAACTCCCCCTGCCCTTACGCTGTCCGCTTATCTGTGCTCCTCCAGCCAAGTGGCCCGAGGGCTGAGAGGTGGGAAGGGGATAAACAACCTAGGTGCCCGTGCAGGGTCACAACTGACCCCCTCGTGGGGGAGCTCCAGTTAAGACGGGTCTGGCGCTATCGAGAATGGCATGGAGCAGGGGCATCCGCCTGCCCGCAGGGACACGCTGCTCTGGGGTGTTTAGGGAGAGGTCTGCAGAGGCCCAGGAGGATCCTGCGGACTGGAAACAGGATGCCTGGTGTCCTCTACCGTGTCCAGCTGGTGGGCATGGCTTTGCAGGTGTGCTACGGCTGTGTGGCTTCAGAGAGCTGCGGGCACTCGCTAGACTGGGGCACCAAGGCGAGGAGAGGCCCGCTTTCTGAGGGTCCTGAGCGCCGCGCAGGGCCCGGGGCGGGAGCTCGGGAGTCCCCGGCTTGGGTGGGCTCCTGCAGCCAGCATCCTAAAGAGGGCGTGGTGGGGCGGAGCGTCCTCTTGGTTCTTTGGCCCCTCCCCGCCCCGCGCCCCCCGCCTCCCGGTCCACCTTAAGGGGCGCACTGACATCAGTGCGCCGCCGCCGCTCCGCCCCTGGGGTGGGATTTCCTCCTCCGTCGCCGCTGCTGCCGCCGCGGGTCCTGCGCCGCGTCCAACCCGCCCCGCCGACCCCGGCACGACCCCGCCGGCCCCGCCCGTCAGGCCCCGGGGAGGGATGCGGCGGCGCGGCGCCCAGGATGCCCCGCAGCCCCGGGACGCGCCTCAAACCCGCCAAGTACATCCCAGTGGCTACTGCCGCCGCGCTCTTGGTCGGCTCCAGCACCCTGTTCTTCGTGTTCACGTGAGTCCGCCGCGTCGCCGGGGGCGCAGGGGCCACAGCCCGGCCAGAAGGGGTAGGGACCAGGTGCAGGGACCGGGTACAGAGGGCTGGGCAGGACAGAGTTGGCACCAGGGGTTTGGGCAACGTGAGCCCCCACCTTGGGCTGAGGCCGTGAATGTGCCTATCCTGGGCACCAGGAAAAGGTGAGTCCTGTGTGTGGGGACACTAGTGCCTAGTGGACACCTAATGAGCGTGCCAGGCAGGCCCTGGGTGTGAGCCACTGGGCCTGGGCAGGAGAGTGTGTGCAGTGGCTGCCCAGGGTGTGGCTGCAGCCCTCCCCTCCCCACAGGCTTCAGGAGGGGACGTGGGCTGCCCAGAGCCACCAGCCCTTCCTGCAAGGAGCTGAGGATGTGTCTTAGGTCCCCTCTCCTGGCTGTCTGGCCAGGGGCCAGAGCCAAGTTGTTCCTGAGTAGGTGTGGTCTAGCCCATCTGCCACGTGCCTGCCCCACAGCCCCCAGTGACACTGGCCTGGCAGTACCCTCCTCCCTTCCTTGACCTTCACAGGAAAGCCTAGTGATCACAGCTGGAGGGCCCAGGCCAGGCCACACCCAGGGACACTGGCCATGGCGGGCTTTGGAACCCTTGAGGCAGAAAGCAGGCAGGGCTCTGGGCTTTTGCAGCTTTAGACACAGGCTGGCTCACAGATCAGAGTGGTGCAGCTCCCTCCCCACAGTCATGCCCCCCCCTCCCCGCCCCCGCCCGCAGGTCTCCTCTGGCACAAGGAGGGATTGGGGGCTCCAGACTTCAGCCATGTGGGTCCGTGACCACCCGCTTCCACTTGTCCCAGGCTTAGACACAGCTCTGGTGACCAAAGCAACCTGGGTACCTGAAGCCAGTGGGACCTCTGTTCAGAGGCAGGTCAGCCCCCGAGAGAGTGAATCTGAGGCAGGGTGGGCAGGGGCCGGCATGTCACCCTTTCCCATTAGCAAGAGCGAGCGTGGCTGCCTGGTGTTCGGCGAGTCTGCACTGGGTGTCTGTGGAGGCGCGAGAGCCCTCTACCTGGACTCCGGAGCTGGGTAGGTGCCACAGGCTGCCAAGAGCGTGTTTAAAAAAGGCCTGTGTGGTGTGTGGACGGGCTTATTTCTGGCTTTGGTGAGCAGGCGGATTCTTGTCACTCAGAAGCTGCTGACTGTGGGGCAGAGAAGAGAGGGGCAGGTGGGCAGCAGACACCGGAAGAGGGTGGGGGGGGGCGAGTCCTGCTGGGTCTCCTGCAGGGGTGGGGCCCAGCGCAGTCCTGGCTCTGGGGTCAGGGTGAAGGGTTTGAGGGGGTCTCTGCTTGACCATCTCAGTTTCTCATTTCCTAAGTGCACTTCAGCATTTTTTCCTCCCAACTTTCAAAGTAATGCGTGTTCTCTATTGAGAACTTGTGAAATGCAGAAGGAAAAAAAAAAACCCATTTAAAAAGAAATTAAAGTTGACTTCACCCCAGAGAGCCATTGTCTCTTTCTGTAGGCTCACCTGGCCTTGCTGTAGCGCGCTTGTCCTGAGGTGGTGATTTCAGAGGGCTCTTACTCCCTGTCCTGTGAACTGGACCCACCCCCAAGCAGTGGGCTCCAAGGCTGCTGCACCCTTTGCACCCTGCCCCATGCCAGGTCTTCCTCTGTTCTCACAGATGGGGGTCTGGATTCAGGAATATCGCGCTAGGAGGTGCAGGGTTCCTTTGGGGTACCACAGGTGGTGCCTGCATCCTGCCCTGTGTATGGCTGTGTGTCCCTGGGGCAGGATGGGGACCCAGCGGCACTCGTTGGGGTCCAGGTGGAGTGAAGGGAGCCTTGCTCCTCCCCAGGACAGGGCTCCCCAGTAGCCCGACCCCGAGGCCACATTGTTTGGACCAAATGAACCCTGGCCTGCCCCTGCCCTGGTAGCTGGGTTCCTGAGAAGGGGCTCTGTGGGACAGGCCTGGCCCATTAATGCTGGCACGATATGCCAGTTCCGGGCAAGCAGGGGTCCAGGCGGTCCCCTTCTCAGGACTAGCCTTTGATCACCCCAGTACCCATGCTTCTGCCCTGTTTCTGCCCAGGCCTGCCCCAGACTCAGACACGTGCAGGGAGGGAGCAGCTTTCCTGTGCCCTCTCCCCACCCTCAGGCCCGCAGGGTTGTCTTCTCTGCCTTTGATCCTTGGACTTCACTGGATGCTGAGGGCCCCAGGCCCCCGCTCTGCACACAGTAAACATGAGATGCCCCTTTAGGGCAGGTCCACACAGGCAGCAGCTCCTGGTGTCATGTAAGGTGAGGAACCAGCGCCTGGAGGACCAAGGCCAGCTCGTTGAGGGGGCTGGGACCAGCAGTACATTCAGGCTGGGACAGTGTTGCTAGGACAGTCTGTGGCATGGAAAATATGCCAGGAGGTTGGAGTACCCCTCCCCTGAGAATAGGGAGCACATCACAGGGCAGGTTCCCAGAGGTCCTTCTCTTCCAGGAAGACTTCCTAGGTTCCTGGTGCAGTTGTGTCCCCCTGCGCCCCAGAAGCTCTTCACACGGGTTCAGTGCCAGGCTGGGACAGGTGTGAGGGTGTGTGGGAGGGTCCGGGCTTTCGCCCCTGCCCCTTACTCCTCCCAGAGCCACTTTGCAGAACGACGGGGACCCTGTGAAGATCTGAAAGCTGGGCTGCTTGGCAGAATACCAATGCCTGGGGCTGGGCTGGGCCATCTTGCCTATGTCGGGGGCCAGTGGGTTGACTTCTGGGATGTCGGGGCTGATTCCCAGGGTAGGGCTGAGCCCTCCCCATGCTCAGAGGCCCAGACAGGCAGCAAGGCCCAGCCTAAGACAGTGGGAGGGCCAGCCCAGGACCAGGCCAGACCATGGTGGATCCTGGTGGACAGAGCTGCTGGCAGGGGCTGCATGGGGAGGGGGGACTTGGTGTGAGCCCCTTGCCAGGACTTGCTGCATGTGGCCTGGGGTATCCCTGGCCCGCCGAGCCTCAGTTTCCCTCTCTGTAGGGATCAGATGGGTGGGTGCACCTGGCCAGAGGCCTTTCCTGGTCTGATCAGGGCAGAGTGGCCACAGACCCTCTGGTGCTGGGTATCCATGTGCGTGAACACAGACTGTTAATGACGATCCCAATTTTAATGAAAATGTCCGAGTTAAACATTTCAGTCCACACTTAACTTTGGTGCACATGTTGCCCCTGCATAACCTCCCACGCCCCTTGGGTGGTGTCTCCCTGTTGGCCTTGGCAGGACCTGGGGCCTCGACATCAGGGGGAGCTCATAGCAGTGGTGTGTGGCCCCAGCGCTGGAGAGGCAGGGGCTGGTCAGAGAGGAGGGCTCAGAGCTTCAACTCGTTCGCCCCTACCCCTGGTCTCACTCTGGCCCCAAGCTTAGCTGTAGCCAGCAGGGGGAGGCCAGCCCCTTGCCCAGCAGGGCGAGCCTACAGTGCACTATCCCCTGGGTGGGAGTGGGGTTACTTCCCTGTGGGCAGAGGGGCCCTCCTGGAGCCTAGGACAGACTCAAGGTGGGCTGAGCAGTGCTGCCTGTCAGGTCCTGCCCAGAGCTTGTGTGTCCTCACACATCCTTATGCTCACCTGGCCACAGAGCTCAGGGAAGTCCGGAGAGGGGGAAGGGCAGTAAGGGGCAGCCCAGCCCGGGTTGGATGGGGCTGGGGTCAGGGGGAGGAGAAACGTGTGTTCACAAGTGCATACGTCTGTGTTTATGCAGGTGTGCCTATGTGGCCATGTATGTGTATCCATGCAGGTGTGCCAGTGTGCGCACAAGTATGTTTGTTGCATGTTGAACACATGTTCATGTATGTTCACACATGCATGTCTTTTATGTACAATTATGTGTGCACATGTGTCTCTGTGCATGCTTGTTCAGCACGCACTTATGTACCCACACATGTATGTCTCAAATGGAGCATGTTTATGTGTCTGTGTGCGCTGTGCACACGTGTGCATGCATCTGTCCCTGTGTGTTCACATGGGTACATGCATATGTCTGTGCATGTGTTTGCATGGGCTCTTTCATCTTTCCCCCCTTAGCCCACATGTTTCCCGAGGTGGCTGAGTTCCAGGCCTTGGCAGCATTGGCCAGTGAGCCATACCCCTTAAGTGTGAGCCCAGCCTGAGATCCCCTTAAGGCATTTCCTGGTGGGTGAAGGCCACCTGGGGGAAGATGGGGGTGGGGAGACGGGGGACAGGATTGCATGAGAGTGCCTAATCTTTGGGTCTGAGTCATTCTGGGGGGGATGGAGATGGGAGGCGGAGGGGCAGTGGCTCAGGTCCCAGTCAGAGGACCTGCACCCCTCACCAGCCTACCCAACACCAACTAAGGCCCGCACCCTCCTGGGTACGTGCGGCCTAGGCAGTGGGTAGGTGGTACCCACAGTGGACAGAGACTGCCCAGCACCTCAGTGTAAGCAATGGCCCATCACAGTGCAGATTTCCAAACCTGGCCCAATGCTGCCCAGCTACACCCCTCCCCCCAGTCTCAGGCGTCTAATCAGGGCCACTGTCCAGCCCATGCGGCCTGGGTTCATCAAGGCTCAAGGAGGACAAAGCAGTACAGGCTGCCCAGGTCAGTGGGAGCTCTGGTCAGCATAGGGGTGGGGGCTGCCCGGGGGCGGGGGTGTCAGCCTATGTAATGGCTTGAATCCCAGCTCTGACGCAGACTTGCCCCAAGGCCTTGGGCATGTGTCAAGCCCTTCGCTACCTGCTCCTTATCTGTAAAATGGGAAGGACAGGCGAGAAGCACCCCCACATCCCCTACAGCTGGAGGGTGGAATGTGTGGTCGTGTGCAGGGCAGGTAGGCAGTGGGTCTGGGGTATTCATCAGCCAAACCTGGACACCGTGGTGGGCGGGGCTCACTCTCCAGTCTCCCCATGTGTCCAGCCTTCAGGGCCCACCTTCCTGCTGCGCCCCATGTCTGTACAGCTCCCGTCCTCAGCTGCCCCAGGGCATCCTGGGCTCCCTCGGCCTCTTCCTTTCCCAGACCAGGCTGCCTCCACTGGCCTCGGGCTGTTCAGGTGCACGAGGGCCCATATTTGCTTTAATGCTTTCACTGTCTTGAAACTCTTCATACTTTTTAAACAAGTGGAACATTTTCCATTTGGCAGATTATGTGGCCAGCCCTCCCAGACGGTGCCATGGGGAGCTGGGTCAAACCCCCCGTTTGGGGTCCACAGTGCTCCACTTCTCCATGGGGGCCAGGCATGCTTGAAAAGCCCATCCCCACTGGCATTTGGGCCTGTGCCCCCTCCCCTGCCTTGCTGGGCAGACCAGGCCTCAGGGGCCCACTGTTGTCTTGCTGAATGGGATTGGATCACATTGAGCTCTGTCTGTATGCTAGGCTTCCGCATGAAGGGATGGGGAGTGTGGAAGGTATGGAAGGTGTCTGTTGCGGGGTGCTCCGGGCCGCCTGGGAAAGGGGTGGCAGAGGAAGGCCCTCCTGGCTGAGGGAACCCCGTCCTCAGGCTGTGCATCCACCTCCATGGTGGGTCCTGGAGAAGGGGAAGGGGTAGCTCGGGCTCCGGGTGCCAGGCATGCTGCTGTGGGAAGGGAATCTTTAAATAGCTGCTTGCTTTCCACTAAAAATAGCGAAGTTCTGCTGCTATGGAGGTGGTTGCTGGGGTGGCGGGGCTGGCCTCTGGCCAAATCAGGCGTGGGTGCGCCAGTGTGGCCTGTATGCGCTGGGTGACAGGCAGGGCTCATAGCCCTGCTGTGGGGATCCCCCGTGCCCCGCCCCCGACTTCACAGTGAGCCTCGGTACTGGGAAGGGAGCAAACCCCCTGAATGTCCCTACTTGTCACAGCAGCCAGGGACCATGGGAGAGATGGGGAGCCCGAGGCCAGAGGGGCTTTGTGGGTGCTGAGTGAGGGGACTCAGGGACCCACTGTGAGTTGGGGCAGGGGCCAGAGGCCATGTGCCCAGGGACTGGCGGGGGCTCTGGTTAGGTCCCAGGAGAGCTGAGGAAGGATCTGTCTGTGGCAGAGTACCCATCAGGGAGGTATGCATGACCCTTACAGGGCAGCAGGAGTCTGGGAAGGCTTCCTGGAAGAGGGGGCAGCCTTGGAGCCAAGTGGTGAAAGATTTCGAAGGGGTGGGGGCGTCATTCTTTTCTAGAGTCTCCCAGTGTTCTGCATTGTCATGTGGAGAGGAAGGTGACCTACTGAAAAGAAGGCACTGCCAGGTGGCCCAGACTCTAAGACTGCGCCCCCTCAGGGAAGAGCAGGGATAACTCCACTTTGCATTTACTGGTTAAGAATTGTGGCTCCTCACACCCGAGGATCTCCATGCTTAGGGGCCCCGCTGGGCTGGGACAGGTCTAGGTGAGGATGGAGGTGGCCTGAGCTACCTGGTGGGTCACTGGCCTCTGTCAGTCATGGTGCATGGACAGAAAGGGCTCATTTCCCTCCGGGGAGCCTGGGAAAGATGCTGGGTGTGGTGGGAGGACATGGGTGGGCTCTGGTCACCCCTCCTAAGTCGTGCCACCCCAGGCCCATGGGCCTCTTTGAACCTCATTTTTCTCAACTGTGAGTTCCCAACAGCTACCAGGGGGCTTGCTGGGGTTAGAGTTGGCACACAGGGTCCGTGCACCATGCACAGTGTGCATAGCCCTATGGTTGAGCAAAGGAGCAGCAGGCAGGTGGGCAGGGGTCTGCCAGGACCCACAGCAGCATGGCCTTCCTGACTGCCATGCTGAGCATCGACAGTGGCCTTGAAGGCCTGTATGTGCATGTACATACCTTATTTCTCTGCCCCCAAGTCCCCTCCTCACCCGCGTGCCACACTCCCAGACCCAGCCCTGCCCTGCTGTGCCACACAGGTGCCCGTGGTTGACACGTGCTGTGTCCCCAGCCGTTCCCGTCTACAATGGCATCATCTTCCTCTTCGTCCTGGCCAACTTCAGCATGGCCACCTTCATGGACCCTGGCGTCTTCCCCCGAGGTAGGACTTTGTGCTGGGGCAGGTCATCTGCTCTCTTTCACTAGAGTGTGAGTGGCTGACACGGGGAGAGTCTTTGGTAGGGGATTCCTGACGGGTGGGCTGGCAGAGACAGGGGAGGGGCCCTCCTGCCAGGGAAGTCACTTTCCTGCCACCACCCTTGGCTCTGGCCCACAGCGGATGAGGACGAGGATAAGGAGGACGACTTCCGGGCCCCGCTGTACAAGAACGTGGATGTGCGGGGCATCCAGGTCCGTATGAAGTGGTGTGCCACCTGCCACTTCTACCGCCCACCGCGCTGCTCCCACTGCAGCGTCTGCGACAACTGCGTAGAGGTGACCGCCCCGCCATCCCATCCATTCCCCTCCTACCGTGTCCCTCCCCCCCCCCCCGCCCACTGTTCACCCTGACGTGCTGCTCCTGCCCAGGACTTTGACCACCACTGCCCCTGGGTCAACAACTGCATCGGGCGCCGCAACTACCGCTACTTCTTCCTGTTCCTGCTGTCACTCAGCGCCCACATGGTGGGCGTCGTCGCCTTCGGCCTGGTCTACGTGCTGAACCACGCCGAGGGGCTGGGAGCTGCCCACACCACCATCACGTATCCTTGGCCCGACCACAGAGGCAGCGTGGGCTGGGGGCACATTTCTCAGGGGAAACGGAGACTCGGGGGTGGGTCAGCTGCCTGGGAACCCCTGGGGGTGGGCTGCCCTTTCTGGGTGGGTGGGAAGTTTGTCCACAGGCACCTGCTCTGTGTCTTCGCCCTTGGCCGTTGGCCTTAACGGGCCAGCATGGCTGTCATGTGTGTGGCCGGCCTCTTCTTCATCCCTGTCATCGGCCTCACTGGCTTCCACGTGGTGCTGGTCACTCGGGGGCGCACTACCAACGAGCAGGTGCAGACCCTGGGTGGGGCCATGCTGTGACAGGGATGGGGGTCCCCGATGCTGAGAGGGTCAAGGCTGCCCTGGGACCCTGGGGGGTCGGGGCAAGGCTGCAGGGGCACTCACTCAGGTGGCCCGTGTAGGTGGGGGAGGCTCTGGTCCAGCATACTCAGGTGGGTGGAGCTCTGCCACTGCAGCCACCAGTGACTTGGGGCCCGGAAGTTCCACAGCTCCCTGCAGGGACAAGCTGGGGTGACCTGGGTGGGGCTGCCACTGGGCTGACCCTGACCAACCCAGGAGGAGCCCCAGCTGTCCCTCTGCCCACGGTGGGCTGGGCCCTGGGTAGCCACGCTGGCTGAAGGGTCCCTTGTCCACAGGTGACGGGGAAGTTTCGTGGGGGCGTGAATCCTTTCACCCGAGGCTGCTATGGGAACGTGGAGCACGTGCTGTGCAGCCCCCTGGCTCCCCGGTGAGGCCTGGGTGGGGTGTCGAGGGGGCCTCTGCCCGGGCTCAGGGTGGGCAGCTGCAGACCCTAAGCCTGGTCTACTTCTGCCCTTGGCAGGTGGGGTTGGCCCTGCCCTCGGTATACATTCAGACTGGGTCGGCCTCGCCACTGCCCCTCTTGTCCGGTGCAGGTATGTGGTGGAGCCGCCCCGGCTGCCGCTTGCTGCTCGCCTGAAGCCACCCTTCCTTCGGCCTGAACTCCTGGATCGAGCTCCTCCGCTCAAGGTCAAGCTTAGTGACAATGGGCTGAAGGCTGGCCTGGGCCGAAGCAAGGTGGGGGCCCTAGGGTGGGTAGGAGATGGGGTGAAGGTCAGACCCTTGGCGGCGCGAAGCAGCTAGGTTGGAGGGGCCTAGAAGAATGGAAGGCGGAGGAATTGGGCAGATTCCGGGGAAGGATCTACGTCCCAGGGCCCCAGAAAAGCCCTGGCCCACACTCTACCCACCACTGACCATGCCCCCTCCCAGTCCAAGGGCAGCCTGGACCGGCTGGATGAGAAGCCACTGGACCTGGGGCCGCCACTGCCCCCCAAGTCGGAGGCTGGCACATTTGGCGGTGACCGGCAGACCCCACGCCCAGGCAGTGCTGGTGAGGTGGGGCTAGCCACACGAGGGGAGGGGCATGGATGGACCCCAGCCTGATTGTGATCCATTTCCCCAGAGAGCGCCCTGTCGGCACAGAGGACCAGCCCCCCGACACCTGCCATGTACAAGTTCCGGCCTGCCTTTCCCACGGGTCCCAAAGCGCCTTTCTGTGGACCAGGCGAACAGGTGAGGAAACCCGGCCCTACCCTGAGGCCCTGCCCCGGCGACCCCACCCCCAGAGGCCTCACCCCCTGGGAGTCCCTGCTGGGGGCATGGACGGTGTTAGCAGGATCCCACTTTGCAGAGATCCCAGCTAGGGCCAGTGGATGGGAGCGGAGCAGGGTGTCCTGGGAGGGGCTGGCACAGGCGGTCCTGGCCCTACTCCCTTGGCCGGCACTGCCTGCTGGCATGGTAGGCGGCTGCCCCCAGGAGCAGTATGTGCCAGGATGCCAGGAATTGCACCATTAGTCACTCCGGAAGGCCCACGGGAAGGCTTCAGAAAAATCTGCGATTGTTTGAGGAAGCACATTATTTGCCCAAGTATAAGCATTCTGTGCTCACTGTGGAGCCATCGGCAGCCCTGGACTGCCAGGAATTCCCAGGAATTCCCCAAGCGTTCCCAGGCTGGCCGCCCTCCTTCACAGCCATTGAGAGGCAGCCCTGTGGCTGGACCAGCACACCTCGACCAGCACCGCCACCCCCCCCACACACCCACTCAGGAAGCCCCTCTTCTCGGGGCCCACTGGTCTCGGCAATGACTCCGAGCCTCTCTGGCCAGTGTGCAGTGGCCCTGCTTGGGGGTAGGGGTGGGCTTTAGAGGCCCTCATCCAGGGCACCTCCTTCTTGGGATTGCCTTGGCTCTTACAGAGGGCCTGGGAGTGTCCCCCTGAGGCTGGCCTCGGAGGCCACATTTGTCTCCACCCATGCCCCTTCTGTGTTTTTTTAAAAAAATATATGTATGTTTTTATTGATTTCAGAGAGGGAAGGAAAGGGAGAGAGAGCTAGAAACATCAATGATGAGAGAGAATCATTGATCGGCTGCCTTCTGCACGCTCCCTCCTGGGGGTTGAGCCTGCAACCCAGGCATTGTGCCCTGACCGGGAACCGAACCCCTACCTTCTGGTTCATAGGTTCATAGGTCGATGCTCCACCACTGAGACACGCCAGCTGGGCTCTGTGCTTTGAGGTTTTGCAGGTTCTTGTCCCCAGCCTGAGCCTCGAATCACTAAGACCCTGTCGGTGTGGCTGTCCCCTGAGCTGGGTGGGCTGCAAGGACACTGCCCTGGGTGTCTATAGTGGCCAGTTGTGGCCCTATTGTGCCCCAACACTCAGAGGTGGAGTGCCCAAGAGAGGGCCCTGGTCCCTGTGTGGTTGTGACGTCTCCTCAAGGTCCAGCTGCTGAGGCTGTCCCTGTACATTCCCTCCCCCCACCCCCCCGGGAATATGCGCTGGAGCAGTGTGCACACCCTTCCCTGGGAGATACCACCTGGGGCTGCTGCTCTGCTTCACCCTGCCCCCCACTTCCTTCTCTGGTGGACAAGGAGCAGGCGGTGTGGCCAGGGGATGGTGAGCTTCTGGGACAGCTTGTCGGTTGCACCTGCCACCACCTTGATATCACTAAGTTTGCAGCCTCCATGTGGGCACAGAGCATCCGGTGACCAGGTGGGGCGTGGCGGGTGGGCAATGGCAGGTGTGCACCCTCTCTCCCTGCAGGTCTCAGGCCCTGACTCCCTGACTCTGGGGGAGGACAGCATCCACAGCCTGGACTTTACTTCTGAGCCCAGCCTGGACCTCCCTGACTACACCCCTGGTGGTCTGCACACCACCTACTCGCCTTCCCCACCGCTCAGCGCTGCTGACACCTTCTCTGGGGCCTTGCGATCCCTGAGCCTCAAGGCGGCAAGCCGGCGGGGTGGGGACCACATGGCCCTCCAGCCCCTGCGCTCTGAGGGTGGGCCCCCAACGCCCCATCGCAGCATCTTTGCCCCCCACGCGCTGCCCAACCGTAATGGCAGCCTGTCCTATGACAGCCTGCTTAACCCCGCCTCGCCCGGTGGCCATGCGTGCCCCGCCCACCCCTCCGCCAGCGTGGCCAGCTACCGCTCGCCCTACCTGCACCCTGGGGCTGCGGGTGACCCACCACGGCCCCCACCCCGCAGCTTCAGCCCCGTGTTGGGCCCCCGGCCCAGGGAGCCCTCGCCTGTGCGCTACGACAACCTGTCCAGGACCATCATGGCGTCCATCCAGGAGCGCAAGGATAGGGAGGAGCGGGAGCGGCTGCTGCGCTCTCAGGCCGACTCACTCTTTGGCGACTCGGGCGTCTACGACGCACCCAGCTCCTACAGCCTGCAGCAGGCCAGCGTGCTGTCTGAGGGCCCCCGAGGCCCTGTGCTGCGCTACGGCTCTAGAGACGACCTGGTGGCCGGACCCGGCTTCGGAGGCGCCCGCAACCCCGCACTGCAGACATCGATGTCCTCATTGTCGAGCGCAGTGAGCCGGGCGCCGAGGACCTCCTCCTCCTCCTTGCAGGCAGACCTGGTCAACAACAACGCCCCGGGACCCCGGCCAGGGAGTGGCTCCCACAGGTCTCCCCTGCGCCAGGGCCCACCCTCCCCGCCCAGCACTCCCCGCTCGCCCTCCTACATGGGCCCCAAAGCCGTTGCCTTCATCCACTCGGACCTCCCGGAACCACCGCCCTCACTGGCTGTGCAGAGGTGGGTGCTGGGGACTCGGCAGGCTTCCTGGCAGGGGGCAGGTGTCTGGCTGTCGGTGGGACCTCTTGGATGAGCAAGTGTGGGTTGTCCAGAAGGCCTGAGGCCACCTGTGGGGTGGACCTTCCCTGCCTGAGGGGTTGTGCCCCTCCAAGGATACCCTGGCATGTCCCAGGGTGTGGTACGATTTGCACCTTAGCCTAAAGCTCCACATTTCCCCCAAGCTAGCACAGACCTGTGCCTGGAGTCCCCCAGGCCTTCTTCCTCAGGAGATGGTGCTACTGTCCCTGTTCAGGAGGCTGAGTCTGGGGCACAGCACCCTGCAGCACACAGCTCCTGGAAGGAGGGTAGGCACACAGCTCCCTGCTCAGAGATAGAGACCTGGGCCCAGAAGGGCAGGCTGGCCCATGCCCCCACGGGACATAGCAGCATCTTCAGGGCATTACCCACCGCCTTGAGCACAGGCCAGGGCAGGGAGTCTCGTTGTGGGTGTAACAGGTCCAGCAGGTGGCAGCTGCAGAGGCAGGGATGGCAGCTGAAGGAGGGAGGGCCTCCTGCCCTCATGACTGGGCAGCGAGGTCATTGCTGGGCAGGCTTTGGGGCAGGAGGGCAGCCCCTCATTTTCCCAGGAGGCAACAGGGAAGGGGCCGCACAGGCATCACTGGGCTCCCCAGCTCAGGGCACCAGGACCGGCAGAACCAGGGGCTTGGCTGGTGGTGTCCCCCTGGCCGCCCCATGCGTGTGGTCTTGCCAGTAGGAAGACTAAGGGCCCTGGGGGGGTGATAGCTATTCTGACGTCTGTCCGTCCTGTGACAGCACAGTCCTCCCCCTATAGGCTCGGTGTGGCCACTTGTTTTCTGGGTGGCACCTTCTGAGCTCAGAGGCATGGCTACCCAGGGCTTCGTCTGCATCATCCGTCCTGTGGCCTCACTGGCCTCTGTCCTGCCATGGTCGGTCCCTTGTTCACCATGTGTCTGCATGTATGTGTTTGCTTTGATGCAGGGACCACCCTCAGCTGAAGAACCCCCCAAGTAAGCTTAACGGGCAGTCCCCGGGCCTGGCCCGCCTGGGACCTGCCACCGGCCCCCCAGGGCCCTCCACCAGCCCTGCCCGGCACACACTCGTTAAGAAGGTGTCTGGCGTGGGTGGGACCACGTACGAGATCTCCGTGTGAGGAGTGACAGCCACCCATCCACTGTGGCACCACGGGGACCAGGACCCCCCAGCGGCTGCCCCCCACCCCCCCGACTTCTCTGCCCTGACAGAGGAGGAGGCCCAGCAGGTGTGGACGCATCAGCAGGAGAGAGAACCACGCCTCCACGAGTCTGTCCCTCGTTCTCTACCTGTCCATCCACTTATCTGCTCACCAGGGTGCGGCCGGGCCCAGGGCCACCAGCTACAGGATCTGTGTTGGTGCCCTTGCTCCCGTAGGCTGGGCCTTGAGGGTCACGGACTGCATCTGTGTGGACTGCACCCATGTCCCTGCGGCTGTCACCAGGCCAGCCCCCACCCAGTCCCTTTATAGAAGGGTCACTGTGGCTCAGAAACGGACAGCGGGGCCTGGGTCCCTGGCCACCCTCCGGACTGAGGGCCCACCGCCTGGCTGACCCTAACCTGCTGCCTTTCAGGGACCCACTGGAAACTTCTAGTGTGGTGAGGCCGCTTCTTCTGCGGGGAGGCCAGCCCTTGGCCCACAGCCATCCAACTCCAGGGCTCCTCTGGGTTTTGACAGACAGGTGGATGGACAGACGGACAGACTGCCAGCTGTGGGTGGGGTCCTGGCTCCATGTGTCCCGTCTCGCCCAGCGGGTGGGCGTGTCCCTGTGTCTATGCGCTGAGCTGCCATGCCACGCCCCATGTGTTAAAGCTCGGGGCCCCGCTGCCCCACTGCCGGGAAACTCGCTGTCATTGAAGCCTTAACCTCTGCTTTATGCTCTTGTGGTGGCACCGGGGTCAGGTGGGAGCAGGCACAGGCTGGACGCTGCGACAAGGGCCTCTGAGACCAGGAGTCCCTTCCCTGCCAAATGAGATTCCCTACCCCAAGGCATGCAGAGTTGGGGCGCCAGAGCCCCGGCATCTGCGTGGGAAGCACATGGGGAGGGGGTCAGAGCTCTGCCTGGCGCCAGGGACCTGAGAGTAAGCACACAGCAGCGTTTGCTTGCGTTGTGTCTGTTTTATGTTTTTATATCTACATCTATATATCTATAATTTTATTAAAAAAAGAAAAAGAGTCATTTTGATCCTTTCCTTGAGCAAGGCCAGGGCTGTTGCTGATACTCAGGGGCTCTGGGGTGGGGGGAGAGCCGTCCAGGCTCCGGGAGAGGTGGAGGCCGGCAGTATGGGATCGGATGTTCCGTGTGGGCATTTCTGCTGACTTAAGCGGAGTTGGAAGCCTGGGAGGTGGGGGCTGGCCCACAGGTCTTTGGCTGATGAGCGTGCGGCTCCCCTGGGTCTGCGTCATTCCTGGCAGTAACAGGGCTTTTGGAGAAAGACTGGGGCTGCAGCTGCCCCCGGGGCCCCCCAGGAACCCAAGGGCTCGCAGCAGATGGAGGAGGGGTGTATACGGGGCCACCCGCTGGCTGGGGACCCTGTGGTGGCTGTTGCCATGACCTGCAGCTGCATTTACTGGGCCCTCCACCTCTGCCTGTTAAATGTGGGGGCGGGGGACATCGGGAACGCACAGCTTTTCAGGACTCACAGCTGGGCAGAGATGGGGAGGCAGGGGGTTGGCCCCCTGTGGGGGGTACCCCAGACCTTGGACCCCTGCACTGGTCAGCCTCACGCTGACCTCCACCTTTCTGCTTCTCTCTTATGGGACGCTGCGGCCCGCAGGGGGCGGATCGGCACTTATAGCCATGGATGGGGGCGTCGTGGCCTGTCCAGGGTGCCCCCCGGCCTGCACCTGTGCCACCTTGGCTTCCCTGAGGACCGCCCACTGCTGCAGGTCCCCTGGAGCCCAGCTGCTGGGGTGCTTCCCCGAGGAGCTGTGTGCCGCCTGCACATGGCTGCCTCCAGCCTTTTCCCCAGCCTCTCGGGGCCTGAGCGGGACAGCAAGTAGGCATCTGTGGGATAGTTGGGAGGCCAGGCTGCCACGGACCCTGGGGGTGTGGGCTGAAGGGCCAAACCTTGACTGACTCCCCGCCCACCGGGGTCCGTGACCATGTGCCCGCCCACCTCAGGAAGTTCCCATCTGCTGCAGGGGGTCCAACACCCCAGGTGGGGGCCCTGGAGCTGCTGGGACCAGCACGGCTTTCCTAGGGTGTCACGCCATCACCTGACCTCCCTGCTTGACCAAGCACTTTAGACGCCACTTCCTCCCCAGGAAGCCCAGGCCTCTGTGTAAGGCTGGGGTAGGGGTCTCAGGTTGCCCTGCAGGTCACTGCACTCGCCCCTCCCTGAACCCAGTGCAGATGCCTTAATGTCCTGGATCCACCAGCCTGCCGAGCCGTCCAGGCCCTGCCCGGGCAGGAGGAGCCCAGCCGCCCAGCCCAGGGAGCCCGCTCTGCCCAGGCCCTGCCCGCGGTCTCCACTCCTCCGCTCTGAGGTGGACACTTGGGCGCTCGGCCCCTTTCCCTGCTTCAGCAACAGCTCTGCCTCTCCCCCTTGGGGGTGAGCAAGCCGCAGAGCTCCTGTTGTTCTAGAAGGTATTCCCTGCCCCAATTCAATGCCCTAAATAAAATGTTTGGTGTTTACCTCACAGCTCTGTCCACCAACTGGCTCCCCTGTCCTCTGAGCTTGGGCAGTGCCAGGAGGCTGGACTGGACAGGGATCCTGGGTTGAGGAGGGCACAGGAGTGGGGCGGGCGGTGGTGGCCAGGTGGGTGTGGGGAGCATGGGGGAGTCTACTGGACAGGGACTGAAGTTATGTGAGAGGTATGAGGTTCAGGCTGAGAACCCGACCCCCGATGAGGGTGGAGGCCTGGGGATGCCCAGTCCTCACTCAGTGGAGACCCTCCTGGTCACACCCTCTGCTCAGGGCCCTCTTGGTGCCAGGGCAGACTGGGGGCTTGCTGTGGAGGGGCTGCCATCCAGCAGGCAGGTGGGGCATGAAGGCCGAGGTGGGGTGCCACCCTGAGGGACCCCCATTTTAAGATTAGCTTCAGGATGCAGTCAGGTTCCCCCCATCTCCATGGAGACAAGCTCAGACGCTGTGTGTGTCACCACTGTATGTCCAGCCGCAGGCCCAGCCCTCAGGACAGACCCCGCCGCCACCCTTCTCCGAGGCTCCTGGCAGGACGGTGTGCACGGCAGTGCTGTGGGCAGGGGCTGGCTCGGCTGCTGGGCACCCGGGGCCGTGCTGGCCGCCTGGCCTCCTCCGCACTGGGGCCTCTGGGCCTCCAGCCTAGAAGGGCAGGAAGTCGTCCACCTCGAGGCGCAGGAATGGGCTCAGCAGGGCCCGGAGCTTCCAGACGGCAGCGCGGCTCAGCAGGGGCGGCACCAGCCCCTCGAAGGGTGTGGGGTCCACCACGTACACGTAGGCGGCGGTGCAGGCCAGCAGGGCGCCCAGCAGCAGCCTCAGGGCCAGCAGCCTGCGGGCGGCGGTGGTCAGGGGGCAGGGGCACCCGTAGGCAGCCCCGGGGGGCTGGACTCTGCCCACACACTCATGCACCACCTACCAGAGCTGGCCTCTGAAGCCCTCGGAGCATCCCAGCTGTGGCAGCGCCTTCTGTGGGGGGAGCAGCTAGTCAGAGCCTGCCCTTCCCTGTGGGATCTGGGTGCTGTGTGTTTCTGCTCCCCATGCCCAGGATGGGCACCTGAAGCCACGTCTCCCCGGTGAATCTGACCACGTGGCTCCTGGTGGGGCTCCCACCCTGAGGCCTCTTCCACGGCAGCCCACCTCTCCCCTCCCCAGTTAGTGCCTTCTGGGTGGGAAATTGGGAGGGGTGGGGGCTTACTGTTATGCACAGGTCCTTCCTTGCCTGGGTGCGGCACTGGGCGCGATCCCTGGGGGAGGCGTACAGTCAGGGCCACGGGCACTCCCTACACCAGCCTGGCACCAGCCCTGGTCTGGTGCCACGGAACTGGGGAGGGGTTGGGGATTGGTTCTTCCCATCCTGAACAGGACACCTGCACCATCCCAGCTCAGTTAGCCACGCCCACTCCCCACCAGCCCCTGACCACACACATCACCCCAGAATCTCCAGCTGAATGTCTTCCATCTGGTCTAGCACACCCCGGATATCCTTCTTGAGGTTCTAGGGGACAGAGGGGGTCAAGAGTCCTCCACCCCTGACCCTTCGCCCTGCCTCACCCCTCCCCTCACCCACTCATTTCCTGCCTCCCCCATCCTCTAGGTATTGCTCTTCGGGGACCTACCTGGAGCCCTGTGGCCTGGTTGTTCAGGGCCATGTGTACCTCGGCCACACCATCCCACACCTGGCGGGGGGAAGGCTAGGTCAGGCCCCAAGGATGTGCCCTACCACGTGGGTCCCCTAGCACCCCTCCCACCCTGGCCAGGTGGGCACCTCGGTAATGGCCATCTTCTTCCTCTCAAAGGACAGTCGGATCTGCTGCAGCTCATTCTGGGGGAGGAGCACAGGATGGGCATGGGCAGGGCCATCGGTGGGCAGCTTCTTCCTCCTCCACCCACCTGGGACTGCTGCACGAAGGTCCCGCTTCCCCCGCCCCCCCCCGGGCCCGCTCCAGGTGCCCACCTGGGACTGCTGCACGAAGGACTCCTCGCCCCGGCACAGCTCCCGCCGCAGCAGCTGCAAAGGTGCCCTGTCCTCCAGGGGCCTGGTGCCAGCCTGCTCACGGGGCTGCGGAAGAGCCTTGGGTCAGCCTCAAGGTTGTGGGCAGCCTCTGTGGTCAGGGCCTACTTGGGATCCGGAGTGGAGGGTGTGGTGCGTGGAGTCTCAGGGTCGGTCCTGACAGTAGCCTAAGTCCTGCTGGATCCTTGCTCCTGCCATGTACTTACCCAGGTCAGGGCAGTGCAACTCGAGTGCTCCGGGCACAGGGGCAGGAACTGCTGCCCTGGTCCCAGAAGGGCCCCCAGCTGCTCTCGCAGGTCCTGGTTCTGTCTTTTCTGGGGGTGGGAGGCAGAGAGATGGGGCTGCCCATCACAGCTATTTCTTGGGCAGGAGACTGAGGCAGCCAGGGCTGGGGCAGGGGCTTCAGGGCATGGGGCGTAGGAGGTCCAGGAACAGCTGTGAGCTCACTGCACAGACAGGTGCCAAGCCTGGGGCCAGCCCCGCGGCCCTGGCTGGCGCCTCACTCACCAGCTTCTGGTTCTCCTGCTCCAACTGTAGGAAGGACTGTTCTGCAGGCCCCAGGGGCCTGCTTTGGAGCTGGGAGGAGGCTGGCCTGGGTGGGGCTGGGGTCCCTGCCCCCGGTGACAGGTGCTGGCACGGGAAGGATCTGGGCCCTGAGCTGGGGGCTCCCCCCTGCCTGGATGACCCCTGCTCCCTTCCTGAGTGCAGGGACCAGCCCCACTCCGGCCCTGCCTCCATCGGTCCTTGCCTCGCCCCTTCTGGGTCTCGTGGTCTCTGTCTCTGCATCTCTCCCTCTTCACTTGCGATAAAGCCCCCAGGTCCTTCACTGCCTACGCCGCCCCCTGCCCCCGGGGCTGGGAAAGTTCCGGAAGACTCCACTGAGTGAGTGGAGCTGAGAGGCACCAGGCAGGGCCACCTCACAAACCCCTGGCAGGGTGGCTCGAGGCATCCTCCGTGGCTGCTTGAAGTTGAGGGTTGGGAGCATTGGGGGTGGGAGTGGCCATAGGGTCCCAGGGTTTTCGGTCCCTCCATACTTCCCTATGACCCCTTCCTGACCCCAGCTCCAGGCTCTGGCCTGGCCAGACCTACCACCCTCTGACTGAGGGCCCTCCAGGTGTCACAGCTCACAGGTCCGCCTTAGGGCATTTGTCACAAAGGCCTGGACACAACTAGGGAGGTCATAATGGGCGGGGCGGTGGCCGGAGCCTGGCTGGCAAGGCCCCTCCCACCACATATCCCTGTCCCTGACATGTCCACCTCTAGTCACCCCTTCTGCATCCTCACCCCACCCACCACCCACCTACCCACCCCACCCACCCACCCACCCACCCACCCACCTTGGCTATTTTCTTAAAACGTAGAACATAACGCAGACACATGGTTAAAACAAAATCAAACAACAAATGAGGCATCTGGTGTGATCCTCCCTCACACCTCAGTCCTCCCTGCTGCCCCAGCGCCCACGAGGCTGGTCTTGTTGGCGAGATCCTTCCGGGAACGGCTGCCTGTCCCCCACGGGTGGCACCGTGACCTCTCCTCCCTCCCCACGCAGAATAGATCATTCCACAGCCTGGCTTTTTTTTTTACCTAACACATCGCCAAGTTTTATTTTATTTTATTTTTAGGTTTTATTTACTTTAAATAAAATAATTTATTGAACATTTACTTTAACGGTCCCGTAAGGACGACAGTTGTCCTCTCCCACGGGTGGGGAAACTGAGGCAGGAGGACAGTTAGGCACTTGCCCAGGGCCCTCCGCTGTGCAGTGGTGGGATGGGATTAGAGCTAGCTCTTCACCGCTTCGGGGGTCTTGTAGCCACTGCGGAGCATGTGTCCAATGGTGGAGCCCCATCAGGCCCCTGGTTGGTTCCCCGCCCTTCTCTCCACGGTTCCATCACGCCACCCCCCACCCCAGCTGGGCCCTGTTTCCTTGACCTCTTTCTCGGCGCCCTCCCTTGTTTCAGAGAAGCGCATCCTCAAATAACATCCTCAAGAAGGAGGATCAGAGGAAACTGAGTCCCTGTGCAGTAGCAACAGCCACAGATCCCTCCTCGCCTGTGTGCCTGGCCCTCTGCCACCTGACTCTGCCCTCGTCACATCAAGAGACAGGGTTGTCTCCTCACCCTGGACTCTGGACTGGCCTGGGAAGCACTGGGCCAATGGTGGTTTTTAAAAAATATATTTTTATTGATTTCAGAGAGTAATGGAGAGGGAGGGGGGGGGGGGAGAGAGAGAGAAACATCAATGATGAGAGAGAATCATTGATCGGCTGCCTCCTGCACAGCCCACACTGGGGATCGAGCCTGAAACCTGGGCATGTGCCCTGACTGGGAATTGAACCGTGACCTCCTGGTTCATAGGTCGACACTGAACCACTGAGCCACGCCAGCCGGGAGCTGATAAGTTCTTAACGTTTTGGCAGTTGAACGCTTGTGTGTTGGGCCTTGACCTCTTGCTGCTCTGGGGACTCTCTGGCGTGGGGGGGCCTTGCTATGGCATCGTCGTCATGGGGAGAGAGGCTCTGTTATCTCAACTGGGAGCCCAGGGACCCTCAAAGAATGGCCCCAAGGGCGGCCAACTCGCCGAGCCCTGGGCTAAACTACTTGTTTTAGCCGTGATGGTTGGGACTGGTCTGCCACATGGGGATAGATGATGAGGCTCCTCTTGGGTCTGAGAGCATCTTACTCTGACCTCACATTTGTTGGGTGTTTTCCCACAGGAGTTCGAGGGGGGCCCATGGTCCTCAGCGCTGCCCGAGCAGCGGGCTTGCTGCTGGTCTTTTAAATTCCAGCAATCTGGGTTTAAGTTGACGGTGCATCTCTATTGTTCTCTGAGAGCCCCTGTCCTTTTTTCTGAGCGTCTTGTTCTATTTTAGGAATGAAGTGGGTTTTGGGGGAGGGGGGACATTTTGTTTCCTTCATTCTTTCTTTTCTCTCTGTGGTTCATTTTTTCTATTTGTTCGTAGGCCTTCCTATTAGACGCTGTCCTCACATGCCTGGCTGGCCCACCCCTGTGCAGGGAGGAAGGAAAGAGCGGGCTCACTCAGGCCCCTGGAAGGCAGGCCTCCGACTGTGGGCAGATGTCTGTTCACTGCAGTTAGTTCTGCGTGTGGAGCGGGGAGGCTTGGCGAGTGTGCCCGAGCAGTCGTGTGTCACCCGCTACCCCTCAGAGGTGTTGGGTGGTCACTCCAAGCTGCCCCCTAACTAGCCCCATGTTCCTGCCCTGCCTCATCCACACGCAGGCTGCCCTGCAAAGTCAGCCTCCACTTCCCATCCGAAGTTTGTTGAAATCCCTCGTCTGAAGGTGCCTCTCTCCTGTCCTCTTTGCCGGGCAGGTGGATACATTGCAGGGACCCCTGGTGTGGGCCGCTCACCAACAGAGGAGGCGAGTGCACAGTCCACTTGCCGTGACTGGCTGACACATGTGGGCCCGGCCCCAGGAGTCCCTGCCGTGTCTCCAGGGCAGGGTGACCTCTGCAGCCCTCAACAGCAGGCTCTGGCAGGAGAGGGGCGGGGGAGCGGGGGAAGGGGGTGAGCTGGGAAGTATGGGCCGGGAGCCAAGTTCAGGCACCAGCTGCCCTCGGAACTGCCGGCCGGGGGTCTGCTCAGCCACCCAGAGAGGAAGGAGCCTCTGGGCCCTCCCCTGACCTTGGCCTTGCCATTCTTCTAGAATCTCATGGGTCTCAGGCTGTGCTCAGCTTAGAGCACTCCTTCGGGGAAACTGGAAGTGGGGGCCAAGGAAGGCCTCTTGGCCGACATCTGAGGTGAGGCAGCCCTGGGTGGCTGGTGTGGTGGAGAGGTTGGAGGGCCCCTGGGCCCGCCAGATGCCAGCAGTGCCTGGAAGGCCCATGGTGAGAGAGGCGGTCCTTATGGAGACTGGTCCTCATGGACCCTATAGTAACAGCAGCGGTAACACAGGCAACCTGGGGGAGGTTGGGGGTGGGGGGGGAGAAGGGGGTGCCTCCTGTCTCCCCAAGGGCATAGGCCCAGCTGAGAGGCCCAAAGCAGGGGCAATCTCAGGCGGGTTTGAGGAGATGCCCAGGGATCCTGGATGACACAGGCGCCTCGGCCCCACCCATTGCAGCCTCCCTCTGCCCGTGACCCTGGGGCTCCTTCCTTCCTGGCCCGCAAACTCCGCGCTGCCTGGTACACCCACACCTTTATCAGGCTGTGTCCCCGAGTGCTGGAGGCTCAGGCCCACCCCTGAAGACCCCACTTCCCTGAGTCCTTCCTTCCTACCCGCTCCCTGTGGCCCTAAGCTGGAGAATGCCCCAAGGGACAGGGAGTTGGGGCTCTCACAGGGAGAGGGTGCTGGGGGTCCATAGTCGTGGTGGCATTTCCAAGAATGAGGACAGATACTCTAATGTATGCAAAGCACCCACAAAATCATGGGGTCCTGCATGGGGGTAGCTCTAGAATGGGGTCCTGTGCAGGCAGAATTGCTGGCCATGGGTGGAAGGCTTGGCTCCTGCACAGCGCGGGGAGCACCAGGCCATGCCCGGGGATCCCCCCCAGCCATTGCCAGGTAGTGCTTTACCCTGCATGCCAGTTGCCATTGCTGTGACACCCAGTGGCCTCAGGGAGCCTGGAGCTCTTAAGCAGGGATTGGGCCGGAGAAGAAGGACTGGAGGCCCACCCCCTTCCTGCCCTGAGCGAAGCACACCTGCCTGGATTCACTGTGGCCTCGACATTCAATGCCCCACGCTCATTTCCGACGCTGAGAAATGGGTTTGGAGCAGATGGAACTCGGGATCGCTGGGCCAGCCGCAGCCCCTGAGGAAAAGTCCCGTCTCTGTGCCTCCAAACCTGGGCTCCTGGCCCAGATCCCCCGCCTCTAGTCCTCAGAGCCCCTAGTGTGTCCCTGAGCCCCTCAGGCTCTCTGGAGCCACCTGGGCTGGGGTTCCCCCTTACCTGGGCCTCCAGGTTATTCTTGACCCTCAACTCCCGGCCAGGGCCAAGGGATGAGTTGTCCTTTGCGCTGAGTGTAGCACACGGTGGGTGACCTGTGGCTGGGCCTCCCAGGTACCCCCAGCTCGCTCACCCAGGAGGATGGGCCGATCCACCGGGTGTGACGGTGTGAGAGACGGGGCAGCCTGGGGAGTGACACCCCATCCCAGGGCCAGAGGGCAGGCACACTCCTTGTTCTCTGAGTGCTGGTGGCTCCCCTTCCCAGCCTGCGGGGCAGCCCTACTGGATGGAGAACTGGCTGGGCGGGCCCTGGGGTGGGGTGCAGGTGAAGGTCAGAGGAAGGCCAAGGGCTGTGCCATGAGGTGCATCCAGGGTGGCCCCATTTCCGAGGCTGTGGCTGAGATGGGGGTTGTGCTCCTGTGTCTGCCCTGTCCCCGGTGTGGCTGATCGGCTCCCAGGGCATGGGCCATGGCAGGCCATTTGTTTGCCCTTCCTGGGTGACTCTCTGAAGACCGCTGCTCATTTTTTATTTAAGAATCAGGGAGATAATAGGAATGTCAGGGAAATCCTCCCAGGGGCACACAGCACCAATAAATTACCATCAGCTGGGGCACCGGGGACTCCAGGCCGGGAAGGTGGCCGTGCTGGGGGTTATCAAGGCTCCTGTGCTCCAGGATGGGTGACTGGACGTGCCCACTCCTGCATGGGCCCAGAGACACCCTCCTTCCCCAGAGGATCCCAGCCAGGTAGGTGCACTCACTTCTCAGCATCCCTATGCTCATCTGTCCCTGCTAGACAGACAGTGGTGCCTGGGGAGCCAGCGTGGCTGGAGTGGCTGATGGTCAGTGCCAGGATCACCTGGCCAGACCCTCACTGGGTCCAGAATCCAGGATGCCTGCCCACTTTGCTCTTCACTCTCTGGCCCAAACCAGCTCTTGCCGGGAGTGGACAGTGCTGGGCTATGAGCTCCTGGGGCCCGTCCCTGCACCCAGGAAACGGGCCCAAAGGGGTTGAATGAGAGACTGGGTGCTAGGTGAGGGGCAGAGACCTTGAGTGGCCGCAGGCGGCTAATGTGCTAGTATCCCTTGGAACCAATGAGCTCAGGCCATCAGGACAGCGTGCCCTCGCCCTCTCTGGGGAGGCCACGGTATGGGTTCCAGGATTCACCACCAGATGGCGCCACAATCCCACAGACTGGCTGCAGACTGCGCTGGATCGAGTGCCCCTGACAGTCCTCGGGGGATGGAGGAGGAGCCAGGCGTGGCTCCACCCTGACTGGAGCTTCCAACAAGGTAGGAACCATGCTGGGGGTGGGGGAGAAGCTCTCACCCAAATTGGATCTGTGGTTGGCTTGTTACTTTCACCCCACTGTTCACGCTGGGACTTACACTAGCACCCCTCAGGGAACCCTTGCCTGCCCCTTCCCTAGGGGCTGGGGCTCAGGGCTGGCTGGCCCCATGTTGTCTTGTTTGTCAGTGGGCAGCTGGTGTGAGGGGGTTTCACTGTTGGGTGATTTGTGTGAAGGTGCGTCAGCCGAGTACAGCCTGCGAACCCTTGCAGCGAATTCAGTCCACAGCCTGGGGCAGCGTCCACCCAGTCCAAAGGTTACCCACCAGCCCACCCAGCAAGAGGCACGATAACTCCCCGCCTAGCTAACTCCTACCAGCACACCCACCAACCAACTAGCTTACAAACTGGCCAAACAGCTGGTCACCCCCTCCCGCTCCCTGCCTGCAGGGCAGCAGCTCCCACAGAGCCTCTCAGTGCCTGACCCTGAGATGCCATGAAACCCCTAGGTGCCCATCGCAGCCCGCTAGCCAGTTGGCTCCCTGGAGTCAGCTTTGAGCCAACAGGAGTGGGGGCAGGGGTCAATTCCCGCTCCCTTCCCACCAGGCCTGGTCACTACTGGCCCTCTGTCTGGCCTTAGGCCTGGCTTTCTGGGGCGCCTGGGCTAAGATGCCAGCTGGCACCAACCCACACCATCAGCCAGCTACCCAGCAAAGAAGCCTGCTGCCCCCCACAGCCCAGGTGCAGCTGATAGAGCACCTCTCAGGCAGACCCAGCCCGCTCAGGGCTGCGGGATCCGCAGGTGTCTTCGGAAGGCAGGAGGCATTCCTCTTAGTGAAGCCCCGAGAAGCTCATCAAGGGCAGACACCCCTCACTGATGCTCCCTGAGTGCCACCTTACAAGGGAGACGGTTAATTTATCTCAGGAACTGGGTGCAAGTTATAAAAATGGTAGTTTCTTGGAGATTCAATGACCTGTTTTCATTGTTATCCTCGGTAATCAGGGGATTGATGAGAATCAGGAGGAGGACGGGGGCTGTGTCTGCCGGGGCCTGAGCTGCCTGGCCTCAGTGTTCCCAGCCTAGATGGGCCCATCTGGGGCCCTGCTGGCTTGGTGGGGAGAGATGAAGCGACTGTGTGACTGCCAGGACGCCCACTTCCCTGCCCAGTGCCCGGGGCTGGGTATAGTCTGTCTCCAGAGGCCTCTGTGGTGAACAGAGGGGGAGCTCCTTATGGGGTTCGGGGTTTGGACCTAATTCCTCCCCCAGGCGGTGTCTTGGCTCTAAATAATGTCCCCAGAATTAACGGTGCTGGCAGCCAACAGCACAGGTGATTGGAAAAGGGTTTTATGGCCCCGAGGGTGAAATTGAACTGGTACTGGGACGCGGATTTCAGAGATGGGATTTTCCTCCCAGCAAAGGGGCACGTTTCATTCTGATTACAGCGGCAGATCCTTGCAGCTCCTCACCGGAGGCTTGCAAGCACGTGGGGGCTCTGTCGGGACCTCTGGGCCTGGAAGTCAGGGGTGGGGTCACTGCCAGGCCATCTAATCTCATCAGACCCTGGCGATGAGATTCTGGGGGGGAGGGCGGGGGGTGACTACACAACTAGGGGCTAGGGAGGGAGAGGAAGCCTCAAGGGAAGGAGGGGAAGGAGGGGCTAGCCTGGCTGAGTCATGGGGGGCGGGGTGCGGGGCGGCGGGCGGAAGGAAGCCCTCAGCCTGTTTTGGGGTGGGAGGGGGAGGTCTTCCTGGGATCAGCACCCAGAGGCCTTCAATCAGCAGACTCGGGCAGGGTCTGTCCTCTCCTGTGGCAGGGGCTGGGGTCTCGGGCTGAGCTGGGCTCTTGGCCTCAGATCTGGCTCTGCCGCCCCTGAAATCTCTTTTCTACCTGATTCTGAGGTGCCCAGCATCCAGCCAGCTGGGCAGGAGCAGCCCCCGCCTCCAGCAGGCCTGTGTGGTGCCCCCTACTCCAAGGGGCTTCGGAGCTCAGGGTTCTTAGAATGGGCCCGGGGCCCTGGGAGGAGGTGCTCACGGTGAACCCCTTGGGCTGGTTGAGGTCTGTGGAGGGAAGGCAGGGGAGGCCCCACCATCTACACACACACACACAGGTTGTTGTCACAGGCCAGTAGCTCCCTAACTCCCACCACAGGGACACGGACCATCAACATGGGCACCCCTTCCCCCCGGAGTCCGGGGGGGCGGGCAGACAGCTGCCTCATCACCCATTTTCCAGGTAAGGACACAGGTTCATAGAGGCAAAAGGCTTGTTTGGGGTCACACAGCAGGTGAGCAGCAGAGCAGGTGAGTCAAGGGCCTGGGGATACTCAGAACCACCCCCTTCTGCCAGGGGCTGGATTGTGACTGTGTCCTGGCATCTAGGGGTGAGGGCTGGGCCAGGGAGGAGGCAGGTACTACCCTGGGGAAAATAACGGGGTCCACCCCCTGGGGGGAAGTGGGGTTAGCCCTCCCTGCTCCCACCAGGGCTGCAGCCGTGATCCTGACAGGAGGGGCGGTACCCAGAACCTTAAAGTGCACTTTGCTAAGTAATCACCTTCAACTCACTTACAGTAAATACTAGGCTATTTTTTCCCTTTCCAATAATTGGACTTATTTATTTTTAACTAAGATTAAATGTTCTCTGTGAGTTTAAGATATAACGCTGTCCTGTCAGGCCTGGTTAAACCTCTCTTCTTGCCTCCCAGGCACCGCCCACCAGGCAGGACAGCCCACCAGGCAGGGAAGGGCAGCAAAGATGTTGCTTCTCTGGAAAACTCTGGGTTCTGGAAAATAGTTTTCATTGTCACTATTGTCACATAACCATCATTACCATCATTACCATAACCACCATCATGATCACCTCCATTACCACCACCTCCACCATCACCACCTCCACCACCACCTCCACCACCACCACCATCACCTCCACCATCACCTCCACCACCTCCATCACCACCTCCACCTCCACCACTTCCACCATCACCACCACCACCATCACCTCCATCACCACCTCCATCACCACCTCCACCACCTCCACCACCACCACCACCACCACCACCACCACCATCACCACCACCACCACCACCACCACCACCATCACCATCACCACCTCTATCACCATCATCACCACCTGTATCACCATCATCACCACCATCTTCACCACTACCACCTCCACCACCACCATTACCATCTCTACCACTACTACCTCTACCATCACCTCCTCCATCACCACCACCTCCATTACCACCACCACTGTTACCACCATCTCCACCAGCATCACCTCTATTACTACCATCATCACCTCCACCTCTACAACTACCACCTCCACCTCCTCCCACCCCCACCCCCACCTCCACTGTCCTGTTTATGCACCTTTATCACCACCACCATCATCACCACTTTCACCACCACCTCCATCGCTGTCACTATGATCAAATCTTTGGCACTGCCTGGTAGGGCTGCTCCCCCATGATGAGTGTGCCCTGGGCCCTGGGCATGACCCAACCCTCTCTCCAGCTCCCTGTAGGGCCCCCCAACACCAGACTAGGCGGGTGGATCACTCCAATGTCCACACCCAGCCTTATGCCTGCCAGCCTCTCTGAGCTCCACAGGTTGGGGTACACCCTGGCACCAAGGCCAACTGGGAGAATTGCATTGGGGACACTGCCAGGTGCTCTCCACATAGCAGGTGCCCACCAATGGCCCTGCTGTCCCTAAGTAAACCCCAGCTTCCAGCTCTAGGTCCTCAGGCCTCACTGACCACTCAGCCCCACTGAGTCTCCAGTGTCCTCAGGAGCTCTGGCTTCCATCCTGTGACCATTGACACAGGAGGACCACCAGGAGCCTCTCCTGGTATGCACAGGCCAGCTACGAGGACAGGAAAGCAGTGCCTGTGGCTGACTGGGGCTCGGACCCCTCAGTGGGGCCACAGCTGGCACTGTGGGTAACATTATGTGACACCAGCGACCTAGCACCACGGTGGGTGCAAGCTCCCAGCTCACTTCTCGATATTCTCAGCAAGTTGACGTGGTAAGGCCACCCTGTCGACCCTGGGCCCTGGCCCCTCCTCCCTGGCAGTGTTCTATGGCCCTTTATGGCCTGCTGTGCAGAGAGCATCCACCATCCCCATCTCCCAGCTGAGTTCAGAGGCTCAGAGGCTCAGAGGCAGGAGACTGGCACAGCCATGTTCTGGCCACCTCACCCAGTGGCAGGCTCTTCTTGATTGACACTTACCCAGCCACTTCAAACAAATGCCCAGCTCCGAGCCCAAGGTCAAATGGCTGGGGTGGGGCCCTTTCTGAGGCCCTAGGGGATTGTCCCTAACTCACCCTGGGCAGGAGAGAATATATGGAGTGCATTAAACTCCCTTGTGTTTGGGAAATATCCTATATAATAAACAGGGAATATGCTAATTGACCATCACTCCATCACAAAGATGGCTGCACTCACAGCTGAGGCCAAGTTCCCTTAAGGAGTCTTAACGAGCAATCAGCAGGGACCTGAGGCTACGCCCTCCCCTGCCCCCATGGGGCTTGACAGGGGACCTCAAGGTGCTCTTCCCATCCTGGTGCTGGGCTAGGGGACCTCAGGCTGCTCCCCCCACCCCAGCGCCAGGCAGGGGGACCTCAGGCCGCACCCCCCACCCGGAAGGGCTTGACAGGGGACCTTAGGCTGCACCCCCCACCCAGCAGAGCTTGACAGGGGACCTCAAGGTGCGCTTTCCGTCCTGGTGCTGGGCTAGGGGACCTCAGGCTGCTCCCCCCACCCCAGCGCCAGACCGTGGGACCTCAGGCTGCGCCCCCTCACCAGGTGAGGCTTGACAGGGGACTTTAGGCCATGCCCCCCACCCTGGCACCAGGGCAGGGGACCGCAGACCGCACCCCCCACCCAGCAGGGCTTGACAGGGGACCTCAAGGTGCACCCCCAGTGCTGGGTCAGGGGAACTCAGGCTGCACCCCCACCCAGCGGGGCTTTATGGGGGACCTGAGGCTGCGCCCCCCTCCTGGTGCTGGGCCAGGGGACCTCAGGCCATGCCCCCCACCCAGCAGGGCTTGACAGGGGATCTCAGGCTGTGTCCCCCACCTGGCGGGGCTTGATGGAGGACCTCAAGGCACACCCCCTGCTCAGGTCTGGGCTGGGGGGCCTCAGGCCATGCCCCCATCCTGGCTCCAGGCCTGGGGACCTGAGGCTATGCCCCCTGCCCGGCAGGGCTTGACAAGGGTGGGACTGGCCGGGTCTGGATCTAGGCCAATGGGGGCAGGTGCTGGCCGGGTCTGGGTCTCACGTGATTTTGAGGTGCATGTGGGTGGGCGGGGACTTGACTCTGGGTCCCATGGTGAGCCCCAGACTCTGACGGAGGAAGGTTTTCATATACATTTTACTAATTTTCTTTCATCTCTAACACTTCTATTATAGAGAAAGAGCAAATAACAATATTAAATTATTTCCTCTAATTAATCCCCTTTTAATGTGCATGAATTTTGTGCACCGGGTCACTAGTCCTATATAATAAAAGCCTAATATGCAAATTGACCGAACGGTGGGGAGCAGGGCTGGCGAGTGGGCGGTGCCAGGCCAGCCAAGGTGGGTGCCAGTGGGCAGAGGGAAGGGATGGCAATTGGGGGGGTGGCGGCAACCAGCAGTGGCAGGGTGATGGGGGGTAGGTCCTAAGCCATCCCCCGAGGGCTCCTGGTCTGCAAGAGGGTGCAGGCTGGGCTGAAAGACCACCGCCCCCCTCACCCCAAGTGCATGAATTTTCATGCACCGGGCCTCTAGTTAACAATTAAAAATCTTAAATCTTCGTGACACTTCGATGGCCAGATAATTAATATAAGCGCAGATGATAATTACTTAATGATTAACAACTACGCTTAATAGTTTTCAACATAATTGTGATAAAGAGAAAGTTAAATGAAAAAACCATCAAAATTGCTGATGCCCAGCACAGTTGGGGCACCTTGGTGCTGGGGGGTGACCAAGTCATCTGGGCTGGGGCATGACTCTGGCCCCCCCCCACCCCCCGGGCTGCCCATGCCCAGGACCTGCACACCAGGGGCAGGTGTGGAGGGTGAGGACCTCACACCCACCTGCAGAGAGGTGGGGGTCTGGCCCCATCACTGGCCAGGTAGGCAAAGCCTGTCTTCTTTCCTGTGGGCGGGGGGCATGTGGAATAGCCATAGAATTGGTCAGTGGGTCCAGGACTCTCTATCCCAGTGGTCAGCAAACTCATTAGTCAACAGAGCCAAATATCAACAGGACAACGATTGAAATTTCTTTTGAGAGCCCAATTTTTTAAACTTAAACTTCTTCTAATGCCACTTCTTCAAAATAAGACTCGCCCAGGCCATGGTATTTTGTGGAAGAGCCACACTCAAGGGGCCAAAGAGCCGCATGTGGCTCGCGAGCCGCGGTTTGCCGACCACGGCTCTATCCCATACCTGTAGGTGTCCTGGGTCTCAGGGCTGGTAGGCAGGGGCATCTTCTGCCTCTGAGGGCCAGTCCCTGGTCCTCCTCCTGCCCACAGCCCCTCTGGGAGCACCCATACACCATCAGATTTACCCTGCCATGCCCTTGGGATCTAGCCCAAGGATGCTCTCTCCATCACCTCTCACTACAGTGTGAGTGGTTGCTCCATGCTGCCCTAAATTTCTACGCCTGAGTTTAGCAGTAAAGCCTTCATCTACAGGAAGAGAAAGAGGGCCATTCAGGCAAAGAGGCCTGGACCAGCTGCCCCGAGTCTATGGACTTGGCCACCCCTGGTCAGTAGGTCAGAAGATGCCAGGAGCCCTGGTAGGGGCAGGATTTGGGGACCTGCTGCCCTTCACATGAATCGTTTTTTTTTTTTTTTTTTTAAATATATTTTATTGATTTTATACAGAGAGGAAGGGAAAGGGATAGAGAGTTAGAAACATCGATGAGAGAGAAACATCGATCAGCTGCCTCCTGCACACCCCTTACTGGGGTTGTGCCCGCAACCAAGTTACGTGCCCTTGACCGGAATCGAACCTGGGACCTTTCAGTCCGCAAGCCGATGCTCTACCCACTGAGCCAAACCGGTTTCGGCTGAATCGTTTTTTTTTCTGGTCCTGGTTCCTGGTCCCATCTGGCCAGACTCAGCTGACACCTGACCTTGGCCTCCCAGCAGGAACATCCTGTTTATGCCCCTCCCCCGAGTCCTCACAGCTTCCAGAGCCCTCACAGCCACCTTGTCCCAGACAGCCTGCCACAAGGCAATGATGGACAGAGTGGTGCCTGGCACCTGATGGAGGGCCAGGAGCAGGTAGATGGCCACTTAAACTGCTGTTCCAGCTTTGTTGAGAGTTTGAAGTTTTTCAAAACAAAAACTTAGGAGAAGGTGGCATCTGGAGCAGGGGTGGGCAAACTTTTTGACTCGAGGGCCACAATGGGTTCTTAAACTGGACCGGAGGGCCGGAACAAAAGCATGGATGGAGTGTTTGTGTGAACTAATATAAATTCAAAGTAAAGGAGCGGAGGGGAGAGCAAGAGAACCGGATAGAACAGCCGGATCTGGCCCGCGGGCCATAGTTTGCCCAAGGCTGATCTGGAGAGACAAAGCAGTGAAGGTGGCAGCGCCACGGGGAGGCTGGGCAGGGAACCTGCATTGCTCAGGGCACATGGTCGCCATGGGCAAGCCGGTGTGGTCCCTGCTCCCATTACCCCACCTCCCATTTTGGAGAGTGCCACCTCGCTCATCGCCCCTCGATGGGTAAACTGAGCCCCTGAGAGGGGTGGTGCTGGCCCTCTAGTCCAGGCCCTCAGGTCCAGACCCTCTGGACTTCTGTCGGGGTCACTGCTTTGGGAGCACCTTGGCCAGCGCTGCCTGTTAGCCTGTCACAGTGCCCAGTTCCGAGGTCAGAGGCTCTGAGGTCAGTATCGGGCTCACAGCGCCTCTGAGCCTGGTTGCTCACTGAGGCTCCTCCATGGTGCCTGCTCACCCTCCTCCTGTGCCCAGCAAATGTCCTTCCTGGCACAGGAGTTGCCTGTCCACCCATTTGAGCACCCATTGGACCACACAGTGGGCTGGGCAGCTCTGCCCACTGCCCAGCCTCCCTGACTCCTGTCATCCCCCTCCCCCTGGCCTCCTTCACTGGCCCAGGAGGGGCTGATGATCTCGGGGAGGAGTGCTCCCAGATGCACCCCAACCAGCCGAGCCAGGAGGCAAAAACAGGCTTTCCAGGCAGCCAGGAGGGCCTGGTCCCAGTCTCTGTTATTGGGGCTGCCCAGCCCAGGCCTCCGTTTCCTCATCTGTAAAGTGGGTTTGGCCACTGTCACTGGGTGCTGAGGTTCCTGTTATCAGGGGTCCTTGGGGCCCAAGCCAGTCCTGAGGGCAGCCTCCACGTGGCCCCTAGGGTGGGGGTCCTGGTTGTGTCCCTGGCCACTGCTTCCATGACTCTGTGAGGATGCTGAGTGCCGCCATGGGGCTCAGGGTCAGAGTGAAGAAGATGGGAGGCTCTGTGTGCTGCGCTGGCCTTGTCCCTCGGCGGCCTCTCCCTTCTCAGAAGGGGCAGGGGTGCACAGTGGGAGACAGGGCAGGCTCCCGAGGGCAGAAGGCCAAGGCCATGAGCCATCATTACTCAGACACACTTGCTGTAGTCAGTGTCTGCTCCTCGGAGGTGGGGTCAGAGGCTGGGGAGTGTGCTCCCATAACTGCCCTCAGAAGGTGGGGCATGGGGACTTGCAGGCTCAACCAGCGTCCAGGGCAGAGCAGGGGCCCCAGACCATGGCATTGATCATCCTTGAGCCCTTGCCCAGGACCTGGACAACACTGCTGGGGTCCTGGGCACCCAGGGATCACCCACCTGCAGCCTCGCAGACCCTCCTGGGGGCTGGACTACTCCCCCATTAATCATCAGGGATTCAGGGTGAGACCAGGAAATTTACTGGTCTACCTAATTAGGCCTCTTCATTAATAATACATTCCTGCTAATGACCTTCTCTCCTTTGTGGCATTAAACCTGTCAGCGGGCTGGTGGGTGGTGGGAGGCAGCTGGGCAGCTGGTGAGGCCTGGGGTCCCCAGGAGTGAGGGGGCTCTGGGAGGCTGGGTGCAGGGCCATGTGCAGGATCCCTGGCTCCTGGCATGGTCCTGAGAAGCTCTGAGGGCGGGCAGGGGTGGTGGCCTGGCCTAGACGATAACTTGGTGGGGACTGGGCAGGGAGCCCACATGAGCCCCTTGGTCCTCTGGTCAGTGGGCGATGTCAGGGAGGTGCTGGGGCGCCCACACCCCGGAGGCCGAGGCCTGGGGATGGTGGTAATGTTAAAGGACAGATTTGGGGAGGAGTCTTGGACCACATGTTCAGGGCAATCCCGTGAGGTGACAGGAGAAATAATGTGGCAATGCTTCCTATGGTGGGCCTGGGCATTGGGGGCATTCTTACCCCATTTTACAGATGAGGAAACTGGGGCCAGGGAGGGGAGGGACCCAGCACCATCCAAGATACAGATGGGGAAGTGGCTACTGGGCAGGGACCTGTCCCTGGCTGGCCCCTACGCCTGTCAATCCTGCCTCATAGGCTGAGAGTCAGACTTGGCAGGGGCAGAGGACACATTGACTCGGGGTGGTGGGGGGAGTGAGGACAAGATTGAACCTGGGGGGAATGTGGAAGAGTCCCAGGCCAGGGCCCAAGGACACCCCACCTCTGGGTTAGATAGAAAGGGGTCTAGTTCACACCATCCCCTCTGCAGCCAGCAAAGAGGAGTCCTCCATCAGGCACGCTCACAAAAGTTCTCAGACTTAATTAAAATCAATCTCCAATTATTCAAAAGCCATTGATTTGGGTCTCGACTGATGGGGAAAATATGATCATCATTACGGGAAATGTCAATATTAGAGCGGCGAGCATTGTCTCGGCACAGAGCAGCCCACGTGCAGAACCCACTTCCAGATCCTTCCGGGAGGGACAGCCCTGCCACTCCCCCATTGGCGGCCCACAGTGGCCACCTCCTGGCTGAGCCCCAGGAGCTCACAGAAACGGAGGCTGTGGGAGGCTGGACAGTTTCCACAAAGTGTGTGTCTCTCTCGGGTGGCCGCAGTGGATGTTCCGTGCAGGTGGCCCATAGCATTATGTGGTGGGGCCCTCTTGCTGTTGCAGTGAGGACCCCTGGCTGAGTCTCACGGGGGTCCCCTGATTGGGTGCAGGAGAGAAGGGTCCCATGGCCTTGATATAAACTCCTCTCACTCACAGGTTTGGGGGCCTGGGCTCAGCCTGGGGGCCTGGCGGGCAACAGGTGTTTGGTGAACAGCATCAGACACCTGGACCTCTGTGTCCCTCTCGGCTCAGACTCTCAGCTTAGCCTCCGCAGAGGAGTGAGGATGGAAAGGAGGACGCATCAACAGAGGTAGAGCATCTGGGAGGAAGGAGGTGACTCTGTGTGTGAGCTGGGAGAAGTGGCTTAGACCAGAGAACCGTGGGTCCTGGTCTGGCCTTGGAGTCGTCAGCCTGTCCTGGGGCTGAGGGGCAGCCAGACTGTGAGGTGCCCAGGACAAGCCTAGGGTGGAGGGAATCGAGGGGATAGTTAAGGTGGAGGAGGAGTAACTGGGGCCATGTTGTAAGCCACCTAATCTACCAGTCGTTGGATGTTTTTCCTTAGAGAAACACATATAAAATCTTTAACTCTCCTGCCCTCAAAATAAAAAGTTGCATAAAACACCTCCCACCAGTGCAGAAGCTCTAAACCCTCTTGTGATTCTCTGTCGTGGGTGGAGAGGCAACAGCCTGAGGAGTGGGAGTGGGGGAGATGAGGGAGGGAGGCTCAGATGAGGGAGGGAGGTGGTGGTGAGTCATGGCGCTGGCTGCAGAGAGGCCCAGCCCTGGGCCATGCATGGCCAGGAGGTCAGGGAGCAAGGCCTGAGTGTCCTTTGGTGGGTGGGCCTAAGGGGCGGGTGGGGATGGAGGATTTGAGGACACTTGGGACCCCCACCGTCCCCAGTACTCTCAGCCTCCCTTGTGCCCCCGGACCAAACCTTCCCAGCAAGGCGCGGCTGGCCTGCCCTGTGCCGAGCCTTTTGTTACTGTAACATCCCGCTTTCTGACGAATAATTAAACTGGAATTGCTCCGTGTCCAGTAGCCGAGTGTCCCATTAGATGCAAGTTGATGTGACTGTTGCAGTGGCAGTAAAACCAGGCTGGTGCAGCCTTGGGGACAGCCAGCTGCACACAGGGAGGGCACCCAGCTGGTGCCCCTGGGTGGGGGGCTTTGCTGGGCCATGCACTTGGGGCCCAGTCTGGAGGGAACGCACCGCTCCTCTGGGCCCTGGGCCTCCAGATCCTCGCACACCAGAGGGGAGCCTTTTTTCTCCCCACGGATGCTTCCTGTTCCAATGGCATGAGAAAAAGTAGAAAGTGCACAAAATTGGAGAAAGGAAAGTGAGGCCCCTGTCACCTCAGAACTGGGTGTCCCTTTCCCTGTGTTGTCCTCCTGTGGGCCTGCCTTGGGCTCTGCCTGGGGGTTAGGGTGCTCTCTGAGGCCTCTGGTGAGGCTGGGGGTCCCTTGGATGGGTGGGTGGGCGATAGTGAGGAGCCCCTTGTCCTCAGGGTGGGCAGCACGGTTGTTCTTTAGGATCAGCAGTTCCAGGAGGAGCCCCAGGGCATGAGGTGGGGTGGGGGGCGGGCTGGACAGGTGGGTTCTTGCCCTCATGGTGAACAGCATCAGACACCTGGACCTCTGTGTCCCTCTCGGTTCAGACCCTCAGCTTAGCCTCCGCAGAGGAGTGAGGATGGAAAGGAGGACGCATCAACAGAGGTAGAACATCTGGGAGGAAGGAGGTGACTCTGTGTGTGGGCTGGGAGAAGTGGCTTAGACCAGAGAACCGTGGGTTCTCCCAGTGGCCAAGGGGGTCATGCCTGGTTCGCTTGTCCCCCCTGAGTCTTGGTTCCATTCCTGGAGGAATTGGCGGGGTGAGGAGTCGGTGGAATGGACAAGAGAGAAGGCCCCTCTGGGGAGCTCCGTGGAGGTCACCATGTGGGTGCTGTCCTCCCTCTGGGCTAGGCTCCCCCATGGGACCTGGGGGACCCCGAAGGTGGGAGTGGCTCTGACCAAGGGTGGTGTTCAGGATGGGTGTGGCTGTGCCGGTGGTGGGGTGGGCTCAGGGGTGGGGCCAGGGCAGGTCTCTGGTTGGTGGTGGTGCTGGGCCCGGTACCCCCTCCACAGCTTGTAGGGACATACCCAGTTGCCCTCCTGTCCCCCAGGTGCAGCTCGGTGCCCCTGAGGGGCTGGGGAAGTGTGTGTGTTAGGAGATGGAAGCAGGTCCCGTGCTTTCTCCTAGGGACACCCCACGACTTGGCATCTGTGGGGAACAAGGAGCCACCTCCTCCGTCCCCTCTCGAATGGGCCTGGCCCCAGCACCCCCTGTGCATTCGGTTACTTTCTGAGCCCCTACCTGCGGTGCAGCAGCAGCTGCTGTTTGCAGAGCAAATCCGGGCGTGTTTGTTTAGCGAGATTGCCTCTGCCGGAGCTGCCCCCTGGGACAGGCCAGGCGTGGAGGGGGGAGTGCACGCACCGCCGGCCCTGGGAGGGGTCCTGCTCCCTGCCAGCCACTCCGCAGGTGGCGACACTGCAGCCAGCCCAGAGCACTGGACGTGACGCGGCCACTCCTAGTGGGGTGCCTGACCCCACAAATCAGGTCCTTACACAGTGACCCTATTGGCCAATGTCCGAGGCTCTGAGAGGCTCATAGAAGGGCCTGTCCTGGGTCAAGGTCAAGAGGAACAGCCTCCTTCCGTGGGGGACAAAGACCCAGACCAGGGTCGTTGAAGGAATGGGAGGTGGTGGGTGTGGACAGCAGATGTACATGCTCTGGGGGCCTGATGAGGGGATGGGTGGGGCCAGCCTGTGGCCAAAACATGACTCTGGAGCCAGGGACACCGGGTTCATGTCCTCATTTCTGCCATGTAGAAACTGGGGGACCTCGGGCAGGTGGGTCTCCATGTCTGAGCCGGTGGGCAGGGGACAAAGAGGAATCTGCCCCACAGGGAAGATGAGCAACATGCTGGCTACACGTGGTCTGGGCCCTAGGCGTCCCCGACAAATAGCTGCCAGGGAGCAGGTTGGGGGGGGGGGCACATCCAGGGGACACTGAAGGCAGCCAGCCCTCTTTTGAGCACCCCACTTGAGCACCAAGACCCCACCTGCACAAGGGTCCCCGTGGCCCCACCTCCTGAGCGTGGTCAGCCCAGGATTACTGCACCTCTTACCTACTCAGAGGGGCCCCTGGGGGGTGTTTGATCCCCATCAGTGTTCAGATAAAATAGCTCAGCTATAATCTTGGGGTCACTCCCTATTCTTTTTTCTGGAAAAGACGCCCAAGAGGAAATCTGCCTGGAACTTTAGGGTGCTTCAGTTGGTCCTACGTTCTCTTCTTTTTTTTTTTTTTTTTTTTCCCTCACCTGAGGATATTTTTCCATTGATTTTTAGAGAGAGTGGAAGGGAGGGGGAGAGACACAGAGAGAGAGACACATCGATTGGTTGCCTCCCGCACACACCTGGACCAGGGCCGGGGATTGAGCCTGCAACTGAGGCACATGCCCTTGATTAGGAATGAAACCCAGGACCCTTCAGTCCGTGGGCTGATGCTCAATCCACTGAGCCAAACTGGCTAGGGCTGTGGGTCCTGTTTTCTAGGGGTCTTGCTGGGTCTGGGTGGGCATCCGCACCTTTGCCGTCTCCCGCACACTGTGCCGGGCCCAGCCTGTGGGGCTCACGAGGCCCCTGCAGATGGCCACACCCTCCCTGACCATCATTACATGGGTTAATCCCGCCCTCCACCCAAGCCACCTGGGCCGCCTTTGATCATTAGCGTTGGGTGGCCGTGGTGCTGTGCTGGGCCCAGGTCTACTGAGCCCATTGCTTCCACCTGCTGCTCTTGAGCTGCCACGTATGGAGTCTGACCGCCTTGGGGAGGGGCCTCCCGTTAGCCCCGCCTGCGAGCCTTGGTGAAAGCCGGGGTGTGCATGGAGTGCCACTGGGGGCCCCCTGCAGACATCACGTGGAACAGATCCTCTGTCCTGCCCAATTCCAGACCCTCGCACGGAACACACAGGAGCCACTGGGCTGGTTCGTTACCTGCAGCCGTACAGGTAGATCACTGGGCACCAGTTCTCCCATTCCTCTGCTCTCCTCCTGCAGCCTGTGGGGAGGTAACTCTGGCCCAAGGGCTGGGAGCTTGTGCCCAAGGGCCAGGATCCCTGAAAAGAACCCCAGCCTGGCCAGCCCGGGGGAGATTCAATGGGATTGGGGTCAGGGTTTGAATCAGGGGTCCCTTTCTAACCTGAGTTTGGACCCTGTCCAGCCCCGGGTGGCACAGAGGCCGAGGACTGATAAATCTCACACTGGTGAACTCCTACCTATGCCTCACAGCCCACTCCACAGAGCCCCTGCTTCCCCCACTGGGGCCCCACAGCACCTGTGCCTGCCTCTGCCAGCACTAACCACGTTGATGTTATTTGTGGTTTTATGTGTTTTAAGACAAAGGCCGTTTAAGGTTTAGTTGGCCCCATCCGTCTGCCCGGGGAGGTCATGAGCTGCTCAGAGCAGGGTGGATTGAGTTCTCTGGATCCCATATCTTGCCAGGCACACAGATGGGAATGCAGATCCTCTGGGTGAAGGTCCCAGTGGGGGGCGGAGGGGGAGCACAGCAAACCCACTGGGAGAGGCAGAGGCCCCCCTCTGCCTCCTGTTGTTTCAGTAGCAGCTAAGAAGAAAACCAGGACTGTACCGCTGTCACAGATATTTCATCCTGTGCCTTTTACAGCCCTCAACTGCTGCGAACACTGGGCTCTCTTGGAGCTGGGAGATTCCTAGAACGTGTGTGAATTTTTATGTTCCATTACCTGAGGTAGCCACCCCCAGGACCCCGACCTGCCTCAGCGCCCCCCAACCCACCCTCAGGGGGAAGCCTGGCCCTTCCTGCTTCCCAGGTGCTGTTTCCCACCCTTACCTGCTACCCTGGGGAATAGCAGGCTGGCCAGACTCTAAACCAGCCTTGGGCAAACTACGGCCCGCGGGCCGGATCCGGCTGTTCTATCCGGTTCTCTTGCTCTCCCCTCCGCTCCTTTACTTTGAATTTATATTAGTTCACACAAACACTCCATCCATGCTTTTGTTCCGGCCCTCCGGTCCAGTTTAAGAACCCATTGTGGCCCTCGAGTCAAAAAATTTGCCCACCCCTGCTCTAAACACTGCACCCCATCTAGTCTCTCCCCACTTCTGCCCCCACCTGTGAGGAAGGCAAGGGCTCATCAATCCCCAGCCAGAGGCTCCCGAGAGGGTGACTCCTTCCTATGGGAGGCACCCTACTGAGGCCAGAGGGGCTCTGCCAGCCGGGCTGGAGGACCAGGGCTCCTGTGGCCCCAGCAGAGCCTGTCCTCCTGAGCCTCAGTTTCCTCTCCTGGAAAATGGGCTTATAACCAACATCACTGCTGAGAAAAGGCCTCTCAAGAGGTTGACACTTGGGCACCGTGGCCCAGGGTTGGGGGCAGAGCGCCCGGGCCAGACCCAAGGGCTGCCTGGGGTCTGGCTGCGCAGGGAAGCCGAGCGCAGCGGGGAGCAGGCTCATCAGTTGCAGCCTCACGTCCCTTCATTACGGCGCCTGCAGAAGATGTTCTCTGATTAGTCTGCTGAATTATGAATTAGGTTCCGGGTCCCTGTGCAGCTGTTCCCGGCTTGTCATCCCCACCACTTTATTTCCCTATCTGCTTATAAAACCAGGAGCTCTGTCCTGCAATAAACACTTCAAACGCTTTTTTTTAGGGGCTAATTAATTGTGTTGCATTTCTCCGACACAGCATGCAGGCTGGACCTGCCCCGAATTTCTAATGTGGTGTCCCCTCCCTCTGGTGCCTGGGGAGAGGGCTGTGGTGTCTGTGGGGCCCAGAGCCCAGGGCTGCCTGGGGCTCCCCCACCCTCGCTCTGGCAGGCACGGCTACCTCCAGGACCCCCCTCAGGACCCTCTGGCTGCAGGGCCCCACAGGGACGCTGGGTGAACACTCCCCACCAACTCACGGGTGACACGTCCAAGGTCAAAGGCACACTCCCCCTGTTGGCAGCACTGCCCCTGTGACTCCCCCTCTCCAGCGTCCAGTCTCTACCAAACCTCCCTCGGCACCACCTTCACGTCTCCTTGACTTTGCCCAGGCCTTTCCCCTGCCCAGAGCACGCTCGGCCCTCATTCACCTGGTGACCTTCTCCCGTCCTTGAGACTGCTCTCATGTCCCCCTCGGTGAGCTCCCCACTGGGGCGGCAGTTTTAGGGGAGCCAGTCTCTGTGGAACTACTCACGGGATCATTCAGAGGAAGCCTTTGGGAGCCCCTCCTCTGCTCTGCACCCCGAGGCCCAGCAGGTGAGGCGCTTTAAAACAATGACATTAATAAGAAAATAGAATCACAATCATTGAGTTACAAAACAGCCAGCTCAGAGACAATTAAGTTATGGCAGCCATTTGACTGCTCCCAATGCCAGGCAAGTGGCCTTTTATGAAGTTGATTCTTAAAGTGGGCTCTGCATCACCAGGAAGAGTTTTTTGTGTTAAACTTCTGGCCAGGTGTTGGGGCCCCATCCAGCCCCCTCTGGCAGGTGGGACCCCGCTTGACTTGGGACAGGCCCAGGAGGCATCTGTCGCATGGGCCTGGTGGGGCCAGGGTCCCCTGTGCAGAGGTCAGCATGGCTCCTGGGGGCCGCTAGCGTGCCTGCTGGAACTGGCTGGGCTGGTCCCCTCCAGTGCCTCAGGCTTCATCCTCAGACATGGGGTTGGGGTGGGGTCTCGGCCCCTCTCCTGACAGAGTCTTCCACTCTGGCTGGCATCTGGGCACCATCTGGGCACTATGGTGCGCTGGCAAGGGTCCTCCATCAAGACCACAGCCCATCCTCATGCACACGGGCATGGGGAATGCTGAGACCAAGAACACGCTCGGCTGTTGGGTTTCCAGGCCCAGGGGGTGTTGGGGGCATCCTCCCCAAACCCTGAGGCCTCATCTTCTAGCCCAGTGGTCGGCAAACTCATTAGTCAACAGAGCCAAATATCAACAGTACAATGATTGAAATTTCTTTTGAGAGCCACATTTTTTAAACTTAAACTTCTTCTAACGCCACTTCTTCAAAATAGACTTGCCCAAGCCGTGGTATTTTGTGGAAGAGCCACACTCAAGGGGCCAAAGAGCCGCATGTGGCTCGCGAGCTGCAGTTTGCTGACCACTGTTCTAGCTCATCGACCCCGCTCACACTGGAGAGGCTGGGAGGGTTTGCTCCTCCATCGCCTCTTGTCTAGGGCCAGGGCACCCTGACCAGCAAGGGGCTTGCAGCCCCACAGGAGGAAGCTGAGGCCGGGGAGGCCAGGCCCCCTCCCACCGGCCTCAGACCCTCAGTCTGAGGGATGGGCCCAGGGGAGGCTTGGGGAAGGGTGAGTACAGGGGTGACACGGGGACAAGTGAGTCCTCAGACATGTGGAGAGTGTACGGCCATCTTAGTGTGGGCCCCCCAAGGGGAACCCTGACCCTAGGCCGGGGCTGGGAGCTGGTTTGGGAAGCCAGGAGCAGGGGCAGGGAGGGCAGGAGGTGACCTGGTCATGCCAGCGGGTGGGGTGCTGCGGGCTGCTAGGCTCAGTCTTCTGGGGCTTCGGGGAGCCAGGGGAGCTCACCCCTTCTGGGGGGATGAGGGGATGGAGAGCCCTGGCAGTGCGTGGCACACTCAGGAACAGAGGGAGCAGGCAGCTCCTCGGACCACGTGGGGGTGCCCGCCCCATCCCCAGGCCCCACGGAGGAGGCGGAGATGCGCTTGCCTGGTGGCAGGTCTGCTCTGAACACTTTTACGGGCTGTTAATGGCGATGCTCCCATTTAATTCTGGTGTCATTCCGTGTCAGCCAAGCCCGACAGGCTGGGATTTATGCCTCCAAATTACGGGGCTTGGGCCGTTCGGAGGTAAAACAATTACCCATCAATCAGCCACTAACTGCTCACGCTTGGGGCTGGCATGTTAGCGGGTGGGGTGCCCGGATCCCAGGGGACCCCTCGGGGCCAGAGCTATCCTCCAGGGCAAGGGCGGGCAGAGTGGGGTCCCACCCTTCCTGTGTCGGGGCTCAGCTTCTTGGGGAGGCGGCCCTGCAGGGGAGGCGCCAGGGCCCGCCCTCAGCCTGCGCCGGCTCCTCACTCGGGGTCTCGGCCTCCATGTGTGTGTGGCCCCGGCAGGGTGTGCCCCTGAGTGGGCTGGGTGCTGTGCTGTGGGTGCTGCAGTCTGTGAGCGCGCAGGCCCGTGTCCCAGCCCGAGGGACAGTCCCCTGGACCTGCACACACAGGGGACAGGAGCCTCCTCGGCTGGGCGGTGAGCCGCGAACTCACCTACCCACCAGCAGGGCGCCGGGCAGAGCCCCGTTTTCCTCTGTGCCCTCCGAGCACTGGCTCGGGGCGTGGAGAAGGGAGACTGAGGTGCCCCATGAAGGATGGCTGTACACATGCCCGGCCGAGCCTTGAAGGGCTCTTGGGAAGGTAGGGTGGGTGGTATCCTGGGAGCTTGGAGTTGTGGGGACATGTGAGGTGTAGGGGGTGAGGTGGAGAGAGGGGGGGTGAGGTGGGGGTGAGGTGGGGAGAGGTGGGGTGAGGTGGGCTGAGGTGGAGAGAGGTGGGGTGAGGTGGAGAGAGGTGGGGCAAGGTGAGATGAGTTGAGGTAGGGATGAGGTGGGGATAGGTGGGGAGCAGTGGTGAGGGAGGGAGCGGTAGGGGGGTGAGGTGGGGAGAGGTAGGGGTGAGGTGGGAAAAGATGGGGGTGAGGTAGGGAGAGGTCGGGGGTGAGGTGGAAAGAGGTGGGGTGAGGTGGGGGGAGGTAGGGGTGAGGTGGGGGGAGGTAGAGGTGAGGTGCAGAGAGGTGGGGGTGAGGTGGGAAGAGGTAGGGAGTGAGGTGGAGAGAGGGGGCGGTGAGGTGGGGAGAGGTGGGGGTGAGGTGGGAATAGGTGGTGGGTGAGGTGGGGGGAGGTAGGGGTGAGGTGGGGAGAGGTGGGGGTGAGGTGGGAAGAAGTAGGGGTGAGGGGATAGGTGGGGAGCAGTGGGGGTGAGGTGGGGAGAGGTGGGGGTGAGGTGGGAGGAGACAGCCAGAGCCTGGAAGGAAGGCAGCTCTTTAGTCCTAGGCATGGGCATTGGACAGACGGCTCCCAAACCGGGGGCTGAAGCTCCCTGTGGGGGGCGTGGCTTTGATTCATGGGCCCAGGGCTCCCTGCAGGGGCTGCTCTGGCCTCCAGCGCAGGGGAGGGGAGGACCAGGGCAAGGCCCCACCCCTGCCCCAGCTACAGCCAGCTTCTTGCCATGGAGGAGGGTGGGGGTGGTCTTGGGGCCAGACGGCCAGCCTACCCTGCCACACTCAGCAGGGATGGGAGCTTGCCCTCCGCAGGGTGGTGTGCTGAGGAGATGAGCCCCAGGGCCCCCACAGCACCCATGGCGGCGCGTGCTTGTCCCGGGCTGCCTGGTGCCTGCACCTGGCGGGCTGCTTGGCCTCTCCCTTCCACGCCTGGGCAGCCACCTGGCACGGGGAGCCGGGAGCCTCTGACGGAGCGTATTCTGCAGGCTGAGGAGGTGCCGCCAGCCTGTTTGGAAATGTCGGGCTGTGGGGCCTCAGTGATGGAGCCAGGCTGACAGTGCGGAGCGGGAGGCTGACACCGCGGTTCTCGAGCCCCTTGGGGAGGGGAGGGGGCCAGCCCCCAAGGGGAAACGCTGATGGACGAAGGCCCGTCCAGACCAGCTTTGCAGCCCTGGGGGGCCGGTCGATGCAGAAGAGTGATGGTGCACCTGGGACTGTGGGGTATCTGAGGGAGGTTTATTGGCGTCGACTGATTTCCCTGGGGGCCCTTGCTGGCAGCAGCCACCATGGTCCCCGAGAACCAACGGTGTCAGGCTGGAAGAGTGGTGGGGAGGCCTGGTGCCCAGTAGAGGAACTTTGGTTATTGGTTGGCTGGGCCTGGACCAAGCCCCGTGATGGTCATACAGTGGGCTTGACAAGGGAGTTGTGGGCAGCGGGGGGGGGGGGGGGGACGGGGGGGGTCATGGGTGGGGTAGAGGCCAGGAGGTCGGTGGAAGGGCCTGTGCGGGAGAGGGGTCCGAGGGAGGGGAGACACACTCTCAGGTGGGGGCTATGGGATGGAGGCCACCAGGTAGCACAGTGATAAGACAACTGAAGGACCCAGGGGGAGAGACCCAGACGGGCAGGTGAAGACATGGGCCTGGGGCATCAGGAAAGACCCCTCGCTTGCAACTTGGTCCACCCTCCACATTTTTTGCAAAACCCGGCCTGGCTGCCCCCTCCTGCCCACACTGCTGGGCTTAGGTCTCCTGTGGCCACCACCTTCCTGTGTTCTGGTCACCCACATCGGAGTCCTTCCTGGTGGCTTCCCTGGTCCTGTTGTCGCTGAGGGTCCCCAGCTGCCGGTCCCCAGGCCTTGGCCCTCCTTGGGGAGAGGCCCTTCCCTTGCCAGTGGTTCTGAAATAGGTTTCCTTTTGTCCCTACAGTTGAATGACAAGGAGCAGGTCCGGATCCAACTGTTGTCATCACACAGGCTGTGCTCCCCGAGAACTGGGTGCTCAGGGGCAGGAGGGAGGGGGGCTGGGCGTGGCCACCTTTCAGCCTGAGGCCTCAGCTCTTTCTCTCTGACGGGGCTGGGTGGCCTGGGCACCGCTCCCTCCCCAGGCCCTGAGCTCCTCCTCTGGGCTTCACTGGCCCCACACTCCCCCCCTCCCTCTGTCTTTTTCTCTCTGTTCCTTGTCTGCACCTCTCATTCCTCTTGGTGTTGCTTCGTGTTGTCACCCACCCAGATGACAATGTCCCCTCTTCCCTGGACTCAGGTCTCTACCCTGGATCTGGACCTGTTTCTTCTTGGCCCTCGGGCCACGTGGGACGATTCAAACACATACACATTGTACCCATGCTGCCCTGGGCCCAGGCCCAGCTCAGCACGCTTCCTGCACTCCCTGTCCCCATCTGTGCCTCAGTTTACCTGCTCGCCCCCTGGGCTGAGCACATCTGTCCTGGCTGTGGTGGTCAGGCTGGCCTGGGGATGTCTGACAGCGGTCACTCTTTACTCCCACAGGTCTGGCCACCCTGAAGTGGGTTCAGCTCTGCCCTGTGTCTGTCCCATGTGGCCCTGGGCATGTGGCCCTGAACTGGTCAGGGCACCCACACCCCCTGGCAGGTACCTCCCTGTTCTGTCTCTGTGTGTCTTGAGGAGGCCCGGGGTGAGTACAGGATCTCGGGCAATGTCCACCCATCCCACCCTCCTCCCAAGCTGGTCCAGGCTCTGCCCAAAGTCAGACTCGAGGTCTCCCCAGAGCAGTGCCTGGCTCAGAGCCCCACTGCGCGCGGCCCGGGGTCCACAGGCCGGCCTGGCCCTCTGGGCAGGGCTCTGGGCGGCTCCTGGCCCCGGAGGACTCAGGGCTGGCGAGGCAGGGACAGGTGGCTGTTTTGAAGTCCCCAGCAAGGACAGTGGGGACAGATGGCTCTTGGCAGGGTATGTGCCCCCACACTGTGAGACCAGCTGTCCCGAGCCAGCATGGAGCAAGGCTTCTGGCAAACCCCGAGGAGCCGGGTCTGGGGATGGCCAGGGGCCTGGGGACGCTCGGGGCCTGGGGTTGGGGCTTGAGGCCCACAGTGGGGCTGGGCCCAGGCGTGCAGGGGCTTCCAGACGTGTCCAGCCTTAACTTTTCATTGATTTTCATAGCTATTAAAGAAGGCACTTTTTTTTTTTTTGGTGGAAATTAAAACATAATGATTCTGAAAACGATAGAGAAACCAGAAAGTTCGACCCCCGGCCGGCCGCTCTTGGCATGGACTTCCCTTCCGTCTCGCTGGGCCGGCCCCACAACCCCCGATGACTGGCTGCATTCGAGTCTGGGCCCCGCTTTTCCGTGGACATGACCTCAAGTGCTGCGCCCGGAGACTCCCCGGACATGGGCTCATGGCGCCCGTGTTCCCTCCCGCGTGGAGCCGAGCTCCCCTGGCTGGGTGTTTGCCCACAGCTGCGTGTCGTCAGCGAGCCGGCAGAGGCAGCCCTCGGACACACCTGCCTGCCTGTGTCCTGCTGAGGGTCGGTTCCTGGCGGCGGCGCACAGGGCAGGGTGGACCTGGCCGGCCCCACAGCATTGCCAGTGCCACCACTGGGAAGAGAAAGCTTCACTGCCTTCAGTGCCTCTCTCACCATGCCAGGCCCACCAGAGACCCAGCCCCGCCGGTGCCCTTGCCAGCCCAGCCAGCCTTTGGGACCTTCACCCCAAGCATCTCCTGTGGCACCTGCCAGGTGGCCTCATCAGGTGTCACAGAAGAAGGCCTTCAGGCCTGAGTGTGCCGGGGTAGGGCCCCGGGTTCAAATCCAGCCTCTGCCTCATGTCCTTGTTTGTGGGGGGCTGGCAGTGCCACGCTGGCGGAGCCTCTGAGCACCCTCTGAGCGAACATGTGAGGCTGTCCTCAGGGCCTGACCTGTGAGTGTGCCCAGGAAAAGGGGGCTTTGAGTCCATGGTATGTGTGGGGGCCCTAGGGGCCTTCTAGGGTGTCGAGGAGGGAGCCCTTGGCCATGCCAGGCCTGGCCAAGTCATCCCCCGGCCTCCCTGGATTGGCAGGAATGGGCGCTGGCAGAAGAGGCTGAGGTTGGCTCTCCATCACAGTCACCAGCCAGGCTACCCCAGACGCCTATCCGTGAGCGCTTGTCACGGGCTCGTGGGGCCAGTTTGAAGGTGAACAAACTGCCTGCTGGAACACGCACGCCCTCGTCCTGGCCCCTCGCCACCCGGCGCTGTCACGGCAGATGCCAACTGCGAATGTCAGAGCCAGTGACTAAGTCGCATTGGACTGAGTCTTGTTCTCCTCGGTGACAGGCCTCCACAGCCCCACCCCCACCCCAACGGGAATGCAGCCTTCTGTCCCCTGCTGGCATTATGGGATGGAGCTGCCACCATGGCCACAGGAGGCTTTTTGGGTGTGCGAGGGCTTAGGGAGGAGATGCTGGCACTGAGCTGTGGGGCCACCCCTGGCCCACTAGAGTGGCCTTGGGACTCCCGGCTGTGTCTGATTTCACTTCGGCTGGGGTGGCTGGGCCGAGCGAGGCTATAGCGCCCGGCCTGGATCAATGAAGCCACGGCAGCCCTGTGTGTCCGTGGCTCGGCTGGGCACAGTAGGAAGAGCAGAAGATACCATCTGGGTGGGAATCACTTCACTGTTGGTGTGAAGTTGGATTCGTAAGCGTCCTCACCAGGGACAGGTGTGATCTGTCCAGGAGAGCTGTCTGTCTATCTGTCCACCCTGAAGACCTCTCCAGACCCAGGGTAGAGCCAGGGGAGAAAAGGTCCCTGGGGAAACCCTGCATTGAACAAAGTGGAGAGGTTCCCTGCAGGACTTCTCAGCGCCTTGAGCATGTGCAGTATAGGGGAGTCTAACAGACCGGGGTAGCCTGCGTGTGGATGTCGCCAGACAGGGTTGCTATCTTCCTGCTCTACCCAGGACCCCTGTGCAGGGAATTGGGATGAGACTGGGGCTGCTTGGGACAAACAGAAGGAGGTGGGAGTCCCTGTTCTCAGACGTCACCTCTGAACTGGGGTTGAGATTCTGTCATTTCATGTCCCCACAAGACAGCGCTCACAGAAGATGCCCTATTAATCCTGCACTGACCCTCGGGTGGGGGTGCTCTCCCTGTAGGTGAGGGAGCCCTGTCCTCTGAAATGTGATGGGAACGGTTTGTAACTGAGGAGTGACTGGAACCAGGGCCCCTCCCAGCTCTGTGCAGAGCCGACGCTGCCGGGAAGGGCTCCAGCCTCTGCAGGTCCTGGGCCTCGTGGGATTTTATAACATGTTTTATTTTCATTGTTTGTACGGATACCTTCTATTTGCCTCCTTCAATGCTTGTTTTCCATTTCCAGTGGTGCTGTAAGATTTCCTTTCAAAATATAATCACTTAAGTAAAAAAAAAATCCATTTGAAGAAAACTCTCCAGTAAACAATAGTGAAGCAGGTGGGCAGATGCAGGATGGAATGGCACGTGGGCCTCCACAGGGCGTTGTGTGGGCTGGGGGCGCGCAGGCGGGGTGGGGGGAGGGGAGCAGGGAGAGGACACTCTTCTGTTGCTGCCCAGACCAGCTTGGCCTCCTTGGCTGCTGTCCTTCAGCCGAGGCTGCCATTGGCTGCCCGCTTGCTAGAGGTGGCCATGGCCATGCTTGTCCAGCCCTGGCTTCCCAAGGTCCCCTGGCCTCATGCCCACTTGTGCTCTTGAACCTGTGTCCAGCTGCGCTTTTTTTTTTTTTTTTTGCCGGTTAGCCTTCCAGCATATTTATTCATTGGAAAGGTGGCAGAAAATGGGGTGTCTCAGGGGAAGCCTGGGGTGCCATGAGTCAGCAGCGGGCTGCTTCTAAAGCCCAGCTTGGTCAGAGTCTTCCTCCCACAGACCCACATGGGCAATGATAAGGGGCAGCCTTTGCACAGAGGGTAAACTGAGGCTCAGGGTGTCACCCCTTAACCGAGCCTGCATGGCCTGGTAAGGGAACAGGCCCTGACCTTTCTGCCCCCCAACAAGGGCTGATGTGGCTGTGCCCAGAGCAGGTGTGTGGGTGTCTGGCCGGTGGGCATCTCAGGCGCTGGGTCCCTCCCTCAGTCTTGTGTGTTGGGACTTGTGTCGTCACCCTGTTCTGACTCCTTTCCTGATGGGTGGAGTAGAGAGGGTGAATGGGGTGGGTGGACTGGCTGGGGCCCCAGTGCAAACTCTGCCTGTGGCTGGAGGTCCCATGGTCTGGCTGGAAGTCACATGAGCAGGGTCTAGAATGGACATTCTCGGGGGTATAAACCCTTGGACTGAGGGGACAGCTCAGGACCCTGGGCACCAGAAGTTGCAGTCCTGGGTTCCAGTCCTGTCTCTGCCCCTTCAGTGGGCACAGAGCTCCAGGCCGGGGCTTTGGCCTCAGGGCACCCAGCTGTCGCCTCCGAGGTGGGTGGGGCTGTCAGAGCCCGGATGATGCTCGCAGGCAGTGGGTCAGGGTGTCCTGAGCCCACAGCCTCTGGTCACTCAGTCTTCAGCCTCCCATTGTACAGATGAGAAAACTGAGGAGAGTCATCAAGTCACCTTCCTGGGTCTCACCAAGAACCGGTGACAGAGCCGGGCACAACCCCAGGCCTGTCAGCTTCCCGTGCAGCAAGCCCCAGCCCAATGCCCACTTCCCTCCCCTTGGAGGGTGACTCCCACTGCAGACTCTCAAGTGAGACCCCCAATCCACTTCCTCTTGCCACACCCAGACCACACGATCCTCCACCCCATGCAGGGCAGGTCCCGCCTCCTCCTGCTCCGGGACGTGCAGTCAGGCGCCAGGCCTGTGGTCCAGGCTCCCACTGGGAACAGGCCTCTCAGAGGTCTGGACGCCCCACAGACAACACTGATGCTGTTTTTGCCCAAACAACCAAATGCCAGGTATTCATTCCAGGCTCTGTTGGAAACACAGAAATCGATGCCCCCAGAAAAGGAGGACAGACCTGCCAGAGGCATAGTTGGTGGCCCCTCAGCGGGAAGTGATCACTGGTGGGGGCGGGGGGCACGTAAACAAAGCTCGTGACTGGTGGACATGTCCTGTCACTGGCCCTCCCCGCTGGGGCCCAGACATTCCTGAGCTCAGGCTCCAGGGTCAGAAGGAGGGGCTGGTCTACATGGCCCCGGGTCCCATTAGCTTCTCCCAGTGGTAGCAGTGTGCCCCCCACCCCTACCCCTACCCCAGCACCTTCCAAAACCCCAGCACGGGCCCTACCAGCCCCAGAGGGCAGTGAGCACTCGCCCCTGGCCTGCTAGGAAGTAGGAGGTGCCCCATACTTGCAGGAGGTACCCCATACTTGCTGGGGCAGCTGCCGAGGCCTCCTGCTGGTGACCTGGCGGGGTTTTCAATCTCTCAGCCTCAGTTTCTTAGTCCATAAACCAGTTGTGGGGGGTGGGCAGCTCCCTGGGGACATGTGGCAGCACTGGAATTGCAGGGGGGCCTGCCTGCCCTGGCCCTGTGCTCCCTACGGGTTGGGGCTATGCCACCTCTCGGTCCTCGTGGAGCTGCCTCCTGGGGCCTGGACCCCCCATGGGCCCAGTCCCCCCAGGACTGAGCTGGGCTGAGCTGACCTCGGTCCTGGGCCCTCATGAGACCACTCTCCCCAGGACTGAGCTGGGCTGAGCTGACCTTGGTCCTGGGCCCCCCATGGGCCCACTCTCCCCAGGACTGAGCTGGGCTGACCACGGGCTGGAGGGTTTTCCTCAGCGAGGGAGCACGTGTTTTGAGTCCTGGCCTCCTCACGTGCACCTGCGCTTCTCGGCCGCACATTCTGTTCGGTTCTGCATCGGTGAGCAGGGCCTGGAGTCTCCTGAAATGGGTTTCGTGGTGCCCTTAGGGCCAGGGCCTGAAGCCCCTCCAGCACCCTGATGGCCCCGAGCCACCTGTCCTCCTGTCCCTCTGGGCCACTGGAGCGTCTGCGTCCTAGGCCGCGGCATTCCCGGAAGCAGCAGCAGCGCTGGGGTAGGTTTGCTCGGGCAGTGCTGTGCTGGAGGAGTGTCCCCAACTCCAAGTGGGGGGAAGGTATACACCTCGTCATCGGCAAATGCTCAAAATCAGAGCCCCCTGGCCTGTCCCAGCCAGTTAGGAAGCCTGCACCCGCTCCTCTTGGCCCAGGGAAGCCCCTCCCACACTGGCCTTTCTCGGGGCTCACTAGGCACCAGGGTCACCCCTGAAAGTCTCACGGGTCTAGCGCAGCCCTCTGCTAGGGAGTGGGAAACTCCACTGGGTGGACACATCACTTATTTGTCCAGCGTGCTGACTGCTGGCCCAGAGCTGAGATAGACGCCTGCCCAGGTGCCCGTGTGGACAGAAGGTGCTCCTGGCACCGGCATCCGGGATGCTGCAGGGAGCCTGGCGCCCCCCCCCCCCACACCCCTTACAGGGCCTCCCAGCTCCCTAGGGCAGTGGTCGGCAAACTGCGGCTCGCGAGCCACATGCGGCTCTTTGGCCCCTTGAGTGTGGCTCTTCCACAAAATACCACGGCCTGGGCGAGTCTATTTTGAAGAAGTGGCGTTAGAAGAAGTTTCAGTTTAAAAAATTTGGCTCTCAAAAGAAATTTCAATCGTACTGTTGATATTTGGCTCTGTTGACTAATGAGTTTGCCGACCACTGCCCTAGGGCTTTCACATACAGTGGATTCCAGAAGGTCGGGGCTTCCCACTGGGGAAAACTAACCGTGGATTGCCTGGGAAACTCACCAAAACAAGCCAACAGAGGTTGAAACCCCGCCCAGTGCACCAGCTCGGCCACTGCCTAAGCTGCCTTTCCCATCTCTGCCCCTAGCAACATCTCACCCCAGGGAGCAGGACACTTGGGATGTGGAAGGTCAGGGTGTGTCTGCGCCTGAGCTAGGTTGTCCCTGGGTGGGGCAGGGCATGTGCTGAGGGGTATGTGTGGGGGTGGCGGGGGGGGGGGGTGGTGGTGGCAGGGGGCGGGGTGTTGAGGCTCTGCCCTCTCTGGCTGCTTTGCTTCCATTCATCAGCCTGCAGTTCCCCAACCCTATCCTTTGAAGCTGCAATAAATATTGATTCAGGAAAATCAATGTGTTTCCGAGGACCTGGATCGATAGCAAAGTTATAAGGATCAGGGCAAAGTCGTCCATGCGCTAACTTCTGCGTTGCTACGAGTCTGGACGTAAATGTACTGGCCACATAGCAAGGGGGCCAGCACCAGTGGCCGGGTCCACCCAAGGTTCCAGCAGAAATCCATCCTTCACCCTCACCTGGCCATGACTGAGGGGGCACTGACAGGTAGCACCCAGTGGCCCTTTTATGCCCCTGCCTGTGCCAAGCTCCCATCTCAAATGATGCCTGCCTCTCCCCCTCCCCCATCCCCATGCCTGTCTGGGCATCTCTCGTGGGCACCTCAGCAGGTCTGTACCTGTGGCTATGGGTCTACGTCAGAGCAAAGAACCCTGACAAGACAGCCTCCCTCGGGGCTCTCTCTGTGGCCCCTGCTGTCCTGCTGGTGGCATGCCCCTGAGATGGGGAGCTCACCACCTCCTAAGCTGTCTTTCCCATCTCTGCCCCTAGCAACACCTCACCATGGCTCCTGGGACACAGAGAGGGCACCCGCCCCAAACGCACACTTCAGGAGGCACCCCTGCCTGCTCAAGGTCACTCTGGCTGCTTCCCACAGCTCCATCACCGCCACCTGGTCTGTCCCCTCCATCTCTCTGATCACGTTTTCCCTGAGTCCAGTCTGAATCCCGGGCTGGCCCATGGGGTCCTCTGGGGCTCCCTCACCCCTCGGCACCTTTGCACCTGCTGCTCCCTTTGCCCGGGGCTTGTGTCCTCCCTTCTCTGCCCTCTATCCACATCACACCCCCTTTGCCGGTCCTTCTCTGAGCTCCCACCTGTGGGAACTGCCCTCCCAGAGGGCGAGGCTGGGACCCGGGACCCTGGGAGGAAGCCCTCTGCACCTCTCCTGTGCGAGGCTGGCCAGGACAGGCTCCGGGGGTGGCAGGTGCCTGTCCTTACCCGTCTATTTCTTGCACATTTCTTCCTCCACTCCCCGCAGTTGGTCTCCCCCGCCCCGCAACCATTTCTCATGTCTCCAGCTCACTCTGTTTCCCTCGAACTTCAAGGCTAGGGCTGGTGTGATCCAGCGGGGCTGCTTTCTGAGAATTTGGGAAATGCAGATGTGATGTTTCTAGCTAATAGCCCCAAATCACTCTCGCCGCCCCATTAGCAGGGAAACCGGCCTGTGTACATTACGCACTGCCTAAGTGGGAGCCGAGGCAGCGGTTTTATGACCCCATAAAACTTTGGGAGTTTATTGCTATTGAACAAACATGTAATCCGATGCTTCAAGTTCAATATATGTAGCCGTCGGCATCCAGAGCCGGCTGCAGCTGCGGCTCAGTGGCAGGGCCACGCGGCTGCGTAGGCTGGGCCCCGGAGATATCAGATGCTTCCAGTTCCCTTCGGCGGCTTCTGTTCCTTTCTGTCGGCACCACCGTGTCCTCCAGCCCACAGTTTTGGGCCCCACATTCTGATCTAAGGACTTTGGAACTGATGGGTGGTTGACTGGCTGCAGGAGGGGAAAGATTTATGGTGGCCATGCCGGGGCCTGTCCTAAACACTGAACAGCCCAGACGGTGGGCAGAGGGGATGGGCGGCCACCTGGGACCCAGGGCTCTGGGCAGAGGGTTGGCTCATAGCCCCAGGGAAAGGGGCTGTTCTGGGGGTGCCAAGGCAGAGGCCTCAGCAAAGGGGTTGTGTGTTCCCAGGCCCCGCAGAGCTCCTGGCAGGAAAGGGGGAAGGGTCAGACTTGGGGGGAGGTCCGTAGCTATGGCTTACACACCAGAAGCCCCTTCAGAAGTCCCCACCTACCCCTCTATTCATCCACCTGTCCACCCACTGATTCAGCCACCCAGCCATCCTCCCACACAACCACCTATCCATCCCTCTATCCACTCACCTATCCATCATCCACACACTCACTTATCCATCCACACACCTGACCATCCATCTATCCATTCATCCACCCATCTGTTCATCCACCCACCTATCAGACTTTTCTGTCTGCTCACCCATTCATTCTCCCTCCATCCACTTGCCCACTTATCTATCTGTCTCCCCGTCCCCTCCCCACCTAGAGCTACCCGTCATCTAGGGTCAGGGCTGTCCTTTCAGTCCCCAGAGATGACTCAAGCCTGGGAAGGCCTCAGCGACTCACATCATCACACAGAAGATGCTGACATTATTGCTATGGCTTTTCCAGGGTACCCACGGGCTCTTGTCCTGGGCTTCCTCCCCCAGGAAGTCCTTCCTCCTATCTGTGTATTTCATAGATTTATTCTAAATAATGGAGACCCCTGTGACTAAGGATAGTTGATTTCCTTCCATTCTTCCACTCTTTCTTCCAAGTTCATATGTGCCTCTCTGTGCCCGTCTATTCTGCTTTTTCACTTTGCATTATTGGATGTTGCAGCTGTTCGCACCTTTTCTGCGGCTACAAGTGATGCTGTGGCCACACCTGAGTCCACTCAGCTGGGTCTGCCCGTCTGAGTCAGACGCCATCAGCACAGATCCCAGAGAAGGTTCAGCAATGCTTGACTCAGGACACTGAGAACCTGGCCCACTGACCGCCCGTCCCCCCGCCCCCCCGCCCCGGGCCCCTCAGTAGATGAGGGATTTCTGTGGGGCCTGGCTGGAGGGGCAGGGGAGTGGGGCTGGGGGCTGGGGGCTGGGGAAGGCTGATGCCCCGGGTTAATTTCTCATGCTGGCAAGGTGTTGCCTTCTCTGCAATGTGCTCACGTTCCTGGTCTTTGGGCTTCGTGTATGCTCGTGCTATGCTGATGAGATTAATTGCCCCTATTCCTTGCTTGACTTTTAACTGCCTGGTGTCTTTGGAACTGATTGCCAATTGACTGGTTGCAGGTCAGCCACCTGAGAGTTGAGGTTTACGCAAAGTGCACTCATCCTTGCCTTTGCTCGGAGACAGTTCTTTCCCATGGGGAGTTCGGTCAGTGTTTGCCTCTGTTTACATCCGGTTCCTTCCAGCGGCGTTGGTTCTTCTTCTGTCAGCACCACCGTATACTCCAGCCACACTTTTGGGTTCCACGCTCTGATCCAGAGGACCTGTGGGATCCGTTTCTCCCTCCCTCCCTCCCTTCCTCCTAAGAAATTGGAGTTGGGGGCTGCAGGAGAGCGTGGCGGGGTGAGCTGGGGACGCTGAAAAACAGAGGGATGGCCCTCTGAGAGGGAGCTAGTGAGCAGGCAGGGAGACCCCCTGGGGCTGGGGGCTGATGGCGGGGGGTGGTGGTCTTGAGGCCCCAGCTCGGCTCTGTGTGTCTCTTGCTGGTCCAGCCTTTCTCTGTGCAGCAGCCTCATCCCTTATGGCTGAAATTTGGCCCTATCAGCTCCTGGGCGGATCCGGAGGATTCATCGCTAGAGAGGAGGGGCTGTTCTACTGCCTAGCCTTGTCAAGTTCATTATCAGCCTCCACTAGCACTTGACCTGTGGCCTGTGCTAGGCTCCTGTCAAGTCATTACTGCTAATTGCAAGGACTGGTGGTGCCTCTGGCCTCTGTCTCCTGGATCTCAGCTTCTGCCCTGTGGAGGTCCATGGGTGTGGGGAGGGGTGCGAGGGAGGGCATGCAGTCAGGGACCGGAGCTGGAGTGGGGCAGCTCCTCACAGAGCCCCCATCCGGCTGCCCGACTCCCCACACTGGGCTGGGCCAGGCCCCTCTGCGCTGCATGCAGTTGGGTCCACTGGCCTGGAATCACCAGGATTCTTAGAGCCCCTGCATTGCCAGGCACCCAAGGCGTTAAGAGTGGACCCCTGGACAGAGAGTCTGTAGGGTGGGCGTGGCTCTGCTGAGGGCAGGGCTCTGAGAGTATGTTCTGTTCTGGCCTTGGTCCCTCCCCTGCCCGTCTTGTGACTCTGCCCACTCTCCCCTTTCCGCAGGGGCCACGTCAAGACCTGCAGAGGTGGGGGCACGTAGACTCACTCACTGGATCAACAAACTCTTTCCAGGCTGTGCAGTGCAAGGGGGAGGGGGGCTGACCTGGACCCTCCATGGCATCACTGACCATTCGTTTTTATTGCAACAAGTTCCTTGCTGGAGGTGTGAGACTTCAGGGCACCCTGGGCAGATGTTGGTCCTCTCCCAGCTGCCCCCGGGCCCCACAGCTCATCACAAAGGTGGATGGCTCTCTCCTGAAAGTTGCGGCTGGTCCACTGAGGCATCCTGCCCCTCCTCGGCCTCTGCAGGTCCTGGGCTGTGCTCCGCAGCTGTTCGGCCCCCTGGGTCCTCCCCTGTCAGCAGGGGCTCCGTGATTCACCCCGGTGGAGAGGTGCCGGGAACAGATGTAAGCTGGGCACAGATGTAAGCGCAGCTCCTGAAACCTGGGATCCCGAGGAAGTCGGCCCAGGTGCTGCTGGGAGTGTCACCCTCACCACAGCCTCCAGGATGCGTGGAGCGGCTTCATCTCTGCTGAATTATGGATTTAATAGCAGAGAAGCGAGCAGGCCGCCTGGGGGCTCCGTGCTGGCTCAGGGCCGGGGGCCAGGGCCAGGGCTGCCATCGCCCGGCACCCGCCTGCCCTCTGTCAGCGGCGGATGCAAGCGAGAGATTTATCCTCCCCAACTTTATGCGGCAGTAACAGAGAGGAGGCTGAGAGGCAGAAGCTAAATAATTGATGGTCCTCGCTTGCTCGTGTACTCTGGGTCTGGGGGCGGGATGACCTCGGAGAGCTGGGAAGTGAGCCAGAGGAATGGAGGACCCCGACTCGACTCGGGGACCCAGGGGTCACAGACACCTCGGCGAGTGTCTTCAGGAGCAGAGCTCGGAGGACCCCAGGGTTGGCCTACCCGCTCCTCGTCCCCTAACCCCGTGGCTGGATGTGGCCCCGTCAGGCTTCTGGGCTCTGTTCTCAGCCATGGGAGCCATGGGAGGCGAGTGGAGGGTGAAGGGATGGGGCTGGGCTCTGTACCCCTTAGCACCCCCTTTCCTGGCAGCCTCGACCTCCCTCCAAGGAGTATCCCCACCTGCTGGATACACCTGCCCCCCACATTGTGCTCTCTCTTCTCCTCTCTGCCTGCCCACCCTCCAGCAGCCCGAGGGCCACTCCCTGCCAAGGACACGGTTACACACTCAGTGTCCCCTCCAGGCCGGGGTCCCTGGACTTTGGCTCTGGGCTGTCCCAGGTGCTGAATGGACATGGTCATAAAACACTCACATGTCACACCACCCGCACGCTCCTGGGCCCCAGGCCCCCTGAGAGGCTCAAGGGCAAGTGACTGTCATAGGAGGGCACCGAAGTGACCTAAGCTGCCCCATATTCGCCCCCCCACCCTTCTCCTGTGGGCAGTCCCGGAGCCCTGACTGCAGCTGCTCCCTGTGGCCCCCGGAGTGCCCAGGGGAAGGCGTTTACCAGGTGGGCGGAAGGCTGAGCCCCAGCGGATCATCCCCCTTGAGTTTGCTTCCAATTAACACTTGTTTAGTGCAGCTTTCCTCCTCCAAATCTCCCCTCACACCTCCGGGCACTCCCTCGGCCCAGCATAATCTGCTGAGCTCTTGCTCAAATATAAGCAGCTTTGCTGCTTACTAACACAGCTAATCCAATTTGGGTTTTGGGGATTGGAGGTGGGCGGCGCCGGCGATCAGACAATCCGAGGAGGACCCAGGGCTGGGGCAGCAAGGGTGGGCCCTGGGCCAGGGTCGTTATCATGAGTCCCCTCCCCAGACACAGAAGCCTGGCCAAGGAGGAGGGCAGCTATGAGGGTCTCATAGAGGCAGAGCTGGCTGCAGCCTGGCCAGGGCTCACCCTGACCAGGGCCCAGCCCCACCCTGTGCCACACACCCCTTGTCCCCGCGGTCGTCCCTCTGCCTGTCCTGGATGATGACTGGCAGGTGCACCATGTGGCCCTGCAGCTGGATGGATCACTGGGAGACCAGGCCCAGTGCACCCCGTTTCTTGAAGAACCAGCAGGGACCCAGGAGTGTGGGTGGGGCCTGCACTTTGGGGCCTAAGTGTCACTGGGCCAGGGCACATGCCGCTCAGCCTGAGACCCTATCAGGGGTCCTCAAACTTTTTAAACAGGGGGCCAGTTCACTGTCCCTCAGACCGTTGGAGGGCCGGACTATAGTTTAAAAAAAAAACTATGAACAAATTCCTATGCGCACTGCGGGCCTGGGACGAGTCGGCTGCTAAGCAGGACAGGCAGCGGCACCTGGAGGGCCGGATAAATGTCCTCGGTGGGCCGCATGTGGCCCGTGGGCCGTAGTTTGAGGACCCCTGCAGCTGAACCCGCCTTCCCCCCTTTCTGGTTCCCCCACCCCTATGCCAGGGCTCCTGGATCTCCTTGTCCCTCACTACCAGCCCTGGCCTCAGCGCTCTGCACCCGCCGCCCCTCTACCCTCCCCCCCCCCCACCCGCCCAGCCCAGCTTGCGGAGCCTGGCAGACAGAGGTCTTCCAAGAGCCCCCTTGCTGGGTTTTGCCTGCCAGCGGCAGAGACCGTGAGACTAACCAAAACACGTGTAGCTTCCAGTTGACGGATTCAATTCAATTCCACAAATATTGACCACTGTCTAAGCCACTCGCCCTCCAGCGCTGCTCGTTCCTCTCAGATACCCAGAGTGATAGCCAAGTCAACCTGCTTAATCGGGCCCGACAATGTCAGCAGGTCACAGTGAAGGAGCGGAGGCTCTGCAGGGCCCCCAGCAGGTGGGGCCAGAGCTGGGGTCTGAACACGGCCCCAGGCTGGCCACCAACAGCCATGGAGTGTGCCAGGGGTGTGGGGCTCAGGTCAGCTGAGGGCCAACCATGCCTGGCAGGCCAGAGGCCATGGTGGGGAGGGGCCAGGGGGCTCTGCCTGGACCCTGAGGGGAGCTGAGTGAGCCCAGCCTATCCAGACTCCAGGCCTGTGTGGGCATCTCAGCAGGATCTGGTGGCTGGATGGGCCGGGACAAAGCCACTCCGGAGTGCCCACTGGGGAAAGTGTTTGCCAGGCAGGCAGCAGGAGTGGCCCACATGCCCTGGGTACACGGCAGGGGCTCAGCACCTGACCCAAGCTCTTCCTGCCCCTTCTTGGGGCAGCTCCTCTCTGCTGGGGCTTCCCTCTCCTTTATCCAGCCACACAACTCTGCCCTCAGCATCTTTGCCCGAGACTCCTGGACCCTGTCTGGGGCTTCAAGGCCCAGGGTGGAGTGGAGGGGGCCAGGGAGGGGCTGGAGCACAGGGTCTCTATCAGGCCATGTGTGAGCCCCTCATGCTATCAGGGTTCAGTGCACACCCAGGCCGGGAGCACCGGGGGAGCCTGGAGTTCAGTTCCTGGTCAGACACAGGATGGACAGTCAGATCCCACCTCAGTGGCCCTCTGGCCCAGCACCCTAGAAGTCGCCCTGAGTGGCACCCCTAAAACACCTTGAGCAGAGCAAGGTGCATTCCCTCATTTCTCAGGCCCTTATTCTCCAGGCCCACCTGTGCGAGGCTGGGGCTAGTCACTCACACCTTAGAGTGAGCGAGTGGCCCCTGACAGGCAGGCCCTGGGCTTTGGGGTGGCCTTGTGCACGCGAGGACTGTACACGTGTGGAAGGAGCTGAGCACCTGGGGCAGCCCCTGCCACCTGTGCTGTCCTGACCTGGCAGCTAATCTCTGCTGGGGACTGCAGCTCAGTGGTGACCCTGGGCACTGGGAAATTAATCAGAAATGGAACTGATGGATTAAAGTGGAACCAGGAGAATTGATTTTTCTCCCTGGGCGCTTAAATGCTGCTCTCAGTCAGGTAAGAACTCCCGCGTAGGGATGGCCCTGGAAGCAGAGTCAGGTCAAGCTTCGGCCCAGCCTTCGGGAGGAACCTTGTGTGGAGTCCCTTCTCCTCCAGACAATGGGGACCCACCGTCCCCGCCAAGGGCTGTGCGACACCAGGCCAGTCCCAAGCCTGTGGGGCCTCAGTGGCCTTGATGTAACCCAGGGAGAGCTAGTGGCTCATCACTCACTCATTCATTCATGCATTTGACAATCTCTGTCAATGATAGCACACATGACAGTCCCAACCAGGTGTGTGTGGGACCCCAACATACACCTCCGCCCACTGCCGTTCTCCTGTGCCCTCTGCCCTGCAGTCCCACCCTAGCCTGCCACCCTTCTGCTGGGCGGCAGGCGTGGGTTGAGTTAGGCAGGGTGGACACCCCCTTGTCCCAGCTGCTTGAGCCTGGAAGTGAGGCTGGGCACCGCAGGCAGCCCTGGGCTGTGTGATGCCAGGTCTGGGGCTCTGAGCCACTGGAGTGTAGTGTTTGCTGTGCCCTGACTTGGGTTTGGCAGCGGTGACGGGTGGTGTTGGCAGGCACTGGCTGAGGAAGGGCAGGTGACCCAGTGCTGGGCCTGGTCTTGGTGTCACATGCCCATGTCAGCCTGACCCTGGGAGGCTGGGAGGGACCAGAGAGGCCCAGGGTGGCAGATGAATCCCTGGGGGCCTGGATGGGGCTCAGCCTTGGGGACTCTGGGGTTAAGTTCATCACTGGACACCATTAATACATATAGCTCCCCCCCAAAAAAGGGGCACAGATAAAATCCTGGTGACAGTGAGCAAGCCAGCCCGGGCGATGGCTGGGATTCCTGAGCCCAGACCCTTCAGGAAGTTCCGCTGTCCACCTCTCTGAGGCTTGGCCAAGGATGCTGGTTTCTGTCAGGTGTGTGCCCGAGCCTCCGTTTCCTCCTCCATGTGGCAACCTGACCCGCAAGGTTGGCTTAGGGGTGCAGAGAAACAACAGGAGTCCCCTTGCCCCTCCTTAAACCACAGGCTGCAGACCCTTGCCCAGGGTGAGAGAGGGCTCCTGTGTACCACCCACCCGGTGGTCTCTGGCAGCCCCTCCTGGCCGTCAGCACGGGTGACCCAATCAGACTGTGGCCTCTGGTGGCCCCATGGACTGACTGCAGCAGAAGCGCTGAGTTGGGAGAGCAAAGGGCGTGCTGAGGTGACCTGATGGCCGCCAGGAGCTGGGCTGCGATAGGGCAGCAGTGCCAAGCAGCCAGTGCCCAGGATGGGCAGGAGACCAGGTGCCCATGATGCCAGCCAGGTGAGAGCTGAGGCCCCAGCAGGCCGGCCACGCCATCTCCAGCAGCTCTGGCCTCTGAGCTATGCGTGTGACCCACGCAGGCAATGGGGGACGTGCGTTAGACCCAGCCCCAGCCCTGAATGCACGGTCCACTGGCGTCGTGGCCTCTGCGTGGGCCCCTTCCTCAGGTCAGAGACCCTCCTCACAACCAGATAGCCTGGGTGTCGTGGCAATCGAAAAGAAAGAAGGTCCAGGCCCCCGGGCTGCTCTCTACCACTGTGAGGACCACAGTTGGCTGTCATGCCATCCAGCCTTGCTTCCCTCCGTCCCTGCAGCATGGCACACGTTTGTACACATGGGGAGACTGTGTCCCCCCATTGCTCCCTCAGCTCACTCTTGGGTCCTGGGCTCCCCCAGGGGATGAGGGCAATCTGCCACGCCAGCCAGAAACTCCACCTGCCCTGCCCAGCCCTCGAGAGCTGAGTCAGCTTCTCCCACTCCTGCCCTGTGAGCATAGGTGTGGGTGGTCCTGAGGTGCTGTCCCGAGACCCCAAATCTCCCCTTTTTAAAGCTAGAACTTCCTGGTGGTGGAAGGTCGTGCCTGTCCAGGTTGTACCACAAGCCTGGGCCTCTGCCTGGGGGTGGGGCAGCCCCCACGGACATCCAAGTTTGAACCAGGCCCCATGCGCTGGGAGTGGCCGGGGCCATGCTGGGTGGAGCCTGGGCCCTGGGAAAGGCCTGAAGCTGTAGGTGGGCTGCTGTGGGAGGCCTGGGTGCTGAGCAAACCTGGTGCAACCTCGATGAACAAGCCTGTTGGCTCAGGACCAGATGCTTGAGGGCCACTCAGGTATGGGCAGGGGCCAAGCAGGTGGCAGGGTGGCCAGGGGGCTCAGGCCTGGCAGGGCTCTCCTCAGGCTGACCCGCAGCAGCATCTGACTGGTGTGGGTACAAGAGCTGGCCCCTGCCGCAGAGCCGACAACTCCGGATGCTGCTCACATGCTGGGCTCCCCTGGGGTCAGGCCGGCCGCAGCCTTGCTGAATGCTCATCTCTGCTCAGCCCCCCTCCCCTGTACAGCCTCCCTCTCTTCCCTCCTGGAGTCCCGCTCCAGGCATGGCTGCTTTGGTGGACCTTGAGCTGACAGCCAACCAGTAGCACGTCCCCCAACCTCCTTTCCCTCCTCTGCTTGGCCTTGCCCTGACTGCTCCCCCCAACTCACCCCACCTGTCTTGCAGGCTCAGCTGCCACTCAGCTCCGGCTGGGCTGCCCCTGGTTGAGCAGGAGACCCTCCTGGCTGTGCCTCCGTCCTTGATCAAGGTTGTGGCCTGGTACCCAGGGGAGCTGGCCTGCCAGGCCCATCCCTCCATGCCAGCACCTGGCCCTGAGGGTCTCAGAGCTGCCATCACCCTCAAAGTCATGTCAGGCCGGCAGCCAGAGGCACGGAGGACCATGCGGACCAACAACTCTCCTGCTGCCACAGCGGGAGCACGGCCTGCAGTGCCCTTCGGCTTTCCACTGTTAACTAGCTTCTCCCCACACTCAGCCCCTGACCCCCTGGCCTGGGCCCTCGCAGCCCCCAGACCTGCCCGTGTTGACTCTCCCCCTGGCTGGGCAGCCCTAGTGCCACCTGGAACCCTACAGTGCACCCAGGGATAGAAGTCTGTGTGCGGCTCCTACGCCACCTTGTCACCTGAAGACCTCCCTCTGTCTGGCTCCCAGGGTCTGGGCCCAGGAGGTTGACTTTGACTCCTGTCCTGTTTTGGCACAGAACCCCCTGCCACTGTCTCCTTCTGGCCTCTGTTGCCTGGGCCAGCGCAGCCACTTGTCACAAGTCCCCTGGATCACATGTTTTCCAGGCCTTTAGAAATCTCAGGGATGAGGTTCATGTGAGAAGAGGTCTTTGTCCCCATCTTTGCTGTCTTATTTCTGCCGCCCCCCCGCCCCTCCCACAATCCCATAGGGCAGAGCCCAAGTCCTTGCTTGTCTCATTCCCCATCACCCGCCTGCCTGGGGCCCCAGTTCCAGGGAGGGCTCCAGAGTGCCCAGCCCCATGGTGCCCAGTCTCCACAGCCGCTGAGCAGGTGGGCAGCTGAGCAGACATGCTGGCTGGCTGCCAGGCCTCAGAAGTCACTGCCCACAGCCCACTCACTGGTTGGCCCAGAGCCTCAGTGGGTGATAAGGGCAGACAGGGTGTCACTGTGGTGCAGGGAGAAAGTCTGGAGTAGCTGGTGAGCCCACGTTGCTCCCCTGACACATGGGAGGTGGCAGCCACAGGTGAGACACCCACCTCCGAATGTCAGCGAGGGGTCTGTGCAAAGGGCCGGCGTGAGAACCAAAGGACAAAATGTGCTTGTGTGTGTGCATGTGAACATGAGCGTGAACATGCAAGTGTGCAAGGGTGTATGTGTATGTGAGCATGCCAGTGTACCCCTGTGTGAGTGTGCATGTTTGGGTGTGTGAGAACGTGTGAGTGAACAAGCCTATAAGTGTGCATGCGTGATGTGCGTGCCTGCATGTGAGTGAGCCTGTGGGTGTGCAAGTGTGTTGTGAATGTGCATGAGTAACTGTGTATATGTGCACATGAGTGTTTTTACTTATGACAAGCATGTGAGTGTGCATGTGAGTCAGCATGTGTTAGCCAACATATGTGAGTGTACAAATGTGTATGTGTGTGAGGGGGTGGTCCAGCTTTTACATCTGTGTGACTTGGCTTCTAGGAATGACTTGGACAGCTGCGTTGGTCCAAAGGTGTGGCTGAGCCCCCAGGCAGTCTTAAGGAATCGGGTGACAGTCCAGGATCCCTCTGAGGGGAGCTCTTGGCCCATCAGTGTCGACAGGGCGGTCATGACCAGCCTGGGAGCTGGCACAGGCTCTGGGGCGGGAGGACACACCCCTGGCCTTCCTCTGGGCTTCGTGATGATCAGCAACTTGCAGGGGAAGTGTCAACAGTGCGGGCTTGTCAGGGGCTACTCCTATGACACTCCGCAGAGGCGGCTGCGCTTCCGGCCAGGCCATCCAGGGGACTCGGCCCAGGGCCTGCCCCCGTGACCCCAGCCTCCGCTGGCCAATGTCCACCGTCAGCAGAGCAATGGGCACCGCACTGTGTTCCCTGTGAATCTGGGGTGAGAACAGCCGGCTGGACGGGGGCGTTTTCACAGCAGAGCTGGCTGGCGGAGCTGGTGGGTGTCAGCGCTGCTGTAGTTAGCACAGAGGAGATTGAGGCTGAGGCGCCGAGCCTGTGGCTGAGCAGTGCTGGGGGGAGGGCGCTGGGAAGGAGGGTCTTGACCAAGACAGCCAGAGGCTTAGACCTTGGGGGCTGTGCTGCCAGGTAACCATGCCAGCCTGGCAGTGTCTGGGGGACTCGGGCCAAGGTCTGGCGTGCTTGCCTTGCATGTTTGGTTCCGAAGCCCCTGACAGGATGGCTTGGTGCCACTCAGAGACTCCTTGCCACACAGACACGCCATCCCTGGCCTTACTCCCCACCTGGCAGCGGGACTGTAGACACCTGGTCTCCCCACCCCCCCCCCCGCCCCGGCCTCTGGACCCTGGGAAGCTACTTTCTCTGATTTGGGTGACCCCCCCGCCAACTGCACGCCCATGCCCACCTCCCTCACAGCTATCCCAGCAGCCCCAGTAGGTGTTGGTAACTGGAGGCGCTGGCTCAGTTGGTGTTTTTGGAAAACAGCCCATCGAGGCAGGAACGGCCTAACCTGTCTTCCTAGCAGGGTTGTTGGGCTGGGGGTGTGCATGTCTTGCTCCTGCACCCCCAGGTTCCTGTCTCCCCTGCGTAGCCTTTCTTGCCTGGTGTCTCTCCCCAACACGCCCCCCCACCCCATGCCTGCCCGCCTGCCTCAGGGTGAGAAATTTCGCAGTGGCGTTCTCCTTGCCAGCTTGTGTCTCACGTTGGGGATGTTTCCATTTTTACAGCAGAAAGCAACATATTCCAAGCGCCTCAGCCACAGCCAGAGCGCAGCGGCCCCCAGGGAGCCACTGCCACGTCAGATGCGTTGGGGGGAGCGGCTGCTCTGCCAGCCACGGCCCTAATTGCTGCCACTCAGGGAGCCGCTGTCGCCTGGGGCGGTGGGGAGTGACTGAGGGGGCACTGGCAGGCAGGAGCCACCAGGTGTCCGGTGCAGGCACAGTGGCTGGGCCTAGGCGGTGTCCACATCGGCTGGCAGCAGCACGGCCAGAGACCCGGTGTTGGTCCTGGGACGGGGCTTTGCCTGTCGGACAGGCATCAGGTGGGGTGCCGGGTGGCTCCAGGCTGAGTGGGTGTTAGCCAGGTGTGTTGGGGTCCTGGCACCGCTTCTGTCAGCCTTGAGGCCCCGGCAGCCTGACCCGTGGCTGCTTTGAGAAGGGACTGAGACGGCTCGCGGTGGCTCTGCTGCCATCACCATTCCTGGACTTGATTCTGCCGCCAAATGTCACCTGCAGATTCCGTCTTCATTTCCAGGAGTGGGAGAAACATGGTGTCACCTCCCAGGATGGCTTAGGGCCGGCCTCCCGGGGTGTATGACCCTGATGTCACTGCAAGGACCAGTAGGAAGATTTTCTCGGGAAGAAATACTGGCTGCCTAGGGCAGTGGTCGGCAAACTGCGGCTCGCGAGCCACATGCGGCTCTTTGGCCCCTTGAGTGTGGCTCTTCCACAAAATACCACGGCCTGGGCGAGTCTATTTTGAAGAAGTGGCGTTAGAAGAAGTTTAAGTTAACCGACTTCTGTGCATGGGCTGCGAAGTTTCAATCGCACTGTACGTGCACACCCGCATGTGGTATTTTGTGGAAGAGCCACACTCAAGGGGCCAAAGAGCCGCATGTGGCTCGCGAGCCACAGTTTGCCGACCACTGGGCTAGGGCATAGCAGCACCATGAGCTTGACCTCTGGAGGTCTCACCAGCCGGTGTGAACTCCACTCTGCTCCGGAGGCCTAGGGAGAAAAGGGACAGAAAGGGCGCAAGGGCCACTTGGCAATTTGCAAACACAAGGCTAAGAATTCTTAGGAAACAGGAGGGGACAGCTGCTGCCGGCTCCAACGTTTTGCACCTGGAAATAATAGAGTGCTTCTGGCTCACCACTTTGGGGGGCATTGCCGGCTCTGCAGGGAAAGGGCGTGTGCCAAGGGCAAGACCTGCAGTGAGTTCCGGACCCCGGGAGGCAGGGTGGGACTCTCGGCTGTGCCTCCACCGTGTCCCAGGGCCGACCACCAGGCTGCGCCCACAGGCTCCAGATAAGGAGAGGTGGACTGAGGTGTGGAAGCCCGGCATGAAGAGGGGTGGCCAGCCTGGCCCTGCAGCTCCTGTCTCTTCAGGGCACGACAGGGACTCGGGATTGCTTGGCTTCGGGTGATCCCAGGGGCCCTCCTGTCAGGGGTGCTTAGCCAGAACCACGATTACCTGTGCGGTACCTGTAGCTCTGCCACACCGGGAGGCGGTGCGGAGGCTCCATACACAGAGGCCTGGGGCCTGAAGGGGCAGGGCTGGTCCCGGGGCCCTGGGAGTCCTGGACCATGTGGAACTGAGTCTGGAGAGCGGGGTGCAAATCCCGCCTTGTCCATGGAGCAACTGTACTACCTGGGCCAGACGACCTGGGCCCACGCTGCCCTCCAGCCTGTGACCCCAGCACCAGCTCCTCCTGGGCTTAGCTCCAGGCCCCACCAGGGTCATGTGTGTGCCGTTGCTGGACTTCCTGTCATTGAGTCCACCTGCAGGCACCCTCATCCTCACAGGGAAGGGAGCCCGCCAGGGTCATGCACCTCGCCAGGGTTTCTGGCATTCACTGGGAGGTCTGAGTAGCGGTTCCTGCTAAGGTCCCACAGTAACTCCTGGCTCCTTGGTCCAACCTCCCACTCCCAAGCCTCAGTTTCCCCTCATTAAATGGGGCATAATCTCCATGTGGGAGAGGAGACTGCACCCCTTCACCCTCTCCAGGATTCTAGCCTCAGTCCATCCTTGTGTTGCCATCCCTGTACGCTAGTGTTTCACGTGGGGATCCAGGACCTTCTGTCCTTTAAGGTGGGGGCCCCCACTATCAGACACTTGGGGTGTGGGCAGCGGCAGGGGCAGACATTCACATCTTCTCCTGCCCCACTTCATGAAGACACTAGAGACCTTCACCAACCCCTCTCCCCTGCCCGGGCCCTGCCCCATACTGCTCTGCCCTCACCCCACACCCTAGTCCTCAGCCCCTCTTGGCACCCCCAGGGCGCCCGGCTGTGCATCCCTGAGCCTCTAGTTGGGCTGCGCCTTCTTTGATGATGTGACTTTCTGGTTGAGACCCGCCCACCGTGCCGTGGCTGCTCCATCCCGCCCGTCACCATCACTGAGACGGATTCCCCCTCATGTGGGCCCCCAGGGAAATCAGAGCTGTGTAGTTTTGCTAGTGATCACTCCTCAGCTCCCCATCTCCTCGGCCTCAGAGATGCCATCCACGCCACGCCATACAGACATGCCAGCGCACGAGTGGAAAGACCGAACCTGACAGGGCTGCTGGGCCCTCCCAGTTTTTAAAAATTTTAAATGGTTTTTTTTTTTAAATTGATTTTAGGGAGAGGAACATACAGAATCATCAATGAGAGAGAAATATCATCCATCGGCTGACTCCTGCACGCCCCTTACTGGGGATCGAGCCCGAAACCGGGGCACACGCCCTGACTGGGAATTGAACCCATAACCTCTGGGTGCATGGGTTAACGCACAACCACTGAGCCACCCACTGGGCTGGGTCCTCCCAGTTCGATTGGCCATCCTGCCCAGGGCTCCACCACGGCTCTCCACCCCCCTGACAGATGCCCCCCCACCCAGCAGCCCTGGGTGTCCTCCCAGCACTCCAAGGCCCACTGGAATCTGTGCCATTCTGGGGGGCTGCTGGTCCAAGGAGTAGGACGAGGGAGGAGCTAACCCAAAGGGGTAGGTCTCACCGGGCCCCTGCCCACCCCTGTGCCTGGATGGTGGTACCTCATGACGCCCCTTCCCTGCCCCGTTAAGTTGTCCGGGGCTGCCTGTTTTAAATGCAGGTTTCATTATTATTCAGGTCTGGCAAAGCCAACAGATCAGGAGACAACTGGATACTCACCGTTCCCAAGAGGAGGGGGCAGGACACGTCAGGAGGGGGCTCATGGGGAAGCACCTGGGTTGGTCAGGGGGCTGAGGGGGAGGGGGAGCCGTGGGCTCCTCCTGAGCCTTAAATGTGATTTCCCGGGGAGGAAACAGGCGAGGCCGGGAGGCAGGCTCAGGATTGGCTGGTTGGAATCATTTCAGCACTCTGGGGTATAGGAGCTTCCCCGGTTGTCTGGTAATGGGTCCAGGTGATTAGGGCAGGTGGGCAGTGGCCCTGAGTGTGAGAGCCCCACAAAGGAGGTGGCTGGGGGTGAGCTGAGGACTGGCCCGTTGGTGTTTGAAAAGTGCGCTCATGGACGGATGAGTTGTTCGCTATCTCTTAGGCACAGGCTGACCTGGGAGGGGTAGTCCCTTCCGGATCAGCAAGGACTCAAGACATCAAAGCGGCAGAACGCAGAGCGTGAAAGGCGTGGGCAACACAGCTTCTGCTGCAAAGGCTCAGGGTACAGGGGTGGGGGTGCCTAGCAGTTGTTAAAGGCCCAGCACCCCCCCTCCCCACCTGCCAGGGAAGCCCAGGGCCCACCCTCACCGCCTGCCCCACGGAGCCATCCAGGCCTGCCACCGAGGCCCCACGACCTGCCTGAGGGCGAGTGGGCAGAGCCCTAAGGGAACCTGCCTCCTGTGCCAGGTCTGGCCCCTCCAGGCTGCCCGCTAGCCAGTCCTCACGTGGTGTCTGGTTCTTGTGGCTTTTCATTACAATTTTTGTTTCAGGAAATGTTCCTAGTTTGAGAAGGCGCCATCCTCTCTGGAGCCCTCCCTGACATGGAGCATTTTCTGCTTCTCGCTCCCTGTCTGCGTGCCCCGTGAGGATGCCCCCTCTGTGCCACTGGCTGCTGCATCCCGGAGCCCAGCACCAGTGAGGCCCTGGAAGGCTGCTCAGGATGTAGGTCAGAGCTCGCCCCCCCCCCCCCCCGGCCTCCCTCTCCATCAAGCTGCATGGACTGCCTTCCCTGCTTCCTCTGAGGCTTCAAGGATGGCGTTGCATTGCTTTGTCCCGTCTGAGGGCATCTGTCTTACGGAAGGATAATGTGAAACATGGGCGTCACACGACTGGTGCCAGGTCTGGCTTCAATCGTCCGGTTTTTTTTATGGACCCTATTTTATGTTCCTTTCCTCTCCCCCTTCTCCTCCTCCTTTACGAAAACAATCCATTTATTGAGTTAAAGATTGTATATTCAGGCTATTCCCTTGGCAGGTGATCCTGTACAGTAAACCTAGAGTGAACAGAGACTTATTTACATACATGTATTTTAAAAAATTTAATGCCATATTGACTTATAATGTGGTGCTTTTTTGGAGGGGGAATATTCTTTTTTTTTCTTTATTTGTGGCAAAATATATGTAATATAATATTTACAATTTTAAACATTTTTAAGTGCATAATTCAGTGGCATTAAGTACACTCACACAGCTGGGCAAACATCACCACCATTCATCTCCAGAACTTTTTCATCTTCCCAAACTGAAACTCTGCCCCATTAAACAGCAGCTCCCCATTCCCCTCCCGGTCCCTGCCAAGCACAGTCCCTATGAATTTGACTCCTCCGGGCACCCATACAGTGAATCCTGCACTATCTGGCCTGTGTTGGCTAGCGCAGTGGTCGGCAAACTGAGGCTCGCGAGTCACATGCGGCTCGCGAGCCGCGGTTTGCCGCTCTGTTGACTAATGAGTTTGCCGACCACTGACCTAGACTCTCGATTCCAGTAATTACAAGCTGTTGTTGTTCCTTGTGATTAAGCTCCTATCCCAGTGGTTGGCAAACTCATTAGTCAACAGAGCGGCAAACCGCGGCGCGGCTCGCGAGCCATAGTTTGCCGGCTGCTGGGCTAGCCCATTCCACTCTGTTTTATGCCTTTTGCTGCCTGGCATTTTGGGTTTTGTGTTCTGCAGCTGTAGGTGGCCAGGTGGATAGATGTCCTGCTCTCGATTCTGAGGGCTCACGTCTCAGTTTTCAAAGACACACCTTGATCTCTGGCCCTCCAATTAGCATGCATTTGTGATGAAGTGATGTTGCTGCTTTCTAACATGCAGACCATGGAAGAGACCTGTCATTCGGCATCAGGATTAAGATGGAGCCTCTGGGCTCTGAGTAATTAGACATCAGCGCCGACTCCGTGACCGTGTCCGTGACCGTGCTCCGCCCTGGGCCTGAGAGTACCCAGGCTCTGCTGTGAACCCCCAGGGCTCAGGGAAGTGTTTCAGGACAGTGTGGGTAGGGACCTCCTAGGCTCCCAGGGGAGCTTTGGGACCACAGGAACTAGCTTGTTCTGGGGCACGGGTCCCTTCCTAGCCCTGTGGTCACTTCCCTCCATGGTCAGCCTTCCCAACCGGCTGGTCCCCAAGCTGGACCTATGGCTTGAACTTCCAGACCTCCTTCTAGGGCCGTGGTCGGCAAACTGCGGCTCGCGAGCTACATGCGGCTCTTTGGCCCCTTGAGTGAGGCTCTTTCACAAAATACCACGGCCTGGGCGAGTCTATTTTGAAGAAGTGGCGTTAGAAGAAGTTTAAGTTTAAAAAATTTGGCTCTCAAAAGAAATTTCAATCGTTGTACTGTTGATATTTGGCTCTGTTGACTAATGAGTTTGCCGACCACTGTTCTAGGGAGAAAGGGGATCCATTTCCCGCTTCAGTTTGAAAAATTCCAGGGGAGCATTTCCATAGGTGTGGCTTGGGTCACAGGACTTTCCCTTCATCCAATCACTGTGATGTAGCTAGTAGGAGAAGGTACTGTGATTGGCCCAATCTGGGCCATGAGCCCGCCCCTGATGCCTGGGGCATTAGCCATCCCAACAGCATTATCCCATGCAGAGCCATCAACTCCACTTTGCAGAGGAGCTGAGCTCTGAGATGGGAGTTGATAGCCTGGCCCTGTGGCCTATACACAGCCTCATGGGACTAAAACTCAAGTTCTGTGATTCCAGGTGGAAAACCTAAGTTCCAGAGCAGGGGCAGACTCGCTGGGGTCACACAGCAAGCTGGTGGCACGACTGGGTGCCCCTGTCCACATTGCGCCACCTCCTCCAGGAAGCCTTCCGGGCTTGGCTGAGCCAGGCCTGGGGTAGTCACCACCAGATGTCACACTCCAATGAGGAGACAGGGCTTTCCTTATGCACCTGAGCCCAGTGTCCAGTAGAGCACATGTGCTGGGTGCTCAGTTTCTGGACTCCGTTGGCTTCCTCAGGAGAGCTGCGAGCCCCATGCCTAGGAGGTTCGCGGAGTTTACAGTTCTGAGGGCTGGTCCCATTCCCTCTTCCATCTGTTATCTTCTCATCGGCCCTCACTACCAGCTCTCCTTGTACTCGGTGACCTCCGGCACAGGGACCTCCTCTACCTTTCTCCTAGTTTCTGGGCCACCAAGTGTCCCTGATATGCCTCTTTAGCTGAGACCCACTAGTGTGGGGAATGCACTTGTCCTCACCTTTGCCCATCAGTGACCAGGCCCGGTGCCCTGAACCCCACCAACAGGGCCAGGCGCTGCGCCTCCTGCTGCCATGCGCCGTGCACCACCTCATTCCAGACAACGCAGCATCTGTTTTGTAAATGATGAGCACTTCTAAGTGTTTATGGAGCTGTGACTTTGACACGTACGGTGATGATTCAAGGGGGACACGGGAGAGCGACAAGCCTATAAACGGGACCCCGCTGAATGAAACTTCCTGTTACTGAGATTTACGTTGATCCTTAAATATTGAAGATTAATTTTTGAAAACATCTATAAAATAAGAGATTTATACCTAAAACAATACCGTGCACTGTGTCAGGAAGGGATTAAAGTCCATTTATTCATGTATTAGTAAAAACTCAATTTCATATATTGTGCAGAAAAATTAAAACCCTTCCTACATTTTATTATTACAAATTATGCATTCTCCACATATAAAGATAAATAATTGATAACATTACAAATACTTAATCTAGAAAATATTTATTAGGAGCAGACAACTCATTTTTTACGTGTTTGGTTGAGGACAATATTGCGCACTTTAAAAATTCATGACGACTCTTTGCAAGAAGGAAATGTCTACATGTATGGTTCTGGGGCGCAAATTCTTTTGTTTAGCATCACATCTGAGGCAAGGAAACAGAGCAGGGCAGCAGGACTCAAGGTGGGGCCAGGTCAGGATGTCGCTGCCCTGGACCCAAGCTGAGGACTGGCCCAGGGTCTCAGGTGTCCTCCAACTGGGCTAGCCTCTGGCCTCCAGTCCGAGAAGGTGCGTTTGGAAAGGGAACATATTGCCAACACATTACAAGCCAGGACTCCTTGGCTTGTAATTTAAAAATAAATGTTTGACTTAATCTCCGAGAAAGCACCAAATAATGGGATTTGAGGATGGACTCACAGAGCCAAGAAATCCACGCAGCCAACCCTCAGCCCAGAAAATCACAGAGCTGGATGACCCGGGCCTCTCTCTGGGGTCCCAGGCGTGGTGTGTGAAGGAAGGTGGGTCTCGTGGGTGGCACGAAGTGGGGAGCTCGCCTGGGGCCAGTGGCCTCATACCCCACAGCTGGCTTAGCCTGTCCTTCCAGGATGGGTGACCGCCCCCCCCGTCCCTCCTCGGCCCCTCCCCTGCAAGGAGGACTCCCAGCCTTTGCTTGGTGCCCACCTCACCCCGGCCTCCTCCCCACCCCATCTCAGAGCTGGCACCACCTACCTATTCCCCCTTCCCCGGCCTGCATGGGGGAGATGAGAGGAAACAGCCCGGGTTCTCAGGACCCGTGTCCCAGCGCTACAGCTGGAGCTGCTGGCCAGGCCTCACCTGTGACCTCTCCTCTCTGCCCTTTGCCCTGCTGTGCACTCAGTAGACTGGGCTGGCATGCGTTGGAGGCTAGGAGTGGTGCCCTAGCAAGTCCTCGTTGTCCCTGTGCAGTCCACCCCAGGGAGCACTAGAGTCTGAATAAATAACTGCTATGTTTATTAAAAAATAAATTTGGTGCCTAACAAAAGTGCTGTTTCTATACATAGAAAAAAAACCGTTTAAAATAAAAGCCAAAACAGTTTCAAAGGCGCTGTAGTATTAATTATTCATGTCTTGTTAATGAAATAACATGCCTTTGCAGGCTGCTCGGCCTCCCCTTCCCCCAGGGGCTCTCCTGGGTAAGCCTGGTCCAAGGCGGGTGCGATAGACCCCGAGGGGCCAGGACGGGTGGCTCTGAGCCTCAGTTTCCCTAGTGTAAAATGGGGGAGTCATAGTATTCCCTCGTGGCTGTTTAGTGAACATCTATTCCCCACTTCATGGCCCCCGCGAGACCCGCCTTCCTTCACACACCACGCCTGGGACCTGAGCAAGGGGCCGGGTCATCCAGCTCTGTGATTTTCTGGGCTGAGGGCTGGCTGCGTGGATTTCCCGGCTCTGTGAGTCCATCCTCAGATCCCATTATCTGGTGTTTTCTCAGAGATTAAGTCCCACATCTGCGTTTACATGGCAAGCCAAAGGGAGTGTGGACAGAGGGAGAAAAACAATATGATTCTCCCGTGTGCCAGGCCTTGGCTGCTGTAGGACTCAGGACCCAGCGGAGGACAAAGGAGACAGCCGGACCTAGAGCAGTGAGCAGCGGGTTCACAGTCAGGCCCAGGGAGCAGGTGTCTGATCCAGTGCTGTGTCCAGTGAGGAACCAGCCTGGTGGCTGTCCCCTGTATCAGTCAGGATGGGTGGATTATGCTGATGTAATAAATAGCCCTAAACCTTAAAGCAACAGTGGAGGATTTTCTGCTCACACTAAATGTTGCCTTAGGTTGGCAGGAAGTCTTATTCTAAGTCATGCAACTACTCAGGCTGACAGGCAGCCACCATCTGGGGCATCGCTGGATTCAGGGCAGAGGGAGAAAGGGATCTTGCAGGCCTCCCCCCAAGCCCAGACATGTCCTGCCCTGCTCCTGCCCACAGCCCATTGGTCGGTACTGGCGACATGGATGCCAGGACTGGCTTTCTGGGCCTGACAGGGTTAGTGGGAAGTGCTTGGGGAGTAGCAACAGAAACTTCCACCTCCACCTCTACCTCCCCACCCAGTGTAGCAGGAGGTTGGCTCCAGGAGGCCCTGCCATCCTGCAGTGGCCAGAGGGCACTGACAGGAGCTTCCAGTGAAGCTGGGTCCAGGCCCTAAATGGAGCCTTCCCACCCATGGGACCCTGAAGCTCTTGGCTCCTGCCATCAAATGGGGCAACTCTGGCTCTGTGGGGGTACCAGGCATTCATTCACTCATTCATTCATTCATTCATTCATTCATTCATTCATTCACTAATTTATTCACAAACACCCCAGAGTCCCCCTGGGGCCAAGCAGCCTGGGCTTACACCGGGTGAGTAGATCTCCTGGGTGACAGAGGATACTGACCCAATTAGACACCCCACCCAGGCCAAGGGGTCTGGGGGGCCCAGAGCAGCCTCCCTGAGCTGCACGGACATCCTTGGGTATGACTGGAGGAGACAAGCTGGACCCTCTGGCGACGGTAGAGGGGAACCCAACGGGGCCTCTGAAGCTTTGCCTGCTCCTGTGGTGGGTGGTAGAAGGGAAGGTGGCTGTGGAGAGGGGGCCACACGGGGTCCATCTTGGTTAGCAAATTATCTCTGTTTTGGCTGACCCCTATGCTGGGGTAGAGGGTGACATGGTTCCTGAGACCCAGCTGCCTGCATTTAAGGTTCTGGCACGAGGATTCCTGTGCTGGGTGACCCCACGTGGGGCTTGGGCCTAGGATGGCCCAGCTCTCTTATAGAATGCACGTGGGGAGCTGACGCGGCACCTCAGCCTGTGAACAGGGGAGGGGAGGAGCCTGGCCCCACTCTCCTACCTGCCTCTCCCTCCCAACCCCAACAGGTCTGACCTCGCTGGAAGCATCGCTCAGCCCAGTATGGATTTCCTGTCTTGGAGGAGGCCACGGGGCAGCAGCAGGGGCTGAATGGATGGCAGGCCCGAGGATGTTTTTCTGTTGTGGTGTGGGGAGGGCGAGGGGCCTGAGCTGCTCAGAGCCAAGGCTCCCTCCTGCGTGTGGTCGGGAGTGCCTCGCCTGGTGGGGCACTGGGCCTGGCCCTATGATGCCAGCAGGTCTCCAGCCCAGACACCTCTCCTGGGCTGGGACCCTCTGCCCATGCCTCAGGGCAACACCCCAAGGCCCTTTCCTAAGGACAAGGACATGACTACTGAGCTCAGTGCACATGTGACCTCATGTAGGGGACAGTGTGGTGGCAATGGGCACAGAGAGGGTCATTGGCCATTCAGCGTCAATAGCCAGGCCCCTGGGAGAAGCGTACACTCTGGTCCTTAACCCTCCATTGCCCTGGGTGGGGGCCTCAGGGCCAGGGTGCCAACAGGGGGACACCTACGTGGGGAAGGGGAAGGCAGCAGGTGGAGACCAAGGTGGGGTGTGAGCACAGGAGAGTTGATGCTGTGACCTCACAGGCACACATGTACCCACTCATGTAAGCATGTTTACAGACACATGTGTTCCCAGGCACATGTGCCCCCTCCATGTCAGCCTGTTCACAGACATATACGGAACTTGCTCGGGGGCCAGTTGCTGCAGCGATCAATGGTCCCTGGTAGCTGGGCCTGGCTCACCCTCTCCGAAGCCAAAGAACTGTGGCAGCTGGACCTCTGGGAGGGGCACTGAGCCCCCCTCCCCCCAGTGCTCCCGGGAGCTGCCTGGAGCTCTTTCCTGCAGGAGCCCTGGCACGTGTGGTCCCAGAGAACAGGCATGCCCAGGCCTCTGCAAGCCCCATGTCCCCAGACCCGCCAGCATAGCATCATGGATGGGATGAAGATGGAGAAGGAGGAAGTGGGAGATGCGGCCCGGTGCCCCATTGTTGTTGGAAGATGGGGAATAAGACGCCAGGCCTAGTTCAGGTCCCGTGAGGGGCTCGGGGACCCAGCCCAGGCTTGGACAGGATCCATCACTCTCTGGTCCCGGGGCGACTGGGCTGCCATGCTGTGGGGCGGGTCCAGATGAGGGCCAGCTGGCGGAGGGGTGGGACTCCCAGGTGCTAGCCCCCAGCGGCTCCCAGAAGAACTGCTCTGCTGTTAAAACAATTTATTTTGCTGTCCAAGAAACGAACAGCTGTTTGCAGTCAGTGGGTCTGGGCCACTCCCTGGAGGCAATTGTGCTGCATTCACCCTCCTCTTGGCGTCCCGAGTGAGGAAGGGCCTGCCAGGCCTTGGGTCAGGGTGGGCAGGGGATGCCATCAGGGGCTGGGCCATGTCTCTTGGCCACTTCCATGAACCTGAGGCATCTCTGACCTGCCTGGTCCATACCCCCTCGGCTACTGTCACAGGTGGTCACCAAGGCCTCTGGGCTCCATCCTGGGACACTGCAGGGACAATGGAGGCCAGCAGCACCCTGAGGACCCAGGGAGAGCACACGTGGTAAACTCCAGGGGCCGGGACTGCTGTGTAGTCAGAAAGAGGAGGGGCGCCTGCTGAGGGGCGCCTTGAGCACAGGCTGAGGGAAGGGGTGTACCTGGAGAGACTGCATGGTGTGGGGGGAGGGACCAGCAAGGGGGAAGTTCTTGGGTTGGGTCTGCAGACCTGTGTCCTGTGAGGCATGTGACCTGAGAGCATGCTGCCCACAAGGGGCCATCCCTGCCGGGCACCTGGGGGACGCTCCTAGGGCCTTTGACTTCCTGTTCACATCACCAGATGGTCCCACAGGACCCAGGCAAGTGCTGCAGTCCCATAGCCCCATGGCAGCGCCGGATCAGGTGCTCTGTCCCCAGTCTCTTCCACACCTTGCTGTGGGCCACCTGCCCCCATGCCCAGCTCCGGGCTCTCAGGAGGCCCCAGGCTAGGACTCGGCCAGGAGTGGATGCTCGCAGCTGGGCACCTGCCCCCGCACAGGCCGGCCCCTCCTGCATGTCCCACAGCTCAGGGAAGTGACTGCCCTTGGGGGCTGAGTTTGCTGGAGTTTCAGCAGCAGTTCTAATTTTAATGCCAATGAACTGTGAACAACACCCCACACAGCCGTGAAGGGGGTGTGAACACGCAGAGCAGGGATGGGGCTGCGGGGCCTCGGCTGGCTTCCGGAGCCTCTGGGAACAGGATCCTCCAGGCCACCCTCCCGCCCTGACCTGTGTGCAGGGACAGGGGAGGAGGTCGATGCTGTAGCCAAGCATGTCAAACTCGCGGCCGCATGCCTCCCAAGCCTGAGGGAGCCTTCTTGGGTCAGCCCAGCTGGGGGCTGCGGGGTGGGGCCCTCACACCCACCTCTGTGGTCCAGTGCTGAACACCAAGGAGTGCCGGCGTGGGCCTGAGCGGTGCTGTCCAAGGCTGGCTGTTCAGAAATCCATTCTCGGGCAGCTTGGTGCTGTGTCAGGAGCCCGGGTCCCAGGAGCTGGAGGCCATCCATGCATGTGCTGCTGGCCACTTGCTGTGGGTTTTGTGGTGATAGGAGGAGGCCTTAGATGAGGGGACACAGAGTGGGGGCGGGCAGCCCCAGACACATGAACCCCAGAAGAGAACAAATCACCCAAACCACAGCCCTGAGAGCTGACATGCTGGGCGATGTGTGGGCACTGTGTTTGAGCTCCCTCTGTGCACAGCACACACATGTGGGTGCGTGGCAGTCCAACGTGCATGAGGTTCATGAATGTGTGTGTAGTTGGCCCCTGCTGGGTACTCAGAAGCTAAGTGCCTTCTCATGGTGCGAGTTTCTCGGAAAGTGGGCTGAGGAGGGTGGGCCTGGGGCCTTCCCTGCGGGCATTGCTTCGCGCCTCACCGTTACTCCATTTCAAAGAAGAGGAAACTGAGGCCTGGGGAGGGGAGGTGACCCCCAGAGGCCCCCAGCAGCAGAAGGCCAGCCCCACAGCTCCATCTCGCTGGCCCTCCATGCTCCCCCTGGAGCCCTTTACCTGTAGTTTTCCCAGTTCCAAAATCATGATGTTTATTTCTGGCTGTGCTTGCTCAATTCTTTCCATTTGGGGAGCAGCATTGTGGGGTTCATGTCCCAAATGTGCCCAATCAAAGAAGTCACCCAGGGCACTTGCTGAGCCCCAGAGCCCCCAGACTTGCTGACCCGCTCTCCAGCGAGGGGCCCAGCTCTGCATTTTAAACAGTTCAAACCAGGGAGCTCCGGGGGCCGGGCCGGCTGCTGGGAGCAGGTTTGTGCAGGGAGGTGAGCTCTGTAGTCCCACACAGGCTCCATCTCAGCTCTCGCGAGGAAGTGGGATGAGAGTTGATCCTGGGTCTCCCGGTTTCCTGCTGCCCAGGCTGGATGCCCCGCTAGACTCGACCCAGTGCTGACCTGACCTGAGCTGGGCTCGGAGCACCCCTGAGTCTTGGAAAGGTATCTGGGCCCTGGACCAAGCCCTGACCTGAGCGGGGCAGGTCCAGGCAGCCTCAGCGGCCCGGGCTGTCCCCATCACACCTAGGATCTTCGCCCCTCCCCGAACTTCTGCTGCGTGGCTCCCGGGAGACCTGGAGCTATTTTGGCTGCACCAGCCTTTCCACTCTGCTAGGCTTCAGTGAGCAAAGATTGTGCCGATGTTAACAGAACTGGCACGGAGGCCTGTGTGGCACTCTGTGAGGGAGAAGGCCCAATTAGGAAGGGAAGTGGGGGTGGGGCAGGCCGATGGAGTACAGGGGAGCCCTTGGGCCCAGCCCACGCGGGCAGCCACATGCAGCCAGCACAAGCCTCAGGCCACCAGCACAAGCAGGTGGACTTACTGCAATGCAGTGACAATGCTGGGCTGTTCACCGGGTGCCCCGCCTACCAGACCCCTAAGCTGGTGTGTCTGGTTGCAATCTGGGTGCAGAGACTCCAGCCAGGGGCAGAGGGGAGGTAGAGGGTGGGCACAGTGTCCTCAGGCAGGACACAGGAGCACGAGGGTCCACTGTGAGGGGCTGGGGGCTGGAGTCCCCTCCCGCTCACTCAGCCAGGCGAGCGGATCTCGGGAAAGCGCCTCATGAGTGCAAACCTCTCAGAAGCTAAGTGCCTTCTCATTTTGCTCCCTGCTGCTCTGGGTCAGCTCCCCTTCAAGGCGGCAGGCCGCCAGCACACCAGCCGGCCTCAGCGACACAGCACTAATTGGGGCATTTCCTGGCTAAATGAACAGCGGCCACAGCATCCAGCCTGACTGCACCTGGACTCAGGCCTTAGGGCACCCTCCCTGGCACCAAGGGCAGGCACGCAGTGGTGTGGCTGGCATTGTGATGTGGATGTGTTAGGAATGGGAAGGATAGGTTGCTGAGACCCCAGAGCTCAGCACTCAGTGGGGTCCCTGGCTAGCCCTTCCCCCTCCTCCCTCCATCCCCCTTCCACAGGCCCTGGCTGCCTCCCCTAGCATAGATGCTAGAGGGGTCCACCAAGGAGCTCCTCATGGTCGGTGAACCCCTCAAGTGACAAGGCCTGCGTCACCCGGCAAAGGGCCCCAGCCACATGGCCATGATCTGTCCCATGGAGACACCCACCCCCGATGCAGCGCTTTTCCCCACTGGTCACCCATAGGAAACCCCATTTGTGTGCTCAGCTCAGCTCCTGCTAAGGGTACTCATCCCCCTGCCCTCCCCTGCTGAGCCCACCCTGCCAGCCCTCAAGCTCTGATGGGGGACTCAGGAGGAGAGGGTTGAGCTGCTGCATCAGGATTGAGGACCACCCACCTTCAGAGCCACAGCAGTGGGGGTCCTGACGAGGGGGGGGGTGCGGGGGGGCAGGAGAGTGTGTGAGGCCCCAAGAGCCAAGATCCTGTGTGGGAAAGGCTAGTTGTTAATTGGGGTTGGTTTTTACAGAACGAGCCTAATGGGGTGGGAAAATTGCAAAAGTCTTTGTGTGCTAGTTAACCCGCATGAGGAGAGCAGCTTTGGGGGGTGTCTTCACGCTTCGGGAATGTCTGTTCCTAACAGATGAGGGTGCACACAGGCAGGACAGAGCTGACGCTGTCTATATCCCCCACCTGGGCCCCTGAACAGACCAGACCCGCAGTTGGGTGGGCCACAGGCTCTCAGGGCGTGGTCGGAATGCAGGCAACAGCACCACTCTGGTTGGTCGCACCAAGTCAGGCTTGGCCACGGGGCCAGTGTGTGACTCTGCAGGCCTTGGGGTGGTCCAAGACTAGAAGGGGGCGTATCCTGAATGATACTGACCTGGGACAGGAGAACCATCCCCCCCACCCCAGAATCTGATGGAGGGAATGGAGCCTGTCGAGGGGAAGGGCAGGGAACGCGTTGTTGTATGGACTGAGTGGTGGGAGATGGATGGACGGTCAGATGGGAGGCATGGACTGGGGCTCGGGTGGCAGAGGGGAGACAGGCGAAGGCCCCGGGGATGGAGGGGGAGGACTGGCAGGTGAAAGCTTCAAGGTGGGCAGTTGTGGCTACAGCTGCTCCTGGTTGGCAAAGGGAGGAGTTGCCCACCTCACCCCCTATTAGTTCTCAGGGCCCCCAGTCATCCCTTGGCTGAGCCTCAAGATCCCAAGGCCCTGAGACCCTCTTCCCTCATCTGATTCTGTGACTGCCTTCCTGAAGCCCCTGAGCTCAGGAGGCTGCAACACCCCCCCCCCACCCCACACACACCCCTCCGCTTTTGCTCCCTCGCTGCTTCGTCATTTTTCAAAAATAATGGTGTGGCATCAGGCTGCCCGCTCCCAGGTGGCTGCCTCCCAGGTTGGCCTTGCCGAGCTGTGAGAGTCGAGGTGTTTCCCGTGCAAGATCTTCATCGTTCCCTAATTGTTCCCATTAATTCTTTTCCCTCCTTGGTGAGCGTCCCTTGAAACCTCGCTCCTGTCTCCCCTTTGCTGCATCAAAATGAAGCTGCTGTGCTCCCTGGGATGGGGCTGCGCGCCCCCCCCCCCGCCCTCCCTCCACCTTGGCCAGCCTGAGATGGATGTTCCTTTAGTGCCCATAAATCTCTACACTGCCTCTGTGAAGACAGATCGAAGGCCTCCTGTCCCGGTGTTTGTCGGCAGTGGGTTTAATTAGCCCTCCCGGCAGAGGGGTGGGCCGGGGAAGGGGCCTTCCAAGGCCCAGTCTAGAGGAACCACAGCTGGGCATGCAAGAACAACCGACTGCTCCTCCCTCCCTCGCGCATCCATGTGCATGGATTCAACAAGCCAGACTACGTAACAGGCCCCCCACGCTCAGTCCCAGGCGGGCTCCTTTCTTGCCCAGTGGCCAAGGGCGTGATGCCCGAGGCCGGAGCAGCGCCCTGCCAGCCCCCAAGAAGGAGGCCCATTAGTTTTACCCAGTGCGCTAATAAGTGCACCGTGAGCTGGTGGGTGCCAGAATGAGTGGGGCCCGTCCCGCCCCCACCTGGCCCCGAGAATGAAGACTCCTCCACCCAGCCCAGCCACCCAGCTTGAAGCGAACACGCTCCCGCAAAGAGGACAGGACCCCCCTGGAGCTGGGAATCCCTGCCGCTGGCCGCGGATGCTGGCTATGAGTCCCGTCCTCCCCCCGTGGTCAGCAGGGCTCCGCCAGTCCGGCTGTGCATTTGGCCACAGGAATGAGAGAAATGCTGTGAGCAATGCTTAGGACAGCGGAAGGAAGGGTGAGGGCTTTCAGAATGAGCCCCCATGACCCCTGCGTGAGGTATGCTCAGGAGGCCCAGGCGGCCCAGGCTGGAACCACTACGCGCTGCATGGCCTTGGGGACCCCTTTAACCTGTTGGGCCTGGGATTCCAAGTGCGTGGTTGATGCCTAGGTCCGAGGACCGAGAAAACACACCCGCTGGATGCGGGTCGACTGGAGGGAGGAATGGCCTTGAGATGGAGCAGCAGGGTGTCCAGTCTGGCCTCTCCGTGGCCATCTCTGCAGTCTTTGAGCCCCTCCAGCACTGGCCTCAAGCTGGGCCCTCTCACAGCGGCTCTGTGAGTTGCAGGGACTCCTTCCACGAAGGTCACTTATTCCTCCTGACAGAGGGAAAACCGAGGGCCCCAGATGTGGTGACTTGCCCCAGCCACACTTGGCTCCAGACTCCCCCAAGCCCTGTGTGCGGCGGATCCATTCTGTGACTGCCCCGCTAGGTAGGAATCAGCCTGGGGTGGTGGTGGTCAGGGAGGGCTTTCTGGAGGAGGGGTCATGTCAGAGCTGAATGTTGAAGCGGAGGGTACGGAGAATCCCACGTCATTCTATCTGGGAGCGCAGGGAGGCAGCAGCGGGAGGATGGAGCAGGACCCCCGAGACCCCCAGGATTCCAGCCTGACTACATAGGGAGGGTCAAAGCCAGAATGCTGGTGGCCAGTGGCTCCTACACTCTCCCCCTGGGGCTGCCCAGGCTTTAAGGTGGACCCTGCCAAGCCTGTGGGCTGTGCACAGGGGCCAGGCCTACCATCCAGGGCTCCAGGGAAGCCCCAGCCCAGCACTTGGTAGGGAAAGAGCGGGAATGACAAGCAGGACCACAAGCAAGGCCTCCTAGTGAGACCGGTCATGACAGTGTGGTCACGTGTCTACCATGTCTACGATGGCTCAGTGCCCCCCTGTGCTGAATGAATGGCATTTCTGGGCCACTCCCGGGCTGACTACATAAGAAAGAGAGATTGATGTCCAGGGCCATGTGACACTCTGGCGCCGGGGTGAGGACGCTGAGGCATGGCGAGGGAGCACCTGCCTGCCCACAGCACCTGTTGGTGGTGATGTGTCTGAACAAGTGTGGCCTCAGGTAGGTCCAATCCTGCCCAGATAAGTCACCTGCACACCTCTTGGCCTCGGTGTCCTCGTCTGCACACGGAGGGTGTCAGCAGCCTCTTCCCCTGGGACATGAATGAGGGAGGGTGTGCGAGGCGCTCACTCCACGCCAGGTGGCTGAGAGCTGGGCAGGGCTGGCGATCGGGACAGGTGCCCTGGCTGTGAGGGAGGCCTCTGCCTGGCTGCCCTGGGCCCCAACTCATCAAACAAATTAACACATTTCCATCAACCTGTTCCCGGCATATTCTCAGTCTCCCTGGACATCAGTTCACCATCAGCCACTCAGCATTCTACTGCTTCTGGTATTTCAAAACGAGTATAAGGATTAAAAACTAATTATTTCAATTACTGTGCAGAGCCCCGGCAGCCAGTTAAATGGGGTAGGTACTCCCACAGGAGGGCCTGGGCCAACCCTGCAGCCCCCGGGTAGATGGCAGGCAGCACACGGTGGCCCCAGGACCCCTCCAACCTCAGAGGGCCTGCAGCGAAGTGATCCCCCGAGCCCAGGGCCTTGGGAAGGCCGCTCATTCACCTCATTCACCTACTTCGAGCCCCAGCCGGAGGTGTCAGCCTCTGCCGATGGTGTTTAGCAGCCCTAACCTGGGGGCCTGGGCACGAGGACAGGCCTGTGAGCCGTGAAGGATTCTGTCCGCAGGCTGTCCTGTGGTTGGCCTGGCATCCTTGGATGGGGGCCAGGACCATCCGCGGTAAACCAGCAGCTGGCGTCGGGGGAGGTCGACACGCTCAACGCCACTTCTTCTGGCTTTAATTAGCTTCCTGCACAGGTCTCCGGGTCCAGGAGACAGAGGCCGAACGTTAACCGCTGCCCCACCCGCCGGCCCAGTCCATCAGGCACGATCTCAATGAGCCAGCAGGGCCAGTGAGTGGTCAGGGTCGGGGTGGGGGCAGGCGGGCGCTGAATCTGCTGCCCCCGGCCCAGCACTCCCGTCCCTCCCCGCCCCTCGCCAGCACTGGCTGATGGTGATCTCATCTCTTCCTGGGCTGTAAATATCACCCAAATGCTCCAGACTCCCAAATTGTCCTCCAGCCCGGGCCCCCTCTCCTGAGCTCAGCCCGCACAGCCTACGCTACACCCCCGACCAGATGTCTCCTGGGCCTCGACAGCAAGGGAGGCCGCTCCTCCCAGCATCCCACCTCAGGGACGGGTGCCCCCGCCGGATGCTCAGGACAGACACTGGAAGCCTGCCCGCTGCCTCCACCTTTTGCTGGGTCTAACTCAAACTTGCCCACGTCCCTCCTAATCCCCCCACCCCTCCCTCTGCCAGCCTGGCCAGACTGTGAACCCCTTGCCTCCACTGAGCAAGCCTCCACTGCACACAAAGCAGCAGAGGAGCTTCTCAGGAAATCAGATCCCACCCTTGCCATCTTAGGACATAGTCCCCAAAGCCTCAGGGACCCTGTGCACCGGCCCCAGGTCCACCTGGGCCCACCCATCCACCTGCTTCACCTTCAGTAGAACTGGTGGGCCCCTTGTTCCCATTCCTCACTGTGGCCTCGGTTTCTCCCTCCTTGGGGAGGGGAGGGTGCCCCCCAAAGGATGGGCTGGGAGGACATGTGGCTTGGAGGCATGGCCCAGCGAAGGAAGTCAGCCACGTGGCAGCCTCAGTGAGCCCTGCAGCTTCCCGAGGTTCCAGCGGCCGGTGATAGGCACCGTGGGATTTAGGGGTGTTCTGAAGGCGGCAGGTGTCTCTCAGTGAGGAGCAGGCTCAACAGAGGGAGTGAGCTTACCTTGGGAAGCGTGTAAGCTGAGGAGCCCAGGTGGGCCTCAAAGCCTTTAGCCAATGAGTGTTTATGGCTTCCTGGCTGCCAGGAAGATGGTGGGAGGCTAGGGGCTGCCATGCCCTTCAAGAGCCCCGCAGGCTCAGCCTGGAATTCTGCCCCCTCCCCATCCCCAGCAGTTTGGCTGCATCTCCTTGGGCACGGCAGGGGCTGCTCAGGAGAAAAGTGGATCAAGAAACTCCTGCTCATGCTCCCCCTGCCCACTAATGCCCAGGCCCAGGCTGGCAGCTCCCGGCTGTGCAGTCACAGGGATGGGGTGCCAGGGGGTGCTGATGGTGGGCCGCCAGGCACAGGCCCGAGGCCGCCCAACACATTGACACCAGAGTCCACAGAGCTGCCTCTTTGGAGGCTATTGAGGGGGACACTGGGGTTTCCTGGGCCCAGAGGGGCTGGGTAGGAACCTGTGTAGGGCCTGAGTTGCCCCTTCTGAGCCCAGAGCAAGGCATCAGGTCTTGGAGCTGGGATGTGCCAGTGTCCACTGTGCAAAGGGGCAGTCTGCCAGGCCCACACAGAGGGGGGCAGCGCCAGTGCGCCCAAGTCCAGGGTCTCCTGGAAGAAGAGATGGGGTGTGTGGGAAACCTGGCTGAGGAGGGGTACGGGCAGGGGCACCTCCCCCACTACCTGGTACTGCTCTGGGCAGCGGAGAAAGGGTCTGAGCCCCACTGGGGGACAGAGGAGCTGGGCACGTTGCTGAGCCGTCCTCCCCTCTCCTCCCGCCCTCCCTTGGGCTTCCTCAGCCCCAGCGGCCCGCATGGCCATCTGGCTCCACCAGCAACACACCCCTTACTCCCTCCCCCAGTCAGTGTTTTCCTTCTCCTGCTCCCCCGGCCCCTGCCCAGGAGGATGGGGTAGCCTCTGCCACGTGTCCTCTTTCCCTTTTGTTTCTGAGCCCTCACCACACAGGCCTGGAGGAAACGTGCGTGTGCATATTTTTGCCTGCGCTGTTTGCATATGTGTGTGTGTGTACACGTGCGGGCTCTGCTCTGCCTGTGTGTGTGTGTGTGTGTGTGTGTTATGTGCGCATATATGTGCACAGGGACAGGCAGACCCACCTGGGCCTGTGTCTGGGTGCGCCATGGTGTAAGTGCGGGCGCCCTGGGCACATGCCTGTGCAGGTGTGACTGCAGGTATGGTGTGTGACCAGGAGCAGTGGTGTGAAGGTGCACACAGCCCCTGCCAGGCCTCTAAAGGGAGGGACCTGGCCTCACGCCCCAGCCCTGAAGCCCACCTTCCAGGATTCTCCTGGGAACAACCCAAGCCACGTGGGAGCTGGGGGCAACGGGGCTAGTCTGGCTGGGGTGGAAGGCTGGGACCTCCAGGGACCCCATGTGGCAAATGTCTCCACAAAGGCAGCCACATCCAGCTGCCATGGCTGATGTGTGGTGTGTGCTGGACACACACCTCCCCCTAAATGCTGTTATCAGCTCAGTGTGGCTAGGGTGGGCCAGGGCACCAGGCGTCTCTAGTGGCCACCATGGCTGCTGGGCTGAGATGGTCTGAGCTGCCCACAGCCCAGGCTGCACCCCTCGTGTGGATGGAAACTCTGTCTTGGGGTGTCTGTGTGGCTGTGACCGGGGCAGGGCTACCCCTCCAGGGCCCTCCCCATCTCTCACTGCCCGCAGCACTCCCACTCTGAGAGGCCACAGCTTAAAAAAGAGCTCTTTATTCCACATTGCCCAATATTTTTACACAAGTAAAATAAAATGCATTTTTCTGTATATCGCGGGCCGGCGGGAGGCAGTGTTCTGGAACAAACACTGCCGCTGCTCCCTGTAAACATGATGGAGTGGAGATGGGGGTGGGTGGAAGGCGTCCATCAGGGAGGGCCTGGCTGCCCCTCGGGCCTGCTCCCGGTGCTGGCTGGCAGCATGGAGGGGACCCCGTATGTACACACACCTGGCTGCTGAGGAAGGCTTTGCTCTCAATCGGGGGCTGGTCAGCAGGGCCTGAGCACGGTCCACAGCACCAGCGCCAGGCCAAGGGGGGCGAGGCTGCAGGCGAGGCCGGGAAGGGCACCTGAGCCCTCTGCATCGCCAGCGCCACTGCCCCCACTGCCCGCCTGGCCCAGACGGCACTGGCTGCGGGTACGGTTCTTTCGGGAGCAGCCTGGCCTCCGGCGAGGCCCCATGGTGGGGGGGCCTGGTGGCTCAGAGCCCTGGGGCCGCAGTGCGGTGAGCGGGGGCTCGGCCGAGCCAGGCAGGGTCCCAAAGGGGGAGTCGTTGATGTGCCTCGGGCCAGAGCTGTTGCCTGGAGGGCTGTCACCGGGCGGCACACGTCCCTTGAGTGCATTGCCAGCCGAGGCCGGACTACCGGCCTCCAGCACTGAGGCCTTGTCCGCGGCGTCCGGCTGGCAGCACTTGGGGAGCCCCAGCAGCTGTTCGTCGGCGGGCCCGCCAGTCCAGATAGCACGGGAAGGCCCAGCGGCCCTGACGCAGCCTTCTAGGTCAGTGGCCGCCAGGCGCTTGAGGTCTCGACCAGCCAGGCGTCGGGGCAGGCTGCAGGGCAGCTCGGACGAGGAGCCGCGGAACTGCTGCAGCCAGGCCCAGAGCGGGCGAGCCCGGCAGTCGCACACCCAGGGGTTGTCATTGAGCCGGAGGTACTGCAGAGCACGCAGGGGTGCCAGGGCCTCCGCGGGCAGTGCCGAGAGGTTGTTGGCGAACAGGTAGAGCGTCATGAGGCGGCCAAGGTCACGGAAGGCGTGCGGGTGCACGCGGGCCACTCGGTTCTGGTGCAGCAGGAGGCGGTCGAGGCTGTGCAGACCGTGGAAGGCGCGCTCGGGCACGCTGGGGATGTGATTGCCATGCAGGAAGAGGTGCGTGAGGTTGCCCAGGTCTCGGAAGGTGTCGTCAGGCAGCGCCTGCAGCCCGTTGTCCTGCAGGTAGAGGTACTGCAGGGCGGCCAGGCCACGGAACAGGCCGGGGCCCAGCTCCTGTAGGCCGCAGCGGTCCAGGTGCAGCGTGTGCAGGCGGCCCAGGCCGTGGAAGGTGGTGGGGTCCACGGCACGTAGCTGCGCGTTGTCGCTGAGGTCCAGCTGCTCCAGGAGGGCCAGGCCGGCGAAGGCGGTGGCGTCGATGCGGGTCAGCGCGTTCGAGTGCAGCCACAAGATGGTGAGGTTGCGGCAGGCACGAAAAGCGGCGGCCGGCACGTGTGTGATGCGGTTGCCATGCAGGAAGATGCGCTGGCTGGCCACGGGGATGTCGGCGGGCACGGCCTGGAGGCCCTGCTGAGGGCAGCCTGTTGTCACTTTGGGCTCGTTGTAGCACACGCAGGCTCCTGGGCATGGAGCCGCCACCCGCCACACCTGCAGCCACAGCACCCAGGCCAGTAGCCGGCTCCCTGTGGGCAGAGGAGAGGATGGTTAGCTGGCAGGGAGCCCTGTGTGGGTGGGGGTTGTGCTGGAGCCAGGCCGCCCCAGGACATGCTGTCACCCCTGGGAACTCGGGTGCTGTGAGCCCTGCTGTACCTGCCATGTGGAACCTGCTAGGGCAGTGGTCGGCAAACTGCGGCTCACGAGCCACATGCGGCTCTTTGCCCCTTGAGTGTGGCTCTTCCACAAAATACCACGGCCTGGGCGAGTCTATTTTGAAGAAGTGGTGTTAGAAGAAGTTTAAGTTTAAAAAATTTGGCTCTCAAAAGAAATTTCAATCGTTGTACTGTTGATATTTGGCTCTGTTGACTAATGAGTTTGCCGACCACTGTGCTAGGGGATCATAAGTTCCCGGGAAGAGGCTAAGGCCTCGGAGCTGGAGGCCAGTATTCCAACCTCGGTCAGCAATGTGCTCCAAGAGCATGTGCCATCCGGTGACAGCCCTCCAGGCAACATCTGGCCGGAGGCACATCAGTGACTCCCCCTTTGGGACCCTGCCCGGCTTGGCCGAGTCCCTGCTGATGGCACGGAGGCCCCAGGGCTCCAAGCCACCAGGGCCCTCTGCCACAGGCCCTCACATGCCGCCTTGGGGTTAGCCAGGTCCTGGCTGGGGCTCCCTTGCAGGCCTCCCAAGATGGGACACACACCTGCAGATACCTTCTTGGGCTCCAGCAAACAGTCCCTGGCCTTTCCTGCTGTCCCTGTGGGTCCCAGCACTGTCCCTGGCCTGTCCCCTGCCCCACCAGCCCACAGGCCAGGCTGGGAGAGAGGCTCTGGCAAACACTCAGGCCAGATTGGCAGAGTCCTTCCGAGGAGCCCTGAGCTGAGGCTCATGCTCAGGCCTGCCAGGCAGTCAGCTGCTGGGCCCTCTTAGGCTATAAGAGGGGTGGGGCTGTGGCTCAGACTCTGTGCCCTGCCTAGGCCACCGGAGACACTGAGGCCAGAGCTGCCCCAATTCTGAGGGGGCCTCCCACCACAGGGAGCTGTGCTTAATGAGGAAACGTCAGGCACCTGGCGGAGCCCCCAGTGGTCTTCCTGCAGGGGCCCGGGGTTCCACCAACTGGGCCCCAGCAACCCTGTCACAGGGTCAGGAGGCTGGACGCCTGAGGGCAGGTGAGTCCAGGGCTCAGAAGGGCGAGCCCCCCTCCAGGCAGTCTGGTCCCTCCTCTACACTCACAGCTGCTTAGAGAGCTTCCTGCCTTGGCGTGGAACACCTGCAGTCTCCTCTCAACCTCATTTGCTGCTTGATCTCCTCCCCAGGTGAGCAGCTTACTCCTTACCAGCCCAACAATCCTTGCACAATCCCAACTGCCCTCAACCCTCCTGCCCAAGCATGTTCTCAGCGCGTTCTACTCCAGCCCCAGGGGGCTACACCCCCATTCTTCCTCCCCCATTGAGGGGCCAGACATACCTGGGGCCTCACCAGTGACCTACACTAGGCAGGAGACCCCTCCGGAGGTGATGCATCCAGCCCTGGTCTCGCCAGCTAAGCTCAGTGCCTATCATCCCACCATCAGAGCTCCCCTCTTTGAATGCTGAAGGTCCTCTCTGCCTTCAGGAGTGAGTCTATTAAAATGTGACCCCCCCCTGGGAGGGTTATGGCTTATCAGCTAACATGTGAGTTATCAGCTAACACCTGCACTGACAGCGAACACCTTCCTTGGCAGCTAGCTAAGCACAGGATTCTGCAGACACGAGCGGGGCTAAGTGCTGGGGCTGGAGCCAGGAGGGAGGAAGGAGAGGACCATAGGCTAGCTTCCCCCACCCCGAGCCATGACCTTGGGGCCCCCTACCCCTGCTGGGTCCTCTCTGCGGGGGCTGGTCCAGACGCTCACCTTAAGCTCAGAGCCTCAGCAAACTGGCATGTACAGTGGCCACAAGGGGTGTGCCCTCTTGGACTCTGGTCCCCAGGTCTGGATACCCCCTCCCCACAGTCAGGGGACCTCCTCTGTCCCCTGTCAGCTGCTGGGGACATGGCAGCCTCAGGACAGGGATCCAGAGAAACAGGCTGGGCCCAGGATCCCCCCAAGCCCTGGGTACCCCTCCTGGCTGGCCATGGGCGGGAGGCGGAGGGGCACCCTGGCTGTTGTCTGTTTGCACAGCTGACACCCTCTCCGGCTCTCCTCGCAGAGCCTCCTTGGGAAGTCAGGCCTCGTTATTCCAGCGCCCACCAGCATCTCACCTGCTGTCACGGGGTGTAACTGTGCTAGGAAAACACACTTCCTGTTTCCGAGGCCTCGGGAAGGGCAAGACCTGGGTGGGGGGAGGGAGGTGCAGGTACTCACCAACCGGGCCAGGCTCTGAACCTCCCTCAGCACCGAGGGCAGGCCACATCATGACTATGCCATGCCACCAACCGTACATGCCACAGACAGGCCACACCGCCGGCCTGCTCTGTCTCCAGCCACCCATCATGACCATGCCTGCCACATCACCTGCCCAGGGTCCGGGGCTCCCAGGCCTGCAGCTCTGGTCTGTGAACTTGGTTGGTGTCAGGTTCAGCTGACTTCCCCAGAATGGGGGCCGGCTGCTCTGGCCTCCAGCCCTCACCAGTCTGGGCCCCCAGGAGACTTGAGCTTGGGGCTCTATCCACTCTAAGAATGCTCCAAGCAAGGTTTCCGGGCTTAGCTGCCCCACCCTGGGAGTGGTTGGCAGAGCGGCCAAGTGGCCCAGCCCTGCCAGGAAGTGGGCGTCAGGCAAAAGACACGGCTCCATTCTCACTGAGCCAATTGCTTTCCAGAAACCAACTTCTGAGGCTCAGTCCTTCTGCACGGACCCTGCTGTCAGCGCTGGAGCGGGTGGTGGGCTCTCTCCTCGCAGCAGCTACAGTAATTGGCTCCAACCCGGCCCCCCTTGGGGCCTGCCCGCTGGTCTCCATGGCAACCCCTCTGCTGAGCAAGCATAAGGGGGCATCTTTTTAAGAGATAATCAAACCCAACTTTGCAGTGTGGGTTCATATTCCCAGCAGGGGGTTGGGGATACCGGAGACCAAGCCAGGAAATGGGACGGCATCTCCCGACCCCACCCCAGGGGCTGGACCCAGTCACTCACCTGACCCCTCCAACACCCACTGTGGACTGCCACCCCTAAAAGGCCTCCCCTGTCCTGTCTCCCCATCCCATCCTTCCACCTGTCCCCTCAGCCTCTCCCTCCATCCTGTCCTCCGTCTTCCCCGGCCTCTGCAGCCCCCTGCGCTAGGCCTTTCTGGCCTCTAGGTCTGCACTCTCGCTGGTCCCATCTGCCCATCGGAGGCCCCAGGCTGCACCCTGCCCCACCTGCCCACTGGCTGCAGCCTGGTGGCCTGCCTGCTCTCAGCCTCATCTCCCACCTGTGCCAGCCTCACTGGTCCTGGTCCTCAGTGAGCACCCAGTGCCAGTTTGCTTCCAGGCACGTGTGGTGAGAAAACAGCCCTGCTGTGCTCTGGCTCACACACATGGGAACCACGGCGCACACAAGGAAACACGACGCTCATAGGAAACCAGATCACAACCCGCCCCTCCAAAGCCCCTGTGGCTGTCATGACCCCACACCCGGCTGCCAGGCCACCTGAGCCACCCACAAACCCAAACCTGTTTCTCAGGCCTCCAGGACCCCTGAGCTTTGTGCAAACCCACACCATCTCTCTCCTGCCATCCCTAAAGCCTATTCTCCTTCCTCAGGCCTCAGTGCAGCGCCCTCCACGTGGAGCGGCTCCTGCCTTAGCCCAGGTCTGGCTCAGAAGCAGTGGGCACGGGGCATGGTTGGGGGAGGACTGGCCACTCCTGCTTGGGGCAGGGTTAGGACAGTGACCGGATTCTAGTTGGGGCCCCTTCTGTCCGGGCAACCGAATGGAGCTGGAATGACAGCTGAGGAGGCCGTGGAGCCCAAGGCCCCAGAGCCTGGGAGGCATCAGGCCTGGGCGTGGCCCTGCAGGACGCCTGCACGGCTCACCCTGGCGCAGCGTCTGCGCAGCAAAGGTTCCCCTTCATGGTCACTGTGTTGGGACAGGGGGAGAGGGAACCTGGAGAGGTACAGGGAGGGGAGAGGAGGGAGGTGGAGAGAGGAGGAGTAGGGAGGGAAAGGGAGGGGAGCCAGGAGGGTTAGGGAAATCTGGGGACTCACCACCAGGTGCAGGGCAGCAGCCAGTGGGCAGGTGGCTGCTGAGATCAGCAGCTCAGGAGTAGGATCGCAGGCATGGCTAGCCAGGGGGGCTTTGGTGTGTATCGTGGCCCCCACAGCTCCAGGGCCCCCCAACCTGGGCTGAGGTATGCAGGGGTGCAGCTCCCCTGAGGTCCCATGGGAATGCCTCTGCCCCCACCCAGTGAGGCCACAGAGATAGCCCAGGGCTGGCGGTCTTGGAGTCCCAGAACATTGGTTCAGCACACACACACACACACACACACACACACACACACCCCGCCCTGCCTTTGACGCTTCCACCCTGCAATGGGGTGGCAGAAACTCCCACCTCAGGGGCTGTTATGAAGGTCCAGCAGCTGGTATAAAAGGTGTGAGTCAGAGCTGCATAAGAATCAATTTTCTTTTCCGTATCATGAGCCCATTTCACAGATTAGGAAACGGAGGCAGCGAGTAGTTAAGACCTAGGGAAGGTTTAGGAGGAAAGGTGGGAGAGTGAAGGAGCTATAGCACGTCCATCCCAAGCCTGAAGAGTGGCCACTGTGTGAGCTTGGCAGGAATGGGGCCCAGGCTGTGAGGATGTGGACAGGTGCCAGGGGCACCTGGCTCCCTCCTGTGGCATTGGTGGCTGTGAGGAGACATCTCTAGGAAGGCTCTGAGCTGTTACCTGCCCCGCCACCCCCCCCCCCCCAGGAGGCTGGGGTCAGTAGCTGTAGAGGGGCTGGGCAGCCAGGGGCATTGGTGGCTGTGAGGAGACATCTCTAGGAAGGCTCTGAGCTGTTACCTGCCCCGCCACCCCACCCCCGCCCAGGAGGCTGGGGTCAGTAGCTGTAGAGGGGCTGGGCAGCCAGAGCACAGTCAGGACACCGGTCAACTCAGGACCCTCTCGAACACCAAAACCATCCGTGAAGGGTCACGGCACTGACCGCAGTTTCTAGGCAGAACAGGAGGCCATAGCTCAGCACACGAAGGCCAGAAATAGCTCCAGTCGGGGGTGGAGCTGGTGGTGGAGCCGGTGGTGTCCACATGCCGCAGAGGGTCAGGCCAGCGCTGTGCTTGCACTCCTGCCCTGTGCCAGCCCTCCACCAACCAATCCTCTGTCTCCCATCTGTCCCCCCTCAGTCTTCACTCGCTTCTCACACTCGCCACCCACCTTTCGCCCGTCTGGGGCCCGCAGGCCTGTGCATGGGCAGCGTGCATGCTCGATGCATTTCCCAGGCCCTTCCCCGACTCCAGGTGCCGGGTGGGGCGGGGAGGGGAGGAGAGTGGCAGCAGCTCCAGTGGGGGGGGGGGGGGCAGCCCACCCTGGAAGGGGTGTGGCTGACACCCCTGCTGCCTGCTGTGCTCTTATTGATCTTCTCAGGGCAGTGGCTGCAGGAGTGGGCCTGGTCCACATGGGCCAAGTCACCGCCATGGCAGGAGGGTGCTGGAGCCAGGGCTGGTCAGTTTCCGGCCAAGCTGTGTGCAGTGGAGGAAACTGAGGCCGCCTGGGCAGAGCCTGCCGCTGTTGCACTGAGACTCAGGCAGAGCTGGCAAGACCGGCCTCCTGAATGCACTCGGGCACAGGTGGACCCAGGGCCAGCAGGCCGGGCCCAGGCTGGGCCCGTCTGTCTGCTAACTCTCCGAGAGATCTAGCTAATTTACCCATTTTACAGCTGAGAAAACGGCTTTGGGTGGGGGGAAGCCGCTTGCTCACAGCCCCAGGGCTAGGAGCATTCCTAATGTCACGGCGCCAGGCCCCTGAAAGGCCTTGATGGGCAGTAAAGAGTTAAAGTTCCCCTACCCACACCTTACCCATCATCCTCACCTCAAACCCAAGCTCTATTCTCCCTCAAAATTTCCAGCCAGTACCACACCTGGGAGGGCAGCCCAAGGCCCCCCTCAAGTCAAGGAAGCTGAGGTTGGCGGGGGAGGGGCCGGGCCCACCTGAGAGGTGGAGGCCAAAGGGAACCCCCTGTGACTGAGGCCCCACTCACTCAACCTTCACTCACTTGGCAAAATGCACCAGGTGCTGAGCTGGGCAGGGAGGCCTGAGACCAGGATGCAGACCCTGACGTGTGACAGTGTGATCCAGGAGTAGGATGAGCGCAGGTGGTCACCGTGCCGTGTGGCATGTGCCACGTGGGGAATTTAAGGTGTCACAGAACCTTGAGCTGGCTCCAGATGTCAGAGGATGCCAGGTGAGGAGGCCTAGAGCCCACTGCCAGGGTCAGGGTCCAGGAAGACGGTCTGATGATCAGGATCCATGGCCTGGAAACTGGGACAAGGCTGGGCTGCTGGCCTGGAAGGCTCTGGAACCTCACCCTGTCCAGCCCACAGGTCTCCACCTGCCTACCTCCCATGGCCCGCACTCCAGGGAGCCCCACGCTAGGGGCTGGTGATACTAGCATCTGGAGGCTCTGCCAGCTGAAGATCCGTCCACCCTAGGGATTTGGTCAGCATCCCTTCCACTCTAGCAGGCCACCAACACACACCTACTGCTAATTACCTGGAGAATTCTGTTTCCACAACCAACTCATCAGTTTCTTGGCTAATTGATTCTGACAGTCATCAGAGGAATGAATCCCCAGAGAACACTCACGGTAAACCGGCCAGTGGCTGACATGCCCCTGCCCTGGGGGGGCTCAAGAAAGGGGTACTCCTGGTGCTAGGGCCTGGGATCTGCCTTGCTACACACCTGCCCCCACTCCCAGCTGCTCGCCCTGACTCCTTCCCATCACCAGGGCAAACACTGCTGGGTCCTGCCCTCCTCCCCCATCCATCCATCCCTCCTCTTCCCAGAACCCTGCATCTGCCACCTACACAAAGCGGACCCTTCTTGTGAGGCGCAGAGTGCACAATCTTGTGAGGGCAAAGTGGAGGAGCACACATTCAGGCTGCACACGGTAGGAAAGCACACTCAGAGTGCATGCTACATGAATGCACACTTCGGGTACATACTCGGGCACATGCTATAGGAATGCATAATTGGGGTGCATGCTGTAGGAACACACACTCAGGGTTCACGCTATAGGACCACATATTTGGGGTGCGTGCCATAGGAGTACACAATAGGAGTGCACTCTTGGGCCTTCTGTTGCCGAGGCCTGGGTGGGTCAGGGCCCAGGGGCAGCGAACAGCAGAGGGGTTGCTGTGGTGAGGCGGGCGAGGCGGGGTGGGGCGGGGCAAACATGGGAGCCCCTCGCAGGAAGCAGGGCTGGTGGAGGAGAAGACAGGAGGGCATATCCTCACGTGCTCTCGAGCCCTCGGCACTTGTCAAACATCACCAACAAGGCAGGCAGGCGGCCTCTGCTCGAGCAGGATTTATTCTGCTACGAAAAGACAAGTGCAGATCCGGGGAGGCCCTTGTCGCGTCGCCCTCTGGGATCAGCCCATCTTGCCTCTCAGCTGCCTGAGATCAGCCCCGGTCTGGGTGGAGCGGCTGGATTGCAGCCCTTCCGAGCTGTCCCAGAACAGCCACGCTCTCATAGACGTGGAGCAGGGGGCTTGGGGGCTCCGAGACTGAGCTGGGGTGGCAAAGGCGGAAGCAGCCCCGTGGAGACCACGGAGAAGCCCGGTGCGGACCGGTGAGCGTCAGGGGTGCGGTGCTTTCCAGGGGATGAGGGTTTCGAGGCAGGGAATGACCTTCTCAGCCTGAGATTCTCCCATTGGAGTCGCCACCAGCCAAGGCCAGGCGACCACGTTCAGGTGGCCAAACTGCAGCACTTGTCAGAGCCAATGGGCCCTCGAATCTTCTATTCCACTGGCATCCAGCTAACCAGCCCGCCAGCTGCTGCCTATCGTTGCAAATAATGTGTTGTGGGTGGGCAGTCCCACCTGTGTGCTTACTGTGGCTGCTTTAGAGCTACCCCAGCGGAGTGGAGTGGTCCGACACGCTGCGTGACCCACACAGCTGTAATTACTTAGTATTTGGCCATTTAGAGAAATAGTTTGCCGACCTGGCTTGTGATGGAAGCATGGCGAGCGCCGGCTGAATGTGGGGGTTGCTGCCTTCACCTTCACCACGGCCTCACAGAAGTCACTCAAACCCCCACCTAACGAAAAGGAGCCTGAGGGTCAGAGAAGGCCACTCTCCTGCCGAGGCTGCACAGCAGGGATGGACAGGGCCTGGCAGCATCTCCTGGGGCTGGAGGGTGGTGAGGAGAGGAGGTGAACCTGAAACAGCCCACAGGTCAAAAGAAAAACAAGTATTTGGCTCAAGAGGCCGTGGGAGGGCTGGCCATCAAACGCGCACAGAGAGGACAACTTAAAACACAGACAGAACCAAACTGGCTGTGAGGAGAGAGGGAGGATGGCTCAGGGCACCAGGAGGAGGCACTGATCTCCAGATCCTGCTGGGGAGGAGGAGGGTGGTGCTTCAGGGAGACGTGTCTATGAGGAGATAGTTTTGGGGGACAGGGGGCTCTGGGGCCACAGCCCCTCCACACCAATCCCGCCACCCCAGGATAATGTGCCCTCCTCTAGGGTGTCTGCAGCCAGGCTGCCCTGAGGGTGGCTCGCTGACCAACTAGCATTACACTGTCCACTTGGGTTGGGAGGAGGGGAAGCTGGTCAGTTCCCAGGACATCAGGGGTCAGGCCCAGCTTGATGGGATCGTCCCCTTTAAATACAAAGATGGGACGACTTGGATTAGGCAAGAAGAGAGGCACCAGGGTGTGGGGTCCCCTTGTGACCAGGCTTCCCTGGCCCATCCTGCAGACCAGAATTTTGAAAGGAAAGTGAACTGTGAAGGCTGCCATCACATCAGCCATGTGCGAGGCCCTGGGGTCACAGGCAGCCAGGAGCTGACCCGAGGCCGCTAGAAATGCAGCCAGCCTCATGCGAGGACACGGAGCTCCAGGGGTGAGTGAGTGGTGGGCCAGTGCTGGCAGCCACCAGACACCCCTGAGCAGCACCGTGGCCCGGGGACACCCCATTCCAGCACCAGTGCCTTGATGCTGCACAGGGCCTCTGGGACAAGCCTGTCGACTTTCAGTCCTCCGTCCCTCCCCCAACCTCACACAGTACCCACCACCAGGGGGGAGGGGAATAGGAAGGAAGGGGAGAAATGGGATCCTTGGCCTCCCTGGGAATGGCCCCAGGTGCAGACTTCCCTCATTCCTGGAGGTTTTACCACATCCCACAGCACAGTGAGGGGGTGACTGTCAACCCCACTCCTCAGACAAGGCTCTGAGGCTCAGAGAGGTGAGGTGAGCACAGAGCACCAGTGAGGTCAGGGACAGGGTCCCAGGCTCCACCCCATAGTCCCAGGAGGCCAGAGCAGGCCCTGACTCGCAGAGACCCACACAGCAGGAAGGGGCAGCTGACCTCCACCCCTGCAGGGGACCGGCATGCTCTGGGCTCCTGACCCCCACAGGGCCTTGTCCTCAGCCTGAGCCTTCTGTCCTCTGGGCTGCTGAGGTGGGCCCTGGGGTCTGGAACTTTGGGCTTGGGGCACCCCCTCCCCAAGTGGCTGGGGAAGCTGCCGGCCCACACTGAGTCTCTTGCCTACGAGTGACATGAGGATGGTCATGGGCCAGCACCCGCCTCCCTGGGACCCCAAGATGCCTGCAGCCTGGAAACCCCACTAAGCACCCACACCTGGGGCCCAGCTCTGTGGCCAGAGAGTTCTGCCTCCCCAGCGGCTGGTGTGGGCCTCTGCTAATCCGACCCGATGAAGCCTGTCTCCGGTGAGGAGCCCAGGGAGGGGAGGCCCAGCTTCAGGGGTGGCATCCCGGAGCCTTGCTGATTGTCTGCTTGTCTCAAGGCCGCCCCAGCCTGGCCTGGCAGCCCTGCTTCAGCCAGGAGAGGCGGTGTCTGGGTGGGAGGAGGGCGCAGCAGCCAGGCTGAGCTGCAAGCAATGCCTAGAGCCACTTCCCTGCCTCCACCAAGCTCAGCCTCAGCAGAGAGAACAGACTCGCAGATAGGCCTGGAGCTCTCCCTCACGAGAGAGCCCTGTCCGCCCTTAGCACTGAGTCAGTTCCTGCTGCTGCTTCTCAGGCAACCCTGGCACACTCGGGGCTCCACTTCCCCACCCACCCACCCACCACCCGTGTGGGAGACGTGTTCATCCCTGAGACCCACGATGATGGAGCAAGGAACAGGTGACGGGGCGGCTCCCCTGAAGAAACACCCAGAGACAGGGGCGCCCCAACTGCGGCTCCTGCCTGGTGGCCCAAACCCTGCCAGTCTCAGCAGAGCATCCGATCCCCTTTAGTGCTTCCCTAGTAGATGTGGCCAGGGAACGAGGAGTCTGGAAAAGGCACCAATGAAGACAAGAGGGAGAATGGCTCTAGGAAGCCGAGACAGTGTGGGGAACAGATACAAGTTCGGGAAATCTAATCAGTGTCCTTGTAGGGATAGAAGAGGATTTAAAACAAGAACAGGGTGCCGTGAACAAGGAGCCATCGGAAAACAGGAAGAGTGCCTGGAAGGTAAAAATAGAATTGCTAAAATAAAAAAAAAAATCAATAAAAGTGTTAGAAAACAAGGTCAAGGAAGTCTTACAAAAAGAAAAATGAAAGAGAAGGAGGGGGGGAAATGATGATATTCAGAAGACAAATATATAGGTCCAACATCTGTACATTGGGAGTTTCAGAAACAGAAAATAGAAGAGAAAAAAGTTACCAAAGAAATAATACCAGAAAATCTTCCGGAGCCGAAGACCTGGTCCTCCACTGGGCAAGTGCCTAGCACAACAAGTGACATTCACAGAGCGATGTGAGGCCTCGGGAGGCCTAAGGCACCCAGAGAAAAAGCTACATGGCATCAGGTTTCTCCACAGCACACTGGGCGCGGATCTGCTCATTGCTATGGCTTTAACACTGCGAGGAGAAACTATTTCCAACAGGGAATTCTGGACCAGGCCAAGGCGGCTTGAACTGATTGCTACCATTGGGGACTAATAGAAGGATTATTCACTGTGCCTTCCTCAGAGAGCTAGTTGAGGATGTGCTTCAGCTAAAATAGGACGTAAACCCTGAAGGAGGAAAACATGGGGCCCAAGAAACACTGGGTGATGAAGGGAAGTCCTGGGAGCTGTGAGGGGTCCGTAGCTCCATGGCCCAGGCGGGGGCAACAGGACAAAAGCCTGGGGTGAGACCTTTGGGGTGAAACCAGAGGCCCAATAGAATGCTGACATGAAGAGTAAGCACATGAGAGTGGCAGATAGGACAAGAGGAAAAAAAAGACAAAGTCAACTGTAAACTCCAGGAAAAACAAAAGGCCATACAAGAGTAGCGAAGAGCATTTATTTATGTGACCTGAGCTTGGAAACACGGGTTATGAATTTAACTGAAGGGAGCAAGACAGCCATGCTGGGAGTGTGCTAAAGAAGAGGGAGCTGGGGTAGGAGCCATGGCAATGTGAAGGTAACCACTGGGGAAAACGAGGAATGAGGCAATAGTGGCTGCATTCTAGGACTGTGAACGGATTTTCCAGACCAGCCTCTGAGGGCTTGGGCGCAGGTTTTAACTTTGAGCAAGATATGTAGTTGACCACAGTGGTGTCTTTCTAAAAAGACTGCACCGAAATCTCAGAGGTTAGGGGTAAATAAAAAGGAGAACATGAAGTGTATCTGCCCGAAGGTGGAGGCGAACATGGGTCAGAAGCAGGCGTCTTCCAGGTGCAGGAGAAAGTGGGGCTGAGAGCTCCGGCAGTGCGTGGCCTGGTGTCTGGTGCAGGGATGAGGCCCCACATGCTCCTCTTCAGCCCCTGCTCAGCCAAGGGTGGCCGAGGACGCTCCCTCCCCCAGCCCACACCCCCCCCCCCCCCGCCCGCCCCGGTCCCAGGGATGATCAGGCTCTTGGCTCCAGAAGCCTCTGAAATCCAGACATTTGAAGGAACAGCTTCCAGCCTGAAAGTCCATCTGTGTGCTTGGGCCTTCCACAGTCCTGCCGCCACTTCTCCTGACCCCTCCTCACCTCTGCCCTGCTCCCATCTCATAGATCTGAGCCCCCAACCCCAGCCTGAGGACCCTCAGGCCCAGGAGAGGGTTCACCTTGGCCGTGGCTGAGCACAAACAAGCTTCCTTTGGCTTCTGCGAGGGTCCTAATCGTGTCTCTGCAACTGAACCCACAGCGCACAGGCAGGGGGGGCGACGTGAATAAGTAATTGCTCTTTTATTAACAAGTGATAAATTATTCCCATATGATTGCATGTGATAACTCTTCCTTATTCGAAATCAATTTGGGATGGAAATTGTTGGCGGCTTCTCACCATGGAGGGTGGGAGAAGAAGGCGCCGCTGCCTTCTGGAAAACAGGTCAGTGTATTTCGGCTACTTCCTGAGGCTGATGCGCCTGGCGCTCCAGGCTGCAGAAGGGGGTCGGCTGCCCTGGGGGTGGGGCCAGGCATGGTGGCCTCATTTTCTCAGTATTTGCCCTGGGGACAAGTAAGAGGTCAGTGCAGGTACCCCAGCATGGTCTCTCCCCACCCCCCACACCTGACAGAAACTCCAAAAGAAGCCTGGCAGACCCCATCACAGCCAGGGCACAGATGTCCCCAGAGCCAAGGATCAGGCGAGGAGAGGAGCCCCCAAAGCCCAAGGCCTTGCTGGGACCACCACAGGCACTGGCAGCCAGGGCTGGGCCATCAGGGATTAGGGGATGCATCTGCAGGTCACATTCCATTCATTCCCCCACGGAACCCTGAGGACCAGAGCAGCTTGACCTTTCACCCCACAGAGGACCCAGCTGACCTCCCACACCTCCCTGCCCCGTAGACCATGGCTTGACTTTATTAAACCTGAAAAGGAATTGGCCTTTTTGCCCCCAAATTTTCCTAATGGTTTCACAACACCGTGTCCCCATCTGCATTCCCCATTCCTTCCTCCTCTAGCTCAATGCAGGAGGGTTCCAGGCATAAGTCCAGGCGTAGGACAGACCTGGTCCCCCGCCTAGTGCCGCTGGCAGACCCAGCCTGCTCAGAGCAGTGCCCTTGGCCCAGGCCTCAGCATCTCTTCTAGTTAATGCATACGTAAAACCCTGCAACCCACTGGGCAGGCAGCCAGCTGCCTCCCTCCCAGGTCAGGCCCACAGGAAGCCAGACCCCCGCCTACCCACCCCCCTTCAGCTCCTCCCCAGCTGCCTCCCCCACAATCCTAGGGCTGCAGCAGGCCCATGAGGCTGGGTTACCCCCAACCCAGTCACTATGCCTTGCAAAGCTCAGACACCACCAGTGACCTTGGCCTCTCAGGCCTGTCATCTGTGAAATGGGAGGTTGGGTCTGAGAACCTGATAAATCCCCAGGGGTGGGGGAACTTTGGTGAACCACCCCAGGGTCCCAAACACCCCCCACCTCCATCCACTGCCAGGGAGCCCCCTTCACCCCACACCTTGCTGATCCATTTAACAGGTGCCTGCGCTGTTTGCTTCTATCGGTTGCCCCTAAGGGCTTCATGGGGCGGCACCACAGCTGGTGACCAGCACACAGTGGGAACTCCATAAAGGCTTGTCACGTGAATGCAGGAACCACTATGGGCACGTTTCAAGGCTGTGCAGATAGTATTCCCTGGGGATGCCCAGCCCAGGAGAATCCACGGAGCACTGGGTGATTCGATTTAATGAGGCCCTGAGGTGGGATCCCATAATGGGATGAGTCCTTCTAAGAAGAGATGCAGGAGAGCTGGTTTTCGTTCTCTCCATGTGAGATCCAGCAAGAAGGTGGCTGTCTGCAAGCCAGTTAGAGAGCCCTCACCAGAACCTGACCCTGCTGCACCTGGTCTCAGATTTCCAGCCTCCAGAACGGTGAGAAGAAATGTCTGTTGTTTAAGCCACCCTGTCTGTGGTATTTTGCTATAATAACCTGAGCTGATTAACATAACTCCTTTCTTAAAACTCTGCTGTATTTCTCCAGATTTTCTATAATGTACACAAACTGGTAAAATCGGAAGTATTTTCAGTTTGTTCTATTTGGTCGTGTGTGCTGAACTGGACGGGGCAGCCCTGCCCTGGAAAAGGTGGGTGAGGCTATCCGAGAGCAGCAGGATCCCTCCCAAAAGCCCTGTGCCTGGGGTCCCTCAGGCAGGTCTCCCAATCTCTTGGAACCATTCCCTCACTGGGAGAGTGGAGATAATGAGACCTACCTCCCAGGGGGCACAGAGACCACAGAGACCACACAGCTCCCGGGAGCAGGCGCACAGTGAGTGCACAGAAAATGCCCAGCCCGCCCACCCTGCGGAAGCATTCAAAAAGTGCCTCATGTCTCCCCCAGCAGGAACCACGGTCCCCATCTGACGGAGGGGAGGTCAAGTCACAGTTAGAAAGAGCATGCTGGTGCCTAACCCAGCCTTACCCAGGCCCTGGCAGGCAGGAGCACGGGGCCTCGCCTTTGCTCAGGTAGCACCCTCAGGGATGCCCCCTCTATTCTCAGACACACACCCTGAAGGGCTCTCCTCCCCAGAACCCCTCCCACACCTGTTCTCCTCCCACACCACAGTCTGGCCCAAGGGGTCCTGCATGAGTGATATGGGGGGGCGGTCTTGACCCCGCCTGGGCCTCAGGGCAATGTGGGGACAGTGAACACAATGGGCCACCTGGGGCTGAAGCTGCAGCATGAAAGTCTGCAGGCCCTCCCTCCTCCCTCCCTAATCCCCACGCCTGGGCCCCTTGTCACTGAAGAGGATGGGCATGCCTATTCAGGTTTCCTGTGATCTGGAAGTGGGGGGACAGGGCTCAGCAGGGACACTGACAGACACACACACACACACACACACACACACACACACACACACACTCTGCTGCCACCCACCTCAGGCCACCCCAGGAGCCAGGCCAGGCTCAGGCAGCAGGTGAAGAATGGAGTCCATTAGGGCCACCATCTGTCTCGGCCATGATGGGGCCTCTCAGTGACATCCAGGAGGTATGTAGATAGAATATTTTTATGGGGAGAGTTTTTCTTTTGCCAATTTTCAAACAGGAAGCCAAACACTTGTCACACCTGTCCCCGCATCAGCCTCTGCCTGACATAAATTGGGGCTGAGGCAGGGAGATGAAAGACGGCCTGGACACGCTGGTGTGCAGAGCCACGTGTCACTCAGCCGGAGCACGCAGAGCCGTGGCCTGGCTTCCTGCTGAGGCTGGGCGGGAGCAGCCTCCACCGCATCCACTGGCCCAAGAGCCCTAACCCCCCCGCCTGCTTTTCTCTTGGCCCCCACAGGCTCTTCACCTGACCCCCATCTCCCTCCTTCTCTAGGACCAGCCTGGACCCACCCAGGGGCCCCAGCGCCCAGCCCCATGCAGTGGACTGTCCCAGAGTATTCAAGCTTCTGCTCCCTGCACGGTCACCTCCCCCTCAGCCAGCAGCTCCCAGCACCTTTAAAAAATATATATAAATAAAAGAGAGAAGGGAGAGAGAGACAGACACATCAATGATGAAAGAGAATCATTGATTAGCTGCCTCCTGCACACCCCACACTGAGGATCGAGGCTGCAACCCGGGCATGTGCCCTGACCAGGAATGGAACCGTGACCTCCTGGTTCATAGGTCAACATTCAACCACTGAGCACTGAGGCTGGGCATCCAGCACCTCTTTAAGACCTAGGGCCAGTGTGACTTGGCAGGGGGATCCAGAGGGGGCCCAGGCCTCAGGGTCCTCACCACCCTGCCAGCACCCACAGAGTACTTTTCTCTTCTGCAGACCTTGTGGGCTTTGGAGTGTCCCCTTGGAACCCGGGGGGCCTTTAGGGTACAAGGTGTGTCAAGAATCTAGGAGATTCTGCTGCCTGACACAGGGCTGGCCTGAAAATAATGCTGGAAAGCACGTGCCGAGAGGATGGAGGGAAAAGTGAGTGACCTTCGGGGATCTGTCTAGGGCTCTCCCCAGCTGCCACCCTGAGTGTGCACCCTGGCTAATCCCACCAAAGATGGGAAGGGCCCTCCCCAGGGGACGATGCGGGGCGGGGCGGTGTTACCTTCCAGGCCACACATCAGACCCTGTCATGTGGGGAAGGCCACCCGTGTGTTGGGGTAGGGCAGCGGTCGGCAAACTCATGCGTCAATAGAGCCAAATATCAACAGTACGATTGAAATTTCTTTTGAGAGCCAAATTTTTTAAATTTAAACTCTTCTAACACCACTTCTTCAAAATAGACTTGCCCAGGCCGTGGTATTTTGTGGAAGAGCCACACTCAAGGGGCCAAAGAGCCGCATGTGGCTCGCGAGCTGCAGTTTGCTGACCACGGGGGTAGGGGATGCTCACTGCACCAGAGGGACAGTGACAGTCCTGTTGCTTTTTTAGTTGGCCTAGGGATCTTGGCCTTGGTTCCCAGGGAGACCTACCAGCCCGGTCCCTGCCAGGCTAATCGGCCACGTCTCACATGGCCTCATCCCTCGGGAAGCTCCAATAGCTGGGCAGGGGCAGGACCAGCCAGCTCTGTGCTCTCTGAGGACAAGGGCTGGGTCTGGATGTGTCCTGGGGGAGCAGGGAGGCCTCACCAGGGCAGATGGAGAGATGTGGACAGCAGAGAGCATGGGGGAAGGAACTTGGCAGGCTCTGGGATGAGTGGGGTGGGCACAAGGGCCACTCCAGGTTCCTGGCTAGAGTGCTCTGTGGAGGCAAGTGGAGAGCTTCCTGGGTGACCTTGAGCCCCACAGCACTCCCGAGATTGGCCAGGGTGGCCTTTCCCTGGAATTCTGCTTCAGGCCACATCTTTGGGCATGGGAGGTGGTTCTGGGCTGGAGGCCATACCCAAGGGGTAGGTGGCTAACCCTCCTGCTGCCCAGCCCACATCTGTCCAGGAACCGGGCAGGAAAAGGGGCCACCCCTCCCCCAGCAGCATGAGGCCGGTGCAAAGAGAACTGTGGGCAAAAGCCTCCACACAGTCCTGGCTCCCTGCGCCCCGGTCCTCACCTAGGCTGGATGGACCTACTGTGTGCCTGGAGCTGCCACAGGCCAGCCAGCCACCCCGCTGGTCCTGTACACAGCCCTTCCCCACTTCCTCCAGAGCCCAGTACTCCACATGCCTGGGACTTGGAGTGTTTGCCCACCCATGAAGGCATTGAGTTGCAGCCCTGGATTACGAATCAGCAGCCCTGGATTACGAATGAGGCCTCTGGTGACCAGGAGAGGATGGGTGCTGCCCAAGGTCACACAGCAAGCTGACACTGCACAGGCTGATCCAGCAACTGCCCAGACTTGGAGGGGAGACTGCTGGCAGGTCCCTGAGCCTGCCCCATCTGGGTCCTGGCAGCAGGTGAATAAAGGCAACATCTCAACAAGGTCACAATGGCTGGCTGGGCAGACTGAGGACATGATCTGGGCTCAGGCGAGCGAGGGACAATCCAAGAGGGCTCCTGGGAGGAGGTGAGAGTCCCAGAGCCCCACCTTGGCCTGAGCCCCTCGGCACTCCACCCGCTTCCTCGATGGGCCCCTTACCAGCTTCAGCCTCAGCCTGACATTTCCCGTGACATTTGCTGCAAAGAAATAGAGTCATAAACCCAAAGGTTAAATTTGCACATTGCCTCACACTGCCAGGAGAAGCGCAGTCCCTCCACCCACCAGGTGCATGGCTACAGGGTTTGTGCAAGATGGCCCGCCCATTCCCAGTGCCCAAAGGCCCCTTTCCCAGTCCTTCCCAGGTACCTCAGTCACCTTTTCCCAAAACAAGTTTGTGGGCACAGCAGGCCCTGAAGTGTGCTGCCCAGGGGTCCCAGGAGGAGCCCTTCCCACCCTACTGGCAAACCCGAAGCCCTGAGACACCCTCTGGTACAAGGAGCTCCATCAGCACCACTTAACCCAGCTGTCCCAAATCTGCCTGACTACGTAACCCTTGTTCCAACATTCCATGGAACTTCAATTCCACGCAGCGGGATCTGTGGCAGCCAGGTAGGAAGGCCGGGTGCTGACCAGAGGGCTGAGGAGCATCCCCAGGGCACCAGGTGGGCTGCCTGAACCAAGCCAGGCTGGCTCCTGACACCCCAGCCCCTCTACCCACGCTCCCCATGTCACCATCAGCCCAGCTCCGCCTGCCAGGCCCACCTGGTCTCTGCCCAGGCAGTACCTCCCCACCATTCCTCTGGCAGGTCTGCCCGCTGCCCTGCCTTTCAGCAACACCTCCAAGGCCTGGCTGTTCTTCCTGTGTGTGTGTGGTGAGGGCACGAGGCTGTGAGAGGGTGCCTGGCGGCTCCTCCTCCATTCTCCCGCAGGAGGGCAGGGCTGCAGGCCCACGTGGAGACAGGGCTGTCAGGACAGCTGCAGGGTGAGGGCAGAAGCTATGGGAAGGGGCCAGGAGAGAGGTGGCTGGAAGTGCCAGGGCTGCAATCCTGATCAGTATGGAAGCACATTCACTCACTCCCAGAGAAAAGCGCAGAATCCACTCTGGGAAGGTTGGGAGGGGTCGGGATCCAGAGAGGGGGTATGTGACCACACCTCTGGGGACCTATCTCCCATGTCCAGCCCCACAACCATGGGCAGCATGAGAGGCCAGGGCAGGTTTATAGAAATAATGGCGCATCCTCAAGAAGGGACTCTGCACACACCACTAAACCCATGATATGCACAAGAATAGTCCCAATGTGCAAAAATGTTTAAAATACAGCGACAAAAGAAGAAACTGCAGCACAAAACACCCGTATGGTGGGACCTGGCAGGCCCACGCACTCCAGTGATGGTGCCGGAAGATGCAGGGGTGTGGACAGCATGCTGTCCTCTGGCTAGGTTTCCATTTGCGGCTCTGTGACCAGCTGCCCTTCAAAGAATTTAGTCCTATAAACTCAGGAGGCCAACGGTCACATCCCTTTAATGGCCTGGCTCAGAGTAGGGTCTGACAGTCCAGGAACAAATGAATGAAGGAAAAAATGAATGCATAACTGAATGAGAGAATGTGTGGGTATTGAATGAGCAAACAGTGTCTGGGATTGGGCTGTTGGATGGTGCAGAAGCAGGCAGGCTCCAGGGCAGGGGACACGGAGGGGTGCAGAGGATACAGAGGCTGGGCTCTGAGAGGACAGCTGTAGGTGGGGTGGCCAGGCAGCATCCTATGGATCTTGAGGCCCTGGCCCTGGGTGGCCACAGAGGGTCAGGCACAGCCCTGGGGGTGACGGGGTCATTGGTCAGGGCCAACCAGGCTGGGGGTGGGGCACATGAACGATACTGACCAGACACAGTCAAAGGCCTTCAGGATCCCCACAGCAGAACCCGGGGCGGGGAGGGGGGTCACTCCCTCCTTCCCACACTCACTGACACACTGGTCCCCTCACACGCCATCCACTCATTCAATAAACTCACTCATTCATTGCGGAACACCTTCCTTGCGCTGTTTTCCTGACCCCTTTCCAGATGCACAGACTGAGGCTCCATGGAGACTTTCTGGCAACAGGCCCAGGAGAGCAGGGATCTCATCCCCGGGGCGGGGGTGGATTCCTTCCGCTCCACCAGCCAGGACCCTCCTGGTGCTGTACCAGCTGCCAGAAACGTCTAAGCTACGAGTCATGAATTCAAGGCCAGGGCAGGGAGCAAGGAGGGGCCTGCGCTGCCTGTGGGTGAGCAGGAGTTTCCTGGCCTGGGGGCAGCAGAGGGAAGATGAGCTAGAGTCAGAAACGGTGGGGGAGGCACAGCACAGGCCCTGGCCTGCCCTCAGCCTCCTAGGACAACAGAACTTCCAGAGCCCCCGCACATCCCACAAGCCCTCTTGCTTGTGGAGACCCACTGGGCCAGGCTGTCTTCCCTGAGCCTCTCCCTTTCCTCCACCCTGGCCCCTGCCCCGGCCCCGGCTTCCAGAACCACAGGGAGAGGGCCAGTCCCGACAACAGGACCCCAGCTGCCCATGAAGCTTCCATAGAGAGAAACAGAGGCTCCGGGGTTCTGCAGGCTTCCTGCTAGTGAGGGGCAGAGCAAAGATGCTGCGCCAGCTTGGGAAATACGTAGGTGGCTACCGCCCACCTCCCATCGTGTCCTCTCCCTCCCTGCTCCCCTACCTGCCCATGTTCCCCTCTCCAATTCCCCTTGCCTTTTAGGGGCCTTTATTTCCCCCTCAGTAAACAGGAGGGAGGGGCCGTGTTGGCAGTGCAGGAGTTCCAGAGAACTTCCCTACATGGGAATGGCTGACGGGGGTGGGATGGTGGTCTTCCGGGTATTTTGAAGGTAAGAGACCTGCGGTCAGAACTCATTGGGGGCCTCGGCCTTAAAGTGCCCCCAACAACCACTGAGGGAAGCCTGGTTACTGGCCCATGTCACAAATGAGGAGACTGAGGCATGGAGTGGTGAACTGTCACACTCAAGGTCATAGCCCCCAGCGGGTGGCTGAGCCAGGACCCAAATCCAGGCCGTTGCTGTCCTGCCATCCCACACTCAGGAGCCAGAAACCATCGCCTGTCTCGGTCCTCGAGTGGGAGCTTGCTTCTTCCTCACAGATGGAAAGACAGGCTGAGACAAAGGGGCGTGGCCAGCCTCACTGCCTGTCCCATCATGGGACCCACCCTCACACACCTTATAAGAATGACTGGCTTGTCCCCATTCTACAGACAAGGACACTGATGGTGGCAGGGGAGCCGGTGGTGTGCCTCTGCCTCTCAGGGCCCTGGCCTGGAGTCCTCCTTACCACAGCAAGAGGGAGTCACCAACACCCTTATCTCAGAGCCCCACACCATACCCGAGGTAGGTGACACACCATGGAACCCCTCCCCATGGAGAGACCGAGGCACTGGGGGCAAAGGCTTCCTAAGGTCACTCTGGGTCAGCCATGGGGAGGGCACATACCTGCACCCCGCTGAGCTGAGCAGCAGTCACTGCTGAGCATGCCGGGGTGTCTGGCCAATTTGTCCCTGTGTTGACCTCCAGATTTGAAATGGGCCTTCCCTGCCCAGGTGGGTCCCAGCCCCCATTGGCCACCACTGCCCTGTCATGGGGGAAAAGCAGGAGTGTCCGGGAGCCCTTTCACCTCACATCCTGGGCTGGGGCACTGAACTAGCCCCCAACACACATCCCCAAGGCCTCTGCTGCAGATTTGGGCATAACCCGGCCGCAGCCCACCCAGGCACACAGGGGCACCTACACCCGGGAGGAAAAAAGGCACATGCTGATGAGTCCACAGGCACATACGGTCATGCGTGCAGAGACACATGTTCACACGCATACCAAGTTACACATACACAAACAGGCCTGAGGGGCTGTGGAGGGGAGACTCCCAGGACATGGAGCTGGCGGACAGAGTGGGACCAGGATCCTGTAGACGGTTTCTCGCTTCCTCTATCTGTGAGCTCCAGCTGCCCAGAGCCTCCCCCTTAACACGTGCATGTAGGCACAGGAGTGGGTCCTGCTGAGGGGCACCAGCATGTGCTAAGCATGGAGATCACAGCAAGCATGCTACGTACATGTGTGTGTGGCCATGGGCATGCAGCCGGGGGCGATGATGCGGGTGTGCATCCATAGCATGTGTGCACGTGCACACTGGGGCAGCCTGGCATGTGTGTGCACACGCGGTATGCAAGGGTGCAGCCCTTGTAGACACACGCACGTGTAAGAAAACGTGTGTGCAGCCTGCGGCATTGTGGACATCAGCAGGGCAGCCCGTGGGGGTACCAGGGGAGCATTCTTCAGGCAGAGCATGCAGTTGGGTCCCCAGCCCCCACTCTCAGGACTTCATACCAGGTAGGGGGAGGGGTCCCATGAGGGCTTCCAGGGATGAGGCACTGTGAACCCTTCAGCCCAACCCGCAGGGGCCCTTAGGCTGCGGATATGGGGGCTTGGCTGCCTTCTATCATTACTGGCCCCCTGGAGGGGCAGCGCTAATCCCGCACCCCATCCCTCTGCTGTTGCCAACGCCCCCATTCATTCCGCTGCGGCCTGACCCCAGAGACTGGAGAGGTCCTGAGTTGAGACCAGCGAGGCAAGGGTGGAGGAGGTTGATGCCCCCACCCCTGCTAGGTACCACGTTTCTGCACACATGGTCATTAACCCCTTCGTGGCCGGGATGCTCCAAGGCTGGACCGCGCCCTTCCAGTCGGCAGCCTCCACCCCGGCCCCGGCCCCGGCTTCAGGGGCCACCCCGATCCGCCGCCTCTGCCTCCGCCGTCGCCTCCAACTTTCCCGGGAAGCGGCAACTTTTCCTGCTGCCGCGGGCTCCGCCCTCCCGGGGCCGGGCACCCGCGGCCCCAGTCGGTGCACCACTGCGGTGGCCCTTACCGCCGCCTGTGACCCTGCCGCTTGCCTGGACAGCCGGGACCGGCCCTGCAGCTCTGGGACCCCCCCACTCCCCGCACCCAGCGCCCCACCCAGCGGCCCGCTCGGGCGCGGCGCAGCACTCACTTCCGCCAGACGCCTTCTTCATCGTCGGGGTCGGGCGGGGCGCGTCGGGGACCGAAAGTCGCTTCGGGGCCGGCGCCCGTCTCCCCGCGGCCGGGTCCGCATCCAGGCGCCGCCGCTCCGGCCCGGCCCCGGCCCGGCCGCGGGACGAGGCTGGGCGCGCTCCGCTCCGCCAGTCAGATGAACTGGCTGGGCCGCGGAGCGGAGGGCGAGGGCGGCGGCGGCGCGGATCCGGAGCGGATGAATGTTTTATGGGATCATGTGGTCTGACGCGCGAGGAACCCACCCGGTACCCACGCCGGCCCGGCTGGGGCGGGGCGGGGCGGGGGCGGGGCCTCGCGGCGGGCGGGGCGCTCACCTGGGCGCGGGCCGGGGCGGGGCAGGGGCGCGGGCAGCGCGGGGCTGTAGGGCGGACGAGGCAAAGACGAGGGGCGCAAGCTGGGCCGCAGGAGGCGCTCAGCACGCCCGGTGCACCGGCGCCGCGCGGCCCCAGACAAAGGCGGCGCATTTCTGAAGAGGCGGCGGCCCCTACAGGCGGCCGCGGGGATGGCGGCGTTGGCCGGAGCGGGCTGGGGGCGCGGGCCCGAGGGCGTGGCGGCCCGGCTTGGCCAGGGTGTGCGGGTCCCAAAAGTGGCCAGCCACCGATTAGGGCTTTGTCTGGAGGCTTGAAGATGGGCGTGGAAGGAGCGGCGCCTCTGTCTGACCCACTCCCTTTCTCGCCTCACTAAATTCTGGAGCCCCAAAGCCCAGCAGCCCTTTGCTGGAGTGGGATTGCTCTACTCTCCAGTTCAAAAACAGGCTCAAAGCTCCAGAGACTTTTGAAGCCGCTCACCCAGATGTTCCCGGCGGCTTTAGGCTGGGGCCTGGGTTTCCCAGCTGCCACAGGTCTGTGTGTGGGAATCAGACACTGCGGGCTGTGGGACAGGTGTCCTTTGCCCCTTAGTCAGCACCTTGGCCAGCGCCCTCCTCACAGGAAGCCCATTGGATGACTCCCGGATGTTGGCTGCAGGCGTTGGCTGGGGTAGGTAGGTGTGGGCCTGCCTTGAGGCGGGGCTCATGCCAGACAGAGGGGGAGCTGAGCAGGGCTGGGTGACAGGCCAGTCTGCCTCCAGCAGGACATGGCTCACTGCTCAGGCTGAAGTCGTGGGGAGGGTTTAGTAAGGCACATTTACAGGGTGCGGGCAGGTGCAGGACAGCATGCGGGACAGTGTACTCCCTGGGTGGGCAGCTAGGGAAGGCAAATGACAGCTGCTGAGGAACCGGTGGGGATGGCTTGTCAGAGGCTGCAGCCTTTAGTCAAGGGGCACAGCCAGTCCTAGGGATCAAGCCCAGAGAGATCCCGTGGGAAGAGCCTGGTGGAACACGGCCCCTGTAATGTAGTCTACACCCATCAGTTCCTGGGAGGCCCTGCATGGGGGCGGAGATGACAGGCCATTTGGGCCTCATTGATCTGTGTTCCCAGGTTTTCTGGACACATGCCCTTGAAGCCCAGGAGCAGGGATGGGCTGGAGACTGCTCTCTAGGCTGATCCTTATCACTCCTCGCCTACTCTGGGCTTCTGCCTGAATTGCCCCCTCAGACCCATTACACATGAGACACAACCTCCTATAAGCTTACCCACCCCTCCATTGGGGTCTGGCACTGCCTCATTCCCACCCTCTGGTCCCCAGGACCACCCTCCATGATAGCATGTCAGGCATTGAAGGGCCCTCCCAGTTGTGTGACCTCAGCTCACCCCCTTGGTCTCTCCGAGCTCAGAGCAGCGTGTGGATGAAGCAGACACTAATGCCTCCTGGGAGAGGTCAGCTGGTCAATGTCCCTCATTTGTCCACCTCTCCTGTCCCCTGAGAGGACTATGCAGGGCCCTGCAGGGAGAGTTTGAGATTTTCACTCAAACCATGGAATCCAGCTAAGACGAGGGGATCCTTCTGCTGTGGCCAGTCCTGAGCTGGGGCACAGGGACACAGCTTGACTTCCTTGGAAGGTCACTGCTTCCCCGGGCCCCAGGAGCCTTGTTTCCATCCTGGAGAGACAGGCCTGTGACAGCGTTGCTCCAGCAGCCCGCTGGGGTCCCTGGGCCAGCCAGTTTCTCAACACCCTCCCAGGGAGGAGTGGGGAGGTGAGACACGGTGTATGCAAACCTTTTGAGCCGTCCCCAGGATGGTGCAAGGAGAGACCCAGACGGAAGCTCAAAGGTCATACAGCAAACCCGTGTCTGCTGCCCAGGTGCTGCTCCAATGTAATCTTTCCCAACACTTTGAGGGGGCAGATGGAAATGTGGTCCCAGTGCCAGGGAGTTGGGGGTGTACCAGCTGCCATCTGCTCTTACCATGGAGGGTGGCTGCCTGCCTGAGGCCCGAGAGAACTCTGTGCCAGGCCTGCTAAGTGCAGTGACCTATTCTGTCCTGTCATGTAGATACCACTACCCATTTTACAGACAAGAAAATTGAGGTCAAGGGAGCTTAGGTAGACCCACATCCTGGCGCCCCTCCCAGGACTTTATTTGCTCATAGCCACTGCTTCCTCCAGAAGCCCCCCACCACTCCAACTTCGGCCCAGCATAGGGAAGGGGCCAACAGCTCGACCCCTGGCAGCATGCCCAAGAATTCCACTGGGCCTGCCCATCTCTGTAAGCCTCCATCCTCCACACCAAGCAGGGGCCTCCTCCCAAATGATGGCGTCCTAGAGTCTGCTGTGCTGGGCAGACCCCCAGCCTGGCCATGTGCACTTCCCACATCTGAGGGGCTGCTGGGGGTTGTTGATGGGGCATGTGCATTGCACAGTGGTGGCCCTCACCACACCCACCTTCAGGGCCTGGAGCCCTCGTGTTCGGTCACCAGGATGAGGAGACTCGGGCTGTGTGGACATACAGTGCTGGCACCTGGCTCTTAGGGCTGGACCTGCCCCTTCTTCTTGCTTCCAGAGGGAAGGGTGAGTGTCTAGGGCTCCCTAGTGATCACCAGCAGATGGCTCAGGTTGTTCTCCTAGAGGGGGCAGCCTGTTTGGTAGCTTCTGTCTGGGCACAAGCCTGGGCCAGGGATGAGTAGGAGGCTTCTGGTCCCTCAGGGCCCAAAGTTTGGTGCAGGGGCAGATCTCAGGAAAGCGGGGTCCCCAGGCTGTGCCCAAGACTTCAGCACTTGATTCATTCCCCTCCCCCATTCCTGCAAGAAATGCAGATCCTTCAAGAGCCACCCACCCAGCAGTGACAGCTAAATTGGGAGCCACTCTTTATCCCAGGAGCCCAGCCGACAGTTAAAACCAGGGACCTGCTGGCACCCAGTGGGGCAGGCCTAGGCATGGCCACAGCTGGAGTGGACACCTGCGGCTGCAGTGAGGGGGCTCTTGCTGAGCTAGTTCAGACCTAGTGCCAAGCCTTGCTCTCTCCAGGGCCCCTCAGCCCCCTCAGCCCCTTTCTGAGCTGCCACGATCCACAGGACACGCAGATTTGCTCCATTTCCTAGATGGAGAGGCCAAGGGCTCATCCCAGATTGCCTGGTGAGGGCAGAGAAGGATTGCGAAGCTCAGAAATCCTACTCCAAGAGCACCGTGGAGGAGCCCCTTGCCTTCCTCCCTTTAATGCTTCCGTCTGCTTGTTTAGGCATTTAGTCACTCAACAACACCCTGGGAGGCTGATTTCAGGTACCCTCATACTTCTCTGCTTGACTTCCACTTCCCTTACCTCCACAGGTTACAGGTGGAGAGAATGAGCCCCAGGGAGGGTGGCCTTGTCTTGAGTCACTCAGCTAATGAGCCCAAAACAAAGGGTGTGTCTTTGCCACATGGTCACCCAGAAGCCCACAGGGACTGACTCACCAATGGGGCAGACAATGAGAGCCCTCCTGCTGCCCCAGATTCTTCTGGGTTGGCTCAGCCCAAGCCCCCAGCAAGTGGCTCTACAGCCTGAGAGCCACAGAACAGAGTCAGGTGTAGGGTGGGGGGCTGGCAGAGCCTTCATCCTATTCTGAGCTTATCCTAGACTGATCCTTGCTCTGACCCCTGCCCAGGGTCACAGGTAATGAGCAGGGCAGGGGCCAGACCTGGCCTTGAGGTGAGACAGGAGACTCTGTGGCTGGTCCTGGAGATTGGGGCCCTGGGCTGGGACTTTATGGATGCAGGGCCTGAGTTTTCTCATCCGTCCAATGGGCCTATTGCTGGCCTCTTGCATGAAGGTTGAAGGGCACATTTGCATGCCTGGTGTAAGGACAGGGCTCTGAGGCTTCTGAGAGTGGGGTATTTTTAGCCAGGATTCCTGCTGACAGTCCAGCCTGGCTGAGGTTTGCTGCCAGCCTCAGAGGCACTTCTCTTAGCCTGTAAGGAGTCTGGGGTCTGCCCACCCCACCCCAGCCCCCCTTGGTGCCCTCACTCTACCAGCCCAGCCAGCTGCAGCCCCTCAACTAGGTGGCTGGTTTTTCCCAGGTGCGGCTCTCCTAGGTGGGTCGAGCTTGGGTCCTGGGGATGAAGGAGAGGAAATACCTGAGCACAGAGCCTTGGGCTGCCTGTGCCAGATTCCAGGCTCTCAGCTGCCACTCTTAACTGGCTGGCCTGAAGGTCAGGTTTCTGGGAGGTTTCGATCGATGCCCAGGCTCCAGGCTCTGGTTTGAGCGTGCACAAGTTCAGCTTGAAAGATGACTGGCTGCTGCCTCCCACCTGCCTGCAAACCTCCTCTGGAATGAGTGGTCAGCAGAATGGCCATAGCTGCCCATCCTGGACCCAGCTCCTCTCCCGGGCACCTGTGTTCAGTGCTGCCTATCTGCTCTGGCCACTGGGCCTCTCCAGCCCATTCTACATCAGGCAGATGCCACCCAGGTGTGTGTGAGCAGAAAGGCCCACACTTGGGCCTGCAGAACCTCACAGCTAGGCCAGGATCACCTCCCTTCCCATATGCAAATGATGATACCTAGAGAGAAGCTCTCCACCTTGGCTACTCCCTTGGGACACAACCCCCCTCCAAGGAAAGCCTGGGGCAGATCCAGAGCCCAGCACCCTGGACAGCACTGCACCTGTGTATTCCATCAGCAGGGCGTGGCGGGATGGAGAGTGAAGCCCATGGGCAGCCACCAATGAGGTGAACCCTGCGCTGGGTCCCAGGTGCATGTTCTGAAGTTCTGACTCTGGATAAATCAAGAGGCCCAGCCCTACCAATTCTGAAGTCCACGTGAAAGAATAAGGGAGCAAAAACAAACAGAAAACAAAACAAGGAAAAATGTAAAACTAAGCATACTGAAGGAGGTCGGCTGTGTGGCATCCTAAAATATATTCTAAAACCACAATAATTAATGCAGCCCCTGGACAGTCAGATGATGGGAAAGAAAGTCCAGAAAGAGACTCCTAGGTAAGTATGAGAAGGAAAAACTGGATTATTCAGTAAATATTTTAAAAATATACAACAAATACAGTCTTAGGACAACTAAACAGACATTTGGGGGAAACTTTTAAAAAATATTTGTATTGATTTCAGAGAGGAAGGGAGAGGGAGAGAGATAGACACATCAATGATGAAAGAGAATCATTGATTGGCTGCCTCCTGCACGCCCCCTACTGGGGATCGAGCCTGCAACCCGGGCATGTGCCCTGACCTGGAATCAAACCGTGACCTCCTGGTTCATAGGTCAGTGCTCAACCACTGAGCCACGCTGGCTGGGCTGGGGGAAACTTTTGGATCACTATCTCACTCCTTGACACTAAAATAAGTTCCAAATGAATCAAAGCTTAAAAAGAAAAAAAAAACTACTAGAAGAATAAAAAATCATCTATAACCTTGAATTATTCTAAGAATTATACAAAACCCAGAAGCAATTAAATAAAAGATGGATATAATCAACCTTGTAAAAATAAAAGACAGATGCATGGGTGGTGAACCAAGTAAAAAGATAACAAACTGTGGGAATATCAGCAATTCATCTTGCAAAGGGTTGTTCCTTGTTATATATATATGAGTTCTTACAAATTAGTACCACAAAGACCAACAACCCAGGATAAAGATGGGCCAACACATGAAATGAACCCACCCAGGCAGGCTCAACTTCACTCAAAATGAGAAAGATGCAAATTTAAATTACAGCGAGAGTTTATCAAGGCGGAGGGTTCACTCTAGCGAGGGAGGGGACACCCACAGGAGCTGCTGGGGGGTGAGAGGGGGGACACCAATATGTATGGCTGGGGATGAGGGAGGGGTGTCGGGTGGCTGGAGATGGTGTGGGAGGGAGACGCTTCCTTGTGCCCCTTTATTCCACATCACAGTCCAGGAGATCCAGTCTAGATAAAAAAGCAAGCATTCTTTTAAAATAAAACAAATGACATGATCCTCTGGCTGCCACCGCCCACAGGATGCGGGCAGAGGTTCTCCTGGGCGTCCCACCTGCGCGGATCTGCCAACAAAGCCATGAGCACCTAGTCCCCTTCATCTTCATTGGAGCTGGGCTGGCAGGGACGCTTTCAGTACTCTCTTGTCCCGCTTCTCAGGAGCAGGGCCACAGTGTACGGGGTGCAGGAGGCACTGCTGGGCTCCCAGCCCTCGGTGTAGCCCCTGACCAAGGGCTCCACGGCCATCCTTATCAGGGCAAGCACTTCACCCACATTGCTTTTCACATCCCAGCTGTCCCGATGTATCACAGGTGGCCATCAAATCCTGGACCTCCCAAGGACTGGCCCGTGTCCCTGGGATGTCCCCTCCCCTCCCAACCTCAGTTTCCCTGATGGTGAAATGGAGTGATGCCCACTTTACAAGAGGAAGAAGGAACAGAAATGGGAGAGCAGGAAGGGGAACGGGGCGGGGGGTGGACAGGAAGAGGGCATGGGGGAGCAGGAAGAGGGGACATGGGGGGAGCAACGTCCAAGGGTTTCCCAGAGTGGCTCCTTGAGTTTGCAGGGCCTGCCCTGGGAGATTCAGAGACATCAACTGCTTGGAAAAGAGGAGGGGGTGATCCAGAAGGGCTGCCTGAAGGAGCCTAACTGCTGGTCCCTGAGGTCCAGGCAGAGGTGATGAAGGTCCACTCTGTAGGACCCCACCTGCCTACCCCTCACCTGGCCACCCGGAGGAGGGGTGCTGGACAGGCCTGAGCTCTGCGCAGCCCCTAGTGCTGAGTTTCAGGAAGCACAGTGAGAGTGAGCAGGAGCCGTTCTCACCAAGCGGAGCATTTGGGTCTCCCCTGCCCCAGAGCGATGGGGAATATGGGATGGGGGCGGGGCTTAGCTCTGTTAATGGGCTGCTGTGTACCAGGCCCCAGGACTGACCATGCCAGAGACTCCCACAGCCAGTCCCAGCCTCCTCCCTTCCAGACACGCCCTGGGCTGGGGCAGGCCCACTGGAGGCTCATGCAATGGAGAAGAGGCATGGAGCCTCGCAGTCCGCTTGGGGCGCTTGAACGCAATCCCACAGGCCGGTGGTTTATAAAGAGCACAGCTGCATTGCTCACCGTTCTGGAGGCTGGAAGTCAGACCAGGTGCCAGCAGGGTCTGGTCACAGATACCTTGTACCCACCCCCGGCAGAAGGGACGAGGTTGCTGTCTGGAGCTTCATATATAAGGGCACTCATCCTGCTCACGAAGGCTTAAGCACCTCCCGCAAACCCCACCTCCTAATACCATCATGTAGGGGGTTAGGATATGAATTCTGGGGGGACACATCCAGACCATAGTGAAGCCTGATGGGCAGGGGTTCTAAGCAAGGGAGGCCCCGGCCTTGGCCTCACACTGGGGAGCAGGTGGCTAACATACACTCGTTCTCCTTACACAGCCCGAAGACTCACCCGGGGTCCTCCTGGGAACCTGGAGCCCTGACCCAGCCCCAAGGCACACAGGTCCAAGATACTAGAGGGCATGACCTAGAGGTGGGTGTGGTCCCCTCTCTGCTAGAATTGGGCCCAGCTGAGTCACTGGACACCTTGAACTTGCGTTTAAGAGTGTCTCGTTGGGGTATCACGGTGCTGCCTGGTCATGGAGGAACCTCGCTATTGAAAAGGGTGCCAGGCCATGCCCAGCATCCTTCCTAAGGGGGAGCCTGCTCCTGGGAGGGTAACACCTAGAGAAGCCGCTTGGCTCCAGCTGGACCCTGTCGCATGGCTGTGGCCTGCACAGTCTCCGTGTCCAAGCCCCTTGCCTACTCCTGGGACCAGGACCATGATGCCATCTGTGCAGCCTGCGAGGTTAAGGGCTTCCCTGGGTCAAGCTGCTCAGGGGGATGGGAGTCCAGGCCAGGGAAAGTGGGTACAGAGCCCGGGCTTCTTGGTGCAACCTGCTCTGCTGCTTCTCCCTGATTGGCCCAGCCTGCTTGGGGGTAAGTGGGAGGTTCTGTGATTGGCTGCCCTCACCAGAGTTCCTGGACTGGAGCAAGAAAGGCAGGGTCTCTCCCAAAGAAATGGGGTGTCCTGTTCCTGGGCCCTGCATGGAACCCAGTCCCCCTCCCCCCCAGATGTCTGTGGACATTTGTTAGAGGGTGGACAGCTACCTTCATTACACAGGAGAGGAAACTGAGGCTGGAAGTGGTACCAGACCTGCCCGAGTGCCACAATAAGTGGGTGATGAGTCCCAAATGGCCATCGCTCCCTCAGCCACACCAGGTGGGTGAGAGGGAAGTGGCTGCAACCAGAAAATTCTGCCAGATTCTTCTAGTTGCATGAGTCAGAGGAGATGATTAAAAGGTGGATTATGGAGAGATAAAAAGTGTGAGTGGTGCACAGGATGTAGAAAAAGCACAAGAGCCTCAAAGACCCCACTGCACGCTCAGTGGGGCGACTCAGACACAGACTCCACGCAGCGAACATGGAGGCACAGAGGGGCTGGGCTGGGTCCTGGGCCAGGAGCCCTCTGTAGCCCGCTGTGCCGGTTAGTCCTGGGCTGTCAGTGCTGGGGACATGGAGAAGGGGACAGCATCTCCCCAGGCCTGTGTCCCGGAGCCTCAGGGACCCTGTGGGTGCCCAAGCAAGAACAGCCCCCTAAACGGATGGTGAATTTGGCTGGGGGGCAGGGAGGGCATGTCCAGAGTCACTCGCTGCCTCGTGGCACACTGCACCCTTCAAACGCCAAGCACCAGGCTGGGCTGCAGAAAGAGCCAGGGGAGCAAGCTCTCCCTAGGGACCAGGGTGCCTGAGTTTCCTCATTATATCCAACTTTGAAGACGGTTACTGTAAAAGCACGCCTGTTGCCAGGTAGGCCCAGAGTCCGACCACACCAGGGTGAGAGGTAGTGGATGCACTGCCCTGGCAGGGCCGGGTGTCTAGCTGGACAGGGAGGAAGTGGCCCTGGCCGGGCTGGGGCAACCCTCCTAGCTACCCCCACCCTGGCCCGCCAGGAGAGGAGGGAAACCTTGAAGTGCCAGGCCTTTGAATCACTGTCTCCATGACAACGCGTGGGCACAAAGGGCCGGGTGGTGAGCAGGCTGTGGCTATGCAAGGCTGAAAGGAGGAAGGGAATCTTTTATTTCTGGGGACGGAGTGTTGGGGATCTGGGCTGCACCCACGCCCATGACCAGATTGAGGTCTTAAGGCTGTGACTGAACCCCTGAGCCAGCACACCTGGGACACCTGAGCGGATGGAGCGTGAGCAAATGGAGGACAGGGCTGGGGCGAGAGTCCAGCATGTATCCAGTCTGAGACGTGACCCCAGAGGTCTCCCTCCACTGCATTCCAGTCTCTATAGGGCTTACTTTCTAGGACAGGTATATGCCAGGTGCTAGGGCAGGTACAGGCAGCGAGGAAATGCAACCAAACCAGATACTGCAGAAACAGCACTCAGGTGGGGGTTGCTTGCGTGGGTACTAAAGAAGGTGTCAGACTTGGGCAGAAAGAACCACCAGTGCAAAGGCCCTGGGGCAGCACAGAGCTGAGAGTATCTGAGGACAGGCAGGAAAGCCAGGAGTGAGAGGTAGGGGCAGACCTGCAACCTCTCCTTTCCCCCACACCTGGCCACAGGCTCTGGGCCTCGGACATGGGGTGCGGCCGCCACCCAATCCTAGCTTCCAGCTGCCAGCCCCACCTTCCCCTGTTCCCTGAGCCCCCCAAAGCAGAAAATTGCACCCAGGGTGCCACAAAGGGAGAATTCTGACCGACGAGACCGGGGAGCAGTGTAGAAACCACGCTGGTGAAGCAGACGTTTTACTTCACTTATTAAAATATTTGAGAGATTGAAGACAGAGACAGAGGTGATGTCATAGCCCTGTGGCTACTTGCCGCAGACTCACCCACGATAGCCCCTTGCTCCTCCCATCCTCCCTGCAGCACACCCAGTCTCCTTTCCTTGTAAATGTCTAGATTGGGGCAATGTTTTGTGAGACTGGGAGAACTGCACTGGAAATTCAGAACCAACGTGGGCCATGAGCCGCACACAGTTTCTAGTTGGAGCTGAGGGAGGGGTGCCTGAGGACGCGCACCCCCACAGTTTTCAGGCTTTAGTGAGAAAACAACTCATAGGGGTTGAGAGGGGCTTGTAGGAAACCCCATATCCCTTCCAACTGGGGTCTGGCTGAGTGGGCCTGGGCGGCTGCAAGCCCTTTGAGGAGCCTGGAGCCAGAGACCCACGTGGCCTGTCTGAGCTTTTGTCCCCTCCACAGTGAACCCCAGCTCCTGGCCCCTGGGGCGCCGGCCTCAAGGCAATTCAGGGTCATTGGTCTGTTTCATCCCCTTGCATTTGCAGGCAACACCCCCTTACTCCCACCTCTGCCCCAGCCAGACTGCCTCCCTTCCGTGGCGTCTGTCCGTCAGTTTGGTTCCCACATGCTCCACTTTGGGGTCTGAGCCCATGGTGGGTGAGGGAGGGCTCCAGGGGACCAGGCAGGACTAAGGGGATGGGGAGGGGAGAGGCTGGCAGACAGGCAAGAGGGAAGGGCTCGGGCAGCACAGAGCAGCGCAGAGCAGGAGAAAGGTGGGCAAAGTGGGGTGGGCAGCCGGCTCCACCCGCCCCATAGGTACTGGGTCTGGAACGGTCCCTGGCGCCTTCAGTCCAAAGAGGGAACCCTCCAGCCCAGAGAGCCAGATGATGTTCCCCAAACCACCACCCCCTCCCAGACCACATTGTCAGTAGCAACAAATGGGGCATTCCAGCTACAGTCTCTGCACAGCACCGTGGGGCTCCAGGCCGACAAGCCCCAGTTCCTCCTGCTGCTCCGAGAGACAGGCCCGTGGCTGCCACGTGCTTCTGCTGGTGTCTGTTGTCCCTTCCCCACCCCGCACCGAGGGCTTTCTCTTGCCAGTCGGGTCTCATTCTCTCATTTCATCCCACATCAGCTTCATTGCAGAGATGAGAAAACTGAGTCAATGGCAGGAAAATTAAGTCTGGGGTCAAATAGCTGGAGGGGAGGTGCTGGGTGGCGGGGAGACAGAGCTTAAGGCAGGCCAGGCTGACTGTGGAGTCTTCATGGGACCCCTAATGAGGCCGGGACCTGCCTACCCACAGATATGGTCGGAGAGGGGGGTGGGGGGCACCCTCAAGGCCTGGGCTGGAGAGAGGACCGTGGGCCTCTCTAGTTATAGCAGAGGGTCCTAGTTACGGCCAAGACACTGGACACATTCACCGGAGAAAGAAGGTGGATGGTGAAGGGAGCGGCCAAGGACCAAGAAGTGTGGGGTCGGCAGAGGGAGTGGGGAGCAGGAGGGTGTAAGGGTCTTGATGACAGATTCGGAATACACTCCTGGGGCTGAGGGAGCTGAATTGCTGAGCCTGGCTGATGGGAAAGAGCCATGGGAGGTCCTGGAATGAGCAGCCTCGAACATAAAGGACACAGAGGGACTGGCCATTGGCTGAGGGAACGGGGCTCTGTAACCCTCGGGATGCTGGCCACAAGGGAGCCTCACAGGGGCCCAGTGTGTGATGACCTCTGTCGGGACCCCCTGGGGGACGCTGGCCCCTGAGGGCGCTTGGCCAAGCCCTGGAGGCTGAGTCTCTCTGTGAAGTTGCTCCCTCGCCTGTGGAGGGGGGGGGGCTCACCCAGAAGGGCTACGCATCATGTGTCCACAAATGCCACTGATGGCCACGCCAGCCTGCCTGCCAAGCGGGCGTCTCCACGCTGCTGGGAGGTACATTCTTGGGGACATGTGATGTAGCAATGCCTTCATCATGAGGGCCACACAGAATGTTCTGGAGCCTCATCCCATCCTCAGGGGCCCGGGAATGAGAAAGGAAGACCTTGTGCTGGGCTCTGGGATGAACCAGGACAGTGTCCAGGAGGGTGACTCGTGTGTGTGTGTGTGTGTGTGTGTGTGTGTGTGTGTGTGTGTGTCTGTAGAGGGGGAGGGGGATAGTGGAGGGAGGGGGATATGGGGACAGTGCAGGGAGGGTGCTGAGAATTCTGTGCTGGGAGCAGGCAGCGGGAGACAGGCTTGAAGGGAGGTGGCCTCTTGGCCAGCAGCTGGACTGTGGGGGGAGCGGGACTGTGAGAGGGTGGGACTGTGGGGGGAGCGGGAGTGAGGGGGGAGCGGGATTGTAGGGGAGTGGGAAAGTGAGGCCTGACCTCCCCCAGCAGCCATGGGTCAGGGTCCTGGGTCCTGGGTCCTGGAAGTAGGACTAGGCCACAGGGGCCAGGGGACTCATCCAGGGCAGCTCTATGGCCCTTTGCTGCCCTCTGCTGACTGGCTTTGTCACTACAGTCCCAGCCCTTCTGTACCTTGTCTTCCTCCACCTCCTGGACCCTCCAAGCCCAGGCCAGGAGGTGCCAGGAGCAAGCATGGGGTTGAATTGCTGAGATATGAGGGGGCTGGGAGCCTTGCCAACCCCTGTGCCCACTTTTATCCCAACCAGAAGCTCCGGGTGGCCACTCTTGGTGGCCCCGGTGGCTAGGCTGCCACCCAAGGTCTCAGGACAGCATGGACTGACCTGGCACGTGTCTCCTGAGGGGTCTGCTGTAGAGTGGCCTTGCGTGTGGGTTGGGGGCAATGAATCTGTGCACTTACACACGCAATATGTGTATACATGTGTGAGTCACGCCTACAGAGAAAAGAGAGAGAT